>NC_059167.1:67757892-69222267 GCF_019923935.1 Bubalus bubalis | reverse complement strand
TATTTCAAAAAAGTATTAGTTAAAATATTCATTTAAAAGCTTAGATTTCTGCTTCATTTCTTTTCAGGAGCTTTTGTCATTGTTACAGAATGGGTTTACAAGTACTTTCAGCTTTTTTTTTTAATCACTAATGGTAGAAAGATTAGTTTATTAATTTCTGTAGTATTTCTTGGTACCTGCACAGGCTTGCTGTTGGGTTATCTGCTTCTCACTGTCAATCTTATCCAAGTTTAGCTCTTGCTCCTGGAATCATGCTCAAGCTGGAACCACTCTTATTTACACATTCTTAAAAACTTTACTTGAATGAAAAGTAAAGTGGTCCAGACCCTAATACCTTTTTCTTTCCTGTGGGGTAGAGTTTTCATGATAATCTTCTCTTAGCAAAAACTTCTTTTGTAGAAAATTACTCAGTAATATCTAGAATAGTAGTAAGGTAATTTGGGGCCTTAATGTTATAGGTCATAATGTGAAAATGCTTTATAAATTGAGTGCAGTCAAATGTAGAGTATGGTGACTGGCACTTCATTGCTTCCTGAAATCTAACACTTTTTTCTGTGCTATCTCATCATCATTCTTTTTGCCTAGTTCTTAATTTTATTTTTTCCTGCCACCTCATTTTCCCTCCCCACTTTTTTTCTCCCTGCCTTGGTCTATCCTGTGGTACCTAATAGCACCTATAGACATATTATCCGGAGTATCTAGATTAAAGAAGTAACTGATGTCCACCCATGCATAACTACCGCACCATTAACACATAAGCTCTCAAAGATGGAATGAGGTATTTCCTTTTAACCCGTTCCCTTGTTTTTTTGCAGATCAAGGACATCTTGCCTCACTAGACAGAAAATGTTTTAAACCAAAACTATTTCATTACATTTTTGTGTGTCAAAAGAAGGTATGGCTAACACCCAAAATATTTGAGATGGAAAATGTTCTGAGCAGTGATGCCATCTATTCCTTGTCAGGGACACAGGGGTAGAAGGATTTGGAATGGGAATTGGAGACAGAGGAGGGGAGGTAGTTTAATCTCTCCTCTTAAGGGGCAGGTTGTTATTGTAACTTGATTATTTTCTATGATGTGTTGAAGTATTGAATTATTTTCTATGAAAATTTGAGAAGACACAAAAGGCAAAGGAGAAAAGGAAAGATACTTTGCATTTGAATGCAGAGTTCTAAAAAATAGCAAGGAGAGATAAAGCCTTCCTCGGTGATCAGTGCAAAGATATAGAGGAAAACAATAGAATGGGAAAGACTAGAGATCTCTTCAAGAAAATTAAGAGATACCAAGGGAACATTTCATGCAAAGATGGGTACAATAAAGGATAGAAATGATATGGACCTAACAGAAGCAGAAGATATTAAGACGTGGTGAAAGTGAAGTCACTCAGTCGTTTCCAACCCTCAGTGACCCCATGGACTGCAGCCTACCAGGCTCCTCCATCCATGGGATTTTCCAGGCAAGAGTACTGGAATGGGGTGCCATTGCCTTCTCCCTGAGATGTGGTAACAATACACAAACGAACTATACAAAAAAGATCTTCGTGACTCAGATAACCACAATGGTGTGATCACACACCTAGAGCCAGACCTCCTGGAATGTGAAGTCAAGTGGGCCTTAGGAAGCATCACTACGAACAAAGCTAGTGGAGGTGATGGAATTCCAGCTGAGCTATTTTAAATCCTAAAAGATGATGCTGTGAAAGTGCTGCACTCAATATGCCAGCAAATTTGGAAAACTCAGCAGTGGCCACAAGACTGGAAAAGGTCAGTTTTCATTCCAATCCCAAAGAAAGGCAATGCCAAAGAATGCTCAAACTACTGCACAATTGCACTCATCCTACACACTAGTAAAGTAATGCTCAAAATTCTCCAAGCCAGGCTTCAACAACACATGAACCAGGAACTTCCACATGTTCAAGGTGGATTTAGAAAAGGCAGAGGGACCAGAGGTCAAATTGACAACATCTGTTGGATCATCAAAAAAGCAAGAGAGTTCCAGAAAAACATCTACTTCTGCTTTATTGATTACATCAAAGCCTTTGACTGCATGGAGCACAACAAACTATGGAAAATTCTTCAAGAGATGGGAATACCAGACCACCTGACCTGCCTTCTGAGAAATCCATATGCAGTTCAAGAAGCAACAGTTAGAACTGGACATGGAACAACAGACTGGTTCCAAATAGGAAAAGGAGTATGTCAAGGCTGTATATTGTCACCCTGCTTATTTAACTTATACGCAGAGTACATCATGAGAAATGCTGGACTGGGTGAAGCACAAGCTGGAATCAAGATGGCTGGGAGAAATATCAATAAGCACAGATATACAGATGACACCACCCTTAGGGCAGAAAAGTGAAGAACTAAAGAGCTTCTTGATGAATGTGAAAGAGGAGAGTGAAAAAGTTGGCTTAAAGCTCAACATTCAGAAAACTAAGATCATGGCATCTGGTCCCATCACTTCATGGCAAATACATGGGGAAACAATGGAAACAGTGACAGACTTTATTTTCATGGGCTCCAAAATCACTGCAGATGGTGACTGCAGCCATGAAATTAAAAGACGCTTAGTCCTTGGAAGGAAAGTTATGATACCTAGACAGCATATTAAGAAGCAGAGACATGACTTTGCAGACAAAGGTCCGTCTAGTCAAAGCTATGGTTTTTCCAATGGTCATGTATGGATGTGAGAGTTGGACTATAAAGAAAGCTGAGCATCAGAGAATTGATGCTTTTGAATTATGGTGGTAGAGAAGACTCGTGAGGGTCCCTTGGACTGCAAGGAGATCCAGCCAGTCCATCCTAAAGGAGACCAGTTCTGGGTGTTCATTGGAGAGACTGATGTTGAAGCTGAAACTCCAATACTTTGGCTACCTGATGCGAAGAACTGACTCATTTGAAAAGACCCTGATGCTGGGAGATTGAAGGCCTGAGGAGACGAGGACTACAGAAATGGACATGAGTATAAGTAAGCTCTGAGAGTTGGTGATGGACAGGGAAGTCTGGCGTGCTACAGTCCATGGGGTTGCAAAGAATTGGACACGACTGAGGGACTCAACTGAACTAAACTGATTGAATGCATTCCACTATGGAGTTTGAGTGACTAGAATCCATCCCCCTATTCCCCTTCATTGGTCTAGTTAAACAAAAGTTACCTGGGGATTAAGGAAAAATCATGGCTATCTTTAATTACTCTAAATGATCACTAATCATGAGCACAAATGAATTACTCTGGGTGATCTGTACACTAGATTGAATGATCCTTTACCAGTTCCATCCACAGTTTCAAAGTTTATCTTTTCTTGCTAGTTTTCTTAGATAGAACTGTGGATTTAAAGATGAAAGCCATAGAGAAATGACAGCCTCAGACTTGCCTCCTTCAGTGTTAAGTGTTTATAGACAATATTTGGGGATCATATTTGGGGATCACTGTCATTATGGAATAAGATGGGAAATGATTGAATATTTCTATATGTTACCACTTCATGTTACATATATAGAAAAATGGATACTGAGTAATTAGTTGCTTTGCTTTTCCTTTCAGGACAACTGGTTTGGTTAGTAGAATTAGGGAGTGGTCTCAGCTGTTGATAATAGTAAAAATTCAGATGAAGCATCTACATGTTTATGAACTAGAAGAAACACAGGACATCTTTGTTGTAGGGATTCTCCTGTCTTTTATCATATAAATATTACACAAAGAAAACTTACATTAGGTATCAAAAAAAAAAAAAAAACACCTTTACAATCTGTACATTTGTTTTTTTTCCTTGCAGTTCTTTTACATTATACATCTTTAAACAGAAATTCACAAGTGCCCAGTAAAACAGCAAATCAATTACCAAAGAAAAGAAGTGACACTGTTGTTAATGAAACAAGATTTGTCCTTGTTTTGACGGATAAATATATGCCCAAACTTATTTCAAGTTGATACAAGATAACACAAATTTGTGCTCTAGGCTTGACAAAAAAATTTGTTCCAGATTATCTCTGTAGATTCCACTAATCCCATATTGCTCAGAGCAAATAATACTGATTTATACACTATACTTATTTGGCCCTTGCTGGACTGTAAAGACCTGCGGTGAGACTACTGCTTCCTGTCCATTTCAGTGATAAATTCTGGAAGGCCTGAGAGCTTCTAGCCATGTTAATTAGACTAAGGAGATGGTGACCTTTTGAATTCCTCTAGATTACAAATTATTTACATACACTAACCTAGGCTCTGTATTTTGGATGGCATATAAGAAGAATGAAAAAAATTCAGTTGTGTTTTATAACTCCACATAAAGAGATTGAGCTATACTGTCTTTGGTTTGTATCAGAGGAAATGAATAAGTCATTTTAAGGATGACTGTAAACTCATTTGTTCGATATAAGGTAAGTAGCAAAGTACTTCCTATATGATTATATACCAAGTTGTGGACCTAAACAGCCCTGCCATGGGGATTTCTGAGTTTGGATGTAGAAAAAGGTAAATTCGTGTGTACAGTGATTTTTTAAAACACTAAACACTAAGTGAAAGCTAGTCATTTGCTTTTTCACTAAAGCTCAGTACAAGGGGGTATGCAAATGGGAACTGGTCTTTCATGAAAGGAACTTCTTAAATGGTCTGAATCCTCCCAGGAAACTATACTGCATATATAGTTTGTTTCTGACTAAGACTTGGTGTAGCCAGTTTGGAACTTTGGGTTGTTGAGATTATATTCTTGCCAGTTGGTCAGCTTGTGTATGAATTTTAAGTCAGCTCGGCATTAGGCATCCAAGCATGGAAGGAAGAAAATGGCTGTGAAATTTTTTTAGAGAAATAGAGTTTGACAGAGAAGTTTGTGAACAGTTGCTCAGATAATTAGTTGAGCCCATTTATCATTAACCTTCATTAATAGAAAACTCACAGGACTCTTGTGATTTTGCCAAACAGTACAATTTACATTATAAGTAATTTCTTGTAACAAACTGAACTTTGTGAATTTGTATACATGACCAAAAGTCTAAATCACTTCCACATCTGACGGAGGAAACAGAATTCCAAGCCACATGCATGTCTGATGTTGTATATACAGAATATGTACATATGTACATGCTGTCAGCTATTATAGAAACCTCTCATCCAGTTAGCTTATTTCTAAATAGTATTAATAGTGAAGACAGTACCAGCACAAACTCAGTTCAAAAAAGTTACTTCAAAAAAAATGGCACATGTAAATTAGACTTTTTTTTTAAAAAGCTATAAATTCTTAATTCTATCCATTGTAGATTATGTAAGGGACAAATATGTTTGTGTTATACTTATTTTAGCCAATTAGCCAGCCATGTATGAGGTGGTAATAGCCACGTTTCCAGGTGCTTAATTTGGCTATTTTATCATGACTATGAGACTAAAATTGAGTTGACTTGTAATTGGATGATGTCATGTTTAATAGCTCCTTCCTGCCCCCCACCCCCAAATTTATGGCTACACTCTAGAAGTTGTCTTCTAGGTAGATATCCTTCTCTGTGTAAGAATATAGTGAGGAAGGAGGGGAAAGGCAAATTGATTAGATCTGAGGTAGTGAAGTGGGAACCAGATTCGTAAAGAATGCTGAAATACAGAGGAAGTGATTTTCCTTTTGGAATGTGGGTATTTTTCCATCATAAGCAAGTTTTGGATGGAACAATGCCTCAGAAAAAGCCAGGGAAGGAAACATTCATTTTCCAGGGATTTTAGGTCTAAGAAAGAAGCAGCTGGACAGGTCATGTAGAAGAAGCTACCTTGTCAGAAAACTATAGTCATGTTTTTACCATGCTTTTGATATTAGTCCCAAGGGGAGAAAAAGTTTGTGGAATGAATTGCAAATATTTTGCATTCTTCAGCTTTCCTCCCTTTGATTCAACTGACTAGAAGAGAAAACCTTACTGCACAGTAAGAATCTTTTAAGTAAAAAAGTAGCTCCTTTTCTTTAAAGTACCCTTTTTAAAGCCAGTCAGTCTAAGGTTCTCCAGGTCTTTGTGTTGAGGTTTAGGAAGTGAGATCTCTGGTATACTCTACAGTTTGTGTTTCTTGAGTTTCTGGGCTAAGAACAGTCACCCTGCTCCATCTGAGCCAAGACATGATTGTTTCTTGCAAGTTGGAGGGTTTCTATCTTCTTCTGTGCATATTTCAGTTGGATCTTTAGAGCATTATTATCTGCTTTCAGGGTATTTATTTCCTAAAAGAAAAGGAGAATGAGGTATGTTAATAAAGCAGCAATAAATGGCAGATTAGTAACATCAGGAGTACTACACTTGACTGGCATCTTTTCACTGTAGCTGCGAAACTGTTTTCAAGGTAGTTATTTTGCCCTGAATAAAAACTAAGTTAAATACTTATCAAATGATCATGTGTATCCGTTAGTTTTGTTATATCACATCTTCGTTATGTCAAAGATGTGAGTAGCTAGCAGGCAGAATAAACCATTCATGGGCAATAGATGGATAATAAAATCTTTGAATATTGTGTAGCAGACCTAAATGTGGCAGAAAAAGTCTTGGTCAGGTTTGAGGTATGAAAGCAATGACTTTGGAATATACTATGTGATACTACAGTTCACATGGGGGATTACATACATTATCATATATTACATATTTTCTTCTCCAAATCATTGAAAACTAACAGACTTGATAAAGGTGAGAATTTTATCCCATCCCCTTAAACTGGGATTTAATTATCTAATTTGCAGTGATTTAGTTATAGAGTCAGCCATTGATTTCCAGTGTTACAAATAGAAATTCAGTTTTTATATGGCTGAGTAATATTCCATTGTGCATATGTATTGATATATGTATATGCATTTACACACACATCTTTATCAATTCATCTGTTGATGGACACACAGTTTGCTTCCGTATCTTGACTGTTTAATACTGCAGACACTGGGGTGCATGTAACTTTTTGAATTAGTGTTTTCATTTTCTTTGGATATATACCCAGGAGTGGAATTACTAATCAAATGGTAGTTCTTTTTTAGTCTTTGGAGAAATCACCCTAGTGTTTTCCATAGTGGCTATACCAATTTTCATTCCTACCACCTGTGTACAAGGATCCTTATTTCTGCACATCTTCACCAGCACTTGTTACCTTCTTGATCACAGTCATTCTAACAGGTATGAGATGATATCTCATTGTGGTTTTGATTTTCATTTCTCTGATTAGTGACATGGAACATCTTTTCATGTTCCTATCAGCCATTTGTATGTTTTGGGGAAAAAACCTATTTAGTTCTGGTTTTTAGATTTTGTTGTTGGTATTGAGTTGTATGAGTTATTTACATATTTTAAAGAACCCTTTATTGGATATATCATTTGCAAATATCTTCTCCCATTCAGTAGGTTACCTTTTCATTTTATTGATGGTTTCCTTACTGTGAAAAGCTTAGTTAATGTAGTCCCATTTGTTGATGTTTGCTTTTGGTGTCATGTCCAAAAATTCACTGCCAAAGACCAATGAAAAAGAGCTTCTTTCCTATTTTTTTTTCCCTAGCAGTTTCATAGTATCAGGCCTCATGTTTGTCTCTGATCCATTCTGAGTTAATTTTTATGAGAGGTGTAAGATGGGAGTCAAACTTCATTGCTGTGCATGTGCTGATCCAGTTTTCCCAACACCATTTGTGAAGAGACTATCCTTTTTGCCTTGGGTGTGCTCTGGGCTCTCTAGTATTAGTTCACTGTATACACAGGTTTAACTCTGGGCTGCTGTCGGTTCCACTGGTCTATGTGTCTGTCTTTGTGCCAGTACCGTAGTGTTTTTTTTACTACGGTAGCTTTGTAGTATATAACTTGAAATGAGGAAGTGTGGTACCTCCAGCTTCTTTCATCAGGATTACTTAGGTTATTCATAGTCTTCTGTTGTTCCATACAAATGGTAGGACTTTTTTTCTATTTCTGTGAAGAATTCCATTGGTATTCTGATTCAATCTGTAGATTGCTTTGGGTAGTATGGGCATTTTAACAGTCCTTTAAAAAAAATTATTGACTTTATTTACAATGTTTTGTTAGTTTCTGCTATAAGCAAAGTGATTCTTTTTCATATTCTTTTCCATTATGGTTTGTCACTGGATATTGAATATAATGCTCTGTGCTACACAGTAGGACCTTATTGTTTATCTATTCTATATGTAATAGTTTACACCTGTTAATTCCAAACTTCCATCCCATCCTTCCCCCACCCTCTCCCTTGGCAACCACAGGTCTGTTCTCTTACGTTTGTAGGTCTTTTCTGTTTCATGGATAAATTCATTTAGGTCATATTTTAGATGCCACTGCTGCTGCTAAATCGCTTCAGTTGTGTCCGACTTTGTGTGACCCCTAGATGGCAGCCCACCAGGCTCCCCTGTCCCTGGGATTCTCCAGGCAAGAACACTGGAGTGGGTTGCCATTGCCTTCTCCAGTGCATGAAAGTGAAGTCGCTCAGTCGTGTCTGACTCTTTGCGACCCCATGGACTGCAGCCTACCAGGCTCCTCGGCCCATGGGATTTTCCAGGCAACAGTACTGGAATGGGTTGCCATGGCCTTCTCCATTAGGTGCCACATATAAGTGGAATTTTTTTTGTTTGTTTTTCTGACTGACTTCACTTAGCTATGATAATCTCTAGGTCCATCCAAATAGCATTATTTCATTCTTTTTTACACACACACATATACATACATATATATACACACATACCACTATATCTATACCTCCTCTTTATCCATTTATCTGTCAGTGGATACTTAGGCTGCTTCCATGTCTTGGCTATTATAAGTAGTGCTGCTGTAAGGTGGTACTTAATTGCAGTTTTGATTTTCATCATGAGAAACGCTGGGCTGAAAGAAGCACAAGCTGGAATCAAGATTGCCAGGAGAAATGTCAGTAACCTCAGATATGCAGATGACACCACCCTTATGGCAGAAAGTGAAGAGGAACTCAAAAGCCTCTTGATGAAAGTGAAAGTGGAGAGTGAAAAAGGTGGCTTAAAGCTCAACAGTCAGAAAATGAAGATCATGGCATCTGGTCCCATCACTTCATGGGAAATAGATGGGGGGAAATAGTGACAGACTTTATTTTTGGGGGGGCTCCAAAATCACTGCAGATGGTGATTGCAGCCATGAAATTAAAAGACGCTTAGTCCTTGGAAGGAAAGTTATGACCAACCTAGGTAGCATATTCAAAAGCAGAGACATTACTTTGCCAACAAAGGTCCATCTAGTCAAGGCTATGGTTTTTCCAGTAGTCATGTATGGATGTGAGAGTTGGACTGTGAAGAAAGCTGAGTGCCAAAGAATTGATGCTTCTGAACTGTGGTGTTGGAGAAGACTCTTGAGAGTCCCTTGGACTGCAAGGACATCCAACCAGTCCATTCTGAAGGAGATGAGCCCTGGGATTTCTTTGGAAGGAATGATGCTGAAGCTGAAACTCCAGTACTTTGGCCACCTCATGTGAAGAGCTGACTCATTGGAAAAGACTGATGCTAGGAGGGATTGGGTGCAGGAGGAAAAGGGGACGACAGAGGATGAGATGGCTGGATGGCATCACCGAATCGATGGACGTGAGTCTGAGTGAACTCCGGGAGTTGATGATGGACAGGGAGCTGCAATTCATGGGGGTCGCAAAGAGTTGGACACGACTGAGCAACTGAACTGAACTGAAGAATTGTCTCATGATGATGAGCATCTTTTCATTTGCCTGTTGGGCATCTGTATGTCTTCCTTGAAAGAATTTAGGTCCTCTGCCAGACATTTCAACAGTCTTAATTCTTCTGTCCATGAACACAGCATGTCTTTCCATTTGTGTCTTGGGTTTCTTTCTGCAAAGTCTTGTAGTTTTCCTTGTATAAATCTTTCATTTCCTTGGTTAAATTTATTACTAAATATTTTGTTTCTGATGCTATTGGGAACAGGGAAGTTTTCTTTTTCAGATGTTTCATCCTTAGTGTGTAGAAACACAACTGATTTCTGTAAGCTGGTTTTGTATCCTGCAGTTTAACTGAAAATGATAGCTGTGGCAGTTTTTTTTGTTTGTTGATGTTTGATCTTTGGGGTTTTTCTATATATGGACTCATCATCGGCAAGTAGTGACATTCTTGCTGTTACTTTTCTGATTTGGATGCTTTTTATTTTCTTGTCTAATCGCTTTAGCTAAGACTTTCAGTACTTGAATAAGTGGTCAGAGTAGGCATCTTCGTCTTGTTCTTAATCTTGGTGGAAAAGCTTTGGAATTTTCTCCACTGAGTATAATGTTAGCTGTCAGTTTGTTATATATGGCCCTTATTATGTTGAGGTATATTCCTTTTATCCAGTCTGAGCAGGGTTTTTATCATGAAAGAATGTTGTATTCTGTCAAAATTTTTTTGCATCTGTTGAGATGACCACATGATTTTTCTTTCATTTTACTAATGTGATATAGTACCTTTATTGATTTGCATATGTTGAACTGTCTTTGCATCTTAAGAAATAAATCCCATTTTTCATAGTGTATAGTATCTTTTTGATGTGTTCTTAAAAAAATCAGGTTGCTAATAACTTGTTGAGAATTTTTGCATGTATACTTGCCCGTAACATAGGTCTATAGTTTGTGTTTCTTAGTGTCCTTATCTGACTTTGGTATTAGGGTAAAACTGCCCTGATGGTTTGAAAGTATTCTGCTTTTTAGAAAGCTTTTAAGAAGGACCAGTGTTAATTCTTTGAGTGTTGGGTAGAATTGGCCAGTGAAGCCGTCTGATCCTGGGTTTTCTGTTTTGGGAGGATTTTGACTCCTGAGTCAGTGCCTTTGCTTGTTATTGGTCTGTTCAGATTTCCTATTTTTTTCTGAATTCAGTCTTGGTCATTTCTGGAAATTTATACATTTGTTCTAGGTTATCTAATATGTTGGCATATTCATAAGTTTCTTATGGTTCTATGGATTTGTGTAGTAACAGCTGTAATGTTGCCTTTTGTTTTTTTAATTTTACATATTGAGGCTTCTCTCATTTTTTTCTTAGTGTGAATAAAGGTTTGGCAGTTTCACCTTTGGCTAGTGGGCCTGAAGTTTTGGTTCATGACGGTGCAACTTTTTTTTTTTTTTAAGGCAACAGTCTTGGTTAAATGATTATTCACAACTATCAATTTTGTTCACCTTTTTTTGTTTTTTCTGGTCTCTATTTTTCTTCCTGATAGCAGTGAATCAGCATGGAGTAGGCTAACCAACTCCCTTGGCTTCACAGCCCTCTCTGAGGTCCTGTGTAGTACTTTCTGAAGGACAGGTGGGTAGAAATCTACTGGGTGTTCTGGTATAAGATGCATAGTCACTTTTGTTTATGAATGACCAATATGGTTGTAAATAAAAGGGGAGATTTAAAAAGGAGTAACACACACTACCATGATGCCAGCGTCCCTGGGTTTTAAGTCTTTGAATCTCGCGTTCTTACCTTGCTTATACTGTACTGATTACCCCCCAAAATATGGGGGTGATTTGAGATACATGAGTTAACTTCTCAATGTAAATTACCTAGATAGCTGTCTATTAGCTACTATGTAGCACTGAGTACTTGCTCTGTGCCAGGTAACTGTGTTGTTTAGTCATGTCCGACTCTCTTGCAACCCCATGGGACTTCAGCATGCCAGATTCTTCTTCCCTCGGAAAGCCCACAGACAGAGGAGTGGAGTGGATTGCAATTTCCTTCTTGAAGGAATCTTTCTGACCCACACATCAAACCTGCATCTCCTGCATTGGCAGGCAGATTTTCACTGAGCCACCAGGGAAGCCCCAGGTACTGTGTTACATGATGATAGAGGTGGGAATAGTATCAGACTGGCAATTTGAATCTAAGAGGCATTGTATTTTCTGTTGTCCTATGCTGGTTTAGAGGTATAAACATACTTTTGGCAACCCACTCCAGTATTCTTGCCTAGAGAATCCTGTGGACAGAGGAGCCTGGTGGGCTGCTGTCCATAGGGTCACAGAGTCGGACACGACTGAAGCGACTTAGCAGCAGCAACAGCAGCATAGTTACACTATTAGTATGTGCTGTATATTATTTTAATATTACATATTATTTTAAATACTCTAAGACAAGGATAAAAATAGAGTTTACATGCTCTGGTATTACTGGGTGAGAATTAGTTCTGGACGGAACTCACTTGTCTGAAATCTTTCTACCACTCACTCTTTGCAGCAAGAAGTTGTTGCCAACTACAGTACTCCTTTTCATGGGCATGTAAAATGTCAGGATCTGAAGCAAGCTGTAGAGAGCATGGACAATGTCTGGCTTTATGTACTTTACAGAGGACCCAAGAGGTCACAGACTGTAGCAGCAGCAGTAAGAAATAGTTTGGATTAGGAACCCAGGTGTTTGTCATCAAGACTGAGATTCTTTCTACACTATCAAGTTCACTTTTCAGAGTTTCTTTCATTGTTCTTAAAGGTTGATTCTGGCCGTTTTTACCCCTAGGGAGAGCTCTGGGTAGCCCACATTGTGCTTCTGTTTCTTAAAGCATGTCCTAAGTATTCTGAGGGAGAGTACTTTTCCTCTGGAAAATCTGTTATTTTATCAGGTGTGTGCCTCCTAATATTATGTTCTTTGTTCTAGGCACCAAACCAAGAGTTTCACATGCATCATCTAACTTGTTCCTTTGATTCAGTTCCTGGGGGTCTAACAGGGAAGGTGCAACACTGAGGACCAGGTAGGAGTCCTGAAACCCTATTGGGCAGTTTTACTATGTAGTGTGTAGAATTATGTAAGGAATTCTAGCTAGTTGTATGTTGGTTTTGTGTTTCTACTGATAGGCCTCCAAAAACACATTGCTGACCTTGATGTTCTGGGGGTAAAAAGCAGACAGGCCTTCTTCCCCTTTAATAAGGTGAATGATAATGTTGAAGCTAATGTGTCTTTGCTATCTGTAAAATGACTAAGTTACCTATCTTTGATAAGAAACTCCCGTCCCATGACAAGAGGTCTGTGTAACCAGCTCTCACTCTGAGCTCTGTACTCGACACAAAAAGAAGCACATTAGTGATGACCCTACAGAATTCTCTGGACAATGACCTGCTGCCTCCAGCTGTCCTAGCTCCTGCTTGCCTTTCCTTCTCTTATAACCTGGTCTTTTCTCATGCCTCCATTACGTACAGTGTAATTAGGACATTATGAGCCTAATAGGAAAAACTCCTGGCACCACAGCTGTTACCAGTTAATGGATTCTATTGCTGTATGTAATAATCAACTGTGCACTCACCAGCTACTGCTGATTTAGCTATTCTAATGTATCAACATATAAATCAGTACATCTCCTCAAGTTTTAGAGGAAAGCGCCCTCATTTTACATTAAGGAGGAGGCTTTCTGTGCAGTGAGCTAAATAGTCTCTCTTGATAGCATGATGTTCATCTCCCTTGTTTTAAGAAGATGCCCAGGTAACCTTCATGAAGTACTCCCCCCAGTCCCCTCCCCAGACATAACTGAATAATGTAACAAAGACTTCTAGGGAGGGAAGATTGAGGCAACTTGCTTTTAAGTCTAGAAAAAGGGTGTGGTGTCACCACAGTAAAGCTGATCAGTAGAAACTGGTTTTTCTCAAGGAGCCTGCTGTGAAAAGAGCTTTGGACCTTGGTTCCAGCACTTTGAGATTGTACCTTTATGGCAGCAGGGAGCCCTGTCTCTCCTGTCCTAGATATGTAATGCGAACCAGGGCCCTCACTGGTTTCTTTGAGACGAAGCAGAATCCTTTTCTTACCTCTTTTCCTTTTCTTCCCCTTTATCTTTCTAATAATCAACCTGGTCGGAATCTTCAGTTTACATGTTCTTCCCTGGTTAGCCCCACTTTCTCAGAGTCTGAAAAAAAGAAAAAGGAGGTACCTGTTCCAGCTCTTGGTATGTTGGGAGCCTGAGGTGACGGAGCTCCTCCTTTGATTTTATGAAGGATTCTTTGTTCTCCCACTTGACGAAAGCCCGCTTCCTGACCAAGACTGGGCTGGGGCACGGAGACGTAGGGCTGGGCAGTACATACAGAGTGTCCTGGGCTGTCTTCCTTGGGGATGACAGCACAAAGTGACTGGAAGGGCCCTCGCTGCCAGGCCAAGACAGTGCTTCAGTCTGGGTGGCCATGTGGGCCACAGTCCTCTTCAGCCGAACAGAAATCTTCTGTGAGGATACCCCCATGAGCATGATGGTCCGATCCTTACTCTCTTCACTGTGTTCCACAGCCTCCCCGTTAGGGAATGTAAAAGGTCCTTCCTCAGGTGCTGTAGGAAGAAGACATGTTGGTACTTTAGCTTAGAAAAGCAGGCACTTGAAATTCACACATGATAATCAAATGAGGCTTTTCTTATTGCTAGGAGTCCACAGGCCCAAAGTAGACTTACTACTTTCAGGCAGCCAGGTTAGGGGGTGAGGCAGCTGAAATTCAGAGGCCTTGCTGGGCGAGCTATGGCTGTTGGTGTCAGGCTTCATCCACCATGAGAAAAGGCCATCCTTAAAGGCTCCTTTCCTGTTGGTTGCTTTCTTTTGCTCCCCAAAAGGCAGAGTGCCTAAGATTCTGTATGTCTAGGAATTTGATCTAAATCACAGAAGGGTTTACTGGGCATCACTGTTACCTACTAACTGGTGGTCAGTTTTTTCATTACAAGCAGACGTTGCCTTATAGCACTTCTACATCAGTGTTCATTTGTTGCCTATAGTACACCCATGTTTAACCTACCCATTCTTCTTCCCGGAAGTTCTAGGAAAGCCTCACTACTGGACAAAGCTTTGGGGACAGATGGTCTGCAGGTGCAGCCCCTTCCCAGGCTTCAGTCTGCGTCCCCAGACCTTCATGCTGTTCTCTGCCACCTTTCTCCTAAGAACATCTGCATTGTGTGTGACAGAACTGTGGTGCCCACAGATGACAAGGAACTCTTAATAACACAAGGTGCATAATATAGTTTCCAATATGAGTAGGAAGGATAGAGGTAATCTTTGCTTCCCAAAAACTATATTCTTCTGACTTCATTTTCCAGGATGAATGTTCCCAGTGCCTGCTTACCATGGAGCAGATCTTTGGCTCCCAAGGAGCAAAGGTTGGACGTTGGCCCCACCGAGGTGCTGATCTCTGTGGGAGCTGTTGAGTTCTTGGCTCGCTTCTTGCACTCGAACACAACCAGGTCTTTGCATTGTTTGTGGCAGTTCATCCCACAGTCTGTGGACAAGACACCCTGGTCAGGAAGTCCTCCACTTTCTCCTCCAGCGTCTCAAAGCCACACCCATGCACTGTTCTCGTCACATATGCCTTTCCTAAGTTCTGGAGCTAGGGCATCTAACATTTCTAATGAACTTAGCATTCTTCTTACTGGGTCAACCCTGGATCTCAGTCTTGTCACAGCCCTTATCATGAGTTTGAGAATCAGAAGTGGCATCCTGTTATCTTGGGCAGAAGAAGGGGTGTCTTTTTTGGTCATCCTGCACATACTGCCCACTCTAAGGAGACCTCTAGAGGCTCCCAGCTGTTGTTCTTAATCTTTCTTCCTTTCAGTTAAATGTCTTTGCTCCTGAACTTTTCTAGTCACAAGGACACCTATGGTAAAAGGAAGGCTGACAAGGGCCTTTGGTAATCACTTATCTTCTGTTTCAAAAGTGATTCTGTGCCTGTCGTTGGGGACCCATGACCACATGAGAACATAATCGAGCAGTCACCCCAATTTCCAGGGCAACCCAGGCAAAGAGAGGATCTTGTAACAGGCTGCATAACTGGTCACCTGGGGATTCCTCTCTCTGTGGTGGCAGTCACTCTCAGGGCTGCTCTAGGGAAGCCAGTTAGGGGATGAGGCTGTGAGTCAAACATGCCTTACAGGAGAGCCCCTAGGACCAGGGAAGACAACATGCTGGACAAAGCTGAGCCTTACCTTTACACCGATACCCTTGTTTGATCACTCCCCAGAGCTGTGAGACAAAGAGGAGATGGTTAGAATGTGCTGCATGTCCATCATCTTACCTGGTATGAACCTAGACACTGAGATCCATTCTTTTATTTTTCTGCATTCTTCTCTGCCTCAAGTGGGAGGGAAACCTCATTTATCTCTCATGTGTCTTTATCCCTCCTGGTCTTAAACTGAAAACAGGAAAAGTTTGTGCCAGAGTTAAGTGTTCAAAAAGCTTATTCTGCAGTGGATAGATCACAGGACAAATAGGATTCTTGAGACTCCAAACTAAAGGGCAAGAATATAGAATCCTGGGGTCAGGGAATAAGTTGGTCAGGGATGGGGCAGTTACCCAGGTGACTTCTTTTGAAGGGGGAAGGATGTCTCATATTTCTAACATCTAAAACAGCATATGGATATAATACTTAAAAAGGATAGCCTCAATTCAACATTTCCTCACCATTTTATTTGAGGCCGCACCTACCAGAGGGAAAAATAAGTCAGGAAGAAATGGGAAAAGATGAGTGAAAAGTAAAACCCACACATTTAAGGACAAGGTTACCAGAGGTGTTTCCTTAGACTCTAGGCTGGGACAAGTTGATAAAATGTATGTGAGGTCTGTGCCTGGTTAAACTACCTCGTACTCCTCCCCCAGTTCAACCCTGAAGCACTCTTAGGAACAACTCACAAATCCAGCACAGTTGTCACAGAAAGTGGGCTTCAGGTAGGTGGTCTCTTGGAAGTTGTGAGGAAAACCCAGGCCCAACTTGGAGTAGATGGAGCTGGCCCTCATGAAGTAGGCCGTGATCTCGTCTCTGCTGATGAGGCCTTCCCTGCCAGCAAATGAGAGATGAGGTGTGAGTGGAGTTGGGTCACAAGACCCCTTCTAGTCTTAGAAACTCACTCTGTTTGTATCCTTGAGGGGTAGAGGGGTAGTACAGTATGTATTACCTGACAGTTACTTCCAACAGCCCTCCTTAATAAGGATGCATAAGTTGCATGTAATAATTAGGTAAGATGACACTACCTATCTTTGCAGTTACTCTCTGGCTAAACCAGAGAGTAGGTTTGGTTCTCCTAACTACTTTAACCACTATCCATTAAGACTTCAAAAAGAAGTGATAGAAATGTGGGTAAAGGGAGACAAATACCTTATGCTGTAGTTTCTGGCTTTAGACAATACATCTACATAGCTGGAACCCACCAAACTTTTGGTTTCACACAGAGAACCACCAACATAGAACTTATGTAATCTTGAGAAAAGTAAATATGCAAAATATTAATAAATATTAGTTTCTCATGATTTGTAAGGAAAGCAAGAAGGGATTTAAACTTTTTCTTTTTTTTTTTTTTTTTGATTGGCTGTTCCTAAACTGGCAGTTACGGAATCCTCAACTCAGGCATTTTAAAAAAGCATGCATTTTCTCCTGGTCCATTGTGGTCCAAACTGAAGCCGGACAGGCATTTGCTTGATGATGGCTCTCTTAGTTCCAAAATTCATTCAGTGACCACAGTAGCATATGTAAACATATCTGAGTTTACAGATTCTTCCAGCAGAACCTCCATGAGGCATTCTCATCACCAGGCTCATAACCACATATTCCCATGCACAAACTCTCACCTGTCTTTGTCCATCACACAGAAGGAAAATGGAAAACTTGCAGCAATCTTTTCAAATTCTTCCTGGGAAATGTATCCATCCTGGTCATGATCATAGTTCTTGAAGACAGACTGTGAAAAAAGGTGTTTGGTGATTACCAAGAGAGAAATCAAGCATACCCAAATGACCAAGGGGCTGGAACACCTGAAAAAAGCCTCTCCTCAGTCCTAAGTGACAGGAACAAGGAAACCTGCTCCTTAAGATGCCGCAGAGACGCGGCAAGTCACATCCCAGGTCTCTGCAGGCACCAGCATCTGGAGGGTGGCTGCTGCTGCTGCTAAGTTGCTTCAGTCGTGTCCGACTCTGTGCGACCCCATAGACGGCAGCCCACCAGGCTCCCCCGTCCCTGGGATTCTCCAGGCAAGAACACTGGAGTGGGTTGCCATTTCCTTCTCCAATGCAGGAAAGTGAAAAGTGAAAGGGAAGTCGCTCAGTCGAGGGTAGCTAGGCGCTTTCAATTCCATTAGCATGTCAATAGGCCGCTCCCCGCCCCGCCCCCATGTGCCCCCTCACTAAGGGACGTCCCCTGCCTCCACTCTGCCCTTCCTCCACTCCACAGCTCAGGCTGCAGTGTAGCTTCTTCTAGCAGCCTAGTCCAAAGTGCTCCCATCATTTGCTGGCTTGTACTTTTGTTACACTGGAAATAGTCCACAGGATAAATACAGAAATATGAAGGCATGTAGCACAGTGAATTGAATCAAGTAGTGCCAAACTTTTTAGATTCTCCTTATCACCTTTAACTTAAAGCTTTTCTAACCCCTCTCTGCCTGCAAATCAATGCACAGCCTTTAAATGTATGCTGTCTTGCTAGGCTTTTAAGAGGTACACTTCCCTCCATGAGGCCCAAGTGTGTTGGCAAAATGTAACTTCTGAACTGTTCTGCAGCCACAATGTGAGAAGTGGTTCCCTGTGCTCAGGAAGGAAAGTTCCACACTTCTTACCCTTTCTGTTTCTACTGCGGTACTCCCCTAGCCAACCCCTCCTCCCCCCGCAAACTAAACCAGGCAGTACCTTGCTTTTTGCCTGCATGGAAACACAGCTGTACTTACATCCACCATCCTCTGGACGTGTTTGCTTATGGTCTTTGGATCAGGCTTGGGAGATACTCCAGAGGCCCAGTCCACTACTACTGGTGGCTTTGAAGGTGTTAGTGGCTAAAATGAAATTGAGAAATCCCAATAACTATAATGCAGTCTTACAACCTACAGCTCTTTCTTTTCCCATTACCTGGTAGTTGCATCTAGGGATAACCGTCAACTATGCAGTGGCAGGGAGCAGAGGGCCCACATGTAATCGTAATCTAGAACAGTTCTCTCTCCATTAAACTTTTTGTTGAAGCTACTGACAGAGTAAATCAACTAGAGAAAGAATAAAAAAATAAAATTGATAAACCTCTAACCTTTAGCCAGACTCATCAAGGAAAAAAGAAGAGAGGGCTCAAATCAATAAAGTTAGAAATGAAAAAGGAGAAGTTACAGCTAACACCATAGAAATACAAAGGATCATAAGAGACTGCTACTACAAACAACTATATGTCAGTTAAACTACCTAAAAGAAATAGACACATTCTTTGATACAGTCTTCCAAGACTGAACTAGGAAGAAATAGGAAATATGAGCAGACCAATCACAAGTAGTAAAATTGAAATGGTGATGTAAAAAACTTCCAACAGACAAAAGTCCAGGACCAGATGTCTTCACAGGTGATTTCTATCAAACATTTAGAAAAGAGGTAACACCTATCTTTCTGAGGCTCTTCCCAAAAAATTGTAGAGAAAGGAAGACTCAAGCTCAATCTATGAGGCCACCATCGCCCTGATACCAAAACCAACCACACACACACACACAAATATTATAGGTGCATATCGAATACAGAAGCAAAAATCCTAGATGAAATACTGAGTTGGCCAAAAAGTTCATTTCCATAACATTTTATGGAAAAATACAAACTTTTTGGCCAACCCAATACTAGCAAACCAAACCCAACAATGTATTAAAAGGATCATACAGCATGATCAAGTAGGATTTATAGCAGCAATACAAAGATTCTTAAGTATCCACAAATCACTCAATGTGATACATCACATTAACAAACTGAAGAATAAAAACCATATGATCATCTCAATAGATGCAGAAAAGGCTTTCAATAAAATTCAACACCCATTTCTCATAAACTCTCCAGAAAGTGGGCATAGGGACTTACCTCAACATAATAAAGGTTATATATGACAAATGCACAGCTAACATTTTCACTCATAGGTGAAAAGCTGAAAGCATTCCCTCTAAGATCAGGAACAAGACAAGGATGTTCACTGTCACCACATTCATTCAACACAGTTATGGAAGTCCTTGCCATGGCAATCAGAGAAGAAAAAGAGAAAAAATCCAAATTGGAAAATCAGTAAAACTATCACTGCAGAGGACATGATACTATACATAGAACATCCTAAAGATTCTACCAGAAAACTAGAGGTTGTCAATGAATTTGTTAAAGTTTCAGACTACAAAAATCTCTTGCATTCCTATACACTAATAATGAAAGATCAGAAAGAGAAATTAGGGAAACAATACCATTTACCATTGCATCAAAAAGAGTAAAAATAAAATACCTAAGCATAGACCTGCCTAAGGAGACAGAAACTGAAGATGACACAAACAGATGGGAAGATATGCCATATTCACTATTCTTCCAATGACTACCCAAGGCAACCTGCAGATTGAACACAATCCCTACCAAGCTACCCATGGCATTTTTCACAGAACTAGAACAGCTTTAAAATTTGTATGAAAATACAAAAGATCCCAAATAGCCAAAGCAATCCTGAGGAAGAAAACCAACTGCAGGAATTAGACTCCTTGACTTTAGGCTATACCACAAAGCAACAGTAATCAAAACAGTATGGTACTGGTGCACAAACAGAACTAGAGATCAGTGAAACAGAAAGCCCAGGAATAAACCCACACAAAGGAGGCAAGAATATACAATAGAGAAAAGTCTTTTCAGTAAGTAGTGCTGGGAAAACTGGATAGCTACATGTAAGAGAATGAAATTAGAACATTCTCTAACACCATACACAAAAATAAACTCAAAATGCATCAAAAACCTACATGTAAGTCCAGATTCTATAGAACTCCTAGAGGGAAACATAGGCAGAATATTAACATAAATCACAGCAATATCTTTTTTGATCCACCTCCAACAGTAATGAAAATAAAAACAAAGGAGACCTAATTAAACTTAAAAACTTCTTCACAGCAAGGAAACCACAAAACAACCAAAGACAACTGAGAAAATGGAGAAAATATTTGCAAAAAAAAGTGACAAGGGATTAATCTCCAACTATACAAACAACTCATGCAGCTCTCCTTAAAAACAAACCCTATATATATATTATAAAAAGGACAGAAGATCTAAATAGATAGTTCTCCAAAGAAGACACAGAGATAGCCAAAAAGCACATGAAAAGATTCAACATCACTTATCAGAGAAGTTCGAATCAAAAGGACTTTGAGGTATCACCTCACACTGATCAGAATGGCCATCTTCAAAAAGTCTACCAATGATAAATGCTGAAGAAGGTGGGGAGAAAAGGACGGCCTCCTACACTGCTGGTGGGAATGTAAATTGGTACAGACATTATAGACAATAGTACAGATGTTCCTTAAAAAACTATAAAGAGAACTACTATATGATCCAGCCATCCCACTCCTGGGCATATATCTGGAGAAAACCATACTCTGAAATGATATATGATATGCACCCCAGTGTGGATTGCAGCACTATTTACAATAGCCAAGACATGGAGGCAACCTAAATCTCCACGAACAGATGAATGGATACAGAGAAACAACTGATGTGAAGACGCTTTATAATCAACAGGAGGGCAAGGTCACTCCAGCCCACCATGCTATATCCCCTCTCTAACTAGTAAACCACTGACTGATTCTCCCACTTCTGACACTCATGGCACGTTGTTATTTACTGTTCACATAGGAGTCTTATCCCCTTGAGTACTGTGCAGGCTCTTTATGGTCAGGAACTATTCCTCATATGTACTCAGGTCTTCCTTATTCCTAGCACAATGTTAGGCACATAATGGAAACATAATATGCTGCTTAAACTGAACTAAAGTCTGTTACAAGATCAATGACCTTGATGAGCAACTTGTAAAGCACCTGTTACATATGGGAGGCTTAGTATGAAAAACTCACTGGGGCTTTGTGATTCCTGGGTTCCCGGGCATAGGAAAGTTCGTAGATTTCATCTTCAGTGTAGTAGAGATCTAGGGATAACTGCCAAGCAAAGCAGAACAGAGTTAATTGCTAGGATGCTGTTTGCCAGTGTTTCTTTCCTGGTGTTCCCTCTTCCAGGCTGTAAGTTACTTGTTAAAAATTCACGAAGTTTTGGGGATATAACATCTACTACTGGAGTAGGACAAGCATTAGTTCTTCAGAATGTTTCTAAATTTGGAGAAGATCCTTTTAAACTACAGTTAAATAGCTAAGCTTCTATGTAGAACCCAGACCAAAGGCCCTATCTGGTCAGACAGTCCACACCTCAGATGTTCTCTCCCAAAGCAGACTGAAAGGACAGTTTTCATGGCCAGATACTATTGAAATATGATTCCAGCAACAGAATTCCATTTAGGTGACAATTATCAAATGATATTAAGAGTTTTATGTATCTTAGAACTTTAAAATTTTAGAGGACAGCAGTCTTAGAAATAATCTTGTTCTTAACCTGATTCTATGGAAGGACTTCAGGGGGTTAAGAACTCAAAAACATGCATATTTTTTTGAGTGCAGTTTATGTATGTTTTGGGTAGAAGAATGTTCACTGCTTTCCTCACAAAATTTGTGATCCAAGAAAATTAAGTTTCAGTGCCTCTTTTCTCAGATGTTACTGTCTTAAGGATGAGACCAGCCACAGTCACCTGGCCAATTAGTAAAAAGGCTGGGATTAGATACCAGCTAAATGCAAAGCCTGAGGAACTATAGAATAGTCCCCTGAGGTAGGAAGAGGCTACAGTGATTATTCCATGCTGCAAAAAGAAAAATCGCAGATTAAAAGTTGTACAATTTTAGTACTGAAAGAGAAGTGAGAAGTCATCACAGAGATGAACCCCTCTGATTTTACAGAGAAGGAAACAGAGTTCTGTGTCCACAGTCACACAGCTGTTGAACTACAAAACCACAGTCTGGAAGCGAGTTCATTTGCTCTCATGCCACACCCAAAGGGTACATCCTGGTCTCCCGCATCACGACAAGTGCTCACCTGCCCTGGGCTTGAATGTCTCTGGAATCTAAGCCAGTGGTGGCAGGACCCAAATAATGAACCTGTTTTTTGTTTTTTTTTTTTAACTCACTGCCATGTCCCCCCCAACCCCCACTGTTGTTTTTTTGTTTTTTTAATGAAAACCCACTGTCTCCATCTCTTACCAAGTCTCGTATCATGATTTGCTATCAGCTCCTCCCAGACAGCTTAGGACTGGCTTTTCTAGAAGTTCAAGGTGCACAGCCCTGGAGTCCCACCACCCAGGTCTAAGACCAGGCTCTGCTACTTAATAACGTGCAGCCTCTGCCAAGTTACGTATTTTTGCCTCAGAATCCCCATCCGTAAAATGGACATAATGATAGTATCTACTTCACAGAGTTTTGTGAGTCTTCACTGAGCTGATATTTGATAAGGAAGTGCTAGTAATTAGTCTTCCACAGAGCCTCACCGTCAGCAGGTGCACCAGGTCCTTGTTGGCCTCCAGGGGCGGGGGCACCTCCTGCAGCTGGACTAACTCATGGATGTGGTTGTACAGGGCCAGCAGCTTATGGACGTTCACCTTCCCCTCCTCCAGGTAGTCAGGCATGGCTTCGTACAGGGAGATGAGGTCCTTGAGGTGCACCCCCAGGATGGGGATCTTGAAGTCGGTGCACTCCCCATAAGCACGCCGGTAGTTGTCGTAGTTTCTACAGGAGGACAGCAGCTCCGTCATCTCACCTAGAACCTACGGAACAGAAGAGGAGAGCCGGTCACAGGCACCCTCCAGGCGGGCTCTCCTGTCTGCAGCAGCCTCCTGTTTACTCTCAGCCCCTACCGTGATCACACCTGGTGCCTGACGAGTCAGGCATGGGGCGATCCATCTCAAGGTGCAGGTTCTGACTCTCCAGTGACAGCTCCAACTTAACGTCACATGTCACAGAGCAGACTTACCAAGCGCAAGGTGTACTCTACTTCACAGCTGGAAAATTCTAAGTAAGGTTTTAGTATTTTTATGTTAAAGTTGTTCTTTTAAAAAATAAGTGATACAAGCACATGATAATTTTTTTTTAAAGGTACACGATTATACAGCACATGGCAAGTGTGCCTCTGAACTGTGTCCTCAGTCCCCTTCCCTTGTGTCTTCCAGAGACAAAGTGAAGTGTGCTGCCCACAGCTGGTGCAGGGAAGGGTGTGTTTCCAGTGTGGCACTTCAGTCCTCTGTCGAGTGTTCATGTTTCTTATGCTGGGCTCTGTGGGCCTTCACTCAGCGAGTCTCAGGATGGGCCTATGTCTAGGAAGCAGGTGACAGTCCACTCACAGACTGAAACCCTGGACAGGGAGACTGAACAGGATAGACCGATTCCTGGCATAGGACCTGACAGGGATGAGGCGGAGGCCTGGGGACTCTGCATTAGAGGCTGTGCTCTGCTGTGGCCTAAGGGTGCTAGGCAAGGGAGCAGCCACATCTGCTGCTCCTTCCAGCACACCTGCTTCAAGTCAGCATGTGGTTCACAGAACCCCATCCCCATGTGTGGTGACCAGCTTTCTCAGAAGCAAAGACAGGAAGAAGAGACTCCCTGCCAATCATGTCACAACACAAAATAACATTTTAAACGCTGTGCCGGAAATTCGTGTCATAAAATTGTGGCCTGAGAAGCACCATTTCTCCCTGATGAAGTTACTTGAGGTCTGAGAGTCAGCCTCCCACAGTCACAAGGCTGCAAGAGAGCACAGTTCAGTTCAGTTCAGTCGCTCAGTCGTGTCCGACTCTTTGCGACCCCATGAATCGCAGCACTCCAGGCCTCCCTGTCCATCACCAACTCCTGGAGTTCACTCAAACTCATGTCCACCGAGTCAATGATGCCATCCAGCCATCTCATCCTCTGTTGTCCCCTTCTCCTCCTGCCCCCAATCCCTCCCAGCATCAGAGTCTTTTCCAGTGAGTCAACTCTTCACATGAGGTGGCCAAAGTACTGGAGTTTCAGCTTTAGCATCATTCCTTCCAAAGAAATCCCAGGGCTGATCTCCTTCAGAATGGACTGGTTGGATCTCCTTGCAGTCCAAGGGACTCTCAAGAGTCTTCTCCAACACCACAGTTCAAAAGCATCAATTCTTCGGCGCTCAGCCTTCTTCACAGTCCAACTCTCACATCCATACATGACCACAGGAAAACCCATAACCTTGACTAGACAGACCTTTGTTGGCAAAGTAGTATCTCTGCTTTTCAGTATGCTATCTAGGTTGGTCATAACTTTCTTTCTAAGGAGTAAGCATCTTTTAATTTCATGGCTGCAATCACCATCTGCAGTGATTTTGGAGCCCAAAAAAATAAAGTCTGACACTGTTTCCACTGTTGCCCCATCTATTTCCCATGAAGTGATGGGACCAGATGCCATGATCTTCGTTTTCTGAATGTTGAGCTTTAAGCCAACTTTTTCACTCTCCACTTTCACTTTCATCAAGAGGCTTTTGAGTTCCTCTTCACTTTCTGCCATAAGGGTGGTATCATCTGCGTATCTGAGGTTATTGATATTTCTCCCAGCAATTGATTCCAGCTTGTGCTTCTTCCAGCCCTGTGTTTCTCATGATGTACTCTGCATAGAAGTTAAATAAGCACAGTGACAATATACAGCCTTGACGTACTCCTTTTCCTATTTGGAACCAGTCTGTTATTCCATGTCCAGTTCTAACTGTTGCTTCCTGACCTGCATACAAATTTCTCAAGAGGCAGATCAGGTGGTCTGGGATTCCCATCACTTTCAGAATTTTCCACAGTTTATTGTGATCCACACAGTCAAAGGCTTTGGCATAGTCAATAAAGCAGAAATAGATGTTTTTCTGGAACTCTCTTGCTTTTTCCATGATCCAGCAGATGTTGGCAATTTGATCTCTGGTTCCTCTTCCTTTTCTAAAACCAGCTTGAACATCTAGAAGTTTACAGTTCATGTATTGCTGAAGCCTGGCTTGGAGAATTTTGAGCATTACTCTACTAGCATGTGAGATGAGTGCAATTGTGTGGTAGTTTGAGCATTCTTTGGCATTGCCTTTCTTTGGGATTGGGATGAAAACTGACCTTTTCCAGTCCTGTGGCCACTGCTGAGTTTTCCAAATTTCCTGGCATATTGAGTGCAGCATTTTCACAGCATCTTTCAGGATTTGAAATAGCTCAACTGGAATTCCATCACCTCCACTAGCTTTGTTCATAGTGATGCTTTCTAAGGCCCACTTGACTTCACATTCCAGGATGTCTGGCTCTAGGTGAGTCATCACACCATCATGATTATCTGGGTTGTGAAGATCTTTTTTGTACAGTTCTGTGTATTCCTGCCACCTCTTAATATCTTCTGCTTCTGTTAGGTCCATACCATTTCTGTCCTTTATCGAGCCCACCTTTGCATGAAATGTTCCCTTGGTATCTCTAATTTTCTTGAAGAGATCTCTAGTCTTTCCCATTCTGTTGTTTTCCTCTATTTCTTTGCATTGATTGCTGAGGAAGGCTTATCTCTTCTTGCTATTCTTTGAAACTCTGCATTCAGATGCTTATATCTTTCCTTTTCTCCTTTGCTTTTCGTTTCTCTTCTTTTCACAGCTATTTGTACGGCCTCCCCAGACAGCCATTTTGCTTTTTTGCATTTCTTTTCCATGGGGATGGTCTTGATCCCTGTCTCCTGTACAGTGTCACGAACCTCATTCCATAGTTCATCAGGCACTCAAGAGAGCACACACCTGAGCAAATAGGGCTGGGGAGTGTGGAGTCGGGGAAAGGCTTACAAGACTAGAGATGAGCAGCAAAGATGGTAGAGAACTTTCTGTTCCCCATAGAAAGTGAAATAAACTACTGGGGGACACTAGCTTTAACCCTGGCCTTAGGAATTCACTCTGCAGACCACCCCAAAGGTCCAGCAGCATTGCAGAGGAGCAAGCTTGTCAATATGACACGAAGGCACATTAGTGTCTGTGATTCTCTCCCTGCGTCACCTCTGATTTGGAACAATATGTGTCTCTTCAGTTGTTCTGCCTGGTCTCAGCCAGCATGATCCAAAAATTATAAGGTTATCAGACCACTGGAAGGTGTGGGTGGAGCAGCATCCTCCAGTCCCAGTGTTGTGAGAGCAGGGATGGTTAATAAGAGACTTCCTGAAAGGGTGAACATCTGGGAAAAGCAGATGAGACATTGAGGCTAAGATATCTCTTCCCTGAGAGTCTCCTTCTGTGTCAGCTTGGAGGTGGGGGCTGGGGTTTGAGTTCAGTAAGAAAGGCCAGATGAGATGAAATACTCAGAGCAGTCATCATCAAACCTATATTATATATAGCTGCATTTATATCTGCACTATATCATAATGGTTTATATGTATAATAATAGTCCTGTATCATAAAGGATTAAAGTCTCGATAAAATCTAATGTAGGAAAGTACATAGGACACTTAATAAATACCAATAAAATACCACCTATTACAAAATCGTACCTGAAAAGCTTATTTCCAACTATCTGGGAAAATTCAGCTTTCCAGAATGGCACTCTCCAAGGTTTGTGGCTAGTTAGATTTCTAACGTGTCACTATATAACCTCACTTGACCTGCAAACTGAGCTCCGGTCACTGAGCCACCACGGTTCCTTGCTCAAGCAAGGGAGTCAGGGCTAAAGACGGTGGCTCTGGACACTCAGTGGCCAAGGCGCATGGAAAAGAGGCACACGTTCCACATCACCAGCGGGAATGGGGGCAGTAACACTGTGGCTAGACTGACTCAGTCACCCGCAAATCTGTGACGTCCCCACCCTGTGGGTTTTCTTAAGGGGTTCTCTCCTGGGTATCTGCCTTGTTAAAAAAGGGATGGCGTGGCTTGGAAATGCTCTCTGGGTTGCCCCTCAAGGAGGACATGCTGACACTGGTCCTAGGAATGCTGCTGAAGGGCCCTAGAGGAGACAGGAGCACTGACCTTATTGATTTCATGCGGGACATGTGAACTTGTCTCCTTGAGCCTGGAAATAGAGCTGTGACATAATCCTCCGATCACGGCCATCAATGTATTGAAGTTCTGCAGCTGATGGAGCTTCTGTGACACAGAAAACAGATGCTAGCAGAGTCACTGCACATGTCAGTTATGTGGGAGCTTGAGGCTGTCTCTTGTCTCTGTGCTATGAGTATTCCTAATTCTGGCCAAAGGCTAGTGATCAGGTATCGCAGTTTTCCAAACATTTCTTTTCTCGGGCTTAGTTCTAGACCAGCAGATCCCAAATCTAGCAAAGCATCCCATCTTCTTCCTTTCATTTCAGCTGGTCTGCAGACAACTCTCTACATCAGTGGTTTCTAAGAAACATCCAAAGTACTTGTTTAACACAAAGATTCTGGACCCAAGTCCTGATGTTTAGATTCCCTGGATCTGGGGCTGAGCTTTAGGGATCTATGATTTTAACATACCTCTAGTTAATATCAGAGCAAGTGGTCCACGTACCACACTTTAAGAAACACTGGTTTAGAACATCTAAAGCTAGAAAAATATATTATTCAGTGTAATCTTTTATATCCTTTACCCCAAAGTAACCAGACTGTTTTATTTTTGAGGGCAACACCATGGCTTAAACAGGACTGTAACTAACTGGGATAGAGTGCTAGAATCTCTGTGAAGTTTCAGATATGTGTTCATAGTATCTGCTTTTCTCTTATCAAATGCTTAAAACATACTCCTCAAACACTAAACCCAGCCATTCAACATAACTTGGGCTCACAGACCTAAATCAAGCTGGCCCAGCTATACTGAAATCTGAATTACCCTTTCCTTTGCTAAGTGGACCACATTAGGTAAAACAAAGTTGGCTGGTAAGCATCTTCAGAAACGTGTTAAAGATTTAAACAGAACTAAAGCTGTACCCTAACTCTGAAGATGGCCTACATGGCCCTCTCCATACTGATCTCATGTGGGATGTAGAAAAGTCATCATATCGAGATCTGAGGACAGGTGAAGGTGCACAAACCCCACCAGGAGATTCATGAGGGGAAAGCAGCTCTCAAGGACAGACTAGGCTGAGGGGAGAGGGAGTAATTTACCTGGTAGCCCAGGCCTCAAGTCTTCATCCAGTCACTCACCTGAGCCACCTGGATGAACTTGATGAAGACTTCAGCTCGGAGCTGGGGGGTGGGACGGCTGAGAACCATCAGCTGCACCCACTGGGAGATGCCGTTGCACAGAGCAATGGACCGCTCCATGGTGGGGTTCTCCTTCACGCAGCTGTTCACAAGGTAATTCTGATAATCAGAGAACTGGGGAAAAAGAAACTCATCAGGACTGCGCTCCTGCACTCCTAGAGACCTGAGGGGCATGCTGCCCCTGCTAAGCTGATGGCCAGAATCTGCTAAGGGACAGAGGAACTCTTGGGCCTCCTCTCCTTTCCTGCCAGCAAGGACGGCAGGAAGGACATCTTTCTTATTCCACGCACAGCATGCCCCTCTACATCAAAAGTCATTAGGCATAAATGGATGTGTACATATACTGCTGCTGCTGCTGCTGCTAAGTCGCTTCAGTCGTATCCGACTCTGTGCGACCCCATAGACGGCAGCCCACCAGGCTCCCCGTCCCTGGGATTCTCCAGGCAAGAACACTGGAGTGGGTTGCCATTTCCTTCTCCAGTGCATGAAAGTGAAAAGTGAAAGTGAAGTTGCTCAGTCGTGTCTGACTCCTAGCGACCCCATGGACTGCAGCCTACCAGGCACCTCCGTCCATGGGATTTTCCAGGCAAGAGTACTGGAGTGGGGTGCCATTGCCTTCTCCGTACATATACTAGTTAACCCAAATATTATGCTGAGCAGATATGGATATGATCTTGTTTAAACTCTAACTAGTACAGTATAAAAGAAAAATCTCAATACTAGTTCCAGCTCTGCTGCTGAAGGGGAAAAACAAAGATAATCCAAAATCTATTATGTCACTCACTTTCTCTCTCTCCAATGAAGCTCTGTTGGCTTCAATGGAAGCGAGTTCTCTTGCATGGAGGTGTTCTTTGGTATCACATATAGAGTTTCAAGGAGCAAGGTCTCGGTCAGCAGAGTTTATCTCTAGGATCAGGGGTGACTGTGGGGCATGTCAGCAGCACTTCCAGAGTTTAGGTAAATTCTGAACTAGACCAGTAGCCACTGATTTATTTTGAAATTTCCCCCAGCCATCCAAAGCCTATTCTAGAATGAATTCAAACTCTTACAGGACTTATCCTCATTTTGGGAGAGGAAAATTTTAAAGAAAATTTCTGAAAGACTGATGATTATCAGGGGAAAAATGTGTGTGTGTGTGTGTGTGCACGTGTGCACACGTCTTGTGTGTACACTCACGTGCACAAGGCATCGTGTGTGCATAGTACTACCACCTGAATGAGGGGTGGGGAGGGGAAGGTGGGCTTGGAGGGTGGAGCGGGGAGTGGAGCAGAAGGAACACAGCCCAGCAGTGTGCCCTGACTTGCCCACCTACACACAGCCTGACAGGAAAGCCCACCAGCCCAGAGGGGTCTTCACGGGGATGAGGTGGGCGGCCTGTTGAATTCCTCTGCTTACTCTCAGAGCTGTCGCAGGGCAGCTTTTCTCCAGCCCCTTGGTACATACCGATATCCTCCGGAAGGACTTGAACTCTAGGAAAGTGAGGTGCTCAGACAGTTCTTCTGGCTCCAGATGGTCAAAGAGCAGGGAGACTTTCCGCTTCTTGCTGGTGTTCGATTTTATCCTTTGGGTCAGTTTCCTGGACCAGTCACGGGCATTGCTTTTGTGAGTAAAAGTGAAAAGGGAGAAGATGGGGGAAAAGAATAAATCAAAATTGCTTTTCTAATGCAAGTAAATCCATGAACGTTTCTCACAAGAATATGCAAAGCACCATTAGCTAACTTTCCAGGGCCAAAACAATGTATTAACAGTGTCCTTTAATCAGCTTTTCCTGTGGTGACAGCTAGGGAGCCTGGATGGTTCCCATGAGCCTTCTGAATGTACCATGGGAACTGGGTAAAACATGCTGATCTTAAGGAAGTGGGAACAACGCACTGGTCACGGTGCCCTGGCCTTCAAGTCCTGGCCCCGTCACATATGTTCTCTCCATGTCCACTGTGTGTTCCTTAATCTCATGAGGGTGATGGGGACTCTATCTGGTTGGAAATCTCAAGGTTTGGGGGCAGTTTCCATGCCAGAAGAGCACAGAGAGGAGGTGCCATGCTGGGGAGTCATGTGTAGGAACACACGGTCCCTCTGGGCAGACTTGTGACATTTTCCTCAAATGTCCCCAGGAAATGAAATGACCAAGGAAGCCTAGCTAACTCCAGAGTTGGCCCCACACACATTTTCTTGTAATCGATCCACATATTTCTTATTCAGTTTCCTTCACTAAGGAAGCAAAGAGAAAGGTAGCAGGTTGCAGGCTGTGTTTCCCAAACAGGGATTCCTGAGAACCTTGTCTCCTGACAAAAGGGTTCTATGGTCAGACAAGTTTGGGAAATGCTACAAATTCGGCAGCCCCTTTAGCCAAAGAGCACATTATAGACTCTGAGATGCATCGCAAAAGGGAAGTTCAGTTCACTATTTCTCAAGTATATCTGGTCAGGCAACATCCCACTGACTAATTCCTAAAGAACATACTTTGGAAAATATTGGTAGAGGAAAGTCAGCTAGGGGACAAGGAAGTCAGGGTTTCAAAACTGTCCCAGGCCCTGTGTGCTGCATTTTAAAAATGACGATGTTGCTATTGCAAAACCTTCTTTTATCTTTCATGTTGTTACAGTTCTAAGGAAAGAAGTTCAGAGAGTCCAACCTGCAAAGGAGATTTAAGTGGGACTCTTGTACGTGATTTGGAAATCATTTCTATGTGGCCGTGGCACAAGGCACTAGGGGCTCTCATAGTCCAGCTTCTGCTCTGTCATTAACTCAACTAGCTCTGTGTCCCCAGACGAGCCAGTCTTGCTGAGCCTCAGTTTCCCAAGATAAAACATCTTTAAAATACATTTCAGCACTAGAATTCTATATCCTCGGGATCTGTATTATTCTAAAATAAAGCAACCACATTATGAAAACCTTAGCAGACAATGCGTGTACTCTCCTCCCCCCAAATTAGGACAGGCATTCATTTTTTCAGACTGGGACCATCTCATAAATGAGAAATCCCAAGGAACAATATGAAATATTCCTGAGTACTTTTCCACCTCTGCACAGATTGGAGTGTCTCTCGCAAATGTACCATGTATGTTATAAACCCTCTGCAGGATCCATTTTCTAGCAGTGCCTTCTGTATTTGTAAGTTCAGGGTGCCTCCAGGCATTGGCTGCTGAAGAAGCACCAATTTAGTCACTGTACTTTCAGTTTCTTAGGATTTGTATAAATTTTAATCAGCATCTTGCTACCTGATTTCCTTTTCACTGAGACTTCTTTTTCCTGCTCTCAGATATAAGCCACATACAGCATTATCACCAGGGACTTCTCTGCTTTCCTGGTACATGGCAGGCTTTTCTCTTTGGTAAAGCCACTGAATCTGCCTGAAGCCTTCTTGGGTCACAGCAGGACACAGAGCCTTGCTGAGCAGCCTGGGTTATATCACAGGAGGGAGGTGGTTTCGAAAGATAGGATACTCACATTTGCGTTGTGTCAATCAGGCGGCAGTGGAGCTCCTCACCATTTGCTTTCACCAGTTCCTGAAACTCCTCCATGGTGCTTGCCAGGCTGGTATCCATCTTAAACATGATCCAGAATTCTGTTATCCAGTACCTACATGGTGGGAGTCACAAAACATAAGCCAAAACTGAAGCCAAGGATTCACATTTTGGTAGGTTCTTCCCACAAGAAGGACTCAGAAAAAGACAGGGGCTGATTTGTCCTGTATCCCTGGAAATAAAGACTATATATTTCTCTCTACAGAATATAAGGAGCTGGAGTTGGGGTAGGGGGAAGAGAAGAAAACCACCCACTGACAATCATCTGTGGGCCCCCACACCTGCCCATATCAAATGCTATGCTATGCTAAAGTGAATCATAATCTGAGAAGCCATGACAAAAGATTTAGGCACAACATGTGGCTCTTTCATTTCACCCACCCCACAAAGTCCCAAATGTATGCAGAAATGTTACCTTACAAAATAGCAGATCTTCAGGCAAAGCCCTGGTGAATTCTTTGCCAAGGCATCCTTATAGGTAGGGCTGTGGTTAAGGGAAATGGAAGCCTCTTATAAAAACCAAGCAACTTCTTATCTTTGGAAGATTTGCTAAAACTGCCCTCCCCCAGCCCTCCTAAAATTTTCTTTTAATTAAAATGTTTTCTTACATCTCTGGACCCAGGATAAAACCAACTTTATGTGTGTAGGTGTATGCTTATTATCACCTAGAAGGGCAAAGGTTGTGACTTTATCTAGCCCATGCTGAAGAGGCTTATGAAGAATGCCACAGCATCGCCTCTACAGAAGGAGGAAGTCACCAGCACAGCAAGGCCCCAGCAAAATGATCTGTAAGAAGTGAAGAGGTGCCTCTGCCCACATCCAAGACTAGGAGTCTAGTCTGCCAGAGAAAACAAGCTAAAAAGAAGGGCCCCTTCTTTTCTTTCCAGCAACTGATTTAAAACAAAAAAACACCCTATGCAGTGAATAAGAAAAAAAAGAAGGAATAAATATTCAGATATATTATAATGAAAATCCAAGCAATAATAGGAAAATGATAATATATGCATAGTGGGTGTCAGTAGACTGATCTTACAGGTTGTAATGGCAAGTCATAAAAAGTTATATGAATGACCCAAATACAGTTGGAGAGCATGTGAAGGGTCAATATCACTGGGAATATTCTATGAGAATGATGCCATCCTAAGAACATGAAAGAAGAGCAAAAGTCCACCAAGTTCACATGTCTCTAGTGATATATGGAAAGAACATACATTTATTGCCAAGGTCAAAGAAATGCAAAATCTAATCCAGTGATGAAGCTGTGTGGTTGTACTCTGTTCTATCAACATACTGAGGAATACTATGCGGGCTGTGTGCTATACAAGCCACTGCCCTCTTTCTCTTAAAAACCACCCAGAACTCTGTGAATTCCAGCAGGTCCCTGAAGGGACTCCACTGAGCAGCCAGCAGATGTCTCAATTAACTGGGGCTGAGCAGTCTTCATTCACTGGGTATGCATGTTTTAACCCTTGGAAAACACAGATGTAGATACAGTAAAGTAAAAAACAGTCCAAAGCTTATTACTTTTTTTTTTTAATTAGGAAGGAGTCTGTGTATTTTGAAATCTTACATACCTGTAGTATTTAAGAGCATATTAGAATGATAGCTGTGAAACTTCAATTTGGAATATACAATTAAGGCTTTCCTCTTAAATTTTAAATTCAAACCTTACTAAGTTTATGCATAGCTTTGAAACACCTAAGATGTCAGCTTTACTGTTTATAATTTTAATCTATTGAAGTTACAAGCCTATTTAGAATTCAAAAAGGTCCTTGAAATAGTTTTAAAAATATAAAATATAAAATTCATAATTATATAAGTATATACTATCAATAATTACTTTAAATGTAAATGGAATAAATGTTTCAAACAAAAGACACAGAGTGGCTGAATGAATACAAAAGCAAGATCCACATATATGCTGCCTACAAGAGATGCACTTCAGAATCAGACTGAAAGTTAGGGGATGAAAAAAGGTATTCCATGCAAATGGAAATTAAAAGAAAGCCACGGCAGTGATTCTTATATCAGACTTTAAAACAAAGACTGTAACAAGATACAGAAGAACATTACAGAGTAACCAAGGGGTCAATCCAAGAAGAGGATATAATTGTAGACATATATGCACCAAACATAAGAGCACCTAAACATACACAGAAAATGTTAACAGACATAAAGCAAGAAATTGACAATAAAACAATAGTAATAGGGGATTTTAACACCCTTATATCAATGAACATCATCCAACAAAAAAATCAGTAAGGAAACACTGGCCTTAAGTGAAACATTAACCTAGATGTGCTAAGATATATAGAGAACATTCCATCCAAAAGCAGCAGAATACATACATTTTTCAAATGCAAACGGAACATTCTCCAGGATGCATCACAGGCTAGGCCACAAAATGAATCTCAGTAAATTTAAGAAAACTGAAATACCCAGTATTTTTTCTGACCACAATACTGTAAGATTAGAAATCAGCTATAAAAAAAAAACAAAAACAAACAACTCAAAAATCACAAATGTGTGGAGACTAAATAATATGCTACCACACAACTAATGGATCACCAAAGAAATCAAGAACAAATCAAAAAAATACCTGGAGACAAATGGGAACAAAACCACAAAATCTATGGGATGCAGCAAAAGCAGTTCCCAGAAGGAAGTTTATAGTGACACAAGCTCATCTTAGGAAACAAACAAAAATCTCAAATAAATTACCTAACCTTAAACCTAAAGGAACAAGAGAAAAACAAACACAACCCACTTAGTAGAAGGAAAGAAATTATAAAGATCAGCAGAAATAAATGAAATAGAGACTAAAAACAATAGGAAAGATCAATGAAACTAAGAGCTGTTTTGTTTTTTTTTTCAAAGATAAAACTGGTAAACCTTTCTAGACTTAAAAAAAATGGAGAGGGCCCAAATCAATAAAATCAGAGATGAAAAAGAAGTTACAACGAGTACCAGTAAAATGCAAAAGATCATAAAAGATTACAACTATATGACAGTAAATTTGACAACTTAGAAGAAATGTACAAATTCCTAGAAATATACAATTTCCCAGGACAGAATCAAGAACAGAAAATATGAGCAGACCAATTACCAATAACAAAACTGAATCAGTAATTTAAAACAATACAATGAACAAAAGTTCAGAACCAGATGGCTTTACAGGTGAATTCTACCAAATATTTAGAAAAGAGTGAACACCTATCCTTCTCAAATATTCTAACAAGTTCCAGAGGAAGGAATACTTCCTAACTCATTCTATGAGACCAGCACCACCCTGATACCAAAATCAGACAAAAAGTTCACATAAAAAGAAAATTACAGGCCAACATCACTGATAAAAATATGATGAACACAGATGAAAAAATCCTCAACAAACATTAGAAAATCAAATTCAACCATATATTAAAAGAATTATATATGATGATTAATTTGAATTTATCCAATGGGTGCCAGGACAGTTCAGTCTCCACAAATCAGTCAGTTGACAAATTGAAGAATAAAAATCATATGATCATTTCAATAGATGCAGAAAAAATATTTGAGAAAATTCAACATCCTTTTATGATAAAACTCTCCACAGTGTGAGTAATGAAGGAACATACCTCAACATATATGCCATATATGACAAGTCCATAGCTAATATACTCAATGGCTGAAGAGCTTAAAGCATTAAGCTCCTTAAAGCAGGAACAAGACAAAAGATGCTCACTCTCACCACTTTTATTCAACATGGTATTAGAATCCAGCCACAGCAATCAGACAGTAAGAAGAAATTAAAGAAATCCAACTTGGAAAGGAAGAATTTAAAACTCTCACTGTTTGAAGATGACATAATACTATACAGAGAAAAGCCTAAAGATGCCACCAAAAACTACTAAAGCTCATCAATAAATTTGGTAAAGGTGCAGGGTACAAAATTATTGAAATCTGTTGAATTTCTATATACTAACAAGGAACTATGAGAAAGAGAAATTAAGAAAACTATCATTTACAATCACATCAAAAATGAATAAAATATATAGGAATAAATCTAACTATAGAGGTAAAAGACTCATACTCAGAAAACTTTAAGACACTGATGAAAAAAATTGAAGATGACAGAACAGATGGAAAGGGATACTTATGTTCACGGATTAGAAGAATGTTGTTATGATGACCATACTACCCATCAGTCTATAGATTCAATGTAATCCTTATCAAAAAACAAATGGCATTTTTATCAGAATTAAAACGATTCTAAAATTTCTAAGAAAACACAAAAGATCCTGAACAACCCGAACAATCTTGAGAAAGAACAACACAGGTGGAGTTATCATGCTTCCTGACTTCAGACAAACTACAAAGCTACAGTCATCAAAACGGTATAGTATTGGTATAAAAACAAACGTCTAGATCAATGGAACAGAAGAGAGAACCCAGAAAATAACTTTGAAACTTACAGTCAATTAATCTAAAACAAAGGAAGCAGGAATATACAATGGAGAAAAGACAGTCTTCAATAGATGTTACTGGGCAAACTGGACAGCTCCATGCAAAAGAACCAAACTGCACTATGCAGTCACACCATGCACAAAAATAAATTCAAAACTGATTAAGAACGTAAAGGCCCCAAATCCATAGAACCTATAGAGGAAAACATAGGAAGTATGCTCTTTGGATATGTCTCCTCAGGCAAGGAAAACAAAAGCAAAAATAAACAAGTGGGATTATATCAAACTAAAAAGCTTTTGCAAAATGAAGGAAACTATCAACAAAAAAGAAAAGGCCACCTACTAAATGATGGAAATATTTGCAAACAGTATGTCCAATAAAGGGTTAATATCCAAAATATACAAATAACTCATACAACATAAAAAAAAATGGTTAAAAAACAGGCAGAGGATCTGAATAGACGTTTTTCTAAGAAGACATACAAATGACCAACAAGCACATGAAAAGATGCTCAACATCATTAATTATCAGGAAAATGCAAATCAAAACCACAAAGAGATCAACTCATACCGGTTAGAATGGCTATTATAAAAAAGACAACAAATGACAAGTGTTGGTGAAGATGTGGAGAGAATGAAACCCTTGTGCACTGCTAGTAAGAATATAAACTGGTGCAGCCACTATGGAAAACAGTAAATAGGTTCCTTAAAAAATTAAAAATAGAACTCCTGGGTATTTATCTGAAGAGAACAAAAACATTAATGAGAAGAGATATATGGAGCATGATGTTCAATGAAGCATTATTTACAATAGCAAAGGTATGGAAGTAAACCAAGTGTTCATCAAGAGACGAGTGAATAAAGAATACTTGGCGTACACAAACACACAATGGAATATTACCCAGCCATAAAAAAAGAACACAATTCTGCCATTTGCAACAACATGGATGGACCCAGGGGGTACACACTAAGTGAAAACAGTCAGAGAAAGAAAAATACTGTACTTCATTTATACATGGAATCTAAAAACACTAAACAAATGAATATAATGAAAAAAGAGTTATTTGTACAGAGAACAAACAGGTGTTTGCCAGAGAGGAGGAAAGAAATAAGTGAAGGAGATTAAGAGGTACAAACTTTCGTTTGTAAAAATAAATGAGTCATGGGTATGAAATGCACTGTATGGGGAATACAGTCAATAATTACATAGTATCTTTGTATGATGACATGTCATAACTAGACTCATTGTGGTGATCATTTTGAAATGTACGTGTGTGTGTTAGTTGCAGCGTATCCAACTCGTTGACTCCAGGGACTATAGCCTGCAAGGCTCCTCTGTCCATGGAATTCTCAAGGCAAGAATACTGGAGTAGGTTGCCATTCTCTTCTCCAGGGGATCTTCCTGACCCGGGAATCAAACTCGCATCTCCTGCATTGCAGGTGGGCACTTCACCATCTGAGCCATATCAAATCACTGTTACATGACAGGAACTAACATAACGTCATAGGTCAATGATACTTCAAAAACAGATAAAAAAGAAATCAGATTTGTGGTTACCAGAGGTAGGCGGTGGAAAAAGGGGGGAATGTATGAAGGCACTCAAAAGGTACAAACTTCCAGTTATAAGACAAATAAGTACTAGAGATGTAATGTACAACATGATAAACATAATTAACACTGCTCTATAGTATATGTGAAAGCTGCTAAGAGGATAAACTCTTAAGTTATCATCACAATAAAACTTTCATCTATTTTCAATTTTGTATCTATATGAGATGATAAATATTCACTAAACTTACAAATCATGCTTTAAACCTTAAAGTTTTATAGTGCTTTAAGTCAACTTTATCTCAAAAAAAGAAACCTGGAATAAAAAATAAAATCCAAGTTGCAGTTTAAAACCATTGCAAGTATTTAATTAATTGGCATTATTTTAATTAAACATTTTTAAAGGTCCCTACAAGTGCTTAGAGGGACACTCTAGACCTATGAAAAGAACAAGATTTGCAAGCTAAACTTGAACCCCTAAAGAAAAACTATGACTGTGAAATTTGTACTTTTCATAAAAGGAGTTTAACTTAAAAAACCTAACTTTTGATAGACTTACTGTTTATAAAATCTATCCTTAAGGGCATGAAAACCAAACAGAAACACGAAACATAAAACCACACACACATACACACATCAACAAAGGTAATCAATATAAAAAATAAGCCCAGGTAAATTTCCTGAAGTGAATGGTTCCAATCCTTGCCTTTCTTTGGGCACAAAAGAGAGGAATGAGAATGAGATGATTTTATATTTCTTTATGACACATGTTATTCATCCCTTCAGTGCAAAGAGAGTCAAGCATAAGGCATATTCAAGGGAAAATGTTCTAGAGTCTATTTTTATTATTTGATCTAGTAGTTGAAATTTTTAACTTCTTCCTTATGAATGAGTAAGGCACACAAAAAGACCCACTTTTCTTCTAAAACAACTGGGTGGACACATAAATCAACACGGTGCCTCTTATCGTGGAGTCCGTCTTTCTCCTGGTTGCTCCCCATCCTTCTCTTCACCCGTCTGTTCCCCTGTGCTCAGTGCCGGCTACACTGCGCAGCAGGATCTGTGAACCCCGTCGGTCTTCACCTGAGGGCCAAGCCTGTGGGCACACAGAACATCACTCAGGAGGGCAGAGCCCCCCAAGGTCACAAAGAGCGTGCCTCAGTGGGGCCACCTGAGCGAGGCAGGCACCGCTTCTCCCTTGAGGAGAGGAAGCAAGCAGCAGCACGTGCAGGCCAGGACTGAGGCTCAGGCGTCTGCGGGGGCAACTGTCATTGTTCGCTGGAAGCTTCAGGCGCCACATCTTCACAGGCAGTGCTGTGGCAAGAAAGTACCAGGACAGTTCCGACTGTACCTTACAGGCATCCAAACTATTCAAAGCATGTTGTTAAATTTTTCTCTCTCAACCGTGGAAAAACAGGAAACAACAGGAAATGATCCAAGCTTTCATAACGAACAATAAAAAGGACCCACTCAAGTCTGGTGTATTGAGAAGTTTGGCATGGAAGAGAGAGGGTTTCTGAGAGAGCAGAGGACGGAGCAGGCAGGGCACACTGGGTAGGCTGAGGGTCTACCATCCCCCTCTATCTGCAGAGGCTCTGAAGCAAGATCTCATTTGCTTCCTAGGAAAGTAACTGCAGGGCTGGATGATAGAGGAGGAGGTGGCTGTGCAGATGAGCGGCCCCGCATGGGACAGAGGCCGAGGAGAGAGACTCTGGGGCCCAAAGGAAGGCGGAGGCAGGGGAATGGAGAGGAGAAAAGAGCTAAGAGTCATTTCTGAAGCAGGAACCCTGGGATTGGGTGACTGGCTCCGTGGGAGGTGAAAGGCAGACAGGATTGTGAGGGCTTTGATGGTGCTGCTTCAGGACATCAGAGGGGCAACGGCACCATGGACTGAAATTGAAAATGAAAATCCAGGTGTCAAAGCAGAACTAACGGGGTAGTAGTAGTGGAGGTGGTGAGTTAAGTTTTGAGTATATTAAGACTGAAGTGTCTATAGGACAAAGCAGTCCCAACATTTTTTTAAAAAATGGTTTGAGTTAGAGAAATTTGGACTTGAAGGTCATCAGAGGAATGGTGGTGGAAATCCTGGTGATAAATCACCCAGGGAAAGTATAGAGAGAAGAAAACCAGAATGTTGTCTCATTTTGAAGAGGTTCTCAAAGAAAAGGCTGGATGGAGAGCTGGAGGTGGGTGTCCCAGGAGAAGGGAGACCCAGGAAGGTGCAGTCCAGAGCCCTGGAAGGAGTTTGGAGATGTGGGGTGCTGTCAACAATGTCTCTACAGGGAGGTCGCTATAAACAAGGATGGAAAATAAGCTACTGGGCTTGACAACCAGGAGGTCACTGGTGACATCAGAGGAAAGTCTGAGTACAGGGGTGGAGGCCACAGTCGGGTGAAGGAGTAAGTGGGAGTTGAGAGATGGGAGATAGTGAGCGTGGACTATTTTAAGAAGTTTGTGCATCACATTTCTGACCCTAACAGTGGAATGAAGGGGAGGCAGGGTTGAGAGTTTATTTTTAGGTTAGGGAGACGTGAATGAGTTTTAGACTGAGGGGCAGGTGCCACTGAAGATGCAGGGTTTAAAAGGACAGGAAAGAGGGAAGATAAACTATAGAGAAAGATTCTGCAAAAGTGGAAGCGAGAATAGCAGGGAGGAGGACTCTGGGTCCACAGAGGGGGCCACAAATTAGTCCTTGGAGAACAGTTTTTTCTTTGAGTATTTAATTACTGACACTATTGAGAAGTGCTGGTACATGGAGTTCTAGTATGGTTTTAGAATGCTCTGTAGATTAGACATCCATCTATTACCTGTAACCTCTCATTATATGGATGCCTTCGAAGGCCACTGAAATGCCACTGAAAACACCTTCTCTGAGAGGTTTATAAGCGGGCTTAGGGAATAGATTCAGTCCTGATGGCTTTTATGCTTTTGCTGAGTGCCATGAGATGAAAAGGGAGGGCTGGGGAGAGTGCTAAAGGATTAGAAGAGCTCTATAGCATGACTCAGTGCCCAGGACCTGGGCTTCAAGGTGCTAAACAGTCTCACCTCACCTACAGCCCACGGTGTCATCAGGCATCAGAAAGACAGAGAAAGCAGTCATTTTCCCCACCCCACTCAATTTACAGCCCAAAGAAGGTCAGAATCCAGCAGGGTTTGCTTGGCACAGCCAGAGCCTCAGTCTAAAGCACAAAGGCACCAGCTACCCTGGGGTCAGGAAGCTCTCTTCAAAACCTGGGAAGGTTGAAGAATTAGACAGGAAAGCCAGAATGCAGCACCCTTGTCAATTTGCATGCGATGAATATGAATTTTGATTAATCTTCAGGAAAAGTATTTTTCACTAGCAAGAGCGAACGAAAAAGACCGTGTCTGCATGTTAATCTCTTTGACCTCTCCCCAGAAAAATCAGCATCAATAACACTGCCTTTTCCAACAGAAGACACATATACACACACAACACATATCTCCAGACACGCATGCCATTCCCTGAAAGAACGCATGAACCCATTAACCACTCAGGGTTATGCCAAACCAACCAAAATGAAAGCATCATTCACATTTCACATTTGAATCAATCCTATTTGCGGATTGCCGCCAGGCACTGGGCTAAAGGATATAGAGTGATAACTTTTTGGAGCAGTTCAGCAGAGGAAATGAGAATTCGGTGCATGGTCAGCATGACTTGCAACAGTTGGTTACTTCGACACAGGTTTCCGTCTGCATCTGAAAACACAAAGAGCAGCATCTGAGCAAGGCCCCAGGGAGGAATTAGTTACCTGACGGGACACCTGCCAACTCCCATCACTCGTGGGGGAGACCAGAGTGCAGGCTCTGCAGCGCCTCCTCCGTGGCCTTCGGCACTGCACATTCCTCCCTTCTTGGCTTTTCTTATCCTCCTGCTGCATACTCCCCTTCCCCAAATGCCTGTTTTGATGCTCATTAATCACCCCACCAGAAGGTGGTAGAATCGTGGGGAAGTGGTACCATTTGCATAGGTACTCATGAGTCTGCTGAAAGCAGAAGCAGATCCAGGTTTTGTGGCTCCCAAAGGGCATATGGTGGGGGGAGGGATCCCAGTGAAACGAGTTACAGTCTTAATAGATCACAGTTAAAATACCTTGCTTTTGTAAGCTGCACAAAAACATATGAGCATATGAATACATTTCTAGGGCTGGTCCATGATCTTGGAAGGGCTCATGCCAGTGAGGGGACCTAAAATGCAAGTCTCCCTAGTTTCACGGGCAGTGCATCTCTGGATGGGCATAAAGGAGGAAGACCATGGGCAAATGTGACTTTGGGAGATTATGGGTTTACAAGTACCTATGATGATTTGTATCAAAGAGCATGGTTAGCTTCTTAATTGGGTTTCCAAATCCCACTGGTACCAGATAACAAGATTTTTTCCATACACTGGCACTGGGTATAAAGATTCCTCCTAGAGTGGTTTTCAAAATCTTTAACACTTGTGGCAGGAAGTGTTAGGGGCTGGTTGTTCACAGACATCTATTCTCTGTCCTTCACCATGGATTGCATCACCAGGTTCCCTTGCCAGTTAATTTATAGTTGGGTTCAGCCATTGGGAAGCATCAGCAAGAGATGGGAGGAGAGGGAAGTCAGGATATTTTTCTCCTTCCCTCTCTGCTTTGGTACCACTTTCCTGACAGCTGCTACAGGTCTCTTTGATAAATGATTATACTGTTTGGCCCCTCTTTCAGGGCTCCAGCTCTCACTGGGATCTAAAACTATTATTCTCCCTTGACTTTAGTTCTAAGGATGTTGACAGTCTCTGGGTATCTGGGTACAGTATCTCAACTCCACTCTTTGTAAGTAGTGGCCCTTCATTCAAGTGTCTTCACTTAAACCATGTGAATTCTGTTCGCTCTTGGGAACTTTAATGATTCAGTGGAAAATATCAAATTAAAGAATATACATGAATTTTTTTAAATCATTTTTTGCTCTTTAAAGCACATTATACAAAAGGGGTTGACACTTTCATTCTTTCTAAGTGTACCAAATTGTAAATGAAGGACACAGTCCATCTGGGCTCAGAATTCAGAAGTCCTGGCTCATCCTCAAATAATGATCTAAAGTCATAGTTCATTGACTACAATGACTGCATAGTTCATTAACTACTTTCGAAAATGTAAGGAACCCTGACGAGATCACTCCCCTTCCCCTCACCAAATGCACCAGTTCACCTGAATTCTGTTACTCTTACTTCTTGCCTTCCTCGGTTACCATGGAAAGCACTTCAGAAGCCAATGCCTCCACTGAGCTCTGAGGATCTTTTTCTTAAGGACAGTGACACCATCTTTGTCCACTTTCTCTCCTCCAATATCAACTTTTCTCTCTCCTGGCTTACCTCCATTGGCATTTAAATATGCACCAGAACCTCCTATTTAAAACAAAATGAAATAAAGCAAAACCTGAAACCCTTGTCCTCTCTAGCCATCTCTCAATTTTGCTCCCCCTTTCAGTAAAACTTCACTGTCATCTATTTCTCATCTCCCATCCCCTTTCAACCATTCCATTTTTGACTTCTACTTCCATTATCTCACTAAATCTTTTATTTTCAGGGTCACTGATCAGGTCCATATTGCTAGATCCAAGAGTTCATTCCTCTGTCCTCATCTTACTTTATGACTCAAGTTGCATTCAATCCAACCCAACCCAAGCTGACAACTCTGTCCTCCTTCCTGGAACACTTTCTCCTCTTGGCTTCCTCAGCATCACACTCTCTCAGCTTCTCTCTGTGGCTCTTGTTCTGTCTCCTATTCCTTTGCTGAGCTCTTAAATGTCACCATGCTGTGGCTTAGTCCTCCCACTTCTTTTTCTTTTCTAACAATTTTTAAAAGTTAAAACTTAAGTTTTAAATTAAAAAAATTAGTTTATTTCTTCTAGGCAGGGAAATTCATCTATAGTCCTTTGGGATAAAATACCACTGATATGCTTGTGACTGCCCAACAGACATCTTCAGCCTTACTTGGTGAATCCATATAGATGTCTAATTTCAGACTTAACTCATCCAAGCAAAATTCTTGACTTCTCCCTTCCCCAGTTCACTTCTCTTCCATTCTTCCTCATCTCAAGAAATGGCACCACAACCATCCTTTCACTTACCCAAACAGAAAACCTAGGGGTCACCCTTTATTTCTCATTTTCCCTCATATCCAATCCATTAGTGAGCCTTGATTCTACTTTCAAAATAGATCTCAAACCTCTCCATGCTCCCCCATCCTTGCCAACATTCTAGTTGTAATCATCACCATAGAGACCTACTTGACCTCCCTGTTTTCACTCTTATCCACCTACCCACCATCTGTTTTCCACGAAGCAGCCAGGAGTGAGCTCCTAAAACCCACAAATCAGGTCATGTACTTAATATGCTTCAGTGGAGGCCATTACCCTTGCAATAAAGCACTGACTCCCAACTGCAGCCCAGAGCTCTCCCCATTCTGGTTCCTTTTAGTCTTCCATTTCATTTCATACCATATTACTCTTCTCCGTACTCCTGTCTATACCTCAAACGGTCCAAGCTTATTCCTACTTTGCATGTGTTCTTTCCTTGAATGTGGCCTTTCTTCCCTTGGACCATTCACATCATTTATGTCTCAGTTTCAATGTCACATCCTCAGAATGGTGATCCTTAAACTACCTCTGTAGCCATGATCCTGCCCGAGTTTCTTCATAGCACTTACCAATGATCTGAAGTTATCTTTTGTATGTGTTTAATTTTCATTTTCTGAGTCTCCACTAGAATATAAGCTTCGTGAGATCTGACCTTGTCTGTTTTTTTCACAACCATATCTCTAGGGTCCAGAACAGTGCTGATACATGCAGTTACTCATTAAACATTTACAGGGTAAATGAGTGAACTATACCAAATAGGCGGAGAAGGCAATGGCATCCCACTCCAGTACTCTTGCCTGGAAAATCCCATGGACGGAGGAGCCTGGTAGGCTGCAGTCCATGGGATCGCTAAGAGTCGGACACGACTGAGCGACTTCCCTTTCACTTTTCACTTTCATGCATTGGAGAAGGAAATGGCAACCCACTCCAGTGTTCTTGCCTGGAAAATCCCAGGGACGGGGGAATCTGGTGGGCTTCTGTCTATGGGGTTGCACAGAGTCGAACACGACTGAAGTGACTTAGCAGCAGAAGCAGCATACCAAATAGGAGACCCCTTAACTTTTCATGTTTCTTTCGATATTGTGTTTGCTTTTTTCATTAGCTATTTCATTAATATTTAATTGTTGTTGTTATTCAGTTGCTAAGTTGTGTTCAACTCTTTTGCAAACCAAAGGACTGTAGTCTGCTGCCAGGCTCCTCTGTCCATGGGATTTCCCAGGCAAGAATACTGGAGTGGGTTGCCATTTCCTTCTCCAGGGAATACACCAAACCCAGAGATCTAACCCGCTTCTCCTGCTCAGCAGGCAGAATTCTTTACCACTGAGCCACCTGGGAATCCCCAATGATATATAATATACACACTTACTTTCTTCTTGGCCACAACTTATGAAGTTACAATTAACAAAGTTATAATTTGATAAATCATTTTTAAGAAGTATTTAATCTAGCCTGTTACAGTTTTGTAAATCTTTCATTACTTGTTCTAAACTTACCCTCTGGTGAGAGAGGGTTAGTACGGCTAACTCTGTTTTCTGGCCCACATAATTTCTGTAATATATATCTCCTGCCACAAAAATTCTGTAAAACAAAACATCCCAAAATTCAGTGCTTGAAAACAGTGATCTTTTATTTTCTCAAGCGTCTATAAGCTGGCTAGGGGCTGGCTGATATTGGCTGGGCTTCGCTGGGGCTCCTCTCCTACATGCCCCCGGCTTCCCTGGACCAGCGGGCTAGCCACGGCGTGTTTCACGGGGCTGGCAGGGCGCTGTAGGGGACCTGGACTGCCCAAGGCCTCTTACCCTAGCCTTGGAACGGGCATGCTATCACTCCCCCTTTATTCTTTTGGTCAAAGAAAGTCACTGCTGAACCTCAAGGCAAAGGGCAGGAACCTCATCAGGTGGAAAAGATCACTGATGTGGAGAAGGCAAAAAACTGGAGGAGGGGACAACAATCCACTCTGCCACAATTATGGGATGCAAGTTTTCAGTTCGGCATCTGACAACAGAGCTGTCACAATGCACCTCTCCTCACAGAAGCAGGGGTGTTCCCATCCCCACACGTCACGGCACCAAGCGGGAGCATCTGAAATGTATTTGTAGGGCGTGCATCAGAATGTTCACAGGAGCCACGGACACAATCGCAGACGCACTCAGTATGGACAGAACCTAAAACCGGTTCTCTCAACTGTTCTTTGTGGTTGCCAAGCATCTTTCCAAGGACTCTCACGTATTAGGGAAAGGGGCTTAGACGTGTCCTGAGTGAGATCAAAACCAAGTCACACATAGAAAGATTCAGGGACCCAGATAGGCTTATTATGGAGAAGACTCAGGAGCGATATTAAAATTATCTTCAAATGTTTGTAATGCTATGTGTAGATGGAGGTTTAGACTTCTTCTGTAGGGCCACAAACCGTGGAACCAGAGAGGACGAATAGAGAAAAATGACAGGAAAGAGACCTGGGCACAACACACGGTACAAACAGTCCTAATCCTGAAGCCCGTCCAACAGCAGAGCCATTCCCATCACAGACGTGTTCAAGAAGAGGCGGGCCAGGACATTCAACCACATCATTGTATCTGGCTTAGCAGCTGCTATTTACTGAAATGAAAGTAAAAGTGTTAGTCACTCACTTGTGTCCAGCTCTTTGCGACACCATGGACTGTATGCACTGTAGCCTGCCAGGCTTCTCTGTTCATGGAATTCTCCAGGCAAGAATACCAGAATGAGTTGCTATTTCCTTCTCCAGGGGATCTTCCTGACCCAGAGATCGATCCTGGGTCTCCTGCATTACAGGCAGATACTTTACTGTCTGAGCCCTGAAGTCCTACTCAATACCGGAGACTCTGCTAAGTACTTTAACAATTTTACTTCTAATTCACACAACACTTCTAATGGTGTCGGTCCTGCTTATAATTTATAGCTGAGAAAATCAACACACAGAGAGATGAGTTCCTTTGTTCTGTCTGGGTAAAGAGACAACGGGTGGAGGAGCTAGGATCTGGCTGCTGGTTGGTTTGATTCCAGATCCCCAGCTCTCCATGACACTGCATAGCCATTTGTCAGAAGAGGGAATTCAAGTATGAAAAAGGGGAAATGGCTAAAGTAGATAAACTTTATGATCTCTTCCAGTCCTGAGGGCTACAAGACTAACAGATGCCACTGGCATATTGGATTGGAACCAATTAATGCACATTTGAAAGGACAGCTTTTTGCATCTGACGATTTCTGAAAAACTCTCCTATATGCCTTGGTGGATGGATTCTGATCATTCAAGTTGCCTTTAAAATAAGAAGGGTGCCGTGCCTAAGACTCACAGCCATAGTCATTCTCCACTTACCTTGCACTCCCCTCTTCCCCAGGGTTCTGTGATGCCCCCGCCCTCCACACTTTGGGCATGTTAATCCTCACATGTTCTGGGGGAGGGCGGCTGGCAAATGATAAGGCTGGGAGGGAGTGACTCACCCAGCAAAGGGAGGCAGAGACAGAGGAGGGAAGGTGCATCTTGGCATCTCAGTCCACACCCCACTCCTCGGTGTCCCCTTTTCCACAGGAGAACGTCCTGGTGTGTGCATTTGCCCTCGTTCCCACCACTGCCTCTCCCTGATGCGACCTTCAGCATCTGTATGACTGCATCAAGGAGGCACTCGTCTCCTGCCCTCATCTCAGAGAGCAGCGCTTCTTCCTTCTTGAGGGGAAGAGCCTCCCTCTGAAAGGTAGATCTAAAAGTGGGTGATCCAGGGGATCACCTTCCAGTCTTCTGGATTTTATTTTGATAGTTTGGTATAACTTCTGTAAGCTGATTTAAATATTTCAGCGAATAATTTAATTTTGTTTGCAGCTTTAGGCTTTTGAAAAACACAGGGTGTCAATCTAAAAATTCTAATAAGTGAAATGTGCAATGCATAATAAAATGTGCATATTTTCTCATTACCATCTGCTTCTTCTTCTACTTCAGTGGAAGCCTGCTTTAAAAGGTTAAAACCTCAGTGGGACATAAAATGTCAACCTTACGTACTCCATCACGCGACCTGAGGAGCAGTGTGTGCTACTAGTCGAAGACCCACCCGACCTGTGGTCCATCTGCTCCACAGAACAAGCAGGAAAACCATGTGGCTTCTAGAGAGTCATCTCTCTGTGAGCCAGCAACGGGGTTTCCATCCTTCGATTCAGTGCTGGCAGCAGCCACGCTTCATGGGATCAAAGCATCTCAGGGTGGAAATGACTTTAGCTACCTTCCCCCTCAACCTTCTAACTGATGCACGACCCCCTCCCCTAAAGGCATCACAGGTAACAGGCCCTGCCTGTACCCTTCCAATAACAGGACACGACTCTCTAACTACTCTACAGAGCAACTTTTTGCTCTATTTCAATTAAAAACATTTTATCATTAATTGACTCAGTGCAAGGTACAGTCCTAGGTACCAAAGGAGGTATGAAGAGCTACAAGAAAACCCTTGTCCCCGAGGAGCCCACAATCTAGTGCGGGGATAAGACACACACTCAAGATACTTGAACATCATCTCAGGCGGTCAATGCTAAAGGTGCAACCCGTGGAGACCATGCTGAATGGTGATAAAGTTCTGGGGAAGAAGAAACCCTATCCAGTCGTGGTGACTCGGGAAGCATCTCTTGATATCTGAAGTGAGGTGACCCAAAGTTTCAAGAGGCCATCTGGTCCAGCCCTCTGCCTCTCGGTTGGCCTGCAGACGCCATTCTTCCTTTCTGTGGTTTAATCTTAAATAAGCTGTTTGCCTCCCAGGGTGACTATCTTCTCCCTGGTGATGAGACTCCTGTGAGAACAAAAAACCTGCAAAGGGCTGCATTCTAGTCCCCACTTCTTGCTGACGAGGGGTGGGGGCGACTTTCCTTACGTGAAGGCTTATCTGGGGGGTGAGGTGGGAATGACTCATTGCAAGATGGACATAGAACATTTCCACACCACAGAAACTCCAGATCAGAGTCTCTTCTTGCCCTGTGTTTTGGTTACCATGGAAATCTCTTGAGTATGAAAGGATTTGGTAGCTCAGTTGGTAAAAAATCTGCCTGCAATGCAGGAAACCCTGGTTCGATTCCTGGGTGGAGAAGATCCCATGGAGAAGGGATAGGCTACCCACTCCAATATTCTTGGGCTTCCCTGGTGGCTCAGTTGGTAAGAATCTGCCTGCAATGCAGGAGACCTGGGTTTCATCCCTGGGTTGGGAAGATTCCCCTGGAGAAGGGAATGGCTACCCATTCCAGTATTCTGGCCTGGAGAATTTCATCAACTGAGGAACTTGGCAGGCTACAGTTCAAGGGGTCGCAAAGAGTCAGACACGACTGAGTGACGTTCACTTTCAAAGGCATTAAGTCAGAAATTGGTATCCTGAGGGTAAGAAAGCTGTCAACACTGGGTGGGGGTGGGGTGCTGGGCTTAGTCGCTCAGTCATATCTGACCCTTTGTGACCCCATGGACTATATCCCGCCAGTCTTCTCTGTCCATGGAGATTCTTCAGGCAAGAATATTGGAGTGGGCTTCCATGCCCACCTCCAGGGGATCTTCCCAACCCAGGGATCAAACCCAGGTCTCCCGCATTGCAGGTGGATTCTTTACCAGCTGAGCTACCAGGGAAGCCAACACCAGGTGTGCTGAAACCAGAGGCCAGAAGATGGTAATGGGAAAGTTGTATCAGAAAGCTGGGGGGCAGGGTTGGATCTAGAGCTAGAGCAGGACTGCTTCTGCTAATGCAGATCAGAAAGTCTGGAAACAGAAGAGGCTGCTCCACATAGAACCTGCCAGGCACACCCAGAGTTCTGAATGGACTACAAGGTGATAAATGTTCCAAAGAAATGAACCCTACTTGACAGCAAGACTGTTATACTCATCAAATCCTGCCTGGAGAGTGTAGAGAAACTGGCAAGCTAAAAACAAGTTTACTGGTGTGTGGTTTGCTTGGTGGATTGATGTCTTAGAGCCTACAGCTGCAGCTGGGGCAGGAAGTGCACGTGAAGAACGTGGTGTCACGCACACGCTTTGAACTCAGAGCTTCTACTACCTGAGCAGCTTACGACACGTATCAGTACCACCTTCATCTTTGTTTATTTCTGGTCCTCAGCCCCTCCAGATTTGGGGGAAGACTACAATTGAGAGAAAGTAAGTGATTTGCTAAGAACGGAGTCTCAGTTCACAGGGCAGGTGTGCTAACCAGCGTGGCTGCTGCTGGGGATGCGCTGTTTAAACAGCAGCTCTCCTTGGAGGGTGAGGGGGACTCTGATTTGCAGTGTTTGCAGATTTCTGTGGTGCTAACGCTCCCACTATGGCCAATTCCAAGCCACCAGTGTGCAGTCAGGGTGGGGAGCTGGGAGGAGATGCTGGCAGTTGGCTCTCAGGCTGGGTGCGGCTGCTCCTAGATGCCATGGCTGCCACTCACACCCACGGACCTGGGTATCTCGTTCCCAGTGCTCCCAAATTCACTGTCCCCCTCAATCCTGATCTCGTGCCCTCTAGGCTTGCCTGGTGTAACTGACCAGCTAATCCCTATCATTGCAGGCCCTGGGAGGAGAGGAAGACATACGGGAGCACCCTTTTAGATGTCTTCGTTGTAACAGTGACTTCTTGGGAGTGCTTACAGCTCTCACCCAAGGATGAGCATTTTAATGTAGAGTGGGAATTTGGGACAAGGAAAGTGCCCAGCTGCCCATGCCTTGTTCTGGGTCCCTCTGGGGTAACGTGGTACATCATACCCAGACCCAGGGTGAGTACCCTGACCACATGACAGAAAATCTAGGTCTAGTTGGAATATTTTCTATTCCTTGGCTCAATACACTGTCCAGCAGCTCTGAAGACCTTGGTTACAAGTAGCTTTTTTACTTATTTGCACTGGCTGGAGGACACCATGATGTAGGACAATACAAGGCCTCCATTTAACCATGACCTGCAATTTCACACTTTTGCAACAAGCCTTCAAGCAGCATCCCACCCAAGTGGGAAAGGGCCAGGCAGGCTCATGTCTTCTCAGTGGGGCTGCTGACAGTCAAAGCCAGGGATACAGAGGACAGGAAAACCTGGCTCATTGACCCTTGATTTCATCTAATCAGGCTTCTCTCAACTACTGTCCCAGACAGGCTGACCTGGAGGCACGTTGTAAAGGAAAGGGACTGTATTTGCTTCCCATGAGTTTTTGGATTTATTCACTGTCCTGCTGGGTCAGGGTTGGGGAGCAGGAGGTAGAGAGTGTGTTCAAATTGCCTAGCATCTGGATATGGCGATGGCACCCCACTCCAGTACTCTTGCCTGGAAAATCCCATGGACGGAGGAGCCTGGTAGGCTGCAGTCCATGGGGTCACTAGGAGTTGGACACGACTGAGCGACTTCCCTTTCACTTTTCACTTTCCTGCATTGGAGAAGGAAATGGCAACCCACTCCAGTGTTCTTGCCTGGAGAATCCCAGGGACGGGGGAGCCTTGTGGGCTGCTGTCTATGGGGTCACACAGAGTCGGACACGACTGAAGCGACTTAGCAGCAGCAGCAGCAGCAGCATCTGGATATACATACCCATCCGTGTACAAGCACAACACACGTACATGCACAACACATGCACACACAGCTCCCCCTGACACCCCCAGAAGCTGGAGAACTCTCCCTCAATGCAACACCTGAGAGCAAGGCTATGTTTTCACAGCACTGATGTTCAATAAACAGAATCACCTCTGCTGAGCACGTGAGCTGTACAACTCTGTGAGGAGGAGGCACCAAGGACACGATTTTAAATATGAAGACACAGGTATCACGTGTTGGCCGTGGTCTCAGGGCTGGTGAGTGGAGGCAGACAGGATCAGCCCTCTGGCCCCCCAGCCTAGGGCTCTATCCTTGGAACCTGCCTCTCCTTGAGGGATTGTTGGAAGGTGAGCAGGGTGAAGACTGGGTATACTGCGAAAGCTAAATAAGCCTCTCACTCACACCCACTTCTCTTTTTCTCCCTGAGAAGCCCTGCGCCTGCAGCCCAGCCTCGTCCTTCTCACTGCAGCCACAGTACAGACATCTCCTTGGAGACCCCAACCCTTAAACCCACCGCTTGTCCTGACAACACGAGGGCTATCATGGGCACCATCTGGCTAGGATGACCAGACCCTGGAGAGCCTGTGGCCAGTGGTCGCATGGGTGAAAATGCCCAGTCCCCTGAGAGCTCACAGCCCCATGTGGCCCACCTCTCCCTCCTCTTGCAACAGACTCTCCACTCTCTCAGCCAAACCAGTCAGCCCCGGGGACGGTCCTCCCTGGGCATGGCTCTTCTTCGAAGCATGAAGCTCTATGTAAAGGATGACCTAGATTTCTTGGATGAGCGACTGCAATCTATAAATGTCTAACCATGCGCACGAAATCGCCTGAAGTGGAAAAGAGCTTTTAGTTCTATTGCCTCGACTGAGCCAGCCAATGGCCTTCCTTGGGGACTGCAGCCTCCATCCGGACCATCAGGTCTCAAGAATGAGGGGTCTGAGAAAAGTGTGAGGGAAGCTGTCCTCTTTGCTTCTGCAAACGGAACACAGTCTTGGGTGTGGGCATGAGGAGGCTGCACTGGCACTAACAGACAAGCAGTGGAAAGACGCGCGGGGGGCGCTGGGTGGGCCCGTGATGGGATTCTGGGGCGAAGCTGTGACCGCACATTCTAGAGCCACTTTGGAAGACAGCACCAACTGAATACCCTGGGTGGGTGGCTGTTCCTCCAGGGAGCTTCCAAGTCCCTGGGGAAAATCGGGTTATCTGGCTAGGTAGAGACGCTGCCATTTGAGTCCTTGGTGAGCTGCTGTCAATGCAGCCTACTTGGCTCACGGGGTGACTGTCCCCCCACAGGAATGTGCCTGGTGGGGAGTGGACGGCAGTAGGGCCCCAGCTCAGCTTCCCACGGAGGATGCAGAGAGCTGCCCACAGATGGCTGGAGGCAGGCCAGCCCGGGAGGGGATGGACCCAAGACAAAGACACGACACAGAGGAATCTGGGGTAGGGCGCACTATGCGCTCCTCTTGCTTACTGGAGCATGCTTGTGTTGCTTCAGTCTTGTCTGCTAAACCCTGGGCCTTTTGGGGGGCATGCTTGTTGACAGGCTGAATAGGTATTAAGAAGCAACTTGGGAATGTTCCAAACATTGACTCAGTGAAATAACACAGGCCTGAGACTTACTGGATAGCCATGAACTCAGCCTTCTTCAGAAAGTTTTTCTCAATATTGACTTGATCCTAACAGTCACCTAGATAACCTCATTCCAGTGTACCACAACAGGGCTGACAATACAGTCTCACCGCAAACTCTGCTCTCACCACAGAAACTGTCCTTGGCTCATAATTCTCTGCAGTGAACAGTCCCGGACAAAAACCATCATCTCACCACCATGTACAGTCAAGAGAACTGAGCAAAGCCTTTTGTAATCAGATAGAAGTTATTCTGAAAGCCTCCTCGCCCCTTTGTTGTTTGTAGTTAGGATTAGATTACCTTTGATTAAATATAGAAAAATGCTTAGTAATCCATGAACCACCTTAACAGTGGTGAACTAGTCTCACTTCTCTTGCTGGATTTGGAACAATATTTTGTTTTTCTCTTTGCTCCTGTTGCTGCTGCTGCTGCTAAGTTGCTTCAGTCGTGTCTGACTCTGTGCGACCCCATAGACGGCAGCCCACCAGGCTCCCCGTCCCTGGGATTCTCCAGGCAAGAACACTGGAGTGAGTTGCCATTTCCTTCTCCAATGCATGAAAGTGAAAAGTGAAAGGGAAGTCACTCAGTCGTGTCCAACTCTTCGCGACCCCATGGACTGCTGCCCACCAGGCCCCTCCATCCATGGGATTTTCCAGGCAAGAGTACTGGAGTGGGGTGCCATTGCTCCTGTTAGGCTTTGGTTATTCCAGAGCGGGACAATGATTTTTCATGAAATACTTCTTTATAACCAAAACTGAAAGAGGGATCCACAGTGGTTGGTCACACTGTCCGTGCCTGTGAGATGGGGCATGGTTTCCTCTAAGCATGGTCCCCATCCATGGCAGAGGGAGCAGGGGCATCCGAATTTCTTTCCAGTTCTAGGTTCTAAATGCAACCCATCCCTCAGGCCCTCAAGGCAGAAGGATTTCTGAGGGTTTACTGAGGTTCTGGAGGGAAATCTGCATGAGGACCCAGGAATGACTTTGAAACAGAGAACTTCACAGGTGGGTAAGGAATCTCTTACTACAACTGAAGCAAAGGAAAACAACAAACAGCCCTTCACTCAGGTGCCAAGAGCCAAATAAGAAAAGGTTTCACACATCCCCAGTCAAGAAGCAGGGCTGTGTCACCAACTTACAGACAGCAAAAACGCAACACTGAAACTCTCAGGGCTGGTGTCAATCGGAACACGCAAGAGCCAGGAGCAGTGTTTGGTAATGCTGGAGGAAAAACAACATCTAATGGGAACGGATGAACTACATTCAAAGTCTCACCTGACTCTCTCTCCCTTGCTCACTGTCTCTCTGTTTCTCTTTTTGTTAAACATACATGGAGTGTTTCCTGGGTACCAGGCACTGTCCTGAGTCTTCACTTGTGTCAACTCTACGAGATAGGTGGTACTGTCATCTGACAGATGAAGAAACCGGGGTAAGGTAACTTGCTGGAGTTCAGCTCCTAAACAGCAGTCCTGGAATCTGCACCCAGCTCCCGGCCCTGGGATACCTCTGTCATCTCCGAGCCTCCACGTGCTCACTTGCAGAGGAAGAGCTTGATAGCATCTTGCTTCCATCCCTCTCAGCAGAGAGATAATCAGGAAATCCGTCAAGATAAGGAAAGCGCTTTGACATCTTTTGGGGAAAACCAAGCTCCTGAACTAAGTCCAAACCACTATGATATCTGGGTGACTGGAAGGTCACAGATACCTAGGCTGCCTGACAGTCATCACGTAGCGCCCAAGCCTTCACTGCACTGTTGAAGTCCTAACAGTGCACATTTAAGAGCGCTTTCTCTCCTCACAGGTTCGCTCATCTCACTCCAACTCTGCGGGATGAGTATTACCTTTATTACTTGATAGATAAAGAAACAGAGAAAGATGAGGTGAGCTGCTGGAAGGCACACAGTGACTTTAGAAGTGGTGAGGGCCTGGCCTGAACCCAGGTCTTCGACTCAACCCCACCCCTGCCACTGTGTCCTCCCGTCACTCTCTCTGGGTCGTGCAGATTAAAGGCACCTCCTTTCTGTCTCAGCTCTGGAGGGTTTCTGGTGCCAGGCTGCCTGGGAAAGTAGCTGAGCCTCCCCTATGCCTGTGGGTGGGCCAGGCTACTGCAGTGTAAGCTCTGATAGTTGTTTTTTTTCTTTTTGGTAGTACAAGTGCCTGACCTAAGCTTTGATTGCCGAGGCGTCCATTTCAAAGAGGTGACCTTCGAAGATGGCTATCTCGCAAATAAACATACTGCCAGCCACAAGACAGATAAAAGCCAGGCTGCCGACTGGCTCTCCACCCCAGGCTCCTTGGTTTTAGAGGCTGTGGTTGATTTCGATAACTGACCGTGGAGCTACTTGTTTTTTCCTTTCGTCATGCTTTAAACTCCAGCCTTTATGTTTAAAGTTCACCAATGAAGAGAGAGATCTGCCCCCACCCTCAACCCCAATAAATGCAGAACCCCTGGCCTGTGTGCCCTTTCTCTTGCTCCTCTTTTTCTTTCCTTTCTTCCCTCCCTCTTCCCCTCCTTTCTCCCTCCCCTGACCTTGCTGTGTGGACTGCCTCTGGTATGCTGTGTAATTTCCAGGTCTTGTAAGCAATAAACTTTTATTTTTTCAAAGTTTCCTGATGGCTATTACTGAATGGTATCTTGTAATCATCATAAGAACCACAAAGGCTGGTCCAACCACAACACTGGTAACTGACAGGCTGAGACACGGACAAAACAGCCGTGACACAAGCATTCCAATTTTCGCCACACTCACGCTGCTCTGTTTCACACGTGAAGAAACAGACTCAAGGAAGGTAAAAATAATCCATCGGTGGTCTCACAGTTAGGAAGTGGCAGAAAGGGGCTACAAATGACTGTTCTGGTTACTTTCTCCAGTAATACAATGGTACTATTATATTTATAATATAAAATATAATATTATATCAATATAAATATAGGACTCAGCCCTGTGTTCTGAGTCCAGGGCCGTAGTCTCTGGCAGACCTGCACTGCCTTCTAAATGAGGATCCTCTGAGGATAAGGACAAGGGTTTCTTGACTTCCTGTCAGTTCCGTGCAGTCTCCAGTCTCCTGCTGTGCCTAGAACTGGGCCATTTCTTTCACCCAAATAACAGGGCAGTAGTCTTACCTACATCCACGGGAGACATGTCCCAACACCCCCTGTGGATGCCTGCAAGCAAAGATCGTGCAAAACCCTACATACATCACATAGGCTTTTTCCTATTCCAACAACTGGGTAGAGTCTACAGTGTGGATCTGCTGGATGATTCATGTCCCGGGCAGGACAAAGCAGGACAAAGTGTGAGATTTCATTACCATACTCAGAATGGCATGCAATTAAAAAAACTAAAAATAGAGTTACCATATGATCCTGCAATCCCACTCGTGGGCATATATCTGGAGAAAGCTCTAACTTGAAAAGATACATGCACCTCAGTGTTCATAGCACTATTTACTATTTACAACAGCCAGCACATGCAAGCAACCTAGATGTTCACTGACGGATGAATGGATAAAGAAGACGTAGTGTGTGTACACACACACACACACACAAAATGGAATATTGCTTGGCCATAAAAAGAATGAAGTAACATCATCGACAACAACATAAATAAACCTTGAGATTATCATACTAAATGAAATTAAGTCAGTGAAAGACAAATATCCTATGATATCACTTATATATGAAATCTAAAAAATAGATACAAAATGAACTTACTTATAAAACAGAAATAGTCTTACAGATAGAAAACAAATTTATGGTTACCAAAGGTGAAACAGGAGGAGGGATAAATTAGGAATTTGGGATTAACAGATACACACCACCATATATAAAATAGATAAGCAACAAGAATTTACTGTATAGCACAGGGAACTGTATTCAGTCTTTTGTAATAACCTATAAGGGAAAAGAATGTGACAAAGAATATATATATATATGTAAGTATATATATAAATAACTCACTGTGCTGTATATCTGAAACTAAAAAGATATTGTCAACCAACTATATGTAAATAAAAAATTAAAAAGCACATATTAAAAATATCACATAAAAATAAGAAAATAAAACCTACAAATTGCTTATTTCTGGAATTTTCCATTTAATATTTTCAGACTGTGGTTGACTGTGGGTAACTGAAACTTCAAAAAGCAAAGTCTTGGATAAGGGGGGACCGCTCTGTGTAAGAACAGATGTTGACTAGTAGTAGCTAATGATAAACACGGAACAGTAGCTGTGCACTTATAGGAAGAGTTAAATGTCTTTGGAAGAAAGATGTAGTGAGGGTTTGTGTCCTGGAGATGTGAGAGAATGCAGGGAGGTGATAGTAAGGGAATGACCACAGTTTTCAGAAGAAAGGGTCAAAAGAAATCAAGGAACTATAAGGACAAAGCAGGACCTAAGATTCAGGCTCTTCGTTCAACCTGTGTTAATGCCACTGGCACTTAACTCCATTTACAGATCTAAACACAGCGACCCCTTGACTCGGTGACAATCAAGAGATTCCCAGGTATCTTTATGGGTTCTGAACTTTAAAGTCACTGTTCAACAGAACAAGCCTCCTCGAGTGAGAAAAGCTTAGACTACAGTTTAAAAAGGCTTCCTGGGCTTGCAATCTTGAAAAGAATTCCCAAATCATCCACTGAAAAATTGACATTTTTGGGAGTGAAATGGCAAAGGAAGATGCCTGAAGAAGCTGATATCCTAAGTGTCTGTGAGATCTAACAGGCTGATGCCAAGGTTTCTTTGGCTTGTGTCTGATCAGCAGCTTGTGGTCAGCTCTGAAGCCTGCTCTGAACAGAGCAGAGCAGGAGGGAATGCCAAGGGCAGGGTCACCAAACCCATATGGCCCTGAAAACGCCATCAAACAGCCAAATACACCTGAACACAGCACTTTCCATCACACAATTCTTCCACATGCTTGGTCACATCTGACCATCACATCCACTGACATGGTAGGGACATAGCCACTTGGCAGATGAGAAAGGCGCAAAGACAGGGCTGATGCTCAGTCTGTCTCAGTGGTATCTATGCGGACAGATGGGCCTGTGCTGTACCAGTGAGTAAGCATTTTGAATATCACCTTGGATGAACAACTGGCCCATGGATAACATCACCAGCAGTGACAGGGCTGGTGCTCCAAGCTCAGATGTTCTCATCACAAGTCCAGGATCTTTGTTCTAAGAGAGCTGTGCCTGGTACTGAGGCGGGTGCAGATAACCAAGGTCCTATTCTAGCAACCATCCAGAAGCTTCCAGCTATAACATGGTACAAAACACAAGGGCCCAGAGGGAGGTATGAACGAAACACTAAGGCAGTGTGGGGGAAGGGGAAGGCTAGATCTGACTAGAAGAAATGACTTAACTTTCATGGAGAGGTGGCATGTGAGGTGGGTCTTGAAGGAGGGGGTCAAATCTTGACAAACTAAGATGGAGGTAAAGACATTCTGGGTGAGGGAAGAAATGGTTTCTGCTCTTGGAGATGAGAGAGTTGAAAGTATATCCAGGAAAGGATTGTGAAGCCAGTTGGGTTGAATCAGAAAGCACCTGTAGATAGGAGGTATGGAAACACGGGTCAGGGTCAAAGTGTTGGGGACCTAATATATCAAACTGGGGAGGGGCCCTTACTCTGATCTTTAAAATTCTGCAAAAGCAGATGGTCTATCCACACAAAGAAGAAGGCAGCAACCTCTCACCCAGTAATCTTTTAAAACTGCAGGTGGTCGTGTCTTACAACCTGAGCCTTAAAGGCTCGTTTCAAGGTGGATCATTTCTAAAGAGTCTAGAACCTTAATTTCTTCTTGCATCTTTTCCCTAATTGCATTGCTACCAAGGGAATGCTAGAGAGTGTGTGAGTGGGTGCGTGAGTGTGTATGTGGGCATGTATGCATGCTTGCTGCTACAGTGAGGTCATATCAGAGCATGAAATAAAGGCTGGTTTTGCCTAATTTTGCTGTAATTCAGGAAGCTCAGTTACTTGAAGTTAGTTTTCCTCCCACACTTTGCCAGCATAAGCATCTTAACTCTCAATTTCCTTCCTTGTCATCAACCTTCCCAGACTACTTTAGAAGCCAAGGAACCATATGGAAGGCCATCTATGATTACAAGAGAGCCATGACTCTAGGGCTTCCCAGATCTGTCATAGGGATGCTGGCTCATCCACTTTCAAACAAATTCAGGCCCCAAAATGTACAAGACATCAGCAAAGACGGGACTGAAAGTTGGCAAGGCTTTGGCTTCAGATGCTTGATTAAGAGTTTGGTCACAGCAGGGTCAATATCATTATTTCATCTTTGTTCCCTCCTAGGCACCAGCTGGTAACTGTGCCCCTGATTCATGCTCGTGAGTCTGGTAAAATTATGATCCCATAGCCATTCTGGATAAGTCTAGAGCAGACGGATAAGCAGGAAGCACTTCAAGGCTTTCCTCACTTAGTGTGTATTTCCCCTTTACCTCCCACCTCTCCACACACCTGGTCACCTGTGGAAACCATAGGAAAGATCTAGCTGTGTTAAGGTATTGAAGACTTCAATTTTCCTTCACTCTTATTTGCATAATAATTTGTCATTCTGAGAGAAGATAACATACTGAAAAAAATCCATACCAGGTCAAATTTTCGGCTTTAGTGGGTGACTTTGTCTTGTTTTTCTAGTGAGGTGGCCTTAATGTTAACAAAGAGTTTCAGGGCAAAAAAAAAAAAAAAAAAAAATCAAAGGTTTTCTATCCTAGGATGAGTATGTTCAGACTTATCCAGAAGCAAGTGAATATATTAAATCTGACTCACATTTCAAGTGAAAATAGCTTAAAAATAAGACAAAACAAAAAAATAAACCAAACGACCTCCCTCAAAATAAATCCCAAGGTCTTATTTCTTATCTGTTCCATCAAAATATTCAGGGATGGACATAGAATTTATATTTAAAAAAATCTCTCCAAAGGTATGATGGTCGCTCAAGTTTGCTTAGATTGCTTTAGACCACTTAGTTTATTCCTTGCTAAGTAAGGGGCAGGTCTGCAAGCTACTAAATAACCCTTGAGGACATTTCCAATTTCAGCAGTCAATGGTGAGGTCTTCCAGTTGTTATCAGGGCTACACATCGGAAGTTCTTAACAAATAGGTGATCTGGTGCCAACATTTACAGACTCCTCAGTGAGGACTGGTTAGTTCTAATTCATAAAGCACAATCAGAAGCAGATCAGAAATTAATCTGGGGGACTTCCCTGGTGAATCAGTGGTTAAGACTCTGTGCTCCCAATGCTGGGGACCTGGATTTCATCCTTAGTGAAGGAACATGCCACATGTGGGAATTCCACTAAAGATTCCACATGGTGCAACAAAGATCAAAGGTCCCATGTGACACAACTAAGACTTGCCACAGCCAAATAAATAGATAGATATATTTTAATGAAAGAAATCAATCTGGGGTAAACCAGAGGACCACAAAACTGTTCTGACCCAAGGGAGTTCCTACTGTTTAACAAACCCCTCTCTTCCTTGGGCTTGCACAACCATACTCTAAGGGGATATTTTATCTCTGAAGCCAGAGAGCAGGGCCATGCACATACTCCAACATAAAGATGTCCATTTTCCCAGGCCCTTCACAGGCTTTGTTGATTAAGGGTCTTTGCCTATCTGGGACATCTTCTCTCTCCCCTCTGCCCTGGAACCCTGGGAAGTGTCCACTAGGGTCTGTCACTTCTCGGGCATCAGTGTAGGGATGACCCTGCTCTTTGGTGTTGAGTCAGGGGCATTTTATCCACAGTAGGAAAACATGTTTTTTTTTTCCTTTTCCACCATCCAATTCTTGGGCCTTTTACCACTCATAATATTTCTGCCAGAGAGAGGACCCATGAGGAATTGAACACCAGTCATTTTATACTATTTCAGCCACTCCAGTAAAACAACTGGAACAGACTCAAAAGTATGATTAAAATGAAATGTGTGGGTTCTTGGTCAGTTTCAATGAACCTCTCTCTTCTGCACCAGCACTGTTTCACGAATTAACTTGCAAGGACTTTGCTATTTCACCTCTTTGGTTCTCGTGGTGCTTCATAGAGCATTTCACTAGCACCAGATCACGTGATTAAACAAGGATGTTCTTGGTAGAGTTTTATTTATCGCCCCAACCCTGCCAGTATTCATCAGAAGGGTGGGGGGGGGCGGTTGGGGCTCTGGTTTCTGAGTCACTAGACATTTCGTTCCTCAGATCTTGGCCCTCACTTATTTGATCAACACACAATCACAGAGGAACCCAAAAAATTAAACCAGAGGTGAAAGAGAAGTTAGTCATTGCTATCTGGTAGGCACTGAAAAGTCTTGGCTTTGCCTTCTAGCAAGCTCTACCACACGGGATTGGGTTGTGAAAACATTTCCTCTCACTTGAAGTCCTTACAGAAGGAACTTTTTATGCTAGCCAGTTTGCATGTTTTTTTTTTTTTTAAATAACTTTTTCTATTTTTAGGGTACAATGAAAGGCATATGTTTTAACATATAGTTTGATGTCTTCTGACAAATACTTACATTCTTATAACCCAAACCCCTCTCAAAAGTTAGCATATTTCTATGACCCAGTAAGTTCTCTTATTTTCCTGGTCCATTCCTCCTACTCACCCAACCATAAAACCATTTTTCTTTTTTTCTTTAAATCATAAGTTAGTTTTACGTATTTTAGAATGTCATATATTGGAATCATACAGTATTTATTTTTGTGTGCAATGCTTCTTTCACAAAGCAAAACATTTTTGCAATTAACCAGTGCTAACTCTTTCAGTGGTTCAATCCTTCTTATTGATGAGTAGGTATTCTGTTGTATACATGGCATATTGTTTATGATGTTGCGTGATATCTGGGTTGTTTCCAATTTTGGATTTTCATGGAAAAAGCAATTAATATAATGATTTAAAATTCACAGTCTGAAACCGCAATTACTTTTTCATCAACCTAATATTATGGACATTCTTGTATAAGTCATATCATATCTTGTATAAGTTATAAGTCCATGATATGACTTATACTTTTCCTTTCTCTTGCATGAATGCCTAGGGGTGGAATTGAAGGGTCAAAGGGTAGGTGTATATTTATTAGAAATGGCTAAACAGTTTTCCAAAGTGATTATATCACTTTATAATCTCATTCATAATGTTTAAGGCTTCTAGATGCTCCACATCCTCACCAACCCTTGATGCTGTCAGTCTTCTGATTTCATTGTTTCCATTTATCTATCGAGTTACTCTCCTGTTTACCTTACTTTAAATCCTTCAACATATTTATAACAGCTATTTTAAACTCCCTACTTATTAATTTCAACATTTGCATAAATTCTGAGTCTAGTTCTATTAACCCTTTTTTTTTTTTTCTTTTGGTTATGGTTCACATTTTCCTGCTTTTTAAATTTTCCTGTAATTTTATATTATATGCTGGGCACTGTGGATACAGTGCTGAGAATCTGTATCATGTTAATTTATAGCCACATTTAATTTACTGGGGCTTTAAAACTGACCCTGTCAAGGCTTGAATTTAGGCTTTGTTAGGGTGGCTCACGAGTAGCACCTATCCCAGGGCTCTAGGACTCCTCCTCTAGTGGTATGATCTTTTTCATGTCTCAACTGAATGCCTCAGGTGTTATCTCCTACTTTCTGGGTGGTTCCAAACTGCAATATTTCACAGACTATAAGACCTCCTTTGACTTACAGAACCCCAGTAACTATTTGGTAGTATGGAGTCTTACCACATTTGTACACAATTTAACATTTTGCAAAAGTCTAAAGGAGATCCCTTTTTTCCAGTACCCTACTCCATAAATTTCAACCACCCCAGAAGCCCTGAACATAAACTCTACTTCCTCTGCCAGGCAAGACGCTGAGTTCCAGTCTTCTGTGTAATAATTTTTAAAGTGCTTCCAGGAGAATGTCAAGATGAGTTTCGAGGTTTCTGCATATCTTTCCATTTTATCCATAATTACAAGTCTGTCCTGTTTTCTAATACCTAAAAACAGTTGTTTCACATGTTATATCCAGTTTTATAGTTGTTCACAGCAGAAAAATACTTCTAATACTCAATAATCCATTAGAGCCAGAACTGTTTTGATATTTAATACTTCTATAAATGGGAAGCTGCAGCTCTTTGGTGAAATTTTGGTTCATTGACTCTGTATCTGTTCTCCTGGAGGCAAACAACTCATACTACCTCTTATAAGCATAACATTATCAAGACAAACACATGCTTAACACTGTTAAGATTAAGAAGAAGAAAAAACAGTAATTTGTTTTCTTTTCAGCTGCTGTCATCTTATATCCCCATAGAATTTATTTCTATATCATTCATTAACTATTTATATTCTCTGTACTCATTCTAGCCTTCCATTCTTATCTTAAAACCCAGAGACTAAACCCAAATTTAATAATACCCTACACTCTATACTGTTTGGCCAGATCTTGCTGTAATAGACAGATACTGTTTTAATGTGCCCAGAACATCAGGAAACATGTAGCAAAAATTTCTTCCCTAAATTCAATCATGTTCTACTCTTAAATTACTCCACCCCTGTGGCCATAATTGATTGGTTTAGGTAGTAGCCATCTACCCCAATTTGAACTAATTAAAGTTCTTCACTGACAATTTTTTCACTGAACTTGAGGAAAAAAATATTAAATCTCTAATGGTTAAAGATACAGGATTTGTTAAGTGCCACATTCCCTGACTTGGGAGGAAACAAATCTTCAGTGAAAGAAAATGATAAGCTGATAAGCAGAGAAGCAAGTCAGAGAAAGAAGAAAGAGACAGAAATACATTCTGGTATCTCGTGATAGTGTTCCAGTCCCTAATTCTATAGGTTTCCAAGGCCTACAGGTATCCTCTACTCCTGCTCTTCAGTTACATCAAATACCTGTATTCCTTCAATAAATTCCATAAGAGTTCATATTGGATTTATCACTGCCCTAATATTTTGAAAAAATGAGAAAATCATGTTTTTGGGTCTTGTTGACTAAATACCTATTAATATAGCTCATATTCATGTACAATGTAAAATTATAGCCCTGCCTGCTAGGTTCACACTTACATGTTCATACTTGCATGTGTATACTATGACAACATCTGTAAGTTTTTTTGACCCAGCCATTTTGACCAGGTATCTCCATCTTGTATCTCCATGATGCAATTATGGATCCTTTGATAGTCTGCATTATTAATCTAGGAAGATGATACACTAACATTCAAGTCTATAAACTAACCCTAAACCCTAACCCCAACATTTTGCCTATCTACTATTTTTGATTATCTACTATAACAACAGTGTTAATTGCTCAGTTATGTTGGACTCTTTCCAACTCCGTGGGCTGTAGACCACCCGGCTCCTCTGTCCATGGAATTCTCCAGGCAAGAGTACTGAAGATTCCCTTCCCCAGGGGATCTTCCCAACCCAGGCATCAAACCCAGGTCTCCTGCATTGTGGACACATTCTTTACCATCTGAGCCACCAGGGAAACCCCGTCTACTATAATAGTTTCTGATAATATTTTACATAAATGATTTCTTTCTACTTAAGATATGCACTTCACAACAAAACAGAGGTTATGTATTAAATTTCATGTTGATAGAAACTGAGTCTCAGAAATGTTAAGAAACTTGCTAAGGGCAAAAACATTCCTATGTGTGAGCATTAGGACTAGAACTCATAATTCAATCAGGGTATTAGTCCCTTAACCAGAAAAGTCTATTTCTATTAATGCAATTTCAGATTATGTTAACTTTTTGAGCACTACTGGCTCATACTGAATTAATAATCTACTAAAATCCTTTGATATTTTTCATAAGATGACAATCTATTTTTTCCATCCAGAATATATACAAAGAAATATTACTAAATGTAAGTGCAAGACATTTATTCTTATTGAAGTGTTGTCCAAGTTCTTTGTTCTTCCTTATTGATCTTCCCTAACTTTGCTTTTTATCTAATCCATAAATCCATCTAATCCACAGTATTTCCATCAGTGTGTCTAACAAAACCACAGATTGTGTTTAAATTTGATGAAATGTCCAGAGCCGCTCATAAGTGTTTACATCTGCAGAATGACATCCGTCCATACCCATGTTTGTATGTACACACTTTGATTTTAATTACTAACCAGCTCTGAATCTATCTGGATCTATATGAGCCTGTATTTGCCATCCAACATTTACTGAGCATTTGGTTTTGACTGCAGCAGAGCCATCAGAGCCTCACCCATAATCTGTTAGGCCTTCCCATTATAGTATATGCCCACCCAACTTCCACTTGCCTGAGAGCTTCCTTGGGAGGCCCCTTCCATCCTCACCTGTGTGCAAGGCAGCCTAGACATGGTGGAGAACTAACATCCCTTAGAAGCAGTGCTTAACCATGTAAGTACCCCCGTTCCTTTGCCTTAAGTAAGATAGTTCTGAAACCTCCTACCCTGACTCCAGAGTAATAACCCACTTGACAATGCACCCTTCATAAACTGCCCTCCCAGTTTTTCCCTAGAGTTATCTTTGAAGTAAACTATTTGTATTCAAACTCTTGTCTCAGGATCTGCTTTTGAGAAAACCAAGCTAAGACATTTGATTTTCACCTAAACAAAAATGACCTTTAAAAGCCTTCACCATTATTATCTGTTTTGCAGATGAGAAAACTACAGTAAAATAAGTTGCCTAAGGCCCACAATTGGTAAATAGAAGAGTTAGGAATGGATTCCAAAGACCACGATGTAGTGTGGCCTCACGTGGCCTCTTCTGTAATCTGTTCACTGCCTTCCTGGGATCAAGTTCTACCATGCCCATGGCATTCCCGTGATTAAAGCTGGGTGTGTGTGTGTGTGTGTGTGTGCGTGTGTGTGTGGTGGGGTGTTGTGGGGTGGGGAGGAGAATAATACATTCTCTCAGTCACTTAACTCCAAGTCCTGCCTCTGACAGTACGATTGAAGACTGAAGTTTGCAGTTCTGTTTTTGGTCTTTCTGGATACTAGGAAATCAGCATCTCAGTGTTGAACAGGGAATGGGCTGAGTGTGGGACGTCACGTGCAGGACATGAATAAGTATTTCAGTGCTATGTAACCAAAGTTGTTGTTTAGTCACTAAGTTGTGTCTGACTCTTTGGGACCCCATGGACTGTAGCCCACCAGGCTCCTCTGTCCATTGGATTTCCCAGGCAATAATACTGGAGTGGGTTGCCATTTCCTTCTCCAGGGGATCTTTCCAACCCAGTGATAGAACCCATGTCTCCCATACTGGCAGGTGGATTCTTTACTCTGAGCCACCAGGGAAGCCCGTGTAACCAAAGTATCTTATTCTGGACTCTCTTCTTTTCCTTCTTTAAGACAGACATAGCACTCTAATTCATCACCCAAGAAATTAGACTAGATTCCTTTGAATTTTCTGGAACTTAATCATCTGTTTTTCTTAGCTCTGAGAATACTTTTCTCTTTAAGATGTCTATATGGAAAATTATAGGCATATACCACAGTAGGCAAAAACAACGTAAGGGACCTCTATGGACCTACCCAGCTTCAACAATGGTCAGTACATGGCCCCGACTCTATACCCCGACTCACGTCTCCCTCTTGTGTTTTTCAAAAGCAAATCCCAAACACAATATGTCATTAGTAACTATTTCAGTATGTATTTTAAAAAAGAAATTCTAAGGAAAAAAACAACAATGCATCAATCTGCCTAAAATAAAGTCAACAGTAATTACTTACTATCATCAAATATCTAGTCACTAGCATATAAATTTCCAAGTACATATAATTATAAAATAATTATGAATATATGTGTGTATATATTTAGAAAAATGGTTCACAGATTATGACTGGTTGACATATCCTTAAATCTCTTTTAGTCCAGAGAATCCTCCTCTGTCTTTCTTACAAGTTTCAGGGTACACTTTCTCAGTTAACTGAAGCTAAGTCTATCTCAGGCAGACTTGGTGCTTGCTGGCCAGGTAACAGGACTCTGGGCCATGGGGACAGAGAGGCTGGGGGAGTCATGGGCACAGTAATTGCAGGGAGGGGGTCCTTCCAGGTTTATTTAAAGCAGTACCAGTCAGGTGAACTCCAGTCACCAAGCGCTTGGCTCATCCTTGGCAATAGCAGAGGACAAAGTCCAGCAGCCAGGCATGTGGGAACTACAGCTCTCTTCTGGGAAGCAACAATTAGAAGCTAGAGTGACTCATTGTGGCCTGACACCGAGGAGTGGGGGTCAATGAGGAACCCACCAAAGCAGATTTGGATGGGGTAAATCTGGAGCCCAAGATGCTAGTGAGCTAGGGAGAATGAGGGAAGGAAGCATGAAAACATCCCTATGCATCTGGCATTAAATAAGTGAATGCGGAATTAACCAAACTAATTAACTGCTCATCAGATTTAAGGATGCTCTGCAGGCTGTAACTACATTCTAACAAGATAGACTCATAAATCATAATGCTGGGACATTTCCTGGCTTCTTAAATGTTGTGGCCCCCCTTAAAATGGGGTTGTTCACAAGATTACAAAAACAAGTCCTGGAGGACAGAGGTTAAGAGACATCAGTGCAGGGAAGCCAGACATAGTGACCTTTGCTCCTTCACCCAAGAAATTCCCAAGTGATTTCAGCCCTGGCTGCCTTACTGCTCTGGCTATTCCACTCTCACCTTCACTCTGCCAATCTCTGCTTCCTCTTCCCCCTGAAGAGCAGTGCCTCCGGTCCCCATTCTCTTTGTTCATGTCAATTAACCACTGTTGTCTCTACAGTGGAAGCTCCATCCTGGCAGCATCTTCTGCCTGAAGGCTTTGGTAAGAACCTCAGCAGTTTCCCTAGGGCCCTGGATCACTCTGGGGAAAAACCAAAGCCGACAACATGGCCTCCCCCACACCACTGCCAACCATCTCTTCTACTCCCCAGAAGATTCACAGATGTACCAAATTGTAGCATCTTTGAGTTTCTACTAGGTATCTTTCCCAGTTGTTACTTCTTAAGAGTCAGAAAGTTAACAAGGCCCTAAGACTTTTCCTGGTTTCTGAAAGGAAAGCTTCCCTTCAGCAAAAGCGATCTGACTTTTCCTATTCATAAGGGGGAAAAAAAGCTCACCTCAAGACTTTTAAGTTAACGGGAGCATTTGTTTCCTTCATTTATTATAAGTATAATCAGTCATAGTTATCATAACTTAATTAGCATTTAGCATTGAAAAAGAATGAGTAACTACTCTTCTTTTCTTGTAATGTCTTTAATTCCTCATTAGAATCATTTTAGTTGCCAAGCAACGTTCACTTTTATGTCTCATACATGAAGAGATTATGCCAGAATTATTTTTTAAAATCAATTTTAGGATGGAGTAGCAACTCTGTATGCTAGTACACCTCTTTATAAATATTGATTTTAAGATAATTGTTTACAATGTAGATTATGAAAAACAAAGAGTTAATTATAGTCAACCTACCAGAAAAAGTTATACGATTGCAGAACATAAATATGCATAGAATAGAATCTAGGAAGACACACCCAACTGTGTCAGTAGTGTTTATCTTGCTTTTGGTGGTAGAATGGGTGAATGCAATTTTCTTCTTTTTGCAAGTCTGTATTTTGTAAGCTTTCTATAGTGAATGCAATTTAAAAAGCTATTAAAATTTTAAAAGTAAGACATGAGAACTGAGTTACAATTAGATCTTTGTAAATACAAGAAAATAGATGTTAGCTAAACTTACTGTGGTAATCATTTCACAGCATATATCAATCAAGCCATCATGCTGTACACCTTAACCTTACACAGCGATGTATGTATATTTCTCAAAAAAGCTAGAAAAATGGAAGTATGTGAGTTGAGTTAGTCAGATCTTTGTAAATACAAGACCTTATAAAGTGGCAAATTTTATGTTATGTACACTTTACCACAATAAAAGTGCCTATGCAAGTACAACACAGATTCAGTCTAATTAAAAATTTAGAGAAAAATGGATTTAAATCTGGTTGGCCTTCTAATTCCTCACCCCAAGGATACTGGACTCTTCTAATAATCAAAAGTACTTTCTTTAAAAATATACAAGTTCCCAAAGGACTTTCAAGTTCACATTCAACATCATAATTGAAACCTGATTATGGCATTTTCAGTCTCAGAAATCATTTCAGGAATATGACAACAGGGGAAACTGAGGCTCTGAGTTACAAAATGACAAGTCTAAGTGCTCTGGACTTAAGCCAATGCCAACCTCAAAAACAAAACTCAAAGTTTCTTACTGTTTCACTGAAAACCACGGAGAAACTTTTACCAAACATCCACAACAGAGGAATATGAAATTATATCATAAAAAGTGAAGTGAAGTCGCTTAGTTGTGTCCAACTCTTTGCAACCCTGTGGACTGTAGCCTACCAGGCTCCTCCGTCCATGGGATTCTCCAGGCAAGAATACTGGAGCGGATTGCCATTTCCTTCTCCAGGGGATCTTCCCGACCCAGAGATTGAACCTGGGTCTCCCTCATTGGAGGCAGACACTTTACCCTCTGACCCACCAGAAAGCCCTCATCATACAATGGATTTAATAAAACTTTGATTAAAATGACAATGGAGGGACTTCCTTGGTGGTCCAGTGGTTAAGAACCTGCTTGCAATGCAGGGGACAGGCTTTCAACCCCAGGAGGGGAACTAAGGTCCCACATGATGCGGAGCAACTAAGCCCGTGCGCCCCAACTACTAAGCCCTTGCGCCACATCTAGAGAGACTGCACGCCGCAACAAAGGGAGGATCCCGCACGCTGCAACGAAGGCCACAGCAGCCAATCCAGAGAGACTGCGCGCCGCAACAAAAGGAGGATCCCGCAGGCCGCAACCAAGGCCACAGCAGCCAATCCAGAGAGACTGCACGCCGCAACCAAGGCCACAGCAGCCAATCCAGAGAGACTGCGCGCTGCAACCAAGGCCACAGCAGCCAATCCAGAGAGACTGCGCGCTGCAACAAAAGGAGGATCCCGCACGCTGCAACCAAGGCCACAGCAGCCAAATAAGTGAACAAATAACAAAAACGACAATGGAATAGTCACCAAATCTTTAGAACAGGGACTTTTTGTTTTTTTTCAAGTTTAGAGTTAATACAGGAAAAGATAACAGATAAAAGAAAACATCAACAATTTACATAAAAAGGTAAAATTTCACTTCATTAATACCCCAAAACCAACATAAAAATGGAAAGGAGTGAGGAAAACAAATGCCAGTAACAAATACTCATCAAGCAGTTAACAGGCTTACAAAATAAAATAAAATAAAAAGCTTTTGCAAACCTCTAATAAGAAAATCATTAAGCAAATGATAAATAGGCAAAGGATATAAACAGTTCACAAAATTAGAAATATAGTAAGCAGTAAACTTATGAAAACACATTCAACAAAAGCTTGCTTTTATGTATCCATAGTGCCTGTTACCACATGGAGAGATATGAAGGCAAATGATTAAACAGATGGAATCAGAAACAAAGAGTGACAGCGTATAATATACAAACACATGAAGAACAGAGTCACAGAACTGAGGTTTAGCTGACCAGAAATAAGGGAAAATTTAATCACAAGAGAATTTTTAGAGGAGGCAAATTAAGAGAACAAAAACACAGAGTGATAACTTTGACTCTAGAATGAGAATCTCTTAGTATTAAAGTTCCACTGTGATACCTTTTTAATGGTATATAGGTTTCAGGTATACACACTGTAATTCAGTGTTTGTATACACTACACAGTGACCACCCCCAAAAGTCTATTTACCGCCTGTTACCATAACGTCCTTCTAGTCAAGGCTATGGTTTTTCCAGCGGTCACGTATGGATGCAAGAGTTGGACTGTGAAGAAAGCTGAGTGCCGAAGAATTGATGCTTTTGAACTGTGGTGTTGGAGAAGACTCTTGAGAGTCCCTGGGACTGCAAGGAGATCCAACCAGTCCATCCTAAAGGAGATCAGTCCTGGGTGTTCATTGGAAGGATTGATGCTGAGGCTGAAACTCCAATACTTTGGCCACCTCATGCAAAGAGTTAACTCATTGGAAAAGACCCTGATGCTGGGAGGGATTAGGGGCAGGAGGAGAAGGGGACGACAGAGGATGAGATGGCTGGATGGCATCACCGACTCGATGGACATGAGCTTGGGTAAACTCCGGGAGTTGGTGATGGACAGGGAGGCCTGGCGTGCTGTGATTCATGAGGTCGCAAAGAGTCGGACACGACTGAGCTGAACTGAACTGAACTGAACCATACAACTGACCCCCTGCACCTCAACCCCCAGTCCCCTTCCTCTCTTGTGACCACAGAACTGTCACTTCTTTAAGAAAATTTCTCAACTTCACTGATACATAACTCTTTATCTCTAAGGTATATTGTCCTTTTCTTTGAAGAACACATGGAGAGTTGTTTTATAAGATACTTAGATGAAAGAAAGAAGTAAAACAAAGGCAAATAATAGTTCTCCTAACCAGGTAACACAAAGTAAGATTTCCAGTTTTCAGCTTCCTACCTTGGCCCTTTGCCATGTAAGCATCTTCTGTAGCTGGGGGAAAGTGCTAGTCAATGTTTAACAATGTTCTCTTCAGGGGTGGGTTGAGAAGAAGCCCTGATTAGTAGTGTTGGCCCATTTCCTTGGTGTAAATACTCCCACAGCAGGCAACATCAAGCTCCTGGCATGACTTCATGACCATGTAGCTGGGAAGAGACACAGGTGTGTCTACCCACTATATGTATTAATACATGTATGACATGTATGTGCTATTCATGAATATCATACTGCTACAAAGCATTCATGGGCTTCCCTGATGGCTCAGACAGTAAAGAATCTGCCTGCAATGCAAGAGACCTGGGTTTGATCCCTGGGTTGGGAAGATCCCCTGGAGAAGGGAATGGCTACCCACGCCAGTATTCCTGCTTGGCGGACTCCATGAACTGAGGAGCCTGGCAGGCTACAGTACGTGGGTTGCAGAGTCAGACGTGACTGAGTAACAGCACAGCACACACACAGCATACAGCATTCGTACCATACAGACACAGTGAGCATCATCTCAAGATAATGGATGACAGTAAAATGTGATGACATATTAGGAAACGATGAGTTTTGAGGGTTTATTTTTAATATAATTGCAAGTTTATATAATTTAATTTTTATTGATGGTTGTGTTTAGCAACTGGCTGGCCAAACTCCTGAAGAGGTAACAACCTGCTCTCGCAGAGTATGGCTTTCAAGATTGTGACAGCATCCAATCGAGTGTGGTGCCCCGTGTATCTGCAGAGGCTGTATGAAGCTCACCTGCTTCCACTCACTCTTTCCCTGCTGTTTTCCTCCTAACCACTTTAGGACAACCACATCCAGCTGGCAGCTCAAACTATCTGCAGACCAAGGCACTAAGTCCAGCAGCCGTACCCACTCCAGGAAGAAACAGGCGGGTCCTGCCCTCAGGAGCTGGGCCAGAGGTGAGGCCTGCACTTCAGATGACCTTCCCCGGTGTTCTCACCGCCCATCACTGCTGGTTCAGCCAACAACTGAACATAACATATTGCTTTTTTTTTTTTTTTTCCGGCCATATTGTGTGGCATGTAGCATCTTAGTTCCCTGACCCTGGATCCAAACCCGAGCCTCCTACATTGGAAGCACAGTCTTAACCACTGGACTATCGGGAAGTCCCCTGAACACACTGCTTTTGCTTTCACATTACTTCCTAACGTGTTTCCATCATGGATTTAATAACCTTCATGTCAACAGAGGGCCTTAAAAAGTCTGCTGGAAAAGCAGCACTCCCGGAGCAGTGCTCAGAGGCGGCACTGCTCCAGTTCCCCCAGCTAAGCCACTACTTCCCAGTCTTGACCTATGGGGAACAGGCCCTCCAGCACCACAGTGAACTGGGCTGAGTGTGGCTTACAGGTGGAAATGCAGGTTGGGAATGCTGCCTTTGCGGGCCAGGAACCGAACTACAGCAATGGCAGACACCCACTTTCTGTTTATTCCATGGCCAAAAGGCTGACAGGCAGGAGTTTTCAAAAGAGTTCCTACAGCTGAGAAGGGATAGAAATGCAGGTAAATCTGACGGAAGTGGGCACAGTGTTATAAACCTGCTCAGGGCCAGGGGCCTTTCTCTTGTTAGATCTGGACGGACTGCTTCAGACATGCCCAGGAGGCTGGCTTTACCTCATGACTGTCCGGTTCACAGAGCTGAAAAGCTATTTGCTCTATCGTTTTTCAGAGGATTTGTATTCTGCAAGCTTTCCATGTTTCCTTAGAAAGCCTGAGAAAATGCTCTGATATGTCCAAGAAGCAGGTATGTGTGCTGTAGGATGGTATTTCTCAAAATCAGTTTGTGGGTCACCTCCTCAAAGCCACAGTGACTGCAGGCTTAATGAAAAATCCTGGAGTTGACCCCCAGGAATCTGAAAGCTGAACACACCCCACAACAATAACTATTCCTGTTAAACTTGGAGAACCTCCGGTAGAGTGGAGAGCACAGGAATCTGAGACCAGAGTCCAGACCTCAGCAGCTCTCCCACTCATGAGGGAGGCCACTTTCCACAGGTTAATAACATTCCTGAGCTTCAAATGCCCATTTATTAAAAAAGCAAAAATAATATCCACCTCACAGGGTTGTTGTGAACATGGATGAGACCAGTTCAGGTAAGGGTCCAGTGCCCTGCTGAACAGGCAGTAAATAGGTGTCCAACCACCGTCAGTCTCCTGTCTACCGTCTCTTATTTTCTCTCAGTAATCTCACTTCTCTGGCTGGAGTTTCTGAACTAAAATGCTCAGCCTTCCTGAACGCTGTCAACCTTATGCATGTACACTGTGAGGACCACCTCTGTTCTCTGTTGCAGATGGAGGTCTGCTCTAAACACCATCGCACAACAGAGCACAGATGTGAGTGGAGGGGACTTCCCATCTCCTCCTTTCTCAGGCCTGGCAGTCAACTGTGTCTCACACCCAGGAGAGGGCAGACACGCCAGCCTGGCAAAATGCAGCAAAGAGGCTCCTTGGAGTACACAGCATAGCATCCCCATCACACAATACGAGTTCACTCCCAGGGGCTGAGAATGGTCATACCTGGGAGCTGCTCTAATGCCAAGAAGCTTCAGGATGTGGGTGCCTTAAGGACCATCCTCTACAGTGAAATCTTGTATCTATGACTCCCAGAGATGGGACTGCCACTGAGGAGGCTACTGGTACCGCTGTGGTCTTCACAAAGGGCCTGTGCTCATGACGGCCAGCCTTCCTGACCCTACACTTGGCTTCGTTCCTTGGAGTTGCTGGTTCTTGGGTCTGAGTGCCCTTCAGTGTCATGGCCCTTGGCTTTTGGCCTTGTGCCTCTGTTGCCTCTGGACACCTGGCTTTGGTACAGACTAAAGCCGCAGAATGTGGAGGAACCCTGAATCTTGCCTCTGCCATGGAGGGAACTGTAGTCCCAACAGGAGTGTGTGTGCTTTTTTGGTTCTAACTTTAAAAATAGATGTAGTGCTTTATCTTTAATTAGCTGAGGTCTATAAAATGCTTTTAACAACCAACTGCAGGAAATATACCTGTTAGTGGTATGGGAAATAAACCTACCAGTCTTGGGGTTTTTTTTCTTTGGGAGACACAATGCATACACTAATTTTAATTAACTCAGAATTTATTTGAGAGAGAATTTCAGGCAGATACCTGTATATAGATAGGGCTCAATAACTATTTCCTGCATTGAATGGAATTTAATTTCTAATCCGGGGGACACCAAGCCTGCAGATTGTGGGCACAGAGAGCAGATGTGTTCTGTGTGGCCTGAAGGGCCCCCCTGAGTAAGGGGTGGCCTGCCCTAGGAGAAGAACCCAAGCATGGCCCAGCTCAGGTTGCAAGAGGCTTCTGGGAGGGGAGACATGAAGGAAGTTGTTTTAATTCTCATAGGTTTTATTTATTTTCTTGTTTGTCCATGGAGATAGTAATACCAGACCTATTTCATAGTTGTTTTTAGTTTAAAAGAAAATCAATATATATAGCCTTCAAACACACACACACACGATAAATAAGATACCACTGTGTTTCCTCTCTCAATGTAAGACAAAGACACTGAGGTTCCTCCCATGCCCCACCTGGGAGCAGGAGGACTGGTTGCTGAGGGTCCCTTACTGGGACGTGCCTGCAGTTTTCTTTCTGATGCTGTCACGGCTGTCTTACGTTCAGAGGGGGGCAGAATTGGGATAGCTGAAACCTTCCCTTTGGCTCTCAAAGCTGGCAGCCCTCTTACAAAGTGAAAACATTATGAACAGCTCAGATGATCTCACAGGTCTTTCCTACCTCTGAAACAGATGGTGTGATTCACATACATTTGACATAAATGTACCAGGTTGTGATGATCTGCCTCATTATGCTCAGTGGAAGAGTGGATTCACCAGCAATAACACGGTGAGGATGTAAAAGAATGACCTCTGCTTAAAACAGAAGGTGGGAGTGGGTTGTTTCATGGTGAAAGCAACACACGATGACTCAAGGCTCTGAATTTCTAATCACAGATCTGTAACCTTGTGTGTGACACTGGGAGGCTTACTAGTACCTCCAAGAGTACCCTTAATTTGCACGTGCTGGTCATCCACCCTCAAAAGCCTTGTAATAAGTCCTTCCTCTGAGAACAGTGTGGGAGGTAATTAATAGTTAATACTACTAAAGGGGAAGCCATCTGTATAGACTGCCAAATGCCCAGGATGCCTGAGAGTCTAGTAGCTAGAGCCACTAGAAGAATGTAAATCCCACACTGCTTTTCCCCTTTGAGTCAACCATCCACCCAGGCTGGCACCATTGAACAGACTTTCTGCAAAGAAGGAAATATTTTCTATTTACTCTGTCCAGCAGCAGGTGCCACTCATGACTCTTGAGCATTTGAAATATGGCTGCTGAAGCTTAGGAACTGAATTTTACATTTGATTTAATTTTAATTAAAATGTCTACATAAATAGTCACATATGGGTAGTGGCTACCATATTGGACTGCAAAGCTATAGCCAATTCAAAGCATCTACACCAAGGTGCGGAGAAGGCAATGGCACCCCACTCCAGTACTCTTGCCTGGAAAATCCCATGGACAGAGGAGCCTGGTGGGCTGCAGTCCATGGGGTCGCTAAGAGTTGGACACAACTGAACGACTTCACTTTCACTTTCATGCATTGGAGAAGGAAATGGCAACCCACTCCAGTGTTCTTGCCTGGAGAATCCCAGGGATGGGGGAGACTGGTGGGCTGCCATTCATTGGGTCGCACAGAGTCGGACATGACTGAAGTGACTTAGCAGCAGCAGCAACACCAAGGTGAGGTTGAGAAAGTAGTAAAAAATAAATTAACTAATAAATTAATCAGTCTTTATGTTCAAAAGAGTTTTTTTCCCTCCACCTTTTTTTCCAAGTTGGTGGGAGGAGTGGCTGAAACCTGAGTCTAAAGGGAGAGATTACCAAAAAAAAAAAAAAAAAAACAAACCTTTCCCCACGTTTCAACAGTGCTGTTTCCCTCTTTTCATGGGTATTCAAATGAGAAGACTTCTAAACTCACAAAGAAAAACTAAGCCAGGCTGTTTTATTCTAAAGCAAAACTCTTCTATACTAATCAGAGAAAATAACCAGTAAGATGTCTCAAAAAAATTAAAAAAAAATAAACCTCGCTCATTACTATTCTCTGATCATCTCGGAGGAGACCTACAAAGGCAGAAGTGACACGGCTGGCTGCCCGTCACTGTCGTGCTTGAATCCCCAGCCCCACCCCCTCCAGCTCCACACCCCTCCTCCACTGGACAACTCAACTGAAGACCAGAGTCAAAATCGCAGACCAAAGTGCTGGCTCCCATTCCCTCCAGACATAGGGTGTCTTTCCTTTTCTGCCTGTTTCATGTAAATTCTGTGGCAGGAAGCCCTTCAGGACATCACGTGCAAAGCCTTGCCTTGAGATGGCACCTTGCTGCCTCCCGCAGCATTCTCACAATCCTGCTCAGAGATTTGAAGAGTGGCTGCTCTCCCCAATATGCATCCTCAACCCCAGAGTGAACTTACTCCAAGACTTCATGGTTTAACGAATTTATTCCTCCTGCATGCCTTAGCTTATCACTGCCCTGTCTTTTGCATGTTTCCCCCCCTAAATAGTGCATTTCTCAGTAATTCTAAGCTTGAATAATTGAAGAGGGGTTCGGTCACTGTAATTCTCCTCATGGAACAGCCAGTCAGGTGCAATTAGGGGCTTAATTAGGGACTATCTATGCTTCATGATAATGGTTAAAAGACCATTAGACTCAATGGGATTTTTATACCTTTGGGATTTTAAGGTACTTTTCAGTCAATATAATCCAGGAAATGAAGTATCTTTAGCCCTCTTAGGATTCATTCATTGAGGGGAGTGGGTTAGGCTTGCTTATTCTGCAGGGGTTCAGAATCCCTCCTGTATTTTTCAGGTTGACGGCTGGATGATTTGAAGGTTAGAAAAACAGCCCTGAACCCAGAGGGCAACTGCATGACTGGCACCGGAGGAAGAAAGATGGCAGGGCTGTTGGGTCCTGTTTCCTCAACAGGGAAATGGAAAGAGGATCAAAATGCTTATTCATGAAATAGTCACAGTGCCCTGCCAAAGACCGATAAATAAGACGACCATGACTGTGTGAGAAGCTTTGCAGCTTATGAGCTGGGAACCAGGTGAAAGTCAAGTGCCTGATGAACAACGGCTCTTCACCGCCATGCTTCCCCCCATCCCCCTGGCTTCTAGTTTATCTCCTTGTATGGTTATTTTCCAAAGAGGTTAAATAGAAAACCATTTATTTTGCTCCTGAATTCATTCTTAGCTGAAAGACTAAAGTATTAATAAATAACAATTCAATTAAAATTTAATGCTGAATTAGTAAAAAAAAAAAAAAAATGCTCATTCTTTTCCAAGTTAAAAAGTCTAAAACAAAAAAGCAGTGATTCTCGAAGCGAGGTTCTTGGATCAACTGCAGCAGCATCACCTGGGAAACTTGATAGAACAGTAGATTCTTGGGCCCCGCCTTGGACCTTTGAGAACAGCCAGTCTCGGGGTGGGGCCCAGCAATCTGGGTTACCACGGAAACCACCACATGATTTCACAGGAATTTGAGAACCACTGCTTTAAATCAATGTTGGAATCATGAAGACTATTCAATGCTTTGCTAAACCCAATTAAAGGAGAATCCTCAAAATGTCCAGTTTTCCTAAGTCTACAAATAAGGTCTGACCAAGCACCACACAGATCCAGTGAAAGTCGCTGCGTTGTGTCTGACTCTTTCTGACCCAATGGACTATATAGTCCATGGAATTCTCCAGGCCAGAATACTGGAGGGGGTAGCCTTTTCCTCCTCCAGGGGATCTTCCCAACCCAGGGATTGAACTCAGGTGTCCCGCATTGCAGGTGGATTCTTTACCAGCTGAGCCACAAGGGAACACAGGTCCAGCCAGTGAATAAATCCCTCATTCTGAGTTCTAACAACCCACAGTCATGCTACCTGGGATCCTATCAAGCACCTGGAATCTGATCAAGTCTTCCAAGGCACCTGGAAGCTGCCAGGGTGGGGTGGTCTGGGGCTTCTGAGCTGAGCACACAAGTTCATCAGCTTCCCAGGGGGAGACAGAGAGGTCCCAAAGGAGCAGAGTGGGTACCAGTGATAACGGAACTCTATGAATTTTCCATCATTCCTTTTTCAGGGAGGGGAACAAATGTTTAGTACTTTTCCATCACTATATCACATATAACAATCAAAAGAGCGTGCCTACAAATTTTTTTTTTTTTTTTAAATAGGGCATCTTTGCCGAAAACCCTTGCCAGCTGTGCTACGCTGCTCGCCCCTCATGGTGTGTCGGGTGATGACAGAGTGAGGCATCTAGATAACTCTCTGCCAACACGTCTGGATGCTCCTTTCATAGATCCCCAGTCTTCCATCACGCCGCTCATTTGGCACTATCTCCCAGGCCAGACAGTTTGGCCTTACTCAGTCCTTTCCTACTCCACCACAACCACCCTTCGAGATTGTGAGGGGAATTATTCAGACTTTGCCATCCAATGATCCAAACTGCTGTCTGGTAACAGCGTTTGCTAGTCTTTGTGTGCCCCAAGAACACAAGAACAGAAAAGCGCCAGATGCATCATTGCATTTTATGATATTTTTTCATCACGAGAAAAACCTCCATCCTGAGAAAATTGGAAACACAAACTCTCCTCAGTAACTTTTCTCGCTTTAAATCGCACCTCTCATCACGACCTATTACACCCACACAGTCATGTGCCATAGGCACTGCACACTGTCTCCAACATTTCAAAGGCTCGAAAGCTATTTTTAAACCCCAAATGCAATGTAGGTTGCTATTCTATAAAGCACTTTTTAAGGAAGAACAAAGTAAAAGAGCCCCATTTATGCATGTGGGCAGTTCGCCAACTCACCAAAAGATTGAACACAGCTGTCGATGAGATCGTCCAGGCTGGCTCCTTTGGCGAAATGTCCCAGAGGCACCATCATTCGGAACTGGGTGATCTGGGCCAGGCCGGGATGGCAGGGGAGGGGGCTGCTGGCGGGCTTTGCCTCTAGTCTCGCTTTAGGGGCTGCTCTGCAGCCATGAGACGGTTTCCTAGGGAAAGAGAAGAGGCAGGGAATGAGATCAGAGCAGCCAGGGGACAGACCACACTGACAGCTCTGCACTCTGTAGGCAGGCAGAGCAGAAAAGGAGATAAAACAATTAATCGCAGGAGTTGGGCTGATAAGACATACCCCTCCCACTTGGTAAAGGCACCAAGCGGACTGGTTGGCTGTTAAAGGGATATCTCTCAAGTAAATAGCAAGGTGAGATTTCAGGGTTGCAAGCAGGGCTCTTCAGCCTGAGACTGGGGTTGCTTTGGCCTGCTTTCTCCAGTTCTTGAAGGGGAGAGGCAGACGCAAGACCATCCTGGCAGGTTTTAGCTCCGAGCAATAAATTTTTTATTTTAGCCCAGAGACCACTGACTTGGGTCTTAAGAATTGTTTCAGTTTGGTCCCATCTTCAGCTAAATTCATCCATCTTGAGCAATACCAGAGTTATTGTCGAAAGTCAGGTGGCCTCAAAAACATGTTTAAGGATGTGGGGAGGAGAAGACAAAGACTGAGGACCTGAGGGTTATGGAGGTGGTGTTTAGATAATAAGCTAAATCTTGGTGGGTTCTAAGATTCTGTTTTTCATTATTGATAGTCATTGAGTCATTTTTATCATTAAACCTCATTCTATCAAGTCCTTACTGATTATGAGAGCTTTATTCTAGATGTGAATGCAAAAGGACAAGTCTGAATCTGGAAATGGCTTAGTAGCCCAATAGGTCAGCTTCACCCACTTTCACTTAGCTTTATCTTTGGTCATGACCTCAAGAGTAAAAGCCAAGTTGTTGCAAAATATCAATAGGTTAACTGAGCATTTTATTTTTTCTTCCATTAAAAAAATAAACATAACATACACAGAGACATATCTATCATCTCTGTAGGTTTACGAGCAGTAGGTATTGTTGCTGGTAACTCCTTTGAGCATATTCTCCCCTTCTTACTGTGCCTCTGGCTATCATGTTTATTACCAAAGAAATGCACCTCAGATGCATAACTTTAATTACACATATTTGATAAACATATGATGGCATCAATTAATCAATAAGTACTTATTCTAGGAGTAACACACGTGTGCCAGACCAGAGCGGACCCGTGACACAGTCTGTGAAGGTACTCTGCAAACTATAAAACACACTCATTACATGTTGTTGTTGTAGTATGAAGGTCATCTGCAAGTTCCTTAATACAAAAATCTAGCTGGAGACTGAGAACCAGACCAAGAAAAGATAACTCTGCAAATCTTAAATAACTGGCCTGTGAATGTCAAGGGCAAGAAGTGTGATGTTCTCAGAGGAGGGAGAACCAGTTCCAGGTGGAATGTTGGGGAAAGCTGTAACTGACAAGATGTAATGTCACCCAGAAGGGGCTGAAGAAGTACTTGGATCAAAATAAAATATTGACGTACATGTGGATTTGGTGAAACCACCCTGTTAAAAGACAACGGGACCACTTACTGCACAGCCAGACATGTGGAGGGAACACCAGGCCCTTCGAATTCCTTTTCAAAGTAGCTCCAGAACGCTGGTCTGGCATTGGCTGCTGCCACCTGTTCTGACCTAGGATGGGCTCAGTGAAGTCCAATCAGAAACTGGCTCTTAGGATCTGCTAGCTCAAGGCAGTGATTTCTGAAAGATCAAATTGGTATTATAGGACTTGATCAAGTTTCTGGCCACTACTGATTTTCACCCAGGCCCTGAGATGGCCCCAAGATCAGATCAGTATCTGAAAATGAAAGGAAACGGTAATGGCCGCCGGAACTAGTACCTCTGATGACAGCAGGCTCTGTGATGGAGATTTACATAGTCTTTAAAGCTTACAGCCAAGATGTTATCTCCATTCACGATTTGAAACTGAGTCTAAAAGAGGCTAAGTGACATAGACAAGGCTGTATAACTCATATGTACTAGATCTGGGACTTGTACGTGGCACCTCTCTGGTTCTGTTTAATAAATATTTACTGTGCCTGGAACTGTGCATCTTTCACTATTTCAGAATTAGCAAAAAGCTGGATAGCCCCTCCGAGGTCATTCTCCCAGCCCTTCAACCAGGCCTGTGGAAGTCCAGGCTTGGAAAGACAGTGGGATGGGGCACCAGTGCCAAGCCAGGTGGAAGCCAGGCCTCCTCTGCCCATGTCATGCTCTCTTCCCACTGCAGAAGCAGTGACGATCCTAAACCTGGCACTGGTTATCCACTGTTGGGATCAGTCAGCTTTCAGCCTTAGCTGCTGTCTGTTCACCTTTAAGACCTCCTCCTGAGGCAGAGTTGGAAAGATGAAAAGAAAGTCCTTCTGGTTAGAAGTCTTTTTTTTTTTTTTTTTCTCATACGCCTTCCACATTCTCTTAAGCTTGGCGAGATGAGGCCACAGCAATGAGGCTGTCTCCATATGCAGCTCTTCCCACTAGGACTGGGAGGTGGGTGTCCACCTCTGTCTCCCAACTGGCCAATCCAGGGAAAATTCCATTTTCTCCCTCAGTTGATAGCATCAACCATTCAGGACTCTGAAGACTGCCCTGACTCTAATCCAAGTAATGTTTCCCAGTGTCACCTGAAGGGGAAACCACTTTGGTCCAGGAGGTGATTCTCAAAGGTAGTTGCTTTTACCAGAACTAGGAGGGGCTGGTAACATTTACCCAAAACAAATGGACTCAAGGGAGTATTTAGAGAGAAGGAAGGTAAAAGGAAGGTGAGAGATGCAGTTGGCAGAGAGGCTGCTGAGACTCAGAGGGCTTGGGCAGGAGAAACCAGGGAGAAGAGAAACTGCTAAAACCCAGACAGCATTCAGAGAGGTCAGGAAGATGAGAAGTATGTGCACCATAATTAGGAAACTGGGCAATTTTGTTGTGCTGTCTCTTGACTGGCTGCTTCGCGACAGACCTTCAAATTGTTCTGTCTTTTCTGGTGAAATGGCTATACGTAAGAATTCATAAACCACTTTCTTTTAGGCAGGTCTAAGGGTGTTTTTCCAATCCATAGAACCTACAGCCCCTAAGTCTGCAAATGCTTATGTATTTTTAAAGGATGGTAGGCAAATATTTTCTCACCAGCTTAAAAAAAAAAAAAAAAAAAAAAAAAAGCCGAAGAGAAACAACTTCTAAGTGTTCCCTGAGGCTACAACTGGTTAAGGCCCTATCTAGTTTGCTGAAGGAGATTTTCAAAACTCTGAACTGATTCAGGCGCAATCCTCTCCAGCCTCAGGTACCTCAGTGGAGGTCACAATTTCGGGTTGAACTTTTTATGAAATTCAGCCCAGGAGAGTGAGGGGAGAAATGGACAAAGAGAACGAAGGAAAACTCCCACAGTTTTCTTTGCAGGGAAAGATGGCTTTTATCGGGCTTCTAGTGAGGATTTCTTTCAGTCCTGTCCTCTCCCTCCTCCCATAATACAGGCTGATTTTAATTTACCGGAGCCCCCTCGTCTAAATCCCATGCAGAGAACAGCGCTGGACCTTCAAGGGCAGGGCAGGGGAGGGCATAAAGGGCCAAGAGCTTTTAGTGAGGAGGTCCAGCAGGGCAACGCTTCCTGCTGGACGGGGCATGTCAGGCGCAACAGAGTCTGCGTGGATGGAGGTGGGAAGAGTCCAGCTCGCCCGGCCCTATGCTGAGCTCAGGCAGTTGTCCGGTTCTGGCCCTTTGGGGAACAAACTCAAAGTTGCCCGGCCCCTCCCGGCCTCTTTACCCTGCCAACAGATTTTTGACTCACGGTCACTTTTCCGTCATTTTCTGTCACCCCAAGTCCTTCCTGAAACATGTCCCTAGGATCACGGTGGGTGAGGGGAGTGTAGGTTTCCCCCCAAACGGTTGCGTGGCTCGCCGACCCCTGCGCGCTGGCGGCAAACTCAGTTGTCCTTCCAGACATCCGCGGGGCCGAACGCACCGCCAGGTGGCGCTGCCGGGGCCGCGGCAGGTGCGCGGGGCGCGGAAAGTCCACGAGTGGGAGTCCCATGGGCCCAGCCCGAGGGTCCCGGGGTCCGGTCGCTTAGCGCGATTCCGGGTCTCGCCGGATCAACTCAGGGCGCGCGTCCGCACAACCGGGCTCCCTCCCCAGCCCGTCGGGCGAGATGCGCTGGGCGACCGGGGCGCGTCCGTCCCTCGAGCCCGTCGCCCTGGACTAACCCGAGACCCCGGGAGGCCGCCGCCCTCCACACATCGGGCCCGCAGCTTCCCATAGGAGGTGGCGCCGTGCCAGTCACCCGGCGAGGTCCAGGGGTCGTGGGCGCCGTGTCCCCCGCCCCAAGAAAGGAAACAGGCGCGCCTACTCACCGTGGAGCTTCTCTCGCTTTGCCCAGGGTGCCCATGGCCGCAGCCGCGCTCCCCGAGCCACCTCACCCAGCGCGGCGGGACTGGCTCGGCGGGGCGCGGCGCATCGCCGCCGTCACCGCCGCCGCCGCCTGCCGAGCTCCTCCGCCCCGGGTCTTCTCGTCCGGGCCGCCCACCTGCCGCTCTCCGAGCTGGGCGAGCCCGACCGCGGCGCACCGCAGCACAAACTTTGTGTGAGCGCGCCCCCTCGCCCTCCTCCCTGCGCGCGCGCACACTCTGCCGCACCACCACCTGACAAGCGCTGATGGTTATCGCCCGAGGAAATGTGTGGCGCCCTTCAGCTCTCCCCGAAACCTGCCCTCGCTACTCCGTAGTCTCCGGAGGCCTGCGTCTCCCTCCACTCTCGCCTTTTGCTCCCGGTGCCTACATCGGCCCGGGGCTGAAGTCGGAAGCGGAGATGGAGGGGCGGGAAGGCTCCAGGTGCCCTGGATCCCAACCAGCCCGCGGCAGGAGTTCGGGTGGGAGCCGGAGGAAACTGGCCTCGCTCGGTGGCTCTCAGGGAAATCCCCACCTCCTTCGCCTTCCCGAATTTCAGTCCAGGCTCCCGAAGACCCCTTATCCCCTTGCCAGCCTCTTTTGTGTACATCGGAGCGCAGAGTCGAGGGTGGGGTAAGGAACGAAAACAAAGTTGTGGGTCCGCTTTAGCCTGTGCTTGTGAGTATCATCTTGTTAGTAATTAGCAACTGGGCTGGAGATACTTGTTCTGCACCCCTAGGTACACTCCAGATACGATCCATATCAGGAGAGACACAGCTGCGCGGCCTCTGTTGGGTATGGGAGTGAGGGGCGCCGAGCTGGGGAGGAGTGGGAGAACTTTCTGACGGCAGATCTGATCACAAATGGTGAAAAGACAGTGATGACAATAGCAAATGTTGACTGAGTACCTTGTGCTAAGTGCTTTCCTCATTTACACCGTCTCCCCCAAATACCAAGAGGTCACTGTTTTAAAGATGGAAAATATTAAGGTTTAGAGCATAATATGCTTCCCATCATACAACTAGTACACACCAGAGAGAACCACGACCTGTGCTGAGATCTGGCTTGCTCCCTGTAATGGCTGCAGGACTGTCCTAATAACATACCTATTATCACTGTCACATGCCTTAACTCCAGCCACATTAGTAAGTTCCTTCCCAGCCATGATGTTCTGGACCTTAAAGCCTCATAAGTATATGCCACCTTATCCTAAAAAGGAAATTAAAGATAGCTTACAAAGTTGCGTAATTCACCAAAAGAAGTGTATGAAATGAAATGTGAAATTAAAGTACATAAAATAGAGACAGAAATGAAAGGTTGCTGGTCTTTTGTTTTTTTTTAAATGCAACCCATAGAACAAGTGGGACCAAAGACTTTTCTCCTTGATTTCGAGTAGTCATGTTCAAAAAGGAGGCCTTGTCTAAAGTTCAATTTCTGTCACATGCAAGACAAAAAACAAACAAACAAACAATTGCTCATGAGATCAACTCTTCTGATACTGAGACCAGAAAGAAGTTTGAGAATGCTCATGAACATTGGGTAACAGACCCAAGTTCTCAGTCACAGCTGTATACACAGCTGAAGGAATATTTGGATGTTTAATATTAAACTATGACACTCTTCCAGACTTACACTGAATATGCATATGTATATATGCCAAGATGATAAACACATACCTTTATATAAATGCATAATTATATGTAAATATGTTTAGATAGATAGACTACTGGGTGTATACACATAATACTGAGCACAGTTTCAGGCAGTTGCATACATCTATACGCCCGCAGTTCATTATGTCGTAAGTACAGAAATGATTAGCTATTAGTTCACTCGAGAAACGAGTCTTGCTGAGTTTTCTAAAGAAAGAGGCCTGCATCTGCCTAGGAAGCTGCTTTTTCTTAGGCTTCCTGAGAGCTGTGCATTCCCCCTGCACCTGACTAGGTTTCTGGGCCCAGCTGAACTCTTTGAAGAGGCTTTCTGGTTGTTGCTACTTGAGCAATTTGTCTTTTCCAAACACCTTAAAAATCAGATGTTAGCTCCATCTCTTTATTCATTTTCAGCCATGTGGTTAGTCTCCCTGGTCCTGTCTGAGGCGCCTCTGACCTCAGGAACAAAGCACTCCTTCTTCACTTATGTTCTCTTATCCTTTCTTCTGCTTCTCCAAACAACCCTCTGATGGGCAGTAGTCAGTGTCTCTGTAACAGCTGAGAAAGGCTGGGGACCACTGTCGTCTTCTGCTTACCCTTTGGGTAAGGTCATTCCTTGGGATCCTTTCTCTGATATTCTTTCTTCTTTCACCAGAGGCTCTTCAGTGATATCCCTGGACCTTTTGCTCAGCTTTTCGTGAGTATCTGAGAAGCCTCTGCAACTAAAAATGCCTGCTTTTGTCAGATTTTCCAAATGACCCACTACTCAAATTAGGTGTTTTTAATTTCTTCTATGACTTCAACAGGACCCAAATGACTCCTGAGTCTGGATATCCAACCTTGATATCTAACATCCCAAAACATGTTTCCAACTGGTCTTCTCCTTGAATTGTCCCTCAGGGCTTCCTCTCCATCTCCACCCCCACATGTCTTGGCCCCAGTTATCTCTAAACCTGAACATGTGTCATAGCTTCATAAGTGGCCTTCCTAGTTCTCTAATCCTTTTTTCCTGTTGTTTTCAGAATTACCTGATCATGTCATTTCTTTGTTTCCAAACTGCCGAGGAATTCTCCTGTTGCCTACAGAATAAAAAACAAAGTTCTTAACATTACTCACCTTCAGTTCAGTTCAGTTCAGTCGCTCAGTCCTGTCTGACTCTTTGCGACCCCGTGAATCGCAGCACGCCAGGCCTCCCTGTCCATCACCACTCCCGGAGTTCACTCAGACTCACGTCCATCGAGTCAGTGATGCCATCCAGCCATCTCATCCTCTGTTGTCCCCTTCTCCTCCTGCCCCCAATCCCTCCCAGCATCAGAGTCTTTTCCAATGAGTTGACTCGTCGCATGAGGTGGCCAAAGTACTGGAGTTTCAGCTTTAGCATCATTCCTTCCAAAGAAATCCCAGGGCTGATCTCCTTCAGAATGGACTGGTTGGATCTCCTTGCAGTCCAAGGGACTCTCAAGAGTCTTCTCCAACACCACAGCTCAAAAGCATCAGTTCTTCGGCGCTCAGCTTTCTTCACAGTCCAACTCTCACATCCATACATGACCACTGGAAAAACCATAGCCTTGACTAGACAGACCCTTGTTGGCAAAGTAATGTCTCTGCTTTTGAATATGCTATGTAGGTTGGTCATAACTTTCCTTCCAAGGAGTAAGCGTCTTTTAATTTAATGGCTGCAGTCACCATCTGCAGTGATTTTGGAGCCCCAAAAAATAAAGTCTGACACTCAGCTTCACAACTAACCAAACCTGTTCTGCCTGGCCTCCAGCCATGCCCTCCAGGCACCTGACCTCTTAGGTCATGACCTGGTCACTGCTGGTAATTGCTGTGCCCTTGCAAGCCTCAATGCTTTTGCTCGTGTACTTGCTCCCACCTGTCATCTCTTTTCACCTCGATGCACAAAGGCACAGTTATACCGAACTCATGTCAAACTGGCAATTTGCCCTGTAGAACACACACAGGGCTGCTTCCCAGGGGCAGAGGGATAAAAACCCACCTTGCAGAATCTGCCTGATGACTGGTTAAGGCTTGGAGAAACTATTGTCTGCCAGAGCTTCCACTACGTGGTCTAACATTTTTTTCATCCATTTGAGGTATGTTCACTGGGTCCCTACTTAAGTGTCAGTGCTTGGCACTGAGAATCTGAAGGAGACCAGGACAGACAAGAGCCTTGTTCACATGAGCTTACATGTCTAATAAATAGTATCCAAGTCTAAATATGCCATGATGTTACATCCTGATTTCTAGAAGCTGCCCCTGCAGTCGGGTTACCCCTGCCCTCATGGGACACCATGGGCTATTCCGGTTGAGGTACCCACTTGCATCAGTGAAGACAGAGCTGCCACATTTAGGGATACATAGCACTACAGGAGAGTGAAGAGATGGAGACAGAAAAGGAGGGAGGGGATGCGGCACCGTCATTTCCTCCTTTGCTGAGTTCTGCTCCAGTTTCTGAGATGGGAGAATTGGCCTCAGTATTTTATTATTGTGACTGGCTGCCCCACAGTGAACACTGCATTCCTGTTGCTGCTCACCTTGACCAAAGCTAGAGAAACTGCCCATGTGAGAAGCCACTTCATTTGCTACGGGCCTGTAGTTTGGCGCCTTGTGGTTGGACTCCTACATGATTCTTCGTCCTCAGCATCTTCTTGTGGATGCAGCCCACGCTTTTCTGAGAGTCTCTCCATCTGCTGGTCAGCTCTTCTGGAGAGCATTCTATCTTCCTCAGGTATCCCCAGGATTCTCCATAGGGAGTTTGATGAATGTCATGTAAATGATATTTTAAGATAAATCACCCTATACCTAGACTCTGTGCATATCCACTTTTGTTTTCAGCTGAAGGATGCTGCTTCTCTTTGTTGAAGTCCCTTCCCAGAGGCCCAATCTCCCTTACAAGTCATATTTCTTTACATCATGGAGCCCATATTTTTCATTTGATTTCGGAATTGTTTCAGGATATTAACAAACAGATAGAGATATATGTTGTCTCATGGATTTTGCTCTTAGGGAGATGGGGGTCCCTGGAAAACTTTGAACAGAGGAGGGAAGGAATCCAAATTGTGCTTTACTGGGTCTGGCTGCTGAATTCCAAAGTAACTCATGGGAAGTAAGGGCAGGAGGTTCTCCATGGAAGGGACCTTCATAATTTTCAGCTTCTGGTTCTGCCCAGTTGGTGGCTGTCAAACAGTTTTTAGTATTACTCCATGGTGAGAAGTGTAATATCACGTTTTACACTCTGTGACTCAGATGTACATTTGTGCTATGCGTCAAACTGAAACACAAGTTGTATGAAACACTATCCTTTCAAAAATTTTTTAAATGGTATTAAAAAACTAATGCAGATCAGGACCCCTAAAATTGATCCATCAGTTGGATGGGATCATATTATACAAAATGCAGTTCCAAGGCTTCCTCTCATGATAATAATACGTCTCAATAGTTATCTCTGGGAATGGGGAACTAGGTGACTCTGAATAGGGGGACTGTTGCTTTCCATTGTTTCCCCTTCTGTAACTTTTATTTTTGTATTGTGTGCAAGCATCTAGTCCATCAATAAATCCTATTTTGAATCATTCTGACATAGAATTTCTTGCTTTATGATGCTGGCCCAAATGGCTTTAAAAAAAAAAAACAAAAAACAGAGGCTGAGACCAGGAAAGGTAACTTGTCAGTGAAACTGATTTGTTCAAGTTTATATATATATATAAATATCAAACAGTATGTTTTCCACAAATACTTGGGAGGCAGAATAGCACAGCAGTTCTAAGTGTGAGCTCGGGAGTTAGACTGATTTTGAATTTCAGTCCTCATGCTTCCTTTGCATTCCTTTCTAGCCTCAGTTTCTGTATCTGTAAAAATGGGTACAAACAAGCCCTACTTATGCAGTTTTGCTAATGATTACATGACATGGTTTATGCCTGGCATGGACTGACCACTGTGGACACACTGATGTTTTTAGTGCCTGGTTACAGAGACATGAGGTGAATGTTTTGCCACATCGAAGGGATACCTGCCCTCGTCTTGGTTGATGGGGAGCTGACTTCTCAAAGGAAGTGAGGTATGGGTTAAGATATAAAGGATGAGATGAACAGTGAACCAAAGAGAAGTGAGGGGCGAGAAGAGGTGAGGCGAGGCCAGTGTCTCAGAGACAAGGGAGATGCAGAGGTAAGGAAGAAGCAGAGCCAAGGGCTTTGCGTTAACTAAACACAGGAACTTACTCCGATTCTCCCCCACTCCCTGCCGATACATAAATAAGGCTCTCAAGTCTAACAATCTCACTGCCTTTGCAGAAACTGAGAGGTTTCTCATCTTGAAGAATCCCCTGTGAGCTCCTTGAATTCCTTGCTCCACTTTAGATGTGATTCAATTAAGGCTACTTCCCAAGTTTGCCTTTGGGTGCTTGAGCTGAGCACCACTGCAGAGGGCTGAGTTAATTACCATTCAATACTGAGCTTCTTTACAAATGGCTGCCCTGCAATCAGAACAGCAACAGTTGAAAAGCTAAAACTAGTTTAGTAATGCAACTGCTATTTTTAAAACCCCTATTGTGCACCCAGCACCACTCTAGCACTAATACTACTTAATCACTTAACACCTACAAAGACACAGGTAAAAGCTTGAAAAAAAAACACACCAGTTAATAGAAAGATTCAAATGGCCTGGACCAACCAAAGGATGTGGTTTTCTGAGTACAAAAACTGTTTAATATGTATTCAAAAAAGTGCTGTGATAAGCATAGTATTGAAATGAAAACTCCTGAGTATTAATAAAGACACTTGCATGTGAGCAATGGAGAAAATAATTGTAAATTAATATGGGTGGGTGTTTCTCACCCTGGGATCATGAGCAGACACATGTTTAGTCCTTAAGGGTCTAGAAGACATTTTTTTCCCCTTTAAAAGGGGTCATATTTAAGAAATACTAAAGTAGGCTGCTTCACACACAACTTACAAGCATTTTTACCAATTGATCTGACAGTGTTGGTTACCCCAGCGCACTCCCCTATGCCAAAGCCTAGTTTTCCATCCCACATGGGGTGTTGTGTCTTTTTATTCAGTAGGATTCTCTGTTGTGGGAATAGAGAGTGAAACTCTCAAAGGCAGATAACATGCCTAGGAAAGTATATATTGGGATGGAATAGTCTGACTTGCCTGATTCTGACATTGCCTCTGGATGTAGAGGTAGAAGTGAGCCCAACTAAAGAGGAGTGTGACTTAATCTTGTAGGCAGACTTAACCCCCGTGTCCCCTGGCTAAAGAGATGGTGTTTCACAAATAATCAAGTCACACCCAAGAGCTGAACTTAAAAATTAGAAATGTATTGATTAAAAAACAAAGGTGAAGGCTTACATTTCCTCCAAGTATTGATCAAGATTGATCTGCCACCATGTCTAATTGGCAACAGACTCAAACACTTTGACTGAAGTAATTTCTTGGCATTCATTCAAATGATAGCCAAAATTTACTGTAACAGAAAACTATCTTTTTATTTTGTGTTGTTTTATTTCTGCACCTTGCATCAAACTGAGAAAACTTCCCTCTGAACTGTGTGTGCAGCTGGGGGAGTCAGCCTGGTGGCTTCATAAGTATAAATAGAGACCTAACTGTCAACCAAGGCAGTCAACCAAGTGTTCAGCTTAATTGATTTTTAAATTAAATCAATCAGTGAAAAAGATTGCCATATGTTGTGATAAATGCAATCAGTGCCCATTTATGTGTGATTTTCAAGTCCCCAGAAATGAGGTTTTGCTTCCTGAGGAAGGTTACCTCATGCTGGCTCTCAATTGGGCTCATGCAGGTGTGTTCCCAAGTCAGTGTTATTGCTCTGACATTGCCTGTCTTTGGAAGGAAGTGTGAAGAAGTCTGGGTTAGACTTGTTATGGAAATAGACAAGTTCTATATTAGCAATGTTGCAATTGTTTAAAAATTCCTCTTTTCTAAAAAACTGAAGTATAATTGATTTACAATGTTGTGTTAGTTTCAGATATACAGCATAGCGATTCAGTTACACCCATACATATATATATATATAATATATATATCTGTTTTTCAGATTCTTTTCCCTTATAGGTTATTGCAAAATAGTATCGTTCCTTGTGCTATATAATAAAACCCTATTAAAAATCTAAATTGCTGTGACTTTTGTTCTGTACCAGCCAGAGGAAGCACATGGGTCATGTAGGAGGTGGGGTCCAGGTGAGTGAGTTTGCCCCAGGTTGCTCCAGCTTGGACCACTTTAAACTAAGCAGGAGTGGTAGGGCCACAGTGTGATATCTGGGGGCTCCTTTCTCCATACAAATATATTTTTAAATAAATTTTATGATTGCGTTGGCATAAAGCTGAATAGAATCCAGATCAGAATCATTATTATACATACAATCTTTGGTTTTTAAAACTAATGAAAACCTTTCTGTGGGTGCCTCTAAGTATTGCAAGCTCTCAGCCCCGTACCTCCTGGATGAGTCGGCCCTGAGAGTGAGCCTGGTTCCTTCATGAGAGAGAGAGTGCTCTTTCCTGGCTCTGAGAGAGCAGTGGTTTCTGGCTCTTGGGAGATGTTGGTATAAAATAAGGGGAAAAGTGAGTTTCAAGGAGGGGCTCCCTCTGTCCCTTTTGAACATACAATAGGCAGGCATATGAAAGGTGACCTGTAGGACAGTGAGGTGAGAAATGGCAAGGAAAGTGGAGGTTTGCCAGGGGATGAGAAATATAACTAGGGGCTTTGCAGGGTCATTCAAGGCCACAGGGCCTAGCTTGGAGGAACCAAAAACATAGTATTTACTGACCAAGTGGCTGCTGGTGTAGGGAAAAACAAAATTGACCTGGACTTGGTACTAGAGTACTCAGAGACCCAGCCAGAAAGGATCTGGCAGTCCTTGGTCTATTGCAGAAAGCAGGTTAGGCTACCGGGAACAATGGGTCAGCAGTGAAAACAACCAACAAAGTAAACCAAAAGGGGCCAACTTATGTCTTAAGCTACATTGAGCTGGATTCTACGATCAAACAGAATGTTTTTTATTTTTTTCTGTTTATCCTAGATTCCTCATGCTGATTCTATGAGCTGACATATTGAGCACTTCCTACATGTCAAGCACTGAGCCAAGAAATAAGTACACATTATTTCACATCATCCTTGCAAAAAGAATTTATGATGATTTACCATGGTTGTTCTCACTTTATATAGCTGGTAGGGTCGTGGGAGGTTTAAGGCTGAAAAAGGTTAAGTGACTCACCCCAAAACACACAACTAGTAAAATGTGAAGCTGGATTTCAATTCAGTGTGATTTTGGAGCCCAAGCTTATCACCATTTTGTTACACCTCCCACTCATGATATATTAGATTTGGCACCCAAAACAGTTGAGTTCGTTGGCTATAACCTATTAGAAAATTCTAGGTGAGGTAAAGAGGATCAGTAACCAGAACTAACCATATTGTTCATGGCCTCAATGAAGTGTTGAGCTTTTAGCAGTCTTATCAACCACAAGTTATAAAACAGAGCATCAAAGGATCAAAATTTTGGTCGAGTGACACTGCTCCTCTAGAGCTCAAACTAGAACTGCCTCTGAAAAGACTTGGCCATTGGTTAGGGGAGGGAAAGCCACGGAATTAAGACTTCTTCAGGCTCATGTTTTCACTTTGAGCTATATGAAAAGTGAAAGTATAACTATTGTCAACGTGCTATTAATGCATTGGTCAGGACCTTGTTACCTTATTATGTCACTTCTCAGATAACATGTACCTCATCTCTTGTGTACGTGTGTGTCTGCATCTGTGAATGTTTCCTTAGCAGACTGGGCTAAAAATGCAGTTCCTACTATGATTTCTTCCCCATGATTCCTTGTCTATAGACTTTGGTCTTCTCTTGGGGAAAAAACGGGGAATTGTTGAATCAAGTGATTCAAGCATTATTCCTTCGGGCTTTCTTACTACAACTCGAGAGCTCTGATTTGTTTGCTTGTTTGTTCATTTGTGCAAATAGAGTTTTAGCTCATCATTATACTTCACATAAAAATCTCATAACTGAGTTACTAATGGAATTGTACTCCAGTCTTAAAATTACCTCAACAGGTGTGGATATCTTTCTGAGGTGCTAATATGAGTTTAGTCGTTTGGTCTAACCTGTCAAATTGGGAGTGAAGACTGATTCTGACTTCTGGTGTTTAGATTATTCTGTCTAGTTCCTCAGTTTCCCATCCTTTCCTGGAACATCCCAGAAAGCCAGGGTTCCCAGGATCCCCCCTCCTTGTTGTCCCACGTAGTATGCCTACAGCTTCTGATGCAGATTTGGACACTGAAGAAGAAGGGACTCTTGCCTACCTTGTTCTCAACATAGAGCAATTGCATGCTGGAAAGTTCCTGACTCAGTGGTGCTGCTGCTTTTCCTGTTTCTCAGCCTCTCTGGAAGACTCACAGGTGACACATCAATTTCCCTTCCTTGCTATTTCCATCAATGTCTCACCTTTCCTTTTACTCTTCCAAGGCATCTGAGGACCCCTTCTTATTTTACCCTTCTGTCTAATGTGAGGTCTAGGATCTCTGCCAGCCCCAAGGGCATGTGTGCGTGTTAAGTCGCTTTAGTCGTGCTTATCTCTGTGTGACCCTATGGACTGTGGCCCACCAGGCTCCTCTGTCCATGGAATTCTCCAAGCAAGAATACTGGAGTGGGTTGCCATGCCCTTCTCCAGGGAATCTTCCTGATCCAGAAATTGAACCCTGGTCTCCTGCTTTGCAGGTGGATTCTTTACCATCTGAGCCACAAGGGAAGCCTACCAGCCCCAAGCTGCTGCTGCTAAGTCGCTTCAGTTGTGTCCGACTCTGTGTGACCCCGTAGACGGCAGCCCACCAGGCTCCCCCGTCCCTGGGATTCTCCAGGCAAGAACACTGGAGTGGGTTGCCATTTCCTTCTCCAATGCACGAAAGTGAAAAGTGAAAGTGAAGTCGCTTAGTCGTGTCCGACTCTTAGCGACCCCATGGACTGCAGCCCACCAGGCCCCTCCATCCATGGGATTTTCCAGGCAAGAGTACTGGAGTGGGGTGCCATTGCCTTCTCCGACCAGCCCCAAGAGTGCATGCTAAATCCTGCCCTTACAAACACTGGAATCCACGCAGAAAGGGTTAGATGGCCAACCATCCAAGATGCCTATAAAATGGGGGCTGGAGATAAGGAAATACGTGGAGACACATCAAGTAGGAAGCCTTGCCTACTTTCCAGCTTCTGTTACAAAGAATCATGATAGGTTCAGTTTCCTGAAAGCTTAGCTATGCCCCATCCTATTTCACCCTCCGGGGAAAGAGTTTTTCCTCTGAACAGTCTTGTGTTTTTTCTCTTGTCACTTGGAGGCAGGGGTTGAGCCGCCTGAGGTTGACAGCAGTCTTAATATTTGTTACACCATGACTTTACTAAGGCTGGTAGGCATCTGAGAGTCAGGGCTTGGCTTTTGATTCAGACTCTCAAGACCCAGTGTTTTTGGCAGATGGAGCTCTTTCTGAACAGCAAGTCATTGTTGAGTGACATGGATAGGACCAGGGTTAAAGTAAATTAGGGTTTCAAAAGACTGTCTAAAACAAAAGTCCTTTCTGTCTTTGGTATTCAGGATTTCATCCCTCTCTGAACTAACGTTGCCCATTTTGCTGGGAGAAAGCACACGAAACTCTGCTGTCTGGAATCCAAGCACACTCTGATTTGTAGGTCAGCCACCATAGGAGAGATGCCAAAAAGTTGCTTGCCATAAACTTCATCTGGAAAAGGAAGAAATCAATAACCCTTTCCTGTCGTATCTGCACTTACTCTTACCTTGTATTTCATGAAGGGCATAGCTGTTGCTACAGGTATGAATCAAACAAAAAATAACATCATTCCAATATCTCTGATGAATATAGATGCAAAAATTCTCAACAAAATATTAGCAAAGAGAATTCAACAACACATTAGAAAAATCATACACCACACCCAAGTTGGACTCATCCCAAGGACACAAGCATGGTTCAACATACGCAAATCAATTAGTGTGATATTCTACATCAATAAAAGATGAAAACCACATGATCAACTCAACAGATGCAGGAAAAGCATTCAATAAAATTCAAATACATTCATGATAAAAACTCTTACCAAAATGAGCACAGGGAAAACATCTCAACATAATAAAAGCTATTTATGGCAATCTCACAGCCAATATAATACTTAATGATGAAAAGCTAAAAGCCTTCTGGCTAAAATCTGGAATAAGACAAGGATGTTTACTTCTCTTTAACATAGTATTGGAAGTCCTAGTCATAGCAATCAGATAAGAAAAAGAAATAAAAGGTATTTGAATTGGTGGGAAAGAGGTAAAGTCATCATTTCATGCAGAGGACATGATACTATATATAAAAAACACGAAAATTACTAGAACCGATAAACGAATTCAGCGAGGAAGCAGGATGCAAGATTAACATACAGAAATTAGTTGCATTTCTTTATATTAACAATAAAATAACAGAAAGGGGATGTAAAAAAACAATTCCTTTTAAAATCACATCAAAAAATACTTACAAATAAACCTCATCAAGGAGGTGAATGACTTATATGCTGAGAACTACAAAGTATTAGTAAAGAAAATTGAAGATGACTTAAAGAAATGGAAAGATATCCCATGTTCTTGGACTTTAAGAATTAACTAGAGTCTTTTTGTGTGTTTTTGGTTGCACCTTGTGGCATGTGAGATCCTAGCTTCCCAAACAGAGATCAAACCCATGTCCCCAGCAATTGAAGCATGAAGTCTTAACCATGGACCGTCAGGGAAGTTTGGATTGGAAGAATTAATATTGTTAAAATGACCATATTATTCAAAGCAATCTACAAATTTAATGTGATCTCTAACAAATTATCCATGACATTTTTCACAGAACTAGAACTAATAATCCTAAATTTTTTTTTTTTTTGATTTGACATCTTTAATGAGCTGGTATAATGAAAGACAGTATTTTATCCCTATATTGTTCGCTATTTATAATAGCTACAATAATGCAGACTTGATATTTTTTAAATTGTCATGAAAAAAAAATCTCACCATAACCTACAATTTTGATATATTCTGCATCTGAATATACTTTTTGCAATACTTTGGAGTTCTACATTCAGAATGGGCTAATAGAAATAGCACATGGCAGGAAGGATAAAAACTAGCAGCTGATGATGGTGTCCATATATTTTTCTAGCACCACTGCTTAAGTTTAGTGATTACTTTTTGGTAGTTTATTTTATTTTATTTTATTATTTTTTTAATTTTTTTTTTTGGAAATAATGGTGCTTTTATTGCTAGTATTTTAAGGAATCTCCATAACATCTTCAATAGTGGCTGTATCAATTTACATTCCCATCAACAGTGCAAGAGCGTTCCCTTTTCTCCACACCCTCTCCATCATTTATTGTTTTTTTTTTTTAAAATTTTATTTTATTTTTAAACTTTACATAACTAATAATCCTAAACTTTTTACACAGGGCCACAAAAGATCCAGAATTGCAGAAGTAATCCTTAGAAAAAAGAAGAAAGCAGAAGGCATAACCCTCCAAGACTTCAGACAATACTACAAAGATATAGTAATCAAAGTACAATGATATTTGTAAAATATATGTATAGATCAGTGGGACATAATAGAGAGCCCAGAAACAAACCCACACGTTTATGGTCAATTAATCTTTGACAAAGGAGGCAAGAATATGCAATGGGGAAAAGACAGTCTCTTCAGCAAGCGGTATTGAAAAAGTTGGACAGCCCAACTTTAAATCAATGAAGTTAGCACACACCCTCACACTGTAAACAAAAATAAACTCAAAATGACTTAAAAACTTAAATAAAAGACATGTTACCATAAAAATCCTAGAAGAGAATATAGGCAAAACATTCTTTAACATAATAGTACCAATGTTTTCTTAGGTCAGTATCCCAAGGCAGTAGAAATAAAATAAAAATAAACAAATGGGATTTATTCAAACTTACAAGCTTTTGTACAGTGAAAGAAACCATAAACAAAAGGACAACCTATGGACTGGAAGAAAATACTTGCAAATGATGTGCCCAACAAGGGTTTAATTTCCAAAATATACAAATAGCTCATGTGACTCAAGATCAAAAAAACAGAAAACTCAATCAAAAATGGGCAGAAGACCCAAACAGATATTTCTTCAAAGAAGACATACAGATGGCCAATAGGTACATGAAAAGATGTTCATCATCATTAATTCTTAGAGAAATACACATCAAAAATACAGTGAGGTACCACCTCACACTGATCATAATGGCCATCCTTAAAAAGTCTACAAGTAGTAAATGTTGACGAGGGTATGGCCAACCCCTCTTACCCTGTTTTTGGGAATGTAAATTGGTGCAGCCATTATGGAAAACAGCATGGCAGTTCCTCAAAAAACTGAAAATGGAGTTGCCATATGATCCAGCAATCCTACTCCTGGAAATATACCCAGAGAAAACTATAATTCAAAAAGATTCACATGCCCTTATGTTTATAGCAGCACTGTTTACAATAGCCAAGACATGGAAACAACCTAAATGTCCATCAACATATAACAGATAAAGAAGATGTGGTAAAAATATATAATGGGATAATAAGTTAAGTATAATTTTCTCAGTCATGTCCAACTCTGTGATTCCAGGGCTATAGCCCATTAGGCTCTTCTGTCCATGAAATTCTCCAGGCAAGAACACTGGAATGGGTAGCCATTCCCTTCTCCACAGGATCTTCCTGACCCAGGGATCAAACCCACGTCTCCCGCATTGCAGGCAAATTCTTTACCACTGAGCTACTAGGGAAGGGGATATTACTCAGCCATAAAAAAGAATGAAATAATGCCATTTGCACCAACATGAATGCAACTAGAGATTATTATACCAAGCAAAGTAAATTAGAATGACAAATACCATATGATATTACTTATATGTGGGATCTAAAATATGACACAACTGAATTTATCTACAAAACAGAAATAGTCTCATAGATATAGAGAACAAACTTGTGGTTGCAAGTGGGAGGAGGTGGGGAAAGGGAAGGATTGGGAGTTCAGGATTAGTAAATGCAAATTACTGTACCTAGAATGGGTAAAAAACAAGGTCCTACTGCCGGGCACAAGGAATTATATTCAATATCCTGTGGTAACCCATAATGTAAAAGAATATAACTAAAGAATATATATGGATAACTGAGTCAACCAGTACAGCAGAAATTAACACAACATTGTAAATCAACTATCAGTTCAGTTCAGTTCAGTCACTCAGTCGTGTCCGACTCTTTGCAACCCCATGAATTGCAGCATGCCAGGCCTCCCTGTCCATCACCAACTCCCGGAATTCACTCAAACTCATGTCCGTCGAGTCGGTGATGCCATCCAGCCATCTCATCCTCTGTCGTCCCCTTCTCCTCCTGCCCCCAATCCCTCCCAGCATCAGAGTCTTTTCCAATGAGTCAACTCTTCACATGAGGTGGTCAAAGTACTGGAGTTTCAGCTTTAGCATCAGTCCTTCCAATGAACACAGGACTGATCTCCTTTAGAATGGACTGGTTGGATCTCCTTGCAGTCCAAGGGACTCTCAAGATTCTTCTCCAACACCACAGTTCAAAAGCATCAATTCTTCGGTGCTCAGCTTTCTTCACAGTCCAACTCTCACATCCATATATGACCACTGGAAAAATCATAGCCTTGACTAGATGGACCTTTGTTCGCAAAGTAATGTCTCTGCTTTTGAATATGCTATCTAGGTTGGTCATAACTTTCCTTCCAAATCAACTATACTTTAATAATATTTTGAAAATTTTCCTTGAGGAAAAAAAAAGAATGAAAACAAAATAAACGAATTTTTAAATCCAAAAAAAAGGCTGAAAGGAGCTCCAAAGGAGCCCTATGGAGCTAAAATCAAGATGCTGATAGAACTACTTTCCTTATGGAGGCTCCAGGGGAAGATCAGGTTTTCTTCCCTTTCCAGCTTCTAGAAGCTGCCAGAACTCCTTGGCTGTGGTCCCTTCCTCCACCCTCAAACTTCAGCACTCCAATCTGTACTTCCACCATCATATCCACTTCCTCTGACTTTGTCCCTCTTGCCTGCTCTTAAAAAAACCCTTGTGATTACACTGGGCCAACCAGGATAATCTCCCCATCTCAAGACCTTTTATGTCCATCTTCAAAGTCCCTTTTGCCATGTAAATTAGCAGATTCACAGATTCCAGCAGTCACATTTTAAGGGGGGCAATATTCTGTCCATCACACATTCCCAATCCCTAAACACATTCCACTACCTGTTTTCCTTGATTTTGTTGTTCAGTCACTCAGTCATGTCTGACTCTTTGGGACCCCCATGGACTGCTGCATGCCAGGCTTCCTTGTCCTTCACTATCTCCTGAAGCTTGCTCAGACCCATATCCACTGAATCAGTGATGCCATCCAACCATCTCAGCCTCTGTTGTCCCCTTCTTCTCCTGCCTTCAATCTTTCCCAGCCTCAAGGTCTTTTCTAATGAGTCAGCTTATCACATCAGTATTGGAGCTTCAGCTTCAGCATCAGTTCTTCCAAGGAATATGCAGGGTTAATTTTATTTAGGATTGTCTGGTTTGATCTCCCTGAAGTCCAAGGGACTCTCAAGAGTCTTCTCCAACACCACAGCTCAAAAGCATCAGTGCTCAGCCTTCTTTATGGTCCAACTCTCACATCCATACATGACTACTGGAAAAACCATAGCTTTGACTAGATGGACTTTTGTTGGCAAAGTAATGTCTCTGCATTTTAATATGCTGTCTAGGTTGGTTATAGCTTTTCTTCCAAGGAGCAAGCATCTTTTAATTTCATGGCTGCAATCACCATCTGCAGTAATTTTGTAACCCAGGGAAATAAAGTCTGTCACTGTTTCCATTGTTTCCCCATCTATTTGCCATGAAGTGATGGGACCAGATGCCATTATTTTAGTTTTTTTTAATATTGAGGTTTAAGCCAGCTTTTTCACTCTCCTCTTTCACCTTCATCAAGGGGCTCTTTAGTTCCTCTTCACTTTCTGCCATTAGGGTGGTGTCATCTGCATACCTAAAGTTATTGATATTTCTCATGGTAATCTTGATTCCAGCTTGTGCTTCATCCAGCTGGCATTTTGCATGATGTACTCTGCATATAAGTTAAATAAGCAGGGTGACAATATACAGACTTGATGTATTCCTTTTGCAATTTCCTTGATTTCTGTACATGCAAATACTTACTGTTATAAATTGAGACACAGTGAGGAGCTCGGTTTTTCTTTTTTCTTCTTTTAATGAGAGGCAGAATAAGTAAAAGCAGAAAGAGAAGACGGAAGGTTCTGGAGTGTCTATTCTAGTTCTGGCTGAAGAACTGAACTTGAGAGCTGCTGGATAGATAGTGATGGTCAGAAATGGATGGACTCATTTAAGAAAGACTGTGTAGCTCTGGACACACAGAGGGCTGCTTTAGGATCAGGGGGAAATGTGACTTAGAGTTACCTGTTTTAGCCAAGGACCCAGCAGACTTCCTATGTACAGCAAATGGCAGTGGACAGTGAGAAGGGACAGCTGAATGTGCACAGCAACTGAACACCATCATGAGCAAAACAAGGCCCCATTTAGAGGCTCCCAGAAAGTCTTCCTATGACATGGAGGCAGAGGCAGAACAACATGTGTGTGTGCGCGCGTGTGCGTGTTGCACTTATCAATATATCATGAGCACATTTTCCATATAACTAATTTCCTTCTATGATATATGGGATATCCCAATATTATGTGTTTGAAAATGTACCAGTACTTGTCCAACTACCCCTCTCTTGATGTTGCTTCCAATTTTTTCCCCTATTTTAAACCGTAGTAGGATGAACATTCTTGATACTCAGAAATTCACAATTACTTTCTTAGGATAACTTCCCTGAAAGTGGAAGATCTGGATATGAAGGGGATGGGACTCATTCTGAGGTTTTTGAAATATGAATTATAGTTCCTTATCTATATAATAAAAGGGTAAGATGAAACTGATGACTTTCAAGAATTTCTTTCCTTTTTCGCCACTAGATTCTTCTTCCAGAAGAAACATGTGCTGAAAATTGGGAAGTGAATGAATCGGAGGTGAACCCACTCTGGTTTGAAAGGCCCATTTGTTACTGTCTCCCTGTCCTCTCAGCTTCCAGGGGCACTGAGGAACCTCCAGGTCCCTGAGGTACACAGTTTGCAAACCACAGGGTGAGGTGACTTCACATTCCTTTCCCCTGATATCTTGCTATCAAGTGCCTTGCTGTCAATGTCTAGACAAGTCTGAGATCACCATTGCTGGGGCCTGCCATGCCCTATCCCTAAGTGGGCAGTAGGTACTTGTTAGTCTTTGATAATAGCCAGTTCACAATTGATATGAGGCAGGAAGGATCCTGCAGGCCAAGTTGAAAGGAAAGAAACTGGGGCACACCCACTTGGGGAAGATGAGTCTGGAACCGAGATGAGACAGATGAATTAGGGGAATTCCTGTGACTCTGCACTTGGGGAATGCAGATTAATATATAATAAAAATATCATCTCGAAAAATATCATCTTCAACCTTCTCTTTTTGTAGATGAGAAAATGGAACCAGAGAAAGTAAACATCTCACCCCAGGGCATATCCAGCAACTTGGTGGTATAATCAGGTATCCTGAAAACGACATACAGGCTCTTTTGCTTTTACTCCTTTGATCATTCCTCCCACCCCCTATAAAGGGAAAAGGACAGAGGCGAATAAAAAACTAACATTTACAACACCAATTATAGCCAGACAATGATCTAGACACCTTCCTTATACTTTGCTCATTGTCAGGATAGGGTATTATGCTATTGTGCATGTGTGGTCTTTGCCTCAGAAGCTCATTCTGTGCTCCAGAGGCACCCAGGGGTAAATGACCTTGCTGCAATTTGAACTCAATCGCTCACTCCAAAGACCATTCTGTCCCAACTTGAATCTATTTTATTAAGCTAGAAAGTTACCTGTTGCCTACATATCAGATTACAGAGGAATTTGGGAAGTAATTTGAAGACTAAATAAGGTAAAAGGCAATAAATAAGAAACTGATAATCAAAGCTATGGCTTCTCCTGTAGTCATATACAGATGTGAGAGCTGGACCATGAAGAAGGCTGAGTGCCAAAGAATTGATGCTTTTGAACTGTGGTGCTGGAGGAGACTCTTGAGAGTCCCTTGGACTGCAAGGAGATCAAACCAGTCAGTCCTAGAGGAAATCAACCCTGAAGATGCCTTGGAGGGACTGAAGCTGAAGCTCCAATACTTTGGCCACCTGATGCAAAGAGCCAACTCGTTGGAAAAGACCCTGATGCTGGGAAAAATTAAGGGCAGGAGAGGAAGAGGGCAAGAGAGAATGAGATGGTGGGATGAAATTATTGACTCAATGGACATGAGTTTAAGCAAACTCCAGAAGTTGACGAAGGACAGGGAAGCCTGGTGTGCTACAGTCCATGGGGTCGCAGAGAGTCAGATACAACTTAGTGACTGAACAATTAGCAACAAGACTCTAAGTAGGATGTAGACACAGTGATTTGATTCAAAAACATCAGTTTTGGAGTATGTGACCAGACACCCTGCCCAGAACATGATCTTAGGAGGTCCTTCTTGGCATGAAAGTTGGTGCTGCAGCAAGTGGTGTAAGAAATAGAGAGAAATCCTCTCCCTCAAGTCAGATTCCTCTTGGAAATTCCATTCAGAGGATGGCATTCCATCAACATACTAATGTCCTCTCTGCTCCGGAACCTGCAGTACACTTCATGAGAACGTGAGGTTTAGGTATGGGTCTCCAGTCATTCAGAAGGCTTGGGTACCCAAAGTGCAGGCACAGGGATGTAATTCTTGGGGAGAGGAGGGGTTGGAGGCCAGGATAGGTGCACTGCTACCTTGAGTTTGAACTCTAGCACCACCTTTGGGGCAGCCCAAATCTACAGCAGATATTGTGGCCAGAGCCCTGCTCTGCTTCTCCATTCCTCCACAGAGTGGATTCACTCTGGAGTCCACGGTCCTTTGCTTAGGTCATATAAGAGTAGCCTTTTATTCTTGAAAGCTCCATGCTGCTACATCAGTCTGGAATGCTCTCCATTGCCTCCCAAACTCACGCCTCCATAGAGGCCTGTCTTCTGCTGCCTTCCTGGCAGCGTCACCCTCTGCTGTTTTCTCTGTGTGAACCAGTTACATCCTTCCTCTCTTAAACCTCAGAGATTGTGACTAGCTGCTATATTATATTGCTGTCTAATTTTTTCACGTGTGTGAATCCCACTGAACTCAGAGTGTACACATATCTTGAGATTAAGGCAGAGATGTGGTGATGAATTTGACTTTCGTTTCAGTGCAGTAAATCTTAGAGAATGGAGAGCAGGACTTAAAGTCAGAGTGCTCAGGTTTAAATGCAGATTCTGTCTGCCTTGATCAAGTTACTTAACTCATCTGGGCTCCAGTCTCCATATCTGTAAAATGGGCACAATAATGGCTACTACCTCACAGGGCACGGATTAAATCAGAGAATTCATATGAAGTGCCCGGCACATTTTAAGTCCTCAGAAATGTCAGCTGCTATTATTTCCATGTGCCAAGCACCAAGTAGGCCATTTTCATCCATCGTCTCATCTATTTATCCCAAGAACTTTGTGGGGTGATGTAATAAACACCACCAGTTGCCACACCAGCCAGCTACTGCTTCTTCCTCATCCATATAAACCTTTAGGTTTTTGTCCTCCGATTACCCTATCTTTGGGGAGGGTGAGTCTGCCCTCAGCCCAGGGGTAACTGCTGAATACTTTAAACCATTCATGACATCTGTCACCAGTGCCTGGGTCATAGATGGTCATGTGATCACATTCAAGGGAGTGAGAGGTTTGGGAAGACTTCCTCAGTAAAGAAAAAGAGATTTTGTGACAAAGGTTTGATCTCTGGGTTGGAAAGATCCCCTGGAGAAGGAAACGCTAACCCACTCCAGTATTCTTGCCTGGGAAATCCCATGGACCGAGAAGCCTGGTGGGCTACATACAGTCCATAGGGTCGCACAGAGTTGGATACAACTGAAGTGACTTAGCACACATGCACGGGAAGAGATATTCCTTCTCTCTGCTCTGGATGCTGTGGTGTCTGGATGTTTGCCTGGTATTTCTATGTAAAGGAAACCAACACAGATGGAGGAGGCCAGAGCCAAGTGAAGCAGAGACAGGCCCCAGGTCATGGTGTATCTGTGCACTTGGTGACAGGTGAGATGACTGTTAAAGCATTTGAGTCATGCTTTTTCTGTAACTTGTGCCACCAAAAATATTACACTAAAAATAATACACTAATACACATACGTATTTTGCTCCCAGGACTTCCCTGGTGGCCCAGTGGTTAAGAATTTGTGTGCCAATGCAGGGTACTCAGGTTCAATCTTTGGTCCAGGAACCAAGATCCCATATGCTGTAGAACAACTAAGCCTGTGTGTCATGACTACTGAGCCTGAGTGCTCTAGAGCCCATGCTCCTCAATGAGAGAAGCCACAGCAATGAGAAGCCCACACACTGCAACTAGAGAGTAGTTCTGCTTGCCACAACTGGAGAAAGCCCATGCACAGCAGTGAAGATCCAGTGTAGCCAATAAATAAGTGAATCAATTAACTAATAAAAAATTATTTTACTTGCTATGTCCCAGACAAGGAAACAGAAGTTCAAAGGGATTTGCATTATTTACTCCAAGTCAGACAGATAGCAAGTGGCCCCACAGAGCAATGTCCTACATCCTTTATGGCCTCCAGGGCCTAGGACATCACAGGACCAATAGCTGTTGTTTAATGAGTAGGCAGCATCTCAGAGACTCCTGATGCTTGCCAGTCTGCCTTACCTGCAGGTGGTCTAAGACTTCTGTGGCCAGGAGCAGGGAATGTGACATTCGTGGGAGGTTTTAATGACATATCACCGCAGTGTGCATGGCAAGTCTCATGAGTTCTCTAAAAAGCAAGAAGAGTCATTATTTAAAGTGATTCTTGCTTCCAGGGCATACTTCAACACACTCAGCTTTGTCATAAGTAATGATTGCTCTTTACTTAAATGATAGACTTTGGTTTGGTAGTTAGCACTTCTTAATGTCATCTTCTTTTAAAAAGATGAGATTCATACTACAAAGACTTATGAAGTCTAGGTCTCCTTTTATGCTGTAAATTGATCTTGATGTTTATCTCCACTCTAGAGTCCTCCACCTGCGGGTCTAGTAGGAAAGCTTGGGGTGGGTTAATAGAAAAACAAGATCCAATCACAATGGGAAGGGGATGTCTCAGATTTTTCTTATCTGAAGAGTCTGTTTCATGTCTTAATAGATGCCACTCTGATTTTCGTCAGGAGATAGAATACCAAAATACACCTTTCATTCTTTTGGAAGCTCACCAAGGGAAAGTAACTACCAATGACGTACTACACAGTCTCAGAGGCATGACTGGGATCTGCTTTGTGCATCTGCCTCTTGCCAAGCTCTAACCAAGCTCAGTCCCCACTGAACATGCACCTGGGTAGAACTTCAAGGACGGTGACCTTGACTGATAGGGCCAAATGAGGAAGTTAGGGGCCAGTGGGCTAAGGTTGTAGCTGGGGAAATGCCTCAGTATCATACCCATGACTGCCAAATTCATTGTTAAACTCTCCTCCTATGTTAAGAAATAATCATAGGCAAGAAGCCAGTAATAATAAGGGTGACAGTTAATACTTACTGAGCACGTAACACACATCAAGCTCTGTTTTAAACTCTATACATATATTGTTTTTTTTTAAACAACAGAAATTTGTTATCTTACAGTTCTGGAGGTCAGAAGTCCAAGATCAACACGGCAGCACAGTTTCGATGACGTTCTCTTCCTGGCTTGTAGATGGGCACCTACTCCCTGGGTCCTTTTCTCTGCTTGTGCTGTGGGGGTAGTCATATATATATATATATATACAAATTGTAATTTTAATAATATTTATTTTATACTGCAGCATAGTTGGTTAACAATGTTCTGTTAGTTTCAGCAAATATATTCAGTTATGCATATGTGTGTATGTCTATATATATCTATACTTTTTCAAATTATTTCCCATTTAGATTATCATAGAATACTGAGCAGTGTTCCCTGTGCTATAGAGTAGGTCCTTGTTGATTACCTATTTTAAATATAGCAGTGTGTACATGTCAATTCCAAAGTTCCAATCTATCCCTTTCCTGCACCCTTCCTCACTGGTTATCATAAGTTCACTCTCTAAGTCTGTGGGTCTATTTTGTAAGTAAGTTCATTAGTAATTTTTTTTTTAGATTCTGCATATATAAGTGATATATGATATTTGTCTTTCTATGTCTGGCTTACTTCATTTAGTAATCTTCAGGTCCACCTATGTCACTGCAAATGGCATTATCTAATTCTTTTTAGTGGTTGAGTACTATTTCATTGGCTATATATATATATATATATATATACCACATCCTTTTTTATCCATGTCTCTGTTTATGGACATTTAGGATGCTTCCACATGTTGGCTATTTGTAAGCAGTGCTGCAATGAACATTGGGGTGCATGTATCCTTCTAAGCCATACTTTTCTCTGGATATACACCCAAGAGTGGGATTTCAGGATCATATGGTAGGTCTACTTTTAGTTTTCTAAGGAATCTCCATACTGTTTTTCACAATGGCTGTACTAATTTACATTCCCACCAACAGTGTAGGAGAGTTCCCTTTTCTCTACACCCTATCCAACATTTATTGTTTGTAGATTTTTTGATGAGGGCCATTCTGACTGGTGTGAGGGTATCTCTCATTGTAGTTTTTATTTGCATTTCTCTAGTAATTAGTGATGTTGTACATCTTTTCATGTGCCTCTTGGTCATCTGTGTTTTTTCTCTGAAGAAATATCTATTTAGGTCTTCTGCCCACTTTTTGATTGGGCTTTTTTTTTTTTTGATATTGAACCACATGAGCTGTTAATAAATTGTGGAGACTAATCCCTTGTCAGTCACACCTTTTGCAAACATTTTCTCCCATTCTGAGGGTTGTCTTTTCATTTTTCTTATGTTTTCTCTTGCTGTACAGAAGTTTTAGAGTTTAATTAGGTCCCATTTGTTTATTTTTGTTTTCATTTCCATTACTGTAGGAGATGGCTAGGAAAAGACATTGCTGTGATTTATTCAGAGTGTTCTACCTATGTTTCCCTCAGAGTTTTATACTATCAGATCTTACATTTAGGTATGCAATCCATTTTGAGTTTATTTTTGTGTATGGTGTTAAAGAAGGTTCTAATTTCAGTTTTTTTTTTTTTTTTTTACCTGCACCTGTTCAGCACCATTTGTTGAAATGACTGTCTTTCCTCCACTGTATAGCCTTGCCTTCTTTGTCATAGATTAATTGACCATAGCTGCATGGGTTTGTTTCTGGGCTTTCTATCCTGTCCCACTGATCTGTAAGTCTGTCTCTGTGCTAGTACCATACTGTTTTGATGACTGTAGCTTTGCAGTATAGTCTGAAGTCAGGGAACCTGATTCTGCCAGCTCCATTTTTCTTTATCAAGATTGCTTTGGTTATTTGGAGCTTTTTGTGTCTCCATACAGATTTTCAGATTTTTTTGGTTCTAGTTCTGTGAAATGTGCCACTGGTAATTTGATGGAGATTGTATCAAATTTATAGAATGCTTTGGGTAGTATAATTGTTTTGACAATATTGATTCTTTCAATGTAAGAACATGGCATATCATTCCATCTGTTTTTGTCATCTTCAATTTCTTTCATTAGTGTCTTACAGTATTTGGAGTACAGGTCTTTTGTATCCTTATGAAGGTTTATTCTTAGTTATTTTATACTTTTTGATGTGATGGTAAGTAGGACTGTTTCTCTAGTTTCTCTTTCTGATCTTTTGTTGTTAGTAGGTAGAAATGCAACACATTTCTGTGTATTAATTTTGTATCCTGCAACTTTACCAAAACCATTGATGAACTCTCTGTATATTGTAATTTGAATTCACACAAGCTGTGTTAGTTAAACTGTCACAGTTTGTATTAATTAGAATATCTCTCACAATAATAATAGTTCAGTTCAGTTCAGTCACTCAGTTGTGTCCAACTCTTTGCGACCCCATGAATCACAGCATGCCATCACCGTCTTGCGGAGTTCACTCAAACTCATGTCCATCGAATCGGTGATGCCATCCAGCCATCTAATCCTCTGTCATCCCCTTCTCCTCCTGCCCCCAATCCCTCCCAGCATCAGAGTCTTTTCCAGTGAGTCAACTCTTCGCATGAGGTGGCCAAAGTACTGGAGTTTCCGCTTTAGCATCATTCCTTCCGAAGAACACCATAGATACCATTATTATAGATGAGAAAACTGAGGCACTGAGATACAAAGCAACTTACCCAGGGTTTCAAAGCTAGGAAATTTCAAAGCTATTTCAGAATTTAAATCCTGGTTGAGAATCCAGCTCTACTCACCACTCTCTAGTGCCTTAATAGCCAAGATTGTTCGTGAGGAAGAACAGATGGTTTGAAAATGGTGAGCAGATGGTGAAGAGCAAAACACTTTGATCAAGCTCATTTCATTTCTCCATCTTAACTGTGCCTGAGAGGCAGTGGGGCAGGGCAGTGGGGAGGGCCCACGTGTCGAGATACCTGGAGCCCAGTTTGGATCTGTCTTGACTTGTGTTTAAGACCCATAAAGGATAAGCACCATCCTCCCCTCTTTTTGCTATTTGGGCTGAAATGTAACGACCTACAAACTTTGAAGTATATTTGAATCACCACTGGTTCACAACCTTTAGGAGAAAATGAATCTACATTTCTAGTAAGTTCTCCAGGTGAGACTCAGATGCAAGTGGACTTTAGATTGGCCGGTTGATCCCTGGGGTTCCTTTCAGCCACTTAGTGACAGCAGATTAGTTACCCTGGTGGTTATATTTCTGGTCTGCTTTTGTCTGTAGAAAAGATCAGGGGCAGTGGGAAAAGCAAGGCTGACAGTCAGCAGTTTGTGAGTCTAGCCACTGTTCACTGCCTCCAATCTTTTTTTCATGTAAAGTAGGATAATGGAGAAGGTAATGGCAAGCCACTCTAGTACTCTTGCCTAGAAAATCCCATGGATGGAGGAGCCTGGTGGGCTGCCGTCTATGGGGTCGCACAGAGTTGGACACGACTGAAGCGACTTAGCAGCAGCAGCAGGATAAAGGAGACCAAAAATCAAAGGCATGAAATGAAACAGCTGCTCGGTAATGTCAGCAGCCACCCCCTCATCATTACAGCCACGTTCTGGTCTATGTTGCCATGCTTGAATTAAGAACAGAGAAAAGTTGGAATCGTCCCTAATTCTTTTTCTTTTAAAGTTTGTTACTTTTATTGATTGTGGTAAGCACATTTAACATGAGATCTATCCTCTTATCAAAAATTTGTACGTGTACAATACAGTATGGCTGACTCTAGACACAATGGTATACAGCAGATCTCTAGTAACTGAAACTTTACACCCACTGTATGGTAACGATATTTTCCCTTCCCCTTAGCCTCTGGCAACCGTTTTATCCCCATTTCTATGATGATTTTAGGTACTTTATATAAGTGAAATCACGCTGTACTTGTCCTGCTGTGACTGACTTTTTTCACTTAGTATAACATCCTCTAGGTTTATCCGTGTTGTCACCGTATGGCAGGATTTCCTTCTTCAAAAAAACTGAATGATATTCTACGGATCTTGACAATGATTTCTTATAGATGATACCAAAAGTGCAAGCAAAAAAAAAAAAAAGCAAGAATAGGTAAATGGGACTATAAAAGTACACTAAAAAGAATCTCAGTTCTTAAGTATCTTAATAGAATTTAGAACTCTCTCCATATTAGTTTTCTCCACCCCTCTCTTAAAAGATTTTGTCCAAACTCCACTAGTGTGGATCTAGCATACACATGGTGTACTTGCAGACATACCTTTCATATCCTTTATTTGGACTTACATTGCTAATTGATATTTTCCTGTTGGTTCAGGTACATCTTAATGCTCCAGGAAGTCTCTACCAATGAATTAAAGGCGCTTTGTAAGTCCTAGTCCCAGGGTTAGGGAGGGATGAACTGAGAGTATGGGGTTAGTAGATGCAAACTATTACAGTTAGAATGGATAAACAACAAGGCCCTACTGTATAGCACAGGGAACTATATTCAATATTCTGAGATAAACCATAATGGAAAAGAATATAAACAGGAATATGGCAACATTGACTCAATGGATCTGAGTCTGAGTAAACTCCGGAAGATAGTTAAAGATAGGAAAAAAAAAAAAAAGATAACTAAGGACAGGGAAGCCTGGTGTGCTACAGTCCATGGGGTTGCAAAGAGTCAGACATGACTGAATGACTGAACAGCAACAATAATAGACGTATAACTGAGTCACTTTGCTATACAGCAGAAATTAACATAACATTATAAATCAACTGTACTTCAATAAAATAAATAAGGAAATAAATAAACAAATCCCTAGTCCCCTTGCAAGGAGTCTTTTAAGACTTCATTACTTTTAAAGCTTGCTCTTTTTGAGAGTCAGCATGATCTGGCATCTGGTCTAATCTTAATATTATACCCTAGAACAGAAGAGTAAGAAATGATTTTTATTATTAGCTCTCTATTGTCAGAGACGGCACTGGCAACCCACTTCAGTACTCTTGCCTGGAAACTCCCATGGACGGAGGAGCCTGGTAGGCTGCAGTCCATGGGGTCGCTAAGAGTCGGACACGACTGGGCGACTTCACTTTGAGTTTTCACTTTCATGCATTGGAGAAGGAAATCGCAACCCACTCCAGTGTTCTTACTTGGAGAATCCCAGAGACGGGGGAGCCTGGTGGGCTGCCGTCTGTGGGGTCACACAGAGTCGAACACGACTGACATGACTTAGCAGCTTAGCAGCAGCATTGTCAGAGAATAATTTTTTAAAAAGGTAAAACTATGACTCTCACACAAACTGAATACACATCAAACACTTTATTCATGAATATTGAGAGAACTAGTAAGATATTGGACTTCCCTGGTAGCTCAGTGGTAAAGAACCTGCCTGTCAAGCAGGAGATGTGGGTTTGATCCCTGAGTCGGGAAGATCCCCTGGAGAAGGAAATGGTAAACTTCTCCAGTATTCTTGCCTGGGAAATCCCATGGACAGTGGAGCCTGGTGGGCTACAGTCCATGGAGTCACAAAAGAGTTGGACATGACTTGGACATAACAACAAAAAATAAGATATTACAACTAGTTCAAAGGCAAAGCCAAAGTCCAGTTATGCATATAGGTAATCAGAAATGCTGATTTAAATTTGCTACTAGATACAAAAACAGCCTTTTCCACAGGATGAATATCAGTGCCCGCCCCCTCAGCCCGACACACACAGGAAAAAATTTGTTTGATTTTTTATGGACAGGAATCATTTGCATCGTTCTCAGCTTTCCATGAGTTAAAGTGTGTCTCTGCAGAGTTGTAAAATCTTTGAAGACCAAGAAAGGACAGGCCTCTAATGAATCAGACAACCTAGGAGGGTCTTCAAGACAGTATCTTGCATGAGTATTGAGAGAATACTCAATAATCTTGCACATGCAGAGTTTTTCCATTTTTCTTGACCCTGCTATATGCTTAGATCTATAGGGATGCTGAACATTCTTTGAAATCATGGCAGGAAATCCTCGGTGGCACTGATTTCCCCTCTGCCACATTGTTATGCAGTTGAAAACAAGTTAAAATGAACATTAAGTTCTCCTTGAAACTGGTACTTGCTCTACATTTCCTGCTTCTTGTATACCTGTCCTGGCCACTGAGACCTAATGCTAGTGACCGGACCCCAGGAGATGGTTCTCTCTTGCTTTCCCCAACCAGCAAGCACCTTCTCAGGCAGTCCACGAAAAAGAGCTCAAGGATGAAAAGGAAGAACAAGGGGCAACTCGAGTCTTGATTAGAACTCAAGTCTTCTGATCACTAACTTGCCCCAATTTCTTAGAAAAGAAGTAATGCTAGAAGGAATGCAGGGAGGCAAATCTGCTGTGTGTATGTGTTGACCAAGACTCTCTTTGACCAAACTTTGGCCAGGTTCCTCTCTCCAAACCCCTTTCTCTAGGAAGTGTTGACCTTGTCCTGTCTTGGGCCTATTTGGTGTGATTTTAGCAAGAATCCTGATGAGTCAGTTGAGCAGAAACCCCTGACACCCTTGCTATCTGGTGTGCCTTGTCCCCCATCTTTGATGTCTAAGTGACTGGCCTGCCTTCCCAGGTAAAAATCTTGTTAGACCACTTTAGCAAGAATACCCCTACCTTTGATGTCTCCTCTTAGTAATTTTCCATCCAATGGACCCTCCTGGATTCAGTCCCCACGGGTCCTGAGCACAACAGACCCAGCAGCCCATCTCGCCCTACTGAGAATGAATGCAGGGGAGGAGGTAGGGTAGCATCCACCCAGGTTTATGCTCCATTTCCAGGTGATGTGTGACTTCTTAGCTCCAGGCTCTTTCTTTCCTCTCAGTGAGGGGGACACCAAAACAGAGAGTCTGGGACAAAAAAAGGAACGCTAGTTCTGCCACTCACTACACTAGCTGAATAGGGAATTTACCTTTCTTTTCCTCAGTTTTCTAGACTGCAAAATGGACATCATAAGAGTACCTATCTCATAGCATTGTTATATGAGTTTATTAACATTATATTTATGAAATATAAACATTAGTATTTATAAAGTATTTATGTGCATTTCACATATATGTTTGGTTTTGTTATTAAATAACTATTTATTAGTTAAAAGTGTTTTCTTACTCTTTAAGAGAACTATTATGAATATCTTTAACCTAGGTAGAGTGATATAAATGGTACAAAGGACACCACAAGCAGTGAAGAATGGGAATAATTTGAGGAGAGGTGCTTTTCACTGCTCTGAGTGGTTAAATCCTTAAGAAAGCATCCTTCACTCTGTAATGTCTAGCAAGTTAATTTTGCTCTTCCTCTGAGCAAAAAAGAGAGGTAAAAGAGATGGTAGCCGACTGGACTTTCCAGAAAGGTGACTCAGAAGTGCTCAGAGGTAACCGCAAAGTGCCAACCAAACTATGGAGTGGGGAGTCGTCAGGCAGCCAGTGTCCCCTAGAGGAAGCCTGTGGAGCTAGGAAACATCTGCTTCAGGGGCCCTGGAGAGAGTGGAGGTGGGAGAGGCAGAAGTGGTGGGAAAGGGGGAATCCCTCTTCCATCTCTCAGCGGGAACTCAGGAGGATACTAGCCGATCTCACTCTTGAGAAGCCCTCCTAGAAGAAGCACATTCCTTGTTTGAGGAGGACCGTCTGGACCACTGAGGAAGTGATGTCTGCAGCTTGCAGGTGAGAGAAGGGGCTGCCCTGTGCCCTCAATTTCTTAAACACTGAGACTGTTTCCTGGAAGAACCACTCCAAAGGTACAGAAGAAACCTTAGAGATGAGAACCTGATGGGGAGAAAAGTTCTGGGAGGCCCAGGCCATTCTGGATCTTGTGAGAAGGAAAACACATTACAGAAAGCAGCCAGTATCCTGCACCATCCCTCCACCCAGGGTGAGGACAGAGAGGAGAAAAATCATCTTAAAATATGACTGCTTCTGGGAATAACCACAGGCAAGGAAGCTCAAGTGTTTCCCCACGTGGGAAATGTATGCAGTAAATTGGATCAATGAGTTTGATTTGGATGTAAAAGGGGTAGGGCCAAGAGGCGTCAAAATTAATTCTTCGGAGGGAAGTTGTTTGGGTTGTAACTGGGGAGCTCCTGCCACTGATAAGTGCCACACTACTTGTGACAAAGTAGTGTGATCAAGGCCTCTCTCTGCTTGTGCTCTGGATTTCAGTTGGTTGGTGAATTAACAGTCCCCTTTTCCTTAATGCCACCATCATTGTTTCTGGCAATCACAGGGTGGCCATTCCATCTTATGTAGAAGCTGTTGATCTCCTGAAAGCCAATTCTCCCTGAGGATTAGAGAAAGTTCTCTTTGGGGCGGGGGAGGGGGGGGATCTACAAGATGAAGAAAGGAAGGAGAATCATCTCATTGCTCACACCACTGACATCAACCCAGATAAATGAAAAACATGTAGGCGGAGGGGAAAACTGAAGACAGAGGCTACCTGGACTTTCCACCAGAAGCTGGAGATAGAAACTCTATTTCTGTATTAATCTGCCCTCTTAAGGCCTGCTTCAAATCTTTCAAGTTTTACCTACCCGCTTTGTAGGCTTCCTAATAGCATGCTGCCTGTCCAGAAATCTTTCTGAGAATTAGTATTACTTCTAGAAATTAGTTTGGGCTTCCCAAGTGGGTTAGATGGTGAAGAAACTGCTTGCAATGCAGGAGACCTGGGTTTCATCCCTGGCTTGGGAAGATTCCCTGGAGAAGGGAATGGCTACCCACTCCAGTATTCTTGCCTGGGAAATCCCGTGGGCAGAGGAGCCTGGCAGGCTACAGTCAATGGGGTCACAAAGAGTCAGGTATAACTGAGTGATTAACACTAAGAGAGGATCAAGCAAAATAGATTGAAGCATAATTTTTTTCACTAACTTACTTATGCCACTGAATGATTGTTTTTTAACATGGTCTAAAACAGTTTCCAAAGAATATTCCACTCTAAGATATTAATAAATAACATACCCCAGAATATGGTCAAATTTTGAGGAATACAGGGTTACTATGAATTCTATAGGTTTCTTTGTGGTAAGATTGCTCAAGTGAAAGTGAAAGAGAAGTCACTCAGTCATGTCCGACTCTTTGCGACCCCATGGACTGTAGCCTACAAGGCTTCTCTGTCCATGGGATTTTCCAGGCAAGAGTACTGGAGTGGGTTGCCATTTCCTTCTCCAGAGGATCTTCCCGACCCAGGGACTGAACCCAGGTCTCTCACATTGTAGGCATATTGCTCAGGGCCTTTAATAAAGTGATGGGTATTATATAAATCAAGATAATCTACCTAATGAACAGTAATTCCCAAGCTTACTCTTGGAGTTTCATGACACAAAAGTGACATAAGGAACATGTTTTAAGATAGACCGGTTATTTCTCAGCTGGTGGATTTCACTATTTGGAAGGTTACTTCTATATTAATAATTTTCACCAGGAGCACACCACAGGGAGACATCATGGGGCAGTGAATTGACACATGAGTCAGGAGATGTGGCTTCTAGTCCTTCTAGTTCTTACCAGCAGGGGCAAGAGTACTAATTCGCTAGGCTTCAATTTTATCATCTGTAAAATTGGAGAGCTTTACTTTCTTTGCAGGGCAATGGTTGGGATTGGGAATCAGATGAAAAATCTGAAATAACACAAACATAAATTGGTGGCAGTTGTGATGCCTGGGCTGAGAAATCACTTATCTTGCTTGTCTGGATGATGCCTCCGGGCAACACTGCCTGTTTCTGTTCTTAATCTACTCTGTATTATCAATAAATGTCGGAATACCTATTTGGCATAAAGCACTGTTTGCATTGAACCTAGAAGAGCTATGCAGTCCTCTGGAAATGCTTAAATTCCCTAGCTGGGTGTGGTGTCATCAATTAGGGGTATCATGCAAATGCATAACTCACTCTGAGTGTCTGGACAAGTTCAGTCTGCTGGTTTTTTCCACCTGTTGTTTATGTCATTAATGAAAGATTTCCTTGTTAAATGGACCAGTGGAGCAAAACCTATGCCTTCAGGAGCAGAACTTGATATCAGGTGTATCTGCCTATCGCTTCTGTGAACTCCACTTTCTTCCTTCAAAATCTGGTTTTGACTACTTTCCCAAAGATAGCATTGGTTTGGGTCACTTGAGGATGGCCCTGGACGTTTTCAGACTGGGAATCATCCACCTCTGTTGTCTAAGACACTAGTACTAAGTCACTTCAGTCGTGTCCGACTCTTTGCAACCCTATGGACCATAGCCCTCTAGGCTTCTCTGTCCATGGGATTTTCCAGGCAAGAGTACTGAATTGGGTTGCCATTTCCTTCTCCAGGGGATCTTCCTGATGCAGGGATTGAACCTGCGTCTCATGTCTCCTGCATTGACAGGCAGTTCTTTACCACTAGCATGACCTGGGAAGCCCTGTTGTCTAAGGGTGTCATCAAACCTGCACTGGAAAAGGATGTGTTTCCAGAGACATTTGAGTTTGGCAATTGTTGAAACATGTGTTCTTGAAAGAGGTGGGTCAGGTAAACAAAGTTGGGAGTCAGGGCATAGCATACCAGAAAACCAGAGCAAATATGGTTGTAGCACAACTTGAATAATAATACTATTCATGGCAATTACTTTGTATCAGGCACTGTCCTATGCACTTCCCATAGTTTAAGTCCTTTAAATCTCAGCATAGCACCATGGGGTGTGCCTTTATTAGCCTGAATCTAGACATGAGGAAAGCAGCAAGTTTCCGATGCCCTCTCCAAGGCTCTATTTCCAAGGATAATAAGTGATGTCCCCAAATGATGGACATATCTGGTAATTGACCTATGCTACCCATAGTTCTGGGGTGACTCTCCTGGCTATGGTCAATTGATTCCTGGATAGATACCTGATGCAAACACAGCCAACTCATTGGCAAGTCATAGACACTCAAGAATTTGGATTGGGAGTCATAGAGATAGGAGTATCCGCCAAAGCTCAAAGGGTGTCCGGGCAGCCAGTAGATGAGAAAGTAGAAGGAGCTCTTCCACTGAGCAATCAAATAAGGAAAGAGCCACGTGAAGCTAAGAAATGACAGGACTGCTTAAACACTCCAATTCTGGGGTCTCACAGGCCAGGGTTCTACTCTGGACTCGGTTATCTGTGAACATGGACAAATCGCCTAGCTTCTCTAGGATTTAATTTCCTCATCTTATAGGAGTGATGGTATTGCATCAGGCAAATTGCTCAGCACAGTGCCTGACACAGGATATGCACTCAAAAGAATAGCTATTATCATTGTTATTACTATTTCTGATGGATTTTCAGTTCTCCTAAGGCTTGACTTAATTTCTTTTCTAAGATTCCATCATCTCTTGTTTACTTATAACCCTCCTTTTACTAGAGTGAGACGATAGAAATGCACGAGTTGTCAAGTAACACAGCAATAACTTTCTCTCTCATTTAAAAAAAAAAAAAACTTAATTTTTACAGCAAAACTGATCAGATGGTGCAGAGATTCCCCATATATTTCTACCCCAACACATGCGTAACCTTCCCCTTTACCAACCTCCTCCAAAGTGGCACATTTGTTATAACTGATGAACCCAGGTTAACACATCATCACCACCCAAAGTCCATAGTTTACATTAGGGGTCACTCTTTGTGTTTTATATTCTATGGGTTTGAACAAATTAATAATGACATGTATCCATTCCATTATAGCATCATACAGAGTAACTTCCCTGGTCTAAAAATCATCTGTGCTCCATCTATTCATCCCTTCCTCCCTACAACCTCTGATCTTTTTACTGACGCCATAGTTTTGCCTTCTCCAGAATGTCAAACAGTTGGAATCATACAGAGTGAAGCCCTTTCAGACTGGTTTCTTTCACCTGGTGATATGTGTTTGAGCTTCCTCCATGTCTTTTCATGGCTTAATAGCTTATTCCTTCTTTGACACTGAGTAGTACTTTGGCCACCTCATGCGAAGAGTTGACTCATTGGAAAAGACTCTGATGCTGGGAGGGATTGGGGGCAGGAGGAGAAGGGGGCAACAGAGGATGAGATGGCTGGATGGCATCACTGACTCGATGGATGTGAGTTCGAGTGAACTCCAGGAGTTGGTGATGGACAGGGAGGCCTGGCCATGCAGTGATTCTTGGGGTCGCCATGAGTTGGACACGACTGAGTGACTGAACTGAACTGAATTGAATATTCCACTGTGAAGATGTAACATGGTTTATTTATCCATTCACCTATTGAAGGACATCTTGGTTGCTTCCAAGATTTGGTAATTATGAATAATTCAGTTCAGTTCAGTTCAGTCACTCAGTCATGTCCAACTCTTTGTGACTCAATGGACTGCAGCATGCCAGGCCTCCCTGTCCAACCAACTCCCGGAGTTTACTCAAACTCATGTCCATAAAGTCAGTGATGTCATCCAACCATCTCATCCTCTATTGTCCCCTTATCCCCCCACCTTCAATCTTTTCCAGCATCAGGTCTTTTTCAATAAGTCAGTTCTTTCCATCAGGTAGCCAAAGTATTGGAGTTTCAGCTTCAGCATCACTCCTTCCAATGAATATTCAGGAATGATTTCCTTTGGGATGGACTGGGGATCTCCTTGCAGTCCAAGGAATTCTCAAGAGTCTTCTGCAACATCACAGTTCAAAAGCATCAATTCTTCAGTGCTCATCTTTCTTTATAGTCCAACTCTCATATCCATACATGACTACTGGAAAAACCACAGCCTTGACTAGATGGACCTTTTGCTTTTTAACATGCTGTCTAGGTTGGTCATAATTTTTCTTCCAAGGAACAAGCGTCTTTTAATTTCATGGCTGCAGTCACCATCTGCAGTGATTTTGGAGCCCCCCCAAAAATAAAGTCTGTCACTGTTTCCACTGTTTCCCTATTTGCCATGAAGTGATGGGACCAGATGCCATGATCTTCGTTTTCTGGATGTTGAGTTTTAAGCCAATTTTTTCAATCTCCTCTTCTACTTTCATCAAAAGGCTCTTTAGTTCATTTGAAATTATGAATAAAGCTGATATAAATATCCATGGTTAGGTTTTTGTGTCCATAAAATTTCAACTTACTTGAGTAAAAACCACAAAGTACCACTGTTGGATCATGTGCTAAGAGTATGTTTAGTTTTGTAGGAAACTTCTAAACTGTCTCTCAAAGTGGTTGTGCCATTTTGCATTTCCACAAGCACCGAATGAGAGTTCCTATTAATTTCCATCTTCATCATGTCAGTGTTAAGGATTTGGCCACAACCCTCCCCTTTTAAGATCAGCTCTTTAGAATATGGTCTGGGGCATGTATAGGATTTGTTCTTCATAGAATCACAACAAAAGGATGATAATATAAGTTACTCACTTTCCCTCCATTCCATCTCCTTCTTTCCTCATCAGATATGGCAATATAGTATCAGCGATTTATTATATTCTTACTGTGTACTCAATACTTCACTGGACTTTGTGCGTGTGTGTGTGTGTGTACACGTACATGTGTGTGTGTATGTGTGAGCGAGAGAGAGAGAAGAGGAGGGAAAGAGAAGCCCTGTTTCTGGCCAAAAGAGTTGATGGGTTGGTATGAAAAACTAAAGTAGCAAATTCCAAACAATAAAAACCCTTATGGTAGTATATATCAAATACAACACAATTCTTTAGAGACCAGTGATTCTTAAATGGGGGTCTACAGGTACACCAAGAAACAGGCAAATCCGAATCCAAACCAAAAAGACAGATTTCCCATCCTCACTTCCAAAATTTCAAGTCCAGACAATCTGAGGAGGGAGATAATAAATATTTAAAGAACTCCTCTGAGAATTTTGCTTTGCCCTGGATTTCAGAAGCACTGTTGAAGTATATAATTATGCTTTCTGGGGTTCAGAGTTGTCTAGTATGTCTTGATAGGAGGTTGAAAGTTAGACTTGGATCTTAGAAGATGTGAGCTAGAGAAACAAAGGAGGGAAAGATTCCAGAAAAGCAGGAGCATATGCAGGAAATTTGGCCTCTTCAGGGCACCTGTTAAAGGCCGGCAGGTGGATGAAGTAACAAGACTTATGAAACAGAAGCAGCAGGCCCAAAGGGGAGAACCACTGGAGGGGCATGCTTACATTTTGCATTTATATTTGCGGAGTCAGCATCATCTTGGCCTATTTTTGTTGCAGTCTTTTGTGAAGTGGGTGGAGCAGTGCTCTTGTTGGCCCTGGTGGTAAAGCGAGTTAGCTCTGAGGAGGTCTCATTTCTGCTCTTAGTCTCTGCTGTCTGTGCCATAAAGTAAAACCAGCCCTGAGTGAGAGAAGGGGACCAGTGGTGTTAGCTGCAGTGCTACCTCATCTTTGCAAGAAAGTTCTGGATTGGCTGGTTCAAGACACCTGGAAAAGTCACTTCAGGCCAACGTGAGCCCAGCCTGGGGCTCGGTGGTGGCCTCCAGGAAGTTGGCAGCTCAGCTGACTCACTTGGTTTTGTGGTGCTGACAGTCTCTACGGGACAGGTTTATGGAGGACACAAGAGTCTTAGCTCAGGAAGGCTTCTGAGAAACTAGACCATATTTAACAGAAACATTGGCCCTCTGTCTTTGTTATATATAGTTGGGTGTGAACACAGGGCTGCTGGCTCCCTTCTTTCCAGGGACCAGCCGCCTGTGTGCTGATATGGAGTCTGTCTTTTCTGAGGCATCTCTTCCTCTGGGACCTGGCCTCCTGCAGCTCTGCCCCATGTTCTCTTCTGTGTGTTATCCCAGAGGCTGGACATGATCTTTCAACTTTTCCCTTCTCAGGTCTTACCTATCCTGTGTTATTTGAAATCAAGCTCAGATTAAATCTATGCAGAGTAAGCCCTGTAGCAAATATAGCAAATGTTATAGCAAATTCTATAGTGTTGGGGGCTGTGACTGCTCTCTGAATCAAAGCATTGAGGGCCCAGGGACTGACACTAGCAACCATGATTAGAATTTACGATATTCACTGACCTTCGTGGCTATCTAAACACAGAGCTCCTAGAGATATCCTGCCTGAGCTGAAGTCCCACAGTGAGGATATCTTGCTTTGTGATATGGAGGGAGGGGAGAAATGGTTTCTCAGTAAACGGCCTTCCAGGCCCTGTAGCCTTTAGGTTGTCCTCTGTGAGATGCTGTTGTTCAGCCACTCAGTGTGTCTGACTCTTTGTAACCCCATGGGCTGCAGCACACCAGGCTTCCCTGTCCTTCACCATCTCCTGGAATTTGCTCAAACCCATGTCCCTTGAGTCAGTGATGCCATCCAGCCATCTCATCCTCTGTTGCCCCCTTCTCCTCCTGCCTTCAATCTTTCCCAGCATCAGGGTCTTTTTCAAACTGTCAGCTCTCTGCATCAGGTGGCCAAAGTATTGAAGCTTCAGCTTCAGCATCAGTCCTTCCAATGAATATTCAGGGTTTATTTCCTGCAAGATTGACTGGTTTGATCACCTCGCTGTCCAAGAGACTCTCAAGAGTCTGCTGTCAATGAGTCTGATATGTAGTGTTTGTCAACACTAACATATTCAGACTCAGGTATTCTTTGCCTCCAGCGTTCAGGCATGATCTGCCTTATTGTCATTGTCCTCCCCAGCCCTCACAAGGAGCTGCAACGGAACAGCAGTCCATGACGGAGAACCTCAGTGAGCCATGCTCTCTTACTAGAAGTGAAGACAAGAATATTTGCTATGTGAGAGAGATTTTTTTCTTCTCTGTGTGCACAGACTTGATGTCATTGTTGGGGAGCCCTAGGTCGGGTGTGTACTCAGGTAACTTGTGAGGAGGAAACATCCCTTTAGGGAGCATCACCTTTCTCATGGAGCATGAAATAGTCCCCAGTATTAGACTTACAGGACAGCAGGCCTTCTTTTGAATAAACTGTGCCACTGAATGAGTGAGTCCACATTAGTAAAACAAGTCAGAGTTCTCCGGAAGTGTTTGTGGCACTGTTTAGAAGTGTGGTGGACCTCCATGATAAGCAGTGAAGAATCTCACTGTGCCAGTTCATTGGGTCACATCTCTGAGGGGCCCAGAACAGATGGGATCTCTGAGGGGCATTCTATGAGGTGCTACATGTTCCTTGCATGTAAATTCCTTGAGCCATGAAGGTGAAGGTCTCATCTGTCTTGTTCGTCATGATGTCCTCAGTGCCTGTAGTAGTTGCTCAATAAACACATGTTGGATAAATGAACTGTTTGTCTTTGACGGACCAAATATGGTGTTAGAGGTATGAGTTGGGTAATATATGGGTGCTATGCTTGAAGAGTTCTCAGGCAACTATGTAAGGCAAATAATAGGGGAAAAAAATACATAATGTAGTTGTTGTTCAGTTGCTAAGTTGTGTCTGACTCTTTGCGACCCCATGGACTGCAGCACACAAGGCATCCCTGTTCTCCACTATCTCTTGGAGTTTGCTCAAGTTCATGTCCACTGAGTTGGTGATGCTATCTAACCATCTAACTATAATGTAGTAATATATATAAAGATCCCAAGGGAGTCTGAGGAGGGAGTTAATTGTGTTAGGAGGCATGCAGGTGGATCAGTGCTTTATGCAAGAGGCAAACTTGACAGGAACAGGTGAAAGTTTGAGAAAGATGAGAAAGATTGAGAAACATTATACAGTCAGAAAGACTTTATGCTTCACCAAAGGAAAGGGAGACAAGATGGACCTTGGGAGAGAAGCATAACACAAGCATGATTTCTATTTCTGAGGAACTCTCTGTAAAATGGAGGGTCAGGGCAGGTCTCTGTGAAGGGACGTTAGAAAGCATAGTTACAGGATGTTACGATGGGACTGTTCCTACCTCTGTTGTGATGAAGTACCAACATAATAATTATCAGCTGCCAAAGGGAGTAAGAAACAAACCCGCCACATCCACATACTCTGTACAGAAGAACTAACTCTGAGGATGTGTCACGTGTGTTCCAACTCCTTTAGCTGGATCAAAGCTGCCATAAATGTTGCTCTGTGTCCTATGGACCAGATGAATGCCACTTGGGAGAGAAATGAGATGGAGCCATCTCAGCTCCTGTCCAATTATAAAGGTCCTGTCTTGAGAAGAGAGGAGAAATTCCATTGAAAGCAGCCACAGATGCATTGCCCAATGCCCAGGGGATAAGGGAGGAGTTGTAAGAGGCCACTGAGAATAGAGATGTATTCACCAGGTCAAACAAGACTGAGAGGAGATAAACCTAGAGAAAGAGGTCTCCTGCCCAGGGCCACCAACATTAGTCAAGGGCCAGCCCCAGAGAACACAGCCTTTCCGTCAAGTAAACACTGTCCTAGCCCACACCTCTCCCCACTCCCTCCTCTCTTTTAGGTATGATGGTGAGGGGGTGAGGAAGATCATGAAGTGGAAGGCTAAAGTGTCAACCTCTTTCCCCACTCTGGGCCCCCAGCTTGAGACAGACCCAATGAGAGGGGATTCAACACTAAGTCGAGTTTAGCTTCTTGATTATTGCAGAGAATTGGACGTTACCATGAGAATGTCTTTGTGATTTAAAGTGACTCTAATGCTGTTCTGTTCTCTAGGAGAGAGCAGAAAATCCGCAATACTTGACAAGGTTTTTATCTAGAGGCAGGAGAAGTTAACCCACTGAAAAACCAGTAAGCAACAATAGGAGACACTTATACTGTCAGTGGGAATGTAAATTGGGGCAGCCACTACGGGAACAGTATGGAGTTTCCTTTAAAAATTAAACATAGAACTATTACATGATCCAACAATCCTGGGCATGTATCTGGACAAAGCTTAATTTGAAAAGATACATACAACTCAATGTTCATACCAGAACAATTTACAAGAGCCAAGATATGGAGACAACCTACATGTCCATCAACAGAGGAATGGGTTAAGAAGATATGGTACACACACACACACACACACACACACACACACACAATGGAATATTACACAGCTATACAAGGAATGAAAAAATGACATTTGCAACAACATGGAAGGACCTGGAGATTATCATACTAAATGAAATAAGTCAGAGAAAGACAAATACTATATGATATCAAGTACATGTAGAATATAAAAAAAAATTATACAAATGAACTTATAAAACAGAAACAGAGTCACAAAGAAATCAACTTATGGTTGCCAAAGGGGAAAAGAGGTAGAAGGGATAAATTCAGAGTTTGGGATAAGCAGACATGAACAACTGTATTTAAAAAAGATAAATAACAAGGTCCTATTATATAGCACAGGGAACTACATTCAATATCTTATAATAACCTATAATGGAAGAGAACCTGTAAAATTATATATCTATATCTATATATATGTAGATCTATATATATGCAGATATATATATATATGAATCACTTTGCTACACCGGAAACTAATATAATAATGCAAATCAACTATACTTCAACAACAACAACAACAAAATAGAGACAAAACCAATTCTGAATAAATTATAAGTACTTATTCAACATGCCTGTTACATATGCAAACTGTGCTTGGCTTGCATCCAGTGTTCAATAAGTATCTTTTTACTGAGTAATGTCAAATGATTTAATGATTGTACCAGAACTCTCTGCATGGAGATACAGAAATCACAAGAGCACCAAAAGTCAAATCTAGAAGTTGTGTTTTAGTTGCTATGAACTCTTTAAGCGCTGTTAACTATCTGACCTCAAAGAGTCATGATTACAGAGTGCCATCAGTGACCTTGTGGCCTTTGAGTAGAGGAGAGTATCTACGGACTCAAAATCCTTATATGATGTTCCTTTGTGGAAGACAACTAACAATCAGTAACTCCTGCTCTTCCATGTCTATAGAAAACACACAAAAGTTGTTTGAAATCTCTTCACAAGTAAGGATACAGTGCTACCTCAGGGTTGGCCTGAAGATGCTTACTTGACAATTGATAGAAGATAAGAGGATAAGACCTTCTCTGAGGTTTCATCAAAGGAGATTATGGTGAGACGGCTCATCCATTCATTCTGCCCTCCTCCTACAATGCTTTCTTCTATCCTGCAAAGGCTGGGTGTCTAAAAACTACATTTTCTCAACTCCCTAGAAGGTAGGCTTCCTGAAGTGATTCAAATTTGATGAATTAGTGACACTCATACAGATCTGAAGGACGGTCATGGGTCAGGAGCCATGCTTCTGAGGGCCAAAAAGTATGTGGACCTTTTCAGAGTCTATTTCTTTCATGGGTGGTGAAAGGCAGAGGATGGGACACTTATTCATATTGTAGCAGGTGTGTTATAATCCGAGGCTGGCAGTCGTGGAGAATTCCAGGTCTTAGAAGCTTCCTGGTTGCTGTGGCAGCAGTGTGATTCTGGGGGAGGTAGCTTCCTGGTTAGGGAAGAGTTCCCTTGATGGGCCAGTTCTGCAGCGTGCCTCTGGAGTCTTTCCTGACAGCTCAACCTAGAGTTTGTTTCTTCAGGCCGCACTGTGATTCTACAAGCCATTTACTATCTTGAAACAAATACCTTCCTACTTAAACTAGTTAGAAGGGACTATGTTCTCTACCATTGAACCCCAAATGGATACGGCATGGCATGTAAAAAACAATAAAGAAAAAAAAAAATCAAAATATGTCTGAGAAGCTAAAGATGGGGAGGAATAAGTAGAAGAGAGAACTGTTTTGTCTAGAGGTGGCGGGTAACATTCATCTTTTCATCCACTGATTCATTCATCCCATATTTTTTGAGGTCTTTCATATCCCAGACACTGGGATCAAAATATGTCTGAGAAGCTAAAAATGGGGAGGAATAAGTATAAGAGAGAACTGTTTTATCTAGATGTGGCGGGTAACATTCATCTTTTCATCCACTGATTCATTCATCCTATATTTTTTGAGGTCTTTCATATCCCAGACACTGGGATCAGCAAGCCATTCACTGGAGGGGTGGGGCTGGAGACAATGGAATCCCATATTCATGGCGTTCAAAGTCTCATGGATTATTCCTCTTTCTCTCATTATTCTCTCAATCTGGCTGAGAACATTGCTTACACTTCTTTTCATTTAGTAATCAGATAGTTGAGTGACTTGCTCAACCAAAGTATGTGGTTCCTAGAGAGCTAAAAGCCCCAGGAGCAAAGCTCTACCCTCAACTGTCTAGCCAGAAATACTAGTGATTGAGTTTTCCTATCAGCTACACCAATAATTAACTAACAAATAGAACTGACAATTAATATGTTAAGATCAGAGTTTAGTCCCCACACATGAAGAACAAGTTTCTGTCATCTATCAGGACAGTAGATTCCCCTCTAATTTCCTTTATGTCAGGATGATGCATGCGTTTGGCAGCCATGGAGATGTGTTGCTCAGATCTCTCTTTAAGAGAGAACTTGTCATGAGGCATGCTGTTGTGGCAGGTTCCTTTGCAATCTGCTTCAGCTTTGAAACCCATTAAGCAGTGCCCAGGCAGCCTGGCCATCACTGAGCTCATCAGGGACAAGGGCCAATCACGTCTCCTCTGTCAGCAATCTGAGCCCCCAAATATTCTACCCAAGCCTCTCTTCTGTTCCTCTCCTGTCGGATGTCAGACCTCTATCACTGTCTGAAGCCTTTCTGCCCTCTTTCTCTTTCATTGGTCTTACCTTCAACAGATTTCTTGGACTCTCAACTCTGTCTAAGATATCTGTTTTCTGGGGTACCCAACTAGCCTACTGTGCAAAAATACCTTGTCTATTCAGAGGTTTACCTATTATTTATCACTGGAGAGCTTTCCCATTTGTGTTTGTCTTTCTTTTCCCTGATGAAAGACAACTTGGGGCTGCCCAGATAGCTCAGTTGGTAAAGAATCTGCCTGCAATGCAGGAGACTCCAGTTCAATTCCTGGGTTGGGAAGATCCATTGAAGAAGGAATAGGGTATCCACTCCAGTATTCTTGGGCTTCCCTGGTGACTCAATTGATAAAGAATCTGCCTGCAATGTGGGAGACCTGGGTTTGATTCCTGGAATGGGAAGATCTGAAGGGAAAGGTTACCCACTCCAGTATTATGGCCTGGAGAATTCCATGGACTACAGTCCATGGGGTTACAAAGATTTGGACATGGCTGAGCGACTTTCATTTTCACTTTCTTTTCCCTGAATGAAGACTTCCATATCAGAAATTCTGGTTTCTCTAGTGTAGACCCACCTCAATTCCAGCAGTAAAGGAGTTAAAAGGGACATTTGCAAGTAATCAGAGTAAAACAAATAAATGAGGGGAAATATTGGGTAACTGGCATTTGGCTCAAAAACATCCCTGACCCTGGCACAGATTGACAGAGCCCCGAGTTGCCCTTCATGGAGCCGTATCTTCTGTTGTGATGGAAACAGTCACCAGTGGACATCGGTGTATAGCCTCCTCTCTAGCATGTGCTGTTCAACTTGTTTGCACAGTGAAAAACTGACCAAGAAGGAATGCCTTGGCCAACATTGGTACCCACAGTGAGCTGCTTATTCTCTAAGGTCCAACTTGTCTGTCTCCTTTGTGAAAATTTTCTGCTCTCTCAGGGAGCATGGCCCAGCCCTGTGATGCTCTTACTGCTTGCTGGGTGGACACAGTTCTCATGATGCAAGGGGATTATTGGAACTTGTGACTCCTCCCTGGCTAGGTTGCGAATCTTAAGGGAGGGATGGTGTCTCTCTCAGGAATCTTAACATCCTCCTCATAGGTGTGGACCTGACACTTTGTAGGTGACCAGTAATTGTTGGGTGAGTGGAAGGTGTCTGCTTGTCTAGAACATGGCAATGGGCTAGACCCTGGTTAGGAAGTTCTCTGGCCTGTGATTCCAGGCTCAGCCCAGGGCCTTCCTGTACATCCAGTTGGTTCAGTGAGTACTGACCCCTGTTCACAGCATGGTGATGAGTAAAGAGAAAAGGTAGGTGGCCAGGCTGGGCTGCTCATTGTGTTTCAATGTCCTTATATATAACTCAGGAAATCTAGTTAGTCTGTAAGGACTTTCTAGCACCATGATTCCAGGTATCTGTGTCTGAGGACATGTAGCTGTGTCATCTGCCAGCCTGTCTGTTTCCAAGGAGGATGTGTCTGATTTAGAGATGACATGTCCCTCACTGTGACATGAAAATCCTCCATAACTACTTGCTCAGGCCAGGGAGGAGGGACTCTTCTGATTATAGTAATGAGCTGTCACTTATACTCAGAACTGAAGGGTCATAAAGAGGAAGGGGAAACATTTATTGGGTACCTACTATGCCTGCTAGCTGCTTTTACAAATGTTATTTGAGTTTTGTCTCAGTCTATGACAATTCTGTGAAGTTAATAAGATCCCTCATTTGAAAAGTAGAGAAATGAGACTCAGTGGTTTAAAAAATCTTGCCATGCATCACAGAGCTAGTGAACTAGTAGAGGTGGGAGTTCAAGCCAGGTGTCCAGACCGCTAGTCTGATCTTCCTCCTTCTGTGATTCCAGGCAGATGGCAGGTGTAAATGAAGGTCCTACCTTGGAAAGTCATGGAGAGAGTTGGGAACTTAGGGAATGCTGCAGGTAGAGGGTGGAAAGCAGAGGGTTTAAAGGGTAATGGAGTGAGACAAGGCTGGCATGGTATAGAGGGTGTGCACATCAGCCAGGGACAGTAAGCTTGATGTAATTGTACACACCAGAGAACCACAGACAGTTCCAAGTACAGATTGAGATACTCAAAATCATGTATCATGAAGGTTAACCTGGCTTTGAAGTAACATACAGATTGAGTAGGGGAAAGATGAGAGACTTCTTACAAAACCTATGGAAACAGCCTTCCTCCATGATGACTCATTTAACAGACAAAGGGCCTCTATGTACAAAACTCCTGAGTTGAGCTCCACACTAAAAGATACAGGAATGAAATAGACATGGGTCTGCCCTCATGGACAGAAATGGTATGGACCTAACAGAAGCAGAAGAGATTAAGAAGAGGTAGATAGAATACATAGAAGAACTATACAAAAAAGATCTTCTAACCCAGATAACCACGATGGTGTGATCATTCACCTAGAACCTGACATCCAGGAATGGGAAGTCAAATGGTCTTTAGGAAGCATCACTATGAACAAAGCTAGTAGAGGTGATGGAATTCCAGTTGAGCTATTTCAAATCCTAAAAGATGATGCTGTGAAAGTGCTACACTCAATACGCCAGCAAATCTGGAAAACTCAGCAGTGGCCACAGGACTGGAAAATGTCAGTTTTCATTCCACTCCCAAAGGCAATGCCAAAGAATGTTCAAGTTCAGTTCAGTTCAGTTCAGTAGCTCAGTCCTGTCTGACTTTTTGCGACCCCAGGGATTGTAGCACGACAGGCTTCTCTGTCCTTCACCAACTCCTGGAGCCTACTCAAACTCATGTCCATTGAGTCAGTGATGCCATCCAACCATCTCATCCTCTGTCATTCCCTTTCTCCTCCTGCCTTCAATCTTTCCCATCATCAGGGTCTTTTCCAATGAGTCGGTTCTTCCCATCAGGTGGCCAAAGTTTTGGAGCTTCAGTTTCAGCATCAGTCCTTCAAATGAATATTCAGGACTGATTTCCTTTAGGACTGACTGGTTTGATCTTCTTTCAGTTCAAAGGACTCTCAAGAGTCTTCTCCAACACCATAGTTCAAGAGTATCAACTCTTTGCCTCTCAGCCTTCTTTATGGTCCAACTCTCACACCCACACGTGACTACTGGAAGAACCATAGCTTTGACTAGACAGACCTTTGTTGGGAGAGTAATTTCTCTGCTTTTTAATATGCTATCTAGGTTGGTCATAGCTTTTCTTCCAAGGAGCAAGTGTCTTTTAATTTCATGGGTGCAGTTACCATCTGCAGTGATTTTGGAGCCCAAGAAAATAAACTCTGTCATTATTTCCATTGTTTCCCCATCTATTTGTCATTAAGTGATGGAACCAGATGCCATGATCTTAGTTTTTTGAATGTTGAGTTTTGAAACAGCTTTTTCACTCTCCTCTTTCACTTTGATCAAGAGGCTCTTTAGTTCCTCTTTATTTTCTGCCATAAGGGTGGTGTCATCTGCGTATCTGAGGTTATTGATATTTCTCCTGGAAATCTGGATTCCAGTTTGTGCTTCATCCAGTCCAGCATTTCACACCATCATGGTTATCTGGGTCATGAAGATCTTTATTGTATAGCTCTTCTGTGTATTCTTGCCACCTGTTCTTAATATTTTCTGCTTCTGTTAGGTCCGTACCATTTCTGTCCTTTATTGTGCTAATCTTTGCATGAAATATTCCTTTAATATCTCTAATTTTCTTGAAGACATCTCTAGTCTTTCCCATTCTATTGTTAGACAGAGTGCCTAGAACTATGGACAGAGGTTCATGACATGGTACAGTGATCAAGACCATCCCCAAGGAAAAGAAATGCAAAAAGGCAAAATGGTTGTCTGATGAGGCCTTACAAATTGCTGAGAAAAGAAGAGAAGCTAAAGGCAAAGAAGAAAAGGAAAGGTATACCCATTTGAATGCAGAGTTCCAAAGAATAGCAAGAAGAGATAAGAAAGCCTTCCTCAGCAATCAATGCAAAGAAATAGAGGAAAACAGAATGGGAAAGACTAGAGATCCCTTCAAGAAAATTAGAGATATCAAGGGAACATTTCATGCAAAGATAAGCACAATAAAGCATGTTCAAACTAGCGCATAATTGCACTCATCTCACACGCCAGCAGAATAATGCTCAAAATTCTGCAGGAGAGGCTTCGACAGTATGTGAACTGAGAATTTCTAGATATTCAAGCTGGATTTAGAAAAGGCAGAGGAACTAGAGATCAAATTGCCAACATCTGTTGCATCTTAGAAAAAGCAAGAGGGTTCCAGAAAAATATCTACTTTTGCTTTATTGCCTATGCCAAAGCCTTTGACTGTGTGGATCACAGCAAACTGTGGGAAATTCTTAAAAGAGATGGGAATAACAGACCACCTTACCTGCCTCCTCAGTAATCTGTATGCAAGTCAAGAAGCAACAGTTAGAACTGGACATGTAACAATGGACCAGTACACTCTCCGACATAAGTCACAGCAGGATCCTCTATGACCCACCTCCCAGAATATTGGAAATAAAAGCAAAAATAAACAAATGGGACCTAATTAAACTTAAAAGCTTCAGCACGACAAAGGAAACTATTAGCAAGGTGAAAAGACAGCCTTCAGAATGGGAGAAAATAATAGCAAATGAAGCAACTGACAAACAACTAATCTCAAAAATATACAAGCAACTCCTACAGTGCAATTCCAGAAAAATAAATGAACCAATCAAAAAATGGGCCAAAGAACTAAATAGACATTTCTCCAAAGAAGACATCCAGATGGCTAACAAACACATGAAAAGATGCTCAACATCACTCATTATCAGAGAAATGCAAATCAAAACCACAATGAGGTACCATTTCATGCCAGTCAGAATGGCTGCGATCCAAAAGTCTACAAGTCATAAATGCTGGAGACGGTGTGGAGAAAGGGAACCCTCTTACACTGTTGGTGGGAATGCAAACTAGTACAGCCACTATGGAGAACAGTGTGGAGATTCCTTAAAAAACTGGACATAGAACTGCCTTATGATCCAGCAATCCCACTGCTGGGCATACACACTGAGGAAACCAGAAGGGAAAGAGACACATGTACCCCAATGTTCATCGCAGCACTGTTTCTAATAGCCAGGACATGGAAGCAACCTAGATGTCCATCAGCAGATGAATGGATAAGAAAGCTGTGGTACATATACACAATGGAGTATTACTCAGCCATTAAAAAGAATACATTTGAATCAGTTCTAATGAGGTGGATGAAACTGAAGCCTATTATACAGAGTAAAGTAAGCCAGAAAGAAAAACACCGATACAGTATACTAACATATATATATGGAATTTAGAAAGATGGTAACGATAACCCCAGAGAAGGCAATGGCACCCTGTTCCAGTACTCTTGCCTGGAAAATCCCATGATTGGAGGAGCCTGGTAGGCTGTAGTCCATGGGGTCGCTAAGAGTCGGACAGGACTGAGCGACTTCCCTTTCACTTTTCACTTTCATGCATTGGAGAAGGAAATGGCAACCCACTCCAGTAGTCTTGCCTGGAGAATCCCAGGGACGAGGGAGCCTGGTGGGCTTCCGTCTATGGGGTCGCACAGAGTCAGACACGACTGAAGCGACTTAGCAGCAGCAGCAGCAGCAATGATAACCCTGTATTCGAGACAGCAAAAGAGACACAGATGTATAGAACAGTCTTTTGGACTCTGTGGGAGAGGGAGAGGGTGGGATGATTTGGGAGAATGGCATTGAAACATGTATAATATCATATATGAAATGAATCACCAGTCCAAAAGAAAAACAAAAACAAAAAACAATGGACCTGTTCCAAATTGGGAAATGAGTATGTCAAGGCTCTATATTGTCACCCTGCTTATTTAACTTATATGCAGAATACTTCATGTGAAATGCTGGGTTGGATGAAGCACAAGCTGGAATCCAGATTGCCAGGGGAAATATCAATAACCTTAGATATGCAGATGACACCACCCTTATGGCAGAAAGTAAAGAGGAACTAAAGAGCCTCTTGATCAAAGTGAAAGAGGAGAGTGAAAAAGCTGTTTCAAAACTCAACATTCAAAAACCTAAGATCATGGCATCAGATTCCATCACTTCATGACAAATAGATGGGGAAACAACGGAAATAGTGGTAGAGTTTATTTTCTTGGGCTCCAAAATCACTGCAGATGGTGACTGCACCCATGAAATTAAAAGACACTTGCTCCTTGGAAGAAAAGCTATAACCAACCTAATAGCATATTAAAAAGCAGAGAAATTACTCTCCCAACAAAGGTCTGTCTAGTCAAAGCTATGGTTTTTCCAGTAGTCACATGTGGATGTGAGAGTTGGACCATAAAGAAGAGTTGGGAGGCAAAGAGTTGATACTCTTGAACTATGGTGTTGGAGTAGACTCTTGAGAGTCCCTTGGACTAAAAGAAGATCAAACCAGTCAATCCTAAAGGAAATCAGTCCTGAATATTCATTTGAAGGACTGATGCTGAAACTGAAGCTCCAAAACTTTGGCCACCTGATGGGAAGAACCAACTCATTGGAAAAGACCCTGACGCTGGGAAGGATTGAAGGTGGGAGGAAAGGGGATGACAGAGGATGAGATGGTTGGATGGCATCACTGACTCAATGGACATGAGTTTGAGTAGGCTCCAGGAGTTGGTGAAGGACAGGGAAGCCTGTGGTGCTGCAATCCATAGGGTTGCAGAGAGTTGGACATGACTGAGCAACTGAACTGAACTGAACTGCTCTCAAGGCACTTACTATCTCATAGAAGAGATGAATTACTAGATATATTACTAGAGTCAATGCTAAGGAAGAATAGCCACATTTCCACTGGACAAGCCCCTTCTTTTTAAAGGGGCCAGAAGTGAGTTTTTGGATATCTCGGTGTACAAATTATGGCTCTCTGCCTTTTTTCCTTCTCCTTTAAGCCTCCACTCTCCTTTCTGTGTGGGTCCAGGTATCAGAGAGTGCACTCTAGCCAATGTTTGGACTGTGGTGCAGAGCTCCTCTCCCTGGCCTCTTGACCTGGGATTAAGGGACCTCCTTATGGCTCCTCCTCTTCTCCACTGAGGCCATTAATTCTTACATATCCAGGTGCCCTTAGTTCACTACTGGCCTTGAATCCCTTGGTCTCAGGAGATGTGGTGTGGATCTTTCCTGCGTTTTGTCTTTGGCTTAACTCATCTAATGTTTGTTACTCCACTGGTGGCCTGCATGTCATAGCTGGACCTTACCTTCAGTCACACACTGGGTACTTAACCATCAGTTCTTGGATGTTTAAATAGCAGTATTAGCAGGGACACTCCTAGCTTGTAAATAGATCTTGGGGCTTGGATAGGGGTCCAGTGGCCAAGACTCTGTGTTCTCTATGCAGGGGGCCCCAGTTCAAACCCTGGCCAGGGAACTAGATTTCACATGCTACAACTAAAGATCCCACGTGTTTCAACAAAGATGGAAGAAAGATCCTGTGTGCCACAGCTAAGACTTGGCAGAGGCAAGTACATAAATAAAATAAATATTAAAAAATAGATCTCCTTTGAGCGGGACCTAGAGGCCATAGAGAAACTGCCACATTATTCTTTTTCTTCTTCTGTATGTTTAAACCTTTCCTCTGTACCCAGAATCATGGAGAGGTGGAGCAGGAGGCAGGGTTGTTTATTTGCTCATCAAAATTTTACAGAATGCCCTCTGCCAGGCACTCTCCTCTCTGGGAGTCCAGTTACTCAGCAAGGAGCTGCCACTGGTTCACTTGGTGCCCATGCCATTGGCTCTAAGTGGTTGAAAATCATTCTCTCTTCTCTAGAAGTCTCCCTCCTTCTTAAGAACTACCTGCATCGCACACAGTAACTACTAGGGAGAAAAATCCCATGGGAAAAGAACTCTGAGGCCAAGAGGAATTCCAAATTAAAAATTAACAACAGACTTTTTACAAGGCTCTGCACCCTGGCTGTTGCCCTTGACATTGACTTTTCCTTACTGAGGGACCCAGGGAAACATTTGTGCTAATACTGATATGATTGCCCTTATCATCACTACCTGACTGTCATTAAATATTTATGGAGTTCCACACACTGCAAGGAGCTATTTGCACGTAGCTCTAAGTGGAGGCCTTCACAAAATCACCCAAATTGCAATGTGGAGGAGGAAAAGCTTTGAGCATCAGAAGGGCCGGGCTTTGGTCCCCCTTGTGGCACTTTGCCCTCAGTCTCTGTGTTTTCAGAATGGGTTGGGAAAATGAGTCTGTAGTTTTGGTTTGGGATTCTGTGATCCTGATTTCATCACTTTTTTTTTTTCATATTCTATTATCACTGTTTTTTCCCTTCTTCTTATTTTAACCCTCTTCTCTCTGTGTCCTCCTTTTCTCTCTCTCCCTCCCCCTACTCAAATCAGCCTAGCCTACCATTAACCCTATGGCCTTAGTTTACAAGAAATAGCTTCTGGAAAACAGTTCACCAAACACAACTGTTATTCCAAGCTCTGGAACTGAGACCCTCTTCTTTTTCCAGTCCCTGAGCAAGTGGGCATCAATCTGCTTGTTTTCCTCTTAGCTGTGAACTTTAAAAGAGGTTTTCAGGGAAATAAAAGGAGGCAGAAATAAATTATGTTTTGCCCGATCCTTCTGTTTTCCAGGCCTCTCTCCTTGTCATGCAGTTTACCTGGGCTGTTTGTTACAACTTCTACCCAACAGGGTAGAAAGATAAGCTTGTGATGACCAAAGGTCATTTATTACATTTTTAATTGATTAGAACATCATGCTTGAAGCTGCATTAAATCACGAGTTTCTCAAGGACACATGGCACAAGCCTGGCACACAGCGGGTATGCAGGGAGCACTTTATTTTGGACTCAGTGATATTCAAGGATACATTTCTTGCAACTTTCTCAGAGACAGAGGCTATTGATGATAATTATATTTTAAAAACAACACTGGGAGACACTGTTGGCCATGTAGGTGTTTCTGATTTTGGAACTTACAAGAAATTATGAAAATATAACTATTAAATTTACTTTGTTATGCAATAAATGGATCACCTTTATTGAAAGGAATATGTATATACAAATTGGGGTGACATCAGAAAATTGAACAGGTAATGTCATGCTCATGGCTTGCAGAACGAGAAGCTGCAACATGGAAAGGATTTAGAAGTAACATCTTAGAAGAAGCAAATACAAATGTTGTCACATAGTGAAGTCACAACTCAGGAATGGCTGCGGGATTGGCATGGGCACTAGCTAACGCATCTGTGGAACTTCTGGTTCCAGCTGGAAGCAGGAATCGTACAGAAGCTCCTTTCTGTTTAGTCTCAGGTGGCTAGAGGGGATGACCCTACCAAAGTATGTGAGACATGAACAAACAGAATTCATATTAGTAAGCTGGTGTTGCCAGCTTAGGGAAGCCAACTGTTGGGGGCTTCCCTGGTAGCTCAGATGGTAAAGAATCTGCCTGCAATGCAGAAGACCCAGTTTTGAGCCCTGGTCAGGAAGATTCCCTGGAGAAGGGAATGGCTCCTCACTCCAGTATTCTTGCCTGGAGAATTCCGTGGGCAGATGAGCCTGGTGGGAGCTACAGTCCACGGGGTCGCACAGAGTTGGCCAATTTGTTGTTGTCTCAGCCTCACTTTCTGCTATTTCTGACCAACTGGGTTTTAGGGTAAGGATCCTGGAAGATGATGGGAGGAAATGGAATGTCTCACAGTACCTTTTCTGGGTATTGAAGAGCCTTCAGGAAAATTTCGTTCTAATTCTCATCAGCTGAACACAATGAAATGAAAAATACAGACATTCAGGGCAATATTCTATGCTGTAAAGGCTTCAGTTAGGATGTACTTGTCAGGAGTGACACCGCAGAGGCTGGGAGGAGGGCTGGCTGCACTTTCCTGATGCTAGGAGGGTAGCAAGGACAGGGATGCTCCACAGGGCCCTGCAGCACACACAACCCACCCACTGAGGGCCGCCAACTGCCCGTTCCTCTCATCCGGTTTGGCTGGCTTAGTCTCCTAAGCCTCCCTGCTTCTGCTATTCTCTCCAATCTGTTTCTCACAGAGCAGCCAGAACCTTCTTATAAAAATGCACAACAAGCTATGTCAGCTCTTGCAGTAAGCTGTCTGGTGTTTTTCCACTGCATTCAGGATATCATGTGAGCACATCACTTTCTTACTCTGGTCTGGTTCTTATATTCCTACTCTGTATGCAGAGCTCTTTGAAGCTGTGGCCTTCACCCACCTCTCCAGCCTCATCCCGGGTTCCCTTCTGTTTCTGGAATGTGCTCCGGGCACGTGGCCTTTCTTCTATCCCTTGAACATATAGACCATGTTCCTGTCTCAGGGCCTTTGTACTCATATCCTCAGCCACCCTGACCTCAGTTCTTTGAATGACTGCCTTCTTCCCATCCTCCTGGTCTCAGCTCAATGACACTCTCCTTGAGATCTTCTGTGACCTCCCATCTAAGTGAACTTAGGAAGTCTCTCACAATCACATTGCCCTATTTTATTTTCTTAATAGCCCTTATCACTTCCTATGATTATTGTGTTTATTTAATGACTCACTAGTTTATCGACTGTTTTCTAACACTAAACTGAAAGCTTCAGAGAATAGGCTTGTAACTGCATTGTACACTATTATGTGTTGAGAGCTAAGTTCCTGGCACAAATTAGGTCCAGAATAAATAGTTTTGGTTGGTGTTGATAAATGATGAAACTTAACCCATTCTCCCACCCCAACTCTGGTACCGACAGGCTCAGTGGATGGGACATACTTTTCCTTTGTAAAGGGGGTTGAAATGTCTGTTGACCTTGGAGGAAGGGCCAATCCAGGACACACTTTAGCACACTTGAGGCACTTAGTTTTAGGTGGGGCTCATACACAGCATCTAATATCACTCAAGAGGGGCAGTATGATGGTATCCAAAGACAGCCTCCACTAATTCCTTCCTTCTTACATATAGATGCCACTTTGCACATCACGAGGTAGAAACCATTTCCCCACTCCTTGAATCCCACTGGAGTAATGATTTGTTTTGATGAATAAATAGAATGCAGCAGAAGTGATATTCTGGGACTTTTAAATCCAGGCCTGGTAGAATTGGCAGCATCTGTTTCATCCTTTTTGGGAGTCAATTTCCATGTAAGAAGGCCAGTACCCCCAAGAATGCTGTGTTTTGAGGAAACCTGAGCTATCCACGTAGACAAGTCCCAGGGAAGAGTACCGAGGCACCAGATATATGAGTGAAACAAGGGACCCTGCAGTCCAGGCTGTAAATGCAGCCCATAACACCTGAAGCAGAAGAGCCTAGCAACTCAGCCAAGTTAACCTACAGAGTCATGAGGAATAAATCGTTAGTGTTTCAAGACCCCGTAAACTTGGGTGAGGTTTGTTACGTAGCAGATAGTCAGCTAAATTCTGAGGCTTGAAGAAATTTGGAGCTTCTCAAGTATTAGTATACTAATAAATCAGGGAAAATTGTTAAAGGTAGGTTCTGATTCTGTAGGTCTGAGGTGGGGTTGAGATTCCACATTTCTCACTAGCTCCTAAGTGATGTGCAAACCAATGACAAGAGTGCATGGACTATACTTTGAGTGGCAAGGCCAGTTCCTAATCTCCAGGAAGTTCCATACTTAAACCATGTTAGCAAACCCCAGGTTTTCCCCATGCATGTTTGAGTAAAGACTATTAAGAAAAATGTTCTTGTCAAGTAAGTTTGGGGAACACCCACCTACTCCATTCTGCTACTAGAGACTCACAATATATATTAGCTAATTCGAAGCTCTTAAGAGTTCCTCCAGCAAAGAAACCTGTTCAAATATAGCACAATATTTCCTGAGTATTTGAGGTCTTAGAGAACTAGTGTTCTGTGGGACATACTTATTGTTGTTTAGTCGCTAAGTCATGTCTGACTTAGCGTAGTGTGTCAGACTTAGCGGCCCCAACTGACTTTTTGTGGCCCCATGGACAGTAGCCCATCAGACTCCTCTGTCTGATAGACTTACCAGCCAAGAATACCAGAGTGGTGGGATGCCATTTCCTCCTCCAGTGGGGCATACTTGGAGAAACACAAAACCACCTTGTTTTTTTAAAAATCAACTTGGCTAGTTTCTTATTGTCCTTCAACAATGAATTCTTATGTTTCACAGTTTTGCAATCCAGAATCTTTTTTCCTTAGCTCTAACCTAATTCCTTACCCCTTGCTGCAGTGTAAGATGTCTCTATTCATTTCTCATAGAATGGGAGGACAATGCATGTCTCTGTTATCTAGGCCTTTCTCTCCCTGAAGTTCTCTCCTGCCTTGTCAAAGTCCTGGATCTTCCAGTTCTTTCAGTTTTTCTTTCCATTTCCCAGCACTTCATTGTTCTTTTGCCTAGCCGAGTGACCTTGGATTAGTTTCTTGACATCTCTAAGTATAAATGTCCTCACATGTAAAATGAGGTACCTTCATTGTAAAATGAAGATACTCCTAGTTCTGGGGTGAGTATTAAACGTACCAGTCTCCAGGAAGCACTTAACATAAGGCCTGCAAATTTAAATTACTCAGTAAATATCAGCTCTTGTTATCACTGTTCTGGGTCTGAATACCATTTCTTAGAGCCCTAACTCTCCAGCACTATGAGTGTTCACGTCCCACTGAGCCTGGGAGTAGGTAAGAGATGGGGAGGTGGGGAGCAGGGGGACATGTGGCTGATTGAAACTCATCTAATTCCATAGTCTGATTTGAGCTGCTATTCTTAGCTGCCTTCACACCAAATCTTTCCCCCAGTACTGCTGAGCAGCTTCAGAAAGTTCAGGCTAAAGTTAGATTCTGAATCTGTATCTCTGGAAGTCCACCCACTCTTCATCTCTGGAAGCTGTTCTTTGGGGCTGACACTGGCATTTCAAGGGTTATCTGCTATTTTTACATTTTAATCATCTCTTTGCTGAAACAAGTCACACATTGCCCTCCAGAAGCCAGACTTTATACTAGTAGGTTTTACACTGAAACATGGTTCTGAACATCACCACTCCCGTTTACCCCTTTATTCCAGAGACTCTCTGTAAATAGGGTTGAATTCCTTACTTCTTCTGTTCCTCATTTGCTTAGGAAAGAGCAGGCAGCTTCTCATCCATATTAAAAACCTATGGCACTTTTCTCTTCACTGGCTCCTCTCTCCTGCCATTTGCAGACCCCACTAATAGCATCACACTGTAAGTCTCTGCTCTTATAAAAGATGCACAGGGGTAACTCAAGCTGTCCTTAGTTCTCTCTTCCTTGGCCTTTAAAGGAAGTAGCTCTGGTCACAAGACAAACTTCCTTCTCCACGAAGTGGGAGAAAAATCTGCTGGATTTTGTTTGCGTTCAAGCCTGATATGATTTCCTAGTATGTGGAGATATGATGCAGCTATTATTGTATTTCTTTGTGAGCACCAGTTGCTGTCCTTCACACAGGCTAGAACCCAAGCCAGGACTGAGGGTAGTGAGTGCTGTACTTGAAAGTAGTGATTTCAGATTTTCTTTGTAAGGGACAGAGAGGCTTGTATTTCCAGGTAATTTAAGATGGAGGAGAACTCGACATGAAATGGCTAGGATTTAACGTTAGTAGTGTGCCATGCATTGTGCTAACCAAAAATGTAGCATATAATCTTTATTCCTTTTTTACAGAAGATATCTAGGAACCTAAGGCTTAAAGCAACTGATGTAACTTGTCCTAGGTCACAGAGCTGGTCAGTGAAAGAGCAGATTCAAACCAGGGGGTTCCAGCTACTCCGATGGAAAGTTCCCTTGAAAAGCCAGCTGGGGCAATTCCAGGGGGAAATGCAGAGTTATGGCTTCTGGAGGGCTGCAGGGCACTTTTGTGCCACTTAGCCCATTTCCCCGCCTGCAAAGAGCATATCATGTGGCCGGTCCACTAAGACGTGGTGGCTCCTTTTGTAAGTGGCTGTGAGTTAAGGCATTGCACAGCCGAGCATTGCATTTCATGACCCGTAGACAGGAAATGTCAGCCTGAGGTTTCTGACTGCGCCTAGAAAAAATCTGTGTGCTGAAACTTGAACCACTGTTATTTTCTCTTTCGCTTCCCACGGATAGGAAATGAATCCAGAAAAGTTGCAACTTCAAACTGGAGTGCACATATGGTGCGAGTCTTAGGACTACTGTGGATCCAAAGAAAGTTTTTATTACCAGTCTCATAAATTTTGCTTATTTGGATTATAAACTAAAAGGCGAGAGATTTATAAGATCTGAAGAGAAACCAGCGTATGGGTTATAAAGTAAAAGATAGCAATGACTTTGATTTGAAAGTGGTTTAATCCTGTTTTTTTTTTAAATCACTATTATTATTAATGGCCTTCCCTCTTAAATGTGTCTCAAGGGCCAGCAGCATCACCTGGGAACTTGTTATCAATGCAGAGTCTCAGGCCCTACCCCAGAACAATGGAATCATAATCTGTATTTTAACAGCATCCTGAGCTTATCTGCATGCATAAAAGTTTGAGAGGCACTATTTTACAGAACTTAAAGCTTGAGGGTGGGGTACAGACTGTTTATGTGTTATGGCAATTATTCACAATGCTGGCTGCACCTTAGAGTCACCTGGGGAACTTGAGAATGTGTTAAAGACTGGGTCTCACTGCTTGAGATTTTGCATCCCTTTATCTGGGGTGGGTATGGGCATGGGTACACTGAAAAGCTTCCTAGGCGATTCCACTGTGTTGTCAGCATTTAGCACCACTGCCCGAGGAAAAGCAGAGGCCTGGCTCGGTGTCTACCATCATGAAGACATGTATCAGGTGTGAGGACAAGGGTACTCTGCTGGACTCTAACTAAAGCAGCGTGGTTGTAGATGAATCTCAAGGAGAGATAACAGAATAAATATTGAAGTTAACAATCAAGCCTTATTGTGTGTAGATATTTTTTTGATAAGGCCATGAAAGAGAAGCTATGGGACTATATTCAGACAGAATTAGGGTTTGGAAAAATGCACCTCTAACTCAGTGAAAAGATGTTCATGGAAAAGATTTAGTGTTCTTCATCCAAGATTTTGGCATCTTTCATTCAGCACATGTGCCTGTCTTAGGGTTGCCAGATTTAGCAAATAAAAGATACAGGATACTCAGTTAAATTTGAATCTCAGCTGAACAAAGAGCTATTGTTTAATATAATTTTCTAGTATGCAATAATTGGGACATATCTATATTAAAAAATTGCTCACACTACTTATCTGCAACTCAAATTTAACTGGGCGTCATATATTTTATCTGACAACACTAACCTGTTTAAAATGGGGAAAATCCCAATTCTTCAAGACACCATGCATATCTAAAAAGATGTCTGTGGTGAATTATGAGGTTGAGCATCTCTGTGTGTGTGTGTATGTGTGTGTGTGTGTATGTGTGTGCGTGCACATGCGCGCAGGTGTATAAAGGGTATTGCAGGGGTGGGGTTGTTTACTGTTGGGAGTGAGGAGAAAGAGACAAAAGCTTCAGTAACAGTAAGGAGAACAAGAAGAATTCTCCCAGTATGTCAGGAGGAAATTCACCCACAAGTTATAGACTAAAAAACAAAACAAAACAAAAAACCTGAAGAAGGCTTCATAAAGGGAAATTTTCTCCATAAAAAACAGATTTTTTTGTATGTAAAATTATTGGAGGGTTATTTGCTTGTAGAATTTTCAAATGGTTTAGGCAGGTATGGAAAGGAAAGCAAAAGTATATCACAGTCCCTTGGTATCCCCCCTAGAAGTTACTGCTTTTAACCCTGACTTCTGTGCCTTCTAGAAATCTCTTGGGCATGAATTAACATCTGTATACATGAATTATTTAATTTCAAAGAAAAGTTAAAAATTTACATCCATCTGCAAGTTGTTCTTATTTTCACTTAACAATACACCTTAGACATCTTTTCATATCTGCATATACCTACCTCACTTTTTAATGAATATAACTTATTTATATTAGAAATATTTGAATGTATTATTTATTTAAAGGATATTTAAAATTACACTCTCTGAGCAGAGCTTGGTATAAGTGGTTGCCTCCCCTCATTCAGCACTTAAAGCATCATCAATATTTGTTCAGTTCAAATACCCTCCTCCCAGAGGGACCTCCCCTGCTCCCCCCATAGCAAAAGTAGCTTTGTGCCCACCAACACCCTCACTTTGCCTAACAAATTACCCTGGGTTGCATTTTTTCAGTGGTGTTTATCTCAATCTGAAATGACCTAATGTATTGGTTTGTTTGTCTCTTTTGATCTATCTTTCCCCACTATTTTATAAGCCTGAGAGCAGAGATATCATTTAGCTTGTGGCTTTTTCCCCAGCACTGAAAACGTCACAAAATACATAGCAGGTACACAAAACACACCTGTTTGTGGATCAACGATGAACTAATTGAATTGAGCATATTGTGGTCTATATAGAGGTTAAAAAGGTATGGCCAAGAAGCATATGATTTATGGAACAGGGGACAACAGATGGCAAGAATTTGAATTCAAGGCATGCTGTTTTAAGAGAGGGATAAAATCAACTCTGTGGGAGCCCGTGGAAGGGAGTAAATCATACACAGTAGGCAGACGGGAAAGGTGTCACTGGGAAAGAGAGTTAGAAGTGATGATTTAAGGATGAGGATGACTTAAGGATGAGGATGGTTTAAGGATGAGGATGGTTTAAGGATGAGGCAGGCAGGGACTGTGGGCCTGGTCCCGCAGGGCAGAGAACATGTGTGGACAAAGTCTGGAAGCAGCAGCTGCCTGGCATGTTTGGGGACAGGCACCTTGGCCACCATGGCGGGAACTCAGGATGCCTGTGGGAAAGAGGAGTGGGTTGTGGAAGGTTTGAAGATCGTATGGAGGAATTTGGATTTTTTGATCTAAGCCTTGGGGAGCTAGTAGAGGGTTTTGAGGTAGGAGTGATGGGTTCATAATACAGCTGATCCTTGAGCAACACAGATTTGAACTCTGCAGGTCCACTTACAGGTGTAGTCTTTCCTTTTTTTTTTTTTTTTAGTAGAAAATACTAGCCTATTATCCAACCAGTGGTGGGTTGAATCTGGGGATGAGGGCATACGCAGAGGGTCAGCACTCCTAACCCCCATGTTGTTCAAGGGTCTATTGTTTATTCTAAGAGGATAATATTAATACTGTCAGCAATAGAAACCATTTACTGGGAAAGGGAAAGACTGGGATTGAAAAGAAGATAAGGACCTGAACTAGGGCGGACAGATATGAAGGAGCAACCTTTTTCAGATGAAGAGAATTAGCTGTGCTTGATGTCTTTCATCAAGATCAGGAATCATTTAAGAAAATCCCCTGGAGAAGGGAGTGACAACCCACTCCAGTATTCTTGCCTGGAGAATTCCATGGACAGAGGAGCCTGGAGGGCTACAGTTCACGGGGTCGCAGAGTCAGACGCGACTGACAAGCAACTAACACTTTCACAAACTGTGTCCTGGGGGCCAAATCCTACCCACTAACCTATTTTTGTGAGTAAAGTTTTATTTGGAGACACACTGTTCTCTTAGGTATTGTCTAGTGTTGCTTTGGTGCTCCACTGGCAGAGTTCAGGAGTTGTGACAGCTTATGGCACGAAAAGCCCGAATTCTGTACTACCTCGCTCTTCACAGAAAAGCTAGCTGACCCATGGTCAAGATTGACAATATCTGTATATCCTAGATAGAGGTCGCAGATGCTCAGTTCAGGGCCATCTTAAGAGAGCAAGATCTGTCCTTGTTGTCTGGGAACCAAGGGCAACAGTTTTCCCATCATCAGCTGCTGCTCTTTGCTTTGAGCTTTGTCCTGAATTCTAGTGAATCTGGGAGCCATAGAGCCAGCAACGTAAGACACAGTTCTGAAAGGCTGATTGGGAAGGAGACTGTTGTCTGCCGCCAATGACCAAACAGCTCAACCTCCTCAAGAACCAACCTTTGCCTTCGCAGAGCCCATCGGATCGCGCCTTTCAGGACACTGCCTCCTTCAACCTCAGAGCTGCTTGCAAACCAGTCTCTTGTCCCAGATTGTATTAATACTTCCTCAAAGGACAATGAAAAGTTTTCTGATTTTCCTTAGCAAAGAGTGCAGCAGGGATATGACAGCCTTTCACAATGCTGATGGCCTTTGTGTATACACACACATGGAGACCTATCTCCAATAGCCTTAGAGTGGAGAGCCTTATGTTCGCAGCAGACAGCCTTTTACCAGTGTCCCTGTTGCTAAGATACATGTCATCTGATTGATGTTTTCAAGATCCCATATGAAATCCTTTTGTTACCTTTGTCTTAAGGATATGTCTTCATGTTTTAGGTTTTAAATTGAGCCTGTGGTTGTGTCAAAAAAAAAACTGGGCTGACCCTTTCAACAAGCTGAAAATTCACCGAGACATCATTCCTCCATTAGTAACAGTGATGTAGATTTTCCGTTTTGGCGAATGGCCTTACAGTGTCTCACTTCAGGGTGGGGGGTGAACGGGAGTTTCCTTGCTGACTTTTCTCAGCCTGTTTTTCCCTTTGACCTACCCACTTGAAAATCATCTCTTGCCTATAAATAGTTCATACTTATTTCTAGAGTCAAGAGTTTGTTTGTAAGTTGTTTACTGGGATGTCATCTGCCAAATTGCAGTGTCAGGCTACTCAGGGGAAAGCTAATTTCCTTTTTAAAATTGCAATTCTGAAAGCTGCACATATTTTATCTCTATCATCAATAGGAACAAAAGTACACATACTTCATGCTGAGTGATAAGCCAGCAGGCTAAATAAAAATAACTCTACTAAGCAACTAAAAATAGATTAGATTGTTGTGAACTGACCACACCGTGGCACACAGAGATCCTTTCAGGATCTCTGAGCCATCATCCTTCACCAAGAGGCTAGGGTAGCTGCCAGTTGAGAGAAGCAAGCTATAAGCAGTATGACTCTAAGAGAGGAAAGAAGCAGTAGTTTCAAATAAGTTTCAAATTGAAAGTGACAAGGACAGATGCTTCAATTTATGGGCAATGATTTGCAAATGAGCTATGTCACATACAGGCAACTCTAGGTAGCATGTTTCAGGACACATAGCCTAGGGCAGTGATTTTCTCACTGAGGATGGTTTTGCCCCCACCTCCAGGGATCATTCGACGGTGCTTGGAAGCATATTTGATTGTCACTATTGAAATGGGGATGCTACTGGTGTTTAAATAGGCTAAACATCCTATGTTGCACAGGAAAGCCCTCTACAGCAGAGAATTATCCCGTTGTCAGTGGTCAAATCTAGGGATTTAATTCTTTAATGATGATTAGATATCCTCCTGTGCAATGCCTGTGTGGCCAGGTACTATTACCTGCAGATTTGTAGCAAAGCATCTGTTGCTGCAGGAACTTGTCAATGGTGGATAGTAAATGGAGGGACCAGTGACACCCATGCTCAAGGTGTTTCACCTGGGGGAAGAGATGGAACATCAGGAGTCCACAGGGTGATGGGAGGGAAAGCCTATGGCAAGCTGGAGGGGGCTGGGCTTTCCTGGCCCACATGTGTGGAGTAAAAAGTTTGGTTTGGAGTGAACTGAGAAAGAGTTTGCTAGAAAATATGATCCTGTAAAGAAGGGAAGGGGAGCAGCTGGTGACATGGTGGCAGGCAGAGAGTTCCTTACTGGGGCACAGATGGCTTCATGCTCACAGGTCAGAGCCTCTGCTCTCTCTCCTGCTCTCAGTGTGATGCTCCTTAAAGGAACCGTTTCTCTTAGGGAGGGAGACTTCCACCACTCTTGGTGTTCCCTCTGCCTGCCTTTCGAGTCTCCCTTCTCTATGTACCTACAGGAATGCAGGAATATGCTGCTCCCTAGGAAATCCCTGGGCAGCTCTCAGCAAATGAAGAGATCTTGGGAAATGAGATCCTAGACAGTGACAGAATCCTTTTCTGAAATTATACAAGCTTGCTGAAACCTTTCCAGTAAACATCGAAACAAGTGGGATTGCCTGCCATCAATATTAGTAAGCAGACTTCCCTAGTGGTTAAAAATCCATTTTGCAGTGCAGGGGATGTGGGTATAATCCCTGGTCAGGGAACTAAGATCCCACATGCCATGGGGCATCTAAGCCTGTGTACCCTAACTGCTGAAGTCTGTGTGCTCTTGAACCTGCACATCACAACTAGAGAGCCCTTGCGCCAAAACAAAAGATCCTGCTTGATGCAACAGAGATCCCATGTGCCATAACTGAGACTTGATGTAGCCAAATGAATAAATAAAAATATTACTAAATATTGGCCTAGAGATTCTATTAACAGTCAGTATAATGATACTAAAAAAAATATCAAAACTATTTGTAACAACTTTGGGAATAGAGGAAAAAATAATCTCTTTTGCTGGCTATGCAATTGTATACTTGGAAAATTAGAAGATCCAGTAATAAAATACCTGAATTAATAAAAGAATTAAGTAGGTGGTTATCTATAAGATAAATGTAAATAAATCATGAACTTTTCTCCATATTACCATAAATCCTTAAGATGAACATAGAGAAAATATTTCATTTTCAATAGCAATGACAATTATAAAAGATTTATAAAGACACACTTTGTTACTTTAAAAAAAGCTTAGAACTATAAATAAATCTTCCTCTAACTAATGTAAAAATTTAATTAAACTTCAATGAGAATCTCAATAGACTTTCCTCTTAGAACTGGATAAAGTAATCTTAAATATCACATAAAATAATATGTGTTCAATAATAGAAAGAAAAAGGGAATCAAAAGAAGGGGGGATTTTCTGAGTTGGTTTCACTTTATAAGATATCAGAACATTTTGTAATCATAGAATGATGTTCTTTTCAGAATAGAGAATTAGATTAGCATAACAGAATACAGAAACTAGACAAGAAGTGAAACATATGGAGGATCTAATGTACTTCGAAGGTGATTCAATGAGGAAATGATAGATTTTTAAATAAATGGTCCCGGCACAACTGTTTCTTCATCTGGATAAAGACAAAATTAGCTCTATCTTACAGAAAGTCAAATAAACTTCAGATGACTAAAGATGTACATGCAAAAAAGTTAGTGCAATGAAATACAGTAAAACCTAGAAAACTTCATGAATAATCTCTGATACACGACATTTTCTTGACTAAGACAGGAAAACCATAGATTATAAAAGAGTATAAGAATATATATATATACATATGCACACAGAGAAGTAACAGTGAAGAGAGACCATAAATAACATCAAGAAACAAATAATAAATATGGAAAAATGTCATTCCAATGTAGAAGATTTTATTATAATATTTGAAGAGCTCTCATAAATTAATAAAAGACAAATCATCCAACAATAATAAGGCAAAGGATACGGAAGAAACAATTCACTAGGGATAAACCAAAATGGTAAGAAATACCTAAAGAAAAGTTTACATCACTAGTAGCTTGCACCTAAGTAACAATAAGCTATCTACTTAGTCCCATCAGACTGGAAATACATTCTAAAAGCAGCAATTGCTTTCCTGGGCATGCAGCCCACAGAAATAAAAGACCAAAATGTGGAGCTCTACATTCAGTCTTGTTTGTAAAGAACAAAAACAAGTGCTCATTAAGAGGGGAATGAATTAAAAAAAAAAATTGTGGGCCCATCATATCATAAGATATGATGTAACCCTAAAAAGAAGAATTTGCAATCGTACCATTTGACTTAGGGGAATTTCTATGGCATTCTGTTGATTGAGAAATGCATGACACTGAAAAGCTTATATAATTTGGTTTCCATTATTGTTAAATAAGTAATGACCCATTCTTGAAAATGTATGAGTGTGCATGGAGAAAAAGATACAAAAGGATACCTACTAGGGTTTTAGCACTCTGAAGGTAGGAGGTATGAAGGAGGAGATCAGCAAAAGAGAAAAAAAGAAAGAGAAGACTGCAATACCCTTCCCTCTCATATCTATGACTTGGTACAATTTATAACTTAAAAAATTAGTATTATATTTATTTATGTACTATGTATGTGTTTATTTACTTTTATATGTGTGTATACATATGTGCCCAAGTCAACTGGCTGGGAAAAAAAAGAAATGAACATAAATAATGATTTTCAAAAATACACTAATACTACCTTGAATTTATACTGCAGTTTTCTCTCAAAGAATTCTTAATGCTTTCATGTATGCCATTCATTTCATCTACTCAACTTCCTAGACAATGTGACCTTTAAATGTCAGAGCCCACAGGGCTCTCTGCCTGGCCCCAGGGATGGACTTGTGCAGTGAGATGCCCGGGGCAGCTCACTTCCCTTTGTGTGAGTGGATCCAGGGAGCTTGACTTGGCTTCTGGGCACTTTCTGCCTGCGGGGCTCTGGGTGTCTCCAGGCTTCTCTGTAATTTGTCTGCCCCTCCAGACACAACTCACCCTCTTAGGTGAAAGGTTGAGCTTACAATCTTTACCTGGGTGTGGATTCTGGAACCTGAATCAAGACAGAGGTGATAAGTGAACAATCGGTCAAGGAATACCCTAAGAAATGGTTTTTAGGGACTGACGTGGGAAGATCACCGAGTGAGAGAACTAGTTCTAGGAAGTAGTAGATATACAGAAGCAATGGGGTGCTTCCCTACACAGGCTGAAAGGGGCAGTATAAGGAGAGAGCTTAGAATGCAAGAATCTAGGATGAAATCCTGATTTTACTGCTTCCTTGGAAGATTAATTGGAAGATTAACTTCTCTAAACTTGATAAATCTTTCCCAAATCATTCTTATTTATTGGATTTTTGCAAGGTTTTCATGAGATGGTATTGGAGAAGGAAATGGCAACCCACTCCAGTGTTCTTGCCTGGAGAATCCCAGGGACGGGGGAGCCTTGTGGGCTGCTGTCTATGGGGTCACACCGAGTCGGACACGACTGAAGAAACTTAGCAGCAGCAGCATGAGATGGTGGCTATGAAAGCATCATAATACTGCCTAGCACATCAGAAAAGCTTAACCAGCAGATGGTAGAAAACCAATGTAATGAAATTCTGTTAGGATAAGGCCTTGTATTTTATTTCTCCTGTCTTCCCCATCATGCTTTCTTCAAACATTTATTGAGTAGCTATTATGCCAAACATTGAGCACTGTAAGTCTATAGCCCAATGAAAGAGATTGAGAAGAATCTAAATACTCCATGATGGGTTTAGGGTTTTTCCAACCTTTTTCCAACCTTGGGCGGGGGGTACATCCAAAAAGCTGTGGAGAGACAGGAGGATAATATTCAGGTGAGCAGTAGTCAGGAAAGGCTTAACAGAAAGAATGATATTTGAAAACTCATCTGTTTGGTGAATGGAGAATAACTGGTAATTAGCATGTGTTGGCGGAGAAGGCAATGGCACCCCCACTCCAGTACTCTTGCCTGGAAAAATCCCATGGATGGAGGAGCCTGGTGGGCTGCACTGCAGTCCATGGGGTCGCTAAGAGTCGGACACGACTGAGAGACTTCCCTTTCACTTTTCACTTTCATGCATTGGAGAAGGAAATGGCAACCCACTCCAGTATTCTTGCCTGGAGAATCCCAGGGATGGGGAGCCTGGTGAGCTGCCGTCTATGGGGTCGCACAGAGTCGGACACGACTGAAGCGACTTAGCAGCAGCAGCAGCAGCAGCATGTGTTGGATGAAGAAAATGTATGCACAGGAAGACAGAGATGTTAAAAAAAAAAAAAAAGCCCAAAGGTGAAAAATCATTGATATTTATAGTACTGCTTTTGGTATAAAAATTAACATGATCTGACAAAAAATTTTGTACAACTGCTATTGCCCTGAGTTAGCTGTAATGGTTTGAACCCAGTAATAATACTACAGAGTAGAAACAGTTTGGTGGTTTATGGGGATAACTCAATAAATTATCAGTATTTTAAATCACAACTGCACTAGCCAACCTATCGCAGCCTGTCACAGCCAAGAGGGCCTCCAGCAATGCCGGCCTCCTGATTTTCAGACCCTTACACAGCATCCTTTCACAGAGAATGGTTGGTCTGTGGGACCAATAGAATACGAAAGACGTGTCACTTCTGAGATGCAGTGACATAAAATTTGTGGCTCTGTCTTGGGCTCCATTTTTTTTTTTTACTTTTTCTTGGATCACTCACTCTAGGGGAAGCTGGCTGCCAAGTCGTGGGGGCATTCAGGCAGCTTTTGGGGAGGCCCATATGGAGAAGAACAGGCCTGCCAATAACCATAGGAGTGAGCTTGGAAACAGAGCCTTCAGCAGTCAAGCTTCAGATAGCTGCAGCTCTGATTGACAGTGTAAATTAAACTTCATGGAAGCTGTGAGATAATAAATATTTGTTGTTTTAAAGATAATGTTTTATGCAGCAATTGATACTTGTTCTCAATTTTTTATCTTTCTCTGCCTCAGTGACCTATGCTATGTGATACTGCTGTTTCTCCTAACTAGAGGTAGAATAATTTCTGTATTCTATTGATGTTGAGCTTGGTGGTGCAATTTGCTTTGGCCAGTGAAATGTGGGCATTTGTAGAAGTTTGTTCATTCTTAGTCATCAGGCCTTAAGTGGTATCATGCATTTCTGCCCTTCTTGGTATCATAAGGTATCATGCATCCTTCTTGGAGTTTCCATCCTCCTGTATGAAGAAAGCTAGTAACTACTGCGCTAAAAGCTGATGCCATTTCAGCATAGGTCCCATAAGGGACACACATTAACAGAGCCACTGCAGCTTATTTGCAGGCCTGGGAGCCTGAGAATAAATGAGTGTTGTTTCAAGTCACTGAATTTAGAGTGATTATTACACATAATTGGTGTGGAAATAAATAATTGATGTTATCCCTTTAGACATGTCAGCAGCAAGGAGATGTGAAGACCAGAAATGGTCAATGAGAATGGAAATGCAGGTCATGCCTACATTTGCAAGGGCCTTGAGAACCAAGTTTAGAATTTATTTTGTAGGGCATTCAGGACAATTAATCTTAGAAAGAACACATTTGTGACAGTGTGGAGAATGGATTCAATAGAGCAAGACTAGAGGCCAAAGACTGGGTAGGAAATTTTGCACGAGTCCAAATGAGATGTGACAAGGGCCCGAATTAGGGCATGGGCAGTCACAGGAGAGGACGGATTTAACCTGGAGACTATCTCCTGAAACGACTTGTCTGTTCACCAGGGAATGTGTGGGGAAGAAGTCTCTCACTGCACATTTATGCCTACATTAAGCTAGGAAGCCCATTGGTTGGAAGGGTCAAAGAAACCTGATTAAATTTCCAGGCAGATCTCATTATTCACTCCTCTTGGATTTAAGGCATAAGTGCAAATTAGTCCTTAGAAGTTTGGGCAAATCCACTGTCTGATGCTTGCTGGGTACCTCTGAGCCTACAATGGGTGTTCAAGGGTCCACCCTGCTTAAGACCACACTCCCTTTGCATACATACAGGTCATGTCCTTTCCTCTCTTTGCCCCTACTCCACCCATTTCCTCCAAAGTTAGAGAAGTATAGATTAGCTGTGGATTTTGTTGGTAAATGTACTCTAAGGTGGAGTTCAGAGATTGCCCAGGGGAAACTTGGTTGGAGTAGGGCCAAAGGTTCCCTGAGAAATTTCCTAGTTTTTTTTTACCACTGGATACAAATTAAAATGAGTATTTTAAATAGGACAGTTTTGGGAGACTTTCCTCTTCACTCTTAAGACACAAGTTGGGCTAGCAAAATTTAGATCCATCTGCTATCTTCTACACACTAACACATTAGCTGGGAGGACTCTTACGTTACTGTCCAAGAGTGGGAGATCTCTTAGGCTGATTGTGACAACCATTCCTATGTCTTGAAACAATGGTGTGTGTTTCTCACAAGTGGGTGTATGCTAAACAAAGCCCAATAAATATTGTTAATACGAACTAGTCATAGAATGAGATTGGCTTTAGTCCACATGTGTCTGAAAGTGAAAGTCGCTCAATCATGTCTGACTCTTTGACCTCATGGACGAATGCTGCAGTGGGTAACCATTCCCTTCTCCAGAGGATCTTCCCAATCCAGGGACTGAACCCAGGTCTCCCACATTGCAGGCAGATTCTTCACCAGCTGAGCCACCAGGGAAGATGACAGAATCACAAAGCTTACATTCTTAACAGTGAAAATAGAGTTGGGGAAATTTGTAAATTGACCAGAGATTTCCAAATGTGGGAGACTTGGAGCTATGGGAGGGAGTATGGTGTCACTACAATGTCTTGTGATCTAGTCTCAAGCCAACTTGTGATGTGTTAATAGTAGTAAAGCCTAGTTCATTGGCTCCCTGCCTCAGTTTTGTCATATGGAAAACTGTTTCCTATAGAAATTTCCCTATGGGTCTGTTGAGAGAATTAATCAGCATTGACAAAGAATTTACAAAGACCTTTGAAAACTGGACAGCCACTAAAGGGTGCCGTATAACAGCCATTTCCTCCAAGTGAGAGAGGAATGAGTTAACTGTGAACGTCTTTGGTAATTAAACTCTGGAGCATGATACCAAAGAGATTAGGAACAACAATAATTGTTGGTGTGGTGTGAAGTAGCAGGTCTGAGAACTGGGGGAAAGCTTCAGGGCTTCTCTCATCCAGGAGATGAATATGACTTGAAGAGGAGTTTGAGAAATCAAGAGGTGAAGTACAAACCCACTGTAAAACCACAACCACCTGTTACCCTGAACATCACACAATGGCTCTGCCGTAATTTTCTCTGGAAACAGTGCCGTTAAGTCAACAAGGGCTGCCGATGCCAGTGACGGCAAAGACCCTGCGAGTCATGTGCACATTAGCCTCAGTGATAAGACTGGATGTGGTTGTTCTAAGGTCTAAACACAATACTTCTCACACGCCACTTGCTAGGATTAAAAACAATTCTGTTGCATTTCTTATCTAGATCAGAGACTGCCAGGAGACAGTTCACAGTACCAAAAAGCAGGAAGGGTCCTGCTTTGGGGAGGAAAACAGGGAGAAAGCAGGTACTTAGAGAGTCCAATAAGGGAATTAACTTAGGACAAGTTGATTTTCTTGCCCTCTGTGGAGTCTCACTTGGAGGATGAAGAAGGAGGGCAAATAGGTGAAGTGACTGCCTAAGGTCATACGGTTTATCTGTGGTCAAGCAGGAGCCTAGCCCCAGGTCTTCTAATTTATTATTATTATTTTTTACTGTTTTACCACTTTTGTTGCTGACTTCTTATAATTGATCATATCCCAATCTGACTCCAGAAAGAGGCCACTGCTCCCTACAAATGAAGTAGACAAACCTGGTCCCCACTTCCTTTCTCCCTCCTGAGGAATTGCTCAGATGTCTCCCTGACTCTATCCAGGGTTGAAGGGGGGTGACATCTACCTGAACTTCTCATCCATCAATCTCACTGGACCTGACCATTCTCTTCTACATAACTGCCCCTCCCCTCAATCTCTCCCTAGTAACCCCAAAGCTTTTACACTTGTATTTTATATTATCTTCCTCAAGGAATATTGGAATTTTACCAGTTCTTTTAATATGAGAATCCAAGGGGTGATCAATAGGAGAAAGCAGGTACTTAGAGAATCCAATAAGGGGATTAAGCTGGGACAAGTTGATTTTCTTGCACTCTAGAAAATCACACCTTATAGCTGGCCCCTTGGTCTTCCCTGGCCCCTTGGTCTTCCCTGCCACGGAAGCATCTGCCTGCAATGTGGGAGACCCGGGTTCAATCCCTGGGTCAGGAAGATCCCCTGGAGAAGGAAATGACAACCCACTCCAGTATTCTTGTCTGGAGAATCCCATGGAGGGAGGAGCCTGGTAGGCTACAGTACACAGGGTTGCAAAGAGTCGGACACGACTGAGTGACTTCACTTAGCAAACAACTAAACTTGAATTCTACACCTTTGACTTAAAGGAAAAGGGAAATTTTCTTAGATCAACTATATCAGTGATATGTTGCCACACTAATGTTGAATAACAAACAACTGCAAAAATCTCCAAGGTTTACCATGATGATCTTGTCCGAGGTTAGGTGTCCACTCTGACTATCGTGAGCCACGCTTGAGCCAAAACTCCCTTCATCACCCACCCTCCATCAGAACCCTGCTCTGACTAGTGGACACAGTGGTGATTTGGATCTCCAGAAACTACTGAACGCCCAATAATCCCTGGAAGTCTGATTATTTGTCTTTTTCCAATGCACAGTCACTTTGATAAATGGCCATAGGTGCCTTTGGGGGAAATTAGAAGAACAATATAGTTTTTTGGTTTCTATAGCAGACCAAATAAGGGGGCCTTTACTCTCATTCTTTTTTTTTAATGTTTTAATGAATGAGAGAGTACATTTTATTTGTATTTATTTATTTATTGGCTACACTGTGTGGCATGTGGATCTTAGTTCCCTGGCCAGGGACTAAATAACCCATGTCCCTGCATTGGGAATACGGAGCTTTAACCATTGGACTGCCAGGGAAGTCCCAAAGGGGTCCTTATTCTTTTTTATTTTTTTAATTAATTAATTTGGCTGCATCAGCTCTTAGTTGTGGAATGTGGGATCTTAGTTCCCTGACCAAGATCTGGGATTGAACTCAGGCCCCCTGCACTGGGATCACTGAGTCTTTGCCCATTGGACCACCAGGGAAGTCTTGGGGGCTCTTGTTCTTAATTTAAGGGGTTCTGTGTACTAGCTAAAGTCTGGAACTGATTGTAATTGAAATTCCTTTTGATGTAAAGTGGTAAAATAATCCAATTCCTTTGGTGTTTATTGTACCTCTTCATGTGTCACACTTTTTTGTACCTTGCTTTCTTGGATCTTCTGGGAATTGAGTCAAGTTATAGGAGAAGTAAAAGTTGGTGGGATTAAGTCCAAAGGAAGATCAGCAGTCTCTTGCAATGCAAAGTATCTCATGGAAGGTGATTACAGGTTCTCCAGGCAAAAGGACATTAACTTCCTTAGAGAGAGGGAAGGAAGAACTGCTTCTACAAGCAAAATAGGCTCAGTAGAGTTTTTGAGTTCAAGTTGTCCAGCCCCACTGGAATTTACCCATAAGTCCCATCCCAATATTCAGAGTCCCACTTTTTGACAATTATGACTCTAACTTTAACTTGGAAAACTATAATGTAGGGAACTCATTTTACATTGTAATAATTCAGCTACCTGCAAGAATAGACTTTGGGTGTGATTCCAGAAATCTTGACCCTAAGGCTGAAGGCTAGTGGAGGTGATGGAATTCCAGTTGAGCTATTTCAAATCCTGAAAGATGATGCTATGAAAGTGCTACACTCAATATGCCAGCAAATTTGGAAAACTCAGCAGTGGCCACAGGACTGGAAAAGGTCAGTTTTCATTCCAATCCCAAAGAAAGGCAATACCAAAGAATGCTCAAACTACCACACAATTGCATTCATCTCACACACTAGTAAAGTAATGCTCAAAATTCTCCAAGCCAGGCTTCAGCAATATGTGAACTGTGAACTTCCAGATGTTCAAGCTGGTTTTAGAAAAGGCAGAGGAACCAGAGATCAAATTGCCAACATCTGCTGGATCATCGAAAAAGCAAGAGAGTTCCAAAAAAACATCTATTTCGGCTTCATTGACTATGCCAAAGCCTTTGACTGTGTGGATCACAATAAACTGTGGAAAATCCTGAAAGAGACAGGATTACCAGACCACCTGACCTGCCTCTTGAGAAACCTATATGCAGGTCAGGAAGCAACAGTTAGAACTGAACATGGAACAGCAGACTGGTTCCAAATAGGAAAAGGAGTACATCAAGGCTGTATATTGTCAACCTGCTTATTTAACTTATATGCAGAGTACATCATGAGAAACACTGGGCTGGAAGAAACACAAGCTGGAATCAAGATTGCCAGGAGAAATATCAATAACCTCAGATATGCAGATGACACCACCCTTATGGCAGAAAGTGAAGAGGAACTAAAAAGCCTCTTGATGAAGGTGAAAGAGGAGAGTGAAAAAGTTGGCTTAAAGCTCAACATTCAGAAAACGAAGATCATGGCATCTGGTCCCATCACTTCATGGGAAATAGATGGGGAAACAGTGGAAACAGTGGCTGACTTTATTTTTCTAGGCTCCAAAATCACTGCAGATGGTGATTGCAGCCAAGAAATTAAAAGATGCTTACTCCTTGGAAGGAAAGTTATGACCAACCTAGAAAGCATATTCAAAAGCAGAGACATTACTTTGCCAACAAAAGTCCATCTAGTCAAGGCTACAGTTTTTCCAGTGGTCATATATGGATGTGAGAGTTGGACTGTGAAGAAAGCTGAGTGCCGAAGAATTGATGCTTTTGAACTGTGGTGTTGGATAAGACTCTCGTGAGTCCCTCGGACTGCAAGGAGATCCAACCAGTCCATCCTAAAGGAGACCAGTCCTGGATGGTCATTGGAAGGAGTGATGCTGAGGCTGAAACTCAAATATTTTGGCCACCTGATTCAAAGAACTGACTCATTGGAAAAGACCCTGATGCTGGGAAAGATTGAAGGCAGGAGGAGAAGGGGATGACAGAGGATGAGATGGTAGGATGGCATCACTGACTCAATGGACATAAATTTGAATAAGCTCCGGGAGTTGGTGAAGGACAGGGAAGCCTGGTGTGCTGCAGTCCATGGGGTTGCAAAGAGTTAGATACAACTGAGTGATTGAATTGAACTGAATGAAGCACAAGTTGGAATCCACATTGCACGGAGAAATATCAGTAACCTCAGATATGCAGATGACACCACCCTTATGTCAGCAAGCAAAGAGGAACTAAAGAGCCTCTTGATGAAGGTGAGAGAGGAGTGTGAAAACACTGCCTTAAAACTCAACATTCAAAAAATGAAGATTATGGCCTCTGGTCCCATCACTTCATGACAAATAAATGGGGAAACAATGGAAATAATGAGAGACTTTCTTTTCTTGGGCTCCAAAATTACTGCAGATGGTGACTGCAGCCACAAATTTAAAAGACACTTGCTCTTTGGAAGAAGAGTTATGACAAACCTAGAGAGCGTATTAAAAAGTAGAGACATTACTTTACCAACAAAGGTCCATCGAGTCAAAACTATGGTTTTTCCAGTAGTCATGTATGGATGTGAGAGCTGGACCATAAAGAAGGTTGAATGCCAAAGAATTGATGCCTCTGAACTGTGGTTTGGAGAAGACTCTTGAGAATCCCTTGGACTGCAAGGAGATCAAACCAGTCAATACTAGAGGAAATCAATCCTGAATATTCATTAGAGGGACTGATGTTGAAGCTGAAGCTCCAATCCTTTGGCCATCTGATGTGAAGAGCTGACTCATTTGAAAAGACCCTGATGCTGCGACAGATTGAAGGCAGGAGGAGAAGGGGATGACAGAGGATGAGATGGTTGGAGGGCATCACTGACTCAGTGGACTAGAGTTTGAGCAAGTTGTGGCAGATGGAAAAGGACAGGGAAGCTTGGAGTGCTGCAGTCCATGGGGTCACAAAGAATTGAACACAACTAAGCGACTGAACAACAACAACAATACATATATGTTTAAGCTTGTAGAATACATAGAAAATATAGAAGATTCAAGTACAAAGAAAACATATACAAACACATACATGTATATATAAATATCTGCATATACATACACATTACATAGAAAACCTGTGGCTTCTGTCAAAAGATTAGACTAAGAGAACCTGAAACTCTCCCACTACAAATTCTGAGAAAAGCTAAACAAAACATTTAAAAATTCTTTGAAACTTATAGTTGAGCTTGCAAGAAAAAAAGGGGAATCCCTAGATCCCAGAAATGAAGAGGGAACTGAAAGCAAGATCAGTAAGCTTGTAAATGGACCCTGGCTGCCCTTGGTGTGGGGGTTACAGGTTCCCACAACCAGGGCCATTGGCTTAGAGGACACTGTAGGTGAAATAAGGAGCTAGAATTTGCGTGATGTGGGGAGTGAATCTGAGATGTCTGCAAAAGTCAGGCCTTCAGAGGCTGAAACTGTACTCTCAGTAAAAGGACAAAGGAAGAAAAAAAAATCTATACCATGGCCAAAGACCCAAAAAGGAAACTTCTCTGTTTTCATATGGTACTTGGTGAAAAAGAGTCTTATCTGAGAAAATGCAATCACAGACATATGCTTTGCATGGGCTTGATATCCAAATTTTTATTGCCGCAAGGTCTGGGAATTAAAAATGTGTAATAAATGACATGAAACAGTGAGAAACTGATAAAGAATGATATAGACACTCACAGCACTAACAAAATGATGAGTATCATGGGAATGCAATTTGAAAGAGAAATTAAAGTAGACAAAACAATAACATGTAGGGTAGGAGAGAGTTTACTGAATTTTACAAGTTTTAGTGGTGTTCTTGCCTGGAGAATCCCATAGACAGAGGAGCCTGGCAGGCTGCAGTCCGTGGGGTCGCAAGAGTCAGACATGACTTAGTGACTGAACCACCACCACCAGCGGTGTTCTATAATATGTGAGGAAGTTGGAAATGCTTATTAAATTTAGATTTTTTGATTAATCTTATAAAATTTGAGTTATCCTCAAAATACAAAAATAAAAAATATAACTTGAAAACCAGAAGCAAGATAGAAAATAAAAAAATATGACAAATCCAAAATTTAAGAAAAAGCAGCAATAAGAAAGAAAGGGAAATAGAAAGCCTAAAATAAAATTCTAGAAACAGACCCCACCAAATAGGTCAGTAATCACGACAAATGTAAATGGGGTGAATTCATTGGTTCAAACCAGTGGCTCAGGTTTTTTTTCTTTTTTAAGCTCACAGTCTTATAGTTTAGATATATAATAGCTTCAAAATACATAAGGTATAACATCACAAAAAGTTGAAAATAAAATGCTGATAAAAGGGATATCATGAAGACACTGAATAAAGAACTCTGGGATAAATACCTTAATATAAAATGAAACAGTCTTTAAAACAAAAAAAACTACATTATTATATAATGTAGGGATTATGGATTATAGTGGAACTGTTTAAACAATGGTTTGATAATACCTCATAATTAGTTTGACCTTAGCAATATGACTGAAAATTCTCAAAGTTCATTTGTGAAGTTTCTCTTTCCTCTAGGGAGAACTGTATGAGCAGTGTCTGTATTTGACTCGGTGAAAAGCATTTTTCAGGCTTTCAAGGCTGAGCAAAACCTCTGTCTTCACTCCACTTCCAAATGTCTTTAGATTACTCAATAGATGTTCCAGTCTACTATTGGAATATTCTGGTCTTCACGAAAACTTTCCATTTCTCAGCTTTGGTCTAATTTGGGTTGATTTCATAATTTTTCTCCAAGTATCATCTTATTTTCTTATTCCAAAGAACTGAAGAAGGAAAATGAACTGTATGCACCAAGAGAGGATACATTGACCGTAGTACTTTCCTGCCTTAAACACTCCAATAGTTCCCATTCTCCTGGACCAAGGTTCGAGCTCCCTGTAATGGCATGATCTGGCTTCTACCTACAACTAGTCTTCTCTCTTTCCCCTTCTGGCCTAGCACTTAACACTCAACTATGTTGCACCAATGTTCTGCTTCTTGTTCCACATGCTCTGTGCTATGTCTTGCCTCTGCCTTGGTTCCAGCTACCTGGAGGGCAAACCCATCATTCATGATTCACTCAACTGTTGCTTTCACTAGGTAGCCTTTGCTGCTCTCCACATCTCCCATCTGGAACTCACCACCATCCCTCTGTGCTCCCATAGCCACCTTTACAGACTGTACTTAGCACACAAAATTTGAAATGTTTTATATATATATATATATCCCCATTTGGACTGATTACTCCAGCAAAGACAAGAGCATGTCATTTTAATTGTCTATCCTGTAATGTTCTTGATGCTAGCCACTGACTATCTCTAACTCTGCATCTGGGCATGTGGTAGGATTGTACTTCCTGACCTCCCCTAAAGCCATACAACTAGTTCTGACCAATGAGTTATACTGAAAGTCATTTGTGTTCAAACTGGGCCACAGAATGAATTTGCCAGTGGCAGACCCTCTAGACTTTGGCTGTCCCCTAGGCTGACTGGCCAGGGATTTACTGTTCTGCCAACAGAGGACCCAGAGTGAAAATGAAGATGGTGAGCTGATCCCTACCTAATCCATGGTGCACATTTAGTGTGAGTACAAAATAAATTTCTTATGTTTTAAATCACTATATGGGGGCGTTTGTTACTACAGCATAAGTAAGTCCGTCTTGACTGATACATATCCCCAGTACTTGGCCTGCTGCGAGCACCTGTCGGTGTTTTATAATGTTTACTGGAAAAAAGAGAAAAGCTACTCCAGGAAAAAATTAAATAACAGAGTGTTTGTGAAAAGTACCAGGCATTTAGAAGGTACTTATTAACTATTAATTGAATCTAAGGAAGATATTTTTATTTTAGGTTTTCTTTTAAATACTTTCTTCAACTGTGCATGAGAATAAGTGTCTGCTGGAATGAAAATTAAATTACTAAGTTAGAAATAGCTATCCAGGAGAAGAGAAATGTTGCTTTACAGCCAAAGATAAAAAGTGATTAGGGAACACATTTCCTAAGCAGAATATTTAGTCTCCCAAATTAAATAGGCATCCTGTTAAGAAAAAGTCAGCATTTGAAATCCTGTCCTAGGTCCCTTATGCTCCTAGAAGCCTGTATAATTTGTTTTAGAATTATTCACTTAGCTCTTCACTGCCCTTTCCAGATTTTACAGGTTTTCCTAAGGTAAGGAAAGACTTATGTACTATCAGCAGTAGGGTGGCAGGAGCAGTGAGTGGGGAAAAGCATGGGAAATGTTTAATTTGAGTAGTTTTCTTGGCCAGTTTAGTCGCTGTTACCACCTACAGTAGTGGCATGGCAGCTGAAATAGGACCTCTTAATATTGGAACTCCAAGGAAAGTTAATTAATAAACAAGCAGCCACTAGTGTTTACTGAATATGTGGTAACGTTCCAAGAATTTACAGAGCACACAAAAGATAAAGCTCTCACAAGAAACTTACAAAGTATCTAGATAAACTTTATGCAAGAAGGTACTTGCAAATATATGAGGGATTATTATCCATACTTGTTGGGCAAATGGCAACCCACTCCAGTATTCTTGCCTGGAACATCCCATAGACAGAGGAGCCTGGTGGGTTACAGTCCATGAGGCCACAAAGAGCTGGACATGACGAAGCACATAAACTCAAACTTGGGCAAAGACCAGGTGCATGTGTCAGCCTATGGGAGCATGTATTTCCCTTATGTGTAGAAACTGTCTTGTCTCTTACAAGACTGCGCTAAAGGCAGTGGTTGTGTGTTAACTGGTAAAATTCACGCTGCTTTTCTCCTCCAGGAAGAAGAGCTGCCAGGTCCCAGGTGCTGAGCACGGTGCTCCAAATCTCAGAGGGCAAGGTAGAGAATGGGCAGGAATGGTAGGAGAGAGCTAGTCCTAAGGTTGTAAAAGTGAGAAGGATATAGTGAAAATAAATTAATGCACAGGGGGAAATAAAACAAGTAAACCAACAATAACAAAAAAGGACTCAGCTATAGGCAAGAATGGAAGCCAGTTAAAACTCAGGCTCCTAAAGCTAACCTGAAAAAGCCTCTTTTATCTGGCCCCAGGTGTCAAGCTCACCCATCACAAGTGTCCTTTAACTCACAGTTCTCCACCTGTACTCATGTTCCCGGTGCTCCTCAGACGTTTTAAACTTTTTCTCTTTGAGCGACTTAGCTCTTGACATTCCTTTTGCCTGGGAATCTGTTCCCTAGATATTCATTCACAAGGACTGGCCTATCTTTTTAGGTCTTAATTCAGATATAACCACCTCGGACAGACTTGGCCTAACTTACATTCTAAATGGACAAAGTCTAGACGTATCTGTTGAAAAATGAACTTGATATAAATAGAAACAGTGAGCTTTGCTAAGTGTGTTGGAGAAATGTAAACCCAAGGCACCAAGTATTAAGGCAATTTATTGTGGATTATCCAGGCAGATGGGGAATCTGACATCTGACTGTAAATGTACTGCTATCCAAAGTCTGACACAGAGAACCAGAGTCTGGAGATACACCTCCTGTGATTAACTATTGTGAACCTATGTTTTATTATCCATGAAATGTACATTCTTTTTTCCCCCCCTGGTCTTTAGGAGCTTAACTCTTTTGTGTTTTAGTGTTTTTATCTGAAGATATCAAAATATATGTTTAAAAAGTTTCTTAGAACTTGAAAGAAATACATGCAACTTGGATTGTAAAGAGGTAGTACTGCAATGTAAAAGAACTTCTAGAAACATAGGAAAAATACACAATACACCTTTGAAAAATGGGCTGGAAATGTGAACAGAAGGCTCACAGAAAAAGAAAGGAAAATGGCTTTACACATGTTGTAAAGATGCTTGACCGCAATAAAAATGAAAAATTAACTGAGATATAATTTTGTCATGTGTAAGATTGGCAAAAATCTGAAACATACATTTTATTAGGAATGTAAGGCTTAAAGCTCAACATTCAGAAAACGAAGATCATGGCATCTGGTCCCATCATTTCATGGGAAATAGATGAGGAAACAGTGGAAACAGTGTCAGAATTTATTTTTTTGGGCTCCAAAATCACTGCAGATGGTGACTGCAGCCATGAAATTAAAAGACGCTTATTCCTTGGAAGAAAAGTTATGACCAACCTAGATAGCATATTCAAAAGCAGAGACATTACTTTGCCAACAAAGGTCTGTCTAATCAAAGCTATGGTTTTTCCAGTGGTCATGTATGGACATGAGAGTTGGACTGTGAAGAAAGCTAAGAGCTGAAGAATTGATGCTTTTGAACTGTGGTGTTGGAGGACTCTTGAGAGTCCCTTGGACTGCCAGGAGAGCCAACCAGTCCATTCTGAAGGAGATCAGCCCTGGGATTTCTTTGGAAGGAATGACGCTAAAGCTGAAACTCCAGTACTTTGGCCACCTCATGTGAAGAGTTGACTCATTGGAAAAGACTCATGCTGGGAGGGATTGGGGGCAGGATGAGAAGGGGACGACAGAGGATGAGATGGCTGGATGGCATCACTGACTCAATGGACGTGAGTTTGAGTGAATTCCGGGAGTTGGTGATGGACAGGGAGGCCTGGCGTGCTGTGATTCATGCGGTCGCAAAGAGTTGGACACAACTGAGTGACTGAACTGAACTGAAGGCAGTAGAGAAATAGACAATCACATATATTGCTAGTTTGGAAAGCAAAACAGTACAGACCCAATGGATGGGAATTTAACATATCTAGTAAAATTATATATGTACTTCTCCTTTGATCCAGTAATCTAACCTCTATAATATCCAGGGGCTTCCCTAGTGACTCAGAGAGTAAAGAATCTGCATGCAATGCAGGAGACCTGGCTTTGATCCCTGGAGAAGGGAATGGCTAACCACTCCAGTATTCTTGCCTGGAGAATACAAAAAACACATTGTAAAACATATTTTACATGTTTTATAACATGTTATAAAATAACAAAGAAAGACCTTTATATAGAATAATACATTACAGAATTGTTTTTAATAGCAAAAGATTGGAAATTAGCTGAATAAACTATGGAACATCCTTTTAGTATGTAGCTATAAACAGGAAGAAGCCTATTTTTATATATGGCCATGGAGTTATCAGCTCAATAAGATGTTTAATGGGAAAAAAATGAAGATAAAAAGTATATATAGGGATTTCCCTGGTGGTCCAGTGGCTAAGACTCCATATTCCTAATGCAGGGGGCCTGGGTTTGCTCCCTGGTCAGGGAACTAGATCCCGCATGCCACAACAAAAGATCTCACATGCCACTACTAAGACTCGGCACAGTCAAATAAATGAATGAATGAATGAATAAATATTTAAAAAATAGATATAGTATTTAAGATTTATCTCAGGAAGAGTGGTATGTGTGTATGGATGACATTTAAGGAACCATGAAATAAAATAATTACTTAAAGTAATAGGAAGGGGAAGGGTAAAGAGAATAGAGGTGGAAGCTAGACTTTCCTCAATGTACTTTGTTTTACGGACATAAAATTGATACAAATGTAAATGTCTTATATAATTATTTAATAATTAAATATAAAAGCCCATGATTTAAAACAGTCATGTGACCATACAGTCTTAATGTGGTAAACCCTGAAGATAAAAAGTACTGTTAAAGAAACCAAACAATAGCAACAACAAACATACAAAAAAACTTAATGATGGCATTGTTTGTATCATTACCTTGAATGGTTACATATATTATGCCCTGCTGTGCTTAGTCGCTCAGTCTTGTCTGACTCTTTGCGACCCCATGGACTGTAGCCCGCCAGACTCCTCTGTCCATGGGTTTTTCCAGACAAGAATACTGGAGTGGGTAGCCAATCCTTTTTCCAGGGATCGAACCCAGGTCTCCCATATTGCAGGGAAATTCTTTATCGTCTGAGCCACCATGGAAGTAACGAAGCCATTTTTTGCCCTAAGCCATTTTGTAACCTAAGCCTGGCCACAGTGCTTGTCCTAAGCACTAAGTTGTGTCTGACTTTTGCGACCCAATGGATTGTAGCCCACCAGGCTCCTCTGTCCATGGGATTTCCCAGGCAAGAATACTGCAGTGGGTTGCCATTTCCTTCTCCAGGGGCTCTTCCTGATCCAGAAATTGAACCCAGGTCTCCTGCATTGCAGGTAGACTCTTTACTGACTGAGTTACGAGGAAAGCCTTACATATATTATAGTATAAAGCAAATAAATGATTAGGTTAAAGAGATTAGAAACACTGATTTTTTCATGTAAAACAAAAAAGTCACAAAATCACCAAAGCAAAATCCTATAATCCTATGGTTAAATTTAAAATATCACTATGAACCTATGATGTATTTTTAAAAATACTTCTTTCCTGCTTCCCTCCATAAAAAAAGTCAGTCAACCCATTAGCAATAAGCACCCCTTGTGGCTAGATTGTAGCTTTTTCCAGTGAAAGCAGCCAGGGAATTTTGGGAAAATGCATGTTCCAGGTCTGAAGGTAGACAACAGACAAAAGGAGATTGGATATCTGACATACCAGATTGCAAAGAAGTTATCAAAGACTGTTGGGCTTGTGTCAAATTTCTTAGGAGCCAACTTGAACGTCATATTGGCCAAAGACAGCCATCTGAGCACCAGAAAAGCTAAAAGTCACAATAAATTGAAATATATCAGATGTGTTAAAACCCATGAATTCATAAAGATACTAAGAAAAAAGCTAACTGATCATCTTTGAAGGATGCTGGAGAACCAACTCATTATTCTGATAGCTCAGTTGGTAAAGAATCCACCTGCAATGCAGGAGACCCCAGTTTGATTCCTGGGTTGGGAAGATCTGCTGGAGAAGGGATAGGCGACCCACTCCATTGTTCTTGGGCTTCCCTGTGGCTCAGCTGGCAGAGAATCTGCCTGCAATGCAGGAGACCTGGGTGAAATTCAATCCCTGGGTTGGGAAGATCCCCCGGAGAAGGGAAAGGCTACCCACTCCAGTATTCTGACCTAGAGAATTCCATGGACTATACAGTCCATGGGGTCACAAAGAGTTGGATATGACTGAGCGACTTTCACTAACTTCACTCTCTCAGAAGGAAAAGGTCAAGTGTTTATCTTTCTTTTCATGTGAGAATTCCATCTCAGGGTAACCAAACAGTTAACAATTCTCTCTGTATATGAGTATTCCAGTTAATAAGGCAGAGTGATAGAACTGGGATAACACTATTTTGCAACTCCTAATTAAAACAATGGATCTAGGTAATGATGACCAATAGCTGCTAAGACAGACAATCAGACATCGTATACCTCCTGATGGATGCGCACACCACCACCTTATGAAGCATTCGTCTAAAAAAGATTACATATGAGTCAAACTAGGCTTCTAGGTCAAACATCAATTTACATAGGAAATTGAATAGACAAAACCGAAACCAAACTGTGAGGATGCAATCAGCCAAATCCAGAAGGTGAGAATCTCTGCAAGTAAATCAGCCCAATTTATTCAACCGATAAAGCTCAAAAAAAAAAAAAAACCAACAACAACAAACCCCCCCCCCCAAAAAAAAAGCCATAACGATTAAAACAGACAAGGTCAATCACAGCCAAATGCCAAAGTACCCTGTATAGATACTGATTTGACAAATCATCTAAAATTAAAAATTACATGCAAATGCAGTTAGTGTTCAAATCTTCCTGGTCATCTTGTGAGTGTGAACATGGTCTGGATGTGTGATGATTTTAAAGAATTACTGTAAATTTGGGGAGGTGTAACACTTATTGTGGTTACATTTAAAAACAATTATATTTTATATGCTTTTTATGGATAAAATGATATGATGTCTGTGATTTCCTTCAAAATAATCCCAAGTATGTATGTTTTGGGGGGTACAGGGGGAGGTAGTTTGACCGTGGCTGGGGTTAGAGTTGAAATAAGAGAAACAATGAGTTAATGATTGTGGTAGCTGAGTGTTTATCTTTATAGTGCTGAGTATATCTGGATCTTGTTTGAGACAGTGCCTCGCATACAGTAAGCACTCAACAGATGGGTCCCTTGGGGGATCTGGGAGCTTGAACATTCTGGAAGCTCTGGGAAATAATACAGAATATATCTTCTTTCATGGATCTCAGATAATCTATATGTGTAAAAAAGGAGATTGTTTTAGAGTAGGAGCAGACTATCATCAATCTGTTTCTTACTTTTTATCACTTAATAATATCTCTTGGTAATTGTTCCATGTCAGTGCCCAGACAGCTTCCTCATTGGTTTTTTTTTTTTTTTTTGGCAACTGTTCAGTTTTCCATCTATGGTTACACCCTATTACATTTAACTCAGGCTCCATTGATGTCTGTTCCCATTTGTTTTTCCATTTTGAGTGCAGTAATTAAGAACTGGTTCTTATAGAATACAGAAAGGATTTTATTTCTGACAAAGAGCCCCATGGCTCCATAAGTAGCCAAAGACAAATCAAGACACTTTCCTGACTTTGTAAAGCCCCATCCCACATCAAAGGAGTGCCCTCCACAACTCTCTCACAACAATTAAATCAACAGATCTTAGAGTAAGCACTTGGAGACACACCCCTCCAGTGTGGGTTTAGGTTGGTCGGATTGGGGCGGGTGTCAGGTGGGTGGAGCAGGATGGATACTTCTTTATTGTTTGTCCTGTTTGAACACACATCTTCTTCCCAAGCTGGGGCCAGAATCTTTCAGCATCTAATAGGCATTTCTAGGGCCCCTGAGACCATCAGAGAGAATTGGTATCAAATCTCTCAGCAGGTATAAGAGTCAAAGGAAGTGCCTATATGCTGGGCTGCTTGGAAATGGGGTAAGCTGCTGAATAAAAAAAAAAAAGTGCAAAAGTAGAAAAGGGCCCCAGGGTATTTTTAAACCTTTTACAAATAGGAGCAAGTCCAAATTTAACACGGGGCTGGTTGTTTAATGTGGCTTTCTCTTTCACCCAACCTTCCCTTCAAAGGGATAGTTTTTTTCCCCTCTCTGCTGAAACACATGGGCTCTGGGTAGCAAATACTCAGCTCTGACAAGCAAAGCAAGTTAACACAAGGGCAGCACCCAAGTAGCAAAGGAAGCTGAAGTTAAAATAAAACCACACCTCCTTCCCCTTCAGGTGACAAAGATAACCCTCCCTTCAACGCTCCAGCCATGAGCAAGCTGATGTGAAGAGCCGTTGGACAAGAAAGAGGAACCAGAACCAGACTCATCCCCACCCCTCTGTCCTCACTCCCTACTCCCCGCCCCTCCAATTCCCATCTCTGCCCAGAGCTGGCCCCATGCAGAGATGTGAAGGAGGGAAACTCTTCTTTTTCGAAAATACTTTCCCAGGCACCTGAAACTTCTTTCTTCTCTCAAAATAACTCTTAGAAAAGGTTTGATAAAAATGCATTTACAGGATGGGAGAGAAGATACTACAGAATCAAGTCTTGTAGATAATTAATGAGCTTTGGTGTGTCACCCCTCCCAAGGATTTTCTTACCCTTAAGCCAAATTACTTAGTGGGGCATTGCAGGCATCAATGGCTCCTGAATGGGAGATAGTGTGGGTAGACGGTGTGCCCTGGACTCTAAGATCAGAACATATGAGTGGCAAAAACACTAAACACACTTGTATGTGTGGAAAACTCTTATTGTTGTGTGAGCTGTGTTCCTTCAGTCCTCTGCAGAAAAGCAAAGGCCTTTTGATATGAGTGCAACTTGCATTTTTATGCGGTGATCAAGACCCAGGCAGCCCAGCCCCTCAGTCCACACACAGCAAGCTGAGTAAGCTCTGGCCTCTAAGCCTTGAGGTTTAAGTAGTATGAAGTCAGAGCAGCGAGCTGAGGTCAGAAGTTTGGTGTTACTTCTCAGCATAAAAGTCTTCACCCACTTCTTTTAACATTATATTTGGTCCAAAGCCCAGTGTAACCTTTTTGGATCTGAGTCTCTACCTGGGGTCAGCTTCTGTATTCTGGGACCCCCAGTTTGGGACAGAGATGATGCACCTTGGTGCACGTAGGTCTTGCCTGTTGACTAATTCATAAAGTAGATGACTCCTTGATTTTAATCCCTGAAACTAATTAACCTCAAGAGTTGGATTGAGAAGGAACTCAAACTGAAAACATATGCAAAGCAGCAAGCAGATTAGAAGAAGCATCAGATTAAAAGTGAGGAGACTTGCAGGCCTCCTCCTGTATCCTCTCTACCCTTATCTGGAAGCCACTTTCTTGCAACCTAGCTTTGTGTAGTTGTCAAAACCCCAAATTTGAAGCTATTGGCTCAGTGATCAGACTCTGGGTTTTGGGGTCAGGAAGTTAGGTTGGGGAGAGGGGGGGTGAAGTTTTTCTGTGTCTGTCTGAGCAACTACAGAAGAATAGTTTGATCTTTGCAGGTTCCAAAAATTATAAGCAGCACCAGTGGGCCTTTGGGTGATGGGCCGTCAGAGGGGGACTTCTTACTTGTCTTTGAAGAATGGGTCGGCTATGTGACATTCAGAGGGGCAGCTCTGAAAGAAAGTCAAACACCAAAACCCAGATAAATATGTGACACAAAAGAGAGTAAGGAAAGGAGTCCACGCTCTGGCAGATTCTATAAACTTGCTCTAAAGACTTAGCTTTAAACCATCCGAGATTCTGCAAACTTTCACCAAGAAGAGCAACAGACTGAAAGCTTCAGGAGAGACCTGTGGACAGATGCTGAATGATGTCATTGGTAAGTTAGGATGCCCAACAGAACTTTGTTGTCCAACCTTGAACTCTCTACTGGCCATTTTAACAGGGGAAATGTACCCAGGAGAAACCTCTTTCTTTCAGACCTCATTCAAGGAAAACATTAGACTAAGTCAAACTTCTTAAGAAGATGAGAATAAATGCACTCATTTCCTAAAACCTGATGGTGAAATGATAGGCACTGTTCCCCTTCTCAAACCTTGCCCCCCTCCCCCATTACGCAAGAAGCCCAGGATTCGAACGTAAATAAATATAGGGGTCTTCAGTAATTTCCTTGCCTAAGGAGGTTAGGGTGATGTCTCAGACTGAGTCAGCATGCAAATGCAAATGTCTGTGCAGGATAATCTGGGTGGGGGCTGCTGAAAAAGGACACACGGGGAAACAGGAAACCAGAATGCAGCACTCCACGGAGCATGACCTGGAGAAAAGTGTATCCACAGGACCGAGACATGGCCTCAGAGCTGAGACTCACGCAGTAGGATTCCTAGGAAGGAGTTCCTCAGGACCTGGCAAATCAGGGGAAACCCTCCTTTAACTGTGGGTTTCTAGGGCTATGGAGGAAAAACTTACTCCTCTAGAAACTAAATGGAGTTGATGGCACCATTCTGCATGGGACTGGAAGACAGAAGCAGAATCTGAATAAACATTCGCAATCCTGAGCCATTAGGTTCTAGACTAGCTCCATTCCACAGAAATATAACATGAGCCACATATGGAAGTTTAAATTTTCTAGTCTAGTAGCCACATTTTAAAAGGTAAGAAGAAATAGGTAACACTATTTTTTATTCATCTATTTTACTTAGCTCATTATATCTATAATACTACCCTTTCAACACATACTCAAAATCAGTTGTATTGAGATATTTTATACTAATGTAAATGTTGAATTAATTAAAATTAGATTACATTTTAAAATTTGGTTCCTCAGTTGCACTAACCAGTACATTTTGAGTGCTCAATACATGTGACTTTCATGTCAAACAGAGCAGGCCAGAATAAGAGCTCTCAAATTATGGAACTGAGGCCCCAGGCTGAGCAGATGGAGTGGCCAAAAAATGATAATAATATTAAAGATAAAGGAATTCATCTATTCTAAAAAAAGAAAGAAAGCTCACACACAAAATATTGAAAACATCCATCTTAGCAACTTCTGATAAAAAAGATAAACCTGGTTTTCATTTATTATTGATTTTTTACCAAACTTTTATTTGTTAAAGAGGATAACAATTTCTTCCCCCAGTTACTAATACCCATATTGTTTCAAATTCCCAAAAGGGAAGTCCAAAATACCATCCTATAGAATTTCTTACACCGTGGACAGAAACTCCATAATAGGAGGATAATAGGGGAGGTGAAGCCCTGAGTTTAGTTCAGTCGCTTGGTCATTTCTGACTCTTTGCAACCCCATGGACTGCAGGACGCCAGGATTCCCTGTCCTGCATCAACTCCCAAAGCTTACTCAAACTCATGTCCTTTGAGTCTGTGATACCATCCAAGCATCTCATCCTCTGTCATCCCCTTCTCTTCCTGCCTTCAATCTTTCCCAGCATCAGGGTCTTTTCTGATGAGTCAATTCTTCACATCAGGTGGCAAAAGTAGTGGAGTTTCAGCTTCAGCATCCATCAGTCCTTCCAATGAATATTCAGGACTGATTTTCTTTAGGATTGACAGGTTGAATCTCCTTGCAATCCAAAGGACTTTCAAGAGTCTTCTCCAACACCACAGTTCAAAAGCATCAATTCTTCAGTGCTCAGCTTTCCTTATAGCCCAACTCGCACATCCATACATGACTACTGGAAAAACCTACCTTTGACTAGATGGACGTTTGTTGGCAAAGTAATGTCTCTGCTTTTTAATATGCTGTCTAGGTTGGTCATAACTTTTCTTCCAAGGAGCAGGAGAATTTTAATTTCATGGCTGCAGTCACCATCTGCAGTAATTTTGGAGCCTCCCAAAATAAATCTCTCACTGTTTCCATTGTTTCCCCGTCTACTTGCCATTAAGTGATGGGACTGGATGATCTTAATTTTCTGAATGTTGAGTTTTAAGCCAACTTTTTCACTCTCCTCCTTCACTTTCTGAGTAGGCTAAGCCCTACTCAGATAAAAGATAAAGACCACATATTTCTCATTCTCAAAGTCAAGGAGACTTTCTGGACTGTAAAGCTCTTTGGAGGCCAAGAAGGGAGTGATGTCAAGTCTACCCAAAGGCTTCTTTGCTAGAATTCAACTTGGCTAAGAGATGTGTATGTACTCATGGGAGGATCCTGAGAAAAACCAATATAGACTCAGAACCAGGCAAAGCAAGGTGATTAGCCAAAAGGAAACCTGGAAGAAATGCCCCATATAACTGAGAAACTACCACAAAGGTGCAACTCTCTGAGTCTTCCCACGTGTCTCTCCACATGTACCATACTCTTTTCTTCCTAATAAACACTTTACTTGTTTTATGTTTTTGCAAACAAAAGGGCCAAGGCCTTGTCACCTGCCACTGGCCTAGTGGCTAGGATTCAGCACTCTCACCACTAAGATCTGACTTCAGTCTCTAGAACTGAAACCCTGCATCAGGCTGCTGCAGGCCAAGGCCACCTGAGATCAGAACCTTTCAACATTTTAAATTTGTATCCAGAAAGCTGAGTTTATGAATATATGTGTTTCACCCGAACTCGAGAGTGTGTATTTTCTTTTGTAAAATTGAGTTGTGTACACTTCAACAACTGTGTGTCCAAGGTGGACAGACTGTATCCTTCAGGAGATTGTATGAATGTGGGAGAGCGGCAGAAACAATAGTAGCTGTCTTTCCCAGTAGGACAGACTAGGTTTTATTTAGGAACAAAGAACCCCACAATATTGGTGCTTTACCCAACACAAGTTTATTCTCACATGCTACATGTCCAACCTAGGTTGGTGAAGGGGGTTTTGGGGAGATGAGGAGTCTCTCTCTCTCTCTATCTCATCGCTCCTGATCCCCCTGACAAGGTTACTACCTGGAACACTACTGGTCACAAAGGTAGAGGGGAAGAATGCTCTGGATGGACCCAGAAGTGGCATAAGTTATTTTCTTTCATTGACTAGAACCAGTTTCATGGATAAGCCTAATCTCAAAAGGATAAGGAACCATAATTTTACAATGTACCCAAAAGGTACACTGAGGTGGAATACTTGGTGAATAGAACTTCTGTCTCACTGTCTTTCTGACCTCGGCTAGTTGTGAAATTGACTCAAATTATATACGGGACCAGAATGGACTACCATGTTGAACTGTGTTAAAGAGGCTGGACCACAACTGTTTAGTTTAAAAAAAAAAGAAACTGCTGCCTGTGCATTTGTGCTTTTGTGGAGGGGAAGGCCCAGAAAGAGAAATTTTCAAGCAGATGAGGTTCAAATAGAAGAGAAGACACAGGCGAGCAGTTTTTGTTTTCTTTTTTTTTTTAAGTTCCTCTGCCAGGAAATCAGAAATGCAAAAATTTTTATCTTGCTATGGAACAAGAACATGAATTTCTACTCAGATACTAGACCTTGTGAAGGAGAGAAAGTAACACAAAGGATTGCCTATGTTTGGGGAGCGAATTTAGCCCAAGCACTATATAATGTAAAAATAGCCAAGACCAAATATATTTTCAAAGGCAGTGACTGTGAAGATGTTAATAAGGGGAAAAGAGATTATTTTAAAAAATGGAAAATATTGCCTTGTTTATATTTGAAACACAAAATCATCATTTTTTTTTTTTTGGCAGCAGGATGTCTTAATTTCATTTTATAAATAGAATGGAAAATTAGATAAGAGAGGTTAGATGCATTGCTTGAGACTTGCATTTAATTTTGGACTCCTAACTCCCTGATTAACGCTTTATCCATCCTATTGATATAATTTACACATTGGTGGAATTGGGGCTCTTCTATTTCCTGTCTTTCTCTTCATTTCTAACCCTATTTTCAGACTTGATAGAAGGAGATAGATGTGAGTTTCATGAGATGAGGGACCATGAATCTCCCTCTTTCTTTAATTAACATTTCTGCTTATAGAGCAAAATAAACCTAGGGACCTGTTTGGACCAAACTGTGTACCCTCTTCCCTCTCCCTCCCCCCACCCAGTTCATATGTTGAAACCTGAAACCCCTCTGTAGGTGTAATTGGAAACAGGGCTTTTAAAGGGATAGGTCAAATGAGGTCATAAGGCGGGGGCCCTAATCCCAGAAGACTAGTGTCCTTATAAGAGCAAGAGAGCTCTCCACATGCACAGAGGAAAGGCCGTGTCTAGTCTCTGGTGTTTTATTATGAGGGCCTGAGCTGGCTCCTGGAGGACCTATTCTGTAATTCGTTGCACTAGTTGTATGGAATGACTTGCTAGGACACAGTGAGCAAGATATTTCATTGAAGTGTTCAGCTGCTACCTGAATTCAGAAAAGCCTGTATTTGTGGTTGGCACCAAATTAGATGCTGAAGGGGATGGGAAACATGACAAGACACTGCCTTCAATAAATGCAGAAACAGAGATTCAGAAATGACCATGGTAAAAATCAATGTGATCTATAAACAATAGAATGGATCCAGGAAAAAGAAACTCTGACAGGGACGTTGAGAAGCTTCCATCGAGGAGGCAGCAGTGGTTGGGTAGGAGTTTTCCCCTCAGCTCTCTCCTCCAAAATTACCTTTCAGTTTGACTTCTTTGTTCATCATTGGTAAATACCATTTCTCAGTGAAGCCAACATGGGCATATTTATTAATAAAAAAGAAACTAACATTTATTGAGCACCAACTATGTGTAAGACATTTACAGATTTCATTTCTTAGAAACCTACATCTCAATTTCATGCTTTTATGCCTACTTTACAGGTGCGGAAACAGATTTTAGGTAACTCGCCTAAGAGGACAAACGTGTTAGTGATGGAGATGAGATTTGATCCCAGATGGGGCTGATTTCAAAAAATCAGCATATTGTTTCTGTAGAGTGATAAACATTGCTGCTAAAGATCTCAGATCAATCTTTCTCAAAGATCAGTCACTGGTGGACCTGACATTTCATTTTATCTGTAGGTTTATCGATTTGGGGGTGGTAATTTTATTCATTTATTTATGGCTGTGCTGGGTCTTTGTTGCTGCTTGGAATTGTGACAAGTGGGGGCCATTCTTTGTTGTGGTGCACAGGCTTCTCATCGTGGTGGCTTCTCCTGTTGTAGAGCAGCAGCTCTAGGCACACAGGTTTCAGTAGTCGTGGCTCCCAGGCTCTAAAGCACAGGCTCAGTAGTTATAGGGCATGGGCTTAGTTGCTCCATGCCACGTGGGATCTTCCCAGATCAGGGATCAAATCTGTCTCCTGCACTGCCAGGCGGATTCTTTACCTGAGCCACCAGGGAAGCTCTATTTATTGATTTTCTTAAATTTTGATGTCCTTGCTCCTCTATGTCAGGGATCACTGTGTGGTTTTTTTCCACTGATATTTCCTGATCAGGGCCTGTCAGTGGTGCTTAATAAATGTTTATTGAATGGATAATTGCTCTTAGTGCTTCAAAAAGATATAAAATGTAATTTTGAGAACAATAAATAGATACTAGGTCGACTGATCTCTCTACTTCCTGGAAGTGCAAAGAGGTAGGATACTTAATGATGGCTATGGGTGGAGAATCTCTCAAGCCAATGACATGTTTGGATTTGTGGAATCTGAGGAGTTGTGGAGATCTGAGGAGATAGCCAACAGGTTCCTGGAAAAGTCAGCTTGGAGGTGAAGATACGCTTCTGAGGCCATCTTCAGAGGAAGTAGCTTAGATCATGGAAAGATGGAGTTGAGAGAGGCAGGGCAGAATGAGTGTGGAAGAAGTGAATGTCCAGGAGATTTGCTGACTTTCTATTAGTGTAAGGCATGTGGGTCTCAAACTGAGCTATTAGGCCTTTATTTCTCCTCACTATCAGCCCGCAGATGTCAGGTCTGTTCTCTAATATCCTTTTCATTATGTTTTTGTTGACACCTTTTTCTTTCTTCTAGACTCACCTACTCTGTGTACCCCCATCCTTTAATTCCAAATTCTATGGAACATTCCCTGATTTCAGCTTTTACTGATTTATCTTCCTTTGAATCTCGGCTGTTCACTCTTAAGCCAGAGATCTCTGCTTATCTGACTGCATATCCCTACCAGCAGAGCATTTTTTTAAAAACATATCTCCCAATATATGTATTTACTGATTCCTTGAAGTTTATACATAAACTACTCTAAAACATTATGTAGAAAAGAGGGAAACTTTAAAAGATGAAATAAAAAGGAAATAAACAGTATTTTAAAATATCATGTTTATTGTGATTTATTATATCTCAAGGAAAAATATTGACTTAGGGACACAGTTCATTGTTAATAACAGTGGATGTAAATCTAGGCTTCAAATGCTTTTTCTTTTTTGATAATTTAAAAACTTTGTTGATACCCTGATATATTCGAGAAGATCGTCTTTGTGATTACCTTTTCCTGAAGCTGATAAGGAGCTTGCTCCAGGAGAGGTAGAAATGTCAGTCCTGTCACTTTCTTGTGGTTAATTCCTACTAAAGTCATTAATATTATTTTCAATGGATAACTTACCAAAAATATCCATGGCACTTGTCCATTTTGTGGGAGCTATATTACCTAGTCTTTGTTAACTAGTTGGTAAGTTCATTGAAGTAGGGATGGACAAGTTCATTTGTCACAATTACTGGAAAGTAGAGCAGCCTCTGCCAACTCTTCCCACCTGTAAAATTTCTACTCTTCTCTCAGGACACATGGCTGTCTTACTTATGGTGCAGGTGAAGATACCAGTGTCTCCCTTTGCACCCACTTTTGGAGAACTGTGGTCCCATCCATAGTCCAAAGCACTCGATTACTTACTGGCTTGAGTTGTTCTGTTTCATATGCTCTTCTCTTTACTTTCTCAAGTTGTTAATAACACCTTGAAAGTCAAGATGACCATGTTGTTGGTCTCTCCTGATGGATTGGTTAACACACATTAGCTCTTTCCTCCTTTGTTTGTGTCATCTTTTTCATGAAGTTTGAGTTAAGGAGAAGCTAAGGTCCAAAGATTAATTGAGTGGTCAGCATGCCCAGTGTGATGTGCGCAAGCAACCTTCAAAAATGGAGTCCAGATCCGACACCAATATCTATGGTTGTTTCTCTCTGGATTTCCCAATTTACATCTCTTTTCAAGGGAGGGTGCTCTCACTTAAAAGCCCTGCACAATTCTCACTTTTTAGCTGTTAATTAGAATATTCTATTCTTGTACTCTGTTGATCTCCCCTCCTTCCTCCTCCCCTCTCTCCCTCTACTCCCAGCTCCTTCTGCGGCACAGAATATCTCACCTGACCAAGTTTAAAAAAAAAAAGATCCACAAAACAACTTGGGAAATTACATTTTGTTTAGCTTCCCTCCCCGGGATAGCAATTCAGAAATAGCACTTTCTGTGCAGTCTGTTGTAAGTAGCATTTCTTGGCCTGAGTCTCAGAATTGGCACCTCGCTAAGCACTTTCACGTCTGGTGTGAGACTGAGGCAGACTCACCTGAGCCCTTCACTGTGTTCAGTAAAGTTTGATAATAACTGATAGGCATTGAAAGACCCCTCACTGTGGTGACATGGAGCCTTGTACGCAGTCTTTCTATTCATCATGGTGGATAAGTCACTTCATGGGTCTGTGTGTTTCATTGTAGGTAAAAATTGAACCTACTTCATAAACTTGTTTTCAGGATTATTGAGGACTGGTACAATAAACATACTTTGAAAAACATACATTTGTGAACCTTATCCATTTGTCCAAAGCTATAAAATGTACAACATCAAGAGTAAAACCTACGGGAAACTGCAGGAAACAATGGTTTTCTAAGGGAAACAATGCTTTGTCAATATAGTTTCATCAGTGATCATGAATGTTCCACTCAGATACGGGATGTTAGTGAGGGAGACTATGCTTGTGTAGGAGAAGGGGGAACATGGGAAATTTCTGTACCTTCCTCTCAGTTGTGGGGTGAACCTAAAACTGTTCTAAAAATAAAGTCTATTGAAAAAACACAAGGTATTACACAAATGTAAGATGTCCTAACAAATTTCCTCTTTTCTGCAAATGTTCTCCATTCTTCTGCTCTTATAATCCTGGGAAATAGGTCAGAACCCAGGGAGAGTGAGATGCACAGGGAAATTATTTCATTTTAATTGGTGCTTAGAAAGGGGTTAATGCACAGAAGTATCAATGGTAACTAACAGTGGCATTTTAGATTGGATTGAGGATGGTAGGGGAAGGGATCTGGATGGGAGCCCTAAATTTTTGTTTCCTTATTTATCCTTCACCTATTGACCCATTTTTTTTTTTTTTTTTTACAGTTTCCATGTGTTCACTTAGACAATATATTGGCATTCAGGCTAAGAAAATAGTACTACACCATACCATAGATATCCACCTGATTAATTCTTTATTCATTAGTTAATTTGGCAACACTTATTAAGTACTGATCTGTGCTATAAATTATTTAAGGTGCTGGGATGAAAAATGTCCATCTATAAGCAATATTCTCTATCCTCAAGGAGCCCCAGTTTATGACTTTTGCTGTCTTTCAATATTGAATACACACACCAAATCATCTTCCCCTAAACAAATGCTGGACTTCTGCAGAATTTAAGTCATCAGGTTGGATATCTTATTGAGGCCTGGGTTGTAGTGTGTGTAAAAGAGTTAAATTTATTCAATTACCCTGGGAAATAAAACCTGTTTTAAATTGTCTCAGTTCTTACTTCTTCTTCTCCTTTCATGGTACCCACGTCAATGTAGCTAAGAACATTCCCCCAGAAATCCCCATTGCATCACAAAGTTAGGAACCAATCCACGTGTACACTGAAACAAGCAATGTCCTTCTAGACTGGGACTAGCAAGTTGGGTGGGGTGTTGCTTGAACAGGCTTCTGATTTGTGTTTTTTAGAAGGAAATTATTTACAGCCCATAGAGTCCTTGACACCAAGTTGAAATAAGTGATAATTCATTGTGTGAAATTCCTAAGCGGGAGAGTTAAGACTCTACAACTAACTCTGGAAGATAGTGAAGGACAGGGAAGCCCAGCATGCTGCAGTCCACTGAGTTGCAAAGAGTTGGATGCGACTTAGCGACTGAACAACTGAGTTAGGACCAAAACTCTTCATAGAAATTATTTTGTGATAACATTCTGCTTCTCACATTCGGTTGCTGGCATTTCATGCTATGTCACTGCATGTCATCTCATGTCATGCTGATTACTTTCCTTTCCTTTTTAAAATGTGCAAGTACTTACAGAGTATCATTTTTTTCAAGGAAATGTTTTAATGCAGAGATAGACATGGTATGTTCCTTTGGTTCAAAGAACCTGCAGTCTATTGTTGTATTTCTACTGATGCTTCCCACTCTTACTTGCATTCAGCAAAGACACCCGATCCTGAAGTCACACAGTTGTTCACATGTTGGAGAATGCAGGGTCTAGCAGCAGTTGTAATGGTGAGTGTTCAGCGGCACTCGATCCAGGTGGCATCAGCCAAAGAAGCACAGCAGATGACATGACTTATTTATATTTTCTGAGCCTGGTTTTCATCTTTTCTGTCAATTCCCTGATGTGCCCAATATCCTTCCAAAATTTTGTTTTTCTTTTTAAATTAACATTAGTTTCTCTTGCATTTGACCAAGAACCTTGATCTATTTTCTCAGTTTATATGTATATGTGTGTGTGTGTTTGTGTGTGTATGTATGTATGTATGTATGTATACCTGTGCTGTGCTGAGTCACTCAGTCATGTCTGACTCTTTGCAACCCCATGGACTGTAGCCCGCCAGGCTCCTCTGTCCATGGGGATTCTCCAGGCAAGAATATATATACATGTTTTATATAATATGTATAACTATATAAATTATATGAATATATATATTTCATGTGTATGTTTTTGTATGTGTATATGTAGAAAAAAATATTTATATAATGAAATTATATTCCAGAGAAAGATTCTAGTACAAGGATTTAAAATCTACATTTCCATGGTCACTCCTACACAGAACGCCCCTCACCTATATGGGTCACCATTCCATGCTGCTGCCCCTTGTCCTCAGCCCTGTCTTCTGTATGCTCTGTCCTCACCTGATCTCAGAGTCTCCCATCTTGCACTCAGTACAGATTCAGTTTGCAGAGTCCAGGTAGAGAAAGAAATGCTTCTGAAAGCAGAAATTGTTATTGCATGAGTGTATGCCATTCTTGATGCCAAACATCACCAATCTAGTTCTAAAACCTAGCATCTGGGAAGGGGTGCCTTAGGTTCATTACCAGATGCATCTGGCTAGCACATGCCTGATTTGCAAATTGGAGCCTTTGTGAATGGGAAGAGCTTGCGGTCAATCTGTAAAAAGGTTTTGACAAGAGACTGTCTTAGAAAACCATAGAATGAAGTAGAAAGGTAGCATTTGCTACAGACAAACCAGAGAGCATTGTCTGTATCAGAAAATGATCCCAGATTTTAAGTGAATTCTGGAATTTTCTATGGACCTTAGAGTCATCTGCTGCCATCTACAGGTCTTAGAATAGGCACCTTTGGTTTTAAGTTCCACATGGGGCCTGTTTACACATTTAGAACTTTGGGCCAAATTAATAGGTTTTAACTGAAGTTTCTATAGAATGATCTTGATATACTATCTATAACAAGGACTCCCTCATGGCTGCACATCAGAAACACTGAAGGAGCTTTCCTCAAAAATTGATTCCTAGACTTAAAAATTCTGATATAATTGGTTTGCTTTTTGTTGTTTTATTTATTTTTGGCCACACTGTGTGGCTTGGGGAACCTTAGCTCCTGACCAGGGATTGAACCTAGGCCATGGCAGTGAAAGCCCATGTCTTAACCACTGGACCACCAGGGAATTCCCTGTTGTTGTTTTTAAGATTCCCCAGTGGATTCTAATATGAGGCCAGGTTGGGAACCATGGATACATAAGAACAAAAACACTAACAGCAAAAAACTTAATTTGGTCAAAGTTTTCAGCAAGGAAGAGAAAAATGGGATGGGTCAAGGTAGGAATCTGAAACTCAGAACAACCCTTAAAAATAATACCTCTGCAAATCATGATTCTCTTATTTCAGGCATGGTAAGAGAAGTCCCTTGGGCTGCAAGGAGCTCAAGTCAGTCAATCCTAAAGGAAATCAACTCTGAATATTTATTGGAAGAACTGTTGCTGAAGCTCTAATACTTCAGGCATCTGATACGAAGAGCCGACTCATTGGAAAGGACCCTGATGCTGGGGAAGAATGAAAGCAAAAGGAGAAGGGGACAGCAGAGGATGATAAGGTTAGCATCACTGACTCAATGGACATGAATTTGAGCAAAGTCTGGGAGACAGTAGAGGACAGAGGAGTTTGGCGTGCTAGAGTCCACGAAGTTGCAAGGAGTCAGACACGACTTAGCAACTGAACAACAACAAACGATGCAGCAGCTGGAATCATTGATTGTCTCAATTCCACAGATAATAAAAGTCTTTGCTTTTTTGTACCTCCAAAAATGTCCGACATAGTGCTCAGAGAACTACGCAGATAACAGCAATACTCTGCACTTTCCCATACTTTGATCCCTTAGTTTCTAGCATTCTTTTCTGTTCTCCTTAGGAACATACTCAATCTCTTGTTCCTCAGCTGGTTTCGTCTGCAGGTGAGAAGATAGCTTAGGACACTTCAGTTCAAACCACACAGCTTCATGAAGCCCAGAAAGTCTTCAGATATGTTGAACTGAGAGCTCCAGTTCTTTTCTTTCAAGGATCCCTCCAGAAGGGCAATGCTTGCATGTACACTTAGATTTTTCCCTTTTTCTTCTCTCTCTCTCTCTTTTTTTTTTTTTTATGAAGCAAAGGATACCAGAGCTCTGGATGAATGCTTATAGCTCTGTGCTTTGGCTCAGTATGTATGTGCATACATGAACCCCTCAAATGTTTGTGAGTCCCCATCAAGAACAGAACTATTTAAAAACTGTAATGCTCTCCATTGACACCTCCAGTTGAAGAGCAATTTTATAGCATAATTATAACGTATTGCATAATTTGGAAAAGCTTTTGTTCTCATTGCGATTATCCTCAGAGAGCTCCTTTTTCACCTCCCCCTTCCCACACTAACTGACTTAAGAATATCCAACCCTTAAAGGCTGTTTTGCCTTCATAGAATAAAAATGAAGCTTTAAGATGAAGTGCATAAGTGATGGGTGGGAGAGAAATTTGGTACATGATTCACTGCTTTACTGTGGTGAAGGTAATTTCTTGTTCTTAAGAGCTTTCTTCCTAGGATTTCACTGGGGAAAAAAGACCTTTGGGGGACAACTGTAGGCATCAAAAGCCCCCGGAAAGAAGTAGGTTTCCTAATTGGTTCCTGCCCCTGAGCAAGTCTCAGGGCTCCTTGAGAGCTCAGTTTGCTCACTTTCAAAAGTAGGGAACTAGATCAGATGATTCTTAAAGCCAACGCTTAAATACTAGAATTCTGTCATCAAACAACAGATCCACTCTTTGTAGACCTTGAAAACAAAAAATTCTGTATCCCTTTGGGATTCATGTTTTAACAGTCAGGACAAAGGGTGTCAGAATGGTATTATTTCCAAGTCCCCCAGAAATGCTGATTTTTCTGCATATAAAATGCTGACTTTCACTATTTGACCACAACCAAGAGCACTTAAAAAGGGAAAAGAGTGAAGGCTTCAAAACATACTATGAGGAAACTTCCCTGTTCAGTGGTTGAGAATCCACCTGCCAATGCAGGGGACACAAGTTCAATCCCTGGTTCAGGAAGATTTCACATGCTACAGAGCAACGAAGCCTGTGCACTGCAACAAGAGGACCCACTGCAGTGAGAAGCCTGCGCATTGCGACTAGGCAGTAGCTTGCAATTGCCGCAACTAGAGAAAGCCCACGTGCAGCAATGAAGACTCAACACAGCCAAAAATACATACATACATACATATATATATATATACTATCAGCCATGAGGTACCCTACGCTGGGACTTGTTTAGCATTCATGAGATGCTAAATGAATCACCTCAGTCTCCTCTTTTTCTTAGTAAGTCCTGAATTTTGAAGAAGTTACTGTTTTCCCCCAGCCATATCTAGCATCCAAGGAGGCTACCACAGAGACAGGAAAACACACAGTGCAGTTTTCAAGGCACTTGGAACATCAGGAACTTCCACTGTCCATTATAAATCATCCAGGTAATACATGCACACGGTCAAACACCAATCAGTACAGCAAATTTAAAATAACAATCAATTCTTATTAAACTCCTTCCTTTTCCTTGTTCTCCTTTTATTGATTTATAACTTTAGCTCTCCTGAGGGTTATCTCTGAGACGAAATAAGGTGCTAATGGTTTTGTGCCTTCATTTCTTTATTTTAGATAACATTCATCATCTTCTTTCTGTAAAAGGTGAGGATTTAGGTCATTCTCACTATTTCCCCTCTTCCCATGCCTTTTCCAATTTTTGATACAGATGACATTGATTTTTGCTCTTCTCTTCATTACTTTTATAGCTTTAAATTCTACAATTTTAGTTTTGTTTCTTGTTCTATAAAACTATGGACTTCTTAAATGTTCTTGCTCTATCGAATTTTCGGGCCAGACCTTGCACACGATCTGTTTGCTCATCCCTCTGCTGTTGATCCTCATCCATCACTCCCTCCAATACACTGGTTTAAATGTCCTCAACCTTGAGGAGCTTAACTCAAGTTTAAAAGGTGGCCATCCTTTAGTCACTTATTTCATACATTCACAATATTAACATAATTTTATGTGCTTACCTATATCCTTTATAATGGTGTCTGTGCTGGTCCCAACTTCTTAATCCAATCAATTAATTGAGGGTAGACATGATCATTATTTCTAATCTTCCAATAGAAGCTTATGCAGACAGAGCTCTGCAGTGAAAGTGTGCTCAGTTCACGCTGCTGATTAAAATAACTAAAGACACATTCCCATCCCCCAAGTTACTGTTGACAATTTTGAACTGTCAGTGCCAAGTCACAGTTTTGGGAAAAAAAAAAAAAAAAGAGAGAGAGAGAGATTCTTTCCAGCCTAGAAGGTCACTTCTGTTCACCCTGAGAGAGTGTTAATTAACTGATGCCTAGTACATCTGCAGCATCTCTTGAGAGTTACCCCCTTTCTTGGTAATAAATCAAATGGGTTGGCATTAAGCCTTAAAAGGAGTAGATAAAGACCAGGTATACCCCATAAATATTTTTGGACATGGACTTGGTTTTTGTGTTGTTTGGTATAAGGTTTGATGGTTCTTGGTTTCTGATTAATTTCTCACATTGGAGGTGATGTCCTTAGGAAAGTAGGAGCATGCTGAGCAACCTTGCGGAGGTTCTATCCTCACCAGGGTAAGATGGTGGAGGCTGGGGGGGACTAAACATAATGAACTACTGAAAGCTTGGGGATCTTCTTCCTAACCTGTATTCCTAGGGGTGCAGAATAGGCATAATACAGTCAAATTAACTTGGTAAAACTGGCTTTCCAATCTTCAGGTCACTTTATTAATAAGCTCTTATTCACTTTTTGATTAAGTTATGAAGAACTGAAAATCTGAGAGCCTTCGATGCCTTTTAAAAATAATCAAATAAAAATTCAACTCATTCTATTAAATATGGTCATAAGTATTTTGAACAGTGACACTCTATTTGGCGAAAGGAAGCATCCCATTTGCTTATTAGGGTGGGTCATATATTTTATTTATAAACTCAGAAAGGAAGTTGTTTTTCCTCCACCCTCTACATTTAATCTACTGCTTGTAGCTCAACCAAGTGAGGAAGATTCCCACCTGTTCTGTGGTAATCCCAAATCAGTACCCTTTTAACTGAAGCCTCACTCTGGCCCACACTGAGGTCATGTTCTCAGTTCAAATGGGGTGAAGGGACAGTGAGCTTGCCATTCTGTATTCATGGAAATAGGGGAGCCCCTCCCCACCACTGCTTCATCATGACTAAACAACTCCCATGCACTGAATTGAATAGTTCTATTGCGCAAGTAAATGTTGGTTCTATGCACTATTTTAGTATTGGGTGGTGGTGGTCAAAACAAGGACTTGCTTTGGGCTTAGCCAGCATGACCACAGCTATCAGCCGTATAAAAGGGGTGTGGTCATCCCCAGCAGAGGGGCTCCTGAAAATACGCATAGCATTTTTCCAGAGCCCATGACTGCTTATTCAAGAGCACTTTCCAGTAAGTGTTTTGTGAGAGGTGGCCACAGTTCAGGCTTACTGTCTCAGGAGAGCCAAGCTCCTCTGTAATAGTGAAGAACTGGTCTTCAGCTCTGACAAAGGAATAAGAGTTTCTCATATGGATTTGCAGAGGTGGAAATTGGTATTTACTGGCTTCTATTTTGTTGTCTGTCTACCTTAATATTTATCTGAAGTACAAACATGACCAAGGAAGAACTGGCCTCTGCAAAGCCTATTTGGCTTTCTCTCTTAACCCTGAGACAGCACGACCATGGTGAGGCCATTTCCCTCTCAGCTGGCCACTGGGTCCTCTGTCCAGAGGGCTGTGAAAGGCATTACCCCAAGGGTGTGAACTGCTCAGTGCCTTCTGCTGTTCCCTCAGCAGTTTCTCAGGATGCCTTAAAAATAATCCTTTCTTTTCACGTGGAGTGGATTTGCAGGTCTGGAGTCTGTAAAGCCAATTTTCATTTTTAATCTGGTGTGAGCCTATCTCATTAGTCAGTCAAGGCCTCCTTTTCACACTTGCCTTGGGACACAAAGGAAACCCAGTTATGAGCTGTTAATTAGCTATTAGGGGACTGGGAAACTTCCAACGAGTCATTATTCACACTGTTTGAGGCTAATACTTATTTAATTAGAACTATTCCTTTCCTGTCATAAATCCCTAGTTAAAATAAATTTAGCTCAAATTGTCAGTTTAGCTTAAAAAGAAACTGGTGGCTAATTCCAATTCTACTGACTTTTTATGGGACAAATGCTTTAATAAGTGCTGTCCTGCCGCTCCATGCATGGAGACTAGAAACTGGCCAGAACTTGCACTTAGGGGGATGTATGTGTGTGTATGTAGATGGAGAATGCTCACGAAATGAAGCAAGTGGGCTCCCCTTGGGTGCATACCACTCTCCCACATATTTTCTTTAGTCTTTTGAAAACTTTGATGGGAACCCAAGATCTGATCGTGGTAGGGGTGAGCAGGAGTAAAACAACACTGTCCTTTCACCTGCTATGTATCTCTATCTTACTATGTGGTCACACATTCTTAAATCCAGGATTAGCTCAGGCAGGGGTGGAATGGAGCATACTGAGTAACGAAGTATCTAGACAGAGAAGGGTTCAGCAGAAAACTTTTTGTTTCTGTTTCCGAAGCTCGTGAAAAAAAGAGTTTTTATATTTTCTTCTTGTTTTGGTTATCTATGGCTGTAAGCCATCAAAAACTTGGTAGCTTAAAAGAACAATTGTTTTATTTGTTAGTCACTAATTTGGATAGGGCTCAGTTTGGTGATTCTTAGCTCTCTATGGAGTCTGCTGGGGTTCATTTGACTGCATTCAAGAAAGTTCTATCATATTATGTCTGGTACCTCAGTCTACTCCATAGGATCTATCTGCCTGTCTATCTCTTTCTCTTATAGCTAATTTGGGCTTCTTCACAGCAAGAATGTCATAGGATAGGTGGATATCTTACAGGGTTGCTGGGTTCTAAGATGAAGTGTTTCAAATGGCATGATGGAAGTTGCAAATTTTTTAAGGCCCAGTCTCAGAAGTTATCTAATGTCACTTCCACTGCATTGGGTTAGTCAGAAGAGGCTACATGGTCAGCCTAGTCTCAAAAGAAGGGAAAACTGACTTCCTCTCTCAGCGGCCGCCCAATCACAAAAATTTGTCCCATCTTTAAAGTGTCACACTTAAACTTGCCATTTCCAAAGTCGGACTTTTATTGGTTGATTGAGTGTCGTATAGGGGTCTCTCAACCATCATTCAAGATATGAATGAGGAGTGCACAGTTATGTGGATGCTGGAGATGTGACAGATCCCAGCATCAGTTAAAGATGATTTCAGCTGTGAAGAACAGACAGCCTAAATCAAATCTGATAATATTATGTAAAAATGTATTTGCTTAATAAGCAGAAAGTCCAGAGGTGGAAGGTTGCCTTCAGGGTTGCTTTATACAGTACTTTAGTGATACCATTGAGTGATGTCTTATTGCTCTCATCTCTCTTCTGTGACATTCCCCATGTTGGCTTCATCCTAAGCTCCTCTGCTTTTGGCTGGGTGGCTGCCAGTAGAGACTGGCTGCTTGCTTCCTTGTTCATGTTAAGTGGGAGAGAGAAAGAGAAACACTATTTCTGTCTTTTTCTTAAAAGTGAGAAGGAAGTTTTCAGAGGACCCCAACAAATTTCTCCTCATGTCTTACTGGCCAGAATTGGGTCCCATGATCATTTCTGAAACAATTACTGACAAGAGGCATGGGATTATTCTTACACCGGTATGTCTCAACCTGAACTTGAAGGTGGAGGTGGTTTCCCTAAGATATATTGGCTATGTAGAATTTTTTAAAAAAGTAAGTTTGGGTTATATTAGGAAGAAGGAAGATGGCAATTTTTGGATAGGCAGCCAAGAATGTTATTGCATTGCCTTAAAGATAAATCCATGGCATCAATTTTTCTTAAGCTAGAAACTAAAAATTCCTTTGGAGACACAAAAGACCCCAAAGAGTGAAAAAAATCTTGAGAAAGAAAAATGGAGCTAGAAGATTCAGGCTCCCTGACTTCAGACAACAATTACAGTCATCAAAACAGTATGGTACTGGCATAAAACCAGAAACATAGATCAATGGAATAGGATAGAAAGCCCAGAGATAAATCCATGCCCGTATGGTCAATTGATCTATGACAAAGGAGGCAAGTCTATATAGTGGAGTAAAGACAGTCTCTTTAATAAATGGATTAAACACCTAAATGTAAGACCTGATACTGTAAAATTAGAGAAAAACACAGGCAGAACACTCTTTGACATAAACTTCAGTAATATCTTTTTAGATCCGTATCCTAGAATAATGAAAATAAAACCAAAAATGAATAATGGTACCTAATTAAACTCAAAAGCTTTTGCACAGCAACAGAAACCATAAACAGAACAGAAAGACATCCCACACAATGGGAGAAAATATTTGCAAATGATGAGCCTGACAAGAGATCAAGCTCCAAAATTTACAAACAGCTCATGTGACTCAATAAGAAACAACTCAATAATAAAATGGCCAGAAGACCTAAATAGACATTTCCCCAAAGCTATACAGATTACCAAGAGGCATATGAAAAGATGTTCCACATCACCAATTACTAGAGAAATGCAAATCAAAACTATAGTGAGATATCACCTCACACCAGTAAGAATGGCCATCATCAAAAATCCTACAAACAATAAGTGCTCGAGAGGGTGTGGAGAAAATGGAACCCTCCTACACTGTTGGTGGGAACATGAACTGGTACAGCCACTATGGAGAACAGCATGGAGTTTCCTTAAAAAACTAGAAATAGACCTATCATATGATTCAGTAATCCCATTCCTGGGCATGTTTCCAAAGAAAGCTAAGGTTCGAAAGATACAGGCACTCCAATGTTCATTGCAGCACTGTTTACAATAGCCAAGACATGGAAGCAACCTAAATGTCCATCCACAGAGGTATGGATAAAGATGTGGTACATATCAATACAAGGAATATTATGGAGCCATAAAAAGAATGCCATTTGCAGCAACATGCATGGACCTAGAGATTATCATACTAAGTAAGTCGGACAAAGACAAATATATATGATATTGCTTATATGTGGAAACTAAAAAATGTGATACAAATGAACTTACAAAACAGAAACAGATTCATAGAATTAGAAAACGAACTTATGGTTACCAAAGGGGAAAGGTGACAGAGAGGGATAAATTGGGAGTTTGGGATTGACATATACACACTACTATAATTAAAATAGATAACCAACAAGGACCTCTTGTATATCATGGGGAACTCTGCTCAATATTTGGTAATAGCCTAAATGAGAAAAGAATTCAAAAAAGAAGAATATATACATGTATATGTATAACTGAATCACTTAGCTGTATACCTGAAACTAACATAACATTATTAATCAAGTATACTCCAATATAAAGTAAAAATCTTGAAAAATTTTCTCTTAATTGAGTATTCAATTTCAGAAGAAATTATTATAGAATGGGCAACATTACGAGACAAAACTGTTGCAAATCGTACTTTGTACCAAGAGAGTAATCTCTCCAATGTCTCTGTTTCCATCTCTAAAATTAGAATAATAGTACCTATTTCTTAGGGTCAGGATTAAAAAGAGATAATGTATGTAGGATGTTGGGGCAAAGTAAATAAGCCTATCCTTGAGAGTGCAAAAATAGAGGTCCTCTTGAGGGAACAGCAGGGTGTTTCTGAAGGGCCCAGCAGAGAGAGGATATGAGACACAGTAGCTTTTCAAGGCAGAACATAAACATATCTGAAAACCCAGAATGTAAACTCTTGCAATAAGAACCATCTGGAGTGGGGAGGGAGGGCTGGGGCAGATCCCTCTGAGTGTTTCCTCCTCCACAACATGTTTTTTAGAACTGAAATCAGGTTATGAAGAGCATCAAGGCAGCTTTGAAGAGGAAGTCACAAAAGGACAGGCAACAGCTTGGGGACATGGGTGCGCTGTGTGCTCCTTGGGGGAGAGGAGGGGAGCAGACTTGCCTTCTTGACCTTGCCTGATGGCATGCCAGGTCATTAAGGAGGGCCTTACCTCCCCCACACCTCCTGCCTCTCTGGCTCCCCACTGAGCCCAGGAACCAGTGGGAACATCGCAAACCCAGGCTAGGCTCTGGGCCAATCCGCCCCACCCAAAGGATGATGACCATACCTCTGACTCCCACTATTTCCCACATCCTATCAACAAAGCACAGTTTTGTTTTTTTTCTCGCTCTCTAATTCTCTCTTCCCACCATCCCCTCTCAATACTGCCAGGACCTTTATGTTCTATGAGAGTATTTGGAATGTTAAGAGATTCTCAGGGAGAAGTTTTCATCATTCAATCAGAATTGGTTTTTCATGTGCATTAACTCCAGCCAGCATGCCAACATGTCTGATGTCCCATAAGATGTAAAATTACAAGGCAATATCTTCTTCAAAGGTGAAAAACAAACCCCAGATGTTTCCAACAGCAGTTAAGAGCCACAAAACACGTTAGAAAATTTCCTCTAACTTTAACTCTAGCACAGATAATCTAGACAAAAATCTTAAAAAAAAAAAAAAAGAAATCGCCTTAGAAAGTACTTTGATGTTGGGTGTACAATTAGCTAAAGCTTCGTATTTCAAATATTTGAGGCAAATTTGAGTATGTTTTTGGGTGACATTAAGCCTGAAATTAATGTCAGAACCTGGCTAAAGGACTACAAAAGACACAGAAATCTTTATATGGTGGATGTCAAGAAGCACAGACCATTTGCCTGTCCTTTTCCTCCTGTACAGCAGCTGTAAGAGAAGTATTACCATCCCACCCCACAGATGAGAAAACAGGTTCACAGAGTCAATGTCAGACATGTAATTTACCAAGTCGATTCCAGTTCTAAACGTGTTACAGTGGCTTCCTGCTGACATAATGACCTATCTTAGCCATGTTTTAGCTCCCTGTGCAAGACAAGTCATGCCCAAATTGGGAAATGTGAGTTCCTACCCTAGCTCTGCCCCTCATTAACAGGGAGGAATTGGATAAGCCACTTCCCCTCTCTGGGTGAATGGGCAGGCTAGACAGCCTCTGGAAGCAGAATTGTCGTGGAAGAGCTGAGGTTGCTTCAGCTATTCTGTGTGCCCAGCTACAGTCTAATCCTGCCGATTAGTTCTGCTGAGGGCATGTGACTGGGGCAGAGTTCACCTAAATGTCTTGGGAGGAAGGAACCACTGTAAAAATCAGATCTTTCTTGGCCCAGAGAGCCACCACCAGCCACGCATCCTCTGCATGCAGCACTGGAAGAGCGCTCTTGGTGAACAACTCGGGCTGTGATGTGTTTTCAACCCCAACGTCACACTGTCAAATGTCTGTGGACTGAAAAATCAAGGAGAATTTTTGTTGAAGAAACCTTACATGTTAGGAAATCTTATAGGTATCTCTAAAAATTACTTTGCTGTGCCTATAAGGCAATATATAAATAAGATCACACTGGCATACTGGCTGTTTACAAACTGTGAGAGGCGGAGTCAGGGAGTGAAGCTAGTGGGTGAGATTCCCTGGCAGGCTTCTCAGAGATCAGTGGTTTTGAAAAAAAAAAAGAAAAAAAGAGGGAGGGGCAATCCAGGCATGGTACAGAAACCATTTCCTTTTGGCTGGGAGCTTGAAAAGCAGCTGGGGGAAGCAAAAGGCAAAGGACAAACTATGAGGATATGGGAGATGCTTGCTAGAATTGGGATTTACAGAAGGTAATGAGAGGTCAACTTGGGGTCTGCTAGAAGGTTATCACTGATTTTCTTTCTTTTCTTCTAGGGCAGCTGCACAGCATGGAACCTGCATTCAGATATCTACAGCAGGTGACTGGGCCTTGGCTAACTGGCAGTGGGCTGGGAGATGGAGGAGGAAGGGTGTGTGCAGATGTTGGAGGCAGATTAAGGAGACCTTTCAGCTCCCTGAAGGACAGCCGCCTTCTCTTATAAACATTTCTTCTCTTCTCATCACTCCTTTTCTGTATTTACCCAGTTCACTGATGGCAACTCACAAAAGATTTGCAGAGCCTCACGTTTTCCTTTTGGGCTTCCCTGGTGGTTCAGTGGTAAAGAATCCACCTTCAATGCATGAGATGCGGGTTCAATTCCTGGGTCAGGAAGGTCCCCTGGAGAAGGAAATGATAACTCACTCCACTATTCTTGCCTGGGAAATCCCATGGAGAGAGGAGCCTGGTGGGCTACAGTCCATGGGGTCACAAAAGAGTCAAGCAGGACTTAGTGACTAAACAAGTTTTCATTTTAGTTGCAAGCTGGGCCTTGAAGGAGGATAAAGCAGACTCTTTAGTCACATCTGCCCTTGTGGATGCTGTGGTCTTGTTTGTTAGAGATGAAGATCTCATACTGTCTGTGGTCATCCAATAAGGTGCTTGCAGAACAAGGCTGGAAAGGCCCCTCCCTCCTCCTTTTTTTTTTTTTTTTTTTTTACAAAGAATGCTTTGAAAGAAAGAACACAAAATCGAGCCTGGTTCCTGAAAGTTTTCATAGCAGCAGCTGGTTCTGAGATACTTTAGTGAAAACCTCGGGACTCTGTTGCCAGTGAGAAATATACAAGATGACAAACCACACTGACCAACTACTTTAGAGGAGGTAAAGCCCAGCTTTGTCTAAATCAAAAACCACAGAGTCATAGGAAGATGTCCTTTCCCACCAAATGGGATGTCCTTGAACAGCATCCAAGATACATGGTTATGGGCCTCTTCTCCAACATACTCTGTGCTGAGAAACTAACTGCTATTCAAGGTACCCCAATGACCTATTGTTGAAAAACATTCCTCTTTACATAGAGCTGAAAACTGCCTCCCAGTAATTTCAACCCACAGATTCTAATTCTGGAACTACATAAATCTATTTCTTCTTTCAGATGACAGCCTTTCCAATACAGTGCGACCATTATCTTGTCGCTCTTTTTCTTCTCTATTCTTCCTCATAAAAGTCTGTTTTCTAGGTCTGGATTTTTTCAGCTGTTCCTCGGTCTTCACTGACTTCCAGACTCTTCTTCTGGGATGCCCTATATTGTCAGTGCCCAACTAAGGAGAATTATCTGAGAGGAAAATATATTACAGATGGGGCTGCCTTGCATAGAGCTTAGCGGGTCTATGATTTCCCTTGATCTGGGATGAATTGCTATTATGGCTAATAGCCATGCAAAATACATTAAAAGAAAGAAGCTAAACATAAAACATTAGAAACAGTATGATTCCATTTATATAAAGTCTCAGAATAAGCAAAACAAATCCCCAATGGAAATCAGAAACTGAGGATGGATGAATTTATTGGACAGGAGCACAAGGGAAATTGCTGGGGTAATGGAAAAGTGTCTTACTTTATTTGGGATAATGGAAAATAGGTGCATAGTTGTCAAATATCATCAATCTCTGATCTGTACTTTACTGTATGTAAGCTATGCTTCAATACAAAGAAAATTCAGAAAATGTTCATATAGCAAACCACCTTCTTTTGCCCTCAAATTTTCCTTCCATTTGTTCAGCTTGAGGTATTTATAAGACAGCAAAATGCCACAAATGTATATCAAGAAGTGCAGCCGCCAGCTTTTCTATTGTTAGTCAATTAAGCATGCACAAATTTGCTTTCTTCATTATGTGATTCTACTTTTATGTATTGAAAGAAAAAAAGCAACTAAATCTCAAGCACAATATTTCAATGCCAATTACCTTCACAAAAACTACTTGATTCTTGATATTTTATTAAAATACAAGGATAATAAAGCAATTAGAAAAACATCTTTATTGAGCTGAAATAAGACTTAGGCACCCTTGTGATGAGGGAGGTGGTACCACTCAAACAAATGCTAATTAAATAAAAGCTAATGTTAATTGCTAGTTTCTTTATTGGTTTGGTGGTGCAAAGAGTAGGTCTTTTTAAAGGCAAAAATGCTCCAAAACTTTTGTTTCTGCTATTTCTGACTCAACTCACAATTTGAACGTTAGTACAACCCACTGAAGCAAGAGAAAACTGAGGTTTTCTAGACATCAGAAGGAACTCTCGTCAGTCAGTAATTGGGATCATTTTCAAAGTTATCCAAGACAGAATAAAATTAAAAAGCCAACAAAGCCCCATAACCTCAGTCTTACCACAAGGAAACTATCTGACAAATTCCAATATAAGGGCATCCTACTGTACACCTGACCAGTACTCCCCCAAACTGTCAAGGTTATCAAGAACAAGGAAAGTCTAAGACTCTTGCCACAGTCAAGAGGCACCTAAGGAGACATGACAGCTAAGTGTAACAGGATGTCCTGGATGGGATTCTGGAACAGAAAAAGGACATAGGTAAAAACTAAGGAGATTGAATAAAACAAACTTTACTTAATAATAATGTATAAATGTTGATGCATTAACTATAAAAAAATGTGCCATATAATGTAAGATGTTAATAATAGGGGAGACTGGAGAGGGGTATAGTAGAATGTTCCATATGATCTTCTTGATTTTTCTATAAATCTAAAATTAAGTCTAAAGAATAGGTTACTATATAGATTGTAGAGCATGGGGAAAAAAAATCCAGAAAGTTCCACATTGAGGTTTTCAGAGGTAATATATCTTCATGATGGCTGAGTGCCAAAGAATTGATGATTTCAAATTGTGGTGCTGGAGAAGACGCTTGAGAGTCCCTTGAACTGCAAGGAGATCAAGCCAGTCAATCCTAAAGGAAATCAACCCTGAGTATTCACTGCAAGGACTGTTGCTGAAGCTCCTATACTTTGGCCACCTGATGTGAAGTGTCAACTCACTGGAAAACACCATGATGCTGGGAAAGATTGAAGGCAAAAGGAGAAAGGGGTGGCAGAGGATAAGATGGTTAGATAGCATCACCGATTTCAACAGACATGAATTTGAGCCAACTCCAAGAGATAGTGAACGACAGAAAAGCCTTTCATGCTGCAGTCCATGGGGTTGCAAAGAGTCAGACACGACTGAGTGAAAAACAACACTATATCTTCACGATGGGACTAAAGGTTTTTAAAAAGTCATGGAAGGAAGCCTTCAGAACCTGTACCCTTTACGTCCTTCAATGGGTCTAGCGGAGGGAAGTGCTGGCTTCTGGTCATGTGTGTGTTTGACTACACTAGATCTACCACCTGATACAATGAGACTGAACTTGGATCCCCAGATCAAAAGTTCCACATTCTGCTCAACATTTGATAATGCCAGTCTTTCAGGTAACAGTCATTTTAATGGGTGTGAAATGATGTCTCATCATGGTTTTAATTTGCACGTTTCTGAAAACAACTGGTACTCAGCAGGTTTCCATGAATTATTATTGGCCATTTGTAGATCTTCTTCTGCAAAGTTCTTTCTTCTGGGAACCTAGCCTTTCCTTCCATTGTGGGCTCCAAATCTGAAACCTTGGTTAAGTCCAATAACTGGGTAAGTGATGTCGGATTTTTATTGGGGCAACTGCTTCTTGATCATCTATTTTCAGTTTATTCTGATGGTAAGTCAGACAGCAGTTTTTTTTTTTTCCCCTAAGGATGCTGAGTTCTATTAACAATTTCTATAAATATCTTGGCCAAACCCTTCTGGCTGTTATTCCAACCTTGCCACTCATGATAATCAGATCCATTCTGAGAGTTAAGCATCATTATCTGGCTTCTATTTTTAAGGGGTGGGGTTCCTATTATCTTTATACGATTAAGCTAACTAATAGTAATTACCTCCTTTCCTACTATCCCCAGTGGTCTTGAAAGAGGAGTCACCACCAAACTTGTGAGTGGCACTGGTGTGCCTCACACGTGTGTACTCTGTCTGTGAAATATAATTGTTTGGTGGGTATTCTGGCCGTATATAATACGCCTATTCCAGGGAGCCCACTTCTCTGAGTCTTTCTCCCAGCATCTGCTGAGGGTGAAATTCTGGCCTTTCATCCTCTCACTTACCGGAAGCCATTGTTTTTTCTGTGTATCTAGAATACAGCCTCGTAGCCAGTACGTGCCATTTCTCGGGGTCCTTGCCAGGATGTTAAATTCTGTATTCCAGAAAAGTACTTCCAGACCAAGAAATGTCCTCTCATGCAGTGTTGTGTTCTAGCCTCTTTAATTAAGAGCCCTCAGGACCCAGTCCCATGTGTCTGCCTGCTTGGGAGGGCTTGCTGCTCCACTGGGCCGGGGAGGGGGGGTGGGGGGCGGTGGTGGTGGCCGTTTTCTCCTTGTCAGCCCAGCAGATATGCAGCTAGGTGGAGCTGCAACTTAACCCTAGTAGAGACTTCCCTGGTGGCTCAGATGGTTAAGCGTCTGTCTACGATGCGGGAGACCTGGGTTCAATCCCTGGGTTGGGAAGATCCCTTGGAGAAGGAAATGGCAATCCACTCCAGTACTATTGCCTGGAAAATCCCATGGACAGAGGAGCCTGGTAGGCTACAGTCTATGGGGTTGCAAAGAGTCGGACACGACTGAGCAACTTCACGTTCACATTAGACCAAGTGGCCAGGAGGGGAGGTAGAGGCCTCTGCATTCTCTGCATTGTCTTTAAGTGAGGGAGTGATCCCAGCTCTTCATGAGAGAGGTGGGTCATCCTTAGGCTCAGAGAGTTTAGAGGAATCTGGGAATTACTTCAAATGTTTGGGAGAAATCAACCCAGATGTTCCACCCCATGGGTCAGAGTTCATTTCCCCTAACCAAATTGCTTTCAGCTTTGGTAGAACAGACCTGCCTGGACTGGGAGTTTTAACCTTCACTGGAGTTTGGGCTACACTTCCTACTAAGACTCCATTCTCGTCCTCCATCTTCAGGTGAGGAAAGCCTCTTCATGTACTTTTATGGAGAGCTTCTGATGTTGTCACCTGACTTTCAACTGCTTGTTAACGGTTCTCAGTCGTACTCTGAACTATATTCTTTTTGTAGAACTCCAACAGTGTAGCAACAGACATCCTGTCTCACTGCCCTCCACGTTACTCTTTCTTTTTTAAAAAAAAATTTAAATTTTTACTTATTTGGCTATGCCAGGTCTCCTTTGCTGCACGTGGGATCTTTAGTTGTGGCATGTAAACTCTTCTTTATGGCATGTGGGATCTAGTTCCCTGATCAGCGATTGAGCCCAGGCCCCCTGCATTGGGAGCACGAAGTCTTAGCCACTGGACCACCACAGAAGTCCAAGGTTACTCTTTTTGTGACACTTTAATAACACCAATACATAGCACAAGTTGTGGCTCAGCTGGTGAAGAATCTGTCTGCAATGAGGGAGACCTGGGTTCAATCCCCGGGTTGGGAAGATCCCCTGGAGAAGGGAAGGCCTACCCACTCCAGTATTCTGGCCTGGAGAATTCCATGGACTGTTAGTCCATGAAGTTGCAAAGAGATGGACACGACTGAGCGACTTTCACTTTCCCACCTCTGTACTATCCTGTTTCACCACTTTAGTGGTGTGATTTAGTGATTGTATCAGAGGCTGTGTGTACTCCAGCCACCCTCAGGGACGGGTCCCCACTGCCAGCTGGCTGGTGAGCGCGCCAGCTGCCACACATAAGTCTACTGGCTGCTTCCTTGGGCCACCTGCTGGCATCAACTTTCCCAGGCTGGGTCTCTGGGAAGCTGACTCCAAGATGGAGTTCAGTGTGCAGACTGTTTATTCGGGAGGACCCATACCCATAGAAGGAAAGAGGAGAAGGCGGGACTGGGTAGTGGAAAGAGTCATTTAAAATCTTACATTACAAGAATTACACTATCATTGTAGAAAGTATAGCAGATAAAAAGAAGCAAAGTGAAGCAAAAATCTCCCACCATGCTAACACTACTAATCTTCCACTTGAGGAATATGTTTTACACATTGTTAGATAAATGTATACATAATTCCTTATTAAAAATGGCTTTCATACTGTACATAATGCTTCCTGGTCTGCCTTTCTCCATCATATATTAGGAACACTTATCCCTGATAGTGAATATAAATCTATTCTGTCATCTCAGCGACGGCAGAGAGAGGCCTGCACACTCTGTGGGAGGCTGGATGATGCTTGTCTAACAGGGCAGCCTGCCTGGGCGCCAAGGCCGGCTCCACATTTATCAGTTTTATGACCCGGGATGAAATAGTGAGCCCCTCTGCAACTGAGCTTTATCATGTGTAAAATGCTATTGTAGTGCCTATTTGTTGGGGGGATTGGGTGAGTTAATACACACAAAATGTTGAGAACAGAGCCTTTGGTAAATGCAATGTAGGTGGTGCTAGAGCTTTGTATGAAATGCTATTGTTTATTTTACCAAAGTCTCCACTTTTTGACATTTCCTCTGGTAAAAATAATGTCTCCTGTTGTCTTCTGCTCAGGGGAGGATCAGGGGTACCTATTTGCTTATTTCCCTCAGATAAACTCCTAGAATTAAGATTGCTATGTCGGAGGTGGGGGTGGATGGGTGGAGGGGAGGAGAGGGGGAGATGGGATGGGGAGTTGGTGTTTGGTGGGAATGGAGTTTCAGTTTGGGACAGTGAGAGGTTCGAGAGACGGATAATGGTGAGAGTTGCACAGCAATACAGGTGTGCTTGGTGTCCCTGAGTATAGTTAAAATGGTATGTTTTGGTTATGTGACTTTTACCACAATAAAAAAAAAAAAAATTAAAGAAACTACTGTGTTAAAAGGAACGTGAATTTAAAAACAAAAGAAAAAATTGTTTTTCATTGTTGCCAGGTAGGCCAGATAGAAAGCTGCAACGATTTTCAGAACCAGCACTGAGGTACGAGAATGCCCATTGGCTCAGCCTGTCTCCATCATTAGCACTGACACCCATGGACAGCCTGGCCAGTTGGTAGACAGTGAGGTTTCCATGTGTGTTTATTTACTTACTAGAGAGGCTGATTTTTTTCCAAATTCTGTTTGTCAATTGTACCTCTTTTGTAACTGGCTACTTAAAGCCTTTACCTACTTTTCTCAGGAGTTTCACTTTTTCTTTATGAGTTTGAAAGGACTTTTTATCTCTTAAGGATACTCTGAAAATTTTTCAAGTCTTAAATATAAAACCAGCTTATGAAACTTGAATGTGATATTGAAGTTTGAGTCAGGCATTAAAGCTATGTTTGATATGGAAGAGACCAGTTGTTTTCTAGAAACTCTTCAGAAGTGCACTCGTGAATCTGGGCGAAGGGTAAATGAGTGTTCTTTCCTCTCTTTTCCCATTTTTTTTTCCCCTGTAAGTATAAAATTATATCAAAGTAAGAAGTTCCCCCCAAATACGTACCTGAAAAGAAAGTTGGCTGGTGGGTTACTGGTGCCTAGTTAAGCCCGGCTGTGAAATACCTGACTGCTTTCTTTCTTTATATACTTTATACTGCAGGTATAAAAAGACATCCCACATCTTAATTCAGTAAAGACAGCCATCTCTGCGGCCAGTCTGAGACAACAGAGAGTGAGCTGGTCCTGCCGAGACCAGCGGCCCACAGCCGCGCCCTTCCCGCCTGACTCAGGTCTGCTGGGACCGTCATACCCTCTGCTCTGCGGTCATACGCTCAGTGCCTGGCTTGGAACGGTAAGAAAAGGGTTAGGGAGCTTTCCTTTCTTCCCACTGGTCTCAGGAGGATTGGAGGTGTTTTTCTCTGTCCTCACAAAGTCTGTGCCTATCATGTAAGGTCTACTCACTTAGGGAAAAAGGATCTCACTCTTAGCTCCATCCCTGGTCCTCAGTCAGACAAACATACGTTCTAGGTTAGGCTGCAGAAACAAATTACCGCTCCCTGTCTCTATGACTTAATTCCATAAAAACTCATGCTACTGACCCAATGTGAGCAGTGAAGGTCTGGGGTCAGGCCTGGGGGTTAGTGAGGGCTCTGCCCCAGAGAGTCTCCCAGGCAGTTCAGGCTTGACTATCTGTCATAGCACCAGCTACCACCGCAAAGGGAGAGAGAAGCATGGAGAAATTACACTCACTTTTCTCTGCTTTGGCTGTAAAGTGTCATATGGTTTGCACTCACACCCATTGCCCTGAACCAGTCACAAGGCCCTACCAAGGTGCAAAGTGGCTGGAGCATGTGCAGAAGCCCCTAGAATATGGGGTAAGTTTTCCCATCTCTGCCCACTCCCAGCATTAGGCTCTGGACACTTCCTTCTAGCAATGTAATTTAACTATTTATAATATTTTGTCCAATGTCTGTTTCTTGCTAGACCTGGAGTTTTTGGTGGGGTTGGGACTCCGTCTTTTTGTTCACCGTTACATTCTTCATGCCCAGCCAGGTATCTGGCACAAAAAACAGCAATAGGACTGGGACCTTTAATTCCATCTAGTGGTAACACGCATATACTGCAGGAGTTGTTACTTCGATATATCAACGAGGGACTCTGCCTTCAGTTCTTTTTTGGGGTCAAGGGTGGGGGTGGAAGAGGCTTCCCAGGTGGTGCTAGTAGGAAAGAATCCACCTGCCAAAGCAGGAGACATAAGAGACTTGGGTTCAATCCCTGGGTCAGGAAGATCCTCTGGAGGAGGTCTTGGTAACCCACTCCAGTATTCTTGCCTGGAGAATTCCATGGATAGAGGAGCCTGGGAGGCTACAGTCCATATGATCACAAAGCGTCGGACAGGACCTAAGTGACGTAGCATGGGCGGGTGGGGGCGGGGAACAGTGCAAGTGGGAGTGTGAGGAGGCGGAACAGAGAGTTAGAAAAGGAGAGATTTTCAAGATTTCAGTAGACAAATGCTTTAGAATAAGAATCTCCAGATGTCATCTGGTAGTTAGCCTATCAGTGAGGATCCCATCCCAGTTTTACCCCTTGCCCACTTTGGCTGGTAAAAGAGCTGTGGGGTATCAGAGTTGGAAGGAGACAAAATGAGTTAAAATTACATACCAAATAAAAAATTTAAAATCTACTTGAAAGTGTTAGTCTCTCAGTCGGGTCTGACTCCGTGACCCCATGGACTGCCACGTGCCTTTGTCCATGGAATTCTCCAGGAAGAATACTGGAGTGGGTTGCCATTCTCTTCTCCAGGAGGTCTTACCAACCCAGGGATCGAACTCAGATTTCCCTCATTGCAGGTAGATTCTTTACTGCCTGAGCTGTCTGCTTATAGCTGCTAAATTAGTTGCAAAATAAATTGGTTTACTGGTCTGTCTCGATGCTGGCCTGCCCACCCTCAGCACCTGGGACAGAAAACAGACAAAGCTAGTGATCTTCCCCACCTCCCCCTACCCCTCAATGTCACTTCTTCAGGATCTATGTTCCAGGGGCTTCTGTCAGAGCTGAAAACATTCAAGGTGAAGAGCCATGTTAAGATTTCTAAAAAATTATCTAACTCTGGACTTTGAGGTTTCTGAGAAATATCAGGGCCGGTTCTGGCTGCCAACTGCTGCCTGGATGAAAGCTAATGACCCCAGAGGGCAGACAAAGGATTTAAAAAGCAAAGCTTAATTGATGTTAATAGTGGGAGACAGGAAAAATTGGAGGACAGTAATGGGAGGTGAGCATTTGTATGGTTTCTGCTCCATCACCCTCTACCCAGAGACTGTGGGCCCTTCTGTGTAAGTGGTCCTGTGCTCTTTGAAGTCCATTATCTCCCCAGGATGCCCCGTTACCTACTTGGTGAGATGGAAACTATGGTGCCCTGCTGCTGCCTCTGGGGAGGAGGAACCTGGGGCAAACAACATTTCAGAAAATAAGAAACAAAGCAAAACTTAGTTAACGATGAAGAAAGAGGAGGTGGGCTTTCCTAAGGATAGAGCAGGCTGGGAAGTCTGCTTTGTTCATAAGAAACTGATTAACTGAATGTGGCTAAGGTGAAGAAGGAAGAATTAAAATGTATACATGTAACAAATGTATTTTGTAGACAGACATATATAATACAAATGTATTATTTGTAGACATAATAAAGAAGAAACAAGACAAGTTCATGGAGGTGACAGACTTTTTTTTTGTATGAAGGAGGACAATCCTGAATTTTTAATTAATAATAACATATTTATGGGGCACTTGGTAGGTGCTGGGTACCAGGCGAAGTGCTTCTACATGGTTTATCTCTCAATTCTTACAGGTACTCTGCGTGGTAGAGGTTTCTATGATCCCCATTTACAGAGGAGAAATGGGCTTAACAAGGTTCTGTAATTTGCCCCAAATCATGCAGTTAGGAGGGGTGGGACCAGCATTCCATTTTCTCTCCAGAGTCCCGGCTTTCACGGCAGGTTTATACAGCCACCACTTCGTCCTTTTCTGCCCCTTGAGTCCTAGCTCCTAGCATTACTAGTATTCCTCCTGACTCATTTTGTCTCTTTGCTGCCTTTCCTGCACGACGACCTCCTTTCTTCTTTGCCTAAAGAAGAGCCATAATCAACATCATCAAAATGTATTTATTCTGCTGCGCTGGGGGCAGGGGACGTAGCCATGTGTGAAGGAGGGGCCCTCTGGCCCCAGCAGTGATGTATTTGTCTACCTGAGGTTTTGCACGGCTGGTTCTTCTGTCCCTTGATCGCCCCTCCTCCTCCCCTCTCCCCACCCTCCCCCATCTTTCCTTGGCCCCACCCACATTTCAAAGCTCTGCGCTCAAAGGAACCCAGAGAGAACAGCTTGAGGCCCCAGAGCCCTTTCCTGTGAGAAGATTCTTAGAATTCTTCAAAGGGTTTACCCAGTGTTACAGGGTTACAGGTTATCACTGAGGAGCTAACACCACACTGAAGTATAGCTTCTTCAGTGGAAGGCTTTAAACCGGTTGAAACTCTGTTTTCTGAGGATTATTACTTTTTGATCTGACCTGGACAGGGAAGGTATGAAAGGCAATTCAAAGTGAAAAAGGTCTTCTGGACTCTGAATTTTCTTTCTTTCTGTGTAAATAAATGTTTGGACACACTTCTCTGCAGAATGGTGGGAGAGTGTGCAGTGTGAGGGGGCCCTGACTGGGGCCATGGGGGTGGGTGGGACTCAGAGGTCTCTGTACGTTTAGCACAGGTAAGTGTGCCAGGCTGGCGTCTTCCTGGACTCAAACACTGGGTCACTGTTAGAGTCAGAGTTTAGGACCAGGAGCTGAAAGATTAGGGAAGAAGGTTTTGCCTTGTCACTGATGATCTAAGACCCTAAACACACCATTCAACTTCTCTGCCCAAGTTTCCTTATCTGTACAGATAGATTATTTTGCAGTGCTCTGGTTAAAGGTTCAAGTAATAAGTAGATCTGATCACATGAACACTCTGCTTAAAAACCTACTGTGTTCTTGGAGTGGGACAGTCCATGTTATTGAAATGACTGTACTACCCAAGGCAATCTATAGATTCAGTGTAATCCCTATCAAATTACCAGTGGCAGTTTTCACAGAACTGGAACAAATAGTTTTAAGACTTGCATGGAAACAAAAAAGGCCTCGAATAGCCAAAGCAATCTTGAGAAAGGGGAACGGAGCTGGAAAAATCACACTCCCTGACTTCAGACTATACCACAAAATAATCAAAACAGTATATTACTGGCACAGGCAGACACACAGACCGATGGAGCAGTACAGAGAGCCCAGAACTACACTCCTGCACTTATCATCAATCTGTGACAAAGAAGGCCAGAGTGTACAGTGGAGAAAAAACTTTCTTCAGTAGGTGGGGCAGGGAAAACTGGACAGCTACATGCGAAAGAATGATGTTAGAACATTCTCTAACATCACACACAAAAATAAGCTCAAAATTTATTAAAGACCTAATTGTAGGACTGTCTACTATCAAATTCTTAGAGGGAAGCACAGGCAGAACTTTTATATTTCTTGACATAAATAGAAATAATTATTTTTTTGGATTTGTTTCCCAAAGTAATGGAAACAAAGACAAAAGTAAACAAATGGGACCTAAACTTAAAAGTTTCTTCACAGCGAAGGAAACCATAAACAAAATGAAAAGGCAGACTCTACAGACTGAGAGAACATATCTGGAAACATGACCAACATTGGATTAAATTCCAAAATATACAAACAGTTCATACAGCTAAGTATCAAAAAAACAAACAACCTAATCAAAAAGTGGGCAGAAGACCAACCTAGGTGTTTCTCCAAAGACATACAGATAGCCAAAAGGCACATGAAAAGATGCTCAATACCACTAATTATTAGAGAAATGCAAATCAAAACTACAATGAGATATCGCCTCACACCAGTCAGAATGGCCACCATCAAGAAGTCTACAAATAACAAATGCTGGAGAGGGTGTGGAGAGAAGGGAACTCTCTTGCACAGTTGGTAGAAATGTAAACTGGGGCAGCCACCATGGAAAACAGTATGGCGGTTTCTCAAAAAACTAAACAATCGAGCTGCCATATGATCTAGCAATCCCACTCCTGAGCATACATCTGGAAAATACGAAAACTCTAATTTGAAAAGATACATGAACCTCAATGGTCACTGCAGCACTCTTTATAATAGTCAAGACACGGAACAGTGTAAATGTCCATCGACAGATGGATGGATAAAGAAGATGTGATATACTTATCTACATGCCGATATATATTACTCAGCCATAAAAAGAGTGAAATAATGCCATTTGCAGCTACATGGTTGGACCTGATTATCATACTAAGTGAAGTAAATCAGACAAAAACAAATATCACCTACATGTGGAATCTAAAAAGTAATACAAATGAACTTATTTACAAAACAGAAAGAGACTCACAGACATTGAAAATAAACTTATGATTATCAAAGGGGAAAGAGGAGAAGGGATAAATTTGAAATTTGGGATTAACATGTACACACTACTATATATAAAACAGATAAACAACAAGGACCTACTGCACAGCACAGGGAGCTATATTCAATATCTTGTAATTAACTATAATGAACTACTGCACAATTGCACTCATCTCACACGCTAGCAAAGTAATGCTCAAAATTTTCCAAGCCAGGCTTCAACAGTACGTGAACTGTGAACTTCCAGATGTTCAAGCTGGATTTAGAAAAGGCAGAGGGACCAGAGATCAAATTGCCAACATCTGTTGGATCATCAAAAAAGCGAGAGAGTTTCAAAAAAACATCTACTTCTGCTTTATTGACTATGCCAAAGCCTTTGACTGTGTGGATCACAATAAACTGTGGAAAACTCTTAGAGATGGGAGTACCAGAACACCTGACCTGCCTCCTGAGGAATCTGTATGCAGGTCAAGAAGCAACCATTAGAACTGGACATAGAACAACAGACTGGTCCCAAATCGGGAAAGGAGTACGCCAAGGCTGTCTATTGCACCCTGCTTATTTACCTTATATGCAGAGTACATCATAGGAAATGTTGGGCTGTATGAAGCACAAGCTGGAATCAAGATTGGCGGGAGAAATATCAATAACCTCAGATAGGCAGATGCCACCACCCTTATGGCAGAAAGCTTAGAATAACTAAAGAACCTCTTGATGGAAGTGAAAAAGGAGAGTGAAAAAGTTGGCTTAAAACTCAACATTCAGAAAACTAAGATCATGGCATCTGGTCCCATCACTTTATGGCAAATTGATGGGGAAATAGTGATAGACTTTATTTTGGGGTTCCAAAATCACTGCAGATGGTGACTGCAGCCATGAAATTAAAAGACACTTGCTCCTGGGAAGAAAAGCTATGACCAACCTAGACAGCATATTAAGAAGCAGAGACATTACTTTGCCAACAAAGGTCCATCTAGTCAAAGCTATGGTTTTTCCAGTAGTCATGTATGGCTATGAGAGTTAGACTATAAGGAAAGCTGAGTGCCAAAGAATTGATGCTTTTGACCTGTGGTGTTGGAGAAGACTCTTGAGAGTCCCTTGGACAGCAAGGAGATCCAACCAGTCCATTCTGAAGGAAATCAGTCCTGAATTTTCATTGGAAGGACTGATGCTGAAGCTGAAACTCCAATACTTTGGCCACCTGATGCGAAGAACTGACTCATTTGTAAAAACCCTGATGCTGGGAAAGATTGAAGGCGGGAGGAGAAGGGGACGACAGAGGATGAGATGGTTGGATGGCATCACTGACTCGATGGACATGAGTTTGAATAAGCTCCTGGAGTTTCTGACGGACAGGAAGGATTGGTGTACTGCAATTCATGAGGTTGCAAAGAGTTGGGCATGACTGAGTGACTGAACTGAACTATAATGAAAAAGGAACTAAAAATGAATGTAGACAAACTGAATCACTTTGTTGTACACCTGAAACTAACAACATCGTAAATCAACTATACTTCAATTAAGAAAAAAATCTTTGGCTCACAGTAGAGTGCTACCTTTCAGCTTGGCAGACCAATTCCCTCACCATCCAGCTACAAGGTCATGTCCCTCCACTCCCTATACAGTTTTCCCTTGGTATCCATGAGGGATTGGTCCCAGGAGCCCCATGGATACCAAAATCTGTGGATGCTCAAGTTCCTTATGAAAATGGTGTAGTATTTGCATATAAACCGAAGCATATCCCTCCATATACTTTAAATCATCTCTAGATTGCTTATCATATTTAATGCAATGTAAATGCCATGTAAATAGTGGCCAGTGCAGTGCAAATTCAAGTTTTGCTTTTGGAAGTTTCTGGAATTTTTTTTTCAATTATCTTACATTTTAGTTGCTTGAATCCGTGCATACAGAACCCGTGGATATAGAGGGCCAACTGTACTCCCATTAAACACATCTTTCTAGAGATCTTAACCAAACACGCCTCTTTGTACTTCCATCCAGGCTGTTTCCTTTGCCTGTGATGCTCTAAATTTTCTTGCTTGCTCTGGCGTTTGACATTAACCAATGTCTATGCATACCTCCCTCCTCAGACACTGGGATTCTTCCTTTATAAGCTGAATGAACTTAAACAAGTTACTTGGTTTATCTGAGCCCTGGTCTCCTCATCTCCAAATTGGGACTAACAGTAATTCCCAGTGGTGTAGCTTGAGGTCCCAGGGGGAGTGAGAGGAAACGAAGTTACCCCAGACATGAATGCCATGAAGACTTGGATAAGAGGATGTTAGAGAAGTGGTGGAAAAGCTGGGTTTGTTCAAATGCATTTACAACATTTGTGGTCAGAACAAGAGACAACAGAGGAGATGGTCAAAAGACAGGGACTTTTAAATAACATGTTCCTTCTCCTGATAGTAACACCTGCCCATGCTCCCCCCTGTCATCTCTGGACCAGCTGGTGGGAAGGCTAAGGAGAGTTCATGCAGCTTCTAGTGCAAGTCTGGACACACAGAGCTCAAGAAACACTAGTTATGATGATTATTTTGTTTCATCAATGCTCCCATGGTGCTTTATACATAATGTATTACGTCATTTATTTGGGGGGAGTTGCTGACCTGCTTTGTGCCTCAGTGTCCTCATCTGTAAGATGGGAATGAGAATAGTGTTCATCTTTGGTCGTGAGAAGAGAAGCTGAGATACTAGGTGAAAGCTTTCTGTATATTGAGCACCCGAAAGTTGTGGCTGTTACAGACATTTGTTGTTAGCAAGTCAAGCAACAGGGAAGAGTGGGCCTCAAAAGCATCAGGTATATTTAGGCAGGTTTGGGAGAACATAAATGTTAGGGCTCCCTCTAGCGAGGATCTGGAGAAGTGCAGCCAGTGCCCCACCAACCTGTGATAGGTGGGCATCCACAGGCGGCTGATTAGCGGCACAGCAGCAAGGAGCCTGTGAGCTGGGAGTCTTGCAGGCTTTGCTGACCTCCTGGGTTGGATTAGGAGATTTATGGAGAGGCAATAGGATTTCAAATGTAAAGGCTGTGAAAAACATTACACATAGTATGGGACAGGCCAGGGGTTGTGCAAGCTTCCTCTCTTGTAAAATTGCTTGAGGATGGAAGACTCTGGGAAAGATTCCTTTTCCAAAGAGCATCCCAAGCAAGAGTAAAGGATCACTGCAGCCACTTATGGACTTCCAGGTGGAACAGGTGGTAAAGAATCTGCCTGCCAACACAGGAGACACAGGTTCAATCCCTAGGTCAGGAAGATTCTCTGGAGGAGGAAATGGCAACCTACTCCAGTGTTCTTGCCTGGAGAATCCCATGGATAGAGGAGCCTGGTGGGCTACAGTCCATGGGATCACAAAGAGTCAGACACAACTGAGTGTACACACACACACACATACACAAACCCGTTCAATGCCCCAGAATTAGTCTGGGTATTGAACACTGATCAGAAAGAAGAGATGTTGGGGATTGTGTTGATGTCTATATGACTTAAAACATACATGTGGATTAAGGGAATGGGCTGAGGCTTAAGGGGGAAAATGCATGCCTCAACAAAAGCTCTCTTGGTTTCTCAGGCCCTCTCTGTGGCTCACCACCCTTCAAACTGTCAGCCTTTTGGATGTCCCTCTTTTTGAACCACTTCCCTCCAGAAGAAACTCTGGGAGGATGACTAACCCTGGGAGAAGGAAACTCAAGGGGGCAAGTGGAAAAAGTCAGGCCAGGCCATCAGGCTGTGGGGAGGAGAGAGAATAAAGGGAAGATCTTCCTTTTACAGGAAGCTGTGGCTCTAGGAGATATGGGAGGGGTGAGGCTGGACCAGCACTTAGTGGCAATTGTCTGTATTGTCTGAAGGGAGAAGGAATCAGAAAGAATGTTCTCAGACCTGGGGTGGGATGCTCTAAGAAGGTAAACTCTGATCTCTTCCTCCAGAGAGTTCAGTAGGATATGACCTGATCTTCAAGGGTACACATTAAGAACCAGAGCAACCTTAACTCAGGATTTGGGATCTTCTAAAAAGAGGGGCATGCACCATGAGAGAGAGATTCCATGCTGGTCTTCGTTTGAGGTGGGAAAGTACTGGGGTGTTGGACGTGGTGATATGGAACCAAGAAGGGAGGTAGGAGGTCTGTTACTGCCAAAGCAATTGAAGATTAAGTAAGTAGTTTCTACTCTGGAAGCTGCTTACTCTCCAGGGAAGCAAGGATACACTGTAATAGAGTTTCACATGAGGATGCAGGCTGGGGAAGTGGGGCAGAAAATGCAAGCTTGGCTGCCTTATGATACTGTTGTGATGTGTGTATTTTGCTCCTTGGAGCTTCACAAACCCAAATTAGGGAAAGCCACTGTGAGGCAAAGGGCTAAGACTTACCATCAGGCAGCAACTTCAACACCCAGCAAAGTGTAAAAAGTGTGCAGTAGTCCCCCCTTATCCTTGAGGATACATTGTAAGACCCGCAGTGGATGCTTGAAACCATGAATAACACCAGACTCTCTATATACATGTGTGTATATGTGTGTGTGTGTGTGTGTATATATATACACACACACTGTTTTTTCCTGTACACACATGCCTATGATAAAGTTTAATTTATAAATTAGGCACAGTGAGAGATTAATGATAATAATAAAATACAATAATTAAAATGATATACTATAATAGAAGTTACATGAATGTGGTCTCTCTCAAAATACCTTACTGTACAAGGTAATGCCTTTCCTACCATAATGAAGCACTTAATATACACTGTGACTATAACTTGTAGTTGAGGTACAGCACTAGAAAAACTAGCAAGAATTTCTTTATCCTTCACAACTTTATGGATAGAAGACTCATTCTTACTGGAGAACAGCCTCAGCATATACTCCTCCCCCCCTTTCCTTATTAAGTTGAGGACTTTTAGTTTTCTCTTAAAGGGAGCCCTTGATGGCTTTTCTTTGGCTTATCTGAATTGCCAGCATCACTCCTCTTGCATTTGGGGGCTGATATTAAGCAAAATCAGGGTGACTTGAACACAAGCCCTGACTTGAACACAAGCCCTACCAGGACAGTCAGATGACCCAGGAAGCTACCATGTGACTCATGGACAGGATGGACTGACACTCCCAGGAGGACCGGGGAGGACAGACTGACACTCCCAGGAGGACCAGGGAGGACGGACTGACATTCCCAGGAGGACCGAAGAGGATGGACTGACACTCCCAGGAGGACCGGGGAGGACGGACTGACATTCCCAGGAGGTCTCAGGAGGGGAGCACAGGATTTCCTCACGCTGCTCAGAATGGTGCACAATTGAAAACTTCTGAGTTATTTCTGAAACTTTGCACATAATATTTCTGGACTGTGGTTGACCAACTGCAGGAAGTTAAACCACGGATAATGGAGTACTTTGGTATTTTACTCATATGTACGTACGTGTTAAATCATCGTGGGAAAATTATGCCTGAGAAAGTAGAGTGGATGTGTTCAAAAATCAAGATCAGACTGGTAACTGCTGACCTAAGAGCTTTGTCCTCTCCGGAGCCTGAATGTGAATGCAGGCATTGTTCCTGCTCCAGACACCCTTGTCACTGAATATCAGAGCTTCAGAGGATTTATACTGTCTGCCTAGGGTGTGCTCCTCACAGCTCTTCACAGAGCTCCAAATCATACCTTCTGGAACTTTCTATTCTTTTTGTGCCACCAAGTCTTATGCATCGCATTAACCTAAGGCAATTAGCTTTATCAGGAAGAAAAGAAAGACTGGACTTGACTTTTCTCTTTCCAGATGGTGAAACTGCCAGATCAGATGCTCTGTTTCTATCTCCCTTTGGGCAGTTGCTTAGTGCTGTTGTGGAACTTTCTAACCATCTCAATTTTGCAGGTGAGCAGAAGCAAATAACCCCCTTCTCCTTAAGTGGCCTGTAGGGATAGGGCCCAAGAACTTCCCCAGAAACACTTGTATTTCTGATGACTGTGCACTGGAGCTTTGATTATTTTACAGTGATTAAATAGTAAAGGGGCCTTTCTAATGGTTAACTTGGACGCCCTGAATAGAAAACTACTGAAGACTCAATTCAGTCGAAAACCTGGTTAGATTCATAACTCACTGAAATTACTGGCTAAAGTGAAGAGTCAAAGTGTTGGTCGATCAGTTGTTTTTAAGCCTTTGCGACCCCGTGGACTGTAGCCTGCCAGGCTCCTCTGTCCATGGGATTTCCCAGGCGAGAATACTGGAGTGGGTTGCCACTTCCTTCTCCAGGGGATCTTCCTGACCCAGGGATTGAACCCAGGTCTCCTGCATTGCAGGCAAATTCTTTACTATCTAAGCTACCAAGGAAGCCTGAGATTACTGGCTGGATGAGTAGATTTACTAGATATTTAACCAAGATCCAAGACAATTCAGATTCCTTATTTTAGATATGAATTTTGATAATTTTCCAAACTTCAAACATGGCTTTTTTCCCCAATTTTATTTTTTTTAAACTAGAAGCTGGCAATTAACTATCTAGATAGTATTTTCTTTTTTCATATATGGATTCTGATGAACGGAAAAATAAAGAAAATTGAGGTGCCACATCATAACTTTGCAAACTACCTTTCATCAGTGGAAAACTGTTAAGAAATCCAGTGATCTAATCCAAATAACCTTGCAGTCATTTGGGCTTCCCAGGTGGTGCTAGTGGTAAAGAATCTGCCTGCCAATACAAGAGATGCAAGAGCTGCAGATTTGATCTCTAGGTCGGGAAGATCCCCTGGAGGAGGAAAATGGCAACCCACTCTAGTATTCTTGCCTGGAAAATTCCATGGAAAGAGGAGCCTGGCAGGCTACAGTCCATGGGGCTACAGAGTCAGACACGACTGAGCAGCATATCATTTAGGAAGCCCACTGAGAGGGTAGTTCCAAGCAGTGTTTGTGCCCAATTAAACTGTCCTCCCTAAGAGTTACTTCTCACACTTGGGCACTCTCTTGAGTTTCTTGACTTGAGGATGTTCTGAAAATGTTGTGTCTTTGTTTCCAGAGGTCTTCACGGAAGCTCTCTGGAAATAAGGTCCTCCCAAAGGGTATAGGAGAAGGTGGCGATAGGGGATGAGATAGTTGGATGGCATCACTGACTCAATGGACATGAATTTGAGCAAACTCTGAGAGATAAGTCTGGCGTGCTGCAGTCCATGGGGTTGCAAAGAGCTGGACTTGACTTAGTGACTGAACAACAACAAAGGGTTTCCATCCCAGGCCTGGAGGGTCTGAGTTATCTTACACTTCAGTGCTCTTCTTCCCTGGGGTGGGGACAGGGGTGGGAATGACCTAACACAGCCTTATGTTTGATCTGGAGCAGCCGTTCCTCAGGGCATCCAGCCGCCTGGTCCTGCCTCTTTGCCAGAGTCCTGGGCCACTCAGTGGTTTCCTGCAGAGTCCCATGACCCTGCTCTCCTCCTCAAGTCCGACCCCATGGGGATGCCCAGACCATCCCACACATCTGTCTGAATATGACTTTCAACATTTCTTCACCAACTGTCTGTTGGCTGCCAGCTGTGTTCCAGGCACCTTCGGAGACCCTGGGAACATGGCAGTGAGCAAAACAGACAAGAGACCTGCTTCCAGAAGGCTCTCTCTTGTCAGGTGATGCAAGGCAGCACAAAAAGCAAACCAGATCAGACCATGCCGGACAGTGAGAACAAGAAAATGAGAGAGGATGGTAGGAGAGGGAAGCCTTGGGTGGGCGGGGCGGTTGGGATGCTTCAGAGAGGCTGTCAGGGAAGGCCTCTCTGAGAGAAGACAGTATAACTGAGGCCTGAACCCTAAGAGTGACCCAGCCACGCAGACAACCACAGGAGGAATGTTCCAGACAGACGGAAGATCAGGAAAGTCCATGAGGTAGGAGCAGCCTTAGGATACGGGAGGAAGAGTGGGAAAGCTGTGGGGTGGAGCAGGGGCTCAGGCTCCTGGCTTATATGAAGGGCACACGTGGGACTCAATCCAGTCTCAGGATATGAATGGTGCTTCCCTAGTGTCTCGGTGGTAAAGAATCTGCCTGCCAAGCAGGAGATCCGAGTTCAACCCCTGGGTCAGGAAGATCCTCTGGAGAAGGAAATGGTAACCTGCTCCAGTATTCTTGCCTGGGAAATCCCATGGACGGAGGAGCCTGGTGGGCTACAGTCCACAGGGTCGCAGAGTGAACAGAAGCCGGTGTTCAAGGTCCCGAGGAGGGGACGGGCTAGATGAGAAGTTTGCCAGATGTTCTACGGCAGAAACCCTGTCTTCCCGGAACACGTGAGCCTCTCCCAGTGACAGTGCTCCCTAAACACCTGCCCCACCTGCCTTTTCGTGGCACCCTGTGTGTGCTCCCGTATGTCCGACTCTTTGTGACCCCACAGACTATAGCCCTTCTGGCTCCTCTGTCCATGTGATTTCCCAGGCAAGAATACTGGAGTGGGCTGCCATTTTTTTCTCCAGGGAATCTTCCTAACCCGGGGACCAAATCTGTGTCTCTTGGGTTTCCTACACCACAGACGGATTCTTTACCGCTGTGCCAACTGGGAAGCCAATGGGAGACTGGGGAGGTCAAGTAAGCTTGTGTGGCCAGAATGTGGTGCCATGAGGTGGACTGTGTGTGCAGGGTGCTAGTTGTCAGGGCCTGGCTCCCAGATATGGATGCCAGAGCAGAGGAAGGCAGAATGCCTCATCAACTCCCTCCTTCCTCAAGTTTGGCCCAAAGCAGAGAGATGTTGTTGGCCCAATGCCAGCCTGGACTAGTCGGACCTGACTGACGACCTCTTTTCTGGTTTATCACCTTCACCTTTCACACCATGGCTGTGGAAGCCCTGCACCCAGCTTGATGCACAGCTGCTTGGGTGTGCCCCTGGTGGGGGCAGTCAGCCCGAGGAGGCCTCGGCCTGAAGGGAAGACGGCGGCGGGACCAGCTGTTCAGGAGGCTGCTCCACCTGGGGTTCTGCTGGGGCCTGCGGCTGAGAACTAACCACTGTGCTGACTCACCATGATTGTGGTTGAGAAAAACCCAGCAAGATGGTGACTCCCATGAGTTCAGGAGCTGTAAAATATAGGCCAGGGAGCCTCAGTTGGATGGGGCTTCAGCAGTGAAAAACCAAGGTTTTTTCTGCCCTCTCCCCATCTCTTTTATGGTATGGAGCCACAAGGGACCTACAAGATCCTGGGCATTTCCCCCTGCAGCCCCGTGGGGACTGCAAACCAGGTCAGGAAATGGGCAAAAGGGCAGAAGCAGTGTCTGTGTCCAGGCCTCTGGGGCCTCATCAGTCTTTCTGCTGTGGCTGAGCCCAGATCTGGCAGGTTCTCTGTCTCAGACCTCTGATGAGCTTCACTCTTCAGCACTGTGCTCGGCCCATTAAATACAGAACAGTGTGGAGGACAGAATAATGGCTTCCCAAGGATGCTCACAGCCTAATCCCCAGGACCTTTGAATATGTGACCTGACTTGGCAAAAAGGGGTTAAGCAGGCATGATTAGCATTGTAGACCTTGAGATAGAGAGGATTAACTAGCTGTTGTTTAGTCACTCAGTCGTGTCTGACTTCCTGCAACCCCTTGGACTGCAGCCCACCAGGCTCCTCTGTCCATGGGATTTCCCAGGCAAGAGTACTGAAGTGGGTTGCCATTTCCTCCTCCAGGGGATCTTCCTGATCCAGGGATTGAACTTGGGTCTCTTGTATTGGCAGATGAATTCTTTACCACTGAACCACCAGGGAAGCTACAAATTATCCATTTGAGCCCATTCTAATCACGGGAGTTCTTAAAAGCAGACAACCTTCCTTGGGTGTGCCCAGAGAGAGAAATGTGAGGGTGGAAGAAGGTCAAAGAGATGGCAGGGTAAGGACTTGTGGTCCTGCTGGTTCTGAGATGTCAGGGGCTGTGTGAATGACCAGAGAGTCCTCCAGAAGCTAAGGGTGACCCCAGGTGACAGCCATCGAGGAAATGGAGACCTCAGTCCCACAACCCATGAACTTCCAACACCCGAAAAAGCAAAGAAAGGACTCTTGATCAGAGCCTAAGCAGAGAAACAGCCCTGCTGATGCCTCGATTTCAGCCCCGTGAGCCTCAGGGGACTTCTGGACCATAGAACTGAGATATGATATATTTGTGTTTAAAACTGCTTAAGTAAGGCGATGTGTTATAGCAGCAATAGAAAACTAACACAAATGGCTACAGAGTAGAATATATTTTATAAATCAATATAATTGTCTTGCCTGTGGGACCCTAACTTCCTTGGTAGCTGCCAGTGTTGGAGAAGTCGCTTTTCATGGCTGGCTGTGTGTTGGTGGAAGGCAGGCATCCTTCCTTCTGGTCCTATGCCTTTCTCGGCACATCTGAGTTTACTTCTCTGCTCTATTGTTGCTGGCATTGCCCCAGCCTGGCCCCTGGGAGAGATGGTGCTGGAGGATGGCCTTTTCAGGAAGCTGATAGGACCACTTACTGCTTCCTGTCAACTTGGCTGCTTCAGAGAGGCAGCCCCTGACCCCTCACCCCAGGCTGGTGGTTCACACACAACCTCCAAGCCACTCTTCTCTCCTCCAAGTGTCCTCCTGGAGCAAGTAAGTTGTCTCAGGTTGTAGCTAAGGCCTCCAGACTGTGCTGGGTCCAAGCAAATTCATGGCTTTCCTCCACTACAGCACATGACTCCAGGGAAGCCCGGAAGTGGCCTCAGGCCCCTTCCACTGACCACCCCGCCTGTCCTCTCCCCACTTCCTCCCTCCTGGTGACCCAGGGGCAGATGTGTTTACTGGGACTGCTGCTCAGGAAACTCCAGCTGGAAGAGGCGGGGTGGGGTGGGGGGTGAGCATACAATCTCGCTTCTTCTTAGATGCTTGGTGGGGAGTCTCACTTATTTCTTTCCTTCCCCACCCTCCTTGGGATGGGCCTGTCAGTGGTAGTGACGGCGGGGAGAAGCCCTTCCCACTAGCTCTTCTTTCACACCTTGCTCTCCCTCTCCTCCTCAGCCTTTTCCCAGCTCCCACTCCAGTAAAGAAACTGTTCCCATTCACAAAGCCTGTAGCCCCTAGTGGTTATTAGCCCATAGCTGTGCAGTGTCTTGCTTGCATAGAACAGGTACTTAATACATGTCCTTTGCCCCCACCCCTCAAACACAGAGCAAACAGCAGACAGCAGTTTCAACCATAAACAATTGGGTAGAGTCTCCAGTTTTCTCTAAAGCCTCTAAACAGGAAGATTCAAAAACATCACCAGGGCCTCAGCCCTTTACACTCTCTCCACCTGTCCCCGCTCCCTGCCACCCCAATGGGCCAGATTCTAGCTAGGGAGGGCCAACAAGAGACTCCTTTACCTTTCAACATTGTCTGACCTGTGCCTGGGATTCCACGTCTTTCTAATTTTGTGGATGTGGTCAATTTAGTTATTTGCTAAACTTTCAGTGAAATAATGTCTAACGGCATTCAATTTCAATACACATACTGTATTCCCCATAATTACATTTTCTCCATAGATGATTTTTGGCCTTCATTTTTCCACCAACAGGGCTTGTTAAGCGAGCTTCACCTCATGGTTCATGTTGCATCCCCAGACTACTTGAAGGACAGTGCAAGGCAGAGTCAGGCTGGTCATACTGAGAGTGAAACTGCCACCTAGTGGTCATTAGAGGCGTGACTACCTTTCCATGAACTCTCTGGTTACTGATTACAGTATTTGGAAAACACTCAGTTAACAGTTTTCTTTTAAACTAACTTAGAACTTGTGGAGTCACAAGTGGAATCACACCAAGAAATGTATCCACTTCAAAACATTATAGTAAAGAGGCTAGGCATATATGGATATTTTCAAATCAAAATGATTCATGAAACAAAAATCAGATTGACATGCACCAAAGGGTCAAAGTAAGACATTTTTCCCTTTGACTAAGATGTGTATGTGTGTGCTCAGTCCTGTCTGACTCTTTGCAGCCCCCTGGACTGTAGCCAACCAGGAGCCTGTGTCCATGGGGATTCTCCAGGCAAGAACACTGGAGTGGGTTGCCATGCCCTCCTCCAGAGGATCTTCCCAACCCAGGGATTGAACCTGTGTCTCTTGTGTCTTCTGAATTAGCAGGTGGATTCTTTATTGCACCACCTGGGAAGCCCTCCTTTGACTAAACTTAAATCCAAATGAAGTCCCACAAAGATAAAACAAGCAAACCAGGCAATCAAACGCCTAAACCAAACAGCTCAAAAAAAAAAAAAAGGGAATAGCTTTTCATATTTTTCATATACCCCACACACATCTTCCAAGTGCTGGCTGGCTCTGGTCAGTGCCCAGAAGTTTAGTGGGCATTGGAGCAGCTCATCACAACACACTGTGGGATTTAAAACCAAGTATAGGGTTGCTGAGGGTTAGACACTACTGAGTGACTTCACTTTCACTTTTCACTTTCATGCATTGCTGCTGCTGGTGCTAAGTCGCTTCAGTCATGTCCGACTCTGTGTGACCCCATAGACGGCAGCCCACCAGGCTCCCCCGTCCCTGGGATTCTCCAGGCAAGAACACTGGAGTGGGTTGCCATTTCCTTCTCCAATGCATGAAAGTGAAAAGTGAAAGGGAAGTCGCTCAGTCGTGTCTGACTCTTTGTAACCCCATGGACTGCAGCCCACCAGGCTCCTCCATCCGTGGGATTCTCCAGGCAAGAGTACTGGAGTGGGGTGCCATTGCCTTCTGGAAATGGAAACCCACTCCAGTGTTCTTGCCTGGAGAATCCCAGGGACGGGGGAGCCTGGTGGGCTGCCGTTTATGGGGTCGCACAGAGTCGGACACGACTGAAGCGACTTAGCAGCAGCAGCAGTATAGGAGAATGTATCGGGAGGCCACAAGGGAGACCTGCTGACCCTACAGAGAGTGAAACCTGAAGTGATTCATCAAGATTAGGTGTTGTCAGGTAGGAGTGACAGAGGCAGGAGGGGGTTCTACCAAACTGAAGGAAGGGCCCATGCAGGCCCTTCCCAGAGGGTGGACAAGGCATGTGAGTTCAGGTGTTGGTGGGATGAACAGTGTGGCTGAAAATGTAATGCAGCTTAAAGTCTTGTGCCAACAACACATTTCTTGATGCCTATTTTACCTATTTATCAGCTACTTATGTTTTCTAAGTACACATACAAAAGAGTATAAGACATTGAGAGAAATTTAAGAAGACATGGAAGCATGCTGTAAAGATATCAGTTCTCACCACTTTGAGCTTATAGATTTAAAAGAAACCCAATAAAAGTCCTATCATTTTTTTTTCTTATTGTGCAAATAGACAAGCTACTTCTAAATTTTTGTTTAGAAATGCAAAGGGCCAAAGACAGCTAAGACCATCTTGAAAAAGAACAAGCTGCAAGCCTTATCTTATTAAAGACTTGATGAAACTAAATAAATTAGAAAGCTGGCACTATCTACTGAAAATGAACATACATGCACCCACTGACCCAGCCATTCCACTCCCAGGTGTGTACCCTAATGAAAATGCATAGATATTTAACAGGAATTTATACTAGATCATTCAAGGAAGCACTATTCAAAATAGTTCTAGACCGTGACCATTCAAATGCCTATCAGCGCTGTGATGTCTTTGCAATATGGAATTCTATACAGTGAGTGTGAATGATTTACAAGTATACACAACCCTATGGATGCATCTCACAACCATAACATCAAAAAGGAAAGAAGCCAGAATACACACTATACAATTTCCATGAATAAAGTACAAAAATGGCCCAAACTGATTGTGACAGTTGATTGTTTTACTAGGTCTGCTTCTTCATCTTTCCTGGTACCTTTGTCCTGTGCCATGTGACTACAGCTCCTTTCACTAAGCACATGGAGCACACTTCCCCAACAGGGCCAGGACGAGGGTGAGACAAGCGAGGCATTTAATTACCCTGGACGCTAAGTGTGAGGGGTCATCAAAACCCTCAATAGTGAAAAAGATTTTAATGCAATATTAAAAAAAATTAATGCAAAAAACCCATGGTGAACAAAATATCAGCATTTTGTTAATACAACCCACCTGATTGTAGCCCACCAGGAGCCTGTGTCCATGGGGATTCTCCAGGCAAGAACACTGGAGTGGGTTGCCATGCCCTCCTCCAGAGGATCTTCCCAACCCAGGGATTGAACCTGTGTCTCTTGCATCTTCTGAATTGGCAGGTGGATTCTTTACTGCACCACCTGGGAAGCCCTCCTTTGACTAAACTTAAATCCAAATGAAGTCCCACAAAGATAAAACAAGCACACCTCACCTGCAACTTACTGGAGTGTTCAGAAAAATCTGTGTAGTTACTTATTTTGAACTCTACCCACAATTACATATAACAAAACACTTAGCATTATTTGGATCATGATTTTTAAATTCATTAGGCCCAGACAAAATTAAAACATAAGAATGTTTCCTGAACTAGCATTTCATTTGCTTTGAATTTTTGCTAAATTCATCTTTACAGTTAGCTTTAAATCGACCAGCTTTCAATGAAAAGAATAATTTTTATAATCATTGTTTTTTCAGCCATAAGATTACTGCTAACATGTGTAAGACCAGAAAGTATGACTTTTTTATGCATAGAAATTAGATATAATTATCAGTTAGCATTGATTGTTTGAGGAGCAATTAATTAGCCATCTATTGACCAACTGTCTATCACTCAGCAACCCACCATCTATTTGTCTTCATTCCTGATGGGAAGAAGTACAGCAACTAATCAGAAATGTGATTTGTATGGTTTTCCTGATGTGGAAACTTCCTTCTCCTCTTAGCTGGGTTGGATTGATCCTAGCAATTTGATGCCAGAGAAAGTAAGATGAAGATAAAATGGAAAAATCTGTATCTAAATAATAGCACTTGTGATTTTTTCCTGCAGCTCCCAATAGAAAGACTTTTATTTGCTTTTCAAAAAGACGTACGACCATTATGATGGGATCTTTCTGGAGAAAATAAATTTCTATTTAGTGTCAGATTTTCTACCTAGTTCAAGCACTGCCCCCTCGTCTGGCCCTCACAGCACTGTGCCACACTTTCTGCAGCAGAGGAGGGCCAGGAACAGTGCCAAGACCTGTATCGTATCTCCTTTTTATGGATAAAGACACAGAACCAAAGAGAGGTTGCCTCATTTGCCCTAAGGCTCACAGTAAGAGCTCACAATTAGCAGAGCTCACAATGAACTCAGGTGTCAAACTCTGGAGTATGAGCTCTTCATAACCAAAAGTTGCCTTCAAATTGTACCATAAACTCACAGTTTCAAAGGAGCTGTGATAAATCCTCTTTTAAAGTGCATACTTATTTTTTAAACAGGGCTACATCTCGCTAATTTACAGCAGGTGTAAATCTAAATTTTTACACACATTAGGTTTGCTTAATGTGTGGAGGGGCATACCTATAGTATGAGTTTATAATAAATGAGCTCATTCTGAAACTAATGACTTAGAACATGTGCTTGTAGATTGATTAACAGGGCTTCAGCCAAGGTCTTATAGCTTAGCAGAGACTCTGGAAAGAAATGGAATAAAATGAAAATAGTGTTCTGTAAAATGGACTACTGGTACATATGTAAGCCAATCAAATGTTTTCACTGACGGGAAAAACACCGACAGTATTTCTGGCTGTAAAGCTTCTTTCTCTGTTTTGCCCCTTCTGTATTTCTGATTTGTAGGAGACTTCCTCCTCCTTTTGTCCCTTCTCACCAGCATGAGCAGAAGCAAAAAAGTAAAAAGTTTAAGCAGATCATTCAACAGATACCCTCCCCTCTCTGAGCTTCTTTCACAGTCAAAACACTTTAGCTGGACTTCCCTGGTGGAACAGTGGTTAAGAATCTGCCTGCTAAAGCAAGGGACATGGGTTTGATCCCTGGTCCGGGAAGACTCCACGTGCCACTAAACAACTAAACCCCTGCACCACAACTTCTGAGCCTGTGCTCTAGGATCCATGAGCCACAACTACTGAGCCTGTGTGCTTAGAGACTGTGCTCTGCAACAAGAGAAGCCACCACAATGAGAGGCCTCAGTACAGAAACCAAGAGTAGTCCCTGCTCTCTGCAACTAGAGAAAAGGCCATGCTCAGCAATGAAGACCCAGTGCAACAAAAATATACTATATATATACATATATATGTATATATATATATTTTTAAACAAAACACCTTAGCTTTCAGGTGCAACAAATATATACTATATATATACATATATATATATATATGTATATATATATTTTTTTAAACAAAACACCTTAGCTTTCAGGAGGCCATGGTCTTCAGTCTCTGTTTTAGAGTCTATTCCATTCTGTTTCCTGGGAGCCTCAGAGAGCCCCCACCATCCACAGACAGCCCTTTGTTTCTCACTCTCAGAAGGGTGAGTTGTGAGATTTCAGGGATATGGTGGGAAATCTAGAGGCTTCTTCAGGTCCCATAATTCCTGCTTTGCCTTATGCCCCTCGGAGGATGCACTTCTGGGGAGGCTGTCCTGGACTCACGTTCCTCCTTCAGTCAGGGCCAAGAGGTCACAGCCAAAAGGATTCTTAGAGTGAACTGGTGACAACATGTGCTGAGGCTATCTATTCTCTTTTTTTTGTAATTTCTACCATTAGGAATTAGAGTCTCTGTTTTAAACGAAGTGCTGGATCTAATCACTCACCCTGGCAATATAGCCTTGCTCTTTAACCAAATCAGTCACCAGTTTCTTTCAAAAATGTAGCTAATGTAAGTTTCAATTGTGGGTAAAGTTCTCTCCTAGGTGCATCAGGGCATGAAAAGGTGAGAATACAGGTCTGTCCCCTGGGCAGATTGGAATGTGTTGACAGGGAATTAAGATACACACCACCCGATGAACTCTAAAACTGTGATACAAGGACTATTATAAAGAATGCGAGGGTGGGATAAATTCAGAGTGGGACAGGTGAATTTTGATGAGGGTATTTAGGGTGGCTTTTTCTTGGAAATGGGATTCACAGATCCCTTTGAAGAAAACATGCTTCCTTTCATTTCCCATCTTAGTCCCACCATTTATTAACTCACTCCAAAGTTGCCACAAATGCACTTATTAATCTTCCAACTTCCAGTCTTGCTCCACAAGATGCCTACTAACTCATTGGCACAGTTAATGTTCCAGAGTTACCCAGTCTTGGACCAGAAGGGTTTCTTTCTTGGGTAACCATGTACCTCATTCCCCATCATCCAAGTCATTTTTCCTTTGTGGACTTAGACTTTGGTGAACAATAAAATGATCTTAACTTTCATAGTTCATAGGGAAAAGATTTGGAAACAAATCAGCCATAGATTATATACAAATTGGGCTATTTTTTCATTCGAAAATAGTCTGCCCCAAAGAAAACCAGTTAACTATAAGCAAACATTTGCAGTAAAACTTGCTTACCTTTGACGATCTGGAACCAAAGATACATCTCCTGGAGGCAGCATAGGACTGATGAGGCAGGGATTTTATCCACTCTGCGTTCCCTTTCTCAACAAGATACAGCTGTGAAACCTCCAGGAGGTCACAATTTTGAGCTCATGGGCTGGCTGCTTTTTAGAATCACTGGGGCAGCATTTTGAACCTGCAGTTTCTTGAGTTCCATCTTTAGAGTTTCTGTTGCAGTAGATCTGAGTAGGGAAGAGAAAATTGCTTTAAAAAACCTGTATAAGCCAGGTTTGGAAGTGACCATTGGAGGGGATGTTCGTTGGTCTGTAAAATTTCTGGTGATTAGTGATACTGGATTAATGCTCTCCCATGATTCCAGTTTCACAGGTCCTTACAAGATCTGCAGCTGATTTAGGGAAGGAAAAGAATGGTTGTTGGGCAAGATTGGTAGTGGTCACCACGTGTGAGTTGGTTGCATTTTTTTCCTTCTATGTGGGAGAATGTTTCCTGTGAGTATGGTACACCGTCACAAAATGAGGTCGCATATACAAAGCATAATATTAAGTGATGCTGGAAAAAGAAATCAACCATACTGTTGCTATCTTTATACATTCCACTTTTCACGATTCCTCATTTTTTTCTTTTTATGCTTATGATCGTAACTGATACTCTTTTATCCTCCTGTTAGTATCCTCCTGGAAGCTTTCTCACATGGTTACAAAGGCTTTTTGCATTCCCCCCTCCCCTTTTAAGAACTTATTTATTTGATTGCATTGGGTCTTTATTGCAGTACGTGGGATCTTCATTGCATCATGAGGGATTACGTGGTGTAGGGACTAGCTAGTTGTGGCTTAGTAGTTGGCCCTGGTGGCTCCGTGGCACATAGGCTCCTGTTCCCCAACCAGGTATAGAACCTGCACCCCCTGCATTGCAAGGCATATTCCCAACCACTGGACCACCAATCAGGGAAGTCCCTCACTTTCCCTTTTAACATGCGTCTGCCCTTGCCAGGTTTCAGCGTATCTGGGTGTATACCACATTGGTGAATTTTAATACTTGGCCCAATAAATGTCTTGGGGGTTTCTGGGAGGCCACATTCACACTTCCGTATTTTGAGGACCATTCAATGACACCAATATTAGCTTGATGTACTTTTACAACCTGAAAGTTACTAGAAGTGCTCAGCTCATCAGGTTCCCTGATGTTTCTCACCCTGTGTAACAAACAAGATATACCAGGAGATGGCGCTGTGGGTCAACTTTTCCCCCACAATCTGTACTGTCGGTTTTCTCCAAGAACCCAGGTGAATTATCCAAAGACAAAGCTTTCATTCCTTTCCTACTGGGGCTAATGAAACTGCCCAAATCTGCAAGCTAAATGAAATCTTTAAAATTAAATTTTAACTTTTAGCTACACATGAAAGATGACAATGTACTGACTTGGAACCTTGCTCGAAAGGCATCATACGTAAACTTGAACAGGAGAAGGTAGAGTTGAGGGTTTACCGGTAACTTCCGGTTGTTAGCAAATGGGTCAGAGAAGACTTTTGAGGAAGCCAAGAGGCCAATCTAGGGCTTCCACAGAGAAATGATTGCAATATAAACAGAGCTCTAAAAAAATACATATATATATATGTTGTTCTTGGTTTAACTATGAAAATATTAGGCAAAAGCTGCTATCTGCAAATTAGCATAAGAAAAACATCTGATACCAAGGGCCATAGGATTTTGCCCAAGCTCTTTGTAACCACTAATGCAGTTGGCTCACTTTCCTAGGCAGTCTGAGAAAAAGCTAGCAGACTGTTTGGCTTTCCTCTTCTGTATTTATAACTTCTGGTATTTGCAGTTAGAATGCAGCCTGCTGGAATAGATTTTCCTCTCCTACTTGCATGTAAATAACATGACCATGACCCTGTAAATTACCCACAGGCCACGTTAGACACAGGGTGTTGTTATCCCAGAGGTGGGGTCCCTGCATCCTCCCTAAGAGTGTCTAAGCCAATTAGCTCAGTTGGTTTGAGCCTGGCTATAAGACATCCAAGGTCATGGTAACCATCTGTGGCAAGATTAGCAAAGTTAGAGAAGAGACAGCTTATGTAGTCTCTGCACCAAGAGGAATGCTCTAACCCAGCAAAATGTGAGCTCCTGGTGACATGGAAAAATATAATGAGCATGGCTCAGTGTCCCTTGATGGCAAACAGAACAGACACTCAACTCAATGACGTCATCATTAACAGCAGAGCCTTTTTTGTCTATATAGGGGCACCACCTTCCTAAGAATGAAGTTGTATGAGCCCATGATTCCTGACTGAGAGCTTTTATTTTGTGACTTTTCACACAGCTCCCTGCTGCTGCTGCTAAGTCGCTTCAGTTGTGTCCGACTCTGTGCAACCCTGTAGACGGCAGCCCACCAGACTCCCCTGTCCCTGGGATTCTCCAGGCAAGAACACTGGAGTGGGTTGCCATCTCCTTCTCCAATGCATGAAAGTGAAAAGTGAAAGTGAAGTTGCTCAGTCATGTCCGACCTTCAGCGACCCCATGGACTGCAGCCTTCCAGGCTCCTCCGTCCATGGGATTTTCCAGGCAAGAGTACTGGGGTGGGGTGCCATTGCCTTCTCCACACAGCTCCCTATGCCTCCTAAATTTTTTACCTTTACACACAACACTTAGGAAGAAATAGGAAGATAAATCTGCTTGTTGATAGCATCAGGAAACAGTTTAAAAGAGGGGATGATGTTCCCACTGCAGCTAATTTTCCCATTAGCTGCAAAATTTTGGGGAAATTGTGCAAAACAGATTTCCCATCATTTATGCCTGCTTTCTACTATGTCTATTAACTACTATGATCCAGATGTGTTCTTAAGATTTATAGTTGTTTACTTGGAAAGCAAAAACTCATCTGAAACAGAAAATGGATTTTTCAGATAAAGAATAAATCTTTGTGGTTGAGATGAAGAAGAAAGTCTTTCTGAGCTAAGTTTCTGCCGCTGGCGGGGTTGAATGGCTGGCACACAGCAATAGCCCACATTCATCACTGAGGGACAGGCTCTGTGCTGAGCACAAGATCAGCTCTTCTTTGTTTTGTTGTTTAGTCATTAAGTCATGTCCAACTCCTTTGTGATCCTGTGGACTGTAGCCTTCCAGACTCCTGTGTCCACGGGATTCTCCAGGCAAGAATGCTGGAATGTATTGACACTTCCTTCTCCAGGTGATCTTCCCAACTCAGAGATCGCTTATGTCTCTTGCAGTGCAGGCAGATTCTTTACCACTGAGCCACCTAGGATACATCTTTGAATCCTCACAAAACCTTGTGAAGTAGGTACTGTTATTATCTGAACTTTTAAGGATAAAGAAATAGGCCCTTGAAGTTTAAATGAATTTCCTGAAGTTCCCTGTTAGTAAATGGCAGGGCCATAATTTGAATCCAGGCCATATAATTCCAAGGGCATATTCTTAACTACAGTCCTATCTTATTTGGCCTATAGCTTATCAGAGACAATCTAATTACAGTCTGAATTCTATTTTTTCCCCCCAAACAGGATGACATATGTGCAATTCTATAATTGGGAAGTAGATCCCAACTTCCATATTCAAATATGCTTCCTTCCATATTTCTCTTCAATAGGCTGCAGGTATGCAGCGAGGTTAGGAATCCCAGGGTCAGTGTGCCTGATTTTTATTAAGTCCTTTGTGTGTTTAACGTCTCTCCTTGGAATGGTAGGCTACCTTTCCTGTATTGTGCCCAGGTTGGAACTATGTCAAAAATTTTGATGAGATAAGACCCATCTGGTATCCTGTTACAATGGACTACTCCAGGCATTTCAGTGCTCAAAAAAAAAAAAAAAAGAAAGAAAGTTCTGTAGTTAATAGGAAATATCCTCCTGACCATGCACCCAAGCATCTATCTGTTGATACTTGAGCATATTCTCTGGGGTTTCATCCATTCAAAGTATCCCCTTTATCTCTGACAATACATACAGTATTTTTGTAAAGGAAAATCCTTCAGTAATTATCAAGAATAAAATTTTCTTCCTATTATTTATACGTGTAACTTTAAAGCAAAACATGAAGAACTGGTTTTTAATGTTTATCTCGAACACATACTTTTAAAGGTTTAAAACTTAACCTCCCCTCCCTTCACTTGGAGGTTCCTTGTTATTTCCTTGTGGGCCTTCCTCTCTAAGAGCATCTGCCTTGGGAAGACAGCATGGCATTTTGCTCTAGGGGCTTGGATAAAGGGGATGTCACTATAAACAGAGGAAGTTTCCTAGAAGTTGAATTTGAGTTGGATCTTGAAGGAAGTGCAGAATTTGGACTGATAAAGAGGTGGGGTTTATCACATGCAGAAAAAAGGAGGATGAGCCAAGATTAGGTGCTGAAATTGAACCTATTGGTTTAGACTAGGAAGCCTGATAGAAGTAGATGGTAACTTGTCTATATGGTATGGGGGTGGGGACATAGCCTGAATGGATGAGGAATGTACAATTAATGGAGGATTCAGTGGGGTTAGCAGATACCAATGGCAGTATTTTAGTGTGGACATGTCTTTGGAAACCACTTACTCCAAAGGTAGCATCTTACAGAGGAAGTCATGGAGATTCAAGGTGATGAGGTGAACTTCCCAGGGTCTCACAGGGTGTCAGTGGCAGAGGGGTCATTCAGCACTTGCTCCTTGGTGCATTCCTGATTCTGGGCTTGGTCTGAGCATAAACATGAAGCCACTGTAGGCCAGGAAGTAAGAAGCCCTTCCACGGTACAGTGTTCGTTTGTTGGAGGTGTCGAACAGGGAGAAAATCGGAAGGAGAACTATTATTATATTAAAAGCATCTATGGAAAAGACAACAAATAACAAGCATTGGTGAGGATGTGGAGAAAAGGATACCTCACAGGCTGTTGGTATGAATGTAAATTGATGCAGTCACTATGGAAAAGAGTATGGAAGCTCCTCAAAAAATAAAACATAAAACGATCATATGATCCAGGAATTCCACTCCTGGATATTAATCAGAAGAAAACAAAAACACTAATTAGAAATGACATATACACACTTATGTTCACTACAGATTATTTACAATAGCCAAGATATGGAAGCAGCCTAAGTGTGCATCAGTAAACAAACAGATAAGAAGATGTGGTCTGCATATATAAAATGAACTATTACTAAGCCATAAAAAAGAATTAAATCTTGCTATTTGCAAGAACATGGATGGAGTGAGGGGCTATTATGCTAAAAGAGCAACTGAGGACAACCACACAGCACGAACAATGCTAAATGAGATAAGTCAGAGAAAGACAGATACTATGTGGCACTACTCACATGGAGAATCTAGAAAAACAAAGCATAAATACAGAGAACAAACAGGTATTTTCCAGAGAGGAGGGAGCTGGGGGAGAAAAGAAACAGGTGAAGGAGATTAAGAGGTACACACTTCCAGTTAAAAGATAAATAGGCACTAGGTATGTAATGTAAAGAAAATAAAAGATGCGAAAGGCAAAGGAGAAAAGGAAAGATATACCCATTTGAATGCAGAGTTCCAAAGAATTGCAAGGAGAGAAAAGAAAGCCTTCCTCAGTGATAAATGTAAAGAAATAGAGGAAAACAATAGAATGGAAAAGACTAGAGATCTCTTCAAAAAATTAGAGATACCAAAGGAATATTTCATGCAAAGATGGGCACAATAAAGGACAGAAATGGTATGAACCTAACAGAAGTAGAAGATATTAAGAAGAGGTGGCAAGAATACACAGAAGAACTATATAAAAAAGATCTTCATGACCCAGATAACCATGATGGTGTGATCACTCATCTAGAACCTGACATCCTGGAATGAGAAGTCAAGTGGGCCTTAGGAAGCATCACTACGAACAAAGCTAGTGGAGGTGATGGAATTCCAGTTGAACTATTTCAAATCCTAAAAGATGATGTTGTAGAAGTGCTGCACTTAATATGCCAGCAAATTTGGAAAACTCAGCAGTGGCCACAGGACTGGAAAATATCAGTTTTCATTCTGATCCCAAAGAAAGGCAATGCCAAAGAATGGTCAACTACTGCACAATTGCACTCATCTCACACCCTAGTAAGGTAATGCTGAAAAGTCTCCAAGCCAGACTTCAAAAGTAATTGAACCATGAACTTCCAGATGTTTAAGTTGGATTTAGAAAAGGCAGAGGAACCAGAGATCAAATTGCCAACATCGGTTGGATCATTGAAAAAGCAAGAGAGTTCCAGAAAAATATCTACTTCTGCTTTATTGGCTACACCAAAGCCTTTGACTGTGTGGACCACCACAAACTCTGGAAAATTCTTCAAGAGATGGGAATATCAGGCCACCTGACCTGTCTTTTGAGAAATCTATATGCAGGTCAGGAAGCAACAGTTAGAACTGGTCATGGAACAACAGACGGGTTCCAAATCGGGAAGGGAGTACATCAAGGCTGTATATCGTCACCATGCTTATTTAACTTATATGCAGAGTACATCATGAGAAATGTTGGGCTGGAAAAAGCACAAGCTGGAATCAAGATTGCCGGGAGAAATATCAATAACCTCAGATATGCAGATGACACCACCCTTATGGCAGAAAGTAAAGAAGAACTAAAGAGCCTCTTGATGAAAGTGAAAGAGGAGAGTGAAAAAGTTCTTAAAATTGAACATTCAAAAAACGAAGATCATGACATCCAGTCCCATCACTTCATGGCAAATACATGGGGAAACAATGGAAACAGTGACAGAATTTATTTTTTTGGGCTCCAAAATCGCTGCAGATGGTTACTGCAGCTATGAAATTAAAAGATGCTTGCTCCTTGGAGGAGAAGTTATGACCAACCTAGACAACATATTAAAAAGCAGAGACATTATTTTGCCAACAAAGATCCATCTAGTCAAAGCTATGGTTTTTCCAGTAGTCATGTATGGATGTGAGAGTTGGACTATAAAGAAAGCTGAGTGCCAAAGAATTGATGCTTTTGAACTGCGGTGTTGAAGAAGACCCTTGAGAGTCCCTTGGACAGCAAGGAGATCCAACCAGTCTATCCTAAAGGAAATCAGTCTTGAATATTCATTGGAAGGACTGGTGCTGAAGCTGAAACTCCAATACTTTGGCCACCTGATGTGAAGAACTGACTCATAAGAAAAGACCCTGATGCTGGGAAAGATTGAAGGCAGGAAGAGAAGAGGATAGAGGATGAGATGGTTGGATGGCATCGCTGACCCGATTGACATGAGTTTGAGCAAACTTTGGGAGTTGGTGATGGACATGGAAGCCTGGCGTGCTGCAGTCCATGGGGTTGCAAAGAGTTGGACACGACTGAGCAACTGAACTGAACTGAACTGATGTAATTTACAGGGGCTTCTCAGGTGGCACTAGTGGTAAAGAACCCACCTACCAATACTGGAGATGTAAGAGACTCGAGTCTGATCCCTGGGTCAGGAAGATCCCCTGGAGAAGGAAATGGCAACCCATTCCAATATTCTTGCCTGGGAAATCCCACAGACTGAGGAGCCTGGCAGGATACAGTCCATAGATTCACAAAGAGTTGGACACAATTGAGTGACTTAGCACAGCACAACATGTAAAATTTACAACATGATAAATATAATTTACACTGCTGTATGTTATATATTACAGCTGTTAAGAGTGAATCCTAAGAGTTCTCATCACAAGGAAAATAGGTTTTCTATTTAAGAAATTTTTTACCTGAGTTGGATGTTCACTAAAATTTATTGTGATAATCACTTCATAGTGTATGTAAATCAAATCACTTTTCTGTGTGCTTTGAACCTCTGAACAATGGGCTTCCCTGGTGGCTCAAAACTGGATACTTTGAACCTCTGAACTATGGGCTTCCCTGGTGGCTCAGCTGGTAAAGAATCTACCTGCAATGTTGGAGACCTGGGTTTGATCACTGGGTTGGGAAGTTCTCTTAGAGAAGGGAGCAACTACCCACTCCAGCATTCTGGCCTGGAGAATTCCACAGACTGTATAGTCCATGGGGTCGCAAAGAGTCAGACATAACTGAGCGACTTTCACTTTGAACCTATACACTTTGAATTTATACAGAAGATTATGTCAATTATTTCTTGGTAAACTGGAAGAAAAAAAATTATACCTCAAAAAAAAAAATGCTTGATGTGAGAACTATGGCCTTTAGTTGTTGGCCTGGGGACAAAGGAAATACTGAGATATATTAAAGCAAAAATTTATAGGATCCAATATAGAACTCAAAGAGGAGAATCATAAACTGACTACAAGTTTCAAGTTTGAGCCTCTTGCTGAATAGTGTCAGGAGGGCAAGAGTGGGAGAATCTGTGTCAGGATATGTTTTTGAACAGACTTGGTGATAGACAACTGGAAATAACCATTCATTCATTCCTGCAGTGAATACTTATTGAATGTGTACTCTAAGCCATGTGCCAGGCGCTCAGTAAACAAGATATGCTTGGACTGGGACCTTCTGGAGCTTTCATTGTAAAGTTTTCTGATGAGGGAAATATGGGCTTAGGTGAAAGGCATGCCTTGTCGCCATCAGCAGCATGGTGCTTGGCGGGTGACCTCTTGGCAGCTCAATCCAGCACACATCTCGGTAGATTAGTGCTAGTTATGAGGAACAGGTATTTCAGTAAATCATTTTAATGCTTTTCTAAGTATGGGATAATGCAAGAATCCAGGTTCATAAAAATTTTCTTCTGAAACATATCTAACTAAGGACTTGTTTTGCCTGTTTTCCCAAAACACAGTGTCTCATCCTGTCCTTCGTCCTGAATTCCTTTCAGGGTGCCCTGTAGTCAGCGCTGACTTGATCTTTGTAGAAGCAGATTGCAAACAACATTCTTTGTTTTACATATTAACAGGTTATGAGTTTTAAATACATTGTCTGACAAGTTTTACAACCGTTTCCCTTCCCATTTCTTTTTATTTAAATCAATTATTTAAGCTTGTCCCCACCAATGAATTCTCTAACATTCAAGTCAATAGAGTGAATGATTGAATGGGCTGCAACAGGGTAAATGTGTCCACTGACCGAAGATAAAAGGTGACAGACTCTAATTATACGTAAAAAAAGTCCTCTGCCCACTGAGCCAGCAGCAGTCCCTTTGCTTGGTTTCACTTGCCAAGATTCTTCACGCTGCTCCACCAGGTGATGGTAAATGCTAAACCCTCTTTTTTTTTCTGCATGGTTTTAATCCAAGCTTGGACTGGCCTTTGGATAGATGAAGACATTTTGACCAATGAGCTCCTAAACGATTTAAGAATTTAAGCGCAGGCTTGAGAACACCCTACAATCTCCTGATTAAACAGTAAAAGTAGTTGTCAGAGGTTAAGAGAAAATCTTTTTGTATGTTAATACGTGCTAAAATTAGCTTTGATTGACATTTTCAAAGCCTTGACATTATAATGTAATTTCATTATAATGATTAATTCTGTTATATCTGAACCCCCTAAAAACTCCCAGAAGCAATCACAATGTAGATCATACAGGTAAAAGATTAAATGTTAAAAGCCAATCTATAGAACTTCCCTGGCAATCTAGTGCTTTAGGACTCTGTGCTACCACAGCAAGGGGTGCAGGTCAGGGAACCTGACCTTCAATCCCTGGTCAGGGACCTGACATCGCATATGCTGCACAGTATGGCCGAAATACAAATCTTTTTAAGAAGCGATTTTATAATGAAAAAAAAAATTGTCTTAATAACTGAAGTTCTTAATAGTCTTTTCTAGAAATGTCTTCTTAGAGTGAGATGTGTATTGAGAAGAACTGTAGAAGTTTACTCTTTGAAAGACTGCACTGACTGGTGAGCTGAAGAAATTTCTAGATCCCTCAAGGGCAGCCATTCTCCATAGCCTTCTTTGTTCTGCCAACTCCCCACTCTTCTCCTTTCTGTGTAATTTTGTGTGTGTGTGTGAGAGAGAGAGATCTTTCCCTTCTTGTCTGTGGAGATGCTCGGTACCCTGGCACTTCCGCTTCCCTCTCTTGAACAGTGTATCTCTCTAGCCTTCTCGCTTTTCTTTCCCAGGACACAGAGACTCTTAGAATTTTGTTTCTATCTTCTCTGACCCATTATGATTTTATTGTGAATTTTAGCACAGAATAGCATGACTTTATGCTATAGTTCCTGTTGGGAATGGGTGAAAACTGTCTCACTGTGTCCCCCATGTGTAGACAACATTAATCTTTGTGCCTGGAACAGCTGAGAAGGTCAGCTCTGGGAACTTTGGATCTTAAGTTATAGGAGCACGTCTCAATCTTTTCTGAAGTACACTGTGAATAATTTTCAACCATTAATAATCTTAATCCTCAAGTATGTGAATGGTTATTCTCAGAAAGAATCAGAGAAGATGGCAAGTTATCCCTAAAATCAGTCATCCTCAGTCTTTGCATTCCTGTGCTTTCTGGCATAGAGGAGAAACCCACAAAGCTGCAGAAGTGAATCAGAAAGGAATATAACCCACATTCAATCTGGGTACCCATGAGTCTGTGTGTTCACAGATGTTTTTATATATTATTATTATTTTTAAGCGTAGGAAGTGGAAACTGCATCATGGAACTATCTGGGGGGTAAAATCCAGATTTAATAATGAATCAAGCAACTCTGAGGTCCAGATATCTTCCCTCATGAATACTGAAGTTTTTCTGAGTAACAGAGAATGAAAAGAAATTCTACCTTAGTGTGAAAGTGTTAGTCACCCAGTCGTGCCCAACTCTTTGTGACCCCATGGACTGTATCCCGTCAGGCTCCTCTGTCCATGGAATCCTCCAGGCAAGAATACTGGAGTGGGTGGCCATTCCCTTCTCCAGGGGATCCTCCTGACCCAGGGACTGAACCTGGGTCTCCCATGTTTCAGGGAGATTCTTTAATGTCTGAGTCACCAGGGAAACCCACCTTAGTGTAGATATGTGAAAATGTATAGACTGGCTTCCAGGCTCTACAGCGCAGGCTCAGTAGTTGTGATGCACAGGCTTCGATGCTCCTGGGCTTGTGGCATGTGCTGCTACTGTTGAGTCTGAGCTCCCTAGAGCCCATGCTCTGCAAGCAAAAAATGCCACCCCAAAGAGAAGCCAGCACACTGCACCTGTTCTCCACAACTAGAGAAAAGCCTGCAAGGCAATGAAGACCAGCACAGACAAAACTAAATATAAACTTTAAAAAATGTATAGACTGAATATGATCCATAATTAATTGTACAAATTTAGCTTCATCACGGAGAAGGCAATGGCACCCCACTCCAGTACTCTTGCCTGGAAAATCCCATGGATGGAGGAGCCTTGTGGGCTACAGTCCATGGGGTCGCTAAGAGCCAGACACGACTGAACGACTTCACTTTCATATTTCACTTTCATGCACTGGAGAAGGAAATGGCAACCCACTCCAGTGGAGAATCCCAGGGATGGGGGAGCCTGGTGGGCTGCCATCTCTGGGGTCACACAGAGTCGGACATGACTGAAGTGACTTAGCAGCAGCAGTAGCAGCAGCTTCACACACACCTTGCTCTTTAGAGACCTGCCCAGACATTTCGGCCCTGCCCATTACTGACCAGCACTTACTGTTTCTCTGCCTGTCTCTGTTTCTCTCTTTTGCTTTCCTGCTCTCCTTCCTTCCCTGCCTGCCTCCCTCACTTATGCCCTCACCAGACCCCATCTTTCCTCTTCTCTGAACAGAGAGTCTGTCTCCCTACAGTGTGGCTGTCTGCCAGGAATAATGGAAATGGTGAAAAATTCTGTGGTTAGAGGTGAAGCCAATAGTGAGTGAGGCTCCTCCTTTTCTCTCATCGCCCCCCAGACACCCTCCTCATGCAGTACACCTTCAGGCTGGGGGCAGGGAGCACGGGACTAGTGGCCAGGAGAGACAGGGGAATCTTGTTGCCTCTTGGTGCCTGCTCTGTGTTCTGAGGCAGGAATTAAGAACATTTTCTGGAGGTGCTGGGAGGATGGGAGAGTGCCAAGCAAACACAGCTCTTCCTCAGAGAGGAAGAAAGGCCCCCCAAAACTACATGAGCTACCCCCGCCCCCCCCCCCCCCCCAACTCCCCACCCCATGGAAATCCAGCACACACAAGGGCCCAACCGAGTAAATACCAACATGCCTTCTGGGTCCATCTGGCTCCGTTAAAACTCCTCCCCTGTGTGTTTGGGTTAGTCCATGAGAGAATTTCCAGGACTCTTGAAATGCTTGTGGGTAACCTGGAATTTCCTGACAGATCTGGATGCTGAGATCACTAGCCAGCTTTAGGGATCCTTGCCTTCTGTGAGTGACAAAGACATTTGTGTAAAAGTGAGTTGCAGAAAATCTGCACATTTTCGAGCCTTCAATTCCCAGCTATAAAAGTTCTAGGCTGTGGCAGAGAAGGCCTAATTCTCAATCAAGCTAGAGATATATAAGCAGCTCTCACTTGTCTTTGGCTCACTCTCAAAGTCAGCTTTTTAGTATTTGTGGGTACAGGCCATGCAACTACAAGATCAATAATCGTTTTCTTAGTTCTCTTTGAAGGTGAAGCCTTATGGGGCTCATTGAAATTCCCAAGGTCTCATAGGCCAAGACACAAAACAGTGGTTGAACAGTTGATGTTCTGAGTAGAGACTTAGTTGACTTTCCTAGTCGATACTGGACCTAAATTCCTCCAAGAGAAAGCTCAGAAACGGCCTTCTGTGCTCTCCTTTGGAGTAAAAGCCACTTTTACTGAAGCCACCATCAAGCATACACTTGCAGGCACAGAAACCTTTCGTTCATGCCCCCACTTTCCTTAACCGTCAGTGGTATTAGCGCATTCCTTTCTCAGAGATCACATCGTTCTGTTGCTTTTGATCCACTTAAAAAATTATTCACTCCACATGTGCCATATCCTTTATTAGGCAGTGGGGAAATAATCATGAGGGAGACAGTCCCAGGTCCCTGCCCCTTAAAAGTGTAAAATCCCCATCAAGCAGGAAAGAAAGTCCCTCTGATGCCACACTGATGGGCACAGGCTCCAGAGCCCAGAAGATACTGCTTGTCTTGTCCATCCCTCCCTGTAGATATTGTGGCTTCATGATGCAAATAAAAAGTGTCACCTCAGTAAACAAAGGATGTTACCGCCATCAAACCACTACAGGCACCCCGACCCTTATACGGTGAGCCTTGAGGGAATTCAGGATGCAGACAAACAGGCAGGCCAGCTGCCGAGCCCTCAGCCACTGCAGCTGGCCCCAGGGACTCAGGATGGGAAAGGACAGGATACTGACCCTAGACAGCTAAGGTACATACCAAAGGAATAACTTCAATAAGCCCAGACTCTTGCATCTGCTTATCCATAAAAAGGTGCTAAATCCATTAACTTGAGATATCTGGTTTTCCTTAATTAGTGGTAATTTTTTTAAGTTTCTGACTATCTAGTCTTTGTTGCAAAAACTCCTATATATCCTGGCTCCTCTCTTACCTCTTTGGAGAAGTCCCTCAGAGCTAGCTGAGAGTCTGCATCCTGGGCTTAAGTCTTCAGTTTTGTTCGCCAAATAAAACATAATTCTCAACTTTTAGGTTGTGCTTTTTTTTTTTTTTTTCTTCAGTCAACAAGGAGTAGCTGCAGCAGCCCTGACCTTTGTTCCAGTCCTTCCATTTTCGGCTTTTCTAAGAGAGATGTTTGGGCAGGACAAAGAAGCTGTTTCCCAAACCAGAATGCAACTCTCTAGGCCACCCATTTGATAATGTTCTAATAGTTTCAGCAAAACCTATGTGACTTAGATTCACTCCAAGAAGCAAAACAAACCTGTAAATGCTCTTCCTGTGCTCAAAAAGAGGCCCAATTTTTTACTTTCCTTCTAATTGTTATCATTCAATCCACCAAGGATCCTATGCCAGGGAACTGGCTATATGGATAAGGAAATAAATACAAACGTGGAGCATCTAGGGAGAGGGCCATGTGAGGCAGCACGGGTCAGAAAAGAGGTCATTCTTTGGGAATGAAATAACCAGGGACTGTTTCCGAAAAGGATGACATGGGATCTGAAGCACGAAAAAGAAATGAAATGTGGCTGAGGGAGGCATTTTTATTAGAGGAAAAATATGTGTACAGGTGTAGAGAAAGAAATATTTGTGGCATGTATGATGGCAAGGAGGAGAGGCCCACCCGGAGCTCCAGGTTTTGTTTGGATAGAAACCCAGCTACTCTGTCCAGGGATGTCACCCAGGGATCTCCATGGCTCAGAGAGAACTTCCCTTGTGGAGAAAGCAACTCACGTGGCCTTTTGCCCATCACTACCACTACCATAAAGCCATCAAGACAGAAATTAGGAGAAAACAGCTCATTTCCTCATCCTTTGCTGAAAGCATCCATTTTCCAGGGGAAATTTTGTAAACAAAGAATTTTCCTGTGCTAAGGGATAGGTGAGTTTCTTTAATAAACAACAGGTTGAGGGAAATGATCACACACTAGTACTCAAATCCCCCAGTGTTCCATGGCACCCTTCATGCATCAGAATGGAAAAGCAGAGTTCTTCTAATGGCCACAGCCACGTGACCTGTCTCCAAAGAGAAAGACCTTGGACTGCCAAGAACTGAAGCCAAGAAAAGACCATAAAAGGTACATTCTCTGTCGAGGTGATGCAGTAGGTACAAAGCTGTTCTGTCTGAGATCTGTAAAGCTGCTTGTGCTGGAGCAGGATTGTGAATTTGACTGGCAGCCAACTGTAAGCTAGCAGTGAGGAAAACGTATCCTCAATAGATATCCATGCCAACACGTGGGCACAGCATCACTGTGCACAAAGCTGCCCATCAAGAGCATCCTGGGTGACAGCGACTGCTTCAGAGAATCAATACTGGACTCAAATACCACCACAGCCCAAGACTTTTCCAAAGAAAGCTTTCAACATCCATCACTGTGAGCATCAGACAGGGCTCTGTTTGTGCTGCTGAGGTTTTCTCTTCCTGGCAGGTGTGGGAAAGTATCCTCTGGTGAAATGCACTTAATTCTCAGGTCCTGGAAACCTTAGGTTCCTTTTTCCTTCATATGGTGAAAGAGAAGAGCGAACCTAAGGGGTGAACTTGCTAGGGCATTTCCAATCTAGCCCTAACCTACAGAAGTTACAGAACATGACTCTCACTGGAAAACAAGGGCTCCCTCTCACCTTTCATCCCTTTCCAAACCCCATCTGTCTCATTACTTCCCAAAGCAAAGGTGCTCAAGTCACGCTTCCCAGGCCGCGGTCTCAGCCTCCCGGCCTCCATACCCTTCTGCCTGCCATTCTCCTTGGCCTGGAGTTCTCTTTCCTGTCTCCCTGGTTATCCTAAATCAAATCCAGCTTTCAAGATTCATCTCAAATATCTCTTACTCAGAACAACTTCCTTGATCACTGCAGTCTTGTTGAAGGTTTCCTGCCCTTTAGCCACCATGGCTTTGCTGAGTGACATTAACTAATGGCAGTAGCATTGTGTGTTGCCGGGGTCCAGCCCCGGTGGAGTCAGGGGTTTCGAAGGGGAGACGGCTTCGGCGATCAGGATACAATAGAATTAAAGATATAAAGAGTGGTTAAATAAGGATAGCTCAGTGAGGAAATTCAGTGGAGAAAGAGGCTGAATAACTTGGTTTACGTGGAAAGCAAATAAGATTCCAAAATAAGGAACTTACGTCACCTACGTAGGCCACAGGCATCCTCCCATTCTCCCAAGGGAGAGGAGATACTAAGGCCTCCCAGGTCAGATCTTAGAAGCCCAGGCAAAATTAGTAGGCTTGATGAGCCTCCACGCCCCAGTTCAGCCAGAAGGTGAGAGAAAGAACAACATGGGGAGACCAAGTTTCGGTGAACAAGGCCCGCACTTTATTTTCCAAAGTAGTTTTTATACCTTAAGTTATGCATAGAGAATAATGGGGGGAGGGGTAGAGTCATGCAGTAAGCCAGGCTTTCTTCCTGCAAACTTATCATATGCAAAAGTTTAGGTGATTTGTATCATCTTCTGGCCTGGAGGCCTGTTAACATTTTAAGAAACTTATTTTTCTCTAAAGGTGATTATTCTAAAGTCAGGCGCCACCCTCCAAAAGCATTTGATAAAGTTGCATTCATATAGGGCAAAGGTGTGGTGGGCTATAACAAGAAAAAGAATTAACTCAAGGGTCCAAGGTTACAAACATTAAAGCTACTACTTACACCAATTATATTAATCAATACACTGCCAGGGACACAGTAGGTAAGGGATATAGAAACTTAGCAGCAAACATTGGCCCAACAAGTGAAAAACCCTTCACGAATACAATTTCTAATCAATCTTTTAACTGCTCAAAGGAATCTGTATTTAGACAGTTTAGAACATCTCATGCCTCTCACAGTTGGGAGGCTCTGAACAATCACATGTGGCCGGAAAAACCTATTCAGGCAGGCTAGAGGACTTCCAAAGGGGTTTGTAGGTTGAAACACTATCACACCCAGGAACTTTATTAACTGGAGCTGTAAGTTAACTCTTTTTTCAGAGAGAGGTAGTGGGGGACAGCCCCCCATAAAGTCAGAGGTGTAGGTGAGAGCACAAAGCAGAAAGTAGGCAGACTCTGGTTTTGGGGGTAGATGCTTGAGAATTTCCAGGGGGACTCCTGAGGCTCCATCCTGCCTTTGTGTATGCCGAGCCTCCTTCCTCATGACCTTTGCCACGGGTGGAGTTCCTCACGCTGGCTCCTGGCAGTGTGTGGCACGTTGCCTCGTGTAATGATCGTCTGTGAGTTAACCCCCTAATTAACCCAAAAGCTTGGAGAGGGGGACAGGATGGGGCATGTATGACTCATTTTTTATGCCCTGCTATCCAAATTTCTTTGTGTTTAATTTCTAGACACACATTGGTTCTCCAGATCAGTGTAGACACATTTAGGAGGTAAGTTATTTGAAGTTTGAAGGATTCACTGAAGAAATCAGCTAGAATCAAAATACTACTCCATCAGACATCAAGAAATCATGCCTAGGCTTCCTGCTTGTGAATTTCTTTTGATTTCTTACTAAACCCAAGACATATTGAATTTGTGATTCAGAGCTTGTGCACTGAACATCTGAGCCTAAAAGAGATGTTGCCATCAACTGATATAGTGATGGAGACAAACTGGGAAAGAGAAGAAAGAAGCACATTCCCAGGGGGGTGAGATGGAAGTCATCATAGGCTTCTATGAGAGTGACCAGCCTGGACATTAGTTTGGGGTCTCTCTGGTTCAAGTCTGCTGAGATATGGGGGGAAACCTTTGGTCAAGATGAAGAACAGAGAAAACATCAATCTGCTTCCATCTACAATTCCTGTTGCCTCAGCTAATCTTCTAGGTAGCTCTTGTTCACATTTAAAGCCATCCACAGTGAACTTGACTATTTCCTTGTTTGGCTGTCCTTGCCTTGTAACTAACTCAAAATTCCCTTTTTGTATTGAAATATAATTCACATGCTAATGAAACACACCTGTTTTAAATGTACAATTCAGGGGATTTTAGTATACTCACAAAGTTGTACAGCTATTACTGCTGATGACGGAATCATTTTCATCACCTTGCAAAGAGAAATCATACCCATTAGCAAACCATGTCCTATCCTCCTGTCCCCTCAGCTATGCAAAACCTTGAATCTACTGCTTTATATCGCTATGGAGTTGCCTATTCTGGACATTTCACTGAAAAGCAATGACACAATTTACAACCATTTATGTTTGGCTCCTTTCACTTTGGATAATGTTTTGAAGGCTCATCCATATTGCAATGTGAATCAGTACCACATTCCTTTTAATGGCTGAATAATATTTTATTGTATGGATATACTACATTTTTTATCCATTCATTAGTTGATGGATATTTGGATTGTTTCCGCTTTTTGGCTATTATGAATAGTGTTGCCATACAAGTAATTTTTTCCTTTTTTTGGTGGACATTTGTTTTAAATTTTCTTGGGTATATACCTGTGAAAGGAATTTCTGGGTCACCTGACAACTCAGTATTAACTTTCTGGGGAGCTGTTTTCCAAAGTGACTGCAACGTTTTATATTCCCATCATTCTTCCACAGTCTCACCAATATTTCTGTCTGTCTTTTTGATTATAGCCATCCTAGTGTGTGTGAATGGTGTTTCGTTGTGATTTCAATTTGCATTTCCTTAATAATGTTGAGCATTTTTTCATATCTTTATGGACCATTTATATATCTTCTTTGGAGAGAGATCTACTCAAATTTTTGGCCCATTTAAAAACTGGGTTATTTTCCTCCTGGTATTGAGTTGCAAGAGTCTACCTATAATCACAAAATTCACTTTTATCACGTCTATCAATTATTTACCACAGTAGTTGTATATTTACCACAATATACAGTCCTTAGCATGCTGATGTCCTACACTATTTCTTTTTCAAAAGATTGTTATTTATTTATTTTTGGCCGCATTGCTATGTGGGGGCTTCTCTAGTTATAGATGAGTGGGGGCTACTCCCTAGTTGCATGGGCTTCTCAGTGCAGTGGCTTCCTGTGCTGTGGAGCACAAGCTCCAGGTGCAAGGGCTTCAGTAGCTGCAGCTCACAGGCTCAGTAGTTTCAGTTCACAGGCTCTATATCTGTGTATTAAAAGGGATGGCATGCCACTCTGGGAAGAGCAAAGAGCCATTTCTTAATTGGATCTGTATTAATTTTTATTGGTGCATAACAAATTATCACAAATGTAGAGGCTTAAAGCAACACACATTTATTATGTCAGAGTTTCCAAGGATCTGGGCATGGCTAAGCTGGGTCCTTTGCCCAGAATCACATAAGCCTGCAATCAGAAGTGTTATGTTCTCATCAGGGGCTCAGCTAGAGAAGATCCACTTCTACACTCCCTCAGCCTGGCATAAGGAATAGCAGAACAGACTTCCTTGCAAAAGGACAGAAATGGTGAGGACCTAACAGAAGCAGAAGAGATCAAGAAGACATGACAAGACTACACAGGAACTATACAAGAAAGGACTTAATGACCTGGAGAACCATGATGCTGTGATCACTCACCTAAAGCTAGATGCCCTGGAGTGTGAGGATAACTGGGCCTTAGGAAGCATCACTATGAACAAAGCTAGTGGAGGTGATAGAATTCCAGCTGACCTATCTCAAATCCTAAAAGATGATGCTGTTAAAGTGCTGTACTCAACATGTCAGCAAATTTGGAAAACTCAGCAGTGGCCATTGGACAGGAAAAAGTCAGTTTTCACTCCAACCCAAAAGAAGGTCAATGTCAAAGAATGTTCAAGCTAAGGTGGCAATTGCACTCATTTCACTAGTAAGGTTATGCTGAAAACCCTTCAAGCTATGCTTCAGCAGTACGTGAACCGAGGACTTCCATGTGTACAAACTGGGTTTAGAAAAGGCATAGGAACTTGAGATCAAATTGCCAACAGTTGTTGGATCGCGGAGAAACAAGGAAATTTTAGAAAACATCTACTCTGCTTCATTGACTATGCTAAAGCTTTTGACTGTGTGGATCACAATAAACTGTGGAAAATTCTTATAGAGATGGGATACCAGACCACCTTTACCTGTCCCCTGAGAAATCTGTATGAAGGTCAAGTGCAACAGTTAGAACCAGACATGGAACAACTGACTGGTTCAAAATTGGGAAAGGGGTACAACAAGGCTGTATATTTGTCACCTTGTTTATTTAACTTCTATGCAGACTACATCATGTGAAATGCCAGGCTGGATGAATCCCAAACTGGAATCAAGATTGCTGGGAGAAATATCAACAACCTCAGATATGCAGATGATACCACTCTAATGGCAGAAAGTGAAGAGGAATTAAAGAGCATCCTGATGAAGGTGACAAAGGAGAGTGAAAAAGCTGGCTTAAAACTCAACACTATAAAAAACTAAGATCATAGCACTCAGTTCTATGACTCCATGGCAAAGAGAAGGAGAAAAAGTGGAAGCAGTGACAGATTTTCTTTTTTTGGTTTCCCAAATCATTGTGAATGGTGACTGCAGCTATGAAATTCAAAGATGCTTGCTGCTTGGAAGACAAGCCATGACAAACTTAGACAGCATATTAAAAACCAGAGACGTCACTTTGCCGACAAAGGTCTGTCTAGTCAAAAGTATGGTTTTTCCAATAGGCATGTACGGATGTGAGAGTTGGACTATAAAAAAGGCTGAGCACCAAAGAATGGACACTTTCAAACTGTGGTGGGGGAGAAGACTCTTGAGAGTCCCTTGGACTGCAAGGAGACCCAACCAGTCCATCCTAAAGGAAATCAGTCCTGAATATTCATTGGAAGGACTGATGCTGAAGCTCCAATACTTTGGCCACCTGATGCAAAGAGCTGACTCATTGGAAAAGACCTTGATGCTGTGAAAGACTGAAGGCAAAGGGAGAAGGGGGTGGCAGAGGATGAGATGGTTAGATAGTATCACCGACTCAAATTTTTGATGGATTTGAGAAAACTCTGGGAGATGTGAAGGACAGGGGAGCCTGGTATGCTGCAGTTCATGGGGATGCAAAGAGTCTGACATGACTTAGCAACTGAACAGCAACAAATGGGACTCAGAGCCTCTCGCTTCTGCAAGGTCAGTAGAAGAGAGACTCTCTCACCTGATTAAGTCAGGCCCATCTCATGCTCTCTCTTTTGATTAATGCAAGTCAGTTGATTTGGGACTTTACTTACACTGCAAAACTCCTTCATCTCTGTAGTACTCTGTTGGCTACAAGCAAGTTACAGGTCCCATCCACACTTGAGTGGAGGGAGTCATACAAGGGCCTGAGCTATTGGAAGCTTCCTTAGATGTGTCTGCTACACGATACTAGCTGAAAAATGGTTTTCTACTAAGAAAAAGAAACACCATGAATTTTAAAAAATATAAGGCCATTAAATCACTTTCCTGGCTACAGAAGCTCCAAAGTTGTTCCTGTTCAAGCCTTTTATACCCAGTGACATAAAGGCTACAAAACGAATGTGCATAAATGATAGTGTCAGGCATCAGAGTCTTTTCAATACGTAACAGTCGTAAGTCTCACAACCTCTGACTTTTATTAGAAAGCCCATATCCTTCATAGTCACATATCAATAATGATAATAAGAGCTAAAGCATGTATAGTGCTCTCTGTGGTCTGGTACTTTAGGCAAACTGGTATGTAATTTCCATAATCAGTCTTAGAAGTAGGTGTTGTTTTGTTTCCCATCTTGTGTTACAGATGAGGGAACTGGATATAGAGTTCAGGGGGACATGCCAGGAGAAGCAGAGCCTGGACTGAACCTAGGAAATCTGTACTCAGACCCACCATGCTCTTTGCCTCTCCAAGAGCTAAAGACTGATCCAACAGAGGAAATGTGAATCTGGGTGTCATCAAGACTTCAGGCAAACACATGTCCACTAGCTCAATGTCGTCTATGGAAATAGGTTTCTCCGGGGTCATTATAAAAACTGTTGATTAATACTCCAAATTCACTGCAGATGGTGACTGCAGCCATGAAATTAAAAGATGCTTGTTCCTTGGAAGAAAAGCTATGACAAACCTAGACAGCATATTAAAAAGCAGAGACATTACTTTGCCAACAAAAGTCTGTCTAGTCAAAGCTATTGTTTTTCCAGTAGTCATGTATGGATATGAGAGTTGGACCATAAAGAAAGCTGAGCACCTTTGGATGTTCAAAGAATGGATGCTTTTGAAGTGTTCAAAAGAATGGAAGCTTTTGAACTGTGGTGTTGGAGAAGACTCTTGAGAGTCCCTTGGACTGCAAGGAGCTCAAACTATCAATCCTAAAGGAAATCAGTCCTGAATATTCATTGGAAGGTCTGATGTTGAAGCTCCAATACTTTGACTATCTGATGCAAGGAGCTGATTCATTAGAAAAAACCCTGATGCTGGGAAATATTGAAGGCAGAAGGCAAAGGGGATGACAGAGGATGAGATGGTTGGATAGCATCACCAATTCGATGGACAGGAGTTAGAGCAAGCTCCGGGAGTTTGTGATGGATAGGGAAACCTGGTGTGCTGCAGTCTATGGGGTTGCAAAGAGTCAGACACGACTGAGCGACTGTACTGAACTGAACACTCACAGAACCAGAGAAGAAAGTAGCTTAAAACCCTAAGAAAGCCCCTCATATGTCTATTTTGTAAGCCACCTTTGGTTGCAGGAGAGTACCACTCACTCAACTGCACTAAAGAAGCTAAAGTTCTATACATACCAGTACACAAGGCATCAAAGCACTCACCTAAAATACTATTAAGAGTCAGGTATATGTCAGGAACTGTGCTGTGCACCAGGGACCCAGTGAGGGAAAAGTGTCACAATTCCTCTTCCAGGGACATAACATTCCGGTGCAGGGAGGGCACAGCAGAGAAACAGATGCAAATAAAATATCAAGATAACTGTAGGTGTTACACTGAGAATAAGACAAAATGGTGGTTGAGACTGGTACCCACACACACCACTTCTCTGGATTGAAAAACAAAAGCTTTTAAATCTGTTAAGGGCCATAATGAGTGCTTTTAATCTTGACAGAAGAAAACCAACAAGTAAACTAATTGAGAAAAAACATGATGGACAGAGCAGTCTCCCGCTGAAGGCTGAAGTCAATCAGGCCCTTGTGCATCTTCATGCCTCTCCCAGTCCCAGCTTTTTCCTTTTCCAGATGCTTCCATCCATGGTCACCTTTCTCCTGACCCCACCTCAGTCCAAACAACTGCAAGCTCCCAGAATGAACATAGTGAACCTCTGGGGTCCCATGTTCTGCCCAGCCAGACACTATTAATTCCAGGAGCCCAGGGAGCTGAGTTCTACCCATTCCTCTTAGACTGGTCCTGTGGTATGAACATTGCATGGGTTATTTCATGGATATTGGACTGTCTGGTACAGACCCTTCTGGAGGTCTCTCACTTCTTTCCTTGGGGAGTGGGGGTCCAAAACTTTCTACCAGACAGGCCATGCCAAGTGGGACCCCAGAAGCAAAACTGGGCTTTCCGCTGAGATGCAGTTAGCTGCAATGTCTAACCCTGGAACTTAAAATTAGACATATGCAGTTAAGCACCCCAGAGCCAATTTCTGGGTATCCAGCCAGTCACTAGAAAACACAGAACTGTGTTTTAGGTCTTGCTTCCCTATTTGAAGCAGTTCTCTTTATGTCTTCCTTCATCCCCACAAGAACTGCAGTGTCTGCCTTATTCAGACCCTGCTGTCTTTTCTGGCCCCTTGGAATTGGCAACAGGTTTTGGTTCCTAGAAATCTCTTTCTCCTCCAGACTCACCACAACCCAGTCCAGTCCTGAGAGCCCGCCCTAGCTTGGGCCAGCCTGGCCACTGGCCAAGAGGGAGGGATGAGAGCTAGAAAGCTGAGTCAGATCACTCCAGGTCACCTCCTCTGACACACCAAAGGTTCAAATTTACAAGTGAGTCTTAAAAGTCAGGCCCCCAGATATAGCATTTCTACTCCATTCAAGCTCATTTGTCAGTAGGTAATTAGATCTAAGCTCAGGTCAGGTCATCCATGGGGATGTCAAAGAGCTTTGGTAAGTTTCAGCTACACATGGCAACTCTGCCTCCCTCACCTCTCTGCATTACCACATCCCAGACCAACAGGCCCCGCCCCAGACCTGTCCAGGGAGGGTACCAAGTCCTGCATTGTTAACAAGCTGCTCAGGTGCTTCTGACCTGCTGCCCAGAATTACTGTCATTAAAGGAAGATGGCAAGATATCTGAAAACATCCCTGGCCCCTCTCCCCACAATCTTAAATGGTTTTCTATTGCAACAAGAAGCATATTCCCCAATAATGAAGACTTAACTGTGCCATTTCAGGCTTCTAGTTTTGGAATAATTCTCCTGGATAATCCACACAGAGGATAATAGACGTTCCCAGGAATCTGCTCTGCTCTTCTCGTGCTTTCTTTGGTGATTTTGGTCAGTAGTCACAAGACCTTGATTTCTGGCCTAGCTTTTCAGACTGAAGGACTCCTCAAAACAAGATGATGAACTTTCATGGAAAGTAAGGCCCCTGAGTGTACTATAATAGGAAAGGAGTGGAGGGCTCTGGTTTTCTTCAGAATTCCTCCTGCTGAAGGCCTCATCAATACAGATCACTTCAGTGAGGGCTCAGGCAGGACTTTCCAAAGCAAAGCAATTTCCAAAGTTATAAACATGCTGGGTGTTTTGGAAAATGTGAGAATCCCTGGTCACCATCAGTTTGTAATTGTTGAATTTTACAAGTAAGGTTAAAAGGAAGAATTTTGGTAACAGATTTCTCAAATCAAAATAACAAGGACAAAATTATCCCCAATTTGTTATTCTTGATGACATAAACAGAAGATGCTATTTGACAGAAATTCTTTTTCAGTCTCTTATTTTCTTCTAAAGGATAGTCTGAACGGGTTTTCTTTTTTTATGTGCTGTGTTCAGGCTCTTCAGTCGTGTTGTGACCCTGTTGACTGTAGCCTGCCAGGCTTCCCTGTCTATGGAATTCTCTGGGCCAGAATACTGGAGTGGGGAGCCATTCCCTTCTCCAAGAGATCTTCCCGACTGACCCGGGGATCAAATCCGTATCTCCTGTATCTCCTGCATTGCAGGCAGATTCTTTACCTGCTGAGCCATTGGGGAAACCCTATTTTTTTGATGGATTAAATGTATGTTGTTAAAATAAAGCAAATTAAAAGAAAGCATGTATAAAAATAAAATTGAAAAAAAAAAAAAAAGGAATCCAGTCTGGGAGACTCACTCCATAGCAGATGCCTGGTGGCTGGAATGTTACCTGCTTCCTCCAAACCCCCATCTCATAAGGCACCTCACCCCAGCCAACCCTGAGGAACACAAGAATGGGCCTGTCAGGTAAGGAGAAAGATGAGGGAGCACTCAGATGAGGCCATCAGCCACCTATATGTAGGCCTCCTAGGAGGACCACCACCAAGTCCACTTCCTCCCTGCCCGCCCACTACACCATGGTCTCTGCAACTGGCAGAAGCAACCATTTTACAGCCAATTTTTCTATCCTTAAAGTGCTTCAAAAGTTTCCTGCCTAGTGAATATCTGGTTTCTGTATTATTTGGCCCCAGACATATCCATTTGCATTTTTCCATGATGATTCGCATTTTTGTCCCTGCCTTTCCCATTTTCCTAATTCCTTTAGGTTATTCCTCTGCTTGTGCTTGGTGTTTGTCATATTTCTCCACTCAGAATCATCTGTGAATTTCATTTTCAAGCCCTTGTTACTCCCTGAGGCTGTTAGTAAAGACAGGTCTGAGTGAGATGGGAGGGAAGGCCACTTCTCCTATGTAGCCCCGGAGCCCACCCTCTGGACCCAGCCCAGCGTCCTGAGGGCTGTTTCCTTCCACCCAGCACATTTTTCCATCCATGTGACAGGATGGCAGCCAACATGATCTGCCTTCATTCATGCCACGTCTCAGGACCCTTTATTAACTGTCACACTTCAGCATTCACAAATAGAACAGCTGTTACCGTCAGTTTTTATGCTGGGGTCACACCCCCCCAAAAAAGGGTTTGCCTTCACCTCAAGAGCCACGTGGGAGATTGTTGTCAGTTTAATATGTTCAATATGGAAACACAATCCTCTCTCTCCAGCCCTGTGGGGAATCACATTCCATTCTATATCTCCAAATTGTTCCAAGGGTACCCTTCACTCTTCTTTTACTGTTGTACAGAATAAGCAATCTCCCTTCAGGAGAGTCAGCGGGGAACCAAAGCCTTTCAGTCTTTCTAAAATTACTTCGAATTTGGTCTGTAGTCTTTTCCTCCACCACTGAGCCCCTGAGTTCTCACTTCATGCAGAGTCCTGCTGATCAAGACATGACTTTGCCAACTGGCAAAGCCTAGTTCCATGTAGGTCTTGGAAAGCAGGAAAAGGTTTGAAATCAGGATGCTCAAGAAAAAGAGGCAAATTAGATTTCAGAATGAGATTTGTGGGTAGAAGGAGCCCTGGAGAGAGTTCTCTGCCTGAACTGGCTTCTGACATCAACCACCTCTGTGGGTCTGGCCAATTGCTCCACCTGCTTGAGCTAATTTTCTCAGTCTTATGGTAAGAGATGAGAACTTGCGAGTCTAAGGCCATGTCCAGATACAGATCTATGAGTCTATCTGGAGAATTGCACAGAGTCCGGAAAAGAAAGTGTCCTTCCCAATGGATGTTCTTACTGCAGAGGCAACGACTGTGGCACTGAGAGCTGGGGGTCCTCAAGAACTGCAGAGCTCATTTTAAAATGGCCGTCTGAGTCACATTTACCGAGAGACTTCTTTTTATAGCATCACCAAGGAGATAGGCTCAAAGCCAGGACTGGCTAAAACTGTGAAGCATAGGGTTTGACTCTATTTCTTTGCATGACAGCTTTTTAAAGGATGTGCTCACATTGCTCTCATGCTCTTTCTCCTTGGGTGGTTGGGGTAAGGTTGCAGGGGTGGGCGTCTATCCTATGGTCTAGTATGAAGCACTTCATTCGGGTGCTTACAAGTGACACAAAGTGTCACCTCCCTAGAGTACTTTCATTCATTGGAATACTCAGATGAGGACTCCTTCAGGTACCATTTTATCTACTCATCCTTGAATATTAAGTACCAGGCACAGTGATAAATGCTGGGTACACAAAGATAAATAAGATAAAGTGCCTACCCTCAAAGAGTTCACTCTTTAGCAGGGAAATCAAATAAAGAAATCAAGAGAAATCAAGTTCTCTTGTGGCCCAGGTGATAAAGAATCTGCCTGCAATGCAGGAGATCCTGGGTTCGATCTCTGGGTTGGGCAGATCCCCTGGAGAAGGGAATGGCAATCCACTCCCATATTCTTGCCTGGACAATTCCATGGACAGAGGAGCCTGGTGGGTTATAGTCCACGGGGTCACAAAGAGTTGGATACAACTGAGTGACTTTCACTTTTAAGTAAGTGTAACAAGAAAACTGTAACAAGAGTGACTTGTAAGATTTTTTGATGGGATGATCACATAGCTTGCAGTACAAGCCAGAACATTTTTTAAAAGAGCCATGGTGTTAACTATATATCTAAAGAAATGCACATACCAGATCCATATGGGTGAATTAGCCTATATGGTCAACCCCGCTAATGAGAAAGTGTTGCTATTAAGCCCCTTATGTCACCACTGAGACAGGGCCACATGTGACTCAGGTAAGATCCCCCTGCCCGCACTGACCAGAGAATTAGGTGATGCCTGACACAAAATCAGCAGCAATTTGCAACTCTATTTCAGATGACTGTCGAGGATTTTCTGTAAACAACACTCCTTTCCCTCCTTCCCTCCTCTACCCCCCGCCTTCCCTCCCAGCGGCTCCCCAGTAGAAGCGGTTATTAGGAGAATCATCACACAAAAAGCATTAGTGTTCCTGGTGTCTATTCTATGAGAGAAAAACTTGCTGGGTCCCTTGTAAGTCTCTGTCCTCAGAATCCATTGGCCTGATCTCTCTTTGGGTAATTTTAATTTACTTCACTGTAAAGTCCTTAAACTGCCACTCATGCACTCACTCCTCCCAAACTGGATTACAAGTGAAACTGTTTTATAATAAACTTCTTCTTTCATCTAGGTCTTCTGCATCATTTTGACTTTAATACTATATGCTCTCATGATTGTATATGATTGTATGAGTTTTTACTGTAGAAAATTACTTTTCTGCACCATTAACCCAAGTCCAGGTCTGCCCGCCCCCAACCTCCTCTGCTTTTTTTGTTTGTTTGTTTTGGCCAGGTAGTTATGTTCAGGCATTTTTTTAAATGTTGGATTTAAGCTTATTTGTAATCAAGATGCTCTTTTTCCTATACCTTATTGCTCAAGATGCTAGATCTCTGGAAAGAGTTTACTCCTTAGCTCTATGATTCAATATACATTATAGAAATAATCACACCATGGGGTATCAAAGACTTGGACATTACTTAGCAACTAAACACCACCATCACCACTCCCTAAAAACTTCTCTTGAAAATAACTGAAGCCTTGTGGCCTGGGAGGGCCACGGCAGCCAGTTGTATACCAGGCTAAGCCCTCCACACAAGAATCACTTTCATCTTCCATCCAGGGGTGTACTTAGAACTTGGGGAGAAAACAGATTGCTGTTGCTTGTGATCTACACATTCATCCATAGCTACATCAGTCAGAAAAATATCTCCTCTATGATAATGGATATCATAGTGGGAGTCCCATCTGTCCTGATAGTAATTACCTCAAATGACTAATATAAGAACCAAGTCAACAATTGCTTAGTTGATAAATAACTCCACAACTTAAAAAGTCAAATGTATACCTGCAGCAGAACTCATTCTCTATCATGAACAACTGTTGACAAAGGACCAGGACAATAATAGGCTTAGAATTTTTTAAAAGACTCTCAGTCAAGAAACTACAGTAAATCACACACTTAAGGATGGAGCCATAGAAGAAGGTCCACTGGAACCAAGAAAATGATCAGTACTCCTGCTCACCCTGTTTCCTCAACATTGTATCAATATGAGAGGTCCCAACCAGCATAAAAGACAAATTTAAAAATGAGAAGTACAAGATGTGGGAAGGAAAAAAACTTTCATTATTGACAGATGATATTATTTTCTAAGTAGAAGAGTCAAACGATTTTATAGACAAAAACATTGGCATAGATAGAGAACAACAAACTTGCAAGTTAAAAACTAATATGTAAACAAAATCAAAATCCTCTAACAGCAGCAAATTGGACATTTTAATTTTAGAAAAAAAATAGTAAGTGTAGTTTTAGTAAAAGATCCCATGTATTATAGTAACAAAAATTATAAGGTAAACAGAATATATTAACATAAGATGGATAAAACTTTATGGAAAGCTTATAACTTTTTAAAAACCAGAAAAAAAAGTTCTAAATAGAAAGAGATGCTAGTCATAGTAGGGAAGCTTTTATATCTTTAGGATAATAATTTTGCTCAGGTCTATCTACAAATTCAATGCAATTCCAAACACTATCTTGATACTATTTGTGGAAATTGACAAGCTGATTGCATAATAAAACTCTTGATGAATAGCAAGAACAACTTTGAAGAAAAAGAATAAAAACAATTCTTACTGTAACTACCTGTCAATGATTGCTCTAGAACTACAGTAATTAAAACAGGGTTAGCTCAGCACAGCAATGGAATAGACCCACATCTATATAGAAACTTTGTGAATGTCAGAGGTGGCAATACCAGTCAATGGAGAAAGAATAAACCATTTAACAAATAATGCCAGGATAATTAATTATTTCCATAGAATAAGATAATTAAAATTAGCTTCCTTGGCAAAAATAAATCCCATATGGATTAAAATTTTAGGTGTTGAAACAAAATAATGTAAAATTTTTAGAAGAATATAAAAAATATAGCTTTGTAACATTAGAGAAAGGAAGGATTTCTTACACAAGGCACAAGTACCAACCACTGAAGGAAAAATGGATAAATTTAGCTATAATAAAGTTAAAAACTTTAGGGTGAAAAAACAAACAACATTTATTTAAAAGACAAGCCACAAATTAGGAGAAGATATTTCCTACTCTTAAAACCAAAAAGGAACTAGTGTTCAGAATACAATTAATGATATATATATATATATTATATAAAATTGATATATAAATACTGACGCTTCAAGTCAATAATAACAAAGAAAAAATATAAGCAAAGGATCTGAACAGAAGATTTACAAAGAAGAAATCTGAATAGCCAATAAGTATATGAGAACATAAATATTGTTTCATACCCAACAGATTGGAAAAAATGTAAGTCTTACAACACATGTTGGCAAGGATGTGGGGAAACAAGATGTCATATAGCCCTGGTGAGAGTATAAATATCTTCAAGCTCTTTGGAGAGCAATTTTGCATTATCTATAAAAACTGAAAATGAACACACTCTGCCACCAAGTTATTTTGCTTGTAGGTAATTACCTTGTGTAAACTCTTACACATGTGCTCAAGGAGACATCTACATAGTGTGTTGTTGCGATGTTATTTTTAATAGCAAAGTATTGGAAACTATTTAAAATACCATCAACAGTGAATGGCTAAACAAATTGTGTTATATTCATATAATGGAATACTAAGCCACTGTTAAAATGAGTGAATAAATAATTCCATAGGCAGTAATGTAATTAAACCTTTAAAATATAAATGTCAGCAAAAATAAAGAAATTTATAGTATACTACTTGTATATATTAAAATAATCCAAAACAATATTATATATTGAAAATATATACTAGTTTAAAGACTAGTTATTTCTGGGGAGGGAAAAAATGTTAGTTTATTAACTATTAAGTTTCATTGCATTTAAATAAAAAATCTGAATCAAGTATAACAAGGTATTAACATCTGTTAAATCTGGGTAGTAGATACACACATATTTGTAATTTTTGTGTGTGTAAGGATCATTTTTATAACGTAAGCAAAAATATCAAACATAAATATTAAATAAAGGAACAGATCAATATGTGAATAAATTAATGATGAATGAGCTTCCCAGATATTGTGGCATATTTTACAAAGTGAGTGACTGAAAGTCACTCAGTCATATCTGAGTCTTTGCAAACCCCATGGACACTAGCTCACCAGGCTCCTCTGTCCATGGAATTTTCCAGGCAAGAATACTAGGGTGGGTAGCGTTTCCCTTCCCCAGGGGATCTTTCTGACCCAGGGATCGAACCCAAGTCTTCCACATTGCAGGCAGATTCTTTACCGTCTGAGCAACCATGGAAGAATTGCACAGAGTGGTAAAATATTACAGCTGCAAGCACCATTAGCAAGTATTTAATCTTACTCCACATTTGGCAGGTGTGGCAACTGACACCTAGAGAAATTAAGTGACCTTGAAGCCACTGTAGCAGCCAGATTTGAAACTCAGGCTTTCCAACTTGAAGTCCGTGACTCCTTTCCATCATGCCTTGGGTACCTATCACTGCCACTTTCATTTTAAGATGCAAAGAATTACAAGTTTCAGAAATGGTATAGAGAAGCCCTACTGTTCCCAATAAACCAAGAGTCATTCCCTAAAGATCTTCCAATGTAAAGAGTAACATTTATAAATATTCTGAGAGAACTACATCGCTTGTTTACATCATGGCTTCATCTCAAACCCTAGGATAATCTCTTCTAATTGTCCATTATAGGCAAACATAGAAAGAAATATAAATATCTCAAAGAAGAACTGACTGGGACTGTAAGAATCCTGCTGACAACCTGGTTGATAGAATAGCACACTACTCATCTTACTCATCTTTCTGAAGGTGAGGTCTCCTCTTGACTCCATCGTGTCAATAACACTTAATATCCCTTCTCAAATCACCATGCATTCTGGTTTCTTGAGCAACATTCAGATGCCCTGATGCAGGGAAGTCACTGGCAGAGTCTGATGAGAGTGAACTTCCTCATTTATTCTTGTCATCTTCTCTCCATCTAGTTTAAGAATGAAGCCATGGATAACCATGGATAAAGTCTATATTATCTGAATTGAAGACTGGGTTTCAAAGTCCTTTCCAGTGCCCAGTGCTTTACTGTAATTAACAAAAGTAGTTAATTTTATTGAAAGCTCACTAAGGGCGAGATTGTTTTATGCACTTTTTGGTTGTTAGCTCATTTAATCATCACAAAAACCTTGGGTGTGGATATAATAATTACCATCATTTTAAAATCATCTATATCCACAATAAGTTAAGAGATAAACAAAGGAAGATGTAAAATATATCAAAACAGTAAATGTTGGAAGAGGAAGCAAAATGTAGGGTTGTTAGAATGTGTTTGAAATTAAGAGATCAGCTTAATCAACTTAAATGTTAAAATGTGTTTGAAATTAAGAGATCAGCTTAATCAACTTATACAACTTAATAATATATGATAATAATAATAATAAAACTTAATAATATATGAATTGCTATATATAAACTCCATTGTAAACTCAAGCCAAAAATCTATAATTGATACACACACAACAAGAAAGGAATCCAAACATAATACTAAGGATAGTTATCAAATAACAAGGGAGGAAAGCAAATGAAAAAGAATAAAAAAGAACTACAAAACAATACCAAAACAATTAAAAGCATGGCAATAAGAACAAATCGATCAATCATTAAACACAAAATGGATTAAATGCTCCAACTGAAAGACAAAGAGTGGCTGATGGATAAAAAAACCAGACTCACATATATGCTTCCTACAAGAGACATACAGATTGAAAGTATGGTGACAGAAAAAAGTATTCTATGCAAATTTAAATGAAAAGTAAGCTGAGGTAGCAATACTTAGATCAGACAAAATATACTTTAAACAAAGACACTAACCAGAAACAAAGAAGAACATTACATAATGATCAGGGACTAATTCATGAAGATATAACAACTGTAAATATATATGCACCCAACATAGGAGCACCTAAATGTATCAAGCAAAATTAACAGACATAAGGGAGAAACTGACAGTAACACAATAAGGTACAGTTCACTTATATCAATTAAAAATCATCCAGACAGAATCTAAGGAAACATTGGCCTTAAATGACATATTAAACCAGATGAACTTAAGAGACCTATATAGGACAATTCAATCCCAAAGCAAGTAGAATACACATTCTTTTCAAGTACACATGGGATATTCTCCAAGATAAATCATGTTAGGCCACAAAAAATGTTTCAGTAAATTTGAGACAACTGAAATCATATTGAGCATCCTTCCCAACCACAAAACTATGAAACTAGAAGTAAACTACAAGAAAAAAAAAAAAACCCTGCAAAAACCCACAAAAACATGAAGACTAAACAGTATATTCCTAACAACCATGGATCACTGAAGAAACCAAAGGAGAAATAAAAAATACCTGGAGACAAATGAAAATGAAAACACAACCATCCAAAATCTAGGGGGTGAAGCAAAAACAGGCCTAGGAGGGAAGTTTACAGTGATACAAGCCTCAGAAAATAAGAAAAATCTCAAATAACCTAACCTTGTACCTAAAGGAAATAATAAAAGAAAAACAAACGAAATCCAAAGTTAGTAGAAGAAAAGAAATCATAAAGATCTGAGCAGAAACAAACAAAACAGAGATTAAAAACAATAGAAAAGATCAATGAAACTAAAAGCTGGTTCTTTGAAAAGATAAACAAAATTGATAAACTGTCAGCCAGGCACATAGAGAAAAAGAGAAAGGGCCCTAACCAATTAAATCAGAAATGAAAAGAGAAGTTATAACCAATACTACAGAAATATAAAGGATCAAAAGAGATTACTATAAGCAATTCAGTTCAGTTCAGTTCAGTCTCTCAGTCATGTCAGACTCTTTGCAACCCCATGAATCACAGCACGCCAGGCCTCCCTGTCCATCACCAACTCCCAGAGTTTACTCAGACTCATGTCCATCAAGTTTGTGATGCCATCCAGCCATCTCATCCTCTGTTGTCCCCTTCTCCTCCTACCCCCAATCCCTCCCAGCATCAGTCTTTTCCAATGAGTCAACTCTTCGCATGAGGTGGCCAGAGTACTGGAGTTTCAGCTTTAGCATCATTCCTTCCAAAGAACACCCAGGACTAATCTCCTTCAGAATGGACTGGTTGGATCTCCTTGCAGTCCAAGGGACTCTAAAGAGTTAAGTAATTACATGTGGAGCCTATTATACAGAGTGAAGTAAGCCAGAAAGAAAAACACCAATACAGTATACTAACGCATATATATGGAATTTAGAAAGATGGTAACAATAACCCTGTGTACAAGACAGCAAAAGAGACACTAATGTACAGAACAGTCTTATGGACTCTCTGGGAGAGGGAGAGGGTGGGAAGATTTGGGAGAATGGGATTGAAACGTGTAATATCATGTATGAAACAAGTTGCCAGTCCAGGTTCGATGCACGATACTGGATGCTTGGGGCTGGTGCACTGGGACGACCCAGAGGGATGGTGTGGGGAGGGAGGAGGGAGGAGGGTTCAGGATGGGGAGCACATGTATACCTGTGGCGGATTCGTTTTGATGTTTGGCAAAACTAATACAGTGTTTGAGGTTTAAAAATAAAATAAAATTAAAAAAAAAAGTAATTACATGTTCATAAAATAGAAAATCTAGGAGAAATGGACAAATTCTTAGAAAGGTACAATCATCCAAGCCTGAACCAGGAATAAATAGATAATATGAACAGACCAATAACTAGTAATGAAACTGAATTAGTAATTAAAAAAAAAACTCCAACAAACAAAAGTCCAGAACCAGAAGGCTTCACGAGTGAATCCTACCAAACACTTCAAGAAGAATTAACACCTACCCTCCTCACACTAATTTAAAAAAATTGAAGAGGAAAGAATGCTTTTGAATTCCTATGAGTCCAGTATCAACTTAATACCCAAACTGGACAAAGACATCACCAAAAAGTAAATCACTGGTCAATATCACTGATGAACATAGATGGAAAATCCCTCAAACTGGTGCAGCTACTATAAAAAACAATATGGAGAGTCCCCAAAAAATTAAAAATAGAACTACCATGCTGCTGCTGCTGCTAAGTCGCTTCAGTAGTGTCCAACTCTGTGCGACCCCAGAGACGGCAGCCCACCAGGCTCCCCCGTCCCTGGGATTCTCCAGGCAAGAACACTGGAGTGGGTTGCCATTTCCTTCTGCAATGCATGAAAGTGAAAAACGAAAGTGAAGTCGCTTAGTCGTGTCCAACTCCTAGTGACTGCATGGACTGCAGCCTACCAGGCTCCTCCGTCCATTGGACTTTCCAGGCAAGAGTACTGGAGTGGGTTGGCATTGCCTTCTCCAGAACTACCATACTATCCAGCAATTCAAATTCTGGTATATTTCCAAAGACAATAAAAACACTAACTAGAACATATATATGCATCCCTATGTTCACTTTAGCATTATTTACAATAGCCAAGATATGGAAGCAATCTAAGTGCCCATCATCAATGGATAAAGGAAATGCAGTGTTATAAGTACAATGGAATAGTTTTGCTGTTCAGATGATCAGTTGTGTCTGACTCTTTGCAACCCCATGGACTGCAGTATGCCAGGCTTCCCTGTCCTTCAGCATCTCCCAGAGTTTGCTCAAACTCATGTCCATTGAGTAGGTGATGCCATCCAACCATCTCAGCCTCTGTCAATGGAATATTACTCAGCAAAAAAGAGTGAAACCTTGCATTTTCAAAAACAGAGATGGATCTAGAGGGTATTAGATCAGAGAGAAAAAGAGAAATGTCATATGATTTCACTTATATATGGAAACTAAAAAAACAAATGGACAAACAAAACAAAACAGGAACAGAGTTACAGATACAGAGAACAGATGGTTGCCAGAAGGGAAGTTGGTGAGGGGAGGCAAGAAATAAGTGAGATAGAGAGGCACAAATTTCTAGTTATAAAATAACGAATCTTAAGCCTGAAAGATACAGTATGGGGAATACTGTCAATAACTATGTGACATCTTTGTATGGCTACCTACGTTGCTGGACTTATTGTGGTTGATCATTTTGAACAATACGGAAATATCAAATCATTAACGTAGTTAACAGGAATTAACATAATATTGTAGGTCAAATACACTTCAAAAACAAACTCATAGAAAAAGAGATCAAATTTGTGGTTACCAGGGATAATGAGTTGGAAAAACTGAATGTAGGCTGTCAAAAGGTACAAACTTCCAGTTGTAAGATAAATAAGTACTAGGAATGTAGCTAACACCATGATTAATATAATAAATATTGCTGTATGTTATACATGAACACTATTAAGAGAGTAAATCCTAAGAATTCTCATTACAGGAAAATTTTTTTTTTCTATTTAAAAAATTTTGTATCTGTATGAGTTAACAGATGTTCACTAAACTTATTGTGATACTCATTTCATGATGAAGGTAAGTCAAATCATTATGCTGTAACCTTAATCTTACACAAAAATATCTCAATAGAATGGGAAGAAACAGGCAGCAAAGTACTGTAACATAAACACAAGCCATAATGTTATAAGTAAAAATATATCAGTTATCACTGCTATGAATGGCCTGATGATGAAAATCCTTTAAAAGACAGAAATTGCTTTGAGTAGTATGGCCATTTTAACATTATTAATTCTTCTAATCCAAGAGCATGGGATATTATTTTTTTTTGGTATCATCTTCAGTTTACTTAATCAGTGTTCTTTAGTTATCAGAGTATAGGTCTTTTATCTCTTAGTTAAATTTATTCCCAAGTATCTTATTCTTTTGGGTGCAATTCTAGATGGAATTTCTTTAATTTCTATTTCTGATAGCCATTATTTGTGTAAAGAAAAGAAGCATATTTACATATATTAATCTTGTATCTTACAAATTTACTGAATTCATTTATCAGTTTTAATGGTTTTTTTTGGTGGAGACCTTAGGTTTCTTTGTAAAGTATCATGTCATCTGCAAATAGTGACAGTTTTACTTCTTCTCTTCCAATCTGGAAGCCTTCTTTTTCTCTTTATTGTCTGATTAGTCTGGCTAGGAATACCATATTAAGTAGAAGCAGTGAGAGTCTTATTCCTAAATTTAGAGGAAAGGCTTTCATCTTTTCACCACTGAATATGAGCTTAACTGTAGAATTTTGTAATTGCCCTTTATTATGTGGAGATATGTTTCCTCTTTATCCATGTTGATGAGATTTTTTTTTTATTGGTCACAAATGCATGTTGAATTTTGTCAAAAGTTTTTCTGTGTCTACTGAGATGATCATATAATTTTTATCCTTCTTTTTGCTAATGTGGTGTATCACATTGATTGATTTGTGCATATAGAACTATCTTTGAATCTCTGGAATAAATCCCACTTGATCATGGTACATAATACTTTTACATATTGTTGGATTCAGCCTAATTTTTTTTTGATGATCTTTGCATCTATATTCACTGAAGTTGTTGGCCTTAATTTTCATTTTTGTAGTGTCTTTGTCTGGTAGGGTAATGGTGACTTTATAGAATGAATTTGGGTGTTTCATCCTCTTTAATTTTTTGGAAAAGTTTGAGGAAAGGCATTAACTCTTCTTTATGTGTTTTATAGAACTTCCCTGTGAATCTGTCTGGTCTTGGACTTTTGTTAGCTGGGAGGTTTTTTATAGTTACAGAAAAGCAAAAATAAATAAATAGGACCTATTTAAACTTAAAAGCTTCTGCACAGCAAAGGAAACCATCAACCAAAAGATAATCTGCTGAATGGGAGAAAATATTTGCAAATGATATGACTGACAAGGGATTAATATCAAATACATAAATATTAATAGCATGTACAACTCAATATAAAATTAACAAATGACCCAATCAAAAACTGGGCAGAAGGTCTGAATAGACATTTTTTTCAAAGAAGACACAAAGATGGATAACAGGAATATTAAAAAATGCTCAACATTGCTAATTTTTAGAGAAGTGCAAGTCAAAACTACAATGAGGTATCACGTCAGAGTGGGGGGTGTGTGTGTGTATTGTGTATACACATAATGAAGTATTACTCAGCCACACAAAAGAATGAAATTCTGCCATTTGTGGCAATTTTTAATGGACCTATAGAATATTATGCTTAGTTAAATAAGTCAAAGGAAGACAAATATTGTATGATATCACTTAAATGTGGAATCTAAAAATTAAAACAAACAAATGTATATAGCAAAATGGAAACAAATTCACAGACATAGAAAACAAACTAATGGTTACCAGGGCAGACAGGAAAGAGGGTAGGGGCAAGTTAGGGCTATGGTATTAAGAGATACAAACGACTACTTATACATAGATAAGCAATAAGGATATATTGTATAGTACAGAGGATTATAGCTATTATTTTGTAATAACTTTTAATGGAGTATGATGTATAAAAATAGTGAATCTCTAAGTTGTACACATAAAATATTATAATACTGTAAATCAACTATACTTCAATAAAAATTAAGGAGTTAAATAAAAAGAAAAGTTGAACATACTGTACATAGCATATAGGTTGAAACTAATAGTGAGACTGACTACCCTTAATGCCCCAAATTTGAAAATGTAGACAGCATGCATGCTTTTATAGGAAAACATAATTTATTGACCTTGACTCAAGGAATAGGTAATCTGAAGAAACCTATAAATCATTTTTTTTTTCCTGGAGCTCACTGGTGAATATATTAAAGTTTCAGAATACAAAACTAATATTCAGAAATCTGTTGCATTTCTATATGCTAACAACAAATTATCAGATCAGAAAGAGAAATTAGGAAAGCAATAAAATTTACAATTGCATCAAAAAGAATAAAATATCTAGGAATACACCTAACAAAGGAGGTAAAACATCTATACTTGGAAAACTACAAGACACTGATGAAAGAAGCTGAAGATGACACAAATGGATGGGAAGCTATACCTTGTTCATGGACTGGAAGAAATAATACTATTACAATGATTGTACCACCAAAGGCAATCTTAATCCATAAGCTTCAAAGAAACTGAATCATTACTAAGAACCTCTAACAAACATCACATCTAATGTGCGAATGTTAGACACATTCTCTTTAAAGTTAGTAATATGATAATATGACCAAAGTACTTGTTATCAGTGCTTCTATTCAAAATTTTATTGGAGGTTCAAGACAGTATAGTGAGACCAAAAAAAGAAAAGAGATATAAAAGTTGATATGGAAGAAATAATTCTATAATTTGAAGACATTATAAGAGTTTACATTCAAAATTCAAGAGAACCTATAAACAACTACCACTGAGAGGTTACTGTCTCTCCTATAAATTAATGGGTATCAATTAAAAAAGTGTTCAAACTCATTCAAAATAGCAATAAAATCTACAAGGCTTATAAATTTTGGAAGCCAATTAGATGTGAACCAGTAGACAATAATTAAATACTTGAAAGTGAAAGAGGAGAGTGAAAAAGTTGGCTTAAAATTCAACATTTAGAAAATGAAGATAATGGCATCCAGTCCTATCACTTCATGGCAAATACATGGGGAAACAGTGGAAACAGTGGCTGACTTTATTTTTTTGGGCTCCAAAATCACTGCAGATGGTGATTGCAGCCATGAAATTAAAAGACGCTTACTCCTTGGAAGGAAAGTTATGACTAACCTAGACAGCATATTAAAAAGCAGAGACATTACTTTATCAACAAAGGTCCGTCTAGTCAAGGCTATGGTTTTTCCAGTAGTCATGTATGGATGTGAGAGTTGAACTGTAAAGAAAGCACTGAAGAATTGATGCTTTTGAACTGTGGTGTTGGAGAAGACTCTTGAGAGTCCCTTGGACTGCAGGGAAATCCAACCAGTCCATCCTAAAGATCAGTCCTGGGTGTTCATCGGAAGGACTGATGTTGAAGCTGAAACTCCAATACTTTGGCCACCTGATGGGAAGAACAGACTCATTTGAAGAGACTCTGATGCTGGGAGGGATTGAGGGCAGGAGGAGAAGAGGATGACAGAGGATGAGATGGATGGATGGCATCACTGTGTCGATGGACATGAGTTTGAGTAAACTTTGGGAGCTGGTGATGGACAGGGAGGCCTGGCGTGCTGCAGTTCATGGGGTCACAAAGAGTCAGACATGACTGAGCAACTGAATTGAACTGAATAATCATACTTTTGAATATAATTCAACAGTTAATGAAAAAGAATTGAAGTATATCAAGGCTGAAAAAGTTATCTGAAAATTCTTTTGAGTGAAAATACCACTTTCAGAATACCTGTAGTTTGATACTATTTTTGCAAATTAAAAAAATGCACAAAATAATGACATCTATTGCAAGTGGACATAGGCTGTGAAAGTATTAAACATGGGTGGCAAAGATACCATACCAACTTCAGGATGGAGGTTACCTCTTGGGAGGGAGAGGGAGGAACAGAATGAGAAATGGACTCAACAATAACACTTCTTTCTGAAGTAAATTCAGCAAAATGATACATTTTTATAAATCTGAAGAATAGGCAGCAGGGTGTTTGTTTTATTAGTGTTATGTGTTTAATTCATTGCATATTTGCGTTTTAAAAATGTAAAAAGGGAATTGTTGTTGCTGTTTGGTAGTGTCCCGCTCTCTGGGACCCCATGGACTGCAGCATGCCAGAGTTCCCTGTCCTTAACCATTTTCTGGAGTTTGTTCAAATTCATATCCATTGAGTCAGTGATGCCATCCAACCAGCTCGTCCTCTGTCATTCCCCTTCTCCTCCTGCCTTCAATCTTTCCCAGCATCAGGGTCTTTTCCAATGAGCCAGTTCTTTGCATCAGCTGGCCACGGTATTGGAGCTTTGGCTTTAGCATCAGTCCTTCCAATGAATATTCAGGACTGATTTCCTTTAAGATTGACTGGTTTGATGTCCTTGCAGTCTAAGGGACTCTCGGGAGTCTTCTCCAACACCACAGTTGAAAGAAAAGTGAATAGGAGGCGAAGAAAGGCACATAAAGTACATGGTGAGCACTCTGAGGAAGTCCGGCCATGACCAAGAGCAGAGAAATGTTGTGCTTTCTAAATGGAGAGGTGCTAGAATAGGAAGTTGATGGACAGGTCCCTTAGCAGGGTTGTCCCAGACTTCTTGTGACTGCTTTATTCTATCGGCAGTGATGACCTTGCTGCAAAATTACTCAGCTGCTTTTAATCATCAGGGTGATAGATTCTGCCCATTTATCCAAAACACACACAATGAGGAAATGCAAACAGCTACGTATTCCTTTGAGACATTATAAAATAAAATAAAAATATCTACTGAATCATTTAAGAAGCATTAAATCATGATTGGTAGAACAAGTGTTGATTATTGTGTTATAATTCTTCAAAAGTTAACAATTCTTAGTCATTCTCAGAACAGAGCTTCATTCTTAACACTTGAGTTTACTGTAATTTCATCTTGTTTCAAGGAACTTGATAATGGTTTCTCAGTTGCCTTTTGTTTCAATTATTATCTTGGTGATCTCCAAATCACACTAATCAGCAGGAATCTGGGAGAAAGCCCTCATTCTAAATCTGAAAAGGAAATTTTTCTTATGATAACATGTTTATGCTATTGATTATAGAGTCAGTTAATACAATCTTTTTGGCAAGATAATTTGGCAAGGCCAATTTAAAATTAAAATGTATGTGACATTTAAATATTTCTATTTCCAGAAATCTAACCTTCAAGGATACCTTCATATGTGCATAAAGCTAACCATTGAAAAGAAATTCTTTAAAAAAGATGTTCGTTACAACACCTTAGGAAGCATCCTTGATCATACAGTTGTTTGTAAGGTCAATAAGTTGGAAATAGTGCCAAATGTATACCAACAAGGGAATGGATGTTATGACACATCTGTGCTATGTAATGAAATGTCAGTTAAAAATAAATGAGATAGATCTCCTTATATAGAGATACAAGTTCAACTTCTAAGATACATTGCTAAGTGAGAAAAGAAGTTATGGAGTAATATATGTAATATGATCCAATTAATGCAAAAACCCCAAACCTATGTATGTGCAAATACTAAATATACACATATGTAAATTTATGGAAAAGTTTTTAGCTCAAACTATTAATAGTGGTTACTTTTGAGAAAAGAGTTTCAGGTGGTGAGATAATGTGTAAAAAATAAATATTTAATATATAAAATATATTAAAATTAACATATTAATATTTAAATATATAGTCTAAGTTTTTATTAACTCATATGTTTTTGCATTTTTGGAGACTGCTTAAATTCTCAAAGTATATTGAATATAGATTCTACTATCTTTGAAACTCACTGGTGACATACTGCTTTCACAAATACATTATAAAAATGCTTTCTTTTTTTCTGTAATCAAAGTTTTCTAATAAAAATTATGCATGTTTACTGTGGAAAATTCAAAAATACAAAAAAGAGCAGACAAGAGAATGAAAATCAATTGTGATCTTATCATAATGTGTTGAAGCTTTTCCTTCTTCAAAGGATATAGTTGAGATCATAGCATCTATGCAATTTTTATTCTGAGACTTTTTTAGTTAGCACATAAATATTTACCTGTGTCATTAAAAGCTGTTCCAAAACAAAGTCACATAAATTCCTTGCTGCTGCTGCTGCTACTGCTAAGTCACTTCAGTCGTGTCTGACTCCGTGTGACCCCATAAACGGCAGCCTACCAGGCTCCCCCGTCCCTGGGATTCTCCAGGCAAGAACACTGGAGTGGGTTGCCATTTTCTTTTCCAATGCATGAAAATGAAAATGAAAAGTGAAGTCGCTCAGTCATGTCTGACTCTCAGCGACCCCATGGACCACAGCCTACGAGGCTCCTCTGTCCATGGGATTTTCCAGGCAAGAGCACTGGAGTGGGATGCCATTGCCTTCTCCATTCCCCACTGTCTAAAGTTTGATTAACAGCTATGAAATCTGTTTCTGAATGAGACTCCAGAACACATCTGTAGAATCAGAGACCCTTTGGTAGTGTGGTCAGCATGCGTCTACCATGGTCAAAGGGAAAGAAGAATCTAAACCTCAAGGACATGGATAGTGAACAGAGCATTAGTTGGGAAGGAATGGCCTAGAAATTAACGTTTCTTCTGTCCTCTCTTATGGGATGGCATTGGCAAAAGTTATCCACAATTGACATAAACTGAGTCCACTTTGGAAGAAACCTTTTATTGTCACATATTGGGAGGTAACAGTCCAACAAAGAGGACCCGTACTTCATCCTATTGGATGAACAGGATAGAAAATCCAAGGATAAAGGACCCCAACAGACAAGACCCTCAGACCTTAAGATTTGTGGGAGGGAGGTTCTAGTGGAGTTGACTTGGTATTAGAAGAATTATGGGGAGTCCTGAGGTATGAGACAAACACTGAAGGGCCATTTGCAGGTGTGAGAAGTAAAACTTTTTCCAAAGGTTCATTAAATCACACAGTTTTCCTTAGAGAGGATCTCCATGGCAAACCTTGCTTTCATTTTTCCAGGCCAATAGCAGAGGAAGGAGCTGCAGAGGCCCTGGCTGGGGCCACCCAGGCTGAAATGGAAGCACACAACTTCCAGCTGAGGCCCCATCCCTCCTGCCCACGGGCCCAGGCCCAGGCCCAGGCGTTCTTCCCCAGTCTCAGCTGGCGGGAGCTTGAGGTTTCTCTTTTTGTTGGACTCACCACAGATTGAAACAACAAAAGCAATGGAAGCCTCCAGTCCTTTATGGATGGTCTGAATGGAAACCACAGGCCGGGAAATTCAAGGGCTTGGGCAAAAACGCGGTTCTGTTTTTCATGTCCCTAAATTGATCCAGCCAGTGCCTTGGGTGACAAACAGTGATGAGCGCTGGGCACAGTGTACGCTGTAATTAGGCTGGTGTGATGGATTGGAGCTTCCGTGGGACTAAAACCACCCCATTGGCTATTCTTGCAGTTATTTTCTGGCTTCATCTCACTATCTAGGGGCTCCTTGGCTAGGCAGATTTTATTGAAAGGAAAAAAAGCTCATCGCTACTTCTCAACAGCACGTTTGGATCTTTTCTTTTTCAGATCCACATTTGCCAAGCCATAACATTCTGTGATAAACAGACCCTACTAACTCTCGGCTGATGAGAGTTTTCCTGGATTATTCCTCCATCTCTTACTAAAATGTCTCTGGGGCAACTCATTTGATCATTCATTCATTCTGGCTTGTTCATTCAACATACATGTACTAAGCCTCTGTGTGAGTATACTCTTCCTGAGGCACTGGGCTTAGAATACAAGAATACAAGCGAGAATAAAATAGATCTAGCCCTGCTCTGACAAAGCTTTATTTAAAACTAGGAAAAATGCTCTGATGGAAACAAGCCATTACAAGAGAACATGGGACATGATGCTGGAATTCCTACAGTCCCCTGGTGGGTCATGGGCATCACTGAGCTCACCTGCAGCTTGACCGGGAGGCCTGGAGTCTGAGGTGTGCAGTGGGGATTCCTTTCCTGTGGTTTTCAGGGGTGGATGGTGACAGATTTGCCAGAGCTTACAGTCCTGGTTAATCACATCACGTATGTTCAGTGCACAGGTTTTGTATTTAAGCCATGTTATTATGAAGGAATGAATAAAATGGAGACTGTCATGCCAACAGAGCACTAAAATGGAACCAGGAGGCCATGGGCAAAGTGGGGCCTATGCACCTCTCCATCTAATGGAACATGAATTTGACCTGGGCCACCACATCCTGAAAGAACATTTACACAGTAAATTCTTGCATAGTAACAGCCCTAGCAACCAATCACATATAGACAAGAATGGTTTCAATCTGCCAGCACCAAACATAATTCTTACAAAACAGCTTATGCAAGCTTCCTCCTTTTCCCTTTAAAAACCCTTTGGTTTTCAACCCTCCTCAGAGCACAGTTGGGTTTCTAGTTGTATCTGTGTCTCCCAAACTGCAGTTCCTAAGACTCCAAATAAATGCTTTTGCTGCCATACAGCTCTCATCTTATTTCTCAGTTGACATTATGAAGGTGAAAACTGTGTCACTATTATGTTACCAAGTGCAAAGTGCTGGCCTGTACTCGAAGGTGGCATCAGACTCAAAGCTTGTTTATTGAACTGGGCTGGAACCTTTATGGAAGAATCTTTCTTAGGAGAGCAAATGATACAGTCATGGATGGAAATCTGGCCCTACTTAGAACACTTCTAACACCAAATGTATGAGATTTCACATCAAGTAATTCTCTTCAGACACCAGCTGGGTGTGCTACAATTTATTTCAATTCTGTCACTAACGACATGGAGTCAGTGCAGATCCCACAGGATAAGAGCTCAGCCCCTCAAGACTGCCCCCCCCCCACCCCAATTCAGATGCCAATTGTAAGCGACAGGTTTCCAGGTTAACACACTTCTGATTACAGTCTGGGGGTTCCCATGGCTCCCTCCTCCTCAGGGTTGATCTTTTGCTATTATGGCTCACAGGATCCAGGGAAACACTTGACATACTTGGACAAAGAATGTCACCTGCCATTTCAGTAAACAAAGGATATTTCACTCATCAAGCCATCAGCCACTGTGGGCTGCACCCAGAGAGGATTCAAGATGGAGGAAAAAAACAAGATACTGGCCCTAGACAGTTAAGGTATAGATCAATGGAATAATTTCAATAAGCTTAGACTCTTGCATCTTCCCATATACAGAAAAGTGCTAAATTAACTTGAAATATGTTTTTAAAAAAAAAAAAAAAACTAGCAGTGATCTTTTGATATTCTATTACCTTTCTTTTTTTTCCCCAAAAACTCCTATATATCCGGGACCCTCCCTTAACTTCTTCAGAAGTCTCTCAGAGCTATCACAGAGGCTGTATCCTGGGCTTAAATTCTCAGTAAATCCACCAAATAAAACATAATTCTCAACTTTTAGGCTGTGCTTTATTTTTCAGTCAAGACTATTACCAGTTTACTATAAAGAATATTATAAATGAATAGAGGTGCACAGTCCAGGTCTGGAAAGGTACTGACGACAGAAGCTTTTTGTCGCCATGGAATTTGCCACCCTCATATCAGGGCTTCCCCGAGAGCTCAGTTGGTAAAGTATCTGCCTGCAATGCAGGAGACCCCGGTTCAATTTCTGGGTCAGGAAGATTCCCTGGAGAAGGGATAGGCTACCCACTCCAGTATTCTTGGGCTTCCCTTGTGGCTCAGCTGGCAAAGAATATGCCTGCAATGTGGGAGATCTTGATTCGATCCCTGGGTTGAGAAGATCCCCTGTAGAAGGGAAAGCCTACCCACTCCAATATTCTGGCCTAGAGAATTCCATGGACTGTATAGTCAATGAGGTCGCAGAGAGTTGGATGTGACTGAGCGACTTTCACTTTTCACTTTTCACTTTCACCCTCCTGATGCGAGATGCACTCACCAACCTGGAAACTCCCTGAGCCCTTTCATTTAGGACTTTTACGGAGGTTCCATTTTATATATATTGATCAAATCATTGGTCTTTGGTGATTAATTCTATATCCAGTTCTTCTCATCTCCATGGAGGTTAAGGGCTGAGAGAGTGGGACTGAAATTCCATCCTTCTAATCACACTATTGTTTTCTTTGGCAAACAGCCCCACATCCGGATACTATTTATGAATGCTTCAAAAGTCACCTCATTAGCATAAACTCAAATATGTGTGAAAGAGGCTCATTATGAAACACAAAAGATGCTTCTCTTACTCTCTTCACTCAGGAAATTACAAGGGTTTTAGAAGTTCCATATGAGACCCAGGGACAAAGACCAGATAAACATGTCTTATTATATGTCACAAAATCACATGCCCCTTGTATTACAACTGAACCTAAGGGATGATCACATATTCATATTAGTAACAAGGCTGAACCCTTCAATAGCTTGAAAGCTCTTAGTGGGATGGAAAGCAAGATCAGGTCTAGAGCTCCCAGGAGTTTGCCTGCATGGACATCCTTTCCTGTCCTTCACTCTTCTTTCTCTTTACCCTCCACCTTAGTAAGTTTTAAGGTCTTGTCACGTGAAAAAAAAATGCACTACCTAAAAGTTGAGAATTGTGTTATTTGGTGGGCTTTCTGAAGACTTCAAGCCAAAAGACAGCCTTTCAGCTAGTTCTGAGGTACTGTTTCCAAGAAGTAAGGGAGGAGTCAGGATCTTTATGGGTTTTTGTGATGACGACTAGACAGAACATCAAAAGATTACCACTAATTTAAAAAACAAAACAAAACTATGGCTCAGATGGTAAAGAATCTGCCTGCAATGTGGAAGATCCAGGTTCGATTTCTGGGTCTGGAAGATCCCCTGGAGAAGGGAATGATTACCCATTGCAGTATTCTTGTCTGGAGAATTCCATGGACAGAGGAGCCTGGCAAGCTACAGTCCATGCATTGCAAAGAGTAAGATATGACTGAGAAACTAACATACACACACATACACAAAGAACTAGATATCTCAAGTTAATGAATTGAGCACTTTTCTGTGTTTGAGAAGATGCAAGAGTCGGGGCTCACTGAAATCATTCCTTTGATATGCACCTCAGCTATCTGGGGCCAGTACCTCTCCCACCCTGAATCCCCTCAGGGCTCACTGTTGAGGGTGGCCGTGGAGGCCTGATGGCTGCAGCACTGTTTATTTACTGATGCTGCGGGCACATCTGTCATTCACATTCTTATGATCCTGAGCCAGGGAAACCCTGGGCCCTGGGCAGAGGAGCTGATGGTAAACTTCACGAACAGCAGGAATTTGGTCCTTTTATCTCTACATCTTTTGGATTGCATAGAACCTGTCTCAGGAAATGAACACACAATGACTGCTGAGCAAAAGAGGTAAGTGCATGTTGAAGAGCTGTGTGTGAAGTAAAATGATGGTATTTCAATGTGCCTGTGTGGGGAAGCAGTGACAAACAGGTTCTCCTTTCAGAGAAGTTCTCTTCTGTGGCAGGGGCGGGATGCCTGAGAATCCCAGTCTTCTCTTAGCTTCAGATATCTCTTGGGAAAAGTAGCTTGAAACAGAAAGGGTAGGGCAGAGCCTTGACTATTCAAAGGAACTCTCGGCACTTTCCAGTTTGGATTGAGTTCCCTGGGAGCCCAAGACAGCAATGAACTTACATTTGAGGTAAATTCAATTGTTAGTTTTGTCCTATGTTGTTTGACATCACAATCCTCAAGGTCAAACTGCATTGATTTCATTACACTCAAATCCTTTCTATGTTTATTCCCTCCCTGTGTTTTCCAATATATGACTCAAAACTCCTCAAGAGAATGCACTGCCTAATTCTTTGAGTTCAGCTCAGTACAAGTTTTTTGTGGCTCTACACACAGGGAGCTCTTTAAAAATGTTTAATTTCCTCTTTGAGCATAGTCTGCTTTCCTGTGGAGCCCCTCTCCCATTCCTAGAGTCCCATACACTCTGTTTGGTCCCTCCCCTTCGAGCCTTTCAAGGACCGTTAGAGCTGCTACCTTAGATGCTGTGTACAGGGGTTTTTGCCAGACCCCGAGTGTAGGAAGCCACCAGCTTCTTCTGCAAGCGAATTCCAAAAGTGAAAAACCTCTGCTTAACCTCTATGGAAGAACATCGTGTCCCTCTCAGTGTCAGTTTTGCGAAAACATAGATAAAGCGAGGAGAATGTGCCAATGGAAAATTGAGGCAAAACAGCCCATGGGCCAGCGGGGTGGTTATGCCAGAGACTGTGTGAGTGGCTCACTCGTGCCCCACACAGCTCGGCTGGCTGGATGCCAGCATGGTGCCCAGCATGGAAGCCATCTCAGGTTTGGAGACATGTGTGCAAATAAACAGAAACCTCAATGAAATAGAGTTAGGAGGCCAGGAAGGGAAGAAAAGACTCCTCTTCTTTCCTGGCAAGGGCTTGGCCAATGAAAAGCTTTGCTCTCTTTGTTTACTGTAGCCTCCCAGCTTCCTTCTCCTCTCTATAAAAATGTTCTCCTTCCCTCGTGGTCTGGGGACTTACATGTGGCCCACCATGGTTGCAGACCCTGAATTGCAGTTTTCTGCTGATACTGAATAAACCATCTTTATTTCTGAATACTGAATAAACCATCTTTACTGGAGAAATATCTGGCAGTCTGTTTACCTGCACTCTGACCCCTGACTCTGTGGTTCTGGTGCGTCTTGGGCTCAGTAGGTATATGGAAGAGGCTGACTTGTCCAGGGCATTGACTCCCTAGGTTGTCAGTTCCCAGAGGACTCTGCTCTTGCAAAACCATCTATAGCTTTAAGGCTTCAGCCTCAGTGCAGGACGATTTGCACACTCATATAGTGTGCAAATATAACTTAAAACTTGAGTCAGAGCCTGTTTCAGGAAAATTGGAGTGGGAGCTTTGTAGGCTACCTACCCCTATAGGCAAATGCTTCTTATCCCAACTTGTGATTGAGGAGATAGAGGTAGAATATTCAGCCTCATTTCACTCCTTAAATCAGGCCAGGTAGGATTTCTGTAGGTGCTAAAAGTCTATGCCACGTCGCTATTTAGAAATCAGAACTGTGTTTCACACATGGGCCCTGCTACCACCTGTGAGATCTCAAGCAGGCTGCCCTGCTTCCCTCTTGCCATTTCCCTATCCATAAAATGAACAAAAGGGACAGTTATCCCTGCCACCTTCTCCCTCATGAGTCTAAATGAGAGGATATACCAAATACCTGGAGTTCTAGAAAAGACAGGTGCTGTGCCCCTCCTCCCAGCCCCACAAGCACGTCTTCAGGCTCATGACCTTCTGTGACCTGCTGGTCCAAGGTGCTGACCTACCTACAGACTCTAGGGTGGGCTGGGACCAGCTGTAAGGCTGCTATATTTTCTTGCCAGTGAGGACTGTGTTGTTAAAAGGTATGCACACTCTCTGTCTCTTACGGTGACCTACTTAACCTGGTTTGTGTGGATTTCTGGAAAGCAGGACTTTCAGTGATTAAAAAAGAACAGTTCTGGGCAAACCAGGAAGGTTGGTCACCCTACTAGTGGAAATTAGAGGGTAGAGTGTTCTTGCTTCTGTTCAGTTCAGTTCAGTTCAGTCGCTCAGTCGTGTCCGACTCTTCATGACCCCATGAATCGCAGCACGCCAGGCCTCCCTGTCCATCACCAACTCCCGGAGTTCACCCAGACTCACGTCCATCGAGTCAGTGATGCCATCCAGCCATCTCATCCTCTGTTGTCCCCTTCTCCTCCTGCCCCCAATTCCTCCCAGCATCAGAGTCTTTTCCAATGCGTCAAATCTTCGCATGAGGTGGCCAAAGTACTGGAGTTTCAGCTTTAGTATCATTCCTTCCAAAGAAATCCCAAGGCTGATCTCCTTCAGAATGGACTGGTTGGATCTCCTTGCAGTCCAAGGGACTTCTGTTACCAAACATAAATTTATATGAAGGGTTTGGGAGATAATGGAAGATTTGAATTATGAACTATATTTTGATTCTCCACTTTCCAAGCTTCGGTTTGAGTAGAAATCTCCCTGCCCAATTTACTTTGCCATAAATTAGTGGCTTCATGGGAGGCATGCTTAGGATTCCTTATGGAAGACCCTCATCACTCACTGGACACTTAGGCACCCTGAGTAGGGAAATTCCTTTAATTCTATTATTCCCATAATAATGACTTATCCCCCCTTCTAGCCTCTTGCTCTCTCACTACACTATTATCTGTATTATTACTTTAATGGCCTGAGGGCTCAGCACATTCATCAGCCCATTCAAGGTTCTGTGTACCCTTGGCCACCAAACATAAGGATATAAAAGAAGCAAGGCTGACATCAGCCCTAGCAGTACAGCTAAAATTGGTGAAAGCTATAGCCTCTATCAATTGTTGATCAAAGACATGAATAGGCAGAGACTTAAGAGGCTTACACTTGATAAAAATGGATTTCCTCTACCCTCTGTTAATCAGTGAGGTTTTAGAAAAGCATCAAGAGGTGCCCATGCCACTCAGAAGCAGAAAAGAAGAAATGAGTTTGGAAAAGTTTGAGTTTGTTTAGTAATAAATGTTCAATAGTTCATTACTTCATCATCATCCCCACCTGCTTTGTGCCTATCTGCTTTATGGGAGACTGGGCAAAGCATACAAGGGGATAGTGAACATACTTTGCATCCGTTGCCAGTCTTAGAGTTAACAACTCTAAGTTGAGAGTCTGTATATATGAGGATTAAGCAGAATATACTGAAATCTAGAAGTTTTAAAAAATGGGGCCTGAAGCCCTGAAGATTGACCAGTCTTTTGAGACTGCATAGCCTATAACTGGCTTCCCTGGTGGTTCAGTGGTAAAGAATCCACCCGCAATGCAGGAGCCTCGGGTTTGATCCCTGGCTCTGGAAGAATCCCTGGAGAAGGAAATCACAACCCACTCCAGTATTCTTGCCTGAGAAATTACACGGACACAGGAGTCTGGCAGACTACAGTACATGCGGTCGCAAGAGTAGGATACAACTTAGCAACTAAACCAAACCAATGAAGCCTGTAACTGAAAGCTGTGGTGTTTATGTGTCTCCAGATGAGATGGTTGACAGCCCCCTCTACTATCAGGAATAACTATCAGTGACAATCTATTGGGAAACTGATAACTGATATTACGTTGGTATTGTTTGTCCTTTTGGCAGGGAACAGATGCCTCCTGCTTTCATATCTCACAACTGAATACTCAAGCCATCTTCCTCCAGTCAAGAGGAAAACAAGCAAGAGCAGCCTGTCGCAGAATGAGCTTCCTGTGCACATGAATATAAACCACAGAGAGGACAACTAGGGAAAATATTTCCTGAAATAAAAGGACAAAACCACAGAGCACTTTGACAGTCACCCAAACTCACAGACTTAACATGATCCACATAGGAACTTAATCAGGATACATGGCTGTGTATTTATAGAAACAGAAAATTTGACAGAAGATCAAAGTCGGGCAGATTATTATTGCATTTACAAACCATTAAAAGCAAAACTAGGAAAACAACATGCTTGCTGCCTAAGATTTGAATACTGGAAGAGTTCTTGGTATGAGCAAAGATTTAAAAAAAAAAACAAAAAAAACCACCAAAAACCTTGAAAACACCTGCTTACTTTGACTCCTGGTGATGATAGCAACTGATGGATCAACAGAAGTCAAGTTGGTCTGGGCAGGAGCTGTGCCAGGATTTAGGGAAACTGGTGACTCAGAACAGTAGATGAATTCATGTCACACGTGACCTGTAATGTTGGCAGACAGGTTAGTGTTGAGACTTGAGACCTTACTATGGCTTATAAACAGGCCAAATGACCCACTCTTTTGTCTACCATTGGCACTCCCTTGCCTCAGCCCTTACTTTCTCATAACACTGGAAGAATTAGTGGTAAGAATTGCTGTGTTTAACTTAGGATCAAGGAGTGATGACAATGTGGCTAGAATGCCATTCAGTTAAAGCCACTGGGGCACTTAGAAGGTAGGACCTGGAATATCATTTTACATACAGATTGCCCAATCCACATCTCAGCTGGCATGGTTGTCCTCAACCCAGATTTGCCCATCTCTCATAGTTTATCTCCCTCTTGTACCACCTCTGTCTTGAATGTTGTAGGGGCTGCAGGAATGTATCTGTAGTAGTAAATCATCACTCAGTGACTTTTACATAGTGAAGAGGCTCCCCTGGTTATTAGCTCAAGAGTTCAAGGGAATAAGTCTATCCTTGGAGCCAACCTTGTTTCTCTGGAAGTTGGGAAACAGGATTCCAGTTTCCATCTTGATTACATCTAACTGCATGACTTTCTGGATTTCTGTTTCCTTCTCGTGGGATGTATTAATAAAGTTGAATTGAGAATCTCTCACATTCCTCCCAGACCCAACATTCTATGAAATTTAAGAATTTATAATCCCATTTGGAAATATATAAACCCTTCCATGAATCTCTTATATGACAATGACAAGGATGGTCCAGAGCAAAAAGGGATTGTGTCCTGGTTCAGCAACTTCATGGAGAATTATTTCTGAGGTTATTTCCTTGATTTTTCCATGAGATGTTCAGTTGTCTTTCCCAGGGAGCCAGCCAAGGTGCCAGCTGGAGGCAGTTATGGGAAAAGAGATGATGCAGATGTTAATAATGTGGTTAAAATCATCGTGTTTTGACAGCCCCATTCTAAGGGCAAAAACAAGGAGGGATGGGAGGTGAATGGACTGTTTTTGACCCTTGTGATAAAATGTTTTTGAAACTTGTCTCTTTATTTCTTGAAAAATAGGGTGAAAGATGTACTCAACAGCTCTCTCCAATTGGAGGTAGACTTTTAGCTAGTATAGACCCTAACCTCTTGAGTAGAGGGTTTAATCATGTTAAAGGAAAATACTTCTTAATCATTCTCAGTGTTATTGGCCATCAAATACCCACCGGTAACACACTGTAACACTAGACTTAGCTTTGGCTATTAATCAAATTGCTCAAGATAGCTTCTTCTTCTTCTTCTTTTTTAAAGAACATAGGGGAGGGAGGAAGGAGGAGGGTTCAGGATGGGGAACACATGTATACCTGTGGCGGATTCATTTTGATATTTGGCAAAACTAATACAATTATGTAAAGTTTAAAAAATAAAATAAAATTAAAAAAAAAAAAACATAGGTAAATACTGATCACTGAATTTTGTCTTTGGTTTCTTAATGAAAATTCTCCTGGCCAGTTGGTGGTTTTTGAAAAATTTTGATGCATGCTAGGGGAAGCCTGGTGGGCTGCCGTCTATGGGGTCGCACAGAGTCGGACATGACTGAAGCGACTTAGCAGCAGCAGCAAGGTTAACTTAACTCATTTTAGTTCTTTAGCACTCTTGTTATGATTACAATCTTTTTTTTAAAAAAATAAATAAACTTTCAATTTTAGAATAGTTTTAGATTTACAGACAAGTTGTATTGATGGTACAAAAAGTTTCCATATACCTTAGACCCAACCTCTGGTATTGGTAACATTCTGCATTTTTACATGGTACGCTGTCACAATTCTAATGAACCAATTTTGATACATTATTATTTGCTATAGTTCAGTTTTCATTCAGATTATCCTCAAATGCTTTTATCTGTTCCAAGAGCCCATCTAGGGAACCAAACTACATTTACTCATTATGTCTCTTTCGGCTCCTCTTGGCTATGAGATATTTTTCAAACTCACCTTGTTTTTGATGACAGTTTTGAGAAGTACTGTTGTTGTTCAGTTGCTAAGTCATGTCTGACTCTTTGCAACCCCATGAACCGCAGCACACCAAGCTTGCCTGCCCTTCACTGTCTCCTAAGTTTGCTCAAATTCATATCCACTGAGTCAGTGAAGACATCCAACCATCTCATCCTCTGTCACTCTCTTCTCCTCTTGCCCTCAATCTTTCCCAGTATCAGGGTCTTTTCCAATGAATCAGCTCTTCGCATCAGGAGGCCAAAGTATTGAAGCTTCAGCTTCAGCATCAGTCCTTCCAATGATTATTCAAGGTTGATCTCTTTTAGAATTTACTGGTTTGATCTCCTTACAGTCCAAGGGACTCTCAAGAGTCTTCTCCAGCACCACAGTTCAAAAGCATCAATTTTTTGGCACCCAGCTTTCTTTATGGCCCAACTCTCACATCTCTACATGACTATTGGAAAAACCATAGTTTTAACTATACAGACCTTTGTCAGCAAAGTGACTTCTCTGCTTTTTAATATGCTAAGTTTGCTCTGTTCTTCCAAGGAGCGAACGTCTTTTAATTTTGTGGCCACAGTGATTTTGGAACCCAAGAAGATGAAAGCTATCACTTTTTTCAGTTTTTCCCTATCTATTTGCCATGAAGTGATGGGACCAGATGTCATAATCTTAGTTTTCTGAATGTTGAGTTTTATGTCAGCTTTTTCACTTTTCTCTTTCACCTTCATCAAGAGGTTCGCTAGTTCCTCTTTGCTATCTGCTATTAATGTGGTAGAATCTGCATATCTAAGGTTGTTGATATTTCTCCAAGCAATCTGGATTCCAGCTTGTGCTTTTCATTCAGCCCTGCACCTTGTTTTTGATGACAGTTTTGAGAAGCACTATAAACTTGGGTAAATAACACCATCAATAACATGTCTGTGGCCTTGTGTTGTGCTAAGCAATGTGCAAACTCATTTAGATACACTGACTTATTTAATACCTATAGTGTCTATACAGGTATATTCTATTGTTATTCCCTTTTTATAGCTGAGAAGATGAATCTTCAAGTGTTTAAGCAATTTATATAAGATTACATAGTATAAGTAGCGAAGCAGGGAGACCAATCTAGGCAGGTTGATTACTGAGGCTATATTCTTTTTTTGTTGTTGTTTAAATTGAAGCATGGTCAATTCACAATGTTATAATAGTTTCTGCTGTACAGCAGAGTGATTCAGCTGTGTATGTATATATATATACACACACATATATATTAGATACACACACACACACACATATTCTTTTTCAGATTCCTTCCAGCTACAGGTTATTACAAAATATTGGATATAGTTCCCTGGGCCACATAGTAGGCTCAACTGTTTATTTTACATATAATAATTTATATCAGTTAATTTCAAATTCCTTATTTATCTCTCCCCCCACATTCCCCATTTGGTAAACCATAAGCTTGTTTCCCATGTCTGTCTTTTTCTGTTTTGTATATAAGTTTATTTGCATCCTATTTTAAGAATCTACATGTAAATGATATCATGTGATATTTCTCTTTCTTTGACTTACTTCATTTAGTATGATAATCTCTAGGTCCAACCACATTGCTGCAAATGGCATTATTTCATTCTTTTTCTTACAGCTGAGTAGTATTCCACTGTATGCTTGTACCACATCTTCTTTATCCATTCACCTATTGATGGACACTTAGGTTGCTTCCGTGTCTTGGCTATTGTAAATAGTGCTACTATGAACATTGGGGTGCATGTATTTTTGCAAATTAGACCTCTAGCCAGATATATATGTCAAGGAGGCAGATTGCTGGGTCATATGGTAGCTTTTAGTTTTTTAAGGAGTTGCCATACTTTCTTCACAATGACTGCACAAATTTAGATTCCCACCAAGAGTATAGGTGGGTTTCACTGAGGCAATATTTTTAATTACTATGCTTGGTAATAAGAGTGATGAAAAATCCCTTAGTTCTGTATGTTTCTTTACACAGCACTTTCATGCATATCTCAATCACATCCTAATGGCCCTTGTGATCCAGACAAGTGCTACCACTCCTGGAGGCTCAATAACTTGGTGCTGGCTTCTGCTACAGCCTGATCATAGTCAAGACAGTGCTACAATTACGTACGTAGGTATCAGCCTTGCCTGTGGGCCTGTCATACTCTGGAGGGCAGAGAGCACATCTTCTCTACTGTTATCTTTCCTGTGATGTCACATGTTTTACATGAAAGTAAAAAAGTGAAAGTGAAGTTGCTCAGTCATGTCTGACTGTTTGCAACTGTATGGACTGTAGCCCACCAGGCTCCTCTGTCCATGGGACTTTACAGGCAAGAATACTGGAGTGGGTTGCCATTTCCTTCTCCAGGGGATCTTCCTGACCCAGGGATTGAACTTGGGTCTCCCACATTGCAGGCAGACTCTTTACCGTCTAAGCTACCCAGAAATCTTTTACACGGTAATCTCTTAAAGAGTATTTATTGAATTGGATTCCTCTTTTATAGTTGAAGAAAGTGGACATTACATAATTAATGAAAACCAAAAAATATTTTCCATGTAAACTATGAGGCCTTAAAGTCTATTTTTTTAAGTTCATTTTTCTGCAGTGATCTTCCTTATTGACAGTTTCCATACTTAAAAAAAATCTCTCAATAGTATAATCTGATGAAGGATACAAGAACAGGGATTAATAAGATTCAGATGACTTTAAAATGGAATTTTTTTCAGCAGATTTCTTCCCAGCGGTAGTGGTGTTGTGATATTTATTTTGATTCCCTTTTGGCCAAGTTCCTAGCGGACATAGTCACAGAATCGTAGCATTTCAATCAATTTCTTTGGCTTTAGTTTGTATGTCACTGGAAGAGATGTTAACAAATGTAAGAAAAAATGATTTGAAGTGCAGAGAAGAAATAAAAGAACAAACTGGTAAACTGCCAAGCTCTGTGTCCTTTCTCCTTCAGGAGGTAACAGAGAGGATTGCTCTATACTTCTTTACCCAGAGAGAGGCCCAGAACCAGCATTTATGCTAGAAAATGGCTATCATGAGGTGAAGCAAGTTGGGTTACTTCATGATGCCAGGAATGGTGACATGGTTACTCTTCTCTTGGGCTTAGCAATGAGAGGTCCAGCGGACACAGCATGACTTGAATTTGCTTTGTAAAGGAATACTGTATCTGGGTTCCAATACCAGCAACTTACTATGTGAACTTGCCAAGTTCTGCTACTACTTGAACCTCATATTCTGCATCTTTAAAATGGGCTTAATAATAATGTGATCTCAGAGCTGCTGTGAGGTTCAGAAATAAATGTGTGAAAGATATATTCAAATTCCAGTGGATGACACATAGCTTACATTCAATATATGTAGGTATTACTGACCTGTACATTTTACAGCTTAAGGACTGATACAGCTGGTGGCTTCAGTCACATTCTAGCCCCAGACTGTACATTCCTCTCACTTAATTTTCCCCAAATGAAAGTCAAAGCTATTGAAAAAAAAATTCTCCTGAGACTAAGGGGAGCTAGCTTCTGGTTTTAGCCCGATCCCCAGAACACCTCTGCTTCCAGCACAGCTCCTGGAGAAGGACTCCATCTACTCCCTGCGTTTTCAAGGTCAGGGTGCCTCAGGGCAAGTCCAGGAGCACAGCATCCACCAAACCTCCTCTAACCCCTAATCCCAGCCTGTGACTACTGCTGCCCTCTGGGCCAGTGTGACCTCTGTTTTTCACTCTGCATTATATTTGGCATTTTTATCACCAGAACTTGGGCAACTAGCAAAGCCTTTGGGCCAGAACTGGGCACTATTTCCAAGTAGTTCCCCTTGGTGAACTACTTGATGCTCTGCTGGGTACGAGTGGGTGGTTTTGACAGCTGCAGGGAGAGGTGCTGAGTCCTGGGGTGGGAGGGGTGATGAATGTGCCATAAATCCCCTGTCTGCCCAGAGCATAAATCTGAGGGCTGCACAGGTTCCGAGGCAAGGAAACTGGAACTCTGGAGCCAGGTAAACAGACCTGAGTCAACAGGAGCAGAGAAACAGCTCTGTGACCCTACCATCCATAGCCTTGGGCTGGGTTTGCAGAGTCCGATGACTGGCTTCTTGGGAGTCATCTTTGATTTTTGTGGTTTTGTGAGGTCTGGGAAAGAAAATAAATGTAGGACAAGGGTGGGGTTCCTTCTTGTAGTGGCCGGGCAACTGCTCACAGCGCCATGGCACCTAGCAGAGTTTCCAGACCGCTCAGAGCTGTGGCTGCTTCCCCCTCCAGAGAAGTGAGGAAAAGGCCACAGAGTTGCCCCACGGGCCACCTGCAGGCATGTTCTCTGGAGAAAACACAGGGCCACGAGTCGGAGCACCCGGACTCCAGACCCCAATTTGCCTCTAATCTGTGATGTGATTTTAGGCCTCCCGATTTCTCTGAATTTTTACAAAATGGACACAATATTCATAACCTATCTACCTCAGAGGAGTAAATGAGATGGGAGATGTCAAATTTTTAGAAGCTCCACACCTTATGAAACTATCAGACTGTGTGAACATTTGTTAATGACATGAAAATGATAGCTATCATTTAGTAAGCACTTTTTAGTACTTAGCACAATGCCAAGTGATCTATAGGATTGGCTACATAATCTTCTTGGCTCAGCACAAAATACACGTGAGGCTCCTTGTTCAAAAAGAAGGAAAAAGTACCATTAAAGCTATTAAAATATAAAACAGTTAACAATACTGCTATTACATGTTTAAAAGTTAAGAGTAGATCTTGAAAGTTCTCATCACAAGAAAAATTGTGTCACTATGTGTGGTGATAGATGTTAATTAAACTTAACTATTGTCATTTCACAATGTACACAAATATCAAATCATTATGTAGTACACCCCAAAACTAGTATGTTGCATGTCAATTATATCTAAGTTTTAAAAAAATAATAAAAAGTTTTCCTTCCATCTATGGGCTCTCTACCTATCAATGTGGTTTTTTATTTGCTATTTAATGTTGTACTCCCATGAGCATAAGAAAGCCATTAGAGTAAGTGTAGACCCTCATGAACTCCCAGGTTCCTTCTCTACCACTTCATGGGTATGTGGCTTCTAGTCACTGCTGGGCTGACATGCACGCCCTGCCTGAGTGGGCTGGGAGGGGAGTCAGGCATCTGCCCTTCCTCAATCAATGGTGGACAGGTGAAAGAGATGGGTGGGTGAAAGCTGGACCCTGAAAAATGTACTCTGGTTCTGCTAGTTCTGCTAGCCTGGGCCAGGATGGCATTACCATGAGCTCCTCCTGAACTCTGGCCCTGGTCCTGACCCACCCTGTGCCAGCTCATAGGACCCTGCTAGGGGGTATGGGGGAGGGTGACAGCATTTATTTGGTGGTGATGTGAGAAGGGATCAGGTGAGGCCTAGGGCACCAGAGAGTGGGCAGGCAGAACCATGACCAAACTGAGTCCCTGAGCTTCTAGATCATGTGCCATTGATGGATTTCATTGATGGATGCCATTATTGCCATTTCTGTTGGATTTCACTTACAAAACTCAGAGTCTGGGACTGTGACTGCAGAGCATTAAACCTCAAGCATGGGGTCCCCTCCTGAGCACCAGGTTCTGTGTGGCTATTTATGCAGGTCCCATGTCCTGGAGCCAGCCCCCGTGATTATCTCACGAGGCTTCAGGGAAATTCTATAAGGGAGCTATTTTTACTCTCATTCAGCAGAAGAAGAAACCAAGGCCTTATGTAGCTTGTGTCAAGCCCTGGGGAAACAGAGATAACATCTGAACCTGGGCGTCTGTCTGCATCTGCTTCTGTGCATTCTCAGTCAAGTCCAACTCTGTAACCCTGTGAACTGCAGCCCACCAGGCTTCTCTCTCCATGGAACTTTCCAGGCAAGAATACTAGAGTGGGTTGCCATATCCTACTCTGGGGATCCCCCCGACCCAGGGATCAAACCCACATCTCTTGCATCTCCTGCACTGGCAGGTAGATTCTTAAACACTGCACCACCTGGGAAGCCCTGAACCTGGGCACAACTTGAATGAATCCAACAGAATCTCTCTGGAATCAATGAATGTGTTAATTGGGCTGTTGAACCATACCCTCATCTGGCCTATATTAGAAAATACTCAGGTACTGCTAACTTCCTCAAGAAAAAAGTCACAAGAAACTCTCCCTCCAACAAAGAACATTATTCCAGCAATATTATTGAGAGTCTTCATTATGTGATGAGGAATCTAATACCCATAATGGTTATTGAATCTCCTCAAGCATTTATTTTCAATTAAACCATTCAGCAAACAATTATCTGTCACAAGGAAGAACTCTGCTTGCATTTTTTTGGGAGTATAAATGTGATACAATCTGACTGCTCCCCTCTAGGAATTTATCTGGGCCAGAAAACTCGCTGACACTATCCTTCATGCAAGGTCAGTAGCGAAAAGTTTCTTAGGGAAAAACAACCGCTGGGTAGGAGTAAGGGGTTCAAAGAAGAGAGGCCTCCTGGAGGCGACAGAACAACATTTCTTGGCCGGGTGCTATTTAAGATGGCCCTGGAGAACTGGTAGGGATTTGCATATGATGGCTGTGGGGAGAGAGTAGCAAGGGTAAACCCATAGTGGTTGGAAAAGCATGCAGCCTGTTGCGGGAACTGTCTCTCTTCCAGTTCAAACACGTTTCCAAGTCCTTACCTGACCCTTCTTGGCCACGGCTGACTGATCAAGAGGTATGCTTCTCTGGGATACATTTTTTCCTCTTTTCCAAACAGATTCTTAGAATGAGGTGTCTGTTTGCGCCGTACAAGCTGAGGCTGGCGCTCTTAGGCACCATAGATGGTAGTGTTTCTCAACATGTAGGGGCTGCCATATCCACGAAGAGGATGATGGTGTCAGGCAGAGAAGCAGACACAAAGTGGGAGGCGTGGGAGGGAGCGTTCATGTTTCTTGTTTCCAGGTTTCTCCAAGGCCCAAAGGTGACATCAGCATCTTTCCAGTCAAGTTCTCTGTTGCCTTGCCTACTTGGAGGTAAGTTTGTGTCTCTTGAGACCCAGAGACTTTTCTCAAAGATAGGAGCTATTGCAATGGTCCAGGTGAGGACTTAGGACAGCCTGCTGCAGAGCAGGGGGAAGAATGAAGGGAATGGGGTGGATGGAGGAAACTGTGGAGATGCATGCAGTGGGACTGAGCTGTTAGGATGTGGCAGTTGGTCAATACTCAGAGATGATGGCCAACATCATCGGATCGATGCACAGAGTAAGGGTCATTAACAGGGGCTTTAGGGAAAAGGAGTCATTTAGTTTTATGCTCAAAGAGTTAGGAGCTGCTATGCACACACAACTCTATCCTTATAGCAGCCAGAAATGTGAACTCTGTGCCACAGGTAGGAAGGGGTTACAAGCTCAGGCTCTCCTGAATATGGCTCATGCTTAGCTGTCCAGTGTCTGTGTGACCCTGGATGAGTTACTCTAGCTACCTAAGCCCCATTTTATTATAACCTGGGATAATAGCTGACAGGATTGTCACACGAATTAACTGAGAAAAGTCACTCATGCTTAGAACAAAGAAAATTTTCAGTTAATGTTAGCATAAATCAAAACCAAATGAAAACAAAAACTTGGTTTTCTGATCATTAGGTTAAGAATTTATTTTCTTCCAGGAAATCCTATTCTTTATATTCTATTAACAAAGGACATAGAGGAAATTAAGCCTTATTTGCACTTGGATTTTTAAAAAATTGAGATTGCATTGACTTGTCTTTGAGGATTAGTGTGCAGATATGAACATCTATATGGAATGCAAGCTCCACTAGTTAATGATTAACATCATACACCCTGTATAGCCTACTTACTCCAAATTTCAATCTTTCATAACACATTAGCAAAGTTATTATGAAAAAATAGATAACCATGACCAAGGATATTACAGAGAGCACACAGTTCTGACAAGGAGAATCAAGATCAGGGAGTAGTTTTCTTTAGGAACAAACTCTATAACACCCAACTTGGGTAAAGAAATAATTTAAAATGTTTAAGACAGGACAGTGACTTAAAGTCACCATTTAGCATACTTTGTATGATAGGTCCATAAAATCGCCCCAGCCCAACTTAGAGAAGGTTGACAGCTAATAGTCAAGCCATGATCCAGTATCATACTATTCTCTGATTTTACAGAAAAATAAGTAATCAGCATATGGTTTCATATCTTAAAGTATTTGTACTCATCTCAGTATGTTTTACAAAGTGGGATGAAGTGGGTTTTCCTCCTGAGAAATGGGTTTCTAGAGCTGCTAAAATACTTGTGCGTGTGTGCTCGTTCACTGAGTCATGTCCGGCTCTTTGCAACCCCATGGACTGTATCCCTCCAGGTGCCTCTGTCCATGGGATTCTCCAGGCAAAAATACTGGAGTGGGTTCCCATGTCTTTCTTCAGGGGATCTTCCCAACCCAGGGATAAAATCCACATCTCCTGTGTCTCCTGCATTGACAGGCAGATTCTTTACCACTGTGCCGCCTGGGAAGCCCCTTTAAAATACTTACATTTACCAAATGGTTGATAAAATTATTCCTTTGGCTGGTAGAAGAACGGAGGCAGAGGCCACTCATAAGACATGGTCTACTCTAGTTCTCAGGCTTTGCTCCTTTCTCTCCTGCCTCATCAGACTGGATCCTTCATTTTCACTTTCTTCAACATCAGCAGGTAAATGTTTCATTTCTTTTTATTGTTTAATTTAGTTTTTACTTCTTTGGTGCAGTATAGAGATCCGGCTCAAAATTTTTTCATTTCTTGATTAGTCTGTTTTCCTTTAGCTTCTATTTTGTGTGTACTTTTGTTTTGTTTTTCCTGAAGATTTTTCTTGTTTCCCTGTTGGGATTGGTTTTCACTTAGGAGCAAGGGCTTTATGAGAAGCTTGCCAAGCTCCTAGGCCTCTTCTTCCCTCCCCTTCAGCTGAATGAATCTTCTGTCAGATCTAAGTTTCCAAGAAGGGTGATGCTATAGCAGTTCACACTTATGGGAACATAAGATAAACAGGGCAAGAAAATAATGGCTTCAAATATTTTGATAATCCCATATATTTGTTTGTATAGTTGACTGTGGATTTCCAAGAATGTGGTGGAGGAGGAAAGGAAGGCAAAATGTAATGGACCGATTGTAAGAAATACATTTGCAAAGCTAAGAAATACGATCTCGAGGCTTTAACAAAACACATGGGCTGATACTATAAATAGCTGTGGCCGCATGTGGAGTTCATCAAGTCAGAGGCGTGGTTCGGGCACCTTGGAAGGTGGCTGCGAGGGCAGGCATGCTCCAAGATGTGCCCTTTTCACTCAGCCTTAGAGATGTCAAGAGTTTCTGAGGGCTCTGTTCTCCATGTCTGCCACACAGGGAAGTGTGGCCACGCCTTGCCCTTTGCTTTGGCCTGGCTCAGAGTGACCAGCACTTGAGAACAAATGTCTGCTCTCTTGATAGATCTAACAGAGGGATTTGGAATTGGGACTGGTGGATTTGCCATCCTAATTTTTGTTCTCTGCTCTTGCTCAGAGGCCGCTTAATGTCACGCTAAAGTTAGCAGCTGTGTATTAAAGAACAATTAAAAGATCATTGCTGATGATGAATGTCAGAAAGGAACATTTCTGGTCTTAGCCCAGCCCCCAAGTGGAGAACATACAAGTCTTCTTACTTAACTGCAATTTTTTCTTTGAAATCCAGCTGACCTATTATCTCTCTAGATTTAAAGTCTTCTCTGAATTTCTCAGTTTAGGTCATCATTCCTTTTTTGAAATTCGTTGGTCTGTAACCCTTGTGCTGTGAAGAGGAAATGGCGTTTCACAGACTCAAGTTCATATTTTGGCTGAGACTCCCATTCACCTTGAATAAATACCAGCTACCATTTAGTCAGGGATTACTAAATGATCAGTGATTTCTACAATACCTTTACATTTTAATTTAATTTTCTCTGCAATTATCAGTTCAATTCAGTCAGTCATGTCTGACTCTTTGCGACCCCATGGACTGCAACATGCCAGGCCTCCCTGTCCATCACCAACTCCCGGAGTTTACTCATACTTATGTCCATTGAGTTGGTGATGCCATCCAACCACCTCATCCTCTGTCGTCCCCTTCTCCTCCCACCTTCAATCTTTCCTAGCATGAGAGTCTTTTCGAATGAATCAGTTCTTCGCATCAGGTGGCCAAAGTATTGGAGTTTCAGCTTTAGCATCAGTCCTTCCAATGAATATTCAGGACTGATTTTCTTTAGGATTGACTGGTTGGATCTCCTTGTAGCCCAAGGGACTCTCAAGAGTCTTCTCCAACACCACAGTTCAAAAGCATCAGTTCTTCGGCGCTCAACTTTCTTCACAGTCCAACTCTCACATCCATACATGACTACTGGAAAAACCATAGCTTTGACTAGATGGACATTTGTTGGCAAAGTAATGTCTCTGCTTTTTAATATGCTGTCTGGGTTGGTCATAATTTTTCTTCCAAGGAGCAAGCGTCATTTTTTTTTTTTTTAGTGAACTGAACTTTATTTCTTGTGCTGCACTGTTCATTCATGCCTTTTGCCCATTTTTATTTATTTATTTTTTTAAATTTAATTTTATTTTATTTTAACTTTACAATATTGTATTGATTTTGCCATATATCAAAATGAATCCACCACAGGTATACATGTGTTCCCCATCCTGAACCCTCCTCCCTCCCCATACCTCTGGGTCATCCCAGTGCACCAGCCCCAAGCATCCAGTGTCGTGCATCGAAACGACTGGTGACTCGTTTCATATATGATATTATACATGTTTCAATGCCATTCTCCCAAATCATCCCACCCTCTCCCTCTCCCACAGAGTCAAATTTAATGGCTGCAGTCGCCATCTGCAGTGATTTTGGAGCCCCCCAAAATAAAGTCTGTCGCTGTTTCCATTGTTTCCCCATCTATTTTCTGTGAAGTGAGGGGACCAGATGCCATAATCTTAGTTTCTTGAATGTTGAGTTTTAAGCCAACTTTTTCACTCTTCTCTTTCACTTTCATCAAGAGGCTCTTTATTTCTTCTTTGCTTTCTACCATAAGGGTGGTGTCATCTGCATTTCTGAGGTTATTGATATTTCTCCCAGCAATCTTGATTCCAGCTTGTGCTTCATCCAGCGTTTTTCATGATGTACTCTGCGTATAAGTTAAATAAGCAGGGTGACAATATACGGCCTTGATGTACTCCTTTCCTTATTTGGAACCAGTCCATTGTTCCATGTCCAGTTCTAACTGTTGCTTCCTGACCTACATACAGATTTTTCAAGAGGAAGGTCAGGTGGTCTGGTATTCCCATCTCTTTAAAAGGGAACTGCCAAATTCATACTTAAATTGAAGAAAGTAGGGAAAACCACTAGACCATTCAGGTATGACCTAAATCAAATCCCTTATGATTATACAGTGGGAATAAGAAATGGATTCAAGGGATTAGATATGATAGAGTGCCTGAAGAACTGCAATTGATAGGACCTCTTATTACCTTGATATGTTATGGGTGAGGAAATAGAAGTTCAGGGAAAAGAACTTGCCTGAGATCCCATGGCTCATAGGCGACAATGCTGTCAGAAATGAATCTGAATTTTCTACCTATTGTGCTGTGTTTACTCAAGGTTAACTTTTCTGAGTCTTAGTTACATCATATTTTAACTATAAATTGTTGGGCAATTGCAATGATCCAATGAGAAAGCCTGAAGTGCTAGATTCAAAACACATGTATATGTAGTCCTTCCTTCATTAATTAGAGCTTTATCATATGTTATCATTTCTCTTCTCATGTTTAAAAACTGCATTCCTACCCAGATCCTGAATTTTCTGGATATGGTGGCTCTATCTTACGCAGATTCCACAGGTGCTACACAGCACATAGAGATGGTGGGACGACTTCATTTTTTATAATTATGTTGTCTTTCTCTCCTTTTGGATATGTCTATTAGTCTGGCATCATGATATACTGTCAATTCTCTGAAATTGATGAAGCCTAACCTTGTTGATCCCATTTCTCCCCAAATGGAAGCTTGTAACTACAGAATCACCATTCCAGGGAATTATGTACAAGGAATAATCAAACAAGTTTCTCAACAACTTGGATAATTTTCTCCAAAGATTTTTGGGACTTTAATCTTTCTGTCAGCTAAACAAAAATATTATAAAATAGGCAAGAGTGGGGACTTATCCAGAGGCAGGTAAGTAAGGTATTTCTTGCCTCTCTGAGCTCTTGCCTTTAATAATGTTTGTCATTTTCGAGGGAAGTGTTTCAGCGAAAAAGAGAGATGTGGCAAGTGAAGACAGAAAAACGGAAATGTTTGAGGTGAAGGGTAATTGATATTTGGACCCTCATTAATCTCTGGTATTTTCCAGAGACTTGGGTTATTAGATGGTGGGAGTACATGTCTCACTGGCATGGGTGAGCATTGGGCATGGGCCTGTGATTCTCAATCCTGGCTACACATGAAAATAATCTGGGGGAGAATTTAAAAATGCCAATGCCCAGGACCAAATCAATCAGAATCTCTTAGAGTGGTGCCTAGGGAGTATTTTTTAAAATCCTTCAGGTTATTTTCATGTGTATCTGGGGTTGAAACCACCAACCTTGAGAGAGGTAGCCAGACCAGGCCCAGAAATAAACCATTTTCTTGGTAATATCTCTGGGAGAAGTGATACAAGATTATAGTTAATCTTGAAATAAAGGAAAGTGGAGAATTTCAGGGGCCTGAAGAATGTGTATTTTGTGTAGTCTTTGAAATGGATACAGAAAGAAATTGTCAAGGGTCATATTAAGCCAGAGAAATCAAGCTGGTTCTACTGCCAGGCTATTTTAGCTTGTTTTGAGAACCTAAAATGAGAATTCTTACTATTAACTTATTTGTACACATATGGTTTTGAGCTATGGATTTTATTAGATGGGTTCACACAATACTTCTGTCTATAATTTTGCTGTTGATTATGACTTAGCACCATCTTCAATACTGTCCTGTCTCTGGTTTGGTCTGGATCAAGTAGATTTAACTAAGTTTCACTGGATGAAGTAGATTTCAGTATATACACACATGCATGCATATGTTGGAAATGCAGAAATTAAACTAAACTCAATTTGGGGAAACAGAGCAGAAAAACAGTTAGTAGAATGGAATCATCCCTCAGTCACTTATATTTCTTGAGCCCCTACTATGTGTCAGGCACATGATTCTGGTGTAGAGGCTAAGGATGATGAAGAGCTGGACATCTATCTAGTAATGAAGACAGTAGGTGGACACAGATGGCTGTGTGCAAAGAGGCATTGCTAGCTGCTTCCTGGCTCGTAATTTTGCAGGTATTCATTGGGTTATAGTGGGTGGGGTTGTGACTGGCTATCAGGACTGATAATTTAGACTATTCTCTGATATCTTTCATACACAGAGAACAAAGATGTCTAGAGAAAGTCTAAATGAGTTTTCAATTTGTGAGCTGCTTAGCATCAGGTTAGAGTCAGTGGCAGGTAGAGTTCGGTGCCAGGTCAATAACCCGGATTTATATGTCCATATAATAGGAATTTCTTTAGGGATCATTCCTGGAAAGGAGGTCTCTCCCTGGAGAATTATATAATGAGGTGGGCTTAAGGCGTCAGAGGTCCCACTGTTATCATGTCTTTAAGGTAGCCACTGAAAAAATGAAAGAAATGTAGAAACATAAAATGCTGCTGTCTGACCTTCAGTAAGAGATCTGGGAAAGAAGCAGGCAGCTTTGATTCCCCCCCACCCCCCGCTCACCAAAGTGCTAAGGACAGTATTCAAATTCATTTGATTTCTCCAACTCTTGGGGTTCACCAAGAAACTTTTTCCAAGGGTCTTTGGAAACAGAACTCATTCTATCTGTAATTGTTTCTGAGGAGGAAGTCATTAAGGACGGCTTAATCTCTTTAACCTTTTTGGTACTGAGCAAATCCTTAGTGACAAATAAGGATGTACTTTGTGGATGCTCTTTCGTGTGGGCAGGGGGTTACCACAGATCATGTTTAAGGGGAAAGACTCCTGTTAAGGTGGTGTCTCCCCTAGAGCTCCTTGCCAATGGGTTTATTTGTAGAGCTACCAAGAGGACCCTCTAGACCCCTAAAGTATTGACCAGATGTGCAAGCTAATCTATTCTGGAACTAAAGCAGGAACTTTTAAAATAATCTGCACATCTTTGTTTTATCCATTAAATAAATTTGGGATTGTTTTATGGAAGGCAGCCATGCTTTCTCATTCAATGCTCTTTGCAAATTTCTATTCCCCTTTAAGCTTCAACTCAATTATTACCTCTTCTGTAAAGCCTTTTCTGACCCGAATCCAGCACTATTTGTTGTTGCATCTGCTCTCTCCTTGAACCTTTTGGGTTCATTTATCATGACAATGATGACCTTGCATTGCAGTGGTTTGGGATGAATATATCTTCTCACTTGGCTTGTATCTCCTTTCAGTTCAGTTCAGTCTCTCAGTCGTGTCTGACTCTTCGCGACCCCATGAATCACAGCACGCCAGGCCTCCCTGTCCATCACCATCTCCCGGAGTTCACTCAAACTTATGTCCATTGACTCAGTGATGCCATCCAGCCATCTCATCCTCTGTCATCCCCTTCCTCCTCCTGCCCCCAACCCCTCCCCTTTAAGTAAGGCTATCTATAGTATGTAACACTGCTCAATAAATTTATGAGGGAAGAAGTATTGTTGGGGCCAATTTTGATCTAATAGAAGGATTATGGGGCTGCTCCAGTATGACATTTCTTTGTGTTCTTGAGTAGAGAGATATTACAAAGGTAGAGATGGATTTAGGTTGTATAGGTTCAGTCATTTACTTACCACCTTCATGATTTTACTCAATCTATTACCTCATGTACTAATATTTAATCTTTTTTCCTTTAGCTTAATTCATTTCTTTTACTTTGAAAGAAAAAAATTTAAGAAAATTCAGAAGATGTACATAACCTTCCATAAATAGAGGATAAACATCCAAATGCACTGAAATGTGAGTGCTTATCTATACGACTAGGGGTAAGTGGAACACTCTCTGGAAACATCGCTGCAGGGCTTTCACGAAGCCACCATTTCCCTCCTCTAAAGTATCCTTACTATTAACTGTGTCATCAGGATTTCAGGTATAGCTCCACTGCAGTACTCTACATGGCAGAACAGAGTAGACGTGCTCTCCAGCCTTTCCCCAAATACCCACCATCATCTCCCTCCATCATACAAGAGTGGACATTCTCCTCAGGGTGTTTGCTGCACAGCCTCAAAGTGACCCATTATAAATTCCTCTGAAATATTCATTTTTGTCTTGACAGTCATAAACACTCTGTTTCCACATCAAAGTACATTTTGTAATTATTTTCATACAAGAATAAATGTTCCTCCAAATATTTGAGTAAGTTGATGATCTTGGATGCTGTTTATTGGTGATTTTGAGTAAAAACAATTATGCACCACATACCTTGAGAAACATGGTCTTGAGAAAAACACAGTATTTTATTAGATGGTCTCCAACATGTGGTTTGGTAAGAGATTTCCCACTGAATGACATTGAAACTGAGATCCAAAGAGACTGAGATCTGTAGAAAACTCCAGAAAAAATTTACCTACTGATACAGTAAGATGTGAGAAACAGAGGTGGTTATCTAGATCATCCTGGGTCAGACTTAAAACTTATTTATTGAAAATTAACTCTGGAGGTGGTTGATAACTAGTTTTTATTTGAATGGCAAAGGTCAATGAGTCCCTCTTCATATTATAGGAAGATGTTATTTATTCTCATTAGCTTTGGTCACTCTCATCCAGGCCCCATTGATGACATACAGCAGGACAGGGTGTGGGCAGCTCAGGGCTATTAAAGTACATGCCCTTTCCCCATTGAAAGTACCCACATATTTTGTGAATAGTGTGTAATAGTAGTTAGAGACTATGTAGAGGTTTTTCCATTCATCAGTTAACGTCAGTATTGTAGTTGGGAGCTCTGATCTAGACTTTTTCTATATGGTTCAACTTATAGAATAATAACTATGTGATGCAAGTCCATTCTGAATTAGGGCAGAGCTGGAAATTGGAATTTGACTGGTAGATGTTTATTTTTTTGGCTGATCTGTTTCTCATTTCTAAATTTAGAAAAAGGAAAGAACTCTTGGCTTTAATGCAGTATCCTGTTTCTGTACTTACTGCTAGTGGAGTTGGCTGGCAGGTTGATTAAACATCTTCATTTAGCTGGTAGGAGACTTGTAATACTGCCGAGAAGAAAAAGCCCCCAAGGGGAAAAGCAAAAACTGGATGGGAGTCCATTGTAATGTTTCAGACTTGGCTTCAAATGAAACTGTCTACATGGTCTTTCTTATTTAACAGGAATTTCAGGAGTTTTATTAATAGTAGTTTTAGATGACAGGATTAAGAAAGCTTTAATTATTTTAATGTAACATGCTCAGTCTTACCTCATGGAGGGTGTGTGTGTGTGTTTCTCTCTCTCTCTCTCTCTCTCTGTGTATATGTTTGGAAGGGGACCAGTGGCCATTTAGAGTAGTTTTGTCAATGGCACTATTGTTGGTCAAGTTCCAGGGAGTGAGATTTGGTCGTAACTGACGTTTGGGCTGAAGAAAATTAACCCATGTACTATTTGCTAGTCTCAAATAAGAGCCATTAGCAACTTACCCTCAAAAGCAGTAGAGACTGGGGCCCATCATGGTGAAGAGTGATTTGTCTATTCCTCATTTGATGACCAGAGACACTAGTGAGAGATAAAGTCAGGAGGTCTGCTCTGACTCTCCATCAGGCCTCTGGTCCATTTCTTTCCATTTCTTTCAGTCTAAACTTAGATGTTGGGAACCCAAGAACATAGACACCAATGGTCCATTGTCAATCTGCCTTTGAGTAAAAATAGATGTTACACGATAGAGGACAGAAATGGTATGGACCTAACAGAAGCAGAAGATATTAAGAGGTGGCAAGAATACACATAAGAACTGTACAAAAAAGATCTTCACGACCCAGATAATCATGAAGGTGTGATCACTCACCTAGAGCCAGACATCCTGGAATGTGAAGTCAAGTGGGCCTTAGAAAGCATCACTACAAAAAAAAAAAAAGAAAGAAAGAAAGCATCACTACAAACAAAGCTAGTGGAGCTGAAGGAATTCCAGTGGAGCTATTTCAAATCCTGAAAGATGATGCTGTTAAAGTGCTGCACTCAATATGTCAGCAAATTTGGAAAACTCAGCAGTGGCCACAGGACTGGAAAAGGTCAGTTTTCATTCCATCCCAAAGAAAGACAATGCCAAAGAATGCTCAAACTACCACACAATTGCACTCATCTCACACGCTAGTAAAGTAATGCTCAAAATTCTCCAAGCCAGGCTTCAGCAATACATGAACTGTGAACTTCCAGATGTTCAAGCTGGTTTTAGAAAAGGCAGAGGAACCAGAGACCAAACTGCCAACATCCACTGGATCATGGAAAAAACAAGAGAGTTCCAGAAAAACATCTATTTCTGCTTTATTGACTATGCTAAAGCCTTTGACTGTGTGGATCACAATAAACTGGGAAATTCTGAAAGAGATGGGAATACCAGACCACCTGACCTGCCTCTTGAGAAACCTATATGCAGGTCAGGAAGCAACAGTTAGAACTGGACATGAAACAACAGACTGGTTCCAAATAGGAAAAGGAATGCGTCAAGGCTGTATACTGTCACCCTGCTTATTTAACTTATATGCAGAGTACATCATGAGAAACACTGGACTGGAAGAAACACAAGCTGAAATCAAGATTGCTGGGAGAAATATCAATAACCTCAGATATGCAGATGACACCACCCTTATGGCAGAAAGTGAAGAGGAACTAAAAAGCCTCTTGATGAAAGTGAAAGTGGAGAGTGAAAAAGTTGGCTTAAAGCTCAACATTCAGAAAACGAAGATCATGGCATCTGGTCCCATCACTTCATGGCAAATAGATGGGGAAACAGTGGAAACAGTGTCAGACTTTATTTTTTTGGGCTCCAAAATCACTGCAGATGGTAATTGCAGCCATGAAATTAAAAGACGCTTACTCCTTGGAAGGAAAGTTATGACCAACCTAGACAGCATATTCAAAAGCAGGGACATTACTTTGCCAACAAAGGTCCATCTAGTCAAGGCTATGGTTTTTCCAGTGGTCATGTATGGATGTGAGAGTTGGACTGTGAAGAAAGCTGAGCGCCGAAGAACTGATGCTTTTGAACTGTGGTGTTGGAGAAGACTCTTGAGAGTCCCTTGGACTGCAAGGAGATCCAACCAGTCCATTCTGAAGGAGATCAGCCCTGGGTGTTCTTTGGAAGGAATGATGCTAAAGCTGAAACTCCAGTACTTTGGCCACCTCATGCAAAGAGTTGACTCATTGGAAAAGACTCTGATGCTGGGAGGGATTGGGGGCAGGAGGAGAAGGGGAAGACAGAGGATGAGATGGCTGGATGGCATCACCGACTCGATGGACGTAAGTCTGAGTGAACTCCGGGAGTTGGTGATGGACAGGGAGGACAGGGAGGTGCTACAATTTATGGGGTCACAAAGAGTCAGACACAACTGAGCGACTGAACTGGAGTGAGATGTTACACACCTACTGAGTCTTGTTTCTTGACAACATTTGATTTGTAATCCTGAGAAGATAGCCACAACTGGTAGAGATGTCTCTCCTCTGCCTCTCTTCCACTGGTCTAAGGCAGGTATGGAGGTGAAGAGCTGTGAGTTTCTGTGACCCACTCTGATTTTTGATGAGTCCTTTCTCCATCTTGCTCAGGGGAAAGAAGAGGAGTCAAACAGGGAATGTCACACTCTGCCCCCTGTCCAAACTTCCTCCACAGCCAGAGAGAAAGAGGGGGCAGGAGTCTATGAGGATTTGGAATTGGCAGACACTTCTGCATTTCTAAAAAGGGTGGGTCAGACAACTTATAGGAAACAGAACTCTTCCTACAAATGCCTAGAGACAATGCATATTCCTGCTTCTGTTTACCCAGGCCCTTGTCAGGCTGGCACATGCATCAGTAACATGGTAGGCTGGCTTCTGAGCTCTGCTCCTCGCAGGGTATGACCCCTGGCACTCACACAAGCTCACCTCTCTTAGCTTCTGTTTCCTCATAAAAGAGAGTATTGGATACTTTTCTAAGGATACTTTTAACTCAAATTCTATGATGTGATTGAACTGCGAGTTGGGAAAAGGAAGGTGTCCATAGGTGGAGGATCTTGGAATGAAAATACAAATCTCTAAGTTCAATTCAGGTCTCTTCATTTTTGCCTTTGATTATACTCAATACCTTTTCTCCTTTGCTTTTCGCTTCTCTTCTTTTCACAGCTATTTGTAAGGCCTCCCCAGACAGCCATTTTGCTTTTTTGCATTTCTTTCCCATGGGGATGGTCTTGATCCCTGTCTCCTGTACAATGTCATGAACCTCAGTCCATAGTTCATCAGGCACTCTATCTATCAGATCTAGGCCCTTAAATCTATTTCTCACTTTCACTGTATAATCATAAGGGATTTGATTTAGGTCATACCTGAATGGTCTAGTGGTTTTCCCTACTTCCTTCAATTTAAGTCTGAATTTGGCAATAAGGAGCTCATGATCTGAGCCACAGTCAGCTCCTGGTTTTGTTTTTGCTGACTGTATAGTGCTTCTCCATCTTTGGCTGCAAAGAATATAATCAATCTGATTTCGGTGTTGACCATCTGGTAATGTCCATGTGTAGAGTCTTCTCTTGTGTTGTTGGAAGAGGGTGTTTTCTATGACCAGTGCGTTCTCTTGGCAAAACTCTATTAGTCTTTTCCCTGCTTCATTCCATATTCCAAGGCCAAATTTGCCTGTTACTCCAGGTGTTTCTTGACTTCCTACTTTTGCATTCCATTCCCCTACAATGAAAAGGACATCTTTTTTGGGTGTTAGTTCTAAAAGGTCTTGTAGGTCTTCATAGAACCATTCAACTTCAGCTTCTTCAACATTACTGGTTGGGGCATAGACTTGGATTACTGTGATATTGAATGGTTTGCCTTAGAAACAAACAGAGATCATTCTGTCATTTTTTTAGATTGCATCCAAGTACTGCATTTTGGACCCTTTTGTTGATCATTATGACTACTCCATTTCTTCTAAGAATAGCAAGAAGAGATAAGAAAGCATTCCTCAGTGATCAATGGAAAGAAATAGAAGAAAACAACAGAATGGGAAAGACTGGAGATCTCTTCAAGAAAATTAGAGATACCAAGGGAACATTTCATGCAAACATGGGCTTGATAAAGGACAGAAATGGTATGGGCCTAACAGAAGCAAAAGATATTAAGAAGAGGTGGCAAGAATACACAGAAGAACTGTACAAAAAATTCTTCACGACCAAGATAATCATGATGGTGTGATCACTCACCTAGAGCCAGACATCCTGGAATGTGAAGTCAAGTGGGCCTTAGAAAGCATCACTATGAACAAAGCTAGTGGAGGTGATGGAATTCCAGGGGAGCTATTTCAAATCCTGAAAGATGATGCTGTGAAAGTGCTGCACTCAATATGCCAGTAAATTTGGAAAACTCAGCAGTGGCCACAGGACTGGAAAAGGTCAGCTTTCATTCCAATCCCAAAGAAAGGCAATGCCAAAGAATGCTCAAACTGCCACACAATTGCACTCATCTCACAGGTTAGTAAAGTAATGCTCAAAATTCTGCAAGCCAGGCTTCAGCAATACATGAACCGTGAACTTCCAGATGTTTAACCTGGTTTTAGAAAAGGCAGAAGAACCAGTGATTAAATTGCCAATATCTGCTGGATCATGGAAAAAGCAAGAGAGTTCCAGAAAAGCATCTGTTTCTGCTTTATTGACTATGCTAAAGCCTTTGATTGTGTGGATCATAATAAACTGTGGAAAATTCTGAAAGAGATGAGAATACCAGACCACCTGACCTGTCTCTTGAGAAATCTGTATGCAGGTCAGGAAGCAACTGACTGGACATGGAACAATAGACTGGTTCCAAATAGGAAAAGGAGTACATCAAGGCTGTATACTGTCACCCTGCTTATTTAATTTATATGCAGATCATGAGAAATGCTGGGCTGGAAGAAGCACAAGCTGGAATCAAGATTGCCAGGAGAAATATCAATAACATCAGATATGCAGATGACACCACTCTTATGGCAGAAAGTGAGGAAGTAAAGAGCCTCTTGATGAAAGTGAAAGTGGAGAGTGAAAAAGTTGGCTTAAAGCTCAACATTCAGAAAACTATGATCATGCATCTGGTTCCATCACTTCATGGGAAATAGATGGGGAAACAGTGGAAACAGTGTCAGACTTTATTTTTTGGTCTCCCAAAACACTGCAGATGGTGATTGCAGCCATGAAATTAAAAGATGCTTACTCCTTGGAAAGAAAGTTATGACCAACCTAGATAGCATATTAAAAAGCAGAGATATTACTTTGCTAACAAAGGTCCATCTATTCAAGGCTATGGTTTTTCCAGTGGTCATGTATGGATGTGAGAGTTGGAATGTGAAGAAAGCTGAGAGCAGAAGAACTGATGCTTTTGAACTGTGGTGTTGGAGAAGACTTTTGAGAGTCCCTTGGACTGCAAGGAGATCCAACCAGTCCATTCTAAAGGAGATAAGTCCTGGGTGTTCATTAGAAGGACTGATGTTGAAGCTGAAACTCCAGTACTTTGGCCACCTCATGTGAAGAGTTGAATCATTGGAAATGCCCTGATGCTGGGAGGGACTAGGGGCTAGAGGAGAAGGGGACAACAGAGGATGAGATGGCTGGATGGCATCTCTGAATCAATGGATATGAGTTTGGGTAAACTCCGGGAGTTGGTGATGGACAGGAAGGCCTGGCGTGCTGCGATTCATGGGGTCCAAAGGGTCGGACATGACTGAGTGACTGAACTGAACTGAACTGAATGCATGTATACAGAATCTAGCAAAATGGTACTGAAGAATTTACTTCCAGGGCAGCAATGGAGAAACAGACATAGAGAATAGACTTGTGGACACGGGGAGAGGGGAGGAGGGAGTGAGATGCATGGAGAGAGCAACATGAAAACTTACATTACCGTATGTAAAATAGCCAATGGAAATTTGCTGCATAGCTCAGGAAACTCAAACAGGGGCTGTGTATCAATCTAGAAGGGTGGGATGGGTGGGACATGGGAGGGAGGTTCAAAAGGGAGGGGATATATGTATACCTATGGCTGATTCATGTTGAGGTTTGATGGAAAACAACAAAATTCTGTAAAGCAATTATCCTTCAATAAAAAACAAATTTAAAAAAAGGATTAAAGACCTAAGTGTAAGACTGGATACTATAAAACTCCTAGAGGAAAACAAGGCAGAACACTCCATCATAAATTGCAGCAATATCTTTTTGGATTCATCTCTCAGAGTAATGAAATAAAAACAAAAATAACCAAAGGGGACCTAATTAAATTTATAAACTTTTGCACAGCAAAGGGAACCATACACAAAGTGAAAAGACAACCTTCATAATGGGAGACAATATTCATAAATGATGCAACCAACAAGATATTATTCTCCAAAATATACAAACAGCTCACACAGCTCAATATCAAAAAACCAAACAACTTAATCAAAAAATGGGCAGAAGACCTAAGTAGACTTTTCTCCAAAGAAGACATATGGATGGCCAAAAGCCACATGAAAACATGTTCAACATCACCAATTATTAGAGAAATACAAATAAAAGCTACAATAAAGTATCACTTCACATCAGTTGGAATGGCCATCATCAAAAATCTACAAAAAATAAACAGTGGAGAGGGTGTAGAGAAAAGGGACCCCTCCCACAATATCAGTGGGAATGCAAACCATTACAGCCACTATGGAGAACAATATGGAGGCTCCTTACAAATCAGAGCTACCATGTGTATTCAGCAATCCCATTCCTGTGCCTATATGTAGAGAAAACCATATTTCAAAAATTCATGCACTCCAATATTCATCGTAGTACTATTAATAATAGCCAAAACATGGAAGCAACCTAAATGTCAGCCAAAAGATGAATGGATAAAGAAGATGTGGTACATGTATACAATGGAATATTACTCAGCCATAAAATAGAATGTCATTTGCAGCAACATGGATAAGCCTAGAGATTAACTTACTAAGTCAAGTAAACAAGAGAGACAAAGACAAATATCATGTGATATCACTTACATGTGGAATCTAAAAAATCTGATACAAATCAACTTCTATACAAAACAGAAATAGACCCACAGACATAGAAAACTTATGGCTGCCAAAGTAAAAGTCAGGGCAGAGAAGGAAAACAAGGAATTTGGGATTAACATATACATTTTACTATATATAAAAGAGATAAACACACAAAGATCTACTGAATATCACAGGGAACTATATCCAGTATTTTGTAATAAACTATAATGGAAAAGAATATATATAATCACTTTGCTATACACCTGGAATTAACACACTGTAAATCAACTACAATAAAAAATGAAAAAGAATATCACTGATGCTTCTCAGAGCAGGAATATGATAAAGCAACAACTTTCTATGTGTTCTTCACATTCCCTAAAGTTGTGCAGGTGAGAGATAAGGAGACACTACAGATTGGTGCAAGTTGTTCCCTCTGGACACCCGCCACTTCCAGAGCTCTCTCTACCTCCTGAGTCTTATCCCTTCCTTGAGGCTGACTCCCTAGTCCCCACTTCTGTGGATGTTTCCTTGGTTACTCTCATCAAAAGAACCCTCTTCCATGTCTGGAGTCCTGTCATCTTTCCTCTCTGAATCTACTTTTCACTTACATTATTTCAAATTGCTATTGGTATTTATATATCCTTTTGCTATTACCATTGTACCTTTCTCTGGTGTCTATCTAGAGGGCAGATTTCTTGAGGGCAGAAAGCTTGTGTTTTTACAGCTCCCTAAACCTATATGTAGGTCAGGAAGCAACAGTTAGAACTGGACATGGAACAACAGACTGGTTCCAAATAGGAAAAGGAATACGTCAAGGCTGTATACTGTCACCCTGCTTATTTAACTTATATGCAGGGTACATCATGAGAAACACTGGGCTGGAAGAAGCACAAGCTGGAATCAAGATTTCCGGGAGAAATATCAATAACCTCAGATATGCAGATGACACCACCCTTATGGCAGAAAGTGAAGAGGAACTAAAAAGCCTCTTGATGAAAGTGAACGTGGAGAGTGAAAAAGTTGGCTTAAAGCTCAACATTCAGAAAACGAAGATCATGGCATCTGGTCCCATCACTTCATGGCAAATAGATGGGGAAACAGTGGAAACAGTGTCAGACTTTATTTTTTTGGGCTCCAAAATCACTGCAGATGGTGACTGCAGCCATGAAATTAAAAGACGCTTACTCCTTGGAAGGAAAGTTATGACCAACCTAGATAGCATATTCAAAAGCAGAGACATTACTTTGCCAACAAAGGTCCATCTAGTCAAGGCTATGGTTTTTCCAGTGGTCATGTATGGATGTGAGAGTTGGACTGTGAAGAAGGCTGAGTGCCGAAGAATTGATGCTTTTGAACTGTGGTGTTGGAGAAGATTCTTGAGAGTCCCTTGGACTGCAAGGAGACCCAAGCAGTCCATTCTGAAGGAGATCAGCCCTGGGTGTTCTTTGGAAGGAATGATGCTAAAGCTGAAACTCCAGTACTTTGGCCACCTCATGCAAAGAGTTAACTCACTGGAAAAGACTCTAATGCTGGGAGGGATTGGGGGCAGGGGGAGAAGGGGACGACAGAGGATGAGATGGCTGGATGGCATCATTGACTCGATGGACATGAGTCTGAATGAACTCCAGGAGTTGGTAATGGACAGGGAGGCCTGGCGTGCTGCGATTCATGGGGTCACAAAGAGTCGGACATGACTGAGTGACTGAACTGAACCGAAAAGATGCTTACTCCTTGGATGGAAAGTTATGACCAACCTAGATAGCATATTCAAAAGCAGAGATATTACTGCCAACAAAGGTCTGTCTAGTCAAGGCTATGGTTTTTCCAGTGGTCATGTATGGATGTGAGAGTTGGACTCTAAAGAAAGCTGAGTGTCAAAGAATTGATGCTTTTGAATTGTGGTGTTGGAAAAGACTCTTGAGAGTCCCTTGGACTGCAAAGAGATCCAACCAGTCCATCCTGAAGGAGATCAGTCCTGGATGTTCATTGGAAGGACTGATGCTAAAGCTGAAACTCCAATACCTTGGCCACCTCATGTGAAGAGTTGACTGATTGGAAAAGACCCTGATGCTGGGAGGGATTGGGGGCAGGAGGAGAAGGGGATGACAGAGGATGAGATGGCTGGATGGCATCATGGTTCAATGGATGTGAGTTTGAGTGAACTCTGGGAGTCAGTGATGAACAGGGAGGCCTGGCGTGCTGTGATTTCATAGCGTCGCAAAGAGTTGGACATGACTGAGCAACTGAACTGAACTGAAGCATAGCAAGCCTTCCACTTGTGGGCAGAATCCATGGTAAGAAATAATTTTCCATTTTTCATCTGTTTCCATAGCAGGGCTATCTTGTCACATCCTTACTACTCTTAATTATTACTAAATTTTCACTACAGTTCATCACTTTGCTTCTTTTGATCATAGCATAGATGAGCCTTCTAAATATGCATTTGTATTACTTTTAGAAAGATTATTTTTCTCTTCTCTTTACATGTAAAAATGAGGCTATATTTTCCTTTGCTTTTTAGATGCCTCCCTGAGGTCTCGAAGATCTAGCCCTAAGCTCTCCTCCAGGACTTTTTAAGGTGGGTAACATATTAGTCTCTTAATAAAGAAATTTTCTTTAAATGAACATCATAAACCCTTGATTCCTTTCCATACACCAGGCTTCATCACTATAGTTCAAGTATTCCAGAAAAATGAAAGTCTTACAAATCAATCTCCATTTGACCTATTCTCTACAGTCAAAACCAAACACCTCCCTTAAATGGTCTGCATTCCTCTGAAGCTAAATGATACCAAAAAATGTCAGAAACACCCTTGTGTTTGAGTCACCCAAGTCTCCCTCTGCTACTATGGGCTGATTCAGCAGATTGGCTCCTGGTGGCAGGCACTGGTTTCCCAGCTCGTTTATGGCCTATTTAAAAACAGACAGAGGCACCTCCACGGCGGATTTGTCAAAGGCCAAGGACATTTTTTCAGCATAGACTCCGAGCTTGTTGCCACATAAACACATAGAAGGATTTCACTTTAACTTCCCCAGGTTTTTGGATCGACAACAAATGGTAAGAGGAATACAGAAGCCAATAAGTCAGCCTGGGGCAGCTAGAAGCTCAGGAGGAAGCTGAGAGTTACTGGCTCCAGCTCCAGGCTCAGGGTGAGGCTGTGAGCAAGCCTCAGCTGTGAAAGAATGTCTGGAAAACCTCTCTGCTGGACATTCCACCAGTAGACTCTGAGGCTGGATGATGTAGGAGTGAAGAGAATTTGCCTTGGATTCCCTGTGTTTAGTGAGTATTTCTCACCTCTAGCTCCCCAGTGAAATCACCTGTGAGGTTGTCAAAAGCTGCCAGTGTCTGGGCCACACCCCAAGCATGGGTGTTTTGAAAAAATCTCTAGGGGATTCAGTACATGCAGCCAGGATGGAGAACCACTGACTATTGAGAGTGAAAAGTCAGATTTTCTTCTGAACATCTTGACTGAGATTTTTCCTTTCTCTTCTATAGAAGACATTTTAGGGTACATGTTAATTGTTTATAACTCTCCATTATTTCCCTAACTCCTATCCTCAGATAGCCCCTTCAGGACTTAAAATAGTGATCTATTTCTAACTATTTATCTACACACACACACACACATGAAACTTACATATAATTTGTGTAAGGTTTCACCAGCTCAGAGCTTACCTTGACTTCAATAAACCATCTTTTCTGTCTTGGATAGTTCAGCAGTTAGTGGTAGCAGTATGTTGGGTTTTCTACTGGAAACTAAGCATCAGCAGACTTATTTCTAACCTGAACTCTACTATGTGATATTGGGTAAGTCTTGTATTTCTCTTTGAGCCATGGTTTCCTTACCTGTGAAATGAAGGCATAAGGGCAGGTGTTCTCCAGGTGATTTTCAGCTCTAGTGTCCTTTGGTAACATTTGTATTCACCGCTAAACATCATAAAGCAAGACCTGCAGAAGAAAAGGAAGCTCTTTTTCACACATGTGCTGGAACTAACCTCTTGCCTAATTTTTAGGAACTGTCTTCAGGGTTATTGCATTAAGAGATCAAGGCCTACCTTTCAACTACCTGGATGCTTGTCCCAGCTCTGCCTATAAACCTTCTGGGGAAGACTAATTTAAAAATTTCTTACCGGTATAAAATGAGTAAGCTTCCTTTAGAGTGCTAGGGCTTTGCTTCCCAATGTGTGTCCTGTGGAACACTAGTCTCACAAGTTAGGCCTTGATAAAAAGGAACTGGAGTCCAATACATTTGAGAAATGGGGCACAATCTAGCCCTCCTCTTCATGATTCAAAATGCATATTAGTGTGAAAAGCATTGTACAGGACTTGTAAAGAAATCTTCTTAATGTTGTTTAATGCAGTTTCACATGGAAGCGTTCATACTTGTTTGAGCAACCAATTAATATCCAAAGTTCAAGGAACACACATAGGGAAATGCAGCTGCTGCCCTGTGGCTTACAGGAAGCCTTGGGTATTCCTATGATCAGTGATGGTTTCGATATGGTGACTTCCACCCAACCCATTCTCTTTGGGAGGGTGCTGACGCTGATGTCAACTGAAGTCTCCATCACCCCTTCTGTGGGTCTATCACTTCCCAGCCTCAAAACTCAAAGCTTAGGAACCTCTGTAGTTGGTTAAACAGATCTGGGGAGGTCATAGACCACCTGTGGAAAAGAATGGAGGGAGAGGATGCATTCTCTGCAGAATTCACTAATACAAGTCGGCAGAGAAGAGAGAACTTTCAGGGGCTAAGACAGCTGAGAAGGTAGGGGACCAGAGACAGTAAGACCACAGGAAAGGCAAAATTAGCTCCCTTTCTCTGTTAATCATGACCTTTGATTAAATATATTGATATGGACATGCTTTACGGATATAGTTTTTCCTCTTTGATGGGCTTTTCTTGAATAACAGTATATTGAATAAAAGTAGGGTGGATCTAGGAGAGATCTCAGAGATTGCTTGGTTCAAATATGGCAAACCTGTGTAACATATGGGGCCAGCTCTGACTAACAGGTTGCCTGGAGTGCTGAGTAGAGAAGGACATTGGAGTCGCATCCTGACTCCTAATGACGACTGCACTATCTAAGGTGGTGGTACAGTGTCATGTGAGTGTTTGCAATTCCTTATGAAGATGAGGAAATCATTTGTAGAGAGGAAAATATACTTGCCCAAACTCATAGTAAAAGACCTCGTTTTCTGCCTCCCTTCTCACTTATTGAGCACAAACAGCATTTTTTATATTTAAAGGGTAAAAGTCTATGGACTATATACTTTGAGGTTATCTCAGCCCAGTCAATGTACATGTTCATTTGCCAAATATGAGCAAATAGTGAGAGCTAATAGGGATCATTCATATCCCAATTCAGGCCAGTTGCTTCCACTTCGCCTTTATTTGTTTACGCAAACATGGCCAGTGTTTGTGACCAAATATGGGACACTAACTTGGTGGTTTGAGAACATCTGGATTTTGCTGCTGTCACATTCTGAAGTCTGGGAAAAGGCTAGCATTCGCTGGAATTTGGGAGCCGCTGCTCCAGATTTCCTGAAGGCAATGGCACCCCACTCCAGTACTCTTGCCTGGAAAATCCCGTGGACGGAGGAGCCTGGTAGGCTGCAGTCCATGGGGTTGCGAAGAGTCGGACACGACTGAAGCGACTTAGCAGCAGCAGCAGCTCCAGATTCCCTGAGGCCTCTTAGTCCTGCCCTCCAGATACTTTCTCGTCCTGACATGTGCTGTAGAGAATTAGAACATGGTGGGAGACTCCAGAGAGGAAAGTACTTCCATTTACTATGTCTGTGCCCCAAACACAGCCACAAAGATGGCTCTCTGATGGGGGCCAGTACCCACTCCAAGACCCTGGTTTCTTCCCCTTGACTCTGGCCAGCCTTGGGGGATAACTTCACTGACCTCTCTAGTTCTGTTTCAAATATTCTCCTGATCTTCTGCCTCTGGACACACCTTAGCTTTTAACTTCTGCTTTGACAGATCTTTATCCTGAGAAAAGACCCTGAGATTTTACATGTAACACATAGGAATGAACTGCCTGCTGAAATCAAAAAGGTTTGCAAGTCAAGCCTCCTGTCCAACTATGAAGAACATTTTGTAAACAGCCCGTCTCCTTAATTGAGCCCCAAAAATATTTTCCCTAAAGATTATCAACATCCATTTCAACTGCTCATTATAACATACGTATCAGTAGCTCTCTACTCTGCAAATTGATAGAAAGCTTGAATAAGCTCTTTTCCTTTAAAATAAGCTATTACAATATGTTTATATCTTCATAGAAAATAGTGCAGAAGATGATATACCACACTTTAATTATGGTTCACTTGGGGGAGGGGCTTGAGGTGGGTTTCATTTTCTACTTTATACACATCAGTTTTTAAAAAATAAGAGCATGTTTTCTAATTGGAAAATAAAAATATTAAGTAAAATTTAGAAAAATTAAAAAGTATTCACAATCTTAGAGATGAAGAAAATTCAAAGTTCATTGAGCACTTTGACTCAAAAATCTGCTGTGAATTTTTATCAAATAATTTTGCATACATTTGTAAGAAAGAGTGTGTGTGTGTGTATTTTTCCTTTTTGGAGGAAAGATAGCTGCTGCTTTCATGATGGAAGGGCTCCTACAATATGGTAACAAGTTGGCCCCTCTAAGAAATGGTGCTATCTCAGAAGCTCAGCATTGATCTCTGCCACTAGAGATACTGAGATATAGACATGAGATGCTGAACAGTGGTAGTAACTAGGGTAGTCTTGATGATGGAGATCACACTCATGAGCCTTGATTTCTGCTGCCATAGCAGATTTGCTTAAGGGGCCCATTGAACAAGCACCTGGAGTTGTATTCTGACTGATAACCACAGGGTGAGTTCATCTTGTCCACCTGATTACCGAGAGCCTCTCCACAATATAATGCTTGCTGGTGAACATTTACATGGTGAAAGAATATTCTGTACCATTATGAAAAATCTATCCTTGTATAGTTTCCCTTGTCACCAGTATTCATATCATGTTCTTCTAAAGACTCTGACCAGCTGGTTAAGTTTTTAGTCATTTCCCAAGTAGATATAGATACAAACCTTGAGCCATCTTATGAAGGCCTAAGTAAACAAATATATTGCTTAATGTTTTCTTTTTTTTTTAACATGAATTTTTTTTAAAATTTTATTTTTAAACTTTACATAATTGTATTAGTTTTGCCAAATATCAAAATGAATCCACCACAGGTATACATGTGTTCCCCATCCTGAACCCTCCTCCCTCCTCCCTCCCCATTCCATCCCTCTGGGTCGTCCCAGTGCACCCGCCCCAAGCATCCAGTATCGTGCATTGAACCTGGACTGGCAACTCGTTTCATACATGATATTTTACATGTTTCAATGCCATTCTCCCAAATCTTCCCACCCTCTCCCTCTCTCTCAGAGTCCATAAGACTGTTCTATACATCAGTGTCTCTTTTGCTGTCTCGTACACAGGGTTATTGTTACCATCTTTCTAAATTCCATATATATGCGTTAGTATACTGTATTGGTGTTTTTCTTTCTGGCTTACTTCACTCTGTATAATAGGCTCCAGTTTCATCTACCTCATTAGAACTGATTCAAATGTATTCTTTTTAATGGCTGAATAATACTCCATTGTATATATGTACCACAGCTTTCTTATCCATTCATCTGCTGATGGACATCTAGGTTGCTTCCATGTCCTGGCTATTAGAAACAGTGCTGCGATGAACATTGGGGTACACGTGTCTCTTTCCCTTCTGGTTTCCTCAGTGTGTATGCCCAGCAGTGAGATTGCTGGATCATAAGGCAGTTCTATTTCCAGTTTTTTAAGGAATCTCCACACTGTTCTCCATAGTGGCTGTACTAGTTTGCATTCCCACCAACAGTGTAAGAGGGTTCCCTTTTCTCCACACCCTCTCCAGCATTTATCACTTGTAGACTTTTGGATCGCAGCCATTCTGACTGGTGTGAAATGGTACCTCATAGTGGTTTTGATTTGCATTTCTCTGATAATGAGTGATGTTGAGCATCTTTTCATGTGTTTGTTAGCCATCTGTATGTCTTCTTTGGAGAAATGTCTATTTAGTTCTTTGGCCCATTTTTTGATTGGGTCATTGATTTTTCTGGAGTTGAGCTGTAGGAGTTGCTTGTATATTTTTGAGATTAGTTGTCAGTTGCTTCATTTGCTATTATCTTCTCCCATTCTGAAGGCTGTCTTTTCACCTTGCTAATAGTTTCCTTTGATGTGCAGAAGCTTTTAATTTTAATTAGGTCCCATTTGTTTATTTTTGCTTTTATTTCCAATATTCTGGGAGGTGGGTCATAGAGGATCCTGCTGTGATGTATGTCAGAGAGTGTTTTGCCTATGTTCTCCTCTAGGAGTTTTATAGTTTCTGGTCTTATGTTTAGATCTTTAATCCATTTTGAGTTTATTTTTGTGTATGGTGTTAGAAAGTGTTCTAGTTTCATTCTTTTACAAGTGGTTGACCAGAGTTCCCAGCACCACTTGTTAAAGAGATTGTCTTTAATCCATTGTATATTCTTGCCTCCTTTGTCAAAGATAAGGTGTCCATATGTGCGTGGATTTATCTCTGGGCTTTCTATTTTGTTCCATTGATCTCTATTTCTGTCTTTGTGCCAGTACCATACTGTCTTGATAACTGTGGCTTTGTAGTAGAGCCTGAAGTCAGGTAGGTTGATTCCTCCAGTTCCATTCTTCTTTCTCAAGATCACTTTGGCTATTCGAGGTTTTTTTGTATTTCCATACAAATTGTGAAATTATTTGTTCTAGCTCTGTGAAGAATGCTGTTTGTAGCTTGATAGGGATTGCATTGAATCTATAGATTGCTTTGGGTAGTGTACTCATTTTCACTATATTGATTCTTCCAATCCATGAACATGGTATATTTCTCCACCTGTTAGTGTCCTCTTTGATTTCTTTCACCAGTGTTTTATAGTTTTCTATATATAGGTCTTTAGATTCTTTAGGTAGATATATTCCTAAGTATTTTATTCTTTCCGTTGCAATGGTGAATGGAATTGTTTCCTTAATTTCTCTTTCTGTTTTCTCATTATTAGTGTATAGGAATGCAAGGGATTTCTGTGTGTTGATTTTATATCCTGCAACTTTACTATAGTCATTGATTAGTTCTAGTAATTTTCTGGTGGAGTCTTTAGGGTTTTCTATGTAGAGGATAATGTCATCTGCAAACAGTGAGAGCTTTACTTCTTCTTTTCCAATTTGGATTCCTTTTATTTCTTTTTCTGCTCTGATTGCTTAATGTTTTCTTAATTGAAATAATTTCCCTTCACCATGGTCTTGCAGAGCCACCCTAACTGGGACTAAAATGCAGTGTCCACGCACTTCTGACTTGTGTCCACATATCACAAAGTCAGGCCCAGGTCACATGGTTATAAGGAACTTCACTCACGGCATAGATATGAATTGAGATAGAAGAGGCAGTGCACCAGAAGTGGGTATTAAAAGAGTGAACAGCTTGTTCATGTTGAAGCCTAACTCTTATATGTCATTTAAAGTTGCTGGGTTGCTGTTGTACCTTCCCAATTTTGCAGATGGTGGGTCAGATTATACCCAGTTCATTAGGAGAAGCTCAGGTCACATGGTTACTTGATTTCCCATAGTCAGTATAATGGTTTGAATGGTGACCCTTCAAAAATATATGTCTCCTAGTACCTGTGAATGTGAACTTATTTCACATTTTTTGAAATGTGTCTGAAAAAAAAACACCTTTTGCAGATGGAATTTAGCTAAGGATTTTGAGATGAGATCAACCTGAGTTACTTGTGACTCCATGGTCTGTATCCTACCAGGCTCCTCTGTCCATGGGATTTCCCAGGCAAGAATACTGGAGTGGGTTGCTATTTCCTTCTCCAAGGGATCTTCCTGATCCAGGGATCAAACCTGCATCTTTTGTGTCTCCTGCATTGGCAGGCCGGTCCTTTACCATTAGTGCCACCTGGGGTGTGCCCTAAATCCAACAAAAAGTGGTATTCTCAGAGACAGGAGAGGAGGAGACACAGAGGAGAAGACCATGCAAAGATAGAGGGAGAGATTAGAGTGATGCAATCACAAGCCAAGGAGCTACTGGAACAACAGAAGCTGGGCTAGGAAAGGAAGGATTCTCTTCCAGAGCCTTTAGTGTGGGGATCCCCAGTCTCCAGGATCGAATGCCTGATGATCTGAGGTGGAGCTGATGTAATAATAATAGAAATGAAGTGTACAATAAATGTATTAATAATGTGCTTGAATCATCCTGAAACTGCTCCCTTGCCTCCAGTCTGTGGAAAAAGTGTCTTCCACAAAACCGGGCCTTGGTGCCAAAATGATTGGGAACCACTGAAGGAACCATGGCCCTACTGACACCTTACTTCAGATGTCTAGCCTCCAGAATGGTGAGAGAGCAAATTTCTGTTGTTTTAAGACACTAAGTTTGTGACCATTTGTTACTACAGCCACAGAAAACTGACATGGTCAGGCATTTAGTTTCTACAAGTGCCCGTAGCAAGACAGAAGCTATTTAAAGGGTTAGGTTATCTGCAGAAGGGGTCATGGTTACACTCCAGAACAGTAGTGGTCTGCACTGATTCTGCTCATGGGCCTTGATATGACTAGAGGGGAAGGCTGGTTGCCCCAGATGAAGCGGGGATGGGCAACGTGATGAAAGATCAGGGGAACTGGGACATTTCCGTTCTCAATCTTCTCTATCTGCTTCAGATATTCCTCATCTCATATCTCAGGAATCCCTCTTTTTCCACTTATGTCTTATAGAAAAACAAGCAGTGTTGCATGTTTACTGATGAAGCAACTTGTCTTTCAGTGAATAAGCAATCTGCCCAATGCCATATAGGTGCTTCCTGCCAAAGCTGAGAGTCACGCCCAGGTAGACTTGAATCCTCAGCATGTGCACCTTCTCTTCCACCAGGTTGCAAGTTCCTAGAAATCTATGTAATGGAAGAAAGGTGGATGGAGATAGTGTACATGTTTAGCCACAGATGACTTTCAATCGTATTTGCCCTGCAGCTATAGTCAATAAAAGATTCTTTAAAAGCTGTCCTGAGTTAGATCTATTTGCCTTACAGCTACAGAGGGCAAAAGAGTCTCTAAACACTTCCAAAGAGGTTATTCAATTTTTCACCTATGTCCTGAGTTGGGCTTTCAAGGCTAAAGATAATTAGTTCTTTTCTCTCTTTGTGCCATCTATCTCAATTTTTAAGTGGTCAGCCCATGGCACACTCTGTGTAATCTAAATCACCTGGCAAGACACCTCATGCCACAGTGACACACCTCCGCCATCCACCTGCAAACCCCCTCATGTGACAGCTGTTGATAATTTGAGTAACTATTATCCTGCTACTGCTAAGTCACTTCAGTTGTGTCTGACTCTGTGCAACCCCATAGATGGCAGCCCACCAGGCCCCACCGTCCCTGGGATTCTCCAGGCAAGAACACTGGAGTGGGTTGCCATTTCCTCCTCCAAACTATTATCCTACCACATACTAAGATATCCATTTCACCTTGGCAAAGGAATTCTTTGTGCCCTCATCAAATATGTGAGCAACCTAATCACAGAATCCCATTTTGAGGTTCTGTTTTCAGGACAAATCCTGGTTTCATTTACTGAATCAGCCAGGTTCCCAACAGCAAACAGATGGTAGAGTCAAAAGGAATAATTAAAGAGAATTAAATGAAGGGGCATTTCCAAAAGAGGGGACAAGGTTATGTTAAGCCAACAAGAAATGGTAAATACCTGGCTAGTAAGAGTAGAATGCTATTAACCACCCTTAGGTTCACAGGTACCAGGGGAGGAACTATTTGCTGGAATGTGCAGAAAATGGAATATGTAGAAAAGGCTGTCCAGCAGGAGCTGTGGCTTCATTATAGGAATGCAGCCACTGCAAAGCCCCTGGGACAGGAAAGCAGCCAGGTAGCTAAGTCCCTGACACTTTCTTTGCTCATACCTTGCAGTCTCCTGCCGATTCCTCCCACTGGACAAACCCAATCAGAAGCCAGAAGTATGACTTCTGAATCAATAGTGTGTTAGTTACTGCCTGACTTAGGGAGCCAAAAAAATCTCTACAGCAGCAATCAGTAAGTCATCCCCTGGTCTGACTTATTTATCAATTGTGATGAGTAGGTATGGTGGAACCAGAGCATCTGGCCCTCCAACTCCTGGTTATTCCCTCTGTGATCACTGAGCAGAAGAGAGGAAACATCATGCCCCATCAAGAGTCTAAGTATATGTGCACATTTCCCCTATTAAACTGACTTCCTGGAGCTGGACTGTGCATGGGCTTAAGAGTCAAATACAAGCTGACTCTCAGCTCTGACATTTACAACCTGCATGACAATGGGCAAGTTAGTTACCTTGAACATCAGTTGCTCTCTATATAATTTGGAATAATAGCCACCCTAACAAGTGTTGCAAAGAGTAAATGAAATAATGGAAAGTTGTTAATAGGACTTTCACACATGGCAAATAGTCTTTAAGTGTTCTTTTCCATATTGACCTTTCTCTTGTGCAGCTGCAACCACCGTGTAAAACATTTGTAGCTCATTTTATGAAAGAACACATTCCAATCAGCTTATAAAACAAAAACATTTAGAAACAATTTATTTTTAAGTTGAGGAGGGCCTATATTTAGGTAAAATTGTGAAAGAATGATTGCTAATCCTATTTTCAGAAATGATAGAATCACTCTAACTGGGATAAAGCAAGTTTACTTTATAAGAAATAGATAATTATATGAGGAAAGCTACTTAACAAAGAGAAATAACCTCAAATCTATACATGTAGCTTAAGGAAAATGCTCTGGAAGGTTATCTACAAACTAGTTACTGCTGCTGCTAAGTCGCTTCAGTCATTTCCAACTCTGTGCGAACCCATAGATGGCAGCCCATCAGGCTCCCCTGTCCCTGGGATTCTCCAGGCAAGGGCAGTGGAGTGGGTTGCCATTTCCTTCTCCAATAACACTGGTTAATTCCAGAGACCAGAGTGGGATTGAAGGACTGTGAGAAATAGGAACAGTCTCTCACTTCTTTCTCTGTATGGTTCGATATTGCTTAAATATTTCATACCGAACATGCATACTCATTCTGCCTAACTTTTTAAAACATTTAAGCACACACTGAATCTCCAATTATTTATTATGTCAAGTAAGGATATAAAAAAAATCATCATCCACTGTTACTTTTGCTTCATAAACCAAAGTACAGTTTAACACACCAAAAATGTTAGAGAGACATAATTCAAGATAAAGAACAGTTCTTCCTAAGAATGGACAGTGAGCAGTACACACACCATTCCTAGACTTATGGGATGCCTTATTTTATCCATTATATAACTCATTGAATGCAAATAAAGTATGAAAATGGGTTCTTATCTGCAACATTCACTACTCCATCATTCATATGCTTGTGGAATGAACTACGACAGACTCCCTTGCAATTACAGGAGACTTTGAATGGTGTGGTTAGGGTAAATATCCTAAAAACCAGAGGTCAAAATAATAGTGCCATCTCCCTGACATCTCTCCTGACAGAATTCATGGACCTGGGAATCAAGGTGTCGAGGTAGAAGAGGTTCTTCTCACTCTTACACCCAATAATTCACTTAAAGAATTTTTGATTCATGTCTCCACATGTTTAGGAGATTCTAGTGCCCAAGGGAAGACTGTCTATGAGAGGGGACCATCATGATTCCATTCAGTTGGAAATCAGGACTGACTGTCTCCACATGCTGCTAAATCACCAGGCAAAGATGAGACCACTCTACTGGCCTGCGTGTTTGAACTTGCTCATAAAGGAAAATGTGGGTTGCTGATACTGATGGGAGGGATGAGGGCCATGCCTGAAGCCCAGAGAATTTACTGGAGCTCCTCTTGATATTTTACTATTACCCTAACCTATGGGAAATTGCAGCATCCCAATAAACACAAGACAATCATAGAATCAGATTTTGGATAAATAAGGTTTGATTCTTACCTCCAGGTAAAGGCTTTCTCCTGCTAGGGAACTTATAGAGAGTAAGAGGGGTGGGGAAGGGTGGGGAAGTAGGAGGAAGCTGTGGTTATCTAATTTGGCCTGAGATCAAGAACAAAGGCAGGGACACTCTAAGCCATGATTTGTGCCATTCTCCCTCACTCCATGTTTTTTATCCTGTGTTATGGTTATGTTATATGGAGAGGACCAGTGTTGTCCTACATCTTATGCTTCCCATGGAAGTGTGAGTGAATTCACAGCAGCTCCCTATGCTATATCCACTGATAGGAACTACGTGCTTCCTATATCGGGGACACATGTTTTTTTAACCAGACAAAAGGAAAAAGTAGATACTGAGACACAAAATTGTGTTAGTTATTCTCTGTCCCTCTAGATCTGTCTTCTGCCCTTAACTACCCAGAGTTCTATGCATAAACTCTTTTAGCCAGACTCCCTAGCCCTGTGAATTTTAGTTGCAGTGGTGATGGCAGAGGAGAGAGACGGGGGACCGAAAGACCAAGCCTGCCTTGCCTGAACCCCTCCTGCCTAGGCTATGGTTTAGCAGTGGCCACTTTCTTTTTTCCCAGGCCAGGGAGCCTCTTGGGTAGTCCTTCCCCATAGCTCTAAGTACTGTCAGGTCTCAGCAAGCCCTCCACTCCTTGTGTCTTCAGTCTCTAAGTTAAAGGCTCCCAACATCATCCCTTGTTGGTTTCCCTTAACTTTGCCCTCTCTTTAAAGATAGCCCTTCTGGACTTCCCTGGTGATCCAGGGGTTAAGAATCTGCCTGCCAATGCAGGGGATGTGGGTTTGATCCCTGGTCTGGGAGGATCCCACATGCCTGTGCACCAGAACTGTGAACCTGCATGCCTAGAGCCTGTGCTCTGCAAGAGAGAAGCCTCTGGAATGAGAAGACTGTGCATCACAAAGAAGAGTGGCCCCCACTTGCCACAATTAGAGAAAAGCCCATGTGCAGCAATGAAGACCTGGTGCAGCCAAAAATAAATTAATAAATAGAAATGTAAAGAAAATAGCCCTTTCATGAAGCTCTTGGGTCACCCACTTGAATGAGCCATCACCATTTCACCAGGGTCTGGCTAGCACAACACCCAAGGCCGTGCTCTTCTGTTTAGGCTAAGGAATCCCTCCTTCTCCACCCTTATCCAGCTCACAGCCTAATATATCAAGACTAGCTAATCCATAGTTCTATGCACATCTGCTGAGAGCAGGGAAGACCCAAAGACAGCTTCTCTTCCTTGGGCTGTGGTCACTTATATAACAACCATTGCAGGAGGGAAGAGGAATTTCTCTCTCTTCTAGATTAGGAAATTTTGCCCTCTGCCTCATCCACATGCCAAGTCCCCTGAACTTGGAAAAAAGCATGTCCTGTTCATTCTGTTAGCATACGGTAGCAAACTAAATTTACCATAATATTCTAGTGGTCGTAAGGACAATAGTACATTACTAGGCTACTTGTTTGCTTCATTCATTCATTTACTCAACAAACATTTAGTGAACACTTACTTTGTACTCAGCTCTGAAAATATAGAACTAGCCAATTCTTTACCACCATGGAGTTTACCATTTTATGGAATTAGCCCTTGCTCTCTTCTCTGTGAGGGCTTCTCCAGTGGCTCAATGGTAAAGAATCCACCTGCAATGCAGGAGACATGGGTTTGATTCCTGGTTTGGGAAGATCCCCTGGAGAAGGAAATGGGAACCCACTCTAGTATTCTTGCCTGGGAAATCCCATGGAAAGAGCAGCCTGGTGAGCTACAGTCCACGTGGTCACACAGACATGACTTGTTGACTAAACAACAACAAATCTTCTCTGTAGTATTAGTAAAATCTCAATCAGTAATTATTAAATGAATAAAGAAGAGGATTAGGAAACCAACAAAAATGTAAGTAAATTATAGTTACACAGCATTTCCCTATAGTTAGCTCAATGCAGTTCAATTAATGAGTGTGATATTTGCAACACTGGCAAGTATCTTCCCTGAATCACTGTGCACTTAGAAATCTGTGAAAACTCAATGAGGTTTTGCTAGATTCCTCTCGTTTCCATGTCAAATATCTGGAAGCGTCACAATGCTAGTCTAACTGTTGCTGCTACAGAATCTTCTCATGGTCTCTTCTGGAAAAGCCCACATCCCTTGCCCTGCTACTCTAGATATTTCTGCTGGGACAAGTTCTGTTGAGATGCCCGGACTCCTTAGCTTTCCAGTCTCAGCTGCTTCTCAACCCACTTCAGCCTCTGTTCAGCAGGACTCTCTTTGAGGCTTCACTGTGGAGTCACTTCATCCTTTCTTCTGGCTCATGTCTCTTTCTTTTGAACCTCAGCTCCCTTCCTCCATTTCTTAAGGCCATTGTCCTGATGTCTGTCAGTCAACTCTGGCTCATCACGATGCTACAGTCAGCCTACTGGGAGTCCTGTTGATGGACAGCTAGGTGGCATGTCAACAGACCCATTTTATAAAATGGAAATTGGAAGAAACCTAAAACAATAAAGTAGGAGATGGAAAGCAAAGTCATTTATTCCAGATATATCTCATTCCCAGGAGATCTCTGCAATAGCATTTCCTTCTTATATTGTTGTTGTTTTCCAGTGCAAGGGCAAATTTAAAAACGTGCCTGCTAACTTAGTTATATTGTTCCAGTGTCAGGGTGGCTGGTGTGTGGTCAGGGTTTTTCAGCTCTTGGTAATTTTTTCTTTTTTGGTGTACTCTCTGTGATATGGGGTAGGAGGAGAATGACCATAGGGGAAAAATCTTGCTCACACAGGAGAACTGAAATCAAAGGAATGCTCGAGGCTGTGAAAAACAGCCTCCCATTTCCTGGCTCAAGACTGTGAGCACTCAGGCCTTGGAAAAGGTAATCTGGAAAAAGTGAGGTGCAGGGAGGGCGGGGATTTTCACATTGCAGTAGAGGATATCCATCGTTTCTTTTCAGGTTTAATTGCGTGTGGGTGGTGTATGATTATAAGTGCTCGTAAATTGTCTACCCCAATATTGAATTCAGCCCTCTCAGTATGTGTCAGCATGAGCTGAGCTGAAGCCAGTGGAATGGGCCAAAATACACTAAAACTGCAGTCAGACTGATGACAGAGGGTTTGAAAAGTCAGCTAGAGAGACCTGTGAACCCAGTTATTGGAGTAATAGATTTCTTGTCTGGAGCCTCTACACAGATGCTATTTTTTCCTCTTTGGGGTGGGATATGAAAGAAGAAGGTACTGATGGAGAAACAGACTTTCTCTAGTTGAAAAAGTAGCATTTAGTAACTTAGAAAAGATACAGAAATTTTAGATAATACCCATCAGGTTGCATTTAATGCGTGTATGTGTGCATGGTTGCTTCAGCTGTGTTCAACTCTCTGAGACCCTATGGACTGTAGCCCTCCAGGCTCCTTTGTCCATGGATTCTCCAGGCAAGAATACTGGAGTGGAATGCCATGCCCTCCTCCAGGGGATCTTCCTGACCCAGGGATCGAACCTGCATCTCTTATGTCTCCTGCATTGGCAGGCAGGTTCTTTACCACTAGTGCCATCTGGAAAGCCCCTGTGGCATTTCATAGGATGTTCCAATTGTCTGTATATATGTATCTTATGTCTAAGACACATATTCCCTGTTTTTCCCCCTTCTTTTTGGAGAATGCAAATATTACTAGGAAAAAAAAACTAGAAATGGCATCATTAATTTTCAGTAGATTAAAAAAGTTGATTTCCAACTTCTATAAAATAGAAATGAGAAAAAAAAAGTGCTTTGAACCTCCAAAGGGAAAGTAGAAAGGTATGTAAAAAGTTCCTACCATTGCCTACTGGCTACCTTTTATTGGTGGCTACTTCAATTGATTGATTTGTATTTTCTGTAAAGAAATTGTGTTGGATGTTTTGTTTAAATGTGAAGCATTTTTTGAGGTTGGGAACAGTAAAGGAGGTTAAGAAACAATTGCCATGAGAAAGTTGGGCAGATACAAATTGAATAGCTTGATTATAACTCAGATGTTCTCTTTATGCTTCTATAAGTTATCTCTTATTATACAAAGTGTATTGAGTGGCAAGTGTTTAAGAAGACTCTCATAAGGTAATAACCATTTGGGGCTTCTGGTTGGCCCAGGGACAAAGATTCTTGAATTAATCATTCTTGACCCTTTGGGGCAATAACCAAATAGGGCAGGTAATTAAAGTTACAATATAGTCATAAAGTGGCCCTGTTTAGATTATGTTCAAGGATTCAGATATGGATCTGGAGTGAAGATTCTTGGATGTGAAATTATTAGGTACCATTTAAAATGGTACTCCAATAAGTACTCAGGAAGATTATCATAATTTTTTTTTTAATGGAAAAGGAACATGTTTTAGACAATAATGGAATAGTTGAAACACAAGTCATTTAAGAGAACTGATGCTAAGATCTTCTCTTTGGGAGTTAATAGGTATAATCTTGTTAGTGAGCAGGTCCTTCTTGCTTCATCAAGAGCAATAGGACCAAGAACTTCCCTGGTAGTCAATGGCTGAGACTCTGTGCTCCCAATGCAGGGGGCATAGATTTGATCCCTGGTCAGGGAACTAGATCCCCCATGCCACAACTAAGAGTTCACATACTGCAACTAAATGTCCCACATGCCACAACTAATACTCAGTGCAGCCAAATAAACAAATAAAATAAATATGAAAAAAGAGCAATGGGACCAGGAGACAAACATGGTGAGTCATGGCGGCAGCCAACAATGAAAGCATAAGATGAGGAAACAGAGAAACAACCAGGAGACACTGACAGTCACTAAGAAGAGTCTGCAAACCAGTTAGAAGAAGGGAGAAACTGCAAGTTTCAGAAATCCCATTAGCACTGTGTCTAGAACACAGTAGGTGCTCAATAAATATGTGTTGAATGAATGAATGTGAGGAAAACTAAGAGCTGGGGGTGGAAAAGAGCTGCATCAAAGAATCTAAAGATCTCATCCTGTGAGTTTTGAGGAAGCAGCTTGATTTTTTTCAGAAGATGCTAACAAAGATAATACAGAGTCAAATTTTTGGTCTTTGTTGGCTGGGTGTTAACGGTGCCAGTAGGGAAATTAATCAGTCAGTGTTCTGGGTAGAGTTTCAGGGAAAGTAGACCTTAGGCAGTAAAGTGGTGTGCTGGCCCAGCAGGGACTGCGGATGCCTGGAGATGAGGAAACAAAGCCAGGCTGCTCCTTGCTCTACAGAAGCTGTGGCCCAAGAAGGGCTCCCTGTGTATTGTCCTTCCATCAGTAGGCAGTCCAGATCTGGCTGTACTTGTACCTGGCTAAAAACATGCCTGGGCTCATAACACTGGAGAAAAAAGAACTTATATTTCCAAAGCATGAAGCATTTTTACTCTGACATATTAGGAAGAAAAGAATTCTCCTGAATCCTTGTTATAACAAATTGTTTTTAGGATAATGTTACTTAAATATCTATGTACAAATATAAAGCTTGGAACAAACTACGTTTAAAAATCTTACATCCTTATACAACCAAATTCAATTTCAAATTAAATTCAGATTCATTAAATTTGGCATGCATGTGCTTTGTTATAATGCGCTGTGTGATGACAATTTTCCCACTTCTTTCCTCTGTTTTAACTCCCAGCACATTTTGTACAGTGTGCTATGAAATCATGAGGTCTTTGCTTGGTTTTAATGCATCATTTGAGTTATATCCACTTCTCTTCTTTTCTCATTCATCAGTGATAATTAGTATACTGCATAATGTCAGATCAAATCGCAATTTATTAAATCACTAAAGACACTAAAATCTTATTCAATAAAAACATCTTTTAATTACAAATGCCCAATGTAAGTTTTGACTTTCTAATACATGATATAATTTAGCATGAGGAAGAATGGTAGTTGTGGGGTAGTTAATGTCATTTTGACATCAGGACATCAATTTAACAGCAATCAGATATGCTTATTTGTACACTGAAGGGTAAACACTACAACTTATGTGATCACTTGGCACCAACATGGTCATAAATATTACAGCTCAGCCACAGGTAATGAATAAGTGGCAGTACACAGTTCTCAGTTGACTGAGAATATGCTAACATTAATTTTTAACTTTAAAATTTCTACTCAGGATGTATTTCAAATATGATAAAATATAGAAAATAGTTGAAAGACCTGCTGACCAAGTCAATAATAAAGACAATAATATTTTATAAATGCTATTTCCTTTAGATTATCCTTTTGGTTATCATCATTATTTTATTTAAAGTAACAGGGACTTCCCTGGTGGTCCAGTGGCTAAGACTCTGCGCTCCAAATGCAGGGGGCCTGGGTACAATCCCTGGTCAGGGAACTGGATCCCACATGTCACAACTAAAGATCCCACATGTAGCAATTAAGACACAGTGCAGCCAAATAAATGAACAAATATTTAAAAATTATATACAGTGAAATACTTTGTTGTACAACTCTACAAGTTTTAATACAGGGATAGACTTGTGCAAATACTACTAGAAAAAGCCAGTTTTGTCATTCCCCCCAAATTCCCTTGTGCTGTCCTTTGTAGTCATACTTTCCCCCTACCTCTACTACTCATTTTTTCTCTCCCTGATAGCTTTGCCTTTTCCAGAATGTCACATATATGGAACTCTACAATAGGAGACAGATTTCTTTCACTTTATATGGTGCCTGTTGTGTACATTAATATGCCATTTTCTTTTTTTAATGGACTGAGCAACTTCACTTTCATGCATTGGAGAAGGCAATGGCAACCCACTCCAGTGTTCTGGCCTGGAGAATCCCAGGGACAGGGGAGCCTAGTGGGCTGCCATCTATGGGGTCGCACAGAGTCAGACACGACTGAAGCGACTTAGCAGCAGTAGCAGCAGCAGCATTCTATTTGATGGAATATACTTTTACTCAATGAAGGATATTTGATTTGTTTTTAATATTTGGTAATTATGAATAATTCAATGATAAATATTTGTGTATGGGGGTATGTGTGTATGAACATAAGTTCTCATTTTCTCTAGCATAAATCCCTAGAAGTAAGATTGCTGGGTAATATTAAAAGTGTGCACTTAGCTTCCCAGGAACTACCAAACTGATTTCTAGAATGTCTGAACTAGTCTGTGTTCTCAGTGACAAAGTATAAGACTTCTAGTTGCTCCTCTTCCTCATCAGCATTTAGTAAGTAGTCAGGTTAAGAAATTACTTTAGCCATTCTGTTAGATATGTAGCCATCTTAGTATACAGCGGCTATAGCTAGTTTTGAGCAGAGAAATGTCATGATCTGATAAATATTTTAAGAGGATGTTGTGCTACTACAGACTGTAGGAAGGCAAGTTGGAAGAAAGGAGACCTAGTAGAAGCCTTCTTCAATATTATTGAAATAATATAGACAAAGGTAAAGGTGGTTTATGCCAGATTAATAGATGTAGAGGGGGTGAGAAGTTATGAGTTTCTTTACTGATTAGCTGGATGTGGCATGAGAAAGGAAGAGGGAAGTCAGGGATGATTACAAGATTTGGGGGCTGAGCAACTAGAAAAAATGGAATTGACATTCACTAAAATGTGGATGACAGAAACAGTTTTGTGGGGAAAGTCAGAAACTCAGTCTTGGATATCTTAGTTTGACAAACCTATTATTCATCCAAGAAGAGGTGTCAAGTAGATGGCTGGATATGTGAAATCAGAATTCATATCTGGGCTGAAGATAGAAACAAGTTATCAGTCTAAGGTATTTATGGATGTGAGTCTGGATGAAATCTCCCAAGGAGTCAGTGTAAAAAAAAATAAAGAAGTCCAGTGGCCGGGCCCTGAGGAAATCTAACACGTAAGAGGGGATATAAAAAGGAACCAACACAGGATTCTGTGCAAAATGTCTTCTCAATAACTGATCAGACTAAAGAATGAAATAATGCCACTTATAACAACAAGGATGGAACTAGAGACCATCATACTAAGTGAAGCAAGTTGGATAGAGAAAGGCAAATATCATATGGTATCACTTACATGTGAAATCTAAAATGATACAAATAAACTTATATATAAACCAGAAAACAGACTCACAGACTTAGAAAACAAACTTATGGTTACCGAAGGGAAAAGGTGGGGGAGGGAGGGTGGGATAAAATAGGAGTTTGAGGTTGACATATACACACTACTATAAATATAAAATAGGTAATCACTAAGGGCCTACTGTATAGCATAGGGAACTCTGCTCATATTCTTTAATAAACTAGATGTGAAAAGAATTTGAAAAAGAACAGATACATGTATAACTGAATTACTTTGCTATACACCTGAAACTAACACAATGTTATTGATCAACTGTACTCCAATGGAAAATAAAAATTTAAAAGAATCTAATCAAACCATGGCAGAAACTAAGCATATGATACAGAAGTCTATCTAGCTCATCTATGTCCATTTTAATGCAATAATCAAAACAGCTTGTTAAAAAATAAAACATCTGGAACAAATGTGAAACTGAACAGAATATTGGAATAGCATACATAAGCCAGAAGGGTTCTGGGCAACCTAGAAAGTATATTCATTCTATCTCTGGGATATCTTTCCTCTGTCATGGTTTCAACTACCATTTATTTGTGACTGAACTCATTACTTTGATTCCATGTCTCCTGGAACCTGATTTTTCTTCCAGCAATTATTTCCTGTCTCAGCACATGTTAGCACTATATAACTTACTACTCAAATAAAAAGCCCCATGGACCACCGTAGCCTTCTTCCTCACCTCCTATCTATCACATCCAACCTGTCATCACATTTCCTCCATTCTTCTCCCTAAAGAGCAAATAAATTCATCCACTTACTTTTCCTCAGGCCTCTTGCTACCATCTCAGTTCATATACCAGCATCTCCCACCTGAACTACTCAACAGGCTCATAACTCATCTCCCAGCATCACCCTTACTCCCCTGTAAGCTATTTTCCACATTGTGACCAAGATGAGTTTTAAATGATGATAATTTAGTCATGTCACTTTCCTTCTTAATCTTCAAATAGGTTTCTTATTGTTCTTAAACTAAATTTCTTTTTTTTTTTTTTTTTACTGTATGCCTTTTCATTTTTTAAAATTTATTTATTTTAATTGGAGGCTAATTACTTTACAATATTGTAGTGGTTTTTGTCATACATTGACATGAATCAGCCATGGGTGTACATGTGTTCCCCATCCTGAACCCCCCTCCCACCTCCCTCCCCTTTCCATCCCTCTGGGTCATCCCAGTGCACCAGCCCTGAGCATACTGTCTCATGCATCGAACCTGGACTGGCAATCTGTTTCACATGTGATAATATACATGTTTCAATGCTATTCTCCCAAATCATCCCACCCTCACCTTCTCCCACAGAGTCCAAAAGTCTGTTCTATACATCTGTGTCTCTTTTGCTGTCTTGTATATAGGGTTATTGTTACCATCTTTCTAAATTCCATATATATTTTCTCTGTTTTTTTATTTATTTTTAAAATTTATTTATTTTAATTGGAGGCTAATTACAATATTGTAGTGGTTTTTGCCATACATTGACATGAATCAGCCATGGGTGTACATGTGTTCCCCATCCTGAACCCCCCTCTCACCACCCTCCCCTTCCCATCCCTCTGGGTCATCCCAGTGCACCAGCCCTGAGCACCTTGTCTCATGCATCGAACCTGGACTGGCAATCTGTTTCACATATGATAATACACATGTTTCAATGCTGTTCTCTCAGATTATCCCAACCTCACCTTCTCCCACAGAGTCCAAAAGACTGTTCTATACATCTGTGTCTTTTTTGCTGTCTCGCATATAGGGTTATCCTTATCATCTTTCTAAATTCAATATATATGTGTTAGTATACTGTACACTCTGTATAATAGGCTCCAGTTTCATCCACCTCATTAGAACTGATCTTTTCTGAGCACAATGCAGTAAGATTAGATCTCAATTACAGGAAAAAAACTATTAAAAATTCCAACATATGGAGGCTAAACAACACGCATCTTAATAACCAACAAATCATAGAAGAAATAAAAATATGCATAGAAATGAATGAAAATGAAAACACAACAATGCAAAACCTATGGGACACTGTAAAAGCAGTGCTAAGGGGAAGGTTCATAGAAATACAGGCTCACCTCAAGAAACAAGAAAAAAGTCAAATAAATAACCTAACTCTACACCTAAAGCAACTAGAAAAGGAAGAAATGAAGAACCCCAGGGTTAGTAGAAGGAAAGAAATCTTAAAAATTAGGGCAGAAATAAATGCAAAAGAAACAAAAGCGACCATAGCAAAAATCAACAAAGCTAAATGCTAGTTCTTTGAGAAGATAAATAAAATTGACAAACCATTAGCCAGACTCATCAAGAAACAAAGGGAGAAAAATCAAATCAATAAAATTAGAAATGAAAATGGAGAGATCACAACAGACAACACAGAAATACAAAGAATCATAAGAGACTACTATCAGCAACTATATGTCAATATAATGGACAACTTGGGAGAAATGGACAAATTCCTAGAAAAGTATAACTTTCCAAAACTGAACCAGGAAGAAATAGACCTATCACAAGCACGGAAATCGAAACTGTAATTAGAAATCTTCCAGCAAACAAAAGCCCAGGACCAGACAGCTTCACAGCTGAATTCTACCAAAAATTTAGAGAAGAGCTAACACCTACTTACTCAAACTCTTCCAGAAAATTGCAGAGGAAGGTAAGCTGCCAAACTCATTCTATGAGGCCACCATCACCCTAATACCAAACCCAGACAAAGATGCCACAAAAAAAGAAAACTACAGGCCAATATCACTGATGAACATAGATGCAAAAATCCTCAACAAAATTCTGGCAAACAGAATCCAACAACATATTAAAAAGATCATACATCATGACTAAGTGGGCTTTATCCCAGGGATGCAAGGATTCTTTAATATCTGCAAATCAATCAATGTAATACACCACATTAACAAATTGAAAGATAAAAACCATATGATTATCTCAATAGATGCAGAGAAAGTCTTTGACAAAATTCAACATTCATTTATGATAAAAACTCTCTGGGAAGCAGGAATAGAAGGAACATACCTCAATATAATAAAAGCTATATATGACAAACCCACAGCAAACATTGTCCTCAATGGTGAAAAATTGAAAGCATTTCCCCTAAAGTCAGGAACAAGACAAGGATGCCCACTCTCACCATTACTATTCAACATAATTTTGGAAGTTTTAGCCACAGCAATCAGAGGAGAAAAAGAAATAAAAGGAATCCAGACTGGAAAAGAAGAAGTAAAACTCTCACTGTTGGCAGATGACATGATACTCTACATAGAAAACCCTAAAGACCTTTTCTCTACCAGAAAAGTGATAGAGCTAATCAATCAATATAGTAAAGTTGCAGGATATAAAATTAACTCACAGAAATCCCTTGCATTCCTATACACTAACAATGAGAAAACAGAAAGAGAAAATTAAGGAAACAATTCCATTCACCATTGCAATTAAAAGAATAAAATACTTAGGAATATATCTACCTAAAGAAACAAAAGACCTATATAAAACACTGATGAAAGAAATCAAAGAGGACATAAATAGGTGGAGAAATAGACCATGTTCATAGATTGGAAGAATCAATATAGCAAAAATGAGTATACTACCCAAAGCAATCTATAAATTCAATGCAATCTCTATTAAGCTACCAATGGTATTTTTCAGATAACTAGAACAAATAATTTTACAATTTGTATGGAAATACAAAAAACCTTGAATAGCCAAAGCAATCTTAATAAAGAAGAATGGAGGAGGAATCAACCTGCCTGACTTCAGGCTCTACTACAAAGCTACAGTCATCAAGACAGTTTGGTACTGGCACAAAGACAGAAATATAGATCAATGGAACAAAATAGAAATCCCAGAGATAAATCTATGCACCTGTGGACACCTTATCTTTGACAAAGGAGGCAAGAATATACAATGGATTAAAGACAATCTCTTAACAAGTGGTGCTGGGAAAACTGGTCAACCCCTTGTAAAAGAATGAAACTAAAACACTTTCTAACACTATACACAAAAATAAACTCAAAATGGATTAAAGATCTAAATGTAAGACCAGAAACTATAAAACTCCTAGAGGAGAACATAGGCAAAACACTCTCTGACATACATCACAGCAGGATCCTCTATGACCCGCCTCCCAGAATAATGGAAATAAAAGAAAAAATAAACAAATGGGACCTAATTAAATGTACAAGCTTTTGCACAATGAAGGAAACTATAAGAAAGTGAAGACAGTCTTTGGAATGGGAGAAAATAATAGCAAATGAAGCAACTGATGAAGAATTAATCTCAAAAATATGCAAGTAACTAAATCTCTTATCATAGCCTGTAGTGTACTTCATATCTAGCTCTGTCTCTCTCCATTCTAACCTTCCACCAACTTCTCCCTCATTTTCTACACTCTAGTCTTTCAACCCTTGTTAGGTGTATGTTTGTGTACACCCCAAATTATACTGAAACCTTAATCACCAGTGTAATGATTTTTAGAGATGGGGCCTTTGGGAGGTACTTAGTTCATGAGTGTAGAGCCCCTGAAATGGGATTAGCTAACGTGAGGATATAGGAAGAAGGCGGCCATCTGCAAACCAGGAAGAGAGCTCTCACCAGACGCTGAATCTGCAGGCACTTTCATCTTGGACTTCCAACCCTCCAGAATTGTGAGAATTTTTTTTTTTATTCTTTAAGCCACTCAGTCTAAGGGATTTTGTTATAGAAGCCCAAAATAAGGTGTTCCTAAGACATTCTATATTCTTGTTTCTATAGGCCACTAATGCTAGGAACACTTTCTCAGTTAGTGACTTGTTTGCCACCTAATTCCTAACCCTCCCTTAAGTCTCATTTAAGGGGCTTACTCTACAATGTATTTCCCCAGGCAGGCCCCTTTCTGGCTCTTTAGATCAGGAAATAAACTGTATGAGGTATTTCAGTTCAGCCTACTTCTCATTTTTGTACCACAGCCACATACAGATTGAAAATCTCTACAGTGCAAAACTGCAAGTACCATGAAGACAGGAAAGATGTCTGTTATTCAGTCTTCAGTGTCTTACTGTGCTCAACAAATGACTGCTGAATCTGAAAAAAAGTTGCCTAACTTAATTTTTTTCTACTTTATTTAAAAAATTTTTTTAAAATTTAGTTGCTTTACAGAATTTTGTGGTTTTCTGTCATGCATCAACAGGAATCAGCCATAGGTACACCCATGTCCCCTCCCTCTCAAACCTCCCTGCCATCTCCCTCCCCATCTCACCCTTCTATATTGTCACAGTGCCCATTTGAATTCCCTGAGTCATACAGCAAATTCCCATTGGCTATCTATTTTACATATGGCATCATAAATTTCCACGTTACTCTCTCCATACAACTCATCCTCTCCCTCCTCCCCTCTGCCCATGTCCTTAGGTCTGTTTTCTATATCTGTTTCTCCTTTGCTGCCTGGAAAATAAATTCATCAGTACCATCTTTCTAGATTCCATGCATCAGAATACAATGTTTATATTTCTCTTTCTGACTTACTTCATTCTATATAATAGGCTCTAGGTTCATCCACCTCATTAGAACCAACTCAGATGTGTTCCTTTTACGGCTGAGTAGTATTCCATTGTATATATGTACCACAGTTTCTTTATCCACTCACCTGTAAACCCCAAAGTCAGCAGAAGAGAAATCATAAAGATAAAAGCAGAAATAAATGAAAAAGAAATGAAGGAAACAAAAGCAAAGATTAATAAAACTAAAAGCTGGTTCTTTGAGAGGATAAACGAAATTGACAAACCACTAACCAGACTCATCAAGAAAAAAAAAGGGAGAAAAATCAAATCAAAATTAGAAATGAAAAAGGAGAGGTTACAACAGACAACACAGAAACACAAAGGATCATAAGAAAATATTATGAGCAATTACATGCTAATAGAATGAACAACCTAGAAGAAATGGACAGATTCTTAGGAAAGTTCAACCTCCAAAGACTGAACCGGGAAGAAATAGAAATTATGAACAAGCCAATTACAAACCCTGAAATATAAATTATAATAAAAATCTCCCAAAACACAAAAGCCCATGGCCAGATAACTTTGCAGGGGAATTCTATCAAACACCAAGAGAAGAGCTAAAGCCTGTTTTTCTGAAAATCTTCCAAAATATTGCAGAGGAAGGAACATTTCCAAACTCCTTCTATGAGGCCACAATCATGCTGATACCAAAACCGGGCAAAGACAACAGAAAAAATAAAATCACAGGCCAATATCACTTATGAACATAGATGCAAAAATCCTCAACAAAATTCTAGCAAAGAGGCTTCAACAACACATTAAAAAGCTCATACACCATGATCAAGTTGGGTTTATTCCAGAGATGCAAGGATTCTTCAATATATGCAAATAAATCAATGTGATACACCATATTAACAAATTGAAAGATAAAAGCCATATGATCATCTCAATAGATGCAGAAAAAGCCTTAGGCAAGATTCAACACCCATTTATGATAAAAACACTTAAAAAATGGCCATAGAAGGAACCTACCTCAACATAGTAAAGACCATATATGATAAGCCCACAACAAACATTATTCTCAATGGTAAAAAACTAAAAGCATTCTAAGACCAAGAACAAGACAAGGGTGTCCACTCTCACCACTATGAGTCAACATAGTTTTGGAAGTCCTAGCTACAGCAATTAGAGAAGAAAAAGAAATAAAAGGAATCCAGATCGGAAAAGAAGAAGTAAAACCCTATTTGCAGATGACATGATACTATACATAACTTTATTTTCTGAAGAGGCAGTTGAATCTTGCCAGTCTCCAAAATCTTAAAAAGTCAATGACTGACACTTGAGAGTCCCTTGGACAGCAAGGAGATCAAACCAGTCAATCCTAAAGGAAATCAACCCTGAGTATTCATTGGAAGGACTGATACTGAAGTTCCATTGTTTAGGCCACATGATGCAAAGAGCCAACTCATTGGAAAATACACTGATGCTTGGAAAGATTGAGAGCAAGAGGAGAAGAGGGTGACAGAGGATGAGATGGTTGGATGGCATCACTGACTCAATGGACATGAGTTTGAGCAAACTCCAGGAGATGGTAAAGGACAGGGAAGCCTGGTGTGTTGCAGTTCATGGGGTCACAAAGAGTCTGACAAGACTTAGCAACTGAACAACAACAAAATATTAAGCCCTGAACTCTGTCATCTGCCTCTTGGTGTCCATATTGAGTAAGAAGACCTACATACTCAAGAGTGTTTGGAGTTTCTCCATAAGAATCCATGTTTCTTGTTGGCTGGATGAGGACTGGCCTTTTTGGTCCTACTTCAGTGAGGTTTTCAACCTTGGGGGATTGATTTCTATCATTTTCATCTGGGATCAGAGTAGTAGGGACTTTGGGGACGGCCATAGCATGCAAGCATGTCTAATGCATAGCCTTGCCTCTAGGCAAGACTCTATTTAAACTAATTCAGATTTAAGATGTCTAAATTGTAGAGTATAAGAAAACATTTTCTAATGTCCTTCAACACAGGAGATCTATTTGTGTGTGTGTAGGTGCATGTACTCAGTCGTGTCTGACTCTTGTGGCCCCACAGACTTAAGCCACCAGGCTCTTCTGCCTGCCAGATTCTTCTGTCCATGGAATTTTCCAGGCAAGGATACTGGAATGGGTTGCCATTGCCTGCTCCAGGGGATATTCCTGACCCAGGGATTGAAGCCACATCTCTTGTGTCTCCTACATTGGCAGGTAGATTCTTTACCACTAGCACCACCTGGGAAGCCCCATTTTTTTCCAGTGTGTGTGTATACTTGTCATAAGAGTAGTTTTCCTAACATTTGATCTTAATTTTTCAGCTCCAGTTTGGACCTTGTCTTGTCTCCAGGAAAAGGGGAAAGTGGCTGGCTCCTTTATTCTGCCCAAAACCTTCCTACCCATGCAAACAGTTTATAAATCCGTGCTTAGCATTCTGGAGGGTAAGGACAGGAAAGCTCCTATGGGAAATAAGCTCCCTTCCCTAGCATGGGTTTCTACTGAGAAGTCAAGCTTTGTAAGATTAAAAATGCATCATGCTTAGGGAATTTGAAGTCTTCTTTCCATTTAAAAAATGCACAAAAACCAACTGCAATCTAAGTCATATTTCAGCTATGTACTGGAAGACTGAGAAGTGTTTTTTGTATGGAAAATTACTTATTACAGAAAAGATTTTATGGCTATATTATAATTTGTGGTACAGAGATGTTTCTTAAGGGCTCTCTGATTTAAGACTGTAATTGTGGATGAAATTCTGATATTGTGTCGACTCTTCAGAGTGTGAACTTTATTTCAAAGATTTCATTTGTTTCCAGAACTGTTTCAAGGGTTAGTATAGAGTTCTAACTGTGAGGAATAAGGAAGAAACAGAGAGAGGCATTTGGGGGACAGAAGGGAAAGATCTGAAGCCAGATCTGTAACTATCTCTGTCTGAATACTTGTCTCTTTCTCTCTCAATCAACTTCAACAGGCCCCAGACACCCTGAATACAAGGTGGGGCCTAAACAAAACATTGTCTATGTCCAGGAAGCTACTAAAATAGCTTCTTTGAGGCCTATAAAGGGCATTTAGTGAAACACAAAGTAAACAGGACATGATGAAAGGCTGATGGTGGCTGTGCTGACGGAGAGGCCAGAGAGAAAGGAACCAGTTCATCCCAATCAAGATACAGCTTCAAAGGTTGACCTTTTCCTGTACCAACCGGCCTGCGGCTCTTCTGGTACTGCGACTTCTCCCAAACCCCTGTGGGTATAGCTGCCGGAGCTGGAATAGCACTGAACTTCTCCAGGCTTCAGCTTCCCCAATAAAACAAGGAGACAGGACCAGTGCATCTTCTAACACTATTCTCATCTACACAGAGGAAGTGAAGATAATAAAAAATATAAGGAAAGGATTCACCAGGAGGTGCATTTCAGCTTTGGCTTCTGGATGCTATTGAACAATTAGTTCTTTTTTATTCATACTTAAAAACATTCGATTTAGAAATTTCCAGTGCTGCTTAACCTAGCATATTGTATCTGCTCTTTGGAAGAGGGTGTAGACTGAAGAAATGCGAGTTAAAGCCTTCACCTCCTTCCTCCATGATGCTGGCACCTATTTTGAGATAATAGCCTGGTTTGGGCCCTGGTAGCAGCTGTAACCATGGCTCCAGCTCTAATGGTGATCCACTATTGAGTGTTAGATCTGTGTCAATGCTTCCAGGAAGAGGCTGGGTAGTTTAGAGTATATAGAAAATATAGTACAGAGTATATAGTAATATATAGAGAAGAGCACATAGTATTATTCTCTGTATCTAGCACATCCTTTAGGAATATCTGAGTACAGGTGTGTGCTCACACACAGGTGCACATATACCCTCCTTATGTATTATATTCAGTCAGATGAGCACACTTGCCTGAACAGGCCCAGCAGATGCCATTGTAGGGGAGGTGGTCAGGAAACTGGGATGTGAAGTGGGAATGAAAATGTGATGGGAAGTATATAAATGGGGATGTGTGGCCTCTTGCATAGACATTAGTCTTCTTTGCTTTTGGAGTCCAGGGGCTTTGCCTGGAAAAGCAGGGGGCCCAGCTTTACTCCACTGTCCTTTCTGGTCCCCTTTCTCTGTTGTGGGTCATCATTCAGCTTGAGACACTGCAATGACTTTATAAAACCCATTATTGTGCCAGAAAATTCAAGGTAAGAATGGTTTACATGCAGGCAAGTAATAGGTATCTGTCAAGGTGGAATTTGACTCATTCGATTTGATTCATAAGCTATGCTTCTCAGTACAGACATCCCCTTTTGACTTCCTAGGTTCTTTTAGACTAAATAAGCTATACTGTGTGAAACCTTGATCCTTAAATCCTAGAAGCCTAAAGTAGCAAGCTGCATTTCTTGCTCACATTACATATCCACTAGGGACTGGCCTAGAACTGTTCACTGTAGCCACTTGATCTCTTGCACACAGAAGCTAAATCAAACATAGAATTCCATGATTCCAAAGTCAGGCAAACGAGAACATGGTGAACTCTATACTTGCTATTAAAACTGCTGCCTGGACATAACACCCAGCACTTCCACTTGTGTATTACTCTTTGGCTACAGCAGGTCATTTGCTCAAGCCTAAGATTAATAATGGTGGCTCAGAGGGTAAAAAGTCTGCCTACAATGCAGGAGACTCAAGTTCCATCCCTGGGTCAGAAAGATCCCCTGGAAAAGGGAATAGCTACCCACTCCAGTATTTTTTTTTAATTTGAATTTATTTTTAATTTGAAGGATAATTGCTTTACAATATTGTGTTGATTTCTGCCAAACATCAACATGAATCAGCTACAGGTATACCTATGTCCCCTACCTCCTGAACCCCACTCTCACCTCCCACTCCCACTCCAGTGTCCTTGCCTGGAGAATTCCATGGGTAGAGGAGATGGGGTCATAAAGAGCTGAACATGACTGATAAACTAACACACAACCTTAATAAAGCAATCATACTCTTTCCCCTTGGCTGCAGAGCAGATATTGGACAATATGTTCTCTCAATGTTGGGCTTACCTCTCATCCACCCCACCCCTTCTTTGTTCAGAAACTTATCTAGCCTGGATGGTTGTTCCCCTTTCAACTTCCTACATTCTGAGACTCTTGAATTTTTTAATTTCTAGCACATTTTGCTTATCCGGATACCCCAAGATGTTAAAATATGGCATCTTTTTTTTTAAATTTTATTTTTAAACTTTACATAACTGTATTAGTTTTGCCAAATATCAAAATGAATCCACCACAGGTATACATGTGTTCCCCATCCTGTGGCATCTTAAAGATTAATTATAAAACTTTACCCTAACTTTTGATGAATGGTTTCTAATTTGGCCATATTAGAAAGTTTGGTAACCTTAGAGTATATTTTACAGATTTCATTATGAATGGATGTCACAATGCTGGATCATACTTACCAAAAAATGTACTCTTGTGTCAAGCATAAGAATAAGCTTCTCTAAGGGGCACCCATGAAATTAAAAGATGCTTACTCCTTGGAAGGAAAGTTATGACCAACCTAGACAGCATATTAAAAAGCAGAGACATTACTTTGTCAACAAAGGTCCATCTAGTCAAGGCTATGGTTTTTCCAGTAGTCATGTATGGATGTGAGAGTTGGACTATAAAGAAAGCTGAGCACCCAAGAATTGATGCTTTTGAACTGTGGTGTTGGAGAAGACTCTTGAGAGTACCTTGGATTGCAAGGAGAGCCAACCAGTCTATCCTAAAGGAGATCAGTCCTGGGTGTTCATTGGAAGGACTGATGTTGAAGCTGAAACTCCAATACTTTGGCCACCTCATGCAAAGAGCTGACTCATTGGAAAAGACCCTGATACTGGGAAAGATTGAGGGTGGGAGGAGAAGGGGACGTCAGAGGATGAAATGGTTGAATGGCATCACTAACTCAATGGGCATAGGTTAGGGTGGACTCCAGGAGTTGGTGATGGACAGGGAGGCCTGGCGTGCTGTGGTTCATGGGGTCGCAAAGAGTCGGACACGACTGAGCAACTGAACTGAACTGAACTGAACTGAAGGGGTATGTCACCTGTACACCTGATTAGTTGTGTGACCCTGCAAAGACACCTGATGTCTTGGGTAATACTTTCCCATGAATAAAGGGTGGCACTAGATTTCCAAGAGCCTTCCAGATTTTTGATTTCATGATTCTATTATTTGTTACAGCCTCCCAGAAAGTGCATTAGTCTCCAGCAAGTGTTGGAGATAGTGAGTTTTACAAATAGGGGTATGCTCATTACTGAGCATGCTCTATGGAGATCACATAGAAATGCACGTACAGGTATGGGAAGCATCTGGCTTTAGATGCTTGAGTGGAAAGTTCAAAAAAAGTAAAAACAATTATATGGTCCACACCTACAAGGGAGCTAATGAGTTACTTGTGCACAAGGCTGAGGAGAAGTATACCCACCAGAATTCTTCTGTGTTTGACACAGGTCAGATTACCTTCTTTGTGGACTCCCATCGTTAGGACTAAGAGGCAGTGATCAAAATAATTTGATGATAGCATCCTGCTAGTTACATGGCTTAAGTTATATTTATTCTTCTTTCATTTGGCATTCTAGACATAACACTGCCAGGGACTATACATGGACTGTTTCTTTTGATCCCTCTCCAAGACCACTGGTTTCCTTTCGAGGACTTCCCTCTTGATAGACCTTTAAGTAGCAATAGACTGAGTTGGAAATTGCTTTGGAATCCACTTGTGGATCCTTCAATCAAGCAAGTGAATAACCTCCGAGTGCTCTCTAACTTTCATTCACTTTTCCACTCATTCAATCAGCATTCCCTGAGCACCTTCTGTGTACCAGGCTCCGTGCTGGGCACTGAAGGCCCAAACACCAAGAAGGTACAGGAGAATAAGCCCTGGACCCAGAGTCCCTCACAATCTTGTCGGGATATAGAGGAAGAGGGCAGCTTTGTGCTAGAGGTGCACGGCCAGTGGTATCGTAAACTGGAGTCAATGATTTCTTCAGTGAGTCAAAAAAAGCTACAGAAGGGAAGACATGTGTGAGCAGCCCTTCACCTGAGTGGCTTTTGCCAGGCAGAGAAATTCAGGAAGGGGTTCAAGACTCAGGCAGAGGGAGCAGAATGGGCAAAGGAACAAAAGCAAGTACAGGCAGACCTTGGAGATACTGCGAGTTCAGTTCCAGATCACTGCAATAAAGCCAGTCACATGAATGTTCTGGATTCTCAGTGCATATAGAAGAAAAGTTATGTTCACACTGTGCTACAGTCCATTAGGGAGAAGGCAATGGCACCCCACTCCAGTACTCTTGCCTGGAAAATCCCATGGGTGGAGGAGCCTGGTGGGCTGCAGTACATGGGGTCACGAAGAGTCAGACACGACTGAGCGACTTCACTTTCACTTTTCACTCTCATGCATTGCAGAAGGCAATGGCAATCCACTCCAGTGTTCTTGCCTAGAGAATCCAGGGACGGAGGAGCCTGGTGGGCTGCCGTCTATGGGGTCACACAGAGTCAGACACGACTGAAGCGACTTAGCAGCAGCAGTATAGTCTATTAAGTGTGCAATACCATTATGTCTAAAGGAACAATGTATACACAAAGTAAAAAAAAAAAAAATAACAAAAACCGAATAACAACAACAACAACAACAAAGATCACTGATCACACCACCATAACAAATATAATAGGGAAAATGTTTGAAATATTGTGAGAATTACCAAAATGGGATAGAGACACGAAGTAAGCAAATGCTGTTGGAAAAATGGTGCCAATAGCCTTGCCCAATACAGGGTTGCCACAAATCTTCAATTTGTTAAAAAACAAACAAACACCAGAAAAAAGCCACAAAATGCAATATTTTCTAATTATAATAAAGAGAAGTTCAATAAAATGAGGTATGTCTGCAGAGGTAACTGCTTGGGAAACATCTATTCCCAGTTCATCTCTGATGTACTGGTCTTTCTCAAAGATTTCCTTGCAATTTCCTCCGCATGATATGGGCATGCTGCTACTGCTGCTGCTGCTGCTAAGTTGCTTCAATTGTGTCCGACTCTGTGCGACCCCATAGACGGCAGCCCACCAGGCTCCTCCATCCCTGAGATTCTCCAGGCAAGAACACTGGAGTGGGTTGCCATTTCCTTCTCCAATGCATGAAAGTGAAAAGTGAAAGTGAAACCACTCAGTTGTGTCCGACTCTTAGTGACCCCATGGACTATAGCCCACCAGGCTCCTCTGCCCATGGGATTTTTCCAGGCAAGAGATGTAGTAAAAACTCAAGTTAGAAAAGGCTGAGGTTTGAATGTCATGAGGACACGTCAAGTTCTGGGAATGAGTGGAACAGGATGGTAACCAGTCCTATGGGGGAGCCCTGCTGCAAGTGTCCGAGAGCCCAGGTCTGCTCACTGTCAGAGAGTCCAGGGTTGGATTCCTGTCCTGCCACCAGCCATCTGCATGATTTCAGGAATGACTTAAATTGATACCTTGTTTAAGCCTCAGTTTTGTCTTCCATAAAATGGAAATAGTACCTGAACTGGGATAATAGTACCTGAATAACTGAGTTCACACGTGCAAATCTCATAGAATGGTCCCTGGCCTCTATTAAGCAGCTGATCATTGGCTGGTATTGTTTTTGATGTTGTAAAAATTCTTTTTCAGTTTTCAAATTATATTTCACCATAATTTAGTGGTGACTTCATTTTCTCATAGTGATTTTTCTCTTACAATCCTTGAAAATGGAAATTTGGAAAGGAAGCATGCATTAGTGACTAATTTTTGTTGAGTGTTTATTATGAGCAAGACCCCATATTAGCTACTGAAATAATACATCACAGAGAGCGAGCTCTGGGAAACTTGACTTTTCATCCTGAGTCTGCTAAAGAGTAGCAGTATGGCTTGCTTGAACTTTGGTGTTAGTGCAGTTTTCAGAGGATAATAGCAGTCATACCCGCTGGAGTAAGGATATTTGCTTTCTGTATGCTTTTTGAGTTCTCCCATTTCCTCCAGGGCAGCCCTTGCCTTCCTCTGGAGAATTATTTATTCCTTAGTCCAATCCTGCACTTCTGTTGAGGTTGTAGAATTTATACATATTGACACAGGAAGAAAATATCCATACTCCATCCCAGAGCAAACCAAACCAAGCAACAGAGAGTGGAGGCAGCACGCAGAAGTAGGCGAGACATTATATTATAGAATAACTGGAGACATTAAATCCTGTATTCCAGTCCCGGAGCTCACCAAATCTGTCCTGGATTCTTCCTTTGAGTCTGTGATTGAATTAAATTTCCATTTGTACTTAATCTCCAGCCTGCTGGGCTTCTGTCACTTGCAACCAAAGGAGTCCTGACTACTACCTCTGTCTGCCTCTCAGCATCACTGAGTGGGCTAGATAAGACAATGCAGTTTTTAAAAAACCTAAAGTACAATCAAAATGACTAACTGTAATAAAAGGAATAGTTTCTTCCATTAAAGAATGGATTATGTGCTGCTGGTATTATTTAAGAACAAAGTGTTGCTTGCATAATCTTTGTAATTGGATTCAGTGTCAAGTGAATACTGTGAATTGAAGTGACCAGGAAAGAGGCTGGATTTGAGCTGGGCCTGAAGGATAAACACAATGTTGATGAAAGTAAGGAAAAGGCTTTTCTGGGCATGGAGAACGCTGAGGGCTAAAGCTCTGATGCTGGAACTCAGTTAACAAATCCTTACTTGTCTACTATGGGTCACGCAAAGAGAAAGTCAAGGCTTGGGGGAGATCCTGGAATCTGCTCTGACTACTTGTAAAAGCCACTTAAATCATCAGATACCAATAAAAAAAAGTCTGCAGTACTTAAGCAAACAGAAAAAAAATTAGAGGCACATATTTCACATGCCTGTGGGTCCTCTCTTGTAATCCAAGGTTTTTCTTCTTCCTGGGTTAGCATTTTTTAAAATTTCCCTGGGTGTTTGAGTCAGGTTGGTATCACCTGAAGACTTTACCCGTGTGTTTTTCATCTCCCCTCTTTGGAAGTGGGCAAAATACCCAATTCAGATGAAAGTTATACCCTCCAGCAGACCGTTCCTGATTATCCGTCTGCCATCACTTCTCACCACCCTGTGGTGAGTGACCTTCCCATTTTCATCTTTCTAAGGCACTCTGTGGCTAAGCCTCATGGCTGGGAATGGAAATTACTCTTAAGTAGCTGCAGACTTGCATGGCGTCAGGGTCCAGGGCAACAATTCTACACATTGTTTTCCCCGTTATTTCTTAAAGTGCTCTGCTTAGAAACCCCTGAGGTAATTTAACATTTGTCTCTGGGATCTCAACAACAGGTTTTCTTCCTTCAGTACAAGGAAACAATCAAATTGTTGTTAAGTTCATTCACTTTTGTAAGGCATAAAAGATGGAAACTTTAGTTTCTCCATGTACAAAACAGGATTTAGAACACCTAACATTACAGGGCTAGTCTAAGAATTAACTAAAATAACTGATATGAAAGAATTTTATAAAGTAATAAAGCAATATGGAAGTAGTAAGACAAGGTACAGTTCTTATCTGACTTCTACTCCCTATCCTAGACCCTAGTTCTGCCCTCCCTCTGTGATCTGCATGACCTTCTAGATTTTCCCTGATACCTGGGCTCCTGTTCATTCTAGTACCTGATAGGCACTGAGGCTAGAGTTTACTCATTTGCTGGTTGTGAGCACTTTTTATCAGGTTAGATGCTTAAGGCAGCTGATGCTAAGGTGTCTTGTTGTATCTCGCTGTTCACTGAACACAGGGTAGGCAAGGCAAGAGCGGGGAAGCTGGAAGAAGATGCAAGGAGCCATAGGAACTGCAAATGTGTTTATTCTCTCCTGACTAGCAAGGTGGCAGCAGCAGCAGCCATGCTCTATTTTCTCGTGGTTGACCAAGCAGACATAGCCGTAAGACAACTCACCTCGCCTACAAGAGCTTGTCAGGTGGTGCTTATATAGGTCATCGTGCATGCACAGTACTATAAATGATGTCAGCTGTTACATAACGAACTATTTACAAAATGTGGGGTGAGTGAGAGGCCATGGGGTGCAAAAGCCTGACCACTCCCATCTTGGCTACTTTGCTCTTTCCCTACATAAGGTGAATGAGAATTAGAGTAGCAAAGGGCTAAAAGCAGCTACCCAGGAGACTTGTCACCTGCAGACTTGGGAAAATTAGGACCTGCCAGGCAGCTCACTATAACCATGCCAGAGGCAAAGTCTGGGCTTTGCGGACAGGCTGAATCAAATGGGACCAGTCATGATAAAGAGGTGAAGAGGGAGTTGGTTTATTCAGGAAGGGAGCAGGGTGCTGAGCGCCACCTGCAGCTCATTTTTGTGCTTCGTCATCCATCATTGTCTCTTTGTTTTTGAAAATAGCTCCTGAGGGGGGAGGTTCTTTGGCAAGAGGGAAGCCAGGCATACTTCTCATCTTTCCTTTTATCCTCATTCCAGTTGGAAACATAACTCAAAACTGGTTGACTTCCTAGCAGACCCAATTTGTTTCAAACTCCCCTTTTAGCCCATTTCATAGCAAAGTCTTCCAGGAATGCTAAAATTAGCTCATGGAAATAGTTGGGGTGGGGGTATTATGGCTTGTGAACAGGGATAGTTGACCCTTATAGCACATGAGCTTGAGAAAAGACCAAGAGGTCATATAGGTACCCACAGCCTCTTTTTAAAGTAGACACTGAGGCCAGAGTGGACAGGTGACTTGCTCAGGGTCTCATTTCCAGCTGCCTTCCCTTCCTAAATCTCCTAAAGGGGGAGAGAAGTATAAAAAACCTACTGCATCTGGAAGGAATGAGGAGTGACCAAGGCAGGACTGACTAGTTGGAACTGATACTGTCAAAGCTTAGGCTGGGGGAATCAAAGTAAATAATACCAGGGCAAGATGGATTTCTCAGAAAAGGAGGAACAAAAGACTAAAAAATAAACTGTGGCTTGGAGCAAACAAGTCAAAAGCAAGAGCCAATCCTAGAGGACAAAGGGACACTAAAAACGATTGAGAATGATTTGGGGTCGGCAACGAAAAACAAGTTGTTTTCAAGCTGATAAAATCAAACAGGAGTTCTAGAATATAGACACAATACCTGGATTCTGTAGAGGCTTCCCATTGTTGAGGAGGCCCCACAATCTGGCCCAGTCTTTCTCCCTTGCTCTCCCTTAACCCATGTAAATACAAAGCAGTTTCTTGCTGGGAAATCCCATGAACAGAGGAGTCTGGCGAGCTACAGTCTGTGGAGTCGCAAAAGAATTGGAGGTTACTGAGCACAGGTGCACACAGGAAGAAGCCAGATGGGAGAGATGGAGAGGGCAAGGCATGGGGAAAGGGCAGGGAGCTTCCTTGCTCCGTGACCACTCTCCCCAAATCTCCGTGCACTCACCAAACCAGAAGCTCTCCGAACCCTGCACTTTCTGGGTTTTCAGATATTTCACTACATAGTTATGATTGAGTGTATCATTGGCCATTGGCCAGTGACTCAACCTCCAACCCCCTCTCCCCTCAGAAGTTGGGGGGGGTGGGACTGAAAGTCCAACCCTCCAATCGCATACTTGGTTTTCCTGGCACCTAGTCTCCAACGTTAAGTGCTCTAAAAGTCACCTCATTAACATAACAAGAGACACCTGATCACTCTCCTCAAGGCCAATTCCAAGGATTTTAGGGACTCTGTGCTAGAAAAGGGGTCAAAGACCAAATACATCTTTATTATAAAGTACCACATCACACCTTCAGAGGCCAGTTCAGGGCCCACTGTCTACAAGGAAGGCAGGGAACCTTCCACGTGCTCAGGCTGGTCGTGTCCTCTCCCCCTTGCAGCCCTCTGGTGGCAGCCAGTGCTTGTACCTGTCTCATTCACTGTTAGAGAGACCTGTGTGCAGGCATCGTAGCTTTATCTCTTCCCTCCTTTTGGAAAAGTCCATGAGTAATTCATCTTCTATCCCACACAGGTCTTACTTGGGTGCTTACACATAGTAGGTGCTGAGAAAATTTTTGACAAACGAGTGATCATCTGGGGAGTATACACGATATTGGAAGCACTGTACTTGGCTTTAGCCACATCCTTACTAAGAGTATCACCGTGTCCCCAAGTAAAGAGATATGCCCAGAAATTGAGAGGATCCATAGGAAAGCCACAGAGATAATAAATAAGTTTTAAAGTAAGCTAAAGGAAGTCAATTTAAAGGAGAATAAAATGTGGGACCTCTCCAGAGAAGTGAGGCATACTCACTGATCTTTCTCCAGGCCCATAAAGAACTTTTACCCAGAGAATTGACAGCAGCTGTGTTCCATCTCTGATCAAGACAGATCGGTAGGAAATTAACCTAAACAGAAGCATCATTGAGATCACAAAAAGGGAAAATATTTCTGAGAGACGGTGATTAAACTCTCAGATGACTTATCAAGAGATTTGTAGACTTTAGGTCTCCAAAAGACTATTAAAAAACAGATTCTTGTGTGTCAAGGCCAGTTTCGAGGCTCACCCTGGAATGAATGCCATGGAATGATCTTGACAATCTGTTCCCTCACGCCTCCTGTCCTGGCTATGTGTCAGCCTTACGTGGCTCAGCGTCAGTTCCAGGTTGTTCCAGCAGGTGGCGGCCAAGGGCAGAGAAAGCCCAGAAGGGTAGGCAACCAGGTTTTGTTTTTTTAAGCTGAAGTATAGTTGATTTACAATGTTGTGTTAGTTTCAGGTATACAGCAAAGTGATTCGGCTATACATACACACACATATCTATATCTATTATTTTTCAGATTCTTTCCCCTTATCAGTTAGTTCAGTCAGTTCAGTCACTCAGTTGTGTCCGACTCTTTGCGACCCCATGAATCGCAGCACGCCAGGCCTCCCTGTCCATCACCAACTCCCGGAGTTCACTCAGACTCATGTCCATCGAGTCAGTGATGCTATCCAGCCATCTCATCCTCTGTCGTCCCCTTCTCCTCCTGCCCCCAATCCCTCCCAGCATCAGAGTCTTTTCCAATGAGTCAACTCTTTGCATGAGGTGGCCAAAGTACTGGAGTTTCAGCTATTACAAAATATTAAGCATAGTTCCCTGTTCTATATAGTAGGTCCTTGTTGATTCTCTGTTATATACATTGTAGCGTGTATATGTTATTCCCAAGCTCCTAATTTATCCATTCCCCGTGTCCCGCTTTGGTAGCCATGTTTGTTTTCTCTGTCTGTGGGTCTATTAGAATGGTTTCACAAAACAAGTCTACCAGGTTTGGGAGTATACAGTGACCCTTGCAGGGCATGCACAAGTCTAGTAGGCATGCCCCACAGGAGAGCCCACGAAGCCTTCATCAGAGAGCCTCTCACTTCCTCCATGCCCACCCCATCAGGCTCCTGGCTACTGGGAAAAGTACATGCAGCAACTTGGAAAATCCTCTCACCGAAGAGGGCACCAGGGCACAGTCATTTCCAGCACCTATGTTGAGAGAATCAAACTCTTGCTGATCTGCTTCTACAAACCCAAACATAGTGAATAGCACTGTACCAAAAACAAAGTGAAGTGAAACAAAACCAAAAATGCTTGGTGGAGAGGAACAGTGGCACAGGTAATTCAGGTCTGCAGTAAATCACTTATATTTGATTTTCAAGATACATGCACACAGGGTATCTACATGCCTCCTTCTAAGGAATGTTGCCCTTGAAGCAGCAAGTTTGTCTGTGCTGTGTCTAGGGAATTCACAGGCTTGGGATTGGGAACTCGGCCAAAGGCAGGTCCTAGGTGGACATGGGCAACCCCTACCTGTGAACTGATCAGGTCTAATGGCGCTTCCCACAGGGACAGTCTCGATTCAGTGTGATGACCAACCATGTGAGATGCTCTCTGGGAAAGTATACGTGTGTGCTGGATTCACTCGGTAAGGCAGTAAGGAGTTGCTGTTGGCCCCCTGAAGAAATAAGGCCTACCTTTTACCTAGTCATGGACTCGATTGTTGGGTCTCAGAGTGCTGAGTCTGCTGAGAAGGCTTCTTTGTGTCCTCATGTTCCCTCTTACCTCTACAGCATCTTTCCCTCGCCTCCATGACCCAAGCACATCTCCTCATGCAACCCAAAGTGTATAACAAACACCAGGAGACTTCCTACCCCACCACCCCCACTACCCGACAGAGGAGGCTTTTGGTCCTGTTTTAATTTTGCATCTCCTGTAGTTTTGAGCTCAGAAATCTAGGTGGCTGGACCTTCAGAAATCAGTGTCAACAGAATGATACCAGCATGGGCCCTGTGGTATAGGGACAGTAGCTGCATACTTCATGCAGCTCCTATGAGAGATGGAGCCAGGGTGAGGTTGAATTCTTTTTCTAGCCTTGGCCAAAGGGACCTCAGTGCTGCAAGGCTCCCTTTCCTCATTTGCAAAACAGGGCTTTTAGTACCTACCTCAGGAGGCTGTTGTATTGATAAAATGAGATTATGTATGCAGAGCGCTTGGAATAGCTCTTGCCCAGCAAAGAGAGTGCCAGATAAATGACAGGTATTGATATTGACTGATTCTTTGCCTCCTCCATCAGACTCTGCTATCCTATTAATATTCATACCTCAACAATGATGCTAGTACCAATCAGCGATCAATCAGTATGCATTAAATGAACATGGGAAACAAATGTAGGTTACAACTGAAGAGGATTTTGAGACAAGATAATACAGCTGAGTTTGAGTAAAATTTTTTTTGCTTTCCTGGTTTTCTATGTCTGTGCATCATAAAATCACTTTTCATTGTTATTGTTGTTGTGTGTGTTGTTTTTAAATGTCTTCAGGTCTACAACATTGTGACAGTCTTTAAGAATCATAACATCTTGGATTGGTTTACTATCTTATAGTGAAGGTCCACTAGGTTCAGTGAACTGAAATCTGGTGGCATTATTCCTCCTCAGGGAGAAAGTTGGCTTAGATGTCTTTTTGTAAAAAAAATAAGGGGTGTTTAACTCTGGAGTTGAACCCAAGAGGTTGACAGGTTAGTAGATGGAGATAGGAAGATGGAACACAGCCAGGGGTGGATATCCTCAATGTAGTCCCAGCTTTGAAAAGGCTGTGCTTTCTTTGGACTTATTTCAGATGTCAAACACAGCAAGGTTGACATCAATACACGCAGGCCATGGATTATGGCTGACTCTAATGACTATGTTCTACTGTGTTTATTGTTCTGGATGTTAATATATAGAGTAAATGATAGTCCTTTAATTGAAGGTTGGAAATGCCCCATACTAAGGCACTCGGGTGACATCACCATTAACCACTCAAGTGAAACCCAAGACACTTGCTAGCCAGGAAATTACAGCCTTGGAGACCATCTTCCTATTTGTGTATGTGGTATGTATGAGGAAAAGGGGGCCCAGCAGCTGGTTTGCACCTTTATTGACAATTCTTGATTTTACTGAGAGGAAAGCAACATTATTTGGAAATTAGAAGGAACACATGAGTTCCACAGGAAATCTCAGCCAGTCAGAACTTTAATGGAACACGTTCCTAGAGGTCAGAAGTCTGGGAGAGGAGACAGGGGTTGGCTGTCTTCTTTCTTCTTCAGCAATTTGAAGAGGCTCTTCAAGACTTTCATCAGTTTATTTGTGGGAAAAATTTATAATGCCTCCATAATAGACACTCCTTGTAACTACCAGCTCCCCTGGTAACTCAGACAGTAAAGAATCTGCCTGCAATGCAGGAGACCTGAGTTTGATCTCTGGGTTAGGAAGATCCTCTGGAGAAGGAAATGGTGACCCACTCCAGCATTCTTGCTTGAGAAATTCCATGGATAGAGGAACCTGGTGGGCTACAGCCCATGGGATCACAAAGAGTCCAAGATTGAACAGCTAACACTAGAAATATTTGAACTGAAGTTTCTGAGCTGTGAGAAGTCTTGCAAGTTAGTGGAGCATGTGGTTATTTTTATTTAGTTGTTGAATCATGTCCGACTCTCTTGCAACCTATGGACTGTAGCCTGCCAGGCTTCTCTGTCCATGGGATTTTCCAGGCAAGAATACTGGAGTGGGCTACTGTAAACTGGTCCTAATTGTTTCTATGAGAAGGTATATTAGTTTCCTGTTGTGTTATACCAAATACTACAGACCTGGTGGTTCAAAACAACACTAGTTTCTTATCTTACATCTCTGGAGGTCAGAAGTCCAAAATGAGTCTCACTGGACTAAAACTGGAGAGTCTCCAGATTCTTCCTGGAGGTAGGGGAGAATCTATTTCCTTGCCTTTTCTAGCTTCCAGAGGCTGCCTGCATGCTATGGCTCAGAGCCCCCTTCTAGCAACAGCGTCATACTGATCTCTGCTTCTGTTGTCACATCTCCTCCTCTGCCTCTCCTGCCTCCCTCTTTCCATCTCAAAGACCCCTGGGATTGCACTGGATGTTTTCAGGACCCTACCTGGATGATTCAGAAAAATATCTCCATCTCAAGCTCAGCTGAGTAGCAAACATAATTCCATCTGCCATCTTAATCTCCCTACATGCTGTAATACAATATATTCACTGGTTCTGGGGATGAAGACATGGACATCTTTGGGTGAGGGCATTTTTCCGGGCAGCATAGGAAGCACTAGATTAGGTATGGTCCATGGAACTGACATCTAGGCTGGAGTTAAGGACTCTTGATAGGAGAGCATAACAATGATGAAAGGCTGTTCACACATCCTGAGAGCAGAATAACTGGGTAAGTCGGGCACGATAGCTTACTGACTGAAAACACATGCTTTGGGCTCAGAGACCTGGAGTCACATCTTATCTCTGTCGCTTGCTGGCTGTGGGATTTTAGATGGAGCACTCAGTCATGTTGATGAGATCCCATTACTCTAAAATGAAGGCAGTGATCTGTACTATATAGGGCAGTTGTAAGATTTAAGTGAGAAAATACAAATGAAAAGTCCAGGGTGGTACCTGGTACTTGGTGAATGTTCAGTAAAGGATAGTGACATGTCAGGAAGAGTTCTGTATTTTCCCCCGAGTCCTTGTGAGGAATGGCAGGGATGGTTAGGTATTCCTCAAATCCAGTACCCCAGATTAAGGGTAAAAGACTTTTATTTAAAAGGAAGGAGAGCTAACATGCCATAGTGTCTTGGGAGAGAGTTGCCTAATTGAACTCATCTTTATTCAGGATTAGTAGCACCTGCAGGCACGTATGTCTGGCACTGTGCTGGATGCTGGGCACTCCACAGCCCAGTCTCTGGGCTGGTATATAACCAGTCATGCAGATGCTGTAGCCTACAGCTAAAAGAGATCTAAGGGATTGAGACGAGAGAGAGAAGAGAGAGATGACCTGGGCAGGGGCAGTAGGGGGAGGTTTCAGAGGAGTCAGGACTTAAGTTGGACCCTTGAAAGGAGGCAAAGAGTTAGAGAAGCTGGAAAAAGTAGAGAGGGCATTTTAGGCAGAAGAGTTTGGGGAACAGTAACATAAGTAACATAAACAAAAATGCTAATACAGGGACATGTTTCAGGGACAGGGCAGATGTCCTAGGTAGGTGAGTTGTGAGTGAGAATGTGCAGGAGTAGAATGGGATAGATTAAAGAGGGTCTCTGTCACTCCCAGGAGACTTAAGCTTCTCTATCTTCTTCAGCTTGGTATGACACATAGTGGATATCCAACAGCATCTGTTATTGTTGTTTTGTCCTGACCTGAAATAAGATATTTGGGTGTAATTCTTTGGACAGTGAGAAGTAACAGAAAGAATAGGGTGAAATATGCAAAGACCAATTAAGACCCTATTTCCTGTTGTCAGCACAGAAAATGAAGGCTTGATAATAGTGGGGATGGAAAGCAAAGGCAGGTTAGACTAAATAGAAGTCTGAGATATATTAACTATAAAGTTTAGAAAACTGGATATATCTCCAGGGCATATGGAAAAGTTTGCAAAGTGGTGGTAGTTTAGCTTGTGGTTGAAACAATTGCATTGATTGCCTGATGTCCAAAAGAAACACTGTGTCCAAAAACTTAAGGATGGGTGTATCAGTTACCTATTGCTGTGTAACAAACCAACCCATAACTCACTGCTTTAAAACAACCATTTATCTAGCTCATGTTTCTGTGGGTTGGAAATATGAGCTGTATGGTCTTTCTGGTCCTGGCTGGGCTCACTCTCATATCTGTCGTCAGCTGCCAAGTCAGCTGGGGGCTATTGGCCTGAGATGTCTCAACTTGTCATCTCATATTTTCTACCTAGTCTCTCATTATCCAACAGGAAAGCCTAGGATTATTTTCATGATGGAGACAGTGTTCTGAAAGGGCTAGCAGAAACATGCACAGTCCCTGAAGTCCTGGCATTGAATAGGAATTCCAACACTGTCACCTCATTCATTAGACATACCAAGTCAGATTGCTAAACCCGAATTCTGCGAGTTAGCTCTTCATGGGAAGAGCTACAAAGTCACGTTGTGAAGGTAAGATTGAGACCATTTTTGCAATAACTAGCATAGTGCAGAGGATATTTAGGGTGCTGTGCTAAAAAATCGATGTATGCATGTGTGCATGCATAAATGTATATATTTATGCCTGTATGTATTATAGCCATATCTACACTAAATTCAGTAGCAACTGTATGATGAACTGTACACGTCTTGGTTTGTTTCCATTCCAAGTGTGCCCAAGAGGTCTGTGACTCCTCCTGGATAATGTACCAAATAGTCATTGAAAGGAATTGAGAGGCCCAGGCTGATCTCAATGATAAATTTCATGTGGTGTGATTTTTGTCTCTCCATTGAGCTTCTTGAGGGCCTGGACCACATCTCTGGCTTTTTTTGATCAGTCACTGAATGCTTTAAAGAACTACAAATGTGGAAAGTGTTTAGATACCGTTAGCACTGACTGTCAATTTAGTCTTAGGTTTTGAAGACGTCTAATGTCACGACATTAAGTAAGTAAGACGCTTACTCCTTGGAAGGGAAGTTATGACCAACCTAGATAGCATATTCAAAAGCAGAGACATTACTTTGCCAACAAAGGTCCGTCTAGTCAAGGCTATGGTTTTTCCAGTGGTCATGTATGGATGTGAGAGTTGGACTGTGAAGAAGGCTGAGCGCCGAAGAATTGATGCTCTTGAACTGTGGTGTTGGAGAAGACTCTTGAGAGTCCCTTGGACTGCAAGGAGATCAGCCCTGGGATTTCTTTGGAAGGAATGATGCTGAAGCTGAAACTCCAGTACTTTGGCCACCTCATGCGAAGAGTTGACTCATTAGAAAAGATTCTGATGCTGGAAGGGATTGGGGGCAGGAGGAGAAGGGGACGACAGCGGATGAGATGGCCGGATGGCATCACTGACTCAATGGATGTGAGTCTGAGTGAACTCCGGGAGTTTGTGATGGACAGGGAGGCCTGGCGTGCTGTGATTCATGGGGTCGCAAAGAGTTGGACATGACTGAGCGACTGAACTGAACTAAACTGAATGTCACAATGACCCACAGGGAAAGTAGGATTGTGGAAGCAAACAAAGCTGCCTGGCCAGTCCTCTTTGATAGGAAGTATGCATTCTCTGGAGAAGGCAATGGCACCCCACTCCAGTACACTTGCCTGGAAAATCCCATGGATGGAGGAGCCTGGTGGGCTGCAGTCCATGGGGTCGCTAGGAGTAGGACACGACTGAGCGACTTCACTTGCTCTTTTCACTTTCATGCATTGGAGAAGGAAATGGCAACCCACTCCAGTGTTCTTGCCTGGAGAATCCCAGGGACGGGGGACCCTGGTGTGCTGCCATCTCTGGGGTCACACAGAGTCAGACACGACTGAAGTGACTTAGCATAGCATAGCATAGCATAGCATAGCATAGCATAGCATGCATTCTCCAACTCCTCTGAGTCTCCTTAAAGGAAAAGCCTCTCTCTGCATTGCATGGTGGTACCATGTCTTGGCCTTCTCAATCCTGTAGTAAGCTTGGTGTATCATTCCCCAGAATCTAGAGAGGGCAGGAGAACAACAGCAGACGGATCCCTCCTGGAGTCTGCAGGGGTCTGAAAATGAAAGCATCCAGAATTGCTGGCAGGGCTCTGGAGGCCTGACTCCTGCAAGTGTCAGCTGGTGGTGTAGTAGTATATCGTCCTCTTATACCATCTGCTTTCCCACTTTAGGAAAGTGGAAATGTGAGGATGGGAAAGCCTTCAGGGGGAGTGGTGGCTCCAGTAGGTCTGTTCTGATATTAAAGCAGGTGCTGGAGGAAAAGACTCCTGCCGCTGTGGAGCCAGGGTCCAGGAGGATCCAGGCTTCCACTCCCTGTTTGGGACCCAGCCCTCTCCCTGGGTCTTGGCTCTGCAGGTTGGTGAGAGGCAGTGTTGCTGAAAGGTAGGAAGGAGGAGCAGCAGGGAGCATGGTGGGGCCACCTGATAATGAGCTGGATGAGTTCAGCCCACCCAGGTGGCCCTGGTTTGGGAAGGGGAGTCAGGAACTTGAAGCTCAATGCCAGTCTCTGTCGGGGCTGTTTTCTTTCTTCTCGCACTACCAATGGCATATTTGACCCTGAACCCTCAGTTTTGCAAATATACCTTCCTTATTTTCTTCACTAAAGTCTTGAAATGGAACGGCTTAATGACTGACCAAGGCCAGTTAAACAAGAAGAGATTGGGAAAGTTGTCCATCTTCGTGCATCTTGGGTTTCCCATGTGGCACTAGGGTCAAAGAACCTGCCTGCCAATGCACAGGTCAGTGAGATCCCCTGGAGGAGGGCATGGCAACCTACTCCAGTACTGTTGCCTGGAGAATCCCATGGACAGAGGAGCCTGCCAGGCTACAGTCCATAGGCTCACACAGAGTCGGACATGACTGAAGCAATAAGGGCATCTTAGATATCACTGCCCCTCAGGCATAGTTTCTCCTATTAACTCTGCCCTTGACTGCTGCACATGAATCAATTCCTACATGCATCTTGCATGTTGCACTCCCACACCTCTGCTCAGATCACCCATGCTGCCTAGAATGATCTCCTTTCCTGTCAGCCCAAATTCTACATACTCCTCAAGTTCCATGGTGCTCAAGATGACTTTCCTAATTATTTTGTATTTGTTAATCCTTCCATTTCTGAATTTCATGTCTTATTATCTGCATTTACGTAGGATATATGTGCCTTATTATAACTTATCTCCTTGTGTTGAGGTCTCACATTCCACGTGCATCTTATGCTTCCAAATATCTCAAATAGCCCTGAGCCCCCTGCCTTGCACACTGAAGACTTGGAAAGTGTTCAATACTTATGGCACTTCAAATGCCATCATCTCCTCCTTAAATTTGCTATTTGTACTTCTCGCAAACATTGATCACTCTGGGGCTGCCCATCTTCTATTCTAATTTCTGAATAGTGCCTGGATTTCCACTGGGGCTAATTACCTCTCTCTTGTGGTATATCCTCTTGTTAGGAGGTAATTCCAGGTGCCTGCATCCCACATGGAATCTAAGAATACAAGATCTTTCTTCTTCCTGCTCATTTTCCAAAGTAGATCTCTGGTGTGTGACTTAAGCTTGGCCAAGTAGCTGCTCTGTCCCAGGTCTCTGAAACTTGAGTGAGGGGCTGGACAACAGAGAAGTGGTTGGTGGCCATTCATGCAGGGTTGGGGCAACATCCCACCCAACCTACTACATGAGGGCTGCTGTTCCTCATGTCCACTAGACTGTTGGAGCTCTTGGTTACGATACATTCTCTAATCCTGCTCTCCAGTCTCCTGGCAGTCATGTAAGCCCACCAAATCCTTCTGATGAAGACCCTTCCCATGTAGGCAAAGGGTCTGAGCGTGTATTTTTGTTTGTTTATGTTGCTTGAAACCATGGAATTCCAACTAATACATGCCTAACTTCCAACCTGGACAACACTCTCCTGGAGTACTGCAGTAGCCTTCTTATTGGGCTCCTTATCTTCCATTTTACCCTCCTTCTTTAAGTTCTCCATGTTCCTACCAGAGTGTTATATGTAAGATAAAAGGTTTTAAGTAAATGCTGACTTATTCTTGCTTTTAAGAGAAAATTCAAACAGCTAAGCATTTCTCATTTTCTCATGTCCTATGCCTGAGCTCCAGAACTGGGGCTGTGTGGTACCATGGAGATAGACAGCATTTGACCCCAGGCCCAGGCTTGGATCATGTGACACTGGCCAGTTTATGAAACCCTTTTCACTATTAATTCATCACATGTAAATGGAGAAGATGCTACCTGTTGGTTGGCTATGAAAATTTCTTGAAACAATACTCCTGTAGCTCTGGCAGCTTGTCAGACTAGCGTCTCAGAAGACAGTTCCTTTCCCTCCTCCCTCCATCTTTAGCTGAGCTTTCTGGTCCGTGATGGACCCTGACAAACCTTGGATGAGTTGGGATGTCCTGAAACTCCTTTAGGTTCAAAGGCTGGATGCAGCATTGGGGACTGTGGGTGCTCTGTTTTATGACAAAGTAGCCTTGTGGGTCATTCTAGAAAAATAAGAGGGCCTAGAGGAAGACTCTGGCATGGTATATGGAAGCAAAAGGTTTACATGTGTGGTATGCTAAGAACAGCTCTGATTATGCTGGTGGGAGAACAGGACCCCTTATTATGATGCAGTCAATCTCTTTGGCAAGTTTTTTTTTTTTTTTTAAAGTATGGCTGCAATTCAGAACCAGATGACATGTCTGTTTCTTGGTGCTCTGCCTATTCTCAGATAAAAAGTGACAAGATGCACACTTTGTGTAGTACGTGGAAGTGAATGTCTCCACCAACAGCCCTGTCCTCCCACCCTCATTTTCCATGTTCTTTCTTAAAGTCTCCATATTTGAAATAGTCTATTTGCTACTGCTGCCAAAGATGGAAAGCAATGTGAGTTAAATATATATGGACAGGGTCTGCTTAACAGAAGGCTTTTCACTAGCAGTTGAATGGAGGGCTGTTTCTTTTTTGCACTAGGGACTAGCTTGATGGGACTGAAAAAGTAATCAGTAGCCACTAATAATTCCTAACTTGGACTCACAGGAGAAAGAACACAATGAAGGGGAATTGAGATTGCAAGGTAGGCTGGGAATATCTGTGTTGGATAATGTGCTCAACCGGTCAAAGGGATGTCATCTAAACAATGTGGACTTGCCCATAACAGAAGAGACTCACAGAAGCAGTATCGTTCTTTGTGATATCAGGATCCCGAGTGTCAACTAAATTAGTGAGGACAGCTTGTACTGGAGTGATATTATCCAGCGATGAAGCAGCACACTATCAGGACTGCCATCAGCCAGTATGATGTGGCATCAAAACAGAGGGTGTCCCATGGCTGATTCATGTCAATGTATGGCAAAAACCAGTACAATATTGTAATTAGCCTCCAGTTAAAAAAAAAAAAAAAGGCAGAGGGTGTGGAGGGAGGAGGGTCCTGTGAAATCACATTCAACCAGGGAAGATGTCTTTGCAGTAGCAGTATGATGCTTTGTCTTTGGGGCTTTACTTTCAAGACTCTTTTCTTCAGTTCAGTTCAGTCGCTCAGTCGTGTCTGACTCTTTGGGACCCCATGAACTGCAGCACGCCAGGCCTCCCTGTCTATCACCAACTCCCGGAGTCCACACAAACCCATGTCCATTGAGTCGGTGATGCCATCCAACCATCTCATCCTCTGTCTTTGGGGCTTTACTTTCAAGACTCTTTTTTAAAACACCTCTAATATAAGATCATGCTGTTTTTTTTCCTGGAACTACGTTTGTCTCTTCAACCTCTCCACACCCTCCTAATTGCTCCCCATCTAAAAAAGCCCTAAAATCTCTGTTGTAAAGTACTTAGAGATCCGAGTCCTGATTGCAGTGAAGCTCTGTCTGACACCATCACAGCACCACAAGCATGGAGGAGCCAGGTCTTTCTAGGGATTTGCCCTCAAGTTGGAAGCCAGCGGATCTCAGGGCTGAAAGTCCTTGTCTGTTGAACTGAAAAGCAGGTGGGGCCATAGCCTAGACCTCTAGATGGCCAAGAACATCAGAGATAGCTATTTGCTTCCATGGCCTTCAGTTTGGGCAGTGCTTTGAGTCTAAAAGTATCTCCAGAGGAAGTAGTGTTGCGTGTTGACTGTGAAATGAAACTAGCCTCTTCCTCTGTCCTTGGGGGCAGGAATCCCATTGTTTGGCCCCACTTGACCTCAACCTCACTCTGAATGCCTCTGGAAGCCACCAAGAGCTGTGACTATTCAGTGGTGGGAAGGCAATGACATGGATTTCCCCACACTCAGCCATGGCCTCAGGGGCATTCCAGAGGGAAACTGAATGGCTCTGACCTGAACTCTTTTCTGCTTACCTATCAGGGATGAGTGAATTGGGGCTTGACGCCAGGCTCAGGAGCCTTTATTCCTTTTCTCTACTAGACCTCAGGGAAGGTCTCAAAGCCCCAGATCACTGAGTGTTACTTTGCAAGACACAAGGAACATGCTTCTCTTTTCAGTTAAAATGTTGAGGATCAGAAGGAGAGGTAACCACCTCATTCCTCTGGCTACTAGCCAACTTGGATTAAGGCAACAAAAAGAAAACAGCATCAACAGAACTTTGAGTTTTTCCAAGGTCTGTGTTTCTAGCACATAAAGAGCATCTGTATACTGCAGTGACGCCATTGTCTGTTAGCAACAGAGTTTTGGGGTTGGGGGGATTTGTCCCAGTTTGAACACTGGTTCATAGTCTCTGTTTCATATAGCAACAGACATACTTCTGGCAGGCGAGTGTATGCTCCTTGGTTCTGTCTCGTCACAACAAAGATTTGGAGTGATGGACATTAAAGCCCTCAGCGTGTCACAGCTCTTGGGTCTTGGACAGACCATGTTATAGCTCTCAGGTCTCGAATGGACTGTGTTATAGCTCTTAGACAAATCAGTGTTACAGCTCCATGTTACAGCTCTATTTTATTTAGATAATAACAGAAAAATCCATCCTTGAGGCATGAGGGCATGTCGACCCAAAGACGCGAAGAGAAGAGCACCCCAGTGCGTGGGGGAGAGAGAGAGAGAGAGACCCCCAGCCTTTTGGCTCCTTTTTTTATTCCCCACCACCCCCCCCCCGGGCCTGCCCTATGTAAACTGGGCTGGCCAAGAGTGTTGTTTGTTCTACCTGAGGTCCTCACTCCGGTCCTTGGACCTTCCTTTGTTCTATTTTTGCGGGCTTTTCTCTTCCTTATCTTTTAGCCACTGCCATTCTGGACTCCTTTTCCCTATTCTAACTACCTAACACTTGTATAAGTTCATTGGCCTGTTAGGGTATCTAGTGTATGGTTATGAACTTGAATTTTCCTGTGTAGAGATCTGGGTTCTCCATTTTTTAAAAAAGATAAAAGATGATATACTGGAAAGGAGGTGGATTTCACCAGAGTACATGGCTTTTGCCCCAGTTCTGCTGCCTAGGTTGGGGGCTGGGGTACATCTTTGAGCTTCAACTTTTTATATAAAAAAGTTAAAATTTCTATTACACGCCTTTGTTGAAAGGATCAGATGAAATAATGTGTTGAAAGTGTTTTGTACATTGAAAACATAGAAGTCTATCACCAATACTACTTCTAAATAAGTTGAAAAATACAACTCCTGTTAGTATAGACATGGCCAGAAGCTATCCTTAAAGATGGATCTAAATTTTGAAGTAATCAAAAGAATTTGAAAAAGAATAGATGCATGTATAACTGAATCACTTTGCTGTACACCTGAAACTAACACAAATCAACTATATTTCAATATAAAATAAAAATTTTTTGAAAAGTGACTCAATCTTAAGTGATCTTTCACATGACTTGCTTTTACTTAAGGATTTCTAAGGACTGAAATGGTTGTTTCATTATTAGAAATTCATACAGTAAATCAAAGTGCCAAGTGATACAGTGACTAGGGGCAGGGTGTTATTTCCTGACAGACTTCCTACTGTCTGCTGAATTCATGTTTTCCTTGGCTTGACTCTTCTACTGAAATCTCCCTGATTTCCTGTTATTGGAACTGAGGAGACAGTCTTCTCTTCTATAAAGTGGGATAGTACTTCATAGGGTTTCTGAAAGGTTTATAATGACTTATTGATGTAAAGTACTTATGGTAAAACAATACCCACAATAGATATGTAATGAATATTAGCTATGTCTATTGCTGCTATAGCTACATTTACTGTAACTATCACCAGGTGAATCACAAATTGCAATGGTCACATTTCTCCCTTTGGCCAGCTATTGACTAAATTATGTTTCAAGTAATTTTGCAAAGAAGAGTATGAGAGAGATCTAAGAAAGTTGATATGATTTTACTTTCATATTTATGAAAAGTTTCATAACTTTTCATCAGTCACACTAGGGTGACTGATCTTTGAATGTTATTCTCCTCTTTTGTGTGACTGGCAAATGCCAGCCCCCTTGTAAAGATGGGAAAGCCCAGATGACACAGTAGCAGGTTCACTCGATTTGGCTTCCTAGTCACCTGTTCTGGATAAGAGACTCCAATTCCTTACAATTGCCTCCTTCCACGTTCAGACGGGGGAAGTCCCTTCCTCTGTGCAGTGCAGTGGGGCAGTGGGTGCCCATGTCACCTAGTCTGGGCCAGGGTGAATTAACTTCAAGGCACAAGCTGATACTTGGTTTGTATAGAAAAATGACTACAGAGGATAATAGCTAAAATGGCACTTCCCATTTGCCAGATGCTTCTCTAAATAATGATGAACATTAATTCACTTAATCTTCACAAAAACCTCTTGAAGTAGGTACAAATACCATCCTTTTCCAGCAGAGGAAACTGAGGTACTGCAGACAGTAAATGCTAGTTTCAAGATGAAGGTACAAGCATGCTCACTCTTATACATTACCCTCTAAAGAAACAGCTACGTCAGAGAGGACTGTGGGTGCCACTCTGAACACTGCAAGATGTGGCAGGAGATATGATCTTTAACAAATATGGGAGGTTCTACCTGGGCTGAGATAGAGAGAAACAGAGAAACCTTCGAAGTGTGGAGCTGAATCTTCTCTGTAGATGTAGGGAGTAGTTGTTTTGTGTACAAAGACAACCTTCATTGCCAGTGGTCACCATTTTTTATTTCAGGCCATATATCTGGGTGGTGTGGTCAAAATAATGGTAGACTATAATATATGTGAGAGTTGGTCCATAACAAAGGCTGAGGGCTGAAGAACTGATGCTTTTGAATTGTGATGCTGGAGAAGACTCCTGAAAGTCCCTTGGATAGCAAGGAGATCAAATCAGTTGATCCTAAAGGAAACCAACCCTGAATATTCACTGAAGGACTGATACTGAAGCTCCAATACTTTGGCCACCTGATGCAAAGAGTGGATTCATTGGGAAAGACCCTTATGCTGGGAAATATTGAAAACCAATGTCCCTGATTGAGGGCAGGAGGAGAAGGGGGCCACCAAAGATAAGACGGTTGGATGGCATCATTGATTCAATGAATTTAAGCAAACTTCAGGAGATAGTGGAGGACAGGGGAGCCTGGCATGCTGGAGTTCATGGGGTTGCAAGGAGTCAGATGTGACTTAGTGACTGAACAACAAGAAAAATAAATTGTGTTCATACAAATTTTGTTTTGCCCCAACTCTCTGCCTTAAGTGGGTTAGTTGCTTAGTCATGTCTGACTCTTTGCGACCCCATGGACTGTAGACCCTTAGGCTCCTCTGTCCATGGGATTTTCCAGGCCAGAATACTGGAGTGGGTTACCATTTCCTTCTCCAGGGAATCTTCCTTCTCCAGGGATTGAACCCATGTCTCCTTTGTCTCCTGTATTGCAGGCAGGTTCTTTACCCACTGAGCCATCAGGGAAGCTTCTTAGGTGCAGTGCAAAGCAAGTATTTGTTCCATGTTGTTAAGAGCCAGATTCTGTATTATGAATAGCTTTCATAATTGTCCACTTTATGTCATCTTTCTGAGATTTAAAAATCTTCTATAGACACTTAGTTTGAACCACTGTAGATTGAGAAGTATATTGGTTTCTTCCCATCACTACTGTAAAAAGAAGTTGTGAATCTTCTTGTTAATGAACTATAGAGTTCTTCCCCAGTTACTTTTTTTTTTAATGCTTGAAGACTGGCTTTGAGTGTAAGATCTACCTTTTTTGAGGAGAATTAGTTTGTAATGTTAAAAATAAAGTCCTCATTCAATAGATTGAAAAGAATGATAATTCTAACTAGACAGCCTTTCTTAGGTGAGGAAAGAGTCTCAGATGCTGAAGAGATTTGCCTAAGGTTATACCTAAGTTTGCCTAAGTCAGTGGTATAACTGGGGTCTGACCCCCTATGTCAAGCTCCTAACTTTATGTTGTAGGGAACAGTCCCTAGTCAGCTCTAGGGACTTGCAAAGAGATTAAAATAAGGAGGAAGTGCCTCTCAGGTCACATCAAGTATTGACATTTTTGGTAGAGAAGAGAGAAGGAAGACATAGGGATATGTCACGGAACAGGAGCATGTTACCAAAAGACATGCTGAGGAAAGCAGTGACTTTTGATGGGTCAAGGCCAGTTTGATCCCCCTGCAGATAGTAGGCTTACCTTAACACACTTCACTTGCACTTCTTACTGGTTTTTAGGTGTCTGTGTAAATGTTACTTCCTCAGAAAAGCCTTCATTCACACTTCCTTGTTCTAGGCATATATAGGGTCCAACTTCACATTCCCAAGCATCCAATCTTTTTGCCTTTATGTGAAAGTGTAAGTGAAAGTCTCTCAGTCTTGTCTGACTCTTTGTGACTCCATGGACTATACAGTCCGTGGAATTCTCCAGGTCAAAATAATGGAGTGGTTAGCCTTTCCCTTCTCCAGGGGATCTTCCCAACCCAGGGATCGAACCCAGGTCTCCCGCAATGCAGGTGGATTCTTTGCCAGCTGAGCCACAAGGGAAGCCCAAGAATACTGGAGTGGGTAGCCTATCCCTTCCCCAGCAGATCTTCCCAAACCAGGAATCAAACTGGGGTCTCTTGCATTGCAGGCAGATTCTTTACCAACTGAGCTATCAGGGAAGCCCAGTTCCCCCTGTATAGCACTAATTAATTCATTCACTCATTCACCACACCTACTGAGCCCTGAAGTGTCAGCTAACGTTTAGGGGCTGGAAATACACCAGTAAAAAACCAATGTCCCTGTTTTCTCAGGGCAAGATGAAAAAGCAATATGAATAAAGCAGAATAAAGAAATTGATAGTGGTCACGCAAGGGCTAAAAGCATGAGGGGGCAGGCAGTATGGCAGGTGTTTGTGGGAAGAGCCTTGCTAGTCTGGAATCTGTCAGCACAAAGGGCTCTGCTGGGCACCCTGGGGGACTTTTTCAGATGCTATTGTTATTGTTTAATGACAGGTTAGACTATAACAATAACACTAAACTGCCTCAGAGGTAGAGGATTCCCTCTCCCCCGCCTCCACTGTGTCCTTGATGCCTAGCACAGCTCTGGGCACGTGGAAGGGCTGTGACCATTCAGTACCTGAATGAATGAATCTGAGAAATAGGAATAGGAAATGAAGACTGATGTCACTTGATATGACAAAGCCCAGGGACTGAGGAATTTCTGGGACTATCTAAGTACTTACAGCTTCGATGCTAAGGCTTTTCTCTTTCTCATCTTTCTGTTCTCCCTCTTTTTCTTTCCTTTTCAATTTTTGTACATATAGAATTTAAAATATTATAAGCAAAAATTTTCTACATTTAAAAGCCTTTAAGTGTGTGTGATACATCTATGATTTATCTCAAATTTATGGACAAGAACCTGTAAGTTGCCAACCTTTAAGAGTTTTTTTAAAAAAATTCCCCGAACTTACAGAAAGGCTGTAAGCTTCATACAAAACCTTGTCCCCAGCCACACCCCAAACCATCTGAGGGGAACTGTTGACACGCTGTCCTAACGTGTTTGCTCTCCAACTGAGAGAACCTGTCCCAGGTGCCTCTGCAGAGAAGCCCAGTCACCCTGCTCAGACTCTGATGCTCTACTTTGAGCCAATGTGACTAGCTTACTTCTTGACTTCAAACTCTTCAGAACTCCACACTTGCTTTCTCTTTAACAGAGAAAGTCAAAGCTTTGGGGGAATGACTTACAGTCTTCCATGTCTTTTTCCCACTATGCCCTCCCTACCATACATGTCCTCACTTGTCATTGTTCCCACAGTATAAGCTGGTTCATGCTTCTGGGACTTATTGTGCTACTTTCACTGCTTCATGGACCTGTTCCCTCATTTATTGCCTGGTGAACATCTCCTTACCCTTCAAGACTCAGATAAGGTATTTCCCTCAGAAAATAACTCTCCTTGCCAAAGCTTCTTAACAGGGCTGAGGTTCCTTGCATATTCCTATCATTGCTTTTAATGCATTTCATTCATTCATTACTTTTAATGCATCTCATTCATTCATCAGAGAAGACACTGGTGACCCACTCCAGTGGAAAATCTGGATTTTCTTGCCTGGAAAATCCCACTGATGGAAGAGCCTGGTAGGCTGCAGTCCATGGGGTCACTAAGAGTTGGACACGACTGAGTGACTTCACTTTGACTTTTCACTTTCATGCATTGGAGAAGGAAATGGCAACCCACTCCAGTGTTCTTGCCTGGAGAATCCCAGGGATGGAAGAGTCTGGTGGGCTGCTGTCTATGGGGTCGCACAGAGTTGGACATGACTGAAGTGACTTAGCAGCAGCAGCATTCATTCATTCATCAAGCTTACTTTTAAATACCTACTGTGTGCCATGCATAGCCCTAGGCAAAAGGAAGAATGTATTGACAAAGCCAGATTATATCCTTTGTGGAGGAGATATGTGTTAGAAAATATTTACACAAATAAATTCTTAAGTGACAAATTTGAAAAGTGCTGTGAAACAGAAACACTGAGAGATCAAACCCAGCTGTCTGCTGATTAGGTGACATGTAAGCTGTAACTGGAAGGCCAAGCTGGACTTACTCAGGTGGAGAGAGAGGGAAAGAACAATTACTGAAATGCTTGTTTACATACCTGTGGCCTCACATAAGTGTGTAAATCATGCAAGGAGAGGTACTGGATATAATTCATGACTGTATCCCTGGAAGCTGGCATGGTACCCGGAACTCATCCTTGCCTGCTGACATGAACAAAGCTGTTGAATGATTGTCCGAAGCCCGAGGTCTTGTCCGTGAGGACTGGAAAGCCTGGCTATTCGCATGCCTGGCCACAAGGGCTTACAAGCTTTCTGTAAGTTTGGGAAATTTAAAAAAATTGTGGGCTTCCCAGGTGGCACTAATGGTAAATAATCTGCCTGCCAAAGCAAGAGACACAAGAGATGCAGGTTTGATCCCTGGGTTTGGAGGATCCCCTAGAGAAAGGCATGGCAACCCACTCCAGTATCCTTCCCTGGAGAATCCCATGGACAGAGGAGCCTGGCGGGCTACAGTCCATAGGGTCACAAAGAGTCGACTGAAGGGACTTAGTACACCACAAAGGAGGATGGACTCCCATCCTTTCTTTACTTCCTGGAGCCCTCTTGGGTTTCCTTTATTCAAATTGTGGCTTTTGCTCTCCATTCCTACTACAGTGGATTTCTCAGAAGATCTTCCAAAACTCTTCCCACAATTACCATGGGACAACAGTAAATAGTCTGCAATTTCCAAGGGCTCAGCATTGTTTAGTCCTAAAAACAGTTGTATATTGACCTTTTGCCACCTAACCCTGGTGTGATGAAAACTCAGGGGCCCCACTGTGAATGAAGTGCCTTGGAATGCTAGGTTTCAAGAACTGCCCTCAATTTATTTTATTGCCTGTTCATAACAATGGTGAGAAAGAATGGAAACTAGTGTTTCTCCAGGTCAGCTCTACAGCTCAGGCTGGCATCTATCTCCCTGGGACAAAGAAACTCCCAAATCCCGTCTAGAGAAAGCGTCCAATGGTTAGACTTAGCCAAGGAGCTGGTGGGAGGGGCATCTTCCTGTATCTGGGCTCAGGATCCTTCTTATTTTTCACTTGCTTCTCAAAATCTGCAGTGACAATAGTATAACTATTTCTCAGGATTAGCAACAGAGACATTTGAAAAGTCCTCCAGTTCATCTTCAACTGAGAAATGACTGAAAAGAAAAGAATACAGATGTTCATGGATCAAAGAAACAATATAGTGAAAATGAGTATACTGCCTAAAGCAATCTATAGATTCAATGCAATCCCTATCAAGCTACCAATGGTATTTTTCAGAGAACTATAACAAATAATTTCACAATTTGTATGGAAATACAGAAAACCTTGAACAGTCAAAGCAACCTTGGGAAAGAAGAATGGAACTGGAGGAATCAACCTGTCTGACTTCAGACTATACTACAAAGCTACAGTCATCAAGACAGTACAGTACTGGCACAAAGACAGAAACATAGATCAATGGAACAAAATAGAAAGCCCGGAGATAAATCCATGCACCTATGGACACCTTATCTTTGACAAAGGAGGCAAGAATATACAATGGAGAAAAGACAATCTCTTTAACAAGTGGTGCTGGGAGAACTGGTCAACCACTTGTAAAAGATGAAACTAGAACACTTTCTAACACCATACACAAAAATAAACTCAAAGTGGATTAAAGAACTAAATGTAAGATCAGAAACTATAAAAACTCTTAGAGGAAAACATAGGCAAAACACTCTCTGACGTAAATCACAGCAGGATCCACGGTGACCCACCTCCCAGAGTAATGGAAATAAAAGCAAAAATAAACAAATGGGACCCAATTAAACGTAAAAGCTTTTGCACAATGAGGGAAACTATAAGCAAGGAGAATAGACAGCATTCAGAATGGGAGAAAATAATAGCAAATGAAGCAACTGACAAAGAATTAATCTCAAAAATATACAAGCAGCTCATGCAGCTCAAAACCAGAAAAATAAATGACCCAATCAAAAAATGGGCCAAAGAACTAAACAGACATTTCTCCAAAGAAGATATACAGATGGCTAACAAACACATGAAAAAATGCTCAACATCACTCATTATCAGAGAAACTCAAATCAAAACCACAATGAGGTACCATCTCACGCAGTCAGAATGGCTGATATCAAAACAATAAATGCTGGAGAGGGTGACAAGAAAAGGGAGCCCTCTTACACTGTTGGTGGGAATGCAAACTAGTACAGCCATTATGGAGAACAGTGTGGAGATTCCTTAAAAAACTGGAAATAGAACTGCCTTATGACCCAGCAATCCCACTGCTGGGCATACACACTGAGGAAACCTGAATTGAAAGAGACACGTGTACCCCAATGTTCATCGCAGCACTGTTTATAATAGCCAGGACATGGAAACAACCTAGACATCCATCGGCAGATGAATGGATAAGAAAGCTGTGGTACATATACACAGTGGAGTATTACTCAGCCACTAAAAAGAATGCATTTGAATCAGTTCTAATGAGGTGGATGAAACTGGAGCCTATTATACAGAGTGAAGTAAGCCAGAAAGAAAAACACCAATACAGTATATTAATGCATATATATGGAATTTAGAAAGATGGTAATGATGACCCTATGTGCAAGACAGCAAAAGAGATGCAGAGATAAAGAACAGACCTTTGGACTCTGTGGGAGAGGGCGAGGGTGGGATGATTTGAAAGAATAGCATTGAAACACATATATTATCATATGTGAAACAGATTGCCAGTCCAGGTTCGATGCATGAGACAGGGCAGAGGGAGGTGGGAGGGGCGTTCAGGATGGGGGACACATGTACATCTGTGTACATACATGTCAATGTATGGCGAAAGCCACTACAATATTGTAAAGTAATTAGCCTCCCATTAAAATAAATTAAATTAAAAAATAAGGAAAGGGAAATTTATCTTTAACATAATTAAAAGTCTGACAATTTAAAGAAAGAAGGTTCTTGCTTATTTTTAGTTGGTTTTCAGCTAAAAGTTAATCCATTACTTTTACTTGATGCTCAAAGAAAATGTACAACTTGTGATTATCATCCTTGACATAACTCTACACAGCTTTGGACACAGCTCCCTCAACAAGCAAATCAGAATCATCCTTGTTTATTACGCATTTTATCCAACCGAATTTAGCACTTTCATCTGAGTCCTCAATCTTAAAAAAAAAAAAAAAGTACCTTAAAAAAAGTAAATTAAATTTCAAAACTGACCACAGGTCAAATTGAGAATGAGATGCTCAGGAGAGCATATGTTTCAGAAGTCCTAAGTAGCTTGCTGACTTGTTCTTTTAGGAACAAGCATGACAAAGAACAAGCGGGAACAACAATGACAGGAAGCATTTTGGGTCAAAGCCATGGACTGGTACAAACACTTCTGGAGAAATATACACAGTGACCTGTACACTTTGGAAGAACAATAATCATGTTCTTCCCATAATGTCTAATCTCAAATTCTTCTCTCTAGGAGGAAAAAAGGCATCTGGCAGTGGCTGGGTCAGTTTGATGCTGGAAAACTTCTGTAGATGGTGGATGGGTCACTGTAATGTGATAGAACCACAACAAAGATCCAAATTAGCACTTGCAAATAAGAGCCTGCTGATTTCTTGAGCTGCTTTCTAAGGTTTCAGGGTTGGTTATTTGGATCTCTATTACTTCTCCATGTTAGATACAGAGATAACAGAGAACCCCAGATCAATAAAATATTTCATGGTAGCAAAAGTAGAAATATACAACAGATGTTGAAATTATTGAGACAGAATAGGTCCAGACTTTTGTGACCAATAATGAAGAAAGACGGAGCTGGACTTTGTGTTTAGAAAAGGGGTAGTAGGAATGTACTCTTTGGCGTGGTGGATAGATCAAGGACATACTCACTCTAAATGAGTCTATTTTGAATCTTTTACAAAGTTTCTGTCTATAAAATAGATTTAGTGTCATTAATATTTTATTGAATTTAATCTTATATTGATACGTACTGCTTAGTTTTTTCTACACTCTAAATGAATCCAGCAAGAGACAGTGAAAATAAGTTTTCCACTTTCAGTTTTTAGTTTTGCCACTGAACGGATGCCTCAATTAACACAATTGTTTTGATCCTGGAACCAGATTCCACGTCATTCACCTTTTCCAATAAAATGAGGTAAAACAAGGATATATAAACAACTCAAAACTTAATTGCTCATGTTAGGATGGAAAATATCTTATTTAACACTCATCGGGGGAAAAACAGAGTTTGAATTTAAAAACATGGCTGTGATTAATGAGCAGAGAGAATTCCATCACAGGCGCAGGTACAACCAGGCTCCTTCAAACACAAGGCAAGCTGCCGATGCCCCTGCCCATTGCCGCATCTTCCATCTGCAGCCCCAGCCCCAACATAAATGCACAAACCCAGAGTATCCATACACACACCCAATACAACTTTGTGAGAAAGCTCACAACAGTTAAATGCCAGATTCTTTTGTGAAAGGTAGCTGGCTGGAGGAATAATGCACCTCTAAGGTGGATTACTATACTGATGAGGGGTGAGATTCTTGTTAAAAATAAAAGGCAAGAGAAAGGCATCATCAGAAGGTGTAAGACCTACAAAGTTATGGATTTCCAAGCCAACTTATGTCACTGCCCCAGGTTTTAAGAAGGGTTCAAATGAACATTGGTGGCAACTTCATTCTTAATAGGCAAAATCAAACCTGTGGTCTAGGGATCTTGGCCAAAAAAAAAGTGTGACCACTAGCATGACACTAAGAATGCAAAGTGTTTATCTGAGGAGGCTTTACATGTAGCTGAGGAAAGAGGAGAAGAAAAAGCAAGGGAGAAAGGGGAAGATATATCCAACTGAATGCAGAGTTCCAGAGAATAGCAAGAGGAGATAAGAAGGCCTTCTTCAATGAACACTGCAAACAATCAGAGGAAAATAATAGAATGGGAAATACTAGAGACCTCTTCAAGAAAATTGGAAATATTAAGAGAATATTTCATGCAAGGATGGGCAAATTAAAGGACAGAAACGGTAAGGACCTAACAGAAGTAGAAGAAATTAAGAAGAGTTCTTTATTAAGAATGAAGAACTATACAAAAAAGGTCTTAATGACCCAGATAACCGCGATGGTGTGGTCTCACAGCTGGAGCCAGACATCCTGGAATCTGAAGTCAAGTGGGCCTTAGGAAGCATTACTATGAACAAGGGTAGTAGAAGTGATGGAATTCCAGCTGAACTATCTCAAATCCTAAAAGATGATGTTATTAAAGTGCTGCATTCAGCATTACAAAAAAATTTGGAAAATTCAGCAGTGGCCACAGGACTGGAAAAGGTCAGTTTTCATTCCAATCCCAAAGAAAGGCAATGCCAAAGAATGCTCAAACTACTGTAGAATTCTGCTCATTTCACATGCTAGTAAGGTTGTGCACAAAATCCTTCAAGCCAGGCTTCAGCAGTATGTGAACCAAGAACTCCCAGATGTTCAAGCTGGATTTAGAAAAGGCAGAGGAGCCAGAGATCAAATTTCCAACATCTGTTGGATCATAGAAAAAGCAAGAGAATGCCAGAAAAAAACATCTACTTTTGCTTCATTGGCTATGCTAAACTTTTGACTGTGTGGATCACAACAAACTATGGAAAATTCTTAAAGAGATGGGAATACCAGATCTTACCTGCCTCCTGTTGTTCAGTCACTTGGTCATGAGAAACCTGTATACAGGTCAAGAAGCAACAGTTAGAACTAGACATGGAGCAACTGACTGGTTCAAAATTGGTCAAGGAGTATGACAAGACTGTATATTGTCACCCTGTTTATTTAATTTATATGCAGAGTACATCTTGTGAAATGCCACACTGGATTAATCACAAGCTGGAATCAAGATTTCTGGGAGAAATATTCAGATATGAAGATGATACCATTCTAAGGGCAGAAGGTGAAGAGGAACTAAGGAGCCTCTTGATGAAGGTGAAAGAGAAGAGTGAAAAAGCTGGTTTAAAACTCAACATTCAAAAAATGAAGATCATGGCATCCAGCAATTCGTGGCAAATAGATGGGGAAAAAGTGGAAGCAGTGACAGATTTTATTTTCTTGGACTCCAAAATCACTGCAGATGATGACTGCAGCCACAAAATTAAAAGACACATGTTCTTTGGAAGAAAAGCTATGATAAACCTAGACAGCATATTAAAAAGTAGAGACGTCACTTTACTGACAGAAGTCTGTATAGTCAAAGCTATGGTTTTTTCAGTAGTCATGTATGGATGTGAGAGTTGGATCACAAAGAAGGCTGAGTGCTGAAGAGTTGATGCCTTGGAAATGTGGTGCTGGAGAAGATTCCCGAGAGTCCCCTGGACAGCAAAGAGATCAAAACCAGTTAATGCTAAAGGAAATCAGTGTTGAATATTCATTGAAAGGACTGATGCTGAAGCTGAAGCTCCAATACTTTGGCCACCTGATGCAAAGAGCCAACTCATAGGAAAAGACCCTAATGCTGGGGAAAACCGAGGTCAGGAGAAGGGGGCAACAGAGTTTGAGATGTTTGGATGATATCATCAACTCAATGGACATGAGTTTGAGCAAACTCAGGGAGATAGTGAAGGACAGGGAAGCCTGGCCTTCTACAGTCCGTGGGTTTGTGAAGAGTGGACACCACGTAGTGACTGAACAACCTCAAAAGCATAGGCTCAGGAAATCAGGATCCTGATAAATACTAGAAGCATGTGAAATTACAATCTGCTCATTTTTAGGTCAATGTTGCTCTTTTCCTTTATGGAAATTTTCTCTTGCATGGAATTATGCAGACCCCACCTATCCCATCTGGGTCAGTGAAAAAACACGGCATGTTCAAGTGCTGACGGGAATGTTAGGAGTAATCACCAGCCTCCCATTTTTCCCACCTCAGGGCTCTTCAACAAGATGCCTCTGTGAGTGGAGCACACCTGTTGAACTGGTTGTTTCTATTGCCATGCTGTGTCTTTGCCATTCATACTCTGTGGCTTCATCTCCTTTGTGTCCAGTGGTGTTAATGTACATGGTGACTGGCAAGGGAATTCTTCCCCCCAGCCTGTGATTATCAACCAGTGAAGCACTAACAGAATGGCCTGTAAGAGTGATCCTAATCTCCCAGGCTCTATTGGGCAGAGGCTTAAGAAGATACATCCCAATGAGATTGCTCAAAAAGAAGATTTAGGTTCCAGTACGACTGAGCGACTTCACTTTGACTTTTCACTTTCATGCATTGGAGAAGGAAATGGCAACCCACTCCAGTGTTCTTGCCTGGAGAATCCCAGGGACGGCGGAGCCTGGTGGGCTGCCGTCTATGGGGGTCACACAGAGTCGGACACGACTGAAGTGACTTAGCAGCAGCAGCAGCAACACTGTCTTATTTGAGAATTAAATAGTAATTGTTTGATGACTTCAGAAAGTAATGGATGAACTTCTCTGGTGATCAGGTGGCTAAGACTCCATGCTCCCAATGCAGGGGTCCCAGTTTGGATACCTGATCAGGAAACTAGATCCTGGGGGCTACAACTAAGAGTCCTCATGCCACAACTAAAAATCCCACATGCCAAAAGGAAGACTGAAGATGCAGTATGCCCCAGCTAAAATAATGACCCAATACAGCCAAATAAATAAATTAATATTTTTTAAAAAGTAACGGAGAAAACTGGACTATGGTCCTTTGGGTGGCTACTTTCTCATACAGATTAATCTCTTTTTTCTTGCCGTGGATTTATTTTTATAATTGATTTATTTATGAGATTCTGTTTACCATATCAGTGTTCTCAAGCCAAAAGTCTCTTTCACTGGAAGACACTAAAAGCCAACAAGGAAATAAGGATGTTTCCTCCTGTCTTCCCACAGGATTGGTGATTTATCTTTCTTTACTCATTTTGTCTTTAAATAACAGCAAGAGTTGTGAAGCAGCCTGATTTCAAAAGAATTCGCCCAGCTCTGGCAGAGGGCAACAGATATTTAGAGATCTCCTTTACGTCATAAAATGTTTCCTGCTAAACTGGATTCAGTTGGCTTGGATGAAAACAAGTTCACAGGGCTTGGGAGTTTGGCCAGGACACTATAAACAGTGTGAAGCGGAATCCAGGCTTCCAAATGTGGGGGTGTTGGCTTATGTGGCGCCAGAGGTGTGAGGGAAGGGTCATGTCTGTTTAAAGGAATCATGGGGGTTCTGGAAAAGGCTGCTGGTGTCATTTACTAATTTCATTACAAGCACCCACTGGTGCCAGTACCAGCTAATGCCAAGGAAACACGCAGAGAGCACGGGATGCCAAGAAGGTGCTCAGAGGGACTCTAGGCCCCAGCTTGGGCTCCTTCCCAGGGGCAGACATCCACAATGGTGGATAGAACCTGCTGGGGGAGTGCCAAGGGAAAGTGAGGCCACTGGGCAGCCACTTGTCACAGCATTGCAAAGGAGCAAAGGAGCCAAGGTTAATGGCATTATTACCCCAAACTGACACAGTTGGGGCATTTCATCCCTGGAGAATTTGTGCAGCATTTTGGTGGTAACTCCAAGATGAGAACAGAGTTTTGTAGATGATACATTAAAAAAAGAAGTGGCTATAATTGAAAATAAAAAGTCTCCATCCCCAAATTGACTAATAGCACTCTGTTCTATTCTTACAGCAAGTGTATAAAGAACCTAGGACAATGTGAATAATTTGAGTGATGGAAGGGAAGCATTAGAAAATTAACTGAAGGCTCTGGACAATTTTGATGAATGAAAACTGAGGATGGTCTTAATGAGGAGTCTTCACAGGGTCTAACATAGAGCCTCACACAAGACAGGTGCTGATAAATCATTGTAGATGGTCAGTGTCTAAAGATACTTTGTAACTAATAACTTCATGGACCATAGGCCACAGTTTGGGGAGGCTCTCTCTTTAGGAGCTAGTTTTCTCCCTTTTCTAAAGGGAAATTATGAGCAAGAGGAATGTAGAATGATGGATATAGGTTAGTTCATTCATTCATTAACACACATTTATTAAGCACCAGTTGTATGCTTGGCACCATTCTAGTCATTGAAGGTAGAGATGAACACCAAGTCCCTAACCTCCTAGAGTATACATTCTAGTGAGAAAAACAAGTAATTAAAAAAACAAGCACATATCTTAACATATGTTGGCCAACTTTAAGGCTTTAGAAAAATAAATAAGGCTGACTCAGGAGATAATGAGTGATTAACAATGAGGGGCATTTTCATGGGGTGAACAGAAAGGTGGCAATCATTTGGTGTTAGGATCAGGAGGTGACATTTGAGGAAAAAATCAACATGAGGAAGTGACCATGGAGAGATCTGGGGAAAGTGTTCCCAGCAGAGGAAATTGCAAGGTAGGGGCCAAGTGGCAGGATGGAGCCTGGCATACTCCCTGTCCTGCAAGAGCTCCAGGCTTGCTGAGTGGAGCATAGGAGGGAAAGAGCAGAGGAGGTGAAGCTCCACAGGCCGACGGGTCTGACACTGCACAGGCAAGGCTGACTACATGGTTTAGGAGGCTCAGTGCAAAATGGAAATTCAGGGTCTTTTATTTGAAAAGCAGTTTAAAAAGTGATTTTATAAGTTCTAAAATATATACCTTTTTCCTTTCTTTCATGGTCTCTCTCAACCCTTCATGGTGATTTTGTCTGATACTTATATCCTACTTTCTCTGCTATGGGGATCCTTGGGAGTGACTACAGACCCTCATGGATGCCTGGGGAGCCTGCCCTGCTACTCAGTATGCACAGGCTGTAGGGCTCCTCCTCCTGCCAACCACAGGACTACCGGTATGGCCTATCCTGGCTAGGGGAGGGGAAGTCAGTCTCCCCTTCCCATGAACCCACCCCGTGGTGGATTGGTAGCCCCAAAGGATGGCAACTGCTGTTTTGGGACATGCCTGGCACCTGAATTAAGTATGAGTGAGAGGCTTGCCCTGCCACCCGCATCACCACCTATCATCTGTCAAAGTGCTGTGGATGCTAGCCTGGCCCAGGACTTGCTGCGTGATGTTGAGGGCTATGGCAGAATGTAGGATTCTCACTGTCAACCTTGTCACCTGATTTGGTCGTTACCCTGGTGGAAGGCATCGGTGATCATGTGTCAGGGGCAGGAGTGGGAGGCCACTGGGGCCTGGGACATCAGGGAATAGGGATTGGGCAACCAAAACCAGCTCTGGGAGGCTGGGAAGTGGTGGGAGGTAGGATTCTGCTAGAGCTGAGGCTCCCAGCCCTGAGGACAAGTTCCACTGTCTGACTGGACTGCATTTACAAAATTCAAATTCAAAGATAAAATTATTATTTCAAAACATCAACTGTAGAGCATTCAATCCCAACCCAGAGTCTAAATAGACATTTTTCCAAAGACGACATATAGATGGCCATCAAGTACATGAAAAGATGCTCAACGTCACTAATTATTAGAGAAATGCAAATCAAAACCTCAATGAGATATTACCTCACGCTGGTCAGAATGGGCATCATTAAGAAGTCTAAAATAACAAATACTGGAGAGGGTGTGGAGAAAAGGGAACCTTCCTATACTGTTGCTATTTTTGCTATTTCCCTTTCTTTCACACTGAAAATCACCCCTAAGGGTGAAAGTGAAAGTCAAGTCATTCAGTCGTGTCTGACTCTTTGCGACCCCATGGACGGTAGCCTACCAGGCTCCTCCGCCTATGGGATTTTCCAGGCAAGAATACTGGAGTGGGTTGCCATTTCCTTCTCCAGGAGATCTTCCCAACCCAGGGATTGAACCTGGTCTCCCGCATTGTAGGCAGATGCTTTACCATCTGAGCCACCAGGGAAGTTCCTATACTGTTGGTGGGAATGTAAATTGGTGCAGCCACTAGGGAGAATACTATGGAGGTTCCTTAAAATCTAAAAGTAGAGCTACTATATGATCCAGCCATCCCACTTCTGGGCATGTATTTGGAGAAAATTATAATTCAAAAAGATACATGCACCCCTATCTTCATAACAGAATTATTCATAATAGTCAAGACAAGGAAACAATATAAATGTCTATCGACAGATGAATGGATGAAGATGATGTGCACACATACAATGGAATATTAGCCATAAAAAGGAGACAGTACCATTTATAGCACCGTGGATGGGCCTAGAGATTATCATAGTAAGTGAAGTCATAAAGAGAACGATAAATATCATATGATATCACTTATATGTGGAATCTAAACTATGATACAAATGAACTTATATCTATGAATCAGAAACAGACTTGCAGACAGAGAGAACAGACCTGCGGTTGCCAAGAAAGGGGAGGGATATTCAAGGACAAATGGAGAGGGAGTATGGGGTTAACATATGTAAGCTAGTTTATATAGAATGCATAAAAAAATGTCCTACTGTATAGAACAGGGAACAATATTCTATATCCTGTGATAAACCTTAATGGAAAATAATATAAACATGAATATGTATATATGTATAACTGAATCACTTTGCTGTACAGCAGAAATTAACACAACACTGTAAATCAACTATAGTCTCCATTAAAAGAAAATCCCAAGTGCAGGATCTGTGCACCATGGTCAAGACTCTGATCTTTATTTTGAATGAGATAGACTGGCTAGGAGTGGGTGGTTGGGAACAGTGGCAGGAAATATTCCACTGATATTTTAAAGAGATTTTTCCAGCAACCCTGTCAAGAAAGAAAGACTGAAACAAAGGAGAAGCAAAGGGAAACAGAAGGAAACAAAGGCGAACAGGAGGTGAGGGTGGCTTGATTCTGACAGCAGCGCTGGAAGTGGTGAGAACTAGTCACACACCAGATGCATTTTGTAGGAAGAGCAACTTTTAAGTTAGTTTTAAAGAAATGTTTTTGGATAAGCTGCTAGATTCAGGGGAGTATTTATTGTAGACTTGAGGGCAGGAACCATTGACAATTCCATATGTACTGCCATGACGGAAAATAATCAAATCGTTTTCAAATTGAAAACCCTACAAAATTGTGTTATGACACAAAGAAGACAATATTTTCAAAAATCAAGTTTAGAATATTTTTATTATGGTCATTGCAAAATGAGTGATCATAAGCACTTAGACCACATGCCATATGCAAAGCACAACTTTAGCAGTGAAAGTAACAAGTAAATTTTTAAACAAGAAAAATAACCTGATCCCAGTCCCAGGCCTCAAGGAGAAAGTGTTTTTGGTGGAGGAAGTCAACCAGGACGGGGGTACCCAGTTCTTCAGTCTAATGCCAGGATCTTTGAACACTTGGGCAGGAAACGTGTACTCATTAGTTTGGGTCTGGGGCATCTCTAGCCTGAAATTGCAGTTCTGTTCCAGCTGTGTCTCTAATCCTTGGTGGGGCTTTGCTGAGATGCTGATCCTTGTCTGCACAAACATTACCCCAGAATGCTGAGACCATGCCGGTGCCAGCTCCCAGCCTCTCCCTGGAGGAGGCTTCTCTTCTGCCTGGTTCTGACTCCTCACAGGATATCTTACTTTCTGTCTCATGGCTGCCTTCCCTTACTCCTCAAGATGAAAGTGACCACTTGGGCAGAGAAGGTTCCATTTTCTGAGACATGATAATAATCAATTTATATTTTGAAGGTACTTTCACAAATATTTAATTCCCATTAACAGTTCCCATTACTAGGTACTCTCCTGACATGACAGGCTATTTTGGTCACTTTTTTTGGAGAGGGGGATGGAGGTGGATATTGGAAGTGGATTCAGTTGCCTTACAAAATCTCACAAGGCTGAAGTCATTACATAATATTTAATAAGAAAAGACTCAATTTTTTTTTAAATAAAGGAAGTGATAAGAAACACTATCATAGACAAAGTTTGTATGCTTCAGCTTGCTTACTTAAAAAACAGAACTATAGAGTCAAAAATATGTTCTTCATTCCCAAGTCAAGAATACTGCTAACACATAAATGGTGCACTGTGGTGGCAGAGACAGTTTCCACTCTTTCTTCTCTTTGCAAGAAAATGTTTGAGGTGGTATAAGAGACCAGCCATACATTCTGTTGACCCAGATGTGTCAGATCCTGTATTTGTCATTTTTCAACTTCTCTTCAGGCGGTATAATATGCGCCTGCAAAGGTACTATTTATTTCTTTTCTCAAATGTTAAATCTCAGGTTTTGTACTTTGGGTCTTTTCAAAACTTGACACTACTGAATTAATATTTCTTTTCCTGGTGTTAGAATAATGAGTGTCAGTGTAGTTTCCAGCCTGTTTTCCTTGCGATGCCCCTGAGGAGCAGCATCCCAGGAGCTGCCTGTGGTCTGTGGTCACAGTCAGAACTGTACAAAGTAGCATATTGTGTGAGCGTGTGGATAAATCCAAACTCAGAACTAGCTCTGTCAGCCTGCAGAGACGTGGTCAGCATCACAGCCTGGTACCTTTCTCCTGAGCTCAGAGGAGTTTCCAAGGCAAAGGGGTTGGCTCATTACCTGCTATGGTGTTTCTTTGTTAGTAACATTTTCATGTATGTAAAAAGTTTTGAAGCACTCTGTATTTTTTAAAGGAATTATCTACTCATTATTTTAGCATAGAAAAGTCAAAATATCTGAAAATAGCCACTTTGACTTGTGTTATTAATTGAAGATAACTTCTTACATTAAGAAGATGGGTCTCTAACTGCCAAATATGAAAGGCTCAGAGAGGATTTTTGAGAATGTAATCTTTCTCAATACATTTTACACTGACCTCAGAATAAGAACTACCCTGGGAGTTTAGGGGTGCGAGTAGAAAGGGATTGGCCTAAAGGTCAATCCAAAGGGTGGGGGGCAACAAATTTTGGATTTTAAATATTTTAGGACGATGAGCTTTGATAAAACAAACAAACAAACAAAAAACTGCACTCACCTCTTAATCAAAGTCTCCCTTGGAGGGGGGAGGGCTTTAATCAGCCCATTAAGAGCAAGGCTAATAAGGGCTGAAACAGAGAAGTGACTGTGCAATTAAACAAAGACAATCTTGTTGGCTCCTGGGTTCTATCTGAGCAAATGAGCCACCTGGGAGGGTGTTCTTTTGGGAGAAGTGAGCTGAAATTCCCCTAACCTGACAGGAAAGAAGGAGAAACTGCTGATTTCCAAATTCTCTGGTCCTTAGAGACCTCATCCAATAGCAGCAACAACAATAAACACACTTAATTAAGAAGCAAGGTCTTGGAATTTACATTTCTCATGACTATGAGTTTTCTTAGCAGAGGAGAAAGAAGCCTTGGGTCAGGATTGGGGTCCCATGGTTGGGAAACAGTCTCTCTCATTCACTACATAATTAGTAAATACTTACTCAGCACCTCTGACATGACAAGCCCTATGTTATATTCTGGGAATAAAGGACACAATGAGGGACATGACCTCTGACTTCAGGAAGTATAAATTCTAGTAAGAGCAGATGACCAGTGAACTGATCACTTGTGTGACACAGGGGAACCCCATGGAGAGGCATCCTAACCAAGCTGGTGGAGATGCTTCTCACAAAGCAAATGGAGACTTGAAAGACAGTTGATGTTAACCAGGGGAAGAGAGAGGATCAGATCAGAGTGTTTCAGGAGATGGGGATTGCCCATGTGACAGTGCTGATGCTTTAGACACATTGCCTGAAGGTGAGGTGAAGGAGGCAGCTGTGAGAGAGATGAGATACTAATTGTAGGCAGGTCCTGGACCACAAGATAAGGCTGTGTAGAATATTCTGAGGTTGGAACTTAAACCTGAAGACAAGGAAGAGCATTGATGGGGAGGGATGACCCAATGCTCCGTGCAGCCTCAGATGACAGCACAAGGGAGAAAGCTAGACAGTTGTCTCATGTTCATATGCTATTTGCCACATACTCATGCCTTTTAGACTGTTAATGACCGAAGAAGCCAGAACTATTCTGCCCCATATACCTGTCCAGGCCCACACACAGGTGCATGTTACCCTGTGGTTTTGGATATGGACTTTCACAGTTTTCTCATCCTTTTCTATGCACCCCAGTGTAAATCATCTGGTATAGGTGAGGATGATATTGCTACTTGGAGGTCCTTCAGGGACAATGTTCATGTCCCACCCCATGCAGGATAGAAAATCATGGGAGATACAACTGTGGGCTCTTTCTTCTCTTGCCTCATTCATCAACCAACTCCCATGAGACAAAAGTCTCATCTGATTGGTGGGACACAGAGGCAGTGCTGAACACATGTGACTCAGCCTCTTCTCAGTCCTCTCTTTCTTGTCAGGGTGCCACTGCTCTGTCCATGACTTTGGAGCTTACCAAGGAGAGCTCTGCTTCTGCAGTAGAAAGACTTGCACTTTAGTCTGTAGATTCTACTTATAGGACACTCATTAAGCCTTATATTCTGGTTGTAGATCAAGCTGCATTCTCAAATCCAGTAATAAAGCTGATGCCTTGGTCTCTATCTTTCTGATTCTTGTATCCATCTCTCACTGGGTTCTGAACTCAGGCAGGGAAGAAACAATGTTATCACTTAATCCTTGGAATATTTAGAAGTGATAGCATCACTGACTTTTCCTTATCCACACTTGGATTGCTGGTTTTTTGTCTTGTCTCAACTACTATCTGATTGTGATGGAAGACTCATCCTTATTGATCCATTATTAACCCCTATGAGAAGGCAGTCTATACAGTGGGACGAATCTGGACATGGAGGAAGTCCCTTGAGACCCCATTCCCCTTGCACATTCATGTGGCTACCAATTAATTTCTATCTCTTCCCCCAAGAAAGAAATGAGAGAACTGGTCAGCTTAGGGATGGTATTGTGCCTTTATGCTCCATCCACAGCATTTGGAGAACTATGGCAGGAGGTGGGGAAAAAAATCTGGAGAGCCTTCTTATCCTTCTACATGTCTAGGGAATTAGTTTTTTGGATATTAACCTCATTCCAAGCTCCAACTTATTCTGGTTAGCCTTATTTTCCCTTTTTCTTATTTTCTTAGTTGTTTAAATTTACTTTGTCTTACTTCACTGCATGCATCTTTATAAATTTATTAAATCATTTTAGCCACAAGGTATGGAATAGATAAATAGATAATATCCTCCCAAAATATTCAAGTCTTTTTAGATCTGCTTGGCTGCACAATCTGCTCTGACACAGAGTTTTATAATTTAGAAATACTCCGGTTCATATAATCAATTAAAACATGGCAAAGTCCAACATAAATGATTTTAAAATATGATTTGCATCACTGCCACCTCTACTAATACTGATTTTTTAGATCTGTTTTTATTTTCAATTTATGTTTAAATTAATTCAACAATTTTTAACATTTACTTTGTTTCTGAAACATATTTAGAGACCAGCTTCTATTGATTCTTGAGCATCAGGCTCAACCTAATTAGTATTCTCTTCCTAAATATCTCTGGGTAAAGTCTGCTGCTGCTGCTGCTGCTGCTAGGTCGCTTCAGTCATGTCCGACTCTGTGCGACCCCATAGATGGCAGCCCACTAGGCTCCCCCGTTTCTGGGATTCTCCAGGCAAGAACACTGGAGTGGGTTGCCATTGCCTTCTCCAGGGTAAAGTCTAAACACTCTCTATTAATTGGTTTGGTGCTTCACTGAAGCCTTTCTCTAGATTTTGAAGAATAATGTTAGACAATCATGTTTTGCTTGAGGAAGGGGAAGAACAAGCAGACCCTTCTGAGTATTTGACTGCTATAAAAACCAATCAACAGAGTAGTCTGAGAAAGAAGGATGGCGTTATTGTGATGGTGGTGGTAGCAGCTTGGATTTCACTGAGCTCAGAAACCTGCACTTCTTCAAAGGTGTCATCTATCCTGTGTTTAAAAATCATTCAGAAAATAATGCCATTTGCAGCAACCTGGATATACCTAGCCATGATTATGCTAAGTCAGAAAGAGAAAGACAAATACCATATGATATCACTTATATATGGAATCTGAAATATGACACAGATGAACTCATTTATGAAATAGAATCAAACTCACAGACATAGAAAACAAACTTACGGTTACCAAAGTGGAGAGGGAATGAATGAAGGAATAAATTAGGAGTATGAGGTTAATAGATACAAACTACTATACATAAGATAGATAAGCAAGGATCTACTGTATAGCACAAGGAATTACATTCAATATCCTGCAATAAATCATAATGGAGAGGAACATGAAACATTACATATATATATATATATATAACTGAATCACTTTGTTGTACACCAGAAACTAATACAACACTGTAAATCAACTATACTTCAATAAGGAAAGTCATTCAGTCCCACAGTGCTCTCTGTTTGAAGCCTATCTCTATCAGTTCTAAAAGGTGTTTTGTGACTTCACCTGTTCAGTTCAGTTCAGTCGCTCAGTCGTGTCCGACTCTTTGTGACTCCATGAACCGCAGCGCACCAGGCCTCCCTGTCCATCACCAACTCCCGGAGTTCACCCAAACTCATGTCCATCGAGTCAGTGATGCCATCCAGCCATCTCATCCTCTGTCGTCCCCTTCTCCTCCTGCCCCCAATCCCTCCCAGCATCAGTCTTTTCCAATGAGTCAACTCTTTGCATGAGGTGTCCAAAGTACTGGAGTTTCAGCTTTAGCATCATTCCTTCCAAAGAACACCCAGGACTGATCTCCTTTAGAATGGACTGGTTGGATCTCCTTGCAGTCCAAGGGACTTTGCCTGTAGCAAGCTTTTACTATTTGGTAACTACTGGGTTGGGTGCTAACCATATCTTCTCCCAGGGTTCTGGTTCTGACTCTAGTTCCTTCCTAGAGTTTTACAAGGAGAGAAATTCACAGCCTGACTCTGGTCTGATATTTCAGTATACTGTTTCTCTCGTACTTCCATATGATTGCCTCTTTAGTACCAAATTCATAGTCTCATGTCTTCAAATGTTTCAGTCAACCCACTTTTTAAATTTCTGACTATATTTTCCTTACAGTCCAGAACACATCAGATCATGTGTTAATTAAATAAGCATTCTATTCCTTGGTCATTCCTTTGTTTCCATCTTTATTCATACTTACTTTTCCACTACTGCCTGTAAGTGAGAGAGAGAGAGAGAGAATGTGTGTGTGTGTGTGTGTGTGTGTGTGTGTGGCATGCACATATCCATGTGCATCTGTTGAGCTGGCAGACTGTCAGGTCCAGTGTGCATCGGGAAGTAGAAAATACCACTTGGTAATAACAGATCTGGTAGGAAAACTTTCTCTTCTTTAAGAGTAAAAAGGAGGAACTGTGTTCCATATTAAAAGAATGGTACATATAATTATACCAGCTGTAAACAAAAATACTCCATGGTGGTTAGGAGAAGGAGTCTCATGGCTCTGGGCCTCCCAAAGAAGCAATTCAGTGGTATCAGATGCTATTTGTCTTCAAGGATAATTGTCCAGGGGCCACAGAAACTGAAGGTTGACCTTAGGGGCTCATGGTCATTTCTGTTGATCGGGATCCTCTTCATAGGATCATAGTCCAAAGTCGTGATTCTCCTGTCAGACTGTCACCCAGAAGCAGGGGGCTTTCATTCAGAAGCAGAAGCATCTAGAAGCAGTATGCTCTTGGATCTTCCCTGTTTCCTTTTAGCCAATGCTATACCAAGCTACTCCTGAAATCAATCCAAGCATGACTGCCAATTGAGAGTGCATCTCCTCTTGTCTTCAGCTCTCAGAGCCCAGCAGTGTGATGGTGCTGCCATCCAATCCCCCAGCTATTGGTAATCTCAGGTGTGTAATCTGTCCTCCAGACTCCATGTCCAGCCTTACCACACCAGTCCACCTGAGTTGTGGACCTCTACAGGTAAGGAGAGAAGGTGCTTCACCACATCACCAGCTAGTCTTCTCTTGGCAGCTGAATTCAAAATAATTATGACCACCTTCTCTGTTCTGGAGAACTATGTTGGATGCTGGAAGAGACAATATGGAAATGAGAAGCTACTTTCCATAACAAAGTCATTCATTCATTCATCCGGCACAAACTTTTTGCCTGCTTCATGCACCAGACAGTGTTCTAGCTGCTGAAATAAACAGCAGTAAACAAAACTGAAAAATTTGATGTCCTCATGAGATTTACATTCCAGTGAAGACAATAAATAAGTAAATAAGTAAACAATATCATGTGTGATTGTCCTTTTAATTGTTAACTTGAACCCAGCCCAGCACTTTGTGATGATGACCTAGAGGGGTGAAATGTGGGGTGCGCAAGAGAAAGGGGATATATATGTGATTATGACTGATCTGCGTTGATGTGCAGCAGAGACCACCGCATTGTAAAGCAATTATCCTCCAATTAAAAAATAATTGTGAACTTGGATAGACTATAGTCCCAGTTACCAAGTCAAGCACTAAAATCTGGACGTTGATGTGACGGTATTGTGTTGGCCCAAAAGTCACTTTGGTTTTTAAGTGAAAATAAAACACATTTTTCATTTTCACCAAGAATTTATCGAACAACATATTTACCATTTTGTTCCACTAGTTTCTGCTATTTATTCAGACAACTTCATAATTCCATCTGCCCAAAGCTTTTTATCTTTTTGAGCAAAGAACTGTTCCAGGTGACTTTTACATTTTTCCAGGGAACTGAAATTTTTTCATTAAAAGAATCTAATAAAGACCAAATGAAGTAAGTGGAAATCCAAAGGCGCAATGTCTGATGAATATGGCAGATGAATCAGAACCTCTCAATCAAGCTGTACCTGTTTTTGCCTGGTCATTAAAAAAACACCTGGTCTTGTGCTATCTTGATGGAAGATTATGTGTTTGCTTTTGATAAAATTTGGATACTTTTCATTTTCAGTTGGTTTAATAGGGAGGAGTACTTGTTGGAATTAAATGTTAGGTTTTCTGGAAGGAGCTCCTAATAGAGGACTCTTTTCTAATCCCACTATATACACAACATCACTTTCTTTGGATGAAGATCAGCCTTTGGTTTGCTTGGTGGTGGGTCACTTCACTTCCCCACCATTTCTTCTGTTCAATATTATTGTATAGTATCCACTTTTCTTCAGACATCACAATTTGTTTTAAAAATGGGATTGTTTTGTTATGTTTCAGGAGAGAATTGCATGCAGAAATATGATCAAGGAGGTTTTTTTCCACCTATGTGGAACCCAAACATCAAAGCAATTAACATAATCAAGCCTGTGCAAATGAGTTTCAACCCTTGATTTGGATATTCTGAGTGTGTCAGCTATCTCTTGTGTGGCATAATGTTGATGGTTCTTCAGGTCAAGAAGCAACAGTTAGAACCATACATGGAACAATGCAATAGACTGGTTCAAACTGGGATAGGACTATCAAGGCTATATATTGTCACCCTGCTTATTTAACTTATACACAGAGTATATCATCAAGGCTAAAGTGCCTCTTGATGAAGATGAAAGAGGAAAGTGAAAAAGTTGGCTTAAAACTCAACATTCAAAAACTAAGATTATGGCATCCGGTCCCATTCAGTTCAGATCAGTTCAGTTGCTCAGTCGTGTCTAACTCTTCACAACCCCATGAATCGCAGCACGCCAGGCCTCCCTGTCCATTACCAACTTCCGGAGTTCACCCAGACTCATGTCCATAGAGTCAGTGATGTTATCCAGCCATCTCATCCTCTGTCATCCCTTACTCCTCCTGCCCCCAATCCCTCCCAGCATCAGAGTCTTTTCCAATGAGTCAACTCTTCCCATGAGGTGGCCAAAGTACTGGAGTTTCAGCTTTAGCATCATTCCTTCCAAAGAAATCCCAGGGCTGATCTCCTTCAGAATGGACTGGTTGGATCTCCTTGCAGTCCAAGGGACTCTCAAGAGTCTTCTCCAACACCACAGTTCAAAAGCATCAATTCTTCGGTGCTCAGCCTTCTTCACAGTCCAACTCTCACATCCATACATGAACACTGGGAAAACCATAGCTTTGACTAGACGGACTTTTGTTGGCAAAGTAATGTCTCTGCTTTTGAATATGCTATCTAGGTTGGTCATGACTTTCCTTCCAAGGAGTAAGCGTCTTTTAATTTCCTGGCTGCAGTCACCATCTGCAGTGATTTTGGAGCCCAAAAAATAAAGTCTGAAACTGTTTCCACTGTTTCCCCATCTATTTGCCATGAAGTGATGGGACCGGATGCCATGATCTTTGTTTTCTGAATGTTGAGCTTTAAGCCAACTTTTACACTCTCCACTTTCACTTTCATCAAGAGGCTTTTCAGTTCCTCTTCGCTTTCTGCCATGAGCATGGTGTCATCTGCATATCTGAGGTTATTGATATTTCTCCTGGAAATCTTGATTCCAGCTTGTGCTTCTTCCAGCCCAGCGTTGCTCATGATGTACTCTGCATATAAGTTAAATAAGCAGGGGGACTATATACAGCCTTGACGTACTCCTTTTCCTATTTGGAACCAGTCTGTTGTTCCATGTCCAGTTCTAACTGTTGCTTCCTGACCTGCATATAGATTTCTCAAAAGGCAGATCAGGTGGTCTGGTATTCCCATCTCTTTCAGAATTTCCCACAGTTTATTGTGATCCACACAGTCAAAGGCTTTGGCATAGCCAATAAAGCAGAAATAGATGTTTTTCTGGAAATCTCTTGCTTTTTCCATGATCCAGCGGATGCTGGCAATTTGATCTCTGGTTCCTCTGCCTTTTCTAAAACCAGCTTGAACATCAGGAAGTTCATGGTTCATATACTGCTGAAGCCTAGCTTGGAGAATTTTGAGCATTACTTTACTAGCATGTGAGATGAGTGCAATTGTGTGGTAGTTTGAGCATTCTTTGGCATTGCCTTTCTTTGGGATTGGAATGAAAACTGACCTTTTCCAGTCCTGTGGCCACTGCTGAGTTTTCCAAATTTGCTGGCATACTGAGTATAGCACTTTCACAGCATCATCTTTCAGGATTTGAAATAGCTCAACTGGAATTCCATCACCTCCACTAGCTTTGTCCGTAGTGATGCTTTCTAAGGCCCACTTGACTTCACATTCCAGGAGGTCTGGCTCTAGGTCAGTGTTCACACCATTGTGATTATCTGGGTCGTGAAGATATTTTTTGTACAGTTTTTCTGTGTATTCTTGCCATCTCTTCTTAATATCTTCTGCTTCTGTTAGGTCCATATTATTTCTGTCCTTTACTGAGCCCATCTTTGCATGAAATGTTCCCTTGGTATCTCTAATTTTCTTGAAGAGATCTCTAGTCTTTCCCATTCTGTTGTTTTCCTCTATTTCTTTGCATTGATCGCTGAAGAAGGCTTTTTTATCTCTTCTTGCTATTCTTTGGAACTCTGCATTCAGATGCTTATATCTTTCCTTTGCTCCTTTGCTTTTCACTTCTCTTCTTTTCACAGCTATTTGTAAGGCCTCCCCAGACAGCCATGTTGCTTTTTTGCATTTCTTTTCCATGGGGATGGTCTTGATCCCTGTATTCTGTACAATGTCACGAACCTCATTCCATAGTTCATCAGGCATTCTATCTATCAGATCTAGGCCCTTAAATCCATTTCTCACTTCCACTGTATAATCATAAGGGATTTGATTTAGGTCATACCTGAATGGTTCTAGTGTTTTTCCCTACTTTCTTCAATTTAAGTCTGAATTTGGCAATAAGGAGTTCATGATCTGAGCCACAGTCAGCTCCTGGTCTTCTTTTTGTTGACTGTATAGAGCTTCTCCATCTTTGGCTGCAAAGAATATAATCAATCTGATTTCGGTGTTGACCATCTGGTGATGTCCATGTATAGAGTCTTCTCTTGTGTTGTTGGAAGAGGGTGTTTGCTATGACCAGTGCACTTTCTTGGCAAAACTCTATTAGTCTTTGCCCTGCTTCATTCTGTATTCCAAGGCCAAATTTGCCTGTTACTCCAGGTGTTTCTTGACTTCCTACTTTTGCATTCCAGTCCCCTATAATGAAAAGGACATCTTTTTTGGGTGTTAGTTCTAAGAGGTCTTGTAGGTCTTCATAGAACCATTCAACTTCAGCTTCTTCAGCATTACTGGTTGGGGCATAGACTTGGATTACTGTGATATTGAATGGTTTGCCTTGGAAACAAACAGAGATCATTCTGTCATTTTTGAGATTGCATCCAAGTACTGCATTTCGCACTCTTTTGTTGACCATGATGGCTACTCCATTTCTTCTGAGGGATTCCTGCCCGCAGTAGTAGATATAATGGTCATCTGAGTTAAATTCACCCATTCCAGTCCATTTGAGTTTGCTGATTCCTAGAATGTCGACATTCACTCTTGCCATCTCTTCTTTGACCACTTCCAGTTTGCCTTGATTCATGGACACATTCCAGGTTCCAGTGCAATATTGCTCTTTACAGCATAGGACCTTGCTTCTATCACCAGTCACATCCACAGCTGGGTATTGTTTTTGCTTTGCTCCATCCCTTCATTCTTTCTGGAGTTATTTCTTCACTGATCTCCAGTAGCATATGGGGCACCTACTGACCTGGGGAGTTCCTCTTTCAGTACCCTATCATTTTGCCTTTTCGTACTGTTCATGGGGTTCTCAAGGCAAGAATACTGAAGTGGTTTTCCATTCCCTTCTCCAGTGGACCACATTCTGTCAGACCTCTCCACCATGACCCACCCATCTTGGGTTGCCCCACGGGCATGGCTTAGTTTCATTGAGTTAGACAAGGCTGTGGTCCTAGTGTGATTAGATTGACTAGTTTTCTGTGAGTATGGTTTCAGTGTGTCTGTCCTCTGATACCCTCTTGCAACACCTACCGTCTTACTTGGGTTTCTCTTACCTTGGGTGTGGGGTATCTCTTCACGGCTACTCCAGCAAAGCACAGCCCCTGCTCCTTACCTTGGACGAGGGGTATCTCCTCACCGCCTCCCTTCCTGACCTTCAACGTGGGATAGCTCCTCTAGGCCCTCCTGTGCCCGCGCAGCCATGGCTCCTTGGACGTGGCGTTGGTCCTCCCTGCCGCCGCCCCGGCCTCGGTCCTCCCAGCTGCCGCCCCTGACCTTGAACGTGGGGTAACTCCTCTCGTCGCGGCCCCTGACCTCGGATGTGGGGTAGCTCCTCTCAGCTGCCCGCCTGACCTCGGACCTGGGGTGCTCCTCTCAGCCATTCCTGCGCTGTCGCAGCCTGGCACTCTCGGCCGCTGCCCCTGACCTCGGACGTGGGGTAACTCCTCTTGGCTGCCGCCCTTCGGGCATGGGGTCCTCCCTGCTTCTGCCCCTGACCTGAGACGTGGGGTAGCTCCTCTCGGCTGCGTTAGTGCGTTGGTCGTCGCGGCCGCCTGCGCTTACTGCACCGGTCGCAGCCGCCTGGTCCCATTACTTCATGACAAATAGATGGGAAAACAATGGAAAAAGTGGGAAACTTTATTTTCTTGGGCTCCAAAATCCCTTCAGATGGTGACTGCAGCCATTAAATTAAAAGACACTTGCACCTTGGAAGAAAAGCTATGACGAACTTGGCATATTAAAAAGCGAGACATTACTTTGCCAACAAAGGTCCATCTAGCCAAAGCTGTGATTTTTCCAGTAGTCATGTATGGATGTGAGAGTTGGAAGATAAAGGCTGAGCACCGAAGAATTGATGCTTTTGAACTGTAGTGTTGGAGAAGACTCTTGAGAGTCCCTTGGACTGCAAGGAGATCAAACCAGTCATTCCTAAAGGAAATCAATCTTGAACATTCATTGGAAGGACTGATGCTGAAGCTGAAGCTCCAATACTTTGGCCACCTAATGAGAAGAGCTGACTCATTAGAAGAGAACTGGGTGCTGGGAACGATTGAAGACAGGAGGAGAAGGGGATGACAGAGGATGAGATGGTTGGAGGGCTTTACCAACTATGGACATGAATTTGACCAAACTCTGGCAGATGGTGAAGGACAGGGAAGTCTGGCATGTTGCAGTCTATGGGTTCACAAAGAGTAGGACACAAATGAAAGACTCAACAACAACAACAAATGTCTTGATTTGATTGCTATCTGGTTTATCTGAACTTGATACATCACTCAATGAGAAATCTCCAGCATGAAACTTTGTAAAACATTTTTGACATGTTCAATCAGTCATAGCATCTTCTCCGTACACGGTACAAGTAATTTTTGTGTGTTTCAGTTGTGTTTTTATCTTTCTTGAATTAGTAAAGCATAATACACTGAAAATATTTCTTTTTTCCTGCCATCTTCAATACTAAAATGGCCACAAAAAATTCACCAATTATGCTAAGATTTTCTTTAAATGCATGCTGATATGACAGCTGTCACAATGCAATCTAACAAAACTGTTTCAAATGAAGTCAAAGACAACTAAGCACCACTAAAGACGCCTTCCCGAAAAAACTGGATGAACCCTTTGGCCAGCCCAGTATTCTGTAGATGTAATTAAAGTCCATACTCTGTTGATTTTAAGAGATTATCTCAGAAAATATGGGCAGGCTGTTTCAATTAGCTGAAAGGCCTTAAAAGCAGGTCTGAGGCTCCCCTGAGAGAAAAAGAAATTATTCTGTGGACATTGGCTTTAGCCCCTGTATTTCCTGCTGACCTGTCCTATAAATACTGGAATTATTAGGCAGCCCCCATGATTGCATAAGCCAATTCCTCGTAGTAAACCCCTTCATATTATTTTCTATTGCTTCTGCTTCTCAGAGGCAATAGAAACCTGACTGATACAATTCTGTGAATAAAAATGGAGCAGGAAAGGGAGATAAGCCTAGTTGTGGACATGGATATGCAGACAATTAAAATGGAATTTATACCTGCTATTATAGAATTATGGGCAAAGAACCAGGGTAATACAGAGAAAGTAGTGGTTTTAGTAATACAGAAAATTTTTCTTTAGAGAATGGAATACAAATACCGTGAAATAGTAAGTAGGTTACTTTCTTTTTCAGAAACTTTTTCAATTTTTTAATGTCTAGAAAAGTAATGCCACTTCATTTGAATATCATGCAAATAAGGTAGGACTGTCATACATAAAGTACCAGGCACCATGCCTGGCACATAATAAACTCTACTCTATTTCTTTTATTTTTTAAATGTCCTCCTTACTAATATAACAGATATAGTTAATGTGTGAATATCATGGAAATATAGCACCATCTTGACTTGGTATATTCTTTCATGAGCCTGTGACCAACCTATGCTTGAGGCAGACAGGTAATGAAGACTTCTCAATGCATGTATTTGATAGGATAATTCAGGTTGATGAGCCAGAGAAGAAATGAATGGGAATTGCATTTGGATGGAGGAGAATTAGGCTTATCTACAAAAACCAATCTTTTCTATCTTCCCCTATTACCTTGAAACTTTACCCAACTCTCTATTAAGTCTTCAGAGAAATGCCTGATATATTCTACCTGCTCTTTAAATATCTTCCAAACACAGTGACACATCAATGAATGAGCACAAGCCTTTTAAGGCTCCAACCACTATCTTCTCGTGCATGGCTTCCTGTTGTCAAAGAACTTCTGACAGTTGAGGGGAAAAGAAATGGAGAGGAGTGTTCTTCTGTAGGATATATTTCAAATGGTAGTTTCTGGGCAAGGGAAATTACTATCTGTCATTTTTTTATACATTGGCAGTGAGAAGAGTCATGGGAGAGCAATATTCCACTAGAAGTAGTTCACATTATTATCTACACTCCTTTTCATTCTGGTTAACTGAACAGGAAAACACATTTCCAGGGTTGGTTTGCTCCTGAGGGAGGCATTGCAATACTCAAACCTGCGGTTCATTTGGAATCAGATGGGAACCTCCAGTTTTCTGGGCTGCATGAGGTCACATCTTTCAGGGGTACCTTAACTCTAAAGCAGCATCTGAGGCAACAGTTATTGCATTTAGCTCAGCATTATCACTGGATAGCAAGGGGTTACATTCCCACCCCTTTAAGTAAAATAAGGCTAAACTGAATTTTCAGCCCAAGCATTTTTTCATTATTCACCATGGGCTAACCATAGGTCTCGGTGGCGGGGACCCATCAACAAGTCAGGCACGTTCCTGTTTTCATGTTGGTCACTTTAGTAATGAGATGTCTAAATGGAACACCTAATGTTTATTAAGCACTAACTGTATGTGGGTCCTCTGTCTAGGTAATCGAATGTGGGCAGCCCAGCAAAGGCTCAGCAGTAATGCCGCTGTAGATGGGAGGGGGCTTGGAACGGGAAGCTGGACACAAGGGAAGGAGGGGACACTGTAGTCCAGCTGGTGGTGTCAGTGGAGGTCTGACAGATGTGATGTGAGTCCCAGGCAAACTGGGGCTCACCATGAAAAGGGGTAGGTGGTGAGAGCAAGCCTTTGGGGAGCCAGGGTTTGGAGAAAAGATTTGAGGCAGACAGTCTTGGGGGAACAGGACTCAGGTCCCTGCATTGGGTGTCTAGAAGTGGGACAGACAACTAGAACTGTGGGACTAAATCTAGTGCCTGGTGCAGAGTAAGAGCTCAACAACTATTTGCTTAACGAATAGAAGGATGGAGGAATTTTACAACAAACACCATTGATACTTGTCTCAGAACCACTGGACCAGAGCTTTCAAGTCCTCTCATTAGAGTCAGGATTTTATCCAGGGCTTTGGGGAGGCCCGTGCTCTGAAGCAGAAGTCAACTGACCCCACTGTGGAGACTGGTGAGGTTTGTAGGAAGGCTGGCTTTGCCTGGTGTGATGTCTGGCCTGCGCTCTGGTTTAACAGGCATCACCACTGCCACCATCCCTGGATTTACCTGAGTATCACTCCTAGTGAGACTGGATGATCTGAAGGGAGGTCAGGACTATAGAGATTGTTTTCAGTACCATCTGCTAGTCTTTCTACATTAGAATCTAAGCCCAGATAAACTGGTGAATAGCTAGAGAAGATTTTTGGATAAAGCTAGAATCTGCTGGAGCCTGATTCAGCTTCTGTATTGATTGTGCTAATCAGGTCAACTTCTCCTTACCAAATGTCTGTGTCAAAGTTATCACTTTCTCCTGCTCATCACTGAGAAATCTATTCAAATTTAGGTGAGGAAAAACCATAAATATATATATGTACACACTGTCACTTCAGTTGTGGCCAACTCCTTGTGACCCTATGGACCATAGCCCACCAGGCTCCTCTGTCCCTGGGATTCTCCAGGCAACAATACTGCCGTGGGTCGCCATGACCTCCTCCAGGGGATCTTTCTGACCCAGGGATTGAACCTGTGTCTCTAACACATTCTGCATTGTCAGGCGGGTTCTTTACCATTAGTGCTATTTGGGAATCACAAATAAAGTATATGTATACTTTACAGATGCATCTTGCAGATACATATTATATTTATATTTAGTTTTCATCAGATTAATGAGATCCTGACCTTATTCCACGTTCAAGGTCAGAAGGGGCAGCAGTGAGGAGATACCCCTCGTCCAAGGTAGGGAGCAGTGGCTGCGCTTTGCTGGAGCAGCCGTGAAGAGATACCCCACTTCCAAGGTAAGAGAAACCCAAGTAAGATGGTAGGTGTTGCAAGAGGGCATTAGAGGGCAGACACACTGAAACCATGCTCACAGAAAACTAGTCAATCTAATCACACTAGGACCACAGCCTTGTCTAACTCAATGAAACTAACCATGCCCGTGGGGCAACCCAAGACGGGTGGGTCATGGTGGAGAGGTCTGACAGAATGTGATCCACTGGAGAAAGGAATGGCAAACCACTTCAGTATTCTTGCCTTGAGAACCCCATGAACAGTATGAAAAGGCAAAATGATAGGATACTGAAAGAGGAACTCCCAAGGTCAGTAGGTGCCCCATATGCTACTGGAGATCAGTGGAGAAATTAACTCCAGAAAGAATGAAGGGATGGAGCCAAAGCAAAAACAATACCCAGCTGTGGATGTGACTGGTGATAGAAGCAAGGTCTGATGCTGTAAAGAGCAATATTGCACAGGAACCTGGAATGTCAGGTCCGTGAATCAAGGCAAATTGGAAGTGGTCAAACAAGAGATGGCAAGATTTAAAGTCGACATTCTAGGAATCAGCAAACAAATGGACTGGAATGGGTGAATTTAACTCAGATGACCATTATATCTACTACTGCGGGCAAGAATCCCTCAGAAGAAATGGAGTAGCCATCATAGTCAACAAAAGAGTGCAAAATGCAGTACTTGGATGCAATCTCAAAAACGACAGAATGATCTCTGTTCGTTTCCAAGGCAAACCATTCAATATCACAGTAATCCAAGTCTATGCCCCAACCAGTAATGCTGAAGAAGCCAAAGTTGAACGGTTCTATGAAGACCTACAAGACCTTTTAGAGCTAACACCCAAAAAAGATGTCCTTTTCATTATAGGGTACTGGAATGCAAAAGTAGGAAGTCAGGAAACACCTGGAGTAACAGGCAAATTTGGCCTTGGAATACGGAATGAAGCAGGGCAAAGACTAATAGAGTTTTGCCAAGAAAGTGCACTGGTCATAACAAACACCCTTTTCCAACAACACAAGAGAAGACTCTACACACGGACATCACCAGATGGTCAACACGGAAATCAGATTGATTATATTCTTTGCAGCCAAAGATGGAGAAGCTCTATACAGTCAACAAAAAGAAGACTGGGAGCTGACTGTGGCTTAGATCATGAACTCCTTATTGCCAAATTCAGACTTAAATACAAGAAAGTAGGGAAAACCACTAGACCATTCAGGTATGACCTAAATCAAATCCCTTATGATTATACAGTGGAAGTGAGAAATAGATTTAAGGACCTAGATCTGATAGATAGAGTGCCTGATGAACTATGGAATGAGGTTCATGACATTGTATAGGAGACAGGGATCAAGACCATCCCCATGGAAAAGAAATGCAAAAAAGCAACATGGCTGTCTGGGGAGGCCTTACAAATAGCTGTGAAAAGAAGAGAAGCGAAAAGCAAAGGAGAAAAAGAAAGATATAAGCATCGGAATGCAGAGTTCCAAAGAATAGCAAGAAGAGATAAGAAAGCCTTCTTCAGCGATCAACGCAAAAAAATAGAGGAAAACAATAGAATGGGAAAGACTAGAGATCTCTTCAAGAAAATTAGAGATACCAAGGAAAATTTCATGCAAAGATGAGCTCGATAAAGGACAGAAATGGTATGGACCTAACAGAAGCAGAAGATATCAGCAAGAGGTGGCAAGAATACACAGAAGAACTGTACAAAAAAGAGCTTCACAACCCAGATAATCACAATGGTGTGATCACTGACCTAGAGCCAGACATCCTGCAATGTGAAATCAAGTGAGCCTTAGAAGCATCATTACGAACAAAGCTAGTGGCTGTGATGGAATTCCAGTTGAGCTATTTCAAATCCTGAAATATGATGCTGTGAAAGTGCTGCACTCAATATGCCAGCAAATTTGGAACACTCAGCAGTGGCCACAGGACTAGAAAAAGTCAGTTTTCATTCCAATCCCAAAGAAAGGCAATGACAAAGAATGCTCAAACTACCGCACAATTGCACTCATCTCACACACTAGTAAAGTAATGCTCAAAATTCTCCAAGCTAGGCTTCAGCAATATGTGAACCGTGAACTTCCAGATGTTCAAGCTGGTTTTAGAAAAGGCAGAGGAACCAGTGACCAAATTGCCGAAAATCGCTGGATAATCGAAAAAGCAAGAGAGTTCCAGGAAAACATCTATTTCTGCTTAGTGACTATGCCAAAGCCTTTGACTGTGTGGGTTAAAATAAACTGCGGAAAATTCTTCAAGAGATGGGAATACCAGACCACCTGACCTGCCTCTTGAGAAATCTATATGCAGGTCAGGAAGCAACAGTTAGAACTGGACATGGAACAACAGACTGGTTCCAAATAGGAAAAGGAGTATGTCAAGGCTGTGTATTGTCACCCTGCTTATTTAACTTATATGCAGAGTACATCATGAGAAACGCTGGGCTGGAAGAAGCACAAGCTGGAATCAAGATTGCTGGGAGAAATATCAATAACCTCAGATATGCAGATGACACCACCCTTATGGCAGAAAGTGAAGAGGAACTAAAAAACCTCTTGATGAAGGTGAAAGAGGAGAGTGAAAAGTTGGCTTAAAACTCAACATTCAGAAAACAAAGATCATGGCATCTGGTCCCATCATTTCATGGGAAATAGATGGGGAAACAGTGGAAGCAGTGTCAGACTTTATTTTTGGGGGCTCCAAAATCACTGCAGATGGTGACTGCAACCATGAAATTAAAAGATGCTTACTCCTTGGAAGAAAAGTTATGACCAACCTAGATAGCATATTGAAAAGTAGAGACATTACTTTGGCAACAAAGATCCATCTAGTCAAGGCTATGGTTTTTCCAGTCGTCATGCATGGATGTAAGAGTTGGACTGTGAAGAAAGCTGAGCTCTGAGTAATTGATGCTTTTGAACTGTGGTGTTGGAGAAGACTCTTGAGAGTCCCTTGGACTGCAAGGAGATCCAACCAGTCCATTCTAAAGGAGATCAGCCCTGGGATTTCTTTGGAAGGAATGATGCTAAAGCTGAAACTCCAGTACTTTGGCCACCTCATGGGAAGAGTTGACTCATTGGAAAAGACTCTGATGCTGGGAGAGATTGGGGGCAGGAGGAGAAGGGGATGACAGTGGATGAGATGGCTGGATGGCATCACTGACTCGATGGATGTGAGTCTGAGTGAACTCTGGGAGTTGGTGATGGACAGGGAGGCCCAGCGTGCTGCGATTCATGGGGTCACAAAGAATCGGACATGACTGAGCGACTGAACTGAACTGAACTGACCCTAGAGAAAATCAGTGGAAAGAACATGGTGAGCAACTGACAGCAAAGATATGCTCAGAAGCCAGAACAGAGGTGGTGACTCCTGTCATCGACAATGAGCTCCAAATCAGTGAATATCACATAAGACAGGAGGAATAAAAAGGTGAGCTCTGTACCAGATGAGGGCTGAGAAAGACATGCAGTTATTGTCAGGGGTTCCTCATGAGGTAGGACGTTAGCATGGGCTGGGGTAAATGGAATAATCCCTTTGACAGTCACCCTTAATTGAGGACTTCCTTTGTCCGACACTTGTGCTACAGGCTTTATGCCCACTATCTCATATTTTCCTCACATAGCCCTAGGAGGTATGTATTATTAACCTCATTTTTCAGATGAGGAAACTGAGGCTTAACAAAATCAGCTAGCTGGTCTAAGGAGCCTGCCTGCCATGTGGTATGTATTCCACACATATTTCTTAAATGAATAAATGAGTGAATAAGGCCACACAGCTTGTAAGAGGCAGATCTGGGGTTTGTGCTTAAGAGACCGGTCCATTACTGCTGTTTCTCCTCAAGGATTTTATTTTTACAGACAGCAAGGAGGCTACTGGAGTCGTGTTTAGCAGCTCTGTGTCTGAGCAGGGAAATGTCTGTCTTCTCCCTTAAGTAAACCCAGCTGCCAGAATACACTGGTGGAGTTATGTTACCAGCCAGGAGTAGCCAGCAGCCTACTGGTTATCTACATGAAGGAATGCTGTTTTGCTCTTTCCCTCCGACTGATACTGAAATTGAAACGGGGAAGGACTCCAAGTACAACACATCGTGCAGAGGGGATGGGGTACCCTTGTGAGATCACACTGGGAACCTGCCGAGAACATGCTTAAGTCATTATTCTGATGGATCAGGAATACATTCTCACCCAAAGCCAGCAGCCACGTCTGCCAGGCACTCACCATGCTCAGCCTGAGCTGGCTTCTTCCACAGTGTGGACCCACATTAGAAATCTGAGGGCCACTCCTACTGGGAAAGCAGAGTCATCTGTCCACATAAGATTAATTTTAGGAAAGTTAGGGGGCAAGGACTCCTGGCAAGAGATGTGCCTTTAAAGTCATTCTCCTGAGTCTTCTGTACATGAGTGCTATGATTCTAGAAATAGAAAGCACATGCCGTATCCTTCACCCCAGGGCTTAAGGCCACTGCATGCTCGGAGCCTGGGTCAAGTTATTCCTGCATGTCGATTGATCTGCATGCTGATTGATCTGGCTGTAAAGGTAAGAATCAACCTTTCAAGGAGATCATGTCCTGCAGTCAGGGCAGTGAGTCAAAATGAAGGGTAAATCTCTTATGAATTCCTCCCATTTCCCCTAAAAAATAAACTTTGTGAAAAAAGAGATTGCTTCTTCTGGTTTCAACAGATTGTAGTCCTGGTTTAGAAAATCAGAGGACCTGAGACTATTGAGCCATTTCTCTTGAGTCAAGTGGAGACAGACCAGCCTGAAAATGAATCCGTTCTCTTACCCAGGGGATCTGGAAGATGGGGAAAATAGTGGCTCCTGGCTGAGGGGCCTGGGAAGCCTAAGCCAAAAAAAAGAGTTCCAAACGTCCAATGGACATCCCAGCAAGAAAATGGGGCATGGGAGAATGGGCACAACTGTTTCAAAAACGTACCTGTGATCTACTTTGGGGGCATGTTTGGTTTCAACATGTGTACTGACCATCCATCTATCCCTTATGCTCACAGCCAGGGAGTGGGGATCCACAAACTCAGAGCAGAGTTCTCCTTGTTTCATCTCAGAACTTGTTCTGAGACACTGATCAAGCTTCTTTCAATGACTGAGAAAATCACTCCCTGGTTCCCCCCAACACACAGTGTTCAAATATCTGAAGTTATGCTGGCTGTCTGCCATCTCATGAGCCCTCGGGTCTGTTTCATCAGCTCGGGGGGCCTTCATATTCGAATATCTTTCAGATCTGAATCTCTAGTCCAGATCTGAAACTTCTGCTCCTAAATGTATCACCAATGCATTAAACTTGATATATGCAACTCATGCTCACAGCCTCTCAGAACACACATTTCTCATGTTCCCTCTCTAAAGGCTCATGATCGTGCCTTTGTGGCTGGATGGACATGGGAGTAAAGAGGAAGAAGAAGTCCAGGATGGTTCATTTCAGACTCCCATGTCCATCCAGCCACAAAGGCATGATCAATTCTGACTCATTAATATTTCCTGAGCTATTTCCTCATGCCAATCCTACGACTACTACCTTAGTTCAAGCCGTTACCATTAAAAGCAAAAATTGGGACCTGGACTAGCATAGTGCTTTCCTAAATAAGTCCCTCTCCAATTATTCCACATGGCCAGCCAGGAAGAGTTTTCTGACTCTCAGATTTCATGTTATTCCTCTAGTACTGTATGCTCTCTTCAGTGACATTTAAAGTCTGTCATGCTCAAGTCCTTGATTCATTCTCAGATTCTCTACCTGCCTCTCCCCAGTGGGTTCCCATGGCATGCAGCCCTAATCCACCCTACTCACTCTTCCTCCCGTGTGATAAGCTCCCCAAAACCTCCATGTCTTTCTAAACTTGGTCCCTTTCCTGTTGCCACAAATCAATTCATTCTTGAAAAATGACCTCACTGATAGCCTTCCTGATTATTACTTCCAGGTACAAATCAGTATGCTCTTGAACTGTTTCCAATACCACTTTTGACACCAAGTGTGTGGGATTTTTCTCCCACACCAATCTATTCTCCACCTCTCCAGATACCAACTGACTGTCCTACAAGTCAATTCAATTCTAACAGTAATTAGAATAACTGCAGCCCCCACAGGTTAAGGTCTCAGTCCCGTTAAGACTGCCACCACTTCAGATGCCAATTGCAAGTTGCCAGTCTCCTGTACTTCTGATCAACCGACTATGAATTGGGAGTTCACATGCCCCCTTCTTTGGGTTTGATAACTTGGTAGAATGGCTCACAAACTCAGGAATGGTTTACTTAGTATTACTGGTTCATTAGAAAGGATGAAACTTAGGAAAAGCCCGATGGAAGAGATGCATAGGGCAAAAGCTCCTATGCTGTCTCTGAGCATGCTTAAGAAATGCTTCCTCAAAGAAGGCAGGTGTGAAAAAACTCCCTCCACTGGCCAGTTTGAAAGGGTGGATTTTTCTCTTTCACATTTTTGCATTTTTATCTTGAAAAATCCTCAAATGACACTGTGAACTTTTTGACTTCGAAAATCAACCTTGGCAACTTCATGCCAGTATTTCTCCTTCAAAGCCAACCCTTTGACCTAGTTGCTGGAGAATACAGAATCAGAATCTTTCATAGCTACCTTGGAGCACATGCATGCTGAATACTTAGTGATGAAGTTTTTTTTTTTTTTTTAATAAAATCAAAAGACCCATGTTTTGAAAAAACTCACCAGATTTTCTGGATCTCCCATCAAACTATCTCCCACCCGTTACTCTATGTTGTACAAAAGTGGAAGATGATATTGCTGAGAGTAAAGAGATGTGAAAAAAAAAACACCAACCTTCTGTCATAACCACATAGTCTTTATCACAGTAGCTTGTTTTTAGACATTTCGAGGAAAGAAGATGCCACAGGGAGGGATTTGTTTAATGATAAGCATGAAAGATCAGACCCTTCCCTTTGGTGCTATATGCTGGAAACCTGGAAACTAGTGGGTCCCTATAGCATTCTTACAACCTCAAAACAGGGGGAAATTATTTTAAATATTAAATATCTACAGAGCTACTGAAAAGTGGCTTCTTTATAGGTTGATTATAATAATGAAGGCTTTTGAGGAGGACTGGAACTTCTTTTACAGCACAATGCAGAGTACTGCATCTGAGGCCCTGCAGTGTGGCATGGAGCTGGCAGGGAAGTTATTAAGGTGAGGTGATTCTTCTTCCCTGAGTCAGCTCTCTTCACAATCCTTCAAGGAGAGCCTGAGAACAGAGACTTTGATTTCTTCTGTGCCTTAGTGAACAAACAAAATCAGGAAAGGGCCCCAGGCTGAGCAGAAAAATACACTAGCAGACATGAAGGAAAGGAAATAATCAACATCCATGGTTGGATTGATCTTGTGTGACTGACATGTGACTGAGCCAAGACAAATGAAGAAATTGCTTTTGCTCTTTTCTTTCTTTTTTCAAAAGACATCTATAAATTCTGTCAGAAAACAATCTTCTCTTTGGCGCCAGTTGCTGCTGCTTCTGGTTTCTTCCACGGCTTCTCTTATTTTGCTGTTTGTGCCTCTTTTCCTCAATGCCTCCTACTCCATTCATGCTGGGCTCTACCAGTGCCCTAACTTACATAAGTCCAGTAATGAGTTTTAAATCTGGTCTGAAAACTCCCCTTCAAAAGTGGGCTATGCCCCCAGCTTCCTGAAGTTCTCCAAGAGTCTGCAACAAGGGAGCGCTACCTAGTCTGAGAAGACAAAATAAAAAAATGCTTGGCTCAGGCTTGGATTCTGAAGGAAATAGCTGGGCTAGGTGACTCAAAGAGTTTGCATTTTCTGGCTACTGCTTTCATAACAAAAGCACAATTTTAGCCACCTGAACTTCGCTGAGTTCAATTTGGTATTAAGAAGGCTTATGGAGCTTAAGCAGCACCAAAGGATTCATCTGTGTTTGCTCAGATGAAAGAGTAATGTGCGCCCTAGTAGATTCAGTCCGGGGTCATCCATTATGTGGAGTAACAGGAAATCATACCCTTACTGAACATCTGCAAACCCAGGTACTCAAACTCGAGACAGTCACCAGTCAAGTGGTATGACTGACCTGACATTCCTTTTTGATTGAAGAATATTGTATTTCACATTCTTTTACTCTCTAAAAAATCTCAGATTAATCTCTTTTATTTCCCCAACAGCCACCGACATTGGAATACCTTCAGTTCAGTTCATTTCAGTTGCTCAGTCGCGTCCGACTTGTGCGAATTGGAATACCTTGCTGCTGCTGCTGCTGCTGCTAAGTCGCTTCAGTTGTGTCTGACTCTGTGCGACCCCATAGACGGCAGCCCACCAGGCTTCCCCGTCCCTGGGATTCTCCAAGCAAGAACACTGGAGTTGGTTGCCATTTCCTTCTCCAATGCATGAAAGTGAAAAGTGAAAGTGAAGTCACTCAGTCGTGTCGGACTCGAGCGACCCCATGGACTGCAGCCCACCAGGTGCTCCTCTGTCCATGGGATTTTCCAGGCAAAAGTACTGGAGTGGGGTGCCATTGCCTTCTCCGTGGAATACCTTAGTGCTTTCCAAATAGTCAGCATCTCTGAATCACTTAACTATTTATTAATGATCTATAGATTTTAAGCAAAATTTGAAAAATATGAGCATTTACAAATAATAAAAATAAAATAACTTATTAAAATTTTATTAAAAATAATTGTTTTATTCGATAACCTTTTATCCAGCTCAAGGATATATATCTTGAATCTTAGGTCTTCCTAGTGTTTTCAAACGAGTCTTTTCCCACTGGGATGGTCAGAGTTCCTTTAGATCATGGATTGGTAAGGATATCACCCTTCAAAGTTGGAAGGTCGACTAATTCCACCCTTGAAAGAGAAGCAATAGATTTGGAATACACTGTTTGCTTGTGTTTGCCCCAGAAATGCCACCATCTGCTTCAGCATTTGGATATGGTCTTTAAAAGCTCCAATAGAGCCACTGAGTATGTTTTCTGAAGAGTGAAAGAAATCTCCAGACTCCATGGAAGAAGCATTGGGCAATCAACTCTTTGCCTTCATATCTGGCTTCCTAAGAAATCTCAACTACTTATCTTCAATCTTAATCCTGACACTCTGGTTTGGAGAGATGGATTTAGATGGTTCACTCTACTGAGTATATTACTGGCATATGTTATTTCTATACATTCCTTGTAATTGATATTATTCTTAACTGACTTCATAGTCTTGAAACAATATTTTTATCTTGTTCTTCATTTCAAAAATGTATATGAAATGAAGAATGAGATTTCTCCTCAAGAGCAGAATATTTAAGTGTGGAAAAAGGAATGTTCACATCTGGCATTCCTTTCTTTGAATGATGCTCTCAATGTAAGTACATTCAGTCCCTGAAAGTTGACAATATTAAACATCCTCACCACTTCTGTCAACACTAAATGAAGGCCAGGAGATTCTTTCTTTCTTGGCCAGTGATTATTCTCTGTCAGTAAACCACATGCAGGCAGACATTCAGAAGCCACTTCTCTTCCTCAAGTAGCTACATCCTTTCTCATCTACATATCAATATAAATCACATAAAACAAGAATCAACTAAGGAAGAAAATTCTAATTCTGTAACCTGGGATTTCAGTAATTAAAAATACAGAAATTTGTCATGCACTTCTCCTTCATATGAGAATCCTATTTAATTTTTTTATATTTAACATCACTATGTTTTATGCAATTCTAATATACACCAGGAATTAACAATTTCTTTTTTTACAACACATGACATGGATATTAGGCAACAGGTAATACAGTCATTTGCAAAAGTAATTGGTTTCATAGTTCATTCTGATTTGTTTCTGAACATTTAATAGACATTATCTTTCTGGTAAGTTGAACTGTTAAGTTGAAGAAGCTGGTTAAGAAGCTGAAGCTGAACAGTTCTATGAACACCTACAAGACCTTCTAGAACTAAAACCACAAAAAGATGTCCTTTTCATCATAGGGGACTGGAATGCAAAAATAGGAAGTCAAGAGACACCTGGAGTAACAGGCAAGTTTGGCCATGGAGTACAAAATGAAGCAGGGCAAAGGCTAACAGAGTTTTGCCAAGAGAACGCACTGGTCATAGCAAACACCTTGGGCCAACAACACAAGAGACAACTCTACACATAGATATCACCAGATGGTCAATACCAAAATCACATCTATTATATTCTTTGCAGCTGAAGATGGAGAAGCTCTATACAGTCAGCAAAAACAAGACTGGGAGCTGACTCAGATCATGAACTCTGAGCTCATGGCTCAGATAATGAACCCCTTATTGCAAAATTCGGACTTAAATTGAAGAAAGTAGGGAAAACCACTAGACCATTCAGGTATGACCTAAATCAAATCCCTTATCATTATACAGTGGAAGTGACAGATTTAAGGGGTTAGATCTGACAGACAGAGTGCCTGAAGAACTATGGATGGAGGTTCATGATGTTGTATAGGAGACAGTGATCAAGACTATCCCCAAGAAAAAGAAAAGCAAATAGGCAAAATGGTTGTCTGAGGAGACCTTACAAATAGCTGAGAAAAGAAGAGAGGTGATAGGCAAAGGAGAAAAATGAAAGATATATTCATCTGAATACAGAGCTCCAAAGAATAGCAAGGAGAGATAAGAAAGCTTTCCTCAGTGATCAATGCAAAAGAAATAGAGGAAAACAATAGAATGGGAAAGACTAGAGATCTCTTCAGGAAAATCAGAGAAAACAAGGGAACATTCCATGCAAAATGGGCACAATAAAAGACAGAAATTGTATGGTCTTAACAGAAGCAGAAGATATTTAGAAGGGGTGGCAAGAATACACATAAGAACTATACAAAAAGATCTTCATGACCCAGATAACCATAATGGTGTGATCACTCACCTAGAGCCAGACATCCTGGAATGTGAAGTCAAGTGGGCCTTAGGAAGCATCACTATGAACAAAGCTAGTGGAGGCAAAGGAATTTCAGATGAGCTATTTCATATCCTAAAAGATGATGCTGTTAAAGTGCTGCACTCAATATGCCAGCAAATTTGGAAAACTCAGCAGTGGCCACAGGACTGGAAAATATCAGTTTTCATTCTGACCCCCAAAAAAGGCAATGCCAAATAATATTAAAGCTTCTGCACAATTGCACTTATCTCACATGCTAGCAAAGTAACACTCAAAGTTCTCCAAGCCAGGCTTCAACAGTACATGAACTGAGAACTTACAGATGTCCAAGCTGGATTTAGAAAAGGCAGAGGAACCAGAGATTAAATTGCCAACATCCCTTGGATCATAGAAAAAGTGAGAGTTCCAGAAAAACATCTACCTCTGCTTTATTGACTACACCAAAGCCTTTGACTGTGTGGATCACAACAAACTGGAAAATTCTTAAAGAGTTGGGAATACCAGTCCACCTGACCTGCCTCCTGAGAAATCTATATGCAGGTCAAGAAGCAATAGTTAGAACTGGACATGGAACAACAGACTGGTTCCAAATAGGAAAAGGAGTACGTCAAGGCTGTATATTGTCACCCTGCTTATTTAAATCATGTGCAGAGTACATGTGAAATGCCAGACTGGATGAAGCACAAGCTGAAATCAAGATTTCTGGGAGAAATATCAATAACCTCAGATACCCAGATAACACCACCCTTATGTCAGAAAGAGAAGAAGAACTAAAGAGCCTCTTGATGAACATGAAAGAGGAGAGTGAAAAGCTGGCTTAAAACTCAACATTCAAAAAACGAAGATCATGGCATCTGGTCTCATCACTTCATGGCAAACAGATGGGGAAACAATGGATACAGTAACAGAATTTCTTTTCTTGGGCTCCAAAATCACTGCAGATGGTGACTGCAGCCATGAAATTAAAAGATGCTTGCTCCTTGGATGAAAAACTATGTCCAACCTAGACAGCATATTAAAGAGCAGAGACATTACTTTCTCAATAAAGTCCATCTAGTCAAGGCTATGGTTTTTCCAGTAGTCATGTGTGGTTGTGAAAGTTGGACTATAAAGAAGGGTGTGTGCCCAAGAATTGATGGTTTTGAACTGTAGTGTTGGAGAAGACTCTTGAGAGTCCCTTGGACTTCAAGGAGATCAAATCAGTCAATCCTAAGGGAAATCAATCCTGAATATTCTTTGGAAGGACTGATGCTGAAGCAGAAACGCCAATACTTTGGCCACCTGATGCAAATAACTGAATAATTGGAAAAAATCTGATGCTGGTAAAGATTGAAGGCAGGAGAATGGGACAGAGGATGAAATGGTTGGATGGTATCACCATTTCAATGGACATGAGTTTGAGCAAGCTCCAGGAGTCGGTGATGGACAGGGAAGTCTGGCATGCTTCAGTCCATGGGGTTGCAAAGAGTTGGACATGACTGAGTGACTGAACTGAACCGATCTTTCTGGTTGGCTTTGTACACTTCTTACCAATAGTGTCAGTTCTATTTATTTTTGCTGTCAGGTATGCAACTGTGAAAGTCATATTTGTACTTTTATTCTCTCCAAGCCTTTAGTGAGTTAATTTCAAAATGAAGTGTTATTTTGTATCTTTTGTTGGAAAAATTCCATTGATTTTATAGATAAGTTGTTGGGCTTTATTTGAATAATATTACAAACCCTTGATGCTTTTATGCCCACTGAGACTCATGACTAAAAATGCAAATGGGACAAAAGGATTCATAAGTTACTAAAATTAAATGTCTGGAAATTCACTGTCATTTTTCCTGCTCATACTTTTCTTGCTTGAATTGCTTGTCTAACTCATCACCCTCATATGTTAACTTTACCAACAGTTTTAATCTTCTATTTGCAAAAGTAATTCTGAGTTATATTTTTGTCACTTTTCATCACTATCTTTAAACTTCATATAAGTCATTAATGCAAATGTGTTTGAGTGTGAACTGAGGCTGAAAGTGAAAGTTTAGTCACTCAGTCATGTCTGACTCTTTGTAACCCCATGAATTGTAGCCCACCAGGCTCCTCTGTCTATGGAATTCTCCAGGCAAGAACACTGGGGTGGATTGCCATTCCCTTCTCCAGGGGATCTTCCCTACCCAGGGACTGAACCTGGGTCTCCCATATTGCAGGCAGATTCTTTACAGTCTGAACCACCAGGGAGGCTATAACAACATAATAGTGGTGTTATGTCAAGAAGCAACAGTTAGAGCCTTACATGGAACAGCTGACTGATTCAAAATTGGGAAAGGAGTATGACAAGGCTGTATATTGTCACTCTGCTTATTGAACTTATATGCAGAATACATCATGTGAAGTGCCGGCCTGGAAGAGTCATAAGCTGAAATCAAGATTGTCAGGCAAAATATCAACAACCTCATATATGCAGATGATACCACTCTAATGGCAGAAAACAGAGGAACTAAAGAGCCTCTTGATGAGGGTAAAAGACGAGAGTGAAAATCTAGCTTAAAACTCAACTTTCAAAACATTAATATCATGGCATCCAGTCCCATCACTTCAGAGCAAAGAAAGGTAAAAAGTAGAAGCAGTGACAGATTTTCTTTTCTTGGGATCCACAGTCACTGTGTATGGTTAACACAGCCATGAAATTAGAAGACACTTGCTTCTTGGAAGGAAATATATGGTAAACCTAGACAATTAAAAAGCAGAGACATTACTTTGCCAATGAAAGTCTGTATAGTCAAAGCTATGGTCTTTCCAGTAGTCATGTATGGATGTGAGAGCTAGACCATAAAAAAGGCTGAGGCCAAAAGAATTGATGCTTTCTAGTTATGGTGCTGGAAAAGACTCTTAAGAGTCCCTTGGACAACAAGGAGATCAAACCAGTCAATCCTAAAGGAAATCAACCCTAATATTGATTGGCAGGACTAATGATTAAGCAGAAGCTCCAATACTTTGGCTACCTGATGCAAAGTGCCAACCGTTTGGAAAAGATCCTGATGATGGGAAAGATTGAAGGCAAAAGGATAAGAGGGCAGCAGAGGATAAGTTGATTAGACAGTATCACTGACTCAATGGACATGAACTTGAGCAAACTCCAGAGTGGAGGACAGGGAAGCCTGGTGCACTCCAGTCCTTGGGGTCACAAAGATTTGGACATGACTTGGTGACTGAACAACAAGAGTGATGTTAAAAACAAAACAAAACAAGCCACCCATAGAAATACTAAGTGTCTACACAAAGACTTATACATGAATGTTTACAGCAACTTTATTTGAAGTAGCTACCGGAAATAATCCAAATGTCCATCGGTTGTTTAATGGAGTAGCAAATATAGGTACTTAGCACTAGTCATTTAGCAATAAAAACCACTATACACACACAATATGGATGAATCTAAAAATCATTATGCTGCAATAAAGAAGCTAAACAAAAAAGAAATGCATGCTGTATGATTCCATATATATGGAAACCTAGAAATTGGAAAGTAACATCAAATGACAGAAAGTAGATCAGTAGTTGCCTCTGGGTACAGGAGCAGAAGGAGAGATGGACTGCAAGGGGGCATGAGGACACTTTTGGAGCTGTTAAAAATAAGATACGGACAAGGCAATTTTGTGTAATGATGTTTCTTTGCATTCTTTCAGTTAGCTGCATCATTTTTTTTTCCTCAGATAGAAATTTGTCTATTAAGTTTCTATGACTCTGTTTGATTTTATTTATGTATATAGTTTTCTTTCCTTTCAAAGATTATTTTAAAATTTAAGTTCCATTGGTTTAGAATAGCATTTCCTGGCATTTCAGTTGATGTACTAAATTCCAAAGAATAATTAATCACTTAGCAAAATCAAACACATTAAACAATTGTCAAAAGATAAAATTTGGAGCACACAACCAAAATTTGATAAACAAATTTCTATTTACTATGAGGAATGTTTAAGCCCTTAATTTTGTTATTTTTTTCATTTTTTACTGTTTTCTTAAGTTTTGATATTTAAAATTTAAAACTTAATGAAATATAGCTGCCTTATAGTATTTTACTAGTTTCAGGAGTATGGAATAGTGATTAAATGCCATACAAAATTATTATAAAATATTGACTATATTTTCTGTGTTGTACATTACATTTCTGTAACTTATTTATTTTATAATCAGCAGTTTATACCTCTTAGTTACCTTCACCTATTTTTCCCCTTCCCCTACTACTATCCCCTGTGGTAACCACTAGTTCTCTGTATCTATGAGATTGCTTTTGTTTCGTTTGTTCATTTGTTTTGTTTTTTAGATTCTACATATAATCAAAAATATACAGTATTTACCATTCTGACTTAGTTCACTAAACAAGTACCCTCCAAGCCCCATCCACACTGTCACAAATAGCAAAAGTTCATGAATTTTTTTGTGACTGAGTAGTATTTCACTCTGTGCATGTGTGTGTATTTATGTATGTCTACATACCACATCTTTTTATCCATTCATCTGTCAATGGACATGAGTTATTTTCACAGCTTTTTGAGTTGTTTTTGTTTCCTTTGGATAAATAGTAGTAAAATTGCTGAACTGTGTGGTAGTTCTATTTTTAATTTTTTGAGGAACCTCCATACTGCTTTCCATAGTGGCTGTATCAATTTACATTCCCACCGACAGAGCATATGGGTTTTTTTTTCTTCACATCCTTGCCCACACTTGTGATTTCTTATCTTATCGCCATTCTTACAGGTGTGAGATGGTATCTCATTATGGTTTTGATTTGCATTTCCCTGATGATCAATGATGTTGAGTCTCTTCCTGTGCTATTGGCCATCTGTATATCTTCTTTGGAAAAATGCCTATTCAGGTCTTCTGCCCATTTTTTAATTGGATTGTCTTTTTATATTGAGTTGTATGAGTTCCTTATACATTTTTGGACATTAGCTTCTTATCAGACATACTGTTTGCAAATATATTCTCCCATTCATTAGGTTGTCTTTTCATTTTTTGATGATTTACTTTTGTTTGCCAAAGCTTTTCAATTTGATTAGGTTATATTTGCTTGTTTTTGCTTCTGTTTCCCTTGCCTGAGGAGATAGCTACAAAAACACGTGAGTAATGATGCTTTTGATTTCCTAAAGGAATCACATCCTTATCAGAAGTTATATGCAGTGCAATCTCAGAATATCATTTAGCATTATCTTGGATGGAGACAAAAAGGATAATAAATCAGGCAAGGATCAGTTCAGAAAATATATATCCATTGGTTTTTCTTTAAAAAAAAAAAATTATTTATTTGGCTGGCCGGGTCTTAGTTGCGGCACGCGGGATCTTCAGTCTCCATTGTGGTATGCAGACTCTGAGCTGTGACATGTGAAATCTAGTTCCTGGACCAGGGATTGAACCCAGGTCCTCTGCACTGGGAGTGTGAAGTCTTAGCTGCTGGACCACCGAGGGAAGTCTCTATTGGTTTTTCTAATAAAGGATGTTTAATATTGGGAATTGAAGGACTGAAAATGTGAAGGAGGAACACAGAAGTATCATGAAGGTAGCAAATTGAGGAAACAACCACTGTCCTGGGACTGAGTGAACAAAGGGGAAAGGATATGGTAAGTAGGATCTGTAGGCTTGGAGGTGGGCCCTGCAGAGCTGAAAACTAGAACCAGGAGGGGTGCTTCCTGGCTGGCTAGAGCAGGCTTCTTGGAAACTCAGAGAAGGGACCCTCAGAGCCAGGAATTAACACCTGGGGAAGGGGTGCCAACCAGCAGATACTATCACTGGAATAAACTGAAGCTGGTTCTGGAATTGAAGACAAAAAATGGTACTAACTGCTGCTGGAGTGATGCTGACAGGACCAGCAAGAAAACAGAAAGGAGCAAATCCCTGCTTCCCCTTCTCATCTTCTAGTGTCAATAGGGGATTGACAGACCCTAATGGTAATACAGCAGGTAAAGCAGAAATGTAGCTTGTAGAGGCCGAGCCCCGGTATCACAAGGTCAAGAATGAGGGGTGACTTTGGAGCTTAGAGCTGAACTAGGTTAACCCAGAAAGTAAACATGCATTTGGTCCCCCCTCCTTTTTTAAAAATCCTAAACACCTGCTCGTTGCAGCTAAAAGACTCAACCAAAGGCCTGGGGCCAGAGAAGAAATGAGATCCAGTATTGGCAGGTCTGAAAATGCTTCCATTTTGGTAACTGAAAGCCAAAGGGATCACCCCTTCAGTACCATCAGAAACTCTGTGAGCCTTTATTTGGGTCATGACTGAATAAGAAGGTAGGCTGGGTTCCCAGCTCTTGCTTCTAGTAGATGGAAGACTTCCTGGATTCATTTGCACTTGGGACATGGGGAAGAACAGTCTTACAACCATCCTGGCTCTCCCAGAGAATCCAGAGGGACTTACTTCACATTTTAAGTTCTGCATCATCAAATTCTTCTAAAAAGCCAAGACAGCATATTAAAAAGCAGAGACATTACTTTGTCAACAAAGGTCTGTCTAGTCAAGGCTATGGTTTTTCCAGTGGTCATGTATGGATGTGAGAGTTGGACTATAAAGAAAGCTTAGCACAGAAGAATTGATACTTTTGAACTGTGGTATTGGAGAAGACTCTTGAGAGTCCCTTGGACTGCAAGGAGACCCAACCAGTCCATCCTAAAGGAAATCAGTCCTGAATATTCATTGGAAAGACTGATGCTGAAGCTGAAACTCCAATACTTTGGCCACCTGATGCAAAGAGCCGACTCATTTGAAAAGACCCTGATGCTGGGAAAGATTGAGGGCAGGAGGAGAAGGGAACAACAGAGGATGAGATGGCTGGATGGCATCACTGACTAAATGGACATGGGTTTGGGTGAACTTTGGGAGTTGGTGATGGACAGGGAGGCCTGGCATGCTGCGGTTCATGGAGTCACAAAGAGTCGGACACGACTGAACTGAACTGAAGACATCACCCATTCTTCCTTCTCTTCCTTTGTACCCTTTCCCTTTCTCATTTCTAATTTCTAACCATTTCTTTCCTTTTCCTTGTCTTTTTAAAAATTTTCCTCTTTTCTCTTTTTTCCACCCCTTTACTTTCTCTTCCACTACTCACTCTTCCTGGGAGGCAGGGGGCACAGAGTAGTATGACTGAAGGAGTATGAGGAAGGCCAAGCATTAAATCCTTATGACATTTACTTGCTTTATGATCTTAGTCGTTATTTTTCATTTTCATTTTTCAAAACTGGCAATGACAACACCTAGGCTGTATGTATTTTCTAAGATATACATGAAAGAATGTGAATGTAGTGCCTGATAATCTGTGTTTGATAAATAGTTGTCTCTGTATCCTCTTTCTTTATCAAATGCCCCTCTAGGTGTACCTTTAAAAATAACTTAATACTTGGCATATATCCTCTGAGGGTCCTCGGCTAAGCACTTAGACTCGGCTTGAATTCTTTTCCTGCAACACTGAATTAGTTATTTTAAGCTGACCATATTTCACCGAACTCATTCTCTGTCCTAATTATTCAGAAATTGTAGAGGCTTAAAATTCAGCTTGTCAGAATTACTGAGCTGGCATAGTTTGACTAAAATAAGGGAAAGTTTAAAGCACAAGGAAAAGAAAGGACAGACAGATCTGGACTCCCCTGGCTGGAATCAGTGGCAGGAACCACTAATGATTCAGATGGAAGGTTCAAGCCCTCAGCTGTCATCCACTCACATTCTGTGCCAGGATCAGCCGTCAGATACCACTCATGGTCATGGGCAAACTTGCCCTGGAGTTGGAAGGCAGCCATCAAAGGCACAGGAGGGTAGAAATAACATTCTCCTCTGTCCTCAGTGTTAGGACATCTTGCTGGTTAGTCACCTTTCAGTCCCTTGGAACTCTTAACTGAAAGTAGTTGCAGAGTCAGCAAGCCAGCCAGCAAGCTAATTGCCTTCTGGGCCAAGCAACATTGGAGAATTTATAAATTGTTTTCCTTTGCTATCCACTGAGTGCTGGCCAGGGTGAGCCTAGCCCTGTATCTTGAAATGGTCTTCTCTCCATGGACGAGGTTCAATAAGCTGTCAGCAATCAAGGAAGTCAGTGGTACCTCCACCGGAGAGAAGAGGTCAGGTTCTGGAGTCCCTCATCTTTCCCCTGAGGGAGCACAGGCGTACCTTTGGCCATGGCTAACTGAGTGGCCTGAGGTGTTCCTTGCATTCTCAAGAGCCTTGCAGGCATGATAGAGAGAGAGAGAACCTCTAGGAACTGAAGGGGAATTCCCTACCATGCAGTATCTTTGTGGTTTGAGTCCTGATTCCATAGTGAAGTTTTAGGGAATGCTCATTCTCAGGCTGAGGGGCCATTTCCATGTCGGGACACTTCCTGCTGGTGAGGGAAAGGATATCACTGGAGGTTATTAGTCAGTATGCATAAAAATTAAGTCTCGATATTAGAGGATTTTATTGATTAAAAAAAAAAAGAAAGAATGAAGTAGTAGATTTAGGCTTGGTTCAGCAACTCAATAATATCATTAAAACGCAGGCCCTTTCCATCATTTTGTTCTTTTCTTCCTCAGATGTGTCACGTCATGGTGGCAAAATGGCTTCTGCGACAGTGCCAACCATCATATCTTCACCCAACTGCCTTCATGACAGAAGCTTGAAGCCACCCTTGTTTGACATTATGTATGCCCCATGGGGAAATCCATTTGATTCAGGTTCCTGAGAGATATGATTTCCAAGACTATCCCCCTGTACTTGAAGTATGACAAGATTAATTTCCTGCCAATGCCCTGCCTTGAGTCATAATATCATCTAATATTCATGGAGCACTTAATACATTCCAAGTCAAACACTTTTATATGAATATTTTCATCAATCTTCATAACAACTTCATGAGAAAGATAATATTATTATTATCCTCATTTTACATATGAGGAAATGAAAGTTTAGAGCCTTTCAAAAAGTGGGTCTCTATCCATTAGTAGACCATGAACTAGATTGAGTGGGTCATGACTAGCAAATATATATATATATGTATGTATGTATGTGTATATATATATATGAAGGCAATGGCACCCCACTCCAGTACTCTTGCCTGGCAAATCCCATGGATGGAGGAGCCTGGAAGGCTGCAGTCCATGGGGTCGCGAAGAGTCGGACACGACTGAGCTACTTCGCTTTCACTTTTCGCTTTCATGCATTGGAGAAGGAAATGGCAACCCCACTCCAGTGTTCTTGCCTGGAGAATCCCAGGGACGGGGGAGCCTGGTGGGCTGCTGTCTATGGGGTCGCACAGAGTCGGACACAACTGAAGTGACTTAGTAGCAGTAGCAGCATGTATGTGTGTGTGTGTGTGTGTGTATGTATATATATATATATATATATATATATATATATATATATAACAGAATCAATTGGTAAGTGGTAAGTGCTTCGGTTCAGTCACTCAGTCATGTACGATTCCTTGTGACCCCACGTACTGTAGCACACCAGGCTTCCCTGTCTATTACCAACTCCCAGATCTTACTTAAACTCATGTCCATTGGGTCAGACGTGTTAGTAAGTATGAGTCAATAAGTGCTTAGAACAAATCAAAAACAACTATTGTTTTTATTAAGCTTTTGGTTCAATTTATATAAGTATATGTGTGTTAGAATACTACATTAAATATATGTCTTATTGAGAACTACAGTTTAGAAACATTTGAAAGCCTATAGTTTTAAGAGTTTAACTAACTTGCTCAAGGTCATGGTAAATTATGAAATTGCAATTTGGATCTGTGCAGCCTGAGACCAGAACGGGGTCCTCAATCCTTTTGCATTGCTGCCAGGTTACCTTAGAACATAGTGAGCCCAAGATGGGATGAGAGAAGAGCAGGAAGAGAATGGGTGAAAAGCAGCTGGAGAATGGAGGAAGAGCACTGGATATTCAGAACTCTCTTGGTTCCTCTTTTACTGGCATCTTGGGTGCAAAATCTTTCGTAGGAGAAAGGGCCAGTGGCATTCTCTGGACAGTCCTCAGTGTGGGGTACCAAGGACTGTAGCAGCCATGGGTCCTGGTTCCCCAGAATAGTCTTGGTTGATGCCGGCTATAATTATTAATAGCCACTCTTGCATTCACACATCTCTCCTGCTTGAAGCAAAACATGTATCTGCTTGCTCTATTGATGCTACTCCTGTTTAGATTTTTAGGGCCAGGAGGGATCTAAGTTGAAATCCTGAGTGTTTTGCATGAGGAAAGTAAGACCCAAGAGGTGAAGTGATATGCAAAGGTCACTAAGAAAGTGATGATGGGCCTGCACTAGAGCTCAGACCTCTGGATCTCAGACTGTGCTTTCTACTAGCATCACTTGTATCCTGACTGTGAGCTTTGCAGAAGGTGGTGGGCTGCAGGAAGGAATGGTGCACATGCCCAGGAGAAGATGTCCTACTTCTTTAGCATCTCCAGAGGGCTGCCAGGTGGGGTGGGATTGTCTCTTGGGAGTGTGGGAAACAGACTGGAGAGAAAGAGGCTGCGCTGCCTCTGGGCTTATTTTTCTTAGTACAAGATGAAACTTTCTTCCAGGCAGCCTTTTTTTTTTTTTTTTTTTTTTTTTTTACAAAAATAATTTGAGACTGTTTTCCAGGGCAGAATATACTGTACAGTCTTTGTGCCCACAGCACCTGTAGGAGGGGGTTGAATTGAAGTTTTGTTCCAAATTCTAAAAGTTTATGGTCCATTTAACTGTGCAGCAGAGTTTAATGTTGGCAAATGTTGGTGTTTGTTTTAGTTTCTGAAAGTTGCTAACCATTTTCCCTTTCTTGGAGAGGAGAGCAGGCCTAGGGGGAAGTCAGGGCCATAATAGAGACAGGGTGACCAGGGTAGGCAGTGTTTAGGTGTCAAGTCTTAATGGACCAGTGGACATTTCTGCTTGATGCCATTAGCATGACCGTGTTCTAGCCTGGCCTCCTGGAACATGGAGCTAAGCCCACAGAGGCTGAGGAGCTTGAGGTGTTGTCTGAGACCAAGCATGCATTTTAATGGAAAAGCCACAGCCTGCAGAGCCAAATACACATTCCTACAGAAGAGAAACATTTTTGCATTTGCTCAGCCCTGCTCTCCTCACTTTGTTACCCTCTAAACCATATCCATCATACCCTCAATGAATCTGGCAGGCGAGAAAGGCAGATGGCCTTAGATAGACTGGCTAAACTGAGTCCACTGCTGAAGCGCTGAAAGTAGTTACTGTGGGCCTCCCTCCATTATGTGTAAGATCACAGACTAGAGCATCATGTGAATGAGCGGTCCTCTGAGCATCAAGCAGTAAGCAATGTTGCCTTGAGTATGGAATACCAGCTGGCTTCACTTTGGAATCCTGGAAGCAAATTGCTTTTAAGAAACACATAAATCTAAGATTTCATGACACATTACCATAATAACTATCAGTTCAGTTCAGTTCAGTCACTCAGTCGCGTTCGACAGAGCGCAGGCGGCTGCGAGGGCGCACAGAGCGCGGCCAAGAGGAGCTACCCCACGTCCGAGGTCAGGGTCAGAAGCCTGGAGGACCCCATGCCCAAGGGGCAGTGGCCAAGCGGAGTTACTCCACGTCCGAGGTCAGGGGCAGCGGCCAAGAGTGCCAGGCTGCGACGGCGCAGGAACTGCCGAGAGGAGCTACCCCAGGTCCAAGGTCAGGGGCAGCTGCCGAGAGTGCCAGGCTGCGACGGCACAGGAACGGCCGAGAGGAGCTACCCCAGGTCCAAGGTCAGGGGCAGCTGCTGAGAGTGCCAGGCTGCGACGGCACAGGAACGGCCGAGAGGAGCTACCCTATGTCTGAGGTCAGGGGCGGCAGCCGAGAGGAGGTACCTCGTGTCCAAGGTCAGGGGTGGTGGCGAGAGTGCCAGGCTGCGACAGAGCAGGAGCAGCTGCTGAGAGGAGCTACCCCCAACCCGAGGCCAGGGGCCGCGCCCGGGAGGAGCAACCCCACATCCAAGGAGCAGTGGCTGAGCCAGAGCAGGAGGGCCTAGAGGAGCTATTCCACGTTCAAGGTCAGGAGGGGTGGTGGTGAGGAGATACCCCTCATCCAAGGTAAGGAGCAGTGGCTGCGCTTTGCTGGAGCAGCCGTGAAGAGATACCCCACTTCCAAGGTAAGAGGAACCCAAGTAAGATGGTAAGTGTTGCAAGAGGACATCAGAGGGCAGACACACTGAAACTATACTCACAGAAAACTAGTCAATCTAATCACACTAGGACCATAGCCTTGTCTAACTCAATGAAACTAAGCCATGCCCGTAGGGCAACCCAAGACGGGCAGGTCATGGTGGAGAGGTCTGACAGAATGTGTTCCACTGGAGAAGGGAATGGCAAACCACTTCAGTATTCTTGCCTTGAGAACCCCATGAACAGTATGAAAAGGCAAAATGATAGGATACTGGAAGGGGAACTCCTCAGGTCAGTAGGGGCCCAATATGCTACTGGAGATCAGTGGAGAAATAACTCCAGAAAGAATGAAGGGATGGAGCCAAAGCAAAAACAATACCCAGTTGTGGATGTGACTGGTGTTAGAAGCAAGGTCTGATGCTGTAAAGAGCAATATTGCACAGGAACCTGGAATGTCAGGTCCATGAATCAAGGCAAATTGGAAGTGGTCAAACAGGAGATGGCAAGAGTGAACGTTGACATTCTAGGAATCAGCGAACTGAAATGGACTGGAATGGGTGAATGCTATAGTGTAGTAGTATCGTCACTATAGTATAGTAACCATAATCATGAGTCTGGGTAAGTCTCCTTCTCTCACCTCATTACTTTCCCTTAATCCCCATTCACACCACACTCATCCAGGAGCTCGATGCCCCGCTGCTTAGACTATGGCAAGAATCTCCCATCTCATCTCTTTGCCTCTATAGACTCTTGCTACTCTTTATGCAAAACTGTCTTACCCCTGGGTACCATAAGGTATATTCTCTCTCCTTAGTGGGTTTTGTTTAGTATGGACACCCCAGCACCCAGTATACAGATGCCCAACTGATGTTTGCTAAAAAAAAAAAATGAATGCATAACCCAGGTGTGTAGTGATGAGTTTGTACATGGGCAATGCCTCTGTAAATTTATTTCTAACTTACCTTTAAAAAGGAGGAAGTGGGACTTGGGGAAGGAGCTCTGATCCATGAGTCAGAAGACTTGGCTTTGAGAGTCAGCTGTGCCACTTTGCATTCATTTCCTCATTTATATTACAAACTGTGATACAGATATTGTTCTCATTCCATTTTAAAGAAGAGTTAACTGAGACATAGTGATATTAATGGATTAATGGACCTACCCAAGGTACACAGCTTGAGTTCCCAGGCACTGTGAGTCTGCAGCCTGTTTAACCACTCTGCTAAACTGCCATGCAACCCTGGCCAAATTAATAATCTCTGGACTCAGCCTCCTCCTCTGTGAAATGAAAAGCCTGAATGCTGGCAATCTCTATAAATCCTGCAGTTATTCTGTGACTCTGCGCTTCTTGATTCCAAACATCCACAGAAATACATGATGGAACTGCAGTGAATTGTGACCTGTGTTATGAGTTGAGGGTAGGTCAGAGAACTGTAGTATTCCATGGAGAAGCAGCACACATTTTCAGCCAGCAGCTGAAATCCAAACTTCTGGCACATGGCCAACCTTGCCCTCCATCCAGAGACCTAGTTCCCTGGGGAGTCCATCCGGCCCACTCCTGAATCCTCATCCTCTGGTCATATCCTCATTAGCAATGAAGGCATGCAGGCCCAACTGACTTCTAGATCAGGCGGTTGTTCACCTATGGGCTATTATTTAAGGGATGTCAAGGCCCATGTGCCCTAGATGGTTGGAAGACCTTGTTAAAATGGCTACATGTTATTAATTGGGGCTGCTGATGCTATCTTATAACTGTACTCACGTGATTCTCCTTCTGTGACTGGGACTTTTGCTCAGAAATCTTGAATTTGCTTTTTCTTTGTACACTTTAAATGTTGGATGTGTCCATGATGCAGCTTTCAGCTATTTTCTCTTCCAGGGTAGCCACATTCATTGTCATATCCAGACCTGACTTTTCCTTAAAATCTCTGAATTTCTAGCTAATTTCAAATATTAGTACTTGCTATGTCTCTGAACCCTCACCCTGCCCCAGTCAAGCACTCCAGAGTTCAATATTTCCCAAGCTGAGCCACCTAGAGGTAGAAGATAGAAATAAGTATAATATTTGTGAAATAAATAAACGCTGAAATATGAATAAAAGGATTAGTATAGGTTTAGATGTTCACATGTTCCTTAGGAAATGGAACTATTTTAATGTCTGAGAACAAGGGGCATATCTAATTTACTGTACTTTGGACTCTAGTATGGTGCCTGGATCATAGTAGGTGGTCAAAAAAATTATGCTGAAATGAACACAAAACAAGGAAAACCCAAAACTTGTAAGTTTGTAGAGTAGGAAATAAAAGGTCCAGAAGAGGGCAGACACTTGTGGGATAATGCAAAATGGGATTTGGCTTGTAGGATCAACATGGGAACACTGGACCCCATGATACAAAGAACAGTGGAGGAGGGGCCAGCTCATAGTAAACAATCAGACTTTGCTTATTTCACTCAACTGGTTAGGGCCAACTCAGCTCTTAAGACAATGCCTTTGTCTTGGTGGCTGGAGAGTAATTTATTTACTTTGGCAAATGCCTAACCCTTGATACAGATCCAGGGTGATACTTCCATGAAGAATCAGCGTGTTACATAGTTTTCTTTTTTTTTTTCTCTTTCTTTTATATCATCAGTTTCTCTGAAAAGCCAATCACTGACATGGCCCGAGGTAGTTTTTATGGCTCCTCATGTCCTGAGTAGTCATAAGATCAAGCAAGGGTAGCTATCCGTGTGAATACTTATAAAAGCTTTTGGAAAATATGTTTTTCCCTCTCATAAATAGTCTCTAGCTGGCAGAAAGTTTGTGGACACGCAAGGTGAGATATTCCAACTCTGATGATGACCTGTTGAGTCAACTGTGGTATACTGCATCTGCATTCCCTAATGCCTGAATCAGAAGTCTTTATTCCAGGCAAATATCTCAAATATGCAGAATCAGTTCTCTTACAAGCAGTGGGATGCTCTGGGACTGACTGAGTTTTGGGAGCTATGAGTTTTATCACTGATGCCTTGGACAACTGTCTCAGAGATGCAGCTTCTCCTTTTGGCTTAAATGTATTCCTCCTCAAAGCAAGTGCTCCCCTTAATAGAAAGTTCTTCCATGAGTAATGAGACATTGGGGATACTTAAGAGGGTCCATGTGGTATATGCCAGCAGCAAGAGAAGGAGACAGGCTTCAGCTTTAGACTAGATGGTAGGTGGGGCAGTGGGCCCCAGGAGGGCTTGGCTATCAATACTGGGAGCTGGTCAGAACTACAGAGTGGTGAGGGGAGATGGTGGTAGAAGGAAGAGTGGTCTCTGATTTAGCTGTGGGGCTGGTTGGGTTGTGGGTCTGAGCAGTAAAGCTGACTTTAATCAGCCAAATAGAATAGTTAAGGAGGTTCCTTAAAAAACTAAAATATAGCTACCATATGCCCCTGTGATCCCACTCCTGGGCATATACCCAGAGAAAAACGTGGGTGGAAATGACACATGCACCCTAATGGTCACAGCAGCACTGTTTGCAATAGCCAACACGTAGAAGCAACCTAAACGTCCATTGACAGAGGAATGGATAAAGAAGGTGTGGTACATACCTACAATGGAAGATTTCTCAGTCATTAAAAAGAATGAAATGATGCCATTTGCAGCAACATGGATGGACCCAGAGATGGACATACTAAGTGAAGTGTGTCAGACTGAGGAAAATTTTTATATGACATCCCTTTCCCTTGTATGTGGAATCTAAAAAGAAATGATACAAACGAACTTATTTACAAAATGGAAAGAGACTCACAGACTAAGAGAATGAACTTATGGTTGCCAGAAGGGGAAGAACCAGGGGAAGGAATAGTTAGAGGGTTTAGGATCGACATGTACACACTACTATATTTAAAATGGATAACCAATAAGATCCTACTGTACAGCACAGGGAACTCTGCTCAATGTTATGTGGCAGCCTGGATGGGAGGGGACTTTGGGAGAGAATGGATACATGTATATTGTATGACTGAGTTCCTTTGTTGTCCCCCTGAAACTATCACAACTTTGTTAATTGGCTATACTCCAATATAAAATAAAACGTTAAAAATATCTTCTGGAAACACTGAAGAATAGTCCTTATAGCTCTTAGCTGCCAATAAAAATTCCTAAATGAAAAACAAAGCTCATTGGTTATGGCTGAGTAAATGGTTTAAGTCTAAGCCTTGAGGAATGGTGGAGTTGAGGTTAACTTTTTTCTGCCCTTGCTAGAATTAGGGCAGAAACTGCCACAAATTAACATTCTTTTGGTGTGTCCTGGGGCTGTCAGCTATGAGAAGTTAGGAAATACAGAGGAAGACCTGAATAAAGGGCTGATCAATCTGTTCTGGATTTATTTTCCATCTATTCATGCTGAAGCTGAAACTCCAGTACTTTGGCCACTTGATGCAAAGAACTGGCTCATTTGAGAAGACCCTGATGCTGGGAAAGATTGAAGGTGAGAGGAGAAGGGGATGACAGAGGATGAGATGGTTGGATGGCATCACTGACTCAATAGACGTGACTTTGAGTAAACTTCAGGAACTGGTGACGGGCAGGGAGGCCCAGTGTGCTGCAGTCCATGGGCTTGCAAAGAGTCAGACACGACTGAGCAACTGAACTGAACTGATTCATTCTAAGTCTATTGTCTGTGCACTTTTCTTTGGCTGTTCCTTGAAAGTCATGTCTTTCAGCTCTCAGTATGTTCACAGTTTAGGTCTGCTTCCTTAATTGGATTCTCAAAGATCACTATTTCTTCTCAACCTCTACCAAGGTACATCAATATTTCTTTCTCTAAATCTCCTATGTCTCTAACACATGGCTTTTTGGAACACAGCTCTTCAATCTCACCAAGAACAGGCAGAAAAACATTTCTATTGCATCCATAGCTCTATTGTAGTATAGTGAATAGTGAAGTCGCTCAGTCGTGTCCAACTCTTTGTGACCCCATGGACTGTAGCCTATCAGGCTCCTCTGTCCATGGAATTTTCCAGGCAAAAGTGCTGGAGAGGATTGCCATTTCTTTCTCCAGGGGATCTTCCCAACCCAGGAATTGAACCCCGGTCTCCCGCATTGTAGGCAGACACTTAGTCTGAGCCACCAGGGAAGCCATTCTAGTATAGATTCTAACATAAACTAGAATTACAGCCTATTTCCATTTTCCCTATCTTAGTCTTTTGATGAAACTATATTGAACACTAGAACCCAGACATATTATCTTATATAAATGTATGAAATTTCTGTATAATTTTAGTAAATTCAAATATTTCCCTTTTGGTGCATTATCCATCTTATTTAGAAAAAATTCTGTATCTTAGTCTCATTAATATGATATTATATTTTCCATAATACATTTAAATATTTTCTTTAACCTTTAAGTCTTTCTGTGGCTGTTTTTTATGTATGGTATAATGTGGGAAATTAAATTTTCTTTTAATCTGGCTTGCCAGGTGTCACAGCACCATTTTTGAACTGTGCCTTCCTTTCTCCTGTCAGCTACTATAAATTAAGGCTCCATATATGTCTGTGTTTGGTTTCAAACTATCTTTTATTCTGTTGATCTATTTGTCTATCCCTAGACCAGAACTACATCCTTTTAACTACTATACCATGAAAATAAACCTCACTTCTGATAGGGTCTATCTCTTGCCTTTTCACCAACAACGTTTCTTTACAGGGATTTAATTAACGTTTCACTGAATTTATACATCAACTTAGAGGTGGACTGAATTCTTAATGACACTGATTCTTCCTACTCATGGGTATGTTATGGCATTCCCTTTACTTCAGTCTTCTGTAATATCAGTCAATAAAGTTTTATGTTTCTCCATAAAAATCTACACTTTTGTTATATTTATTGTAAGCTTGTGTGTGTGTGTGTGTATAGTTATTGTTTTGTTTAATGGGATCTTATGTAAGATAACTCAGCAGTGGCCACAGGACTGGAAAAGGTCAGTTTTCACTCCAGTCCCTAAGAAAGGCAATGCAAAGAATGCTCAAACTACCGCACAATTGCACTCATCTCACACGCTAGCAAAGTAATGCTCAAAATTCTCCAAGCCAGGCTTCAACAATATGTGAACTATGAAATTCCAGATGTTCACGCTGGTTTTAGAAAAGGCAGAGGAACCAGAGATCAAATTGCCAACATCCGCTGGATCATTGAAAAAGCAAGAGAGTTCCAGAAAAATCTATTTCTGCTTTATTGACTATGCCAAACCCTTTGACTATGTGGATCACAATAAACTGTGGAAAATTCTGAAAGAGATGGGAATACCAGACAACCTGACCTGCCTCTTGAGAAATCTGTATGCAGGTCAGGAAGCAACAGTTAGAACTGGACATGGAACAACGGACTGGTTCCAAATAGAAAAAGGAGTACGTCAAGGCTGTATATTGTCACCCTGCTTATTTAACTTATATGCAGAGTACATCATGAGAAATGCTGGGCTGGAAGAAGCACAAGCTGGAATCAAGATTTCTGGGAGAAATATCAATAATCTCAGATATGCAGATGACACCACCTTTATGGCAGAAAGTGAAGAAGAACTAAAGAATCTCTTGACGAAAGTGAAAGAGGAGAGTGAAAAAGTTGGCTTAAAGCTCAACATTCAGAAAACAAAGATCATGGCATCCAGTGCTATCACTTCATGGCAAATATATGGATAAACAGTGGAAACAGTGCCAGACTTTTATTTTGGGGGGCTCCAAAATCACTGCAGATGGTGACTGCAGGTATGAAATGAAAAGACTCCTGCTCCTAGGAAGAGAAGTTATGACCAACTTCAGTTCAGTTCAGTCGCTCAGTCTTGTCCGACTCTTTGCGACCACATGAACTGTAGCACACCAGGCTTCCCTGTCCATCACCAGCTCCCAGAGTCTACCCAAACCCATGTCCATTGAGTCGGTGATACCATCCAACTACCTTATCCTCTGTTGTCCCCTTCTCCTCTGGCCCTCAATCTTTCCCAGCATCAGGGTCTTTTCAAATGAGTCAGCTCTTTGCATCAGGTGGCCAAAGTATTGGAGTTTCAGCTTCAGCATCAGTCCTTCCAATGAACACCCAGGAATGATCTCCTTTAGGATGGACTGGTTGGATCTCCTTGCAGTCCAGGGACTCTCAAGAGTCTTTTCCAACACCACAGTTCAAAAACTTGAATTCTTTGGTGCTCAGCTTTCTTTATAGTCCAACTCCCACATCCATACATGACTACTGGAAAAACCATAGCCTTGACTAGATGGACCTTTGTTGGCAAAGTAATGTCTCTGCTTTTTAATATGCTATATAGGTTGGTCATAACCTTCCTTCCAAGGAGTTCAGTTCAGTTCAGTCGCTCAGTCATGTCCGACTCTTTGCAGTCCCATGAATCGCAGCACGCCAGGCCTTCCTGTCCATCACCAACTCCCGGAGTTCACTCAAACTCACGTCCATCGAGTCAGTGATGCCATCCAGCCATCTCATCCTCTGTCATCCCCTTTTCCTCCTGTCTCCAATCCCTCCTAGCATCAGTCTTTTCCAATGAGTCAACTCTTCACGTGAGGTGGCCAAGTAATGGTTTCAGCTTTACCATCATTCCTTCCAAAGATATCCCAGGGCTGATATCCTTTAGAATGGACTGGTTGGATCTCCTTGCAGTCCAAGGGACTCTCAGGAGTCTTCTCCAACACCACAGTTCAGAAGCATCAATTTTAAGCATCTTTTAATTTCATGGCTCCACTCACTATCACATATTAAAAAGCAGAGACATTACTTTGCCAACAAAGGTCTGTCTAGTCAAGGCTATGGTTAAGTTTTATTTCTTTTTCCCTCAATACATGCACTTAAGACTATACATTTTTCAAAATGAGAGGGAAGCTGAAGAGGGAGGGGACATGTATACCTATGGCTGATTCATTTTGATGTTTGGCAGAAACCAACACAATTCTGTAAAGTAGTTCTCTTTCAATTAAACAATTAATTAGTTAAGAAAGACTATACATTCCTCTTTAAGTGCTGCTTTAGCTGCATCCAACACATTTTGAAGTGCAGTGTTATTTACCATTAGTTCTGTTATTTTATAATTAAATTATGATATTTACCTTGGCCCAACATGCATGATTACTCTCCCCACTTAATTAGATTTTTTAAGAAATTAATTTATTTAATTGGAGGCTAATTACTTTACATATTGTGGTGGCTTTTTCTGTACATTGACATGAATCAGCCATGAGTGTACATGTGTCCACCCATCCCAAACCACATCCCACTTCCCTTCCCATCCCATCCCTCTGGGTTGTGCAAAACAATTCATGGGCTTTGAGTTCCTTGTTTCATATATCGGACTTGGACTGGTCATCTGTTTCCTATATAGTAATATACATGTTTCAGTGTTATTCTCTCAAATCATTCCACCCTCACCTTCTCCCACAGAGTCCAAAACTCTGTTCCTTATATCTGTGTCTCTTTTGCCGTCTCACATATAGGGTCATTGTTACCATCTTTCTAAATTCCATATATATGCATTAATATACTGTCTTGGTGTTTTTTTCCCTGACTTACTTCACTTTGTATAATAGGCTCCAGTTTCATCCACCTCATTAGAACTGATTCAAATGAATTCTTTTTAATAGCTGAGTAATATTCTATTGTGTATATATACCATGGCTTTCCTATCCATTTGTCTGTCGATGGACATCTAGGGTGCTTCCATGTCCTGGCTATTGTAAACAGTGCTGCTATGAACACTGGGGTACATGTGTCTCTTTCAATTCTGGTTTCCTAGGTGTGTATGCCCCAGAGAAGGCAATGGCACCCCACTCCAGTACTCTTGTCTAGAAAATCCCATGGATGGAGGAGCCTGGTGGGCTGCAGTCCACGGGGTTGCGAAGAGTCAGACACGACTGAATGACTTCACTTTCACATTTCACTTTCATGCATTGGAGAAGGAAATGGCAACCCACTCCAGTGTTCTTGCCTGGAGAATCCCAGGGACGGGGGAGCCTGGTGGGCTGCCGTCTATGGGGTCACACAGAGTCGGACACGACTGAAGTGACTTAGCAGCAGCAGCAGGTGTGTATGCCCAGCAGTGGGATTGCTGGGTCATATGGCAGTTCTATGTCCAGTTTTTTAAGATCTCCACACTATTCTCCATAGTGGCCATACTAGTTTGCATTCCCACCAACAATGTAAGAGGGTTCCCTTTTCTCTACCCTCTCCAGCATTTATTGTTTGTAGACTTTTTGATCACAGCCATTCCAACCTGCGTGAGATGGTATCTCATTGTGGTTTTGATTTGCATTTCTCTGATAATGAGTGATGTTGAGCATCTTTTCATGTGTTTGTTAGCCATCTGTATGTCTTCTTTGGAGACATGTCTGTTAAGTTCCTTGGCCCATTTTTTGATTGGGTCATTTATTTTTTGCAGAATTGAGCTACAGGAGCTGCTTGTATATTTTTGAGATTAATTATTTGTCAGTTGCTTCATTTGCTATTATTTTCTCTCATTCTGAAGGCTGTCTTTTCTCCTTGCTTATAGTTTCCTTCATTGTTCAAAAGATTTTTATGTTCAACTGGGTCCCATTTGTTTATTTTTGCTTTTATTTCCATTACTCTGGGAGATGGGTCATGGAGGATCCTGCTGTGATTTATGTCAGAGAGTGTTTTGCCTATGTTTTCTTCTAAGAGTTTTATAGTTTCTGCTCTTACTTTTAGTTCTTTAATCCATTTTGAGTTTATTTTTGTGTGTGTATGGTGTTAGAAAGTGTTCTAGTTTCATTCTTTTACAAGTGGTTGACCAGTTTTCCCAGCACCACTTGTTAAAGAGATTGTCTTTTCTCCATTGTATATTCTTGCCTCCTTTGTCTAAGATAAGGTGTCCATAGGTGCATGGATTTATCTCTGGGCTTTCTATTTTGTTCCATTAATCTATGTTTCTGTCTTTGTGCCAGTACCATACTGTCTTGATGACTGTGGCTTTGTAGTCTAGTCTGAAGTCAGGCAGGTTGATTCTTCCAGTTCCTCTCTTCTTTCTCAAGATTGCTTTGGCCATTCAAGGTTTTTTGTGTTTCCATACAAATTGTGAAATTATTTGTTCTAGCTCTGTGAAAAATACTGTTGGTAGCTTGATAGGGTTTGCATTGAATCTATACATTACTTTGGGTAGTATACTCATTTTCACTATATTGATTCTTCCAATCCACGAACACGGTATATTTCTCCACCTATTTGTGTCTATTTCATCAGTGTTTTATAGTTTTGTTTCTTAGGTAAATTTATTACTAAGTACTTTATTATTTTTGTTGCAATCATGAATGGAATTGTTTCCTTAATTTCTTGTTAGTGTATAGGAATGCAAGGGATTTATGTGTGTTAATTTTATATCTTGGAACTTTACTATATTGATTGATTAGCTCTAGTAATTTTATGGTGGTGGCTTTAGGGTTTTCTATGTACAGGATCATGTCATCTGCAAACAGTGAGAGTTTTACTTCTTCTTTTCCAATCTGGATTCCTTTTTTTTTTTCCTTTTCTTCTCTGATTGCTGTGACTAAAACTTCCAAAACTATGTTGAAGAGTAGTGGTAAGAATGGGCACCCTTGTCTTGTTCCTGACTTTAGGGGAAATGCTTCCAATTTTTCACCATTGAGGATAATGTTTACTGTGGGTTTATCATATAATTATTATGTTGAGGTATGTTCCTTCTATGCCATCTTTCTGGAGAGTTTTTATCATAAATGGGTGTTGAATATTGTCAAAGTCTTTCTCTGCATCTATTGAGATAATCATATGTTTTTTATCTTTCAATTTGTTAATGTGGTGTATAGCACTGATTAAATATGCAAATATTGAAGAATCCTGCATCCCTGGGATAAAGCCCACTTGGTCACGGTGTATGATCTTTTTAATATGTTGTTGGATTCTGTTTGCTAGAATTTTGTTGAGGATTTTTGCACCTATGTTCATCAGTGATATTGGCCTGTAGTTTTCTTTTCTTCGTGGCATCTTTGTCTGGTTTTGGTATCATGGTGATGGTGGCCTCATAGAATGAGTTTGAGTTTGCCTTCCTCGGCAATTTTCTGGAAGAGTTTGAGTAGGAGAGATGTTAGCTCTTCCCTAAATTTTTGGTAGAATTCACCTGTGAAGGCATCTGGTCCTGGACTTTTGTTTGTTGGAAGATTTTTGATTATAGTTTTAATTTCCATGCTTGTGATGGGTCTGTTAAGATTTTCTATTTCTTCCTGGTTCAGTTTTGGAAGGTTATGCTTTTCTAAGAATTCATCCATTTCTTCCAAGTTGTCCATTTTATTGGCATATAGTTGCTGATAGTAGTCTCTTATGATCCTTTGTATTTCTGTGTTGTCTGTTGTGATTTCTCCATTTTCATTTCTAATTTTGATGATTTTATTCTTCTCTCTTTTTTCTTGATGAGTCTGGCTAATGGTTTGTCTATTTTATTTATCTTCTCAAAGAACCAGCTTTTAGTTTTGTTGATTTTTGCTATAGTCTACTTTGTTTCTTTTTCACTTATTTCTGCTCTGTTTTTTTATGATTTCTTTCCTTCTACTAAAGTTGGGGTTCTTCATTTCTTCTTCTTCTAGTTGCTTTAGGTGTAAGGTTAGGTTATTTATTTGATTTTTCTCTTGTTTCTTGAGGTAAGCTTGTATTGCTATGAACCTTTATCTTAGCACTGCTTTTATTGAATCCTATATGTTTTGGATTGTCATGTTTTCATTTGTTTCTATGCATATTTTGATTTCCTTTTTGACTTCTTCCAGGATTTGTTGGTTATTCAGAAGCATGTTATTTAGCCTAGCTATGTTTGTATTTTTAATAGTTTTTTTTCCCTGTAGTTGACATCTAATCTTACCTCATTGTGATCAGAAAAAATGCTTGAAATGATTTTGAATTTTTTGAATTTACCAAGGCTAGATTTATGGCCCAGGATGTGATCTACCCTGGAGAATGTTCCATGTGCACTTGAGAAAAAGGTGAAATTCATTGTTTTGGGTAAAATGTCCTATAGATATCAATTAGGTCTAACTGGTCCATTGTACCATTTAAAGCTTTTGTTTCATTGCTAATTTTCTGTTTGGTTGATCTATCCATAGGTGTAAGTGGGGTATTAAAATCTCCCACTGTCCTTGTGTTACTGTTAATTTCCCCTTTCATAATTGTTAGCATTTGCCTCACATATTGTGGTTCTCATAAGTTGGGTGCACATATATTTATAATTGTTGTATCTTCTTCTTGGATTGATCCTTTAATCATTATGTAGGGTCCTTCTTCATCTCTTTTCACGGTCTTTGTTTCAAAGTCTATTTTATCTGATATGAGTACTGCTACTCCTGCTTTCTTTTGGTCTCTTTTGAAATATCTTTTTCCAGCCCTTCACTTTTAGTCTGTATGTGTCCCTTGGTTTGAGATGGGTCTCTTGTAGACAGCATATACAGGGGTCTTGTTTTTGTATCCATTCAGCCAGTCTCTGTCTTTTGGTTGGGGAATTCAATCCATTTACATTTAAAGTGATTATTAATAAGTATGATCCCATTGCCATTTACTTTGTTGTTTGGGGTCCGATTTTATACAACTTTTCTGTGTTTCCTGTCTAGAGAAGATCCTTTAGCATTTGTTGAAGAGCTGGCTTGGTGGTGCTGAATTCTCTCAGTTTTTGCTTGTCTGTAAAGTTTTTGATTTCTCTTTCATATCTGAATGATGTCCTTGCTGGGTATAGTAATCTGAGTTGTAAGTTTTTCTCTTTCATCATTTTAAGTATGTCCTGCCATTCCCTTCTGGCCTGAAGAGTTTCTATTGAAAGATCAACTGTTATCCTTATGGGGATCCCCTTATATGTTATTTGTTGCTTTTCCCTTGCTGCTTTTAATATTTGCTCTTTGTGTTTGATCTTCATTAGTTTGATTAATATGTGTCTTGGGCTGTTTCACTGTGGGTTTATCCTGTTTGGGACTCTGGGTTTGTTGGACTTGGGTGGCTATTTCCTTCCCCATTTTAGGGAAGTTTTCAATTATTATCTCCTCAAATATTTTCTCATGCCCTTTCTTTTTGTTGTCTTCTTCTGGGACACCTATGATTTAAATGTTGGGGCATTTAATATTGTCCCAGAGGTCTCTGAGGTTGTCCTCATTTCTTTTAATTCTTCTTTCTTTTTTCATCTCTGATTCATTTATTTTCACCATTCTATCTTCCACCTCCTTATCCTTTCTTCTGCCTCAGTTATTCTACTGTTGGTTCCCTCCAAAGTGCTTTTGATCTGAGTTATTGCATTATTCATTATTGACTAACCTTCTTTATTTCTTCTAGGTCCTTGTTAAACATTTCTTGCATCTTCTCCATCCTTGTCTCTAGTCTATTTATCTGTAACTCCATTTTGTTTTTAAAATTCTGGACCATCTTTACTATTATTATTCTAAATTCTTTTTCAGATAGACTCCCTATCTGAATTAGATTTTTTTAATTTTCATTTTTAATTTTGTCTTTTTACAATTTTCTCTACCAATCTTACACATCTTTTATTGCTTACATTTCTAATATCCTTAGAGTATTTGTTGACTATCAGGTCTATTATCTTGATGAAATTTTCTAGTTATTGGTAATGAATAGCACTACTGTTGGTTTTTTATTGAGCATAATTGATATATGACATTACATTAGTTTCAAGTATTCAACATAATCATTTAATATTTGCATACATGTGAAATGATCACCAAAATAAGTCTACTTAAGAATACTATTTTAAAAAAACTTGATTTTTATAGGTTGATTTATATCTAGCAATTTTGATGCATTCTCTTATTATCTCATTCTCTTATTACTTGTACTAGTTTATAGGTGGATTGCCTATGTTCACTATCACACCATCTTCAAATGGGGGCAGTCTTTTCTGTCCCTTTTGAAATCAAATATATATATATGATATATATATATATCATATATATATATGTATATATCAGTTCAGTTCAGTTCAGTCACTCAGTCATGTCCGACTCTTTGCGACCCCATGAATCGCAGCACGCCAGGCCTCCCTGTCCATTACCAACTCCCGGAGTTCACTCAGACTCATGTCCATCGAGTCAGTGATGCCATCCAGCCATCTCATCCTCTGTCGTCCCCTTCTCCTCCTGCGCCCAATCCCTCCCAGCATCAGAGTCTTTTCCAATGAGTCAACTCTTCGCATGAGGTGGCCAAAGTACTGGAGTTTCAGCTTTAGCATCATTCCTTCCAAAGAAATCCCAGGGCTGATCTCCTCAGAATGGACTGGTTGGATCTCCTTGCAGTCCAAGGGACTCTCAAGAGTCTTCTCCAACACCACAGTTCAAAAGCATCAATTCTTTGGCACTCAGCCTTCTTCACAGTCCAACTCTCACATCCATACGTGACCACAGGAAAAACCATAGCCTTGACTAGACGAACCTTTGTTGGCAAAGTAATGTCTCTGCTTTTGAATATGCTATCTAGGTTGGTCATAACTTTCCTTCCAAGGAGTAAGCGTCTTTTAATTTCATGGCTGCAGTCACCATCTGTAGTGATTTTGGAGCCCAGAAAAATAAAGTCTGACACTGTTGCCAATGTTTCCCCATCTATTTCCCATGAAGTGATGGGACCGGATGCCATGATCTTCGTTTTCTGAATGTTGAGCTTTAAGCCAACTTTTTCATTCTCCACTTTCATTTTCATCAAGAGGCTTTTAGTTCCTCTTCACTTTCTGCCATAAGGGTGGTATCATCTGCATATCTGAGGTTATTGATATTTCTCCTAGCAATCTTGATTCCAGCTTGTTTCTTCCAGTACAGCATTTCTCATGATGTACTCTGCATATAAGTTAAATAAGCAGGGTGACAATATACAGCCTTGACGTACTCCTTTTCCTATTTGGAACCAGTCTGTTGTTCCATGTCCAGTTCTAACTGTTGCTTCCTGACCTGCATACAGATTTCTCAAGAGGCAGGTCAGGTGGTCTGGTATTCTCATCTCTTTCAGAATTTTCCACAGTTTATTGTGATCCACACAGTCAAAGGCTTTGGCATAGTCAATAAAGCAGAAATAGATGTTTTTCTGGAACTCTCTTGCTTTTTCCATGATCCAGCGGATGCTGGCAATTTGATCTCTGGTTCCTCTGCCTTTTCTAAAACCAGCTTGAACATCAGGAAGTTCACAGTTCACATATTGCTGAAGCCTGGCTTGGAGAATTTTGAGCATTACTTTACTAGCATGTGAGATGAGTGCAGTTGTGCAGTAGTTTGAGCATTCTTTGGCATTGCCTTTCTTTGGGATTGGAATGAAAACTGACCTTTTCCAGTCCTGTGGCCACTGCTGAATTTTCCAAATTTGCTGGCATACTGAGTGCAGCACTTTCACAGCATCATCTTTCAGGATTTGGAATAGCTCAACTGGAATTCCATCACCTCCACTAGCTTTGTTCATAGTAGTACTTTCTAAGGCCCACTTGACTTCACATTCCAGGATGTCTGGCTCTAGGTGAGAGATCACACCATCGTGATTATCTGGGTTTTGAAGCTCTATTTTGTACAGTTCTTCTGTGTATTCTTGCCACCTCTTCTTAATATCTTCTGCTTCTGTTATGTCCATACCTTTTCTGTCCTTTATTGAGCCCATCTTTGCATGAAATGTTCCCTTGGTATCTCTAATTTTCTTGAAGAGATCTCTAGCCTTTCCCATTCTGTTGTTTTCCTCTATTTCTTTGCATTGATCGCTGAGGAAGGCTTTTTTATCTCTTCTTGCTATTCTTTGGAACTCTGCATTCAGATGCTTATATCTTTCCTTTTCTCCTTTGCTTTTCACTTCTCTTCTTTTCACAGTTATTTGTAAGGCCTCCCCAGACAGCCATGTTGCTTTTTTGCATTTCTTTTCCATGGGGATGGTCTTGATCCCTGTCTCCTGTACAATGTCACAAACCTCAGTCCATAGTTCATCAGGCACTCTATCTATTGGATCTAGGCCCTTAAATCTATTTCTCATTTCCACTGTATAATCATAAGGGATTTGATTTAGGTCATACCTGAATGGTCTAGTGGTTTCCCCTACTTTCTTCAAATTAAGTCTGAATTTGGTAATAAGGAGTTCATCATCTGAGCCACAGTCAGCTCCTGGTCTTGTTTTTGTTGACTGTATAGAGCTTCTCCATCTTTGGCTGCAAAGAATATAATCAATCTGATTTCGGTGTTGATCATCTGGTGATGTCCATGTGTAGAGTCTTCTCTTGTATTGTTGGAAGAGAGTGTTTGCATATATATCAGATCAGATCAGATCAGTCACTCAGTCGTGTCCGACTGTTTGCGACCCCATGAACCGCAGCAAGCCAGGTCTCCCTGTCCATCACCAACTCCTAGAGTTCATTCAGACTCATGTCCATCGAGTCAGTGATGCCATCCAGCCATCTCATCCTCTCTCATCCCTTCTCCTCTTGCCCCCAATCCCTCCCAGCATCAGAGTCTTTTCCAGTGAGTCAACTCTTCGCATGAGGTGGCCCAAGTACTGGAGTTTCAGCTTTAGCATCATTCCTTCCAAAGAAATCCCAGGGCTGATCTCCTCAGAATGGACTGGTTGGATCTCCTTGCAGTCCAAGGGACTCTCGAGAGTCCTCTCCAACACCACAGTTCAAAAGCATCAATTCTTTAGTGCTCAGCCTTCTTCAGAGTCCAACACTCACATCCATACGTGACCACAGGAAAAACCATAACCTTGACTAGACGAACCTTTGTTGGCAAAGTAATGTCTCTGCTTTTGAATATGCTATCTAGGTTGGTCATAACTTTCCTTCCAAGGAGTAAGCGTCTTTTAACTTCATGGCTATATATATATAATTTTCCTTCAAAAATGTGTGTGTGTGTGTGTGTGTGTGTGTGACTTTGGAACCTATAGGGCCTAAAATGACATTTTCTAGGATGTCTTCCATTTTGGATGTGATTTCATTTTGGACAACTGGATGTACCTGCATGCATTTACAAAAACATCCAAGTTTTCTTTAATGTAGCAAAGACAGAGAATTCCAAACTATATCCTGCTGTCAGCACAAAGACTCTGATCTGCAGCTTGAGCCCGCCAAGGTACACTGACCTTAACTACACTATTAAAGCCATCTAGTTCTCACCCTTCTTAAGCACCCTGCCTTTTCCTGACCTAAGAGGCTGTAGTTATCAGTTAATAAGCACTAATATCCCAAGTTTCCTCTTCAGTTCAATTCAGTTCAGTCGCTCAGCCGTGTCCGACTCTTTGTGACCCCATGAATCGCAGCACGCCAGGCCTCCCTGTCCATCACCAACACCTGGAGTTCACTCAGACTCACGTCCATCAGAAAAGTACAAAATAAAGGGAAAGAGATCAAATGTTGCTCTCTTTATAATACCAATATTATTGTTCAAATAATATATTGTCATTGCTTAATAACAAAATACTGATTAGGAAAAAGAAGGAAATAAAACCTACTGATACCCTTCCTCCCAGGAACAACCCATCATTAAACTAATTTTTTTCTGGGTATATCAAAAAATTAATTAAACAAGGAGACCATCAGCTTTGATATGGCTCTAATGCTTTGGCTACCAGCATAAGCAAACTAAAATCTAGACCTATAAATGCCTCAAGGTTGAGAAATCAAAACACTAAGTTAGGACAACCAATCACAAACAGCCAACTAGTCTTTAAATAACAGGCAATCAATAATTTTCTTATTTTGCTTTACTTTTTCTATACAAGTCTCTCCCCAACTCTTGTTGGTAGAGAACTCTTAACTGCTTCCAGTTGGGTGCCACTAGATTCTAAGTGACTTTTGCTCAGATGACTTTTAAAACTTTTAAATGCCTCAGTTTATAATTCAGCAGAACCATTTTTCTTAAGTCATCATCTGATTCTTAGCCTCCTGCAATGCAATCCTTGGGTTTATCAATAAAAGAAAATGTGTGTCTCAGAGAAGATGCCACTCATGTCCAATTTGACTGCTGATAACACAACTGAAGGGAAATGTCTGTGTATCTAATTCTGTAGGAAAGACCCCTCAGGACTTTGGATTGCTTGGATTCTCTTTCAATCATTGGTGTCCCAATTTATTTATTATCAAATTGAAACCTTTTCTAACAACCGTAAAGAGATATAGGGATACTTGGAGATAAATTCACATCAACCTTTCCCAGAGCTGAACTTAGATATAAACAGACTCTGTGTCATAACCAAATGAAGAAGATGTGTGTGTAGAGAACAGCCATCTCACCAAATGAGAGTCTAATTCATGTTACCCTTTCCTCCCCCACTCACAATGGAATAAATTTGCAAACACTGGAAAAGAAATAGCAAAATAATAGGACAGGTCACTTTTTTCCCATAGGAATTAAAGGGAAAGCAAGGTTTTTCCTTGCGTTATTTTTCATTGTTTCACAATGGGAGCATTCAGAATTTGATTTTCGTAGACAAACAATCTCCCCAAAACCCTGATGAACTTCAGTTGCAGCTCTGGCCAAGTCTTCAAGACAAACTGTTTTATTGACTCATGATGTTTGAGAGATGCCAACATATCAGGCTGATTTGGCTTCCAGTGAGAATCTGTACAAAAATCTGAGTTCACTGCGACTGACAAAAATATTGTTTTCTGAGGAGGATTTAATGTTTATAGACATTCTGTTCACCTGTTCATCATTTATGATGGTGTTAAGGACATAAAGTTTGCAGCAAACTGGATTGAGAGTCAACTTTACTGGCACTTCTTCATAATTATAAAAGCCCCAGGTCTTAGTCTATTTTTGTTTCCTCCCATCTTCTATCCCCACAAGTGATATGCACTCTCTGTCCTAGAAAAACTGAGTAAATGGTGGGCTCTGGGTAACAACCACAGTCTTCACAAGCCCAAAATTATCACTGTTTTCATCTTTCTCTTTTAAATCAAATGATTATTTGTCTCCTGAAATAAGATGTGGAATTCCAGTTGTTCTCCAAGTAGAAGACATGTGTCTGTTCCTTCCTCTGTCCAAGTAGAAGGACAGGCCAAGTCATTTTTCAGTAGTGATGTGCTGAATCTTGGCTTCTGGTCTATAGTTTCTTTTAGTAAGGAGAGCAGTTCATCACTGACTTCTATTCTGAAGATTAGGAGAGTTTAGGAATGACTCTTCTGTATGGCTTTTTACACCTCCAGTCTCCTCCCACCTCTACTCCCAACCACTTCCTCCCTACTAATAGTTTTATGATGAGGCTTACAGAACATAGATATTTAAAGAATGTTATTCATAACCATATTTAGTTTTAAGAAAGCTGTAGTAATGCCTAGAAGAAAGGAAGAGGGTTTTATGTAGAGTGAAAATGAAAGTGAAAGTGAAGTCGCTCAGTTGTGTCCAACTCTTTGTGACCCCATGGACTGTAGCCTACCAGGCTTCTCTGTCCATTGGATTTTCTAGGCAAGAGTACTGGAGTGGGTTGCCATTTTCTTCTCCAGGGGATCGTCCCAACCCAGGGATCGATCCCAGGTCCCCCAAATTATAGGCAGATACTTTACTGTCTGAGCCACCAGGGAAGACATAAATGAAAAGAATTGGATAAAAGCCAGATGAAACATTGGAAAACAGAAAACAATACAAACTGAGCTGCATCCAAAATGTATATATGCTCATGTCATTGACCAGAGAAATCTGCTTTCATTGGATCCATTAGTCAGGGTAGGCTAACTGATATATCACACAACCCCAATTTTAAAACAATAAACTTAAAATAACAGGAGATTATTTCTCATTCATGAAAGGTTTTGGTATTTGGCACCCCGCTCCAGTACTCTTGCCTGGAAAATCCCATGGACGGAGGAGCCTGGAAGGCTGCAGTCCATGGGGTCGCTAAGAGTAGGACACGACTGAGCGACTTCATTTTCACTCTTCACTTTCATGCATTGGAGAAGGAAATGGCAACCCACTCCAGTGTTCTTGCCTGGAGAATCCCAGGGATGGGGGAGCCTGGTGGGCTGCCTCTATGGGGTCGCACAAAGTCAGACACGACTGAAGCGACTTAGCAGTAGCAGTAGCAGTAGCAGAGAATATTCCAGTTGTAATTCAAGAACCTAGGTTCCTCCTGTCTCTGAATGCCAATCTCTTTGACATCCATAGAATCTTCTCTATTTTTCTGATGACTCGGGAAAGAACTAGAGGACTGTAACTGGGAGGGTTTTATCAGCTGGGTCTGTAAGTGGTACACATCACTTCTGCCAACATTCCACTGGTTAAAATTCTATCACATGGCCACACGTAACTACAAGGGAGGCTGGAAAATACAGCTTATTGTATGTCCAGGAGGAAAAGTAAATGAGTTTTGATGAACATGGCAGAGGATGAAGACCCTTTTTTAGGATAATCATAGTAACAAAAGAGTGTCAATAAACTATTTAAACTACTACATCTTTAGTACCTACTTTCATTTCTCTTTTAGCTTTTGGTTCTGATTCTGCATGTTAACACACTCTTCTAGCTAGGAATGCATTTAATCCATCTCAGAGAGCCATGTGCCCTTCACAAATGGGGTTTTCCTTTATGAGTCCCTAATACGGCTGATGGAGGATGATACTAATTTATATCACTGTTATATTTCTCTGCCAGAAATAGAAAAGCAGAAGAATGCTCCTTTCAGCCCAGCTGTGCAATTTCTTTGACAAGATGAATATACATGAAGCAGGTAGAGAATAGCCCGTAATAGTAAATGACCAAGGTTTGGGGACCTGATGGTCTTTATGGTATGGGACATTTATATCATGACAGCTACAGTGCATTACAGCTTTCTTGTACAAAGATGGGGTGTTAGTCCTTGAGGAGTATTTAGATACTTTTCTTTGAAACATGCCCAGCCCCCTGTAAGCTCTTGACTGTGTATTAGTGAAATAGCTAAATGAGCCATTTTAACCACTTCTTCCTTCCTACTAAATAAAATAAATTGGTTTAACAATCTTGTGGCTGGATTGTTGTTCTTACAGCTGAGGAATCCAATCTTTTGCCTCCTCATGAAGACTACAAATCAGGCAAAGGGCTGGTGAAAATCAGAGAGCTGATGCAAGCCAATCAATTGTGTGTGTGTGTGTACATGTGTATACATACTTTAATGTACATGCTTTTATTTTTTGTCAGGGAGAGGAGTAGAGAATACTGCCTTATTTTAATTTCTAAGCTTCCAAGAAGTCCTTACTTTACACATGATTTCTTAGACAAACTTTAGGTGAAGAAAAGAAAAAAGAAAATTAAAATATAAAAGGAATACAAGAACCTAAAAGACTGTAGGCCTGTAGCCACTGTGGCCTGTGCCCTTTCAGCCCTCATTGAGAAACCCTCCCCTCTCTGAGGGCCAGGAGGGTGGGGAGCAGGGTGACCCTCAAGCACAAATGACTGCCTGCTCTGCTGTAATTGTACCAACTGAACATTGCCTGAAACTTGGGATTCCTCAGGTTTGCCATCACAAGCAGGTGACTAAAGAGAGTTCTTTGGCTTTGCATTGACCTGGCTGAAGTTCTGTTGTTGGAAACTCTCTGAGGAGTTCATGCAGAAAAAGCTTCCCCCCTCTCCCCGCCCAGGATTTATGAGATCCCAAATGCCACCACTAGCAGTAGATGATTAAACTGGGACGTTTGTTTGAACTGCATCAACAAGGTTATATACTACCCTGAGGGCCTCAGGTGGACATTGCACGCCATTGCCATCATCACTTGGACGTCACTGGCAGGAAATATCAGAAGCCTCCCAAGACAGTCTGTACTCTGGGGCTTTCCAGAGAGGTCCTGGCAGACACGAGAAGTCAGCTTTGCCTGGATTGGTACCTGGGCCTGGAAGTCTCTAAAGCCCAGAGCCCCACCATGATGGAAAAGGGTTGGGTGAGTGCCCTGAAGTAGCAATGGCTAGAGCGGAATATCAACGCCAATCAGAGTCCCTGTGTCAGAGGTGACTGTGACTGCTGCCTCCTCACTGATCAGATTAGCCAGGCACTCACTGGTGTTGAGTTGCAAATGTCTGGATTTTGCTTCCCCTGGCAGTAACTCCTGGGATAAGAGAGAAAACAGCTTATAAATTCTTTAATGATTCCTGGAGCCAAGGGAAGCTTACAGACTGGATTTTCAAGCAATGTTATTTAAAAGGTTCCAGTGGACATGAAGGTAAATAGCTTGAAAAACAACGGGGAAAGTTATTCCTTTCCTCCTCTGAGAACATTACACAGATTGCATTAACCCCTATGAATTCTACTTCTGATTATGAGACAGAGCAGGGGGCACTGTATGGCCATCCCGATTCCAGCTTCTTGTACAGCCCTCGCCTTGTCAGTGCTGTGTACCATTCAGTCTCACTGCCTGCTTCTCTGTTCAAGAAACATTTGGAAATCAGACTTTTAAAATTTCCTTCTTGCCGTCATTTTTTTTCAACAGTATATGTCATTGCAGATTCTGAACATCAGCTATGAAATGTCCTCAGGGCATGTCAGAAGATGTTTGAAGATAAATGGACAAAGGGTTCATTCATACTGCAGATGTTTAAGAAGAAGCTAGGTATTCACTCAGAAGGAAGATGAAAGCTCTAGTTGGAAGGATGGCTGAGTTAATATCCCTTCTAGTCCTAAAATCTTGTTATTTTATTTAGTTTATGTCTGCTTGAATATTTAGGAACTAGTGCATCACCTCTTTAATGGATGTGGAGATAGATTTGGGGTAAAGCATTAATCCTGTTCCTCATATTCCCCAGCAGAGCCGGTTTTGGGTGCCCATCTTCCTATATTTTATGGGACAGTTCTGATTTCAGACTTCACTTTTTGTCTTGTGAGTCCACTTCTGCTTGATGCACAATCTGTTCTGATTTGAGATTTAATAAGTATTGACAGTTTAATGACAGGGAAGGGGGTGTCAGTGATGAAAAGAACGAGCCATGATATATAGATGTCATGCAAGAGAGATTTGATTTCCTAACCTCTTGGATAATGTTGAGTTCCATTGGCTTTCAAATATTGCAGACCAAAAAACCAAAACACACACACAAAAAAAACCCCTCTTCCTTTGATGTTTTCTTCTTTATGAAAAAAGCTCCATATCAAACTAAGTGACAACATGAATTAACTACTAGTTGCCAGTACTGACAAGTGAGTTTTTCCGTCTCATACCCACATGATGTAGCAAATTCTCAGGCCTATTTCCATGTCTGTTGTGGGACCAGCCATGATGCTTGTTTCCACAGTGGAGGGACAGTTCTAGAATGAGCAGTAGATCAAGGCCATCTACTTCAGAGTCCTCTTGGGGCCCTGAAATTGTGGAAGAGTTTTATGCTGCTGACCTCCCTCTGTTCCTAAGGAATTCTTTGATTTCCCTCCTTCCCTTTATTTATTAACACTTATTTAATTTTTTGGTCAACTAAGATCTGGATTTCTTAGTCTAACCTCAGTGATGGCACTTACTTGCAGAAGCCCCTGAAAAGGAAGACTCATTTTTCTCGCTGTCCATTCAATAAACAACTCCCTTCTTGGGAAATACAGTGTAGGGAGTAAAATACTGAGGCTCATGGATGGGAAGAGTGACAGATATCGCTGAAGAAAATTCATTTTTCAAAGCAAATATTTAAAACACATTTATTAGAATATAATTCTAATGAAATTATGAATGTTTAACTACTTTGCCCCCAGAAATATCCTAGGTTCCTCAGACAATCAGAATCCCTTGGACAGCAAGGAGATCCAAGCAGTTCATCCTAAAGGAAATTAGTCCTAAATATTCATCGAAAGGACTGATGCTGAAGCTGAAACTCCAATACTTTGGCCACCTGATGTGAATAACTGATTCATTTGAAAAGATCCTGATGCTGGGAATGACTGAAGGTGGGAGGAGAAGGGGACGACAGAGGATGAGATGGTTGAATGGCATCACCAACTCAATGGACATGAGTTTGAATAAGCTCTGGGAGTTGGTGATGGACAGGGAAGCCTGGCACACTGCAGTCCACAGGGTCACAAGAGTCAGACATGACTGAGCGACTGAGGTGAACTGAACCTCAGACAATCAACATCTGTGTGTGACTGCCTGGCCACACCTTTGGAAAACACAGAGGGGGCAAATGGGGAAGGAGGGAATCTAGTTTGCACTTGAAACAGAGGAAAAGAGGATTGATTCTGCCTTGTGAGGGCTGAAGCAGCTCTAGAGAGAAGGTGAAACTGGCACTGGGTGTTTAAGGACAAGGCCCTCTTCAGAGAGTAGGACACCATGGGCAGAGGGACCAACGTGAACAGTCACAGAGAGGCTTGTGACTGTATGTTGTGTTTCAAAATAGGCTGACTACAATATGGGTTCCCTGAGCCTTCCCTTGGACCATTTGTCCACAGCTTCCTGTCTTTTTCATCCAACCATCTATCATTTACTCTAAAGTCTTGGGTATGTCTTAAGCATCAGTTAGGTGTTAGAAATATTAATAATTTTAACTCCTGAGAACACAACAACCTGTAGGTTAAACAAAGTCCCTGCCCTCAGGAGGCTTACATCCCAGTGAGGAGAGACACACAGCTATGACAAGGGGTGATATCTTTATAAAAAAGATAAAATACAGGAAGAGGATATAGAGAAACTGGGGGGCTATTTTAATCAGGGTGGTCAGGAAATGGCTGTACATGGTGAAGATATTTCAGGAGAAAGCTGAATGAAGAGAGAAAGTGCAATTTGGGTGTAATTCTGGAGTTTTCCTTTAAACCTTGTGGATACAGTTCTGTTAGTCTGGGAGAAGCATGAATAAACAGGGAATCCCCTCAGTGACCAACGTGGTCATTTCTAGGAAAGAGATACCCTTGAGCCTGAAGGCCCAACTTACGAACTGGAATTACACACTGACCTTTGTTAATGTAATTGCTCCAGCCAGGGTGCAGTGGCCCAGTGGTGGACTGGATCTGAGCTGAAGGCGAGGTACACAGACAGGTGGGGCGAGGTAGAAAAAAACCTGTTTCTTTGGTTCCCAAAGGAAAAAAAAGTTATTTTGTAGGGAAGGCTACTGCTGAAGCTCTTGAAGAGTATCTACCACTTGCTGAATGACAAATCCAAATAGAAACTGGATTTTACATGCTTCTTGGGCTCAGAAGTAACATGCTTTCTATGAAAGTACTCTGGGAGGAGTGATGGTGAAAGTCAGCTTGCCTCAGCCTAATCTGTAAAAGAGTAAAAAAGCCTTTGATGGTTGTTTTGCAGATATTTATAGATTTGTCTTGCTCTGTTTTATGTTTCTTCTTGTTGCTGATGAAGTATGCTCTGAAGGGAGCCCTGTTAAACACAGTCAGTGCTTCAATGGGTTGAGAAGCCTGTCGCATATTAAATGTTTTATGGCTGAACTTTGTTACACTAAAACTTCACAGAGACATTTATGAACCTTATTGCGTTCTGATATGAAATGAGCCCAGAAAGGTACTTCTACTTTTATGGGACTGGAACTTTTCATTGTATGAACTTTGAAAGAGCTGTTGAACACCAGAGTTCAAAGTGATTTTGCAAATGTTAATTTCTCCAGGGATTTTTGGGACCTTAGAAAAAACTGCTGATGACTTCTACATCTTGCATCTATTTTTTTTTGCATTTGGAAAACATGTACAGTTGCCTCAATAAGAGGAATGTGTGGAGTTCGTGGTTCTAGGTTGTGTTCACGTCACAGTAAGAAGACAGACCCTGTTTACTGCTATAAGAGACATATAAGGAAAATTAAGGGAGGGAAATATCATTTAATAGATAAACAGTTATACCCAGCTTGACATTTTTCTAACCCTTCAAGAACACACATTCCTGAAGTTCTGTGAGTCAGTCTTTAGAAGGTTAACTATTAACTGACCTGAGTAAGGAGATTTTCTGCAATGTCAACCAATGGAAACACTGGCCTAAGACTCATTCATGCATTATTAATTCATTGTATAGTTACTGAATTTTTTGCATCAGACACTGTTCTAGGTACAGGTGATAATTAGAAGAAAGACTTAATTCTCAAGGAGTTTATGGCTCAGTCCCAGATGACTAAGCAAAGACCTATGCATAGCTTGTTATCTGATTACTGATGAGAAACTCTTAAGGTACAGTGTACACAGGATGTTCACACAGGGGAACATCAGCAAAGGCTTCTGGGAGGTGGCAACACCTGAGGTGGGTCTTAAGGATGAGTAAGAGGTAAAGAAATATTAAGACTGTTATTTGTGCACATCACTAATGTAGGTGCAGGAAGAACACATATACAATCTGAGAGCAGGAAGGAGTACACTGAAAGGACCACTTGGAATAGTAGAAGTCAGAATGAGGGTCTCCTTCCCAGGCTATAAGCCATGGTAAACCTGGCTCTCAAATACATAATAATCTTATTCAGTTCAGTTCAGTTCAGTTGCTCAGTCGTGTCTGACTCTTTGCGACCCCATGAATCGCAGCACGCCAGGCCTCCCTGTCCATCACCAAGTCCCGGAGTTCACTGAGACTCATGTCCAGTCGAGTCAGTGATGCCATCGAGCCATCTCATCCTCTGCCATCCCCTTCTCCTCCTGCCCCCAATCCCTCCCAGCATCAGAGTCTTTTCCAATGAGTCAACTCTTCACATGAGGTGGCCAAAGTACTGGAGTTTCAGCTTTAGCATCATTCCTTCCAAAGTATTCCCAGGGCTGATCTCCTTCAGAATGGACTGGTTGGATCTCCTTCAGTCCAAGGGACTCTCAAGAGTCTTCTCCAACACTATAGTTCAAAAGCATCAATTCTTCAGTGCTCAGCCTTCTTCACAGTCCAACTCTCACATCCATACATGATCACAGGAAAAACCATAGCCTTGACTAGACGGACCTTTGTTGGCAAAGTAATGTCTCTGCTTTTGAATATGCTATCTAGGTTGGTCATAACTTTTCTTCCAAGGAGTAAGCGTCTTTTAATTTCATGGCTGCAGTCACCATCTGCAGTGATTTTGGAGCCCAAAAACATAAAGTCTGACTCTGTTTCCCCATCTATTTCCCATGAAGTGATGGGACTGGATGTCATGATCTTTGTTTTCTGAATGTTGAGCTTTAAGCCAACTTTTTCACTCTTCACTTTCACTTTTATCAACAGGCTTTCATCAATAATCTTATTATTTCACTCTAAAAGTCTTAAAAGGACTTCCCCAATGCCTCAGTGGTAAAAGAATTCACCTGCCAAGCAGGAGATGTATGTTCAATCCCTTGGTCGGGAAGATACCCTGGAGAAGAAAATGGCAACTCTCTCCAGTAATCTTGCTTGGGAAATCCCATGGACAGAGGAGCCTGGTAGGTCCATGGGGCCACAAAGAGTCAGACACGACTTAGTGCACACAGGACATGACTTGGTGCATGCAGTATTACTACTAAAGGTCTCAATATTTGCATGGTATCTATAGTTTATTCATCATTTTAATGGTGTCTATGATTTATAGATTACTTTCATGTGTACTAAATGGTTTAATTTTTATAGCAATCTGGTGAGAAAGGTATTACAGTTAGTTTATAAGATGAAATTAATCAGAGACATCAAGTGACCTATTTAAGGTTACATAGTCAGAGTGTAGCTTAGCTGGGTCCTGAAAGAGGCTGTTTCAACTAATATTCTGAACTTACCTATTGTATCAAAGGACCTTTAATAGTTTACTTTCATTTATTGATTTAATGTATATTCAGTCATACTATATGATCCCACCAGTTCATCCTAAAGGAGATCAGTCCTGAGTGTTCATTGGAAGGACTGATGTTGAAGCTGAAACTCCAATACTTTGGCCACCTCATGCGAAGAGTTGACTCATTGGAAAATACCCTAATGCTGGGAAGGATTGGGGGCAGGAGGAGAAGGGGACGACAGATGATGAGATGACTGGATAGCATCACCAACTCGATGGACATGTTTGGGTGAACTCCGGGAGTTGGTGATGGGCAGGGAGGCCTGGCATGCTGCAATTCATGGGGTCGCAAAGAGTCGGACATGACTGAGCAACTGAACTGAACTGAAACATATGTATGTATTTATTCAGCACATATTTATTAAATGCATACTATATGCTAGACAGGCATTGTTCTCGATTCTGGGATAGAACAGTAAAAAGATAATTTAAGATTGTGATACATGCTGTACAAGTACACCTGATGATATGAGAGTAGAAGGAGATAGAATGACTTTTTAGATTTATTTAATTTATTTAGACAACATTTAGTTCCTTGGTGGCTCAGGGCTTCCCTGATGGCTTCCTTGGCGGCTCAGCTGGTCTGCCTGCAATGCAGAAGACCTGGGTTTGATCCCTGAATTGGGAAGATCCCCTAGAGAAGTGAACAGCTACCTACTCCAGTTTTCTGGCCTGGAGAACGCCATGGACTGTATAGTCCAGGTAGTCACAAAGAGTCAGACATGACTGAGTGACTTTCACTTTTAGATGATTACTTTTATTTCCTTGGTCCTTCAATATTCATCTAGGATTTATTTCTCTCTAGGTGCTCACATGATGTATGTTGATCAATGAATACTTACTAAGCACTTCATGTATAAATCATCATGTTAACCTCCTCCATTATTTTTTCAATGTACAACAAATAAAGGGAACTTCTGTTTGTTGAAGGACCAACATGTGTCAAGATCTTTGGCAGATAATGTATTAGTCTCAGGGGATGCTGGTGGAGTCCTTCAAGCACTAGGATTCTTTCCCAGCTGATTCCTTTGTTTCTTGGAAGGCTCACTGACCACCTTCTTCTTCTCAGGGGAAGGAAACAAATCCTGGGATGACTCTGTTCTTGCTTCTTGAAAGTTGTGCTAAGAGCTATCCTTGCCCATAGCAATCAACAACGAGAGGTGTCTTACAAAAACATCCTTTCAAGGTTCTTTCTCTGCAGAGCCTGGTTCCTTTCCAAAACTTAAACACTGGGGAGAATATATTTATTAAATATTCCACTGGGGATGATAAAATGTTCAACAGCCAGCATCTGTCACAACTAAGGTAGTCACACAAGGTATTCTCCAAGCATATTATAGGCTCACACTGGTCGCAAAGTATTATCAGCACCATCGGCCTGGAACCACATCACCTTCCTCTCTAACATGCCTGGTACTCCAATATTAGAGTAAAAACCTGACCACAGAACTGTGGCCAGGGCTCCCGAAGGAGCAAGACAGCACCAGGGAGTGGAGTGGGGATGGCTCCCTTGCTCCATCACACAATCTGGATGTCTTCATCCAGAGCACCATCATTCATGTACAATGGATGCATATGATTATATACATTATCAGGAAGAGAGTAATAGTGACTGGGCCCTTCCAAGTATTTCTCATGGTTTAATTTTTTATGTAGTGAAAGTTAAAATAGCTGACTTATAAATAGCTAGGGTAAAGATTTAGGACCATCTGATAGCTATTTTTGCCATTCTCCCAAGTTGTCATGATAAAACACATGGTGAAATGGTTCCAACCGATATTTTAGAGGAATCCATCACCACATTTGTGCAAAATGGGAAGTGCTGGGCAGATTAACCACATAGCCTCTGAATCTAGTGCTCCCACATCTCTAAGCAAAGGAAAGAAACTGAAAAGTTGCAAAAAAACCTTTTTTTTTGGAGTGACATGAGATAGATGGGATCTGGTTCCTGTTTGCTGGTGTTAGGAAGCCAGGTTTGAGGGCAGCTTACATTCTGCTGTGGCTGTGGTGTTTGGGTCCTCTTCCTCATGGCTGTGGTTGTGTTCTTTGAAGAGAAAACTCACAAGGGCTGGTAAGTGATCCAAAGAGTCACATGTGTCATGGCCTTTACTCATGTGCAGCCTCCCAGCCAATGTCATTTCCAAGTGACTGGTCCCACTGGCTTTGATGACTTTGTCCATCACCCAGACCAGTTTACCTTGACAGAACTCTTCAACAAAGCTTGACAAGTGAGATGTTTGGCTAAACATCTGATATTGTTTGAAATTGACTCCATCGTGGAAAATCCATATTACTGAAAATCTTCTGGAGTACACGATCCAAAGGCAGTGCCACTCTCTCACTTGTTCAGATATGAAGCAGACAGGGCAGGTTTGCTATTCCTGGCTAAAGGTCTACAAAGTATTCTAAGAATTTTCTGCTTATCTTTGTCATGAAGTGATACAAGTACTGTCCTTGGCTCATGAATCCACCCCATTGCTATGTGGTATGGCTTTCTTGGGACTTTCTTAGAATAATACGAGTTTTAAGAGCACTTTTGGAATGAACTATCTTGGCTTTGCATTTCATTAAAAAAGCCAACACTGGTCTATGCTAGCATGCTAGTATATCATGGTGGTAAATAACTTGGGTTATCTGGAATTAGATAGCCCTGAGTTTAAATTCAAAATCCCCATATATTAACTCTGTGAACTTAGGCAAATTTTTTCAACATACTAAGCCTTGTTATTAACACTTATGAAATGGGGCATAATAATACTGCCTCCCTCATAGGTTGCTGAGGCATTTATAAACAATTAACAGTAGCTAATTATGACATGAAAATATATTTATAAGCAAGTACTGCATCCACTCTCATGTGTTGTGAGAACCAGGGCAGCTGAATCATTAAATTCATGGTGTAAACTTGCATCCCATGAGGCAAAAAAATGATGTAGGACTGGAGATGAGGATAAAGGAGTAATTGATTTTTTTTTAAATGAATATTTTGCACTTGAAAAAATATTTCAGGAACTAGACTGAAACTTCTCGCAGTTGATGTGAGCCAACTCAGTTGAAGGTCTGTTACTGGGGGCTAGACAGTGAGGGATGCCATACAAAGCTCTTCTGTGTCTGGGTTGAGTAACTGCCATATGATACTCCCAGACATACCTACCCAAGCCACACAATACATTGCCATGCTAAGCACGGAGAGTCTGTATATTTCTCTTTCTTGTTACTACACATTCCATGCTGAATTCACACATAGAATAAGCATTTGAATGACCTATGTATTGAAAACTGAACCTAGCGAGGGCAAGTTTTTAGGGACTCACTTTTAATAAGAGAATGGCGGGGAGGGAGGGAGAGAGGGAGAAGGAGAGGAAGAGAGAGAAAGAGAGAGAGGGAGAGAGATGAGAGAGAGAAATGAAATTTGAACTACATATTTTTCTCTTAAACAGAGACTAAGCACCCATTGCCAGTGACAATGTGCCACATGAAAAACACACTGCTATCCTAAGAACAGATAATGGCATGCTGCTGCTGCTACTGCTAAGTCGCTTCAGTCGTGTCCGACTCTGTGCGACCCTATAGACGGAAGCCCACCATGTTCCCCCACCCCTGGGATTCTCCAGGCAAGAACACTGCAGTGGGTTGCCATTTCCTTCTCCAATGCATGAAAGTGAAAATTGAAAAAAAAGTCTCTGAGTCGTGTCCAACTCTTAGCGACCCCATGGACTACAGCCTACCAGGCTCCTCCATCCATGGGATTTTCCAGGCAAGAGTACTGGAGTGGGGTGCCATTGCCTTCTCCGAGATAATGGCATAGGGCATATTTATGTCCATAATTCAAATGGACATATTTGAACTCACATAATGGTGTATGGCATTATATAGGTAAATGGACATATTTGAATTTTCATTTAGAACTCATTCAAGTGTACATATTTGGAACATGCATGAATTGCTGGAGAAGATTATCTGATTGTGTTGAAGTTTTTGTGAAAGAATCTAATGTTTTATAGAAACTGTTTCTGTAATAAAGGCTTTGTAAATGAAGTAAAATTTCATTTGGAATTTAAAGGATAGAATCATTATCATTTGGTAGTAGGGGGAAATGAAATCAATACTGAAATAATATAATCCTCACTAAGGTAACACTCTAAAGTTGACAGAGACGTGAACAAAATTAGTTCATGTAGATGGTTCTATGGGCAGTTCTAGGGGTGAGGGGTAGAGGTGGTATATCATGGTGGGAGTGGGCAGGGAATGGAGGAACATCATCAAATGGATTCAAAGCCACAGAGCTGAGCAGAAAGGTGTGAGTGTGAAGTCTGGAATATAAGGAATCTGAGAGGGAAAGGCAGAGTGTGGAAGGGAGGATTAAATGAATGGAGGGAAGACTTTATTATAGTAGAGTTAGCTGCTCAGTCATGTCTGATTCTTTGAGACCCCACAGACTGTAGACTGCCAGCCTCCTCTGCTCATGAGATTCTCCAAGCGAGAATACTGGAGTGGATTGCCATTCCCTTCTCCAGATTCCCCATATGACATTTCTTGACTGTCAGAATATAGATGTAATATAGTGTTCTATTTTGAATGCAATGTTGTAAAAGTGAATCAGGTAGGGGACTGGCAATAAACAGATAAACATGGGAGAATTTAATGAAGAGACAATACTCAAAGGTGTGGACAGAGTGCAAGGAAGCCAAAGGGGACCATGGAGAGTGGGAAGCATTTGCTCCCGTGTGAAAGGTCAAAGGGAGTGGGGAGTCACTACAACCCCAATGAGGAGCATCAGGTGGAAGAGACAGGAGTGGCTACAGGTCATACAGGACATGGAGCAAGGGAGGCAGTCCCTCTTTCCATATTTCATGGATACAGGGATTCTCTCTGCTTGTGATACTGTGTCGATTTCCTCCTTTGCCATCAACATTTTGAGACCAATATGAGTCATGTTTAAGAGCTCAGGCATTAGAATTAGCTAGCCCTGTGTGAGACATGTGTCTCTCCCTAACTGTGGGATTGTGGGCAAGGAACTGAATGTTCCCAAATGTTTCAAGAGACAGACAAGAGACATCAATCACTGTCATAACTGTTGTTGTGAAACTGGTATTGGGAAGTAGCTTTAGTCCTGAATTTTCAGTTCTCAGTCTTAACCCATTCTAGGAAGGGCCCACACACAGGAAAAGCAGCAGCACGCAGCAGGGGGTAACACACACACACATATACACAGATAGATAGACACACACACACACACACACACAGAGTCAATGAGTCTTCTCTTAGAAATGAAGAAGCAGAGAAAGAAGGAGAAAACACTCTTGTGGGACATGTTTTCAGCCCATCTCTGCAGCCACTGCAGCTGAAAACTGGGATGTACCTGGAGGAAGTGAGGCGAGCACCTGAGGAGCGGGGATTCACTGAGTAGTGGGGAAAGGACCAGTGCTTCTTACCGTCTGTGTGTTTGCTTTATTTACAGTCCCTTCTCTTGCTTGCTCTAGGAGTGTCCACTGAAACCACACATCCTGAAATATACTGCATCATTTTTGCCTTAACTGTTGATGGTGAGAAAAAACAACACGAGCACAACTCAAAAGAAGCAGAAACTTTCAGACTGTCTCTCGCTCAGCCAGGGGAGCCTGTCTCAGCAATTTTGACTGAATTCTCTTATTCTAGGTGAATTCTAAAACGAAAAGGGCTAGGAAGCAACTTTTACTGTATCTCAAAATATATAAACAAGATTGAGACAAACAAGACCCCTTCATTTCAGTTGAGAATGTGGTGGGGAAGAGGCATTGATTTTTAAAAAGTGTGGTACTGAAGTCGGACTGATGTAGGTTTAATTGTGAGTTCTGCCTCTGGTTATGTGAGGTGGACAAGTTGCTCCATTTCACTCAGAATCCTAATTTCCATCAATAATACTGAGTTGTTTTGAGAATTCAATATGGCATTTAAAGTACTTATCACTTTATCTGGTATATACCAAGTACTTAATAAATGTCACTCATTATTATGGTTGTAAGTCATCTCCTGTATCAATGTCTATTGTTGTTGTAATTCAGTTGCTCAGTAATATCTGTCTCTTTGCCAGAAGTAGCAAACCCCATGGACTGTAGCATGCCAGGCTTCTCTGCCCTCCATTATCAATGTCTGCTAAAGAAATATTTGCCTTTTTAGCTTATATGTAAAAGTTGTAAAACTTCTCCATCCATCCGCAGTTCCAGTACACGTACTAACATTCTTTCCGTGGCTCCATGAAGGCCCTGCCATCCTTCCTTGCAAACTCCTGCTCCCTTTCCCCCTTTCAGGCATTCTGCAGGGGACGGGATTTCTCTGAAAAATGGTTTGATGGCCCTACCACCTGCATGCCAAACAGTAAGCAACTGCTATTTGGCTTGGCTGTTTGCTTGACACCAACCTTCTGCTAGTGGATGCCTGTGCTTTTAAAGAGAAAGATCTTTCCAAATGATAACAAACTCCCAATTACACATTTGGTGCCTTAAATTTATTAGGCCCACGGCAATGAACAAACTGTCCTTGTTACTCATTTCCAAGAGCAACTATAGTTTAAAAAATAAATTTATTTTTCATTTTTAATATTTTGTTTTTCATTTTACATTTAAGGGAAAAATGCATAAGCCCTCCTTTCCTAAAAAGGCTGCTGCTCCAATTATTTCCACTGAGGCTTTTTGGTTTGCCTCCAACTTCCCTAAGTGGTATCCCTGGGGTTGACCCCTGACTCTTCTGCTCTTTCCCCAGGAAAGCCAATCACAATATACCCAAGCAGACATGGTTTGCTGTCATCTTTGGGAAAGGCATATGTTTTACTGCAAAGCAAATTTTCTTCACTAAATTTGAGAAATGTTGAGATTTGTTTTCTGTTCTGGATCTATATTCTTCTTTCTTTAGCTCATTAGTATTTTTTTTAACTTTTCTGAACCTTTGACTCCATATCTTCCTCTTTCATAGAGCCTGATCTTTGCCTAACTTCCTAAAAAAAAAGAAAAACCCTTGTTTGTTCCTTTCATCTTTAATGGGGGAAGGAAATAACAAAGACAATAACAAAATGAAAACATGCAGACATCTGTGTTGAAAGCAGAGCTCCTCAGCTGGCCTCAGGCTTACAGAAATCACTGGTTTCTCAGGTCCAGCCCTTGGAGTAGCATGGACTTGGCCTTGGCAAGCTGATAGAGATCAGCCATACCTGGAGTTCCTGTTGATGTGTGTTCCACTTAAGGGGAAGTTCTCATCTCTCCCACTATAGTCCTGCAGCAGAATTCAGATGCTGACTCTGACTCAGGTCTTCAAGGAACAGATGGTCTTTCTTTCATGTTTTTCTAAGTAATGGGAAACTTATTCTTGCTCTACATTTATTTAGATTCTTTTTTTTTTCATTTTAGTCTTTTTCTCTCCAGAATTAGACACTAGTAGACTAGATCTGATAGACAGAGTACCTGATGGACTATGGATGGAGGTTTGGGACATTGTACAGGAGACAGGGATCAAGACCATCTCCGTGAAAAAGAAATGCAAAAAAGCAAAATGGCTGTCTAAGGAGGCCTTAAAAGAGCTGTGAAAAGAAGAGAAGCAAAAAGCAAAGGAGGAAAGGAAAGATTCCCATTTGAATGCAGAGTTCCATAGAATGGCAAGAAGAGATAAGAAAGCCTTCCTCAGCGATCAGTGCAAGGAAATAGAGGAAAACAACAGAATGGGAAAGACTAGAGATCTCTTCAAGAAAATTAGAGATACCAAGGGAACATTTCATGCAAAGATGGGCTCGATAAAGGACAGAAATGGTATGGACCTAACAGAAGCAGAAGATATTAAGAGGTGGCAAGAATACACAGAAGAACTGTACAAAAAAGATCTTCATGACCCAGATAATCACGATGGTCTGATCACTCACCTACAGCCAGACATCCTGGAATGTGAAGTCAAGTGAGCCTTAGAAAGCATCATTACGAACAAAGCTAGTGGAGGTGATGGAATTCCAGTTGAGCTATTCCAAATCCTGAAAGATGATGCTGTGAAAGTGCTGTACTCAGTATGCCAGCAAATTTGGAAAACTCAGCAGTGGCCACAGGACTGGAAAAAGTCAGTTTTCATTCCAATCCCAAAGAAAGGCAATGCCAAAGAATGCTCAAATTACTGCACAATTGCACTAATCTCACACGCTAATAAAGTAATGCTCAAAATTCTCCAAGCCAGGCTTCAGCAATACGTGAACTGTGAACTTCCAGATGTTCAAGCTGGATTTAGAAAAGGCAGAGGAACCAGAGATCAAATTGCCAGCATCCGCTGGATCATGGAAAAAGGAAGAGAGTTCCAGAAAAACATCTATTTCTGCTTTATTGACTATGCCAAAGCCTTTGACTGTGTGGATCACAATAAACTATGGAAAATTCTGAAAGAAATGGGAATATCAGACCACTTGACCTGCCTCTTGAGAAACCTATATGCAAGTTAGGAAGCAACAGTTAGAACTGGACATGGAACAACAGACTGGTTCCAAATAGGAAAAGGAGTATGTCAAGGCTGTATATTGTCACCCTGCTTATTTAACTTATATGCAGAGTACATCATGAGAAACGCTGGGCTGGAAGAAGCACAAGCTGGAATCAAGATTTCTGGGAGAAATATCAATAACCTCAGATATGCAGATGACACCACCCTTATGGCAGAAAGTGAAGAGGAACTAAAAGGCCTTTGATGAAAGTGAAAGAGGAGAGTGAAAAAGTTGGCTTAAAGCTCAACATTCAGAAAACTAAGATCATGGTATCTGGTCCCAACACTATATGGGAAATAGATGGGTAACAGTGGAAACAGTCTCAGACTTTATTTTTTGGGCTCCAAAATCACTGCAGATGGTGATTGCAGCCATGAAATTAAAAGACACTTACTCCTTGGAAGGAAAGTTATGACCAACCTAGATAGCATATTCAAAAGCAGAGATATTACTTTGCCAACAAAGGTTTGTCTAGTCAAGGCTATGGTTTTTTCAGTGGTCATGTATGGATGTGAGAGTTGGACTGTGAAGAAAGCTGAGTGCCGTAAAATTGATGCTTTTGAACTGTGGTGTTGGAGAAGACTCTTGTGAGTCCCTTGGACTGCAATAAGATCCAACCAGTCCATCCTAAAGGAGACCACTCCTGGGTGTTCATTGGAAGGACTGATGCTGAGGTTGAAACTCCAATACTTTGGCCACCTGATGCAAAGAGTTGACTCATTGGAAAAGACCCTGATGCTGGGAGAGATTGGAGGCAGGAGGAGGAGGGGATGACAGAGGATGAGATGGCTGAATGGCATCACTGACTCGATGGATGTGAGTCTGGGTGAACTCCGGGAGTTGGTGATGGACAGGGAGGCCTGGCGTGCCGTGATTCATGGGGTCACAAAGAGTCAGACACGACTGAGTGACTGAACTGAACTGAATTGAGTTGAGAAATCTTTCTCCTTCTGTTAGGGTGCTAGAAGATGGGAATGCTGCTTTTTCCCCTCTCTAAAGAGAGAACTTCATTGTCCTGGTGCCACCTAATTCTCAAATTCTCCTGGACCCCATCTCCAAATGCTCCTTTGGCATTCTGCATTTGGAGGATACATACATATAGGGTGGAGAACTGGCTGTAGCAAAGTCAAGTGGGGATCTCTAGGGTGAAAGGTGACAGGGGAACGCTGGCACTTCCTCCTACTCAGAAGAGTGAGAGCAGAAATGAAGTCACATTCTTGACCATGGCAGAATATCCACATGCTCAATGAAAACTTCCCTGTCTTCATCATCCTCAAGATGGATAACTCGGTCTGTGTAGCTCAGTTTCCTTTCTCAGCCCTGTATTCTTTTCTAGATGCTCTTTCTATCCCTCCAATGCAATCATTTCTTAAAGACTAAGCCTCAGATTTGCTCTGTTGATATAGCTCCTTGTGGAATCATCTATTCTCAGAATTTTCATATTTTACTTCATGTGACTTTCTGTGTCTATTATCTCTCACTTTCAATTCCAGTCCCACATTTCCAAATAACTTTTGTATACATGAACAGTACACTGTCATAGAAACTCAGCAAGTCTAAGGTAGAACTCTTCAATTTTCCCTCGTGCTGTCCTCCTCCCACACCTTTATTTGTCAAGGGTATCACCATATTTTTAGACTTTCAGCTTCAAAACTTTAGAAACATTTTAGTCTATTTCCCTTAATTTCTATTTATACATCATTAACTTAATATTAGAACTGTACAAAAAAGATCTTCACGACCCAGATAATCACGATGGTGTGATCACTGACCTAGAGCCAGACATCCTGGAATGTGAAGTGAAGTGGGCCTTAGAAAGCATCACTACAAACAAAGCTAGTGGAGGTGATGGAATTCCAGTTGAGCTATTTCAAATCCTGAAAGATGATGCTGTGAAAGTGCTGCACTCAATATGCCAGCAAATATGGAAAACTCAGCAGTGGCCACAGGACTGGAAAAAGTCAGTTTTCATTCCAATCCCAAAGAAAGGCAATGCCAAAGAATGCTCAAGCTACTGCACAATTGCATTCATCTCATACGCTAGTAAAGTAAGCTCAAAATTCTCCAAGCCAGGCTTCAGCAATACGTGAACCGTGAACTTCCTGATGTTCAAGCTGGTTTTAGAAAAGGCAGAGGAATCAGAGATCAAATTGCCAACATCTGCTGGATCATGGAAAAAGCAAGAGAGTTCCAGAAAAACATCTATTTCTGCTTTATTGACTATGCCAAAGCCTTTGACTGTGTGGATCACAATAAACTGTGGAAAATTCTGAAAGAGATGGGAATCCCAAACCACCTGACCTGCCTCTTGAGAAATTTGTAGGCAGGTCAGGAAGCAACAGTTAGAACTGGACATGGAACAACAGACTGGTTCCAAATAGGAAAAGGAGTACGTCAAGGCTGTATATTGTCACCCTGCTTATTTAACTTATATACAGAGTACATCATGAGAAACGCTGGGCTGGAAGAAACACAAGCTGGAATCAAGATTGCCGGGAGAAATATCAATAACCTCAGATATGCAGATGACACCACCCTTATGGCAGAAAGTGAAGAGGAACTAAAAGGCCTTTGATGAAAGTGAAAGAGGAGAGTGTAAAAGTTGGCTTAAAGCTCAACATTCAGAAAACGAAGATCATGGCATCCGGTCCCATCACTTCATGGGAAATAGATGGGGAAACAGTGGAAACAGTGTCAGACTTTATTTTTGGGGGCTCCAAAATCACTGCAGATGGTGACTGCAGCCATGAAATTAAAAGACGCTTACTCCTTGGAAGGAAAGTTATGACCAACCTTGATAGCATATTCAAAAGCAGAGACATTACTTTGCCAACAAGGGTTAATCTAGTCAAGGCTATGGTTTTTCCTCTGGTCATGTATGGATATGAGAGTGGGACTGTGAAGAATACTGAGTGCCGAAGAATTGATGCTTTTGAACTGTGGTGTTGGAGAAGACTCTTGAGAGTCCCTTGGACTGCAGGGAGATCCAACCAGTCCATTCTGAAGGAGATCAGCCCTGGGATTTCTTTGGAAGGAATGATGCTAAAGCTGAAACTCCAATACTTTGGCCACCTCATGCGAAGAGTTGACTCATTGGAAAAGATTCTGATGCTGGGAGGGATTGGGGGCAGGAGGAAAAGAGGATGACAGAGGATGAGATGGCTGGATGGCATCACTGACTTGATGGACGTGAGTCTGGGTGAACTCCGGGAGTTGGTGGTGCACAGGTAGGCCTGGCGTGCTGCGATTCATGGGGTTGCAAAGAGTCGGATATGACTGAGCGACTGAACTGAACTTAATATTGTATATCATTTCAATATAATCACTGTTATATATGTTCTTATATTTATTTTAAAATACCTTTTAAATATTTTCCCCCTTTATTTTAAAAGCTATTTTCATGTACGGTACAGGAAACAAAACAGAAAAATGAAGAAAAGTGTAAAGAAGAAAATGATGTCATCTATGCTTATACCATACAGAGATAATTGATGCTGAGGCATTTTCATTCTTGGTTTCCTACATGTTAATCTATATGTACATACAATACAAACACGGATGCACATTGTTTACATTTACTATGTTATTGGAGCTTCCCTCATAGCTCAGTTGGTAAAGAATCTGCCTGTAATTCAGGAGACCCCAGTTCAATTCTTGGGTTGGGAAGATACCCTGGAGAAGGGATAGGCTACCCACTCTAGTATTCTTGGGCTTTCCTTGTGGCTCAGCCAGAAAAGAATCCACCTGCAATATGGGAGACCTGGCTTCAATCTGTGGGTTGGGAAGATCTCCTGGAGAAGGGAAAGGCTACCCACTCCAGTATTCTGGCCTGGAGAATTCCATGACTCTATAGTCCATGGGGTTGCAAAGAGTCGGACATGACTGAATGACTTTCATGTTATTAGCAAGAAATTATAAACATTTTTAATGTTACTAAATAATTCTGTGCAACCCCATAGACAGCAGCCCACCAGGCTCCCCTGTCCCTGGGATTCTCCAGGCAAGAACACTGGAGTGGGTTGCCATTTCCTTCTCCAATGCATGAAAGTGAAATCACTCAGTCATGTCTGACTCTTTGCGACCCCATGGACTGCAGCCTACCAGGCTCCTCCATCCATGGGATTTTCCAGGCAAGAGTACTGGAGTGCTATCAAAACAATATAGAGGTTCCTTAAGAAATTAAAAATAGAGTTACTATATGATACATATATTAAGAAAAAAACCAAAACTTAGAAAAGATACATGCACACGTATGTACATAGCAGCACTATTTGTAATAGCCAAGGCATGGAAACACCAAAACATGTCCATCAACAGATGAATGGTAAAGAAGATGTAATATATATACAATGTACTATTACTCAGCCATAAGAAATGAAATAATGCCATTCACAGCATCACAGATGCAACTAGAGATTATCATACTAAGTGAAGTAAGTCAGAAAGACCAGTACCATATGATAACTCTTATTTGTAGAATATAAAATATAACACAAAGGAACCTATCTATGAAACAGAAATAGAATCATGGACATAGGGAACAGACTGGTGGTTGCCAATGGTGAGGGTGTTGGGGAGGGATGGAGTAGGAAGCTGGGACTAGCATTTGTAACTTTTTGTGTATAGAATGGATATACAACAAGGTCCCACTATATAGCACAGAGAATTATATTCAATATCCTATGATAAATCATAATGGAAAATAATATTTTAAAAAGAACGTATATATAATTGAACCAGTTTGCTATACAACAGTAATTAACAGAACATTATAAACCAACTATAATTCAATAAAAACATTTTATAGTTTGTGCTTTCTAAGATTTTTATCCATTTCATCAAAGTTGTCAAATGTATTGGCATAAACTACTGCATAATAGTCTATTATCCTTTCAATATCTTTAAAATCCATGGTGACTCCTCTTATTTTAATACCTGATGCTAGTAATCTGGGTCTTCTATAATTTTTTTTCTTAATCAATTGGACTAGAACATTTATCAAGTTCATTTGTCTTTTCAACCAACTCATTCCACAAATGCACTATGCTCAAATATTATTTGACTATTAATTAAAACAACTTTGAAGGACAGGAAAAGAACACATTTTAAATGAGGCCTGGTAACAAAACAACACTAAAATAAAAGTGTCATTTGCAGAGGAAATATGGAAAATCCACACATATATTTTTGTATAAAAATAAATTACAATGAGAAATTGCACGTCCTCCTCGTATTAAATCAAAGATAGTATAAATGAAATTGTCACCTCTATCGTTTTCTATATTTTACCAAAGACACTGTTATCCTTGATCTGGGGTAATGAAGTAATTCAATATCACAACATTAAATCCAATTCTATTTTATATTTTCAGAGAAGGCAATGGCACCCCACTCCAGTACTCTTGCCTGGAAAATCCCATGGACGGAGGAGCCTGGTAGGCTACAGTCCATGGGGTCTCTAGGAGTTGGACACGACTGAGCGACTTCACTTTCTCTTTTCACTTTCATGCATTGGAGAAGGAAATGGCAACCCACTCCAGTATTCTTGCCTGGAGAATCCCAGGAACGGGGAAGCCTGGTGGGCTGCCATCTATGGGGTCACACAGAGTCGGACACGACTGAAGTGACTTAGCATAGCATTTTATATTTTAGGCTCTGCCTCTTAACTAATTTCACACATTTATAAATTTAATTTTTTCATCTAGAAGTAAAATTGTAACAAATATGAATTACACCAATTACAGTCATACTGGTTAAATAATATGGAATATAATATTATACTTATAGGATTAGCAAAGATAAAAGTGTTTTTTTTTTTTTTTAATTTTATTTTTAAACTTTACATAACTGTATTAGATTTGCCAAATATCAAAATGAATCCGCCACAGGTATACATGTGTTCCCCATCCTGAACCCTCCTCCCTCCTCCCTCCCCATTCCATCCCTCTGGGTCGTCCCAGTGCACCAGCCCCAATCATCCAGTATCGTGCATCGAACCTGGACTGGCAACTCATTTCATACATGATATTTACATGTTTCAATGCCATTCTCCCAAATCTTCCCACCCTCTCCCTCTCCCACAGAGTCCATAAGACTGTTCTATACATCAGTGTCTCTTTTGCTGTCTCGTACACAGGGTTATTGTTACCATCTTTCTAAATTCCATATATATGCGTTAGTATACTGTATTGGTGTTTTTCTTTCTGGCTTACTTCACTCTGTATAATAGGCTCCAGTTTCATCCACCTCATTAGAACTGATTCAAATGTATTCTTTTTAATGGCTGAATAATACTCCATTGTGTATATGTACCACAGCTTTCTTATCCATTCATCTGCTGATGGACATCTAGGTTGCTTCCATGTCCTGGCTATTATAAACAGTGCTGCGATGAACACTGGGGTACTCGTGTCTCTTTCCCTTCTGGTTTTCTCAGTGTGTATGCCCAGCAGTGGGATTGCTGGATCATAAGGCATGTCTATTTCCAGTTTTTTAAGGAATCTCCACACTGTTCTCCATAGTGGCTGCACTAGTTTGCATTCCCACCAACAGTGTAAGAGGGTTCCCTTTTCTCCACACCCTCTCCAGCATTTATTACTTGTAGACTTTTGGATTGCAGCCATTCTGACTGGTGTGAAATGGTACCTCATAGTGGTTTTGATTTGCATTTCTCTGATAATGAGTGATGTTGAGCATCTTTTCATGTGTTTGTTAGCCATCTTTATGTCTTCTTTGGAGAAATGTCTATTTAGTTCTTTGGCCCATTTTTTGATTGGGTCATTTATTTTTCTGGAGTTGAGCTGTAGGAGTTGCTTGTATATTCTCGAGATTAGTTGTTTGTCAGTTGCTTCATTTGCTATTATCTTCTCCCATTCTGAAGGCTGTCTTTTCACCTTGCTAATAGTTTCCTTTGATGTGCAGAAGCTTTTAAGGTTAATTAGGTCCCATTTGTTTATTTTTGCTTTTATTTCCAATATTCTGGGAGGTGGGTCATAGAGGATCTTGCTGTGATGTATGTCAGAGAGTGTTTTGCCTATGTTCTCCTCTAGGAGTTTTATAGTTTCTGGTCTTACGTTTAGATCTTTAATCCATTTTGAGTTTATTTTTGTGTATGGTGTTAGAAAGTGTTCTAGTTTCATTCTTTTACAAGTGGTTGACCAGAGTTCCCAGCACCACTTGTTAAAGAGATTGTCTTTAATCCATTGTATATTCTTGCCTCCTTTGTCGAAGATAAGGTGTCCATATGTGCGTGGATTTATCTCTGGGCTTTCTATTTTGTTCCATTGATCTATATTTCTGTCTTTGTGCCAGTACCATACTGTCTTGATAACTGTGGCTTTGTAGTAGAGCCTGAAGTCAGGTAGGTTGATTCCTCCAGTTCCATTCTTCTTTCTCAAGATCGCTTTGGCTATTCGAGGTTTTTTGTTTTTCCATACAAATTGTGAAATTATTTGTTCTAGCTCTGTGAAGAATGCTGTTGGTAGCTTGATAGGGATTGCATTGAATCTATAGATTGCTTTGGGTAGTATACTCATTTTCACTACATTGATTCTTCCAATCCATGAACATGGTATATTTCTCCATCTGTTAGTGTCCTCTTTGATTTCTTTCACCAGTGTTTTATAGTTTTCTATATATAGGTCTTTAGATTCTTTAGGTAGATATATTCCTAAGTATTTTATTCTTTCCGTTGCAATGGTGAATGGAATTGTTTCCTTAATTTCTCTTTCTGTTTTCTCATTATTAGTGTATAGGAATGCAAGGGATTTCTGTGTGTTGATTTTATATCCTGCAACTTTACTATAGTCATTGATTAGTTCTAGTAATTTTCTGGTGGAGTCTTTAGGGTTTTCTATGTAGAGGATCATGTCATCTGCAAACAGTGAGAGCTTTACTTCTTCTTTTCCAATTTGGATTCCTTTTATTTCTTTTTCTGCTCTGATTGCTGTGGCCAAAACTTCCAAAACTATGTTGGATAGTAATGGTGAAAGTGGGCACCCTTGTCTTGTTCCTGACTTTAGAGGAAATGCTTTCAATTTTTCACCATTGAGGATAATGTTTGCTGTGGGTTTGTCATATATAGCTTTGATTATGTTGAGGTAGGTTCCTTCTATTCCTGCTTTCTGGAGAGTTTTGATCATAAATGGATGTTGAATTTTGTCAAAGGCTTTCTCTGCATCTATTGAGATAATCATATGGTTTTTATTTTTCAATTTGTTAATGTGGTGTATTACATTGATTGATTTGCGGATATTGAAGAATCCTTGCATCCCTGGGATAAAGCCCACTTGGTCATGGTGTATGATCTTTTTAATGTGTTGTTGGATTCTGATTGCTAGAATTTTGTTAAGGATTTTTGCATCTATGTTCATCAGTGATATTGGCCTGTAGTTTTCTTTTTTTGTGGGATCTTTGTCAGGTTTTGGTATTAGGGTGATGGTGGCCTCATAGAATGAGTTTGGAAGTTTACCATCCTCTGCAATTTTCTGGAAGAGTTTGAGCAGGATAGGTGTTAGCTCTTCTCTAAATTTTTGGTAGAATTCAGCTGTGAAGCCGTCTGGACCTGGGCTTTTGTTTGCTGGAAGATTTTTGATTACAGTTTCAATTTCCGTGCTTGTGATGGGTCTGTTAAGATTTTCTATTTCTTCCTGATCGAGTTTTGGAAAGTTGTACTTTTCTAAGAATTTGTCCATTTCTTCCACGTTGTCCATTTTATTGGCATATAATTGTTGATAGTAGTCTCTTATGATCCTTTGTATTTCTGTGTTGTCTGTTGTGATCTCTCCATTTTCATTTCTAATTTTATTGATTTGATTTTTCTCCCTTTGTTTCTTGATGAGTCTGGCTAATGGTTTGTCAATTTTATTTATCCTTTCAAAGAACCAGCTTTTGGTTTTGTTGATTTTTGCTATGGTCTCTTTTGTTTCTTTTGCATTTATTTCTGCTCTAATTTTTAAGATTTCTTTCCTTCTACTAACCCTGGGGTTCTTCATTTCTTCCTTTTCTAGTTGCTTTAGGTGTAGAGTTAGGTTATTTATTTGACTTTTTTCTTGTTTCTTGAGGTGTGCCTGTATTGCTATGAACTTTCCCCTTAGGACTGCTTTTACCGTGTCCCACAGGTTTTGGGTTGTTGTGTTTTCATTTTCATTCGTTTCTATGCAAATTTTGATTTCTTTTTTGATTTCTTCTGTGATTTGTTGGTTATTCAGCAGCGTGTTGTTCAGCCTCCATATGTTGGATTTTTTAATAGTTTTTCTCCTGTAATTGAGATCTAATCTTACTGCATTGTGGTCAGAAAAGATGCTTGGAATGATTTCTATTTTTTTGAATTTACCAAGGCTAGCTTTATGGCCCAGGATGTGATCTATCCTGGAGAAGGTTCCATGTGCGCTTGAGAAGAAGGTGAAATTCATTGTTTTGGGATGAAATGTCCTATAGATATCAATTAGGTCTAACTGGTCTATTGTATCGTTTAAAGTTTGTGTTTCCTTGTTAATTTTCTGTTTAGTTGATCTATCCATAGGTGTGAGTGGGGTATTAAAGTCTCCCACTATTATTGTGTTATTGTTAATTTCTTCTTTCATACTTGTTAGCATTTGTCTTACATACTGCGGTGCTCCCGTGTTGGGTGCATATATATTTATAATTGTTATATCTTCTTCTTGGATTGATCCTTTGATCATTATGTAGTGACCATCTTTGTCTCTTTTCACAGTCTTTGTTTTAAAGTCTATTTTATCTGATATGAGTATTGCTACTCCTGCTTTCTTTTGGTCCCTATTCGCATGGAAAATCTTTTTCCAGCCCTTCACTTTCAGTCTGTATGTGTCCCCTGTTTTGAGGTGGGTCTCTTGTAGACAACATATGCAGGGGTCTTGTTTTTGTATCCATTCAGCCAGTCTTTGTCTTTTGGTTGGGGCATTCAACCCATTTACGTTTAAGGTAATTACTGATAAGTATGACCCCGTTGCCATTTACTTTATTGTTTTGGGTTCGAATTTATACACAATTAAAAGTGTTATAATTCTCAATTTTTGTGAGGATAAGGTATATGCATTCTTGTATATAATCAAGAAGAACATAAATTGCTATAATCTCTTTGCATGGAATTTTAAAATAGGTATTAAGAGCTTCCATGGTTTTCATACTTTCTGAATCAATTATTTTCTTAGAAATTATCCTGAGGAAAACATTAAATATATGAGTAAGTATGATACAAACATGTTCAAAATAGTCATAGGTCAATTATTTAACATTTTAGAAGCTAGACATGATGTCCAATGATTGGGAAACAAATTTTACTAGGTTGAACCATGTAAAACTACCATTTTTGTAGGTTTAAAAGATTAAAGGCCATCAATTTCATTCAGCTCAATCTAGTAGGAGAAATATACAATGGAATATTATGGGGATACTGAATAGCACTCATAGAGACTGTTTTTAATGATGTATACAATGATCACATATTGGCACAAAATGTGGATTCAAAAGTTATATTTTTAAGACTTCCCTGGTGTGCCAGTAGTTAAAGAGTCTGCCTGCCAATGTGGACACAGGTTTGATCCTTGGTCTGGGAAGATTCCATGCTGCAGGGCAAGCAACTAAGCCTACGTCCACAACTACTAAGCCTGTGCTCTACAGCCTGAGAGCCACACTACTGAGACCAAGTGCCACAACTACAGAAGCCTGTGTGCTCTAGAGCCTGTGCTATGCAACAAGAGAAGCCACAGCAATGAGAAGTCCGCACACTGCAACTAGAGAGAAGCCCTGGCTCATCACAGCTAGAGAGACTGAAAGCATCAGTGGAGACTCAGCACAGCCAAAAATAAAAATAAATAAATAAATAAATTTTGAAAAATCATTTTCAGGATGTCTTTGAATACATATGTACATGCACGTGCATGCATGCACACACACACACACACACTCACACAGTCCTGATGACCTTGATGACCTGTAGTCATTTTGGGGTGGTGAGAGGTTTCTTCCTTTTTTAATGTACAAATACAAGGTGTAACTTTTACTGTCAGGAATGGGGTATACTAAACAAAAACATAGAAACTACCCTTTTCTCAGATAAAGCAGAAGTACCTGTCCCTTGGACTGCAAGAAGATCCAACTAGTCCATCCTAAAGGAGATCTGTCCTGGGTGTTCATTGGAAGGACTGATGCTGAAGCTGAAACTCCAATACTTTGGCCACCTGATGCGAAGAGTTGACTTATTGGAAAAGACCCTGGTGCTGGGAGGGATTGGGGGCAGGAGGAGAAGGGGACAATAGAGTATGAGATGGCTGGATGGCATCACCGACTCGATGGACGTGAGTCTGAGTGAACTCCAGGAGTTGGTGATGGACAGGGAGGCCTGGTGTGCTGCGATTCATGGGGTCACAAAGAGTCAGACACGACTGAATGACTGAACTGAACTGAACCTGTCTCATAATCTCCACTCTCAAAGAACTTTCAAAGTTAACAAATTCCTGACTTTCTAAAGTCACCTGGAAGGAAAAAGAACTGGAACGATTAGGATATATGGAGAAATTTAGTAGTATGTCTGGAAAAGAGGAAATTCATAGATTTCCGATGATTTGAGGTGACAAACCTCTCTAAGGAAACACTTTGACCTCTGTCTCCCAAGGTGCTAACAGACACCGATATGGAGAACACCATGATGAATGCCTCAGATAGTCCTAAGCATGCAAGCTGGACAGGTTTGTGTTAGGGAATAATCTTCCTATAGTACTTTTTAAAGAAATGTTTATGAAATCTATAAGATACATCTGGGGAGGTGGCTAGCTAAGGTTACTTCCCTCACATGATAGTCAAAGTAATTACAATAGAAAGCTAGTTGTTGCTGCTATTGTTTAGTTGCTCAGTTGTGTCCAACTCTTTTGTAGCCCCATGGATGGTAGCCCGCCAGGCTCATCTGTTCATGGGATTCTCCAGGCAAGAATACTGGAGTGGGTTGCATTTCCTTCTCCAGGGAATCTTCTAGTATCCAACTTTAACTGCTAAGAAAAAATGATAATAAGGAAGAAAGCTTCACTAAATAAAAAGAGAGAAAGTATATCTCTTCCATGGGAAGTATTCCATTGCCAGCCTACTTTTGGTTTGTCCATTCTCTTCTCCCAAATACTTCAAAAAGAATACAGAACTACATCAACTCTGGGTGACTTATGTCCTTTCATTCAGATATTTTCTTCCTCTACATCTTCTGAGCTCACTCAGGAAAGCCAGAGACAGCAGCACATGGTGTTTTGATACTATGTGTTTCTGGACCTAATGGCCATAGTCATCATTTCAGTCATTTTAAAATGCCTTTTAGGCCTTGAGATATATTTCTAGGGAAACACCATAAAGGATTGACTTATCAAATTAAGATTTCTAAAACTTTTATTTAGACAAACAAAGCTGTCAAAAAGATTTACAAAACCGAATCTATTTTTGAGCAGGAAACATATCTTTGAACCCTAGAATGCTGGAAGTTTAAAAGAAATCTAAATAATGCTGAGCTTACAATATGAGAAAAGGCATCCACTTATTTCTTTTAGAGGAGGTATAAAGTAGGGGCTATCATTGCTGACTTTTTGGCATATTAAGAACTAATAACAAAGTTTGTTCTTTGAAAGGAGATTTTTCACACTGGTGAGTGTTAGAGAAAAATAATATTTATTTTCAATTTATTTGGCTTAAGGTTTCCTTCCTTTATTTTAAACACAGCACAACAATCATCACCTCCAGCAATGGGCTGGAGTACATAAGGACAAGGTGTTTGTATTGGACTCAGAGCCTTCTACCTTAGCAGCTTAGAAAGTTGTGCAGATGAGTCCAAAGTCATGTTCAGTTCCTACATGGAGCTTCACTCTTCATTACTTGTTTTTGAAGAAGACCACAGAAAAAGTGAACACTAAATAAATACAATTTGATGGGAGAAGCCTTAGAAGTCAACATTGAAACCTTGAGTATAACCTGGTGGTAGCAAAACCTGTGTGTAGGAAGGATAACATAAAGACGCCTTCTGAAGAAGGTGCTGGAAGATGAGCGATGAACCACGGAGGCACCAGGCAGGGGCATGCTGATACTAGGGTGTTTGCTATGGCTGGATCAGAGCAGATTCATTCTAGTTGCTAAGTAAATAGCTCAGAGGATGGCAGGGTAAGAGTATCAGCTTGGGATTCAGTAGTGATCTGTTCTACAGCAAGATTGTTGGGTGAGAAGACCAAAATTCAAATTATTATAGGAGGACCCAAGTTACTACTATACCATCAAAAAAATAAACTGTGGAATCAACCTCTGAGGCTATAATCACTGTATCACAGTGTCACTCATTTGGCTCTAGGTGTACAATACAAAGAACCTGCAGCTTAATACGCATTCACTTAGGCCAGAGTTACTCCATGACCCTTTTACCATGCTCAGTTCATCAGGACAGATCATGCATGCTTTAAATCTTGTTCAAGAGAGCACATTGCTAACAACATTTAATAAAATTAAAAACCAAAGGAAATATCCTCTCATTGTAATTTCACAATCCTTGTTCAAGCATCTTAGCAACTTTCATCTCATGAATGTGGGAATGGAAATTATCAAGGCAGTGAAAAAGAAGTATCATTCTTTGGGAAATTTGCACCCTTCTCTGCTACCAGATTCTATCTTCTTGGCTATGTACCTGGATCCTGCTGGGTTCCCTAACTCCTGAATCATTTCCTAATCTTCAAGCATGAATTTCTGGCACAACAATGCTCTGTCCCCAAGCCTAATATTGACTCCTAGGATATGGCACTCTCATTTGAACCCAGCCTGATCCAGTACTTCACTGAGTGGGTCAACTGGACACTAAGGTTGCTTCTAAAACATCACCAAGCTTTCTATTAGATAGGAATGATTTGAGTCACCATGGCTCATTGACTATTCACAGGGCTGTGCCAGAAACACAGAGGTAATAGTGAAGTCATGATGCCTATGAGTTGATATTCATGTCACCAGAAGTTAATGCCTCTTCCCACTGCCATTCATAATTCTCTTCAACCATGTAAACAGTCCATCCATACCTCATGATGAGGTGCAGGAATGAAAGAGAATCATCACGGTGTACCTTTCTGAGGAATCTTGCCTCCCATTCAGAGATGTTGTCCTTGGCTATCTTTAATATTATTTTGGTCCAGTGGGCTTTTGGTATCCTGTGACAAAAAGCACAAATCAGAGGTGTACAGATGTTTCTTTGACAGTTTGATATAAGAGAAATTGAATTTGCAGGACTTGTATCAGTAGATCAGAAAAATATCAACAATTTTATTAATCTTATATATTACCTGCTGCTACTGCTGCTAAGTCACTTCAGTTGTGTCCAACCCTTAGCGACTCCATGGACTGCAGCCTACCAGGCTCCTCTGTCCATGGGAGTTTCCAGGCAAGAGTACTGGAGTGGGGTGCCATTGTCTTCTCTGATATATTACCTGCTGCTGCTGCTAAGTCGCTTCAGTCATGTCTGACTCTGTGCGAACCCTGAGACGGCAGCCTACCAGGCTCCCCCGTCCCTGGGATTCTCCAGGCAAGAACACTGGAGTGGGTTGCCATTTCCTTCTCCAATGCATGAAAGTGAAAAGTGAAAGTGAAGTCACTCAGTCGTGTCCAACTCTGAGTGATCCCATGGACTGCAGCCTACCAGGCTCCTCCATTCATGGGATTTTCCAGGCAAGAGTACTGGAGTGGGGTGCCATTGCCTTCTCCAGATATATTACCTAGGTGAAGGCAAATCATTATAAGTCACAAGGGTACATAAGTTATCACTGAAAAGACCTAACTAATAGATAAGAAAATTAAGAATGATAAAAATAGCTATTCATCAAAGAGAGAAGTATTATTAACCAAATCAAATTTAACTCTAGGTTTTAATACCGTCTTCAAAAATGAACTAGTCACATGACTGTTATACTTGCTCCCATTTCCCAGTGAAATACTATATCTATGAAGAGACAATAATAGTAATGGTCAGTTGATAAGGAAAGATCAACCTGTAACTTAGTAAAACAACTTAAATATGTACAGGGAATTAAACAAAGAAACAGAGAAAAAGAAGTGTATAGCAATACACATTTAATGTTCCTGAGGTGTGGCCAAAGTGGTAGAGTAGAGAGACCCTAAACTCCACAGACACAGCAAAATTACAACTATTTACAGAGCAACTCTCTATGAGAATGATCTGAAGACTAGCAGAAAAGATTTTCCACAACCAAAGATAAAAAGAAGGACCACAATGAGATGGACAAGTGGGGCAGAGACACAGTAAGTCAGGGTCTATACCCCTCAGTAGGCGACCCAAAACTGAGAGGATAATCACAGTTGTAGAGGTTCTCATCAAAGAGTTAGGGGTCTGAGCTCCACATGAGACTCCCCAGCATAGGAGTCCTGCACAGAGCTTCTAGAATTTCAGACTTTGAAGGCCAGTGTGGTTTGTGTACAGGAGAGCTGGAGGACTATAGGAAATGGAAACTCCACCCTTAGAGGACAGAAGCAAAATCTCACATGCTACAAATCCCAGTGCAGAGTCAGTACTTTGAAAGGAGCCTACATCAGACCCATTGGCTGACTTTGGAGAACCTTCCATGGAGGCAGGAGGCAACTGGGATGCCCTGTAGGGACATAGACACTGCTGGCAGGCAGTTTTAGAAGTTGTTCTACCAAAGGACATCGATGCTGGCAAGCACCATTTTGGAATTGTCTCTCTAGCCTTTTAGTGCCAAAGGTGGACCCACTCAGCGGTGGGTCAGTACCAGTCCTTGGATCCCCTGGGCCAGGCAGCCAGCTATCCTGGGACCCAGCCTCACTCACCAGTGGGCCAACACCAGTTCTGAGACCTGCCAGGCTGCACAGTCAGCCATGCCAGATCTGGCCTCACCTACAAGCAGGACAGCAGCCATTGCACAAGGCAGGGCTTGGCAGCCAAATGGGAGAGGGTCCAGCCCTGCCTACCAGGGTGCCTACAGTAGTTGGCCCACCACTCCAGAAAGGCCCATGCATCCAAGATATGAGGCACCCATAAAGCATATAGCTCTGGTGAACAAAGGGGAGTATGCTGTTGGGCCACAAAAGACATCTCCTACATAAGACCACTTTCTCAAGCTTAGGAAACATAACCAATACATAGAACCTATCCAAAACATAGAAATAAAACTGAGTTAGGCAAAATGAAGAGACAGAGAAATATGTTCCAAATGAAAGAATAAGACAAAATTCCAGAAAAAGAATTAAACAAAGAAGAGATAAGCAATCTACTTGATAAAGATGCTTAATGATCATAAAGATGCTTTACAAACACCTTTGTGATATTTGTGGGAGAATAAACACAGTGAGAATTTTAACAGTTAGAAATAAAAACAATACACTAGAAAGAAGCAACAGTAGATTAGATAATACAGAGCAATGGATCAGTGACCTGGAAAACAGAGTAGTAGAAATCACCTAAGCTGAACAGAAAAAAATAATTTAAAATAGGAGAATAGTTTAAGAGATCCCTGGATCAATATCAAATGTGCTAACATTCACATTATAGGGGTCCTAGGAAATGAAGAAAGAAAAAACAAAACTTATTTTTAGAAATAATAGCTGAAAGAAGTAAAACTACCATTGTTTGTAGATGGCATGATGCTATATGCAGAAAATCCAAAAGATGCCACCATAAAACAACTATAGCTCATCAGTTTTAGTAAAGTTGCAGGATATAAAATTGATGTACAAAAATCTGTTGCATTTATAGCAATATACTATCAGAAAGAGAAGTTAAGAAAACAATCTCAGTTCCAATTGCATGAAAATGAATAAAATACTGAGGGATAAACCTAACCAAGGAGGTAAAAGATCTATAGTTGGCAAACTTTAAGCACTGATGAAAGAAATTCAAGACAACAAAACAAATGAAAAGATATACTGTGTTCATGGATTGGAAGAATTAATACAATTAAAATGATCATACTACCCAAGGCAATCTACAGATTCAATGCAATACCTATGAAAGGGCCAGTGACATTTCTCACAGAACTAGAGCAAATAATTCTAAATTTTATATGAAAACACAAAGACCTTAAAGAGCCAAAATAATCTTGAGAAAGAAAACAAAGCTGGAGGTATTGAACTCCCTGATTTCAAACTATGCTATTAATATAAAGCTACAATAATCAAAACAGTATGATACTGGCACAAAAGCAGACACATAGGTCAATGTAAGCAAATAGAAATCCCATAAATAAACCCATGTGTTCAATTAATCTATGACAAAAGAGGCAAGATTATATAGTGAAAAAGTATTGTTGGGAAAACTGGACAGTAATATACAAAATAATCAGACTGGACTACTTTCTCACACCATATACAATAATAAATTCAAAATGGATTAAATTCTTAAATGTAAATCCTGAATTCATAAAAATTCTAGAAGGAAATAGGCAGTTCGTTGTCTGACATCAGTCTTACCAATGTGTCTCCTAAAGCAAGGGAGAAAAAAGCAAAATAAACAAATGGGACTACATTAAACTAAATAGCTTCTTGCACAGCAAAGGAAACTATCAACAAAACAAAAAGAGCCCCTACTGAATGGGAGAAGATATCTTTAAAAGATATATCCACTAAGTGGTTAATATCCAAAATATACAAAGAACTCATATAACTCAACTTAAAATAATAAAGAACCCAGTTAAAAACTGGGGGCCTGAATAGTTATTTTTCCCAAGAAGACACACAGATGATCAACAGACTAATGAAAGACACTCAACATCATTAATCATCAAGGTAAAGCAAATCAAAAATCACCATGAGGTACCACCTACACTTGTCAAAATGACTATCATCAAACAGACAACAAAATTGTAAGTGCTGGCAAGGATGCAGAGAAGAGGGAACACTTGTACGCTGTTGGTGGGATTGTAAATTGGTACAGCCACTGTGAAAAATAGTGTGGAGATTCCTCAAATTTTGATAATAGAACTGCCATATGATTCAGCAATTTTACTTCTGGGAATTTACTCAAAGAAAAACACTAATTCAAAAAGATATGTGCACTCCAATGTCCTTGGTAGCATTATTTACAATAGCCAGGATATGGAAAGAGTCTGTAAAGAGTTGGATACAACTGAGCGACTGAAGATATGGAAACAATCTAAGTGTCCATCAATAGAGGAATGGATAAAGAAGATGTGGTATGTGTATGTATAAACACACACACATACACACAACAGAATGGAATATTATCCTACCATTAAAAAGAAAATTTTGCCATTTGTGACAACATAGACAGATCTAGAAAGCATTATGTTAAATGCATTAAGTTAGAGAAAGACAAAGACTGTATGATTTCACTTATATATGTAAACCAAACAAACAAAACAAAATGAAAACAGACTCACAGATACAGAGAACAAATGAGTGGTTGCCAAAAGGGAGGGAGATAAAAGGGTAGGGGAAATAGGTAACGGTGATTATGTAAAAACCTCCAGTTATATAATGAATAAGCCTCAGTGATATAATATAAAACATAAGAAATATGGTCAATAATACTGCAATAACTTTGTAAGTTATTAGACTTAGTGTGATGATCATTTCATAATGTATGCAAATGTTAAATTCTAGAATATACCTGAAATTAATATTGTAAGTGAACTATATTTCAATTAAAATGAAGCAAAATAAATTTGGTAACATTTACAGATTATAAAACTATTCATTCAAGTCATATTCAAGCTATTTTTTTCCTGATAGTAATACTGTAAAAAAAACATTTGATTTCACTTTATTTATTAAATGCATTTCTGAATATTATCAGCAAAGGGACTTCACATATAATAATTTGAATCAAATACTTGTGTCCCTTTTACATAAGCTTTAACTTGGAAAACATAGCCTTAAAGAAATTATGGCTGCTTCAGCATGAAATAAAGATCACACTTAACACTGATTCTGAAAAGCTTTCTGAATTGTTCTCCTTGTTGTGAAGGGGAGTACAATAAACTCTGCACAAAGAAAGTAGCCCACAGTAGGGGAAAGCCACAGGGCATCAATGCATATTAAAATGCACCATATATATAGTAAATTTCCTTGTGGTCCTCACTCCTTTCAAGAAGCTTAATTTTGAGACTGTCAGAGTAGTCCTTTCTCTTAGGAACAGAGCAGTACTTGCTCAGTTGCCTTTTTTCTCTTCTTTCAAAAACCCAATTTTTTTGTCTCTACGTGTTGGTGTTAGAAAGTATTTCTCACCTACTTCCAGAGATATATTTAAAAGTATCAGCTATAAATCTAAATTAATTCAATATGATTTCCTCTGGAAAGCCAGTGAGAAATGATTTGAAGTTCACTTGAATGTTTACAAAATGATCTTTTATTTTTGTTCATTTGTTTACCCCCATCAGTGAGAAACAGCAGACTCCTGATAGAGATGTAATGCAGGCTGGAGTCTGGAAGTCAGAGATAGAGCAGCCTTGACATTCAAATATTTAAATCAAGCCACTATGAATCATAAAATGCACAAAAGCACAATCATTCTAGAAGGATACTTACTCAAGGCAATATATATTTATAAATATATTTTCTGTGACTGCCTGTAGGTATATGCTTTCTGGAAGATATTAATTTTACCAAGAATTTGGAAAATTATCTCCAATTAGTTTGCACTAAGAAATTTAAGTATTGAGTTGGTAATTTAGCTATACATGATTTCAACCCTGGAACTCTTATGTTCTATGAAAACTTCTGAAAATGAAAAGCTTTTATTTGTTTTGTAATTTTAAAAATACCATTTTAGGGCAAAAGATTTCTTGATTCAGTCTTGATAAGCTAATACCATAATTAATAAAATTACCTTTTGACTATAATATTTTATATTTGTCTTCATTATTTTGAAAGAATGGAAGCCAACATTTAAAAGCCAATGTAAATAGCAGAAGTCAATAGAGTTATTCAGAGAGAACTTCTGGTTACTTCTAAAGGTGCAGCATTTTTTAAAGATTTCATTTAGACTGCCTGCTACAAGCAATTTAAAATTTTCTTATTCTTCTTTATGTGAAGTCATGATTTCTGATTAAACTCCTCGTAAAAAAAACACGAAGAAATAATATTTAATTATTGGTCAGTTTAATCCAAAACATAGTTCCATTTCAGTTTATTTATAAACCACTAGACAGGAATGAGGAGAAGGCAATGGCACCCCACTCCAGTACTCTTGCCTGGAAAATCCCATGGATGGAGTAGCCTGGTAGGCTGCAGTCCATGGGGTCGCAGAGAGTCAGACATGACTGAGTGACTTCACTTGCACTTTTCACTTTCATGCATTGGAGAAGGAAATGGCAACCCACTCCAGTGTTCTTGCCTGGAGAATCCCAGGGACGGGGGAGCCTGGTGGGCTGCCGTCTATGGGGTCACAGAGAGTCGGACACGACTGAAGTGACTTAGCAGCAGCAGCAGACAGGAATGATATAGTCTAGTTTATGATATAGTCTATATAGTCCATGGAATTCTCTAGGCCAGAATACTGGAGTGGGTAGCTGTTCCCTTCTCCAGGGGATCTTTCCAACCCAGGGATTGAACCCAGGTCTCCCGCATTGCAAATCGATTCTTTGCCAGCTGAGCCACAAGGGAAGCCCAAGAATACTGGAGTTGGTAGCCTATCCCTTTTCCAGCAGATCTTCCTGACCCAGGAATCGAACTGGATCTCCTGCATTGCAGACAGATTCTTTACCAGCTGAGCTATCAGGGCAGCCCATATTTATGAACCACTAAACAGGAATGATATAGTCTAGTTTAGGAATAAAGCATTTGTCTAGCCTTTAAAGATTTTCTTTCCTAAAGAATCTTTATAGTTTATGGGTTTTTTTCTTTTTATAAGAAACAAGACAGATTGAAGATTTCACTTTATTTTTGTGTACACTTTATATATAATAGATATGAATAGATTCAATCCCTTAAAAGTGTTTGCTACATTACCTCACACTAATTATTAATATTGATCTTAGGTCTTCACAATTGAGTGAGTGAGAGTCGCTCAGTCATGTCTGACTCTTTGTGACCCAGTGGACAGTAGCCTGTCGGGCTCCTCTGTCCCTGGAATTCTCCTGGCAAGAATACTGCAGTGGGTTGCCATTTCCTTCCCCAGGGTATCTTCCTGACCCAGGGATTAAACCCAACTTGATCTCCACAAAGTCTAATGCATAAGCTTTTCCTATGGTTAAACTGATAAAATGAAAGGAAAAACTAAAATAAAATCATCAATATTCTTTACTCATAGCAATTATTTTAATATATTTTTAAATCTTGCAAAAATGGTAATTAGAATATGATCAGTTGCACTTGCACCATGAGGCTATAGGTTAAGGTAGTAGATTTAAGTTTTCTGATGGAAATTTCTAACCTTAATACCCTAAAACCAAGTCAAAACAATCAAAGCAAAACAAGGTGTCCAAAATTTGCAGTTTTCATGTAATCTACTTTCATAACAAAAACAATGGTAGCTAAGGACAGGAACAAAATTCTCATGAGGTATAGAACATTAGAGTAGAGTGAAGCTCTGCCCTTATTCATAGAAACAGTGCTAGTGACTGGAAAAAAACCCTCTAGAATTCTTCATATTCCAAATGTAAGGAAAAGCAACTTCAATGAATAAGCATATCATTTCCCTGTTGAAAAGGACTGAACCCACCAAAAATGGCTCCTTGGTGACAGTACATGAAATGGTGTAAGTGGACCAAAATATGATATTCTTTGATGGAGAAGAACAGTCCAGAGTAAACACTGAGCTGTAGGTATATACATTTCTATTTAGTATAATCAATCTATGTATCTATCCTTTACCTTTCTAAATTATATATTACACATTTATATGCTATTTTATACTAGTATATTAATTATATAATTAATATATATTAATAATCTTTCTTAGGTATTTAATACAACTGACACTATATAATGTATATTATGCCTTATATACATATTTTAAAAATGGGTATGTGTGTATGTGCAATATATATAATACATAATATATATAATTCAAAGAATAAAGAGCTTTTGGAAGTGAAGAATTAATAGTAGAAATGAATACTTCAATGGAAGATATACTAATAGAAGATAGAGTACAGGAAATCCATAAATTAGAATTTTTTGAAAAGAGCACAAAATAAAAGAAATAATTTAAAAATAATTTTAAAACTGACTGAAAGGAGTTTCATAAAGAGACAAACAGTTATGCTAACATGAGATTCTTAGTTTTGTAACCAACTCAAAAAATTTTTTTTGCAATCCATAGTAAAATAAGTGACAAATTTGGTTTGCTATTTTTGCCAATCTTCAAAATTGAAACAAGATTTATGATGTGGGTCAGCCTTTATGAATTAAAAGTTAGAAATTTTAGAACATGGCTCAGTGGTAAAGAATCCACCTGCCAATACGGGTGATGTGGGTTTGATCCCTGGGTCAGGAAGATTCCTCAGAGGAGGAAATGACAATCCACTCCAATATTCTTGCCTGGAGAATCCCATGAACAGAGGAGCCTGGTGGGCTACAGTCCATGGGGCCTCAAAAGAGTTGGACATGACTTAGCAACTAAACAACAATAAAAAAATATGTATTTTCTCCCAGGAAAATAAAGCACCTCAAATAAAGAGGACAGGATCAGTATGGCACAGAATTCTCAAAGCAGCACCAGGAGTTAAATGAAACTAAAGTAATGCATCTATTTCTGTTTTATTGACTATGCCAAAGCCTTTGACTGTGTGGATCATGACAAACTGGAAAAATCTGAAAGAGATGGGAATGCCAGATGACCTGACCTGCCTCTTGAGAAATCTGTATGCAGGTCAGGAAGAAACAGTTAGAACTGGTCATGGAACAACAGACTGGTTCTAAATCAGGGAAGGAGTACGTCAAGGCTGTAAACTGTCACCCTTCTTATTTAACTTCTATGCAGAGTACATCATGAGAAAGGCTGGGCTGAATGAAGCACAAGCTAGAATCAAGATTGCCAGAAGAAATATCAATAACCTCAGATATGCAGATGACACCACCCTCATGGCAGAAAGCAAAGAAGAACTAAAGAACCTCTTGATGAAAGTGAAAGAGGAGAGTGAAAAAGTTGGCTTAAAACTCAACTTTCAGAAAACTAAGATCATGGCATCTGGTCCCATCACTTCATGGGAAATAGATGGGGAAACAGTGGAAACAGTGTCAGACTTTATTTTTTAGGGCTCCAAAATCACTGCAGATGGTGACTGCAGCCATGAAATTAAAAGATGCTCACTCCTTGGAAGAAAAGTTATGCCCAACCTAAATAGCATATTAAAAGGCAGAGACATTACTTTGCAGCAAAGGTCTGTCTAGTTAAAGCTATGGTTTTTCCAGTAGTCATGTATGGATGTGAGAGTTGGACTGTAAAGAAAGCTGAGCCTGAAGAACTGATGCTTTTGAACTGTAGTGTTGGAGAAGACTCTTGAGAGTCCCTTGGACTGCAGGGAGATCCAACCAGTCCATCCTAAAGGAAATCAGTCCTGAATATTCATTGGAAGGACTGAGGCTGAAGCTGAAACTCCAATATTTTGGCTACCTCATGTGAAGAACTGACTCATTGGAAAAGACCCTGATGCGGAGAAAGATTGAATGCAGGAGGAGAAGGGGATGACAGAGGATGAGATGGTTGGATGGCATCACCATCTCGATGGACATGAATATGAGTACACTCCAGGAGTTGGTGATAGACAAGGAGGCCTCACATGCTGCAGTCCATGGGGTCACAAAGTGTTGGACATGAGAGCACGACTGAAATGAACTGAACTGAACTGAAAGTAATACCTTCAAAGTCTGAAGGGAAATGATTTCCATATATATACAAACCTTCAATCAAATTAAGAAAATTAATACATTTCCAATACAAAAATTGAAAATACTGACAACGCTATACCTTTTCTCAGGAAGAAGTTCTACTCCATTATTATAAGAGTTAAGGCAAAAAAAAAAAAAAAATAGACATGTAACCTTAGAGGTCCAACGTTGGAAAAAGCAAAAGAAACTCCCAGCCTCCAATGTTTGGAGTTGGGTAGGGAAAGAATGAAGATGGAAAGTTTCAGGACTATTGCAGCCAAGGCCAGGTTGATTTCCCCCAGTGAACCCCTAGGATCACAGTTGCCCAGCAGACCCAGAGTCACTATGCCATACAAGAGGAGTTTTAAGAGCTCTAACATAAGTTTGGGAATCAATTAGTAATAGGGCCATTAAAACAAAACTACTAAAATAGAGGCAGCTAATTACTTCCAGGAAGAAAAATTATAAAAAAGAAAATGTGATTATAGTATACTACTTGGTTCAGTTGCAAACGTGAAAGCATAAAACATGAGTCATAAAATTAGAGCCCTGAGTATTGGTTTTGTTTCTTAAGTGATTTAACCAAGTAATAACAGCAATATTTAAGTTTGGTCAGGGACATGCTGGCCAGTCTTTTTATTCAGTGAAAGATTTACATAAATAGAAACATGCAAGGCCATGCTGAGAAGCAGAAAACAATATTTTTTATAGTATTGTCATACCCAGTGTCAACTCTTGGCTTTTCTGACCAGCTGTGCTCACTGGCCAGATCTCTTAAGTGCAAAAGTGAGCCATATAGTTGAAATTAAGGTAGCTTCCTCATTGTCACAGTTGGACGTGGATGGCTAGGGAAAATCAACCTAGATTTGGCTTTGCTACTCCTCCTAGAACTTTCCATCCTCATTCCTGTCCCACCCAACTCCAAACTTTGATAATCCATGCTCTATTGCTTGCTTTTAATTCTAACACTCTTCTATTTCCTCTCCTACTTTAAGAGCAAAGTTCACAAAATGATGCAAAGTTTACAAAATGAGATTCATGTTTTGTTTGGTTTGAAGATAATTTTAATTTACTGTAAGCATTAAAAAAATTGTGGGATTCACACAAAAATGCTAATAATTTCTGTCTTTTCTTGAAAAATTGTAAGACCAAATTACAGTGGTCATCCATTCTGAGATGGCTGCAGTTAGCAAAATCCGAGTATTGATATGGCATATTCTTTCTAATTCACCACAGTTTAAACACTCTTTGATGTCTCTTACCCCCAGCCTATTTAGTTCACTTATGCAATTTCCCCTTCTTGCAGGCATTTGAATTTACAATTCCTGTCCTAAAGTCTGGTTTCTCTCTACAACTCTATTGGTACAGCTTGCTTGAAGGTTATTAATGGCTTCATTTTTTGCTATTACTCGTGGTCTCTGGGCAGAATTCTTCCTTCTTATATTTCTGTGCTGGTTGAATTTGGGGCCACTTAAATGAGATTCCTCTACTCTGAGAGGTAATGTACCTGCTCTTATCCCTGGACCGTCATCTCATGAATTTCTATGTCAAAGCAGTCTGGTTGTGCACTCTTATACTTGCCACTGAACTTGAGCCAAGAATATTAATTTTGCCATCTGTAAATGTTTGATTTTGTGGCTTTATTTAAATAGTGGCTTGTGGCTATTCCTTGATTTCACTCTGAATTCCATTAAGGATCTGGAGTGTTACCAGTCATGCAGGGACGGGGACTGTGACAGAGGAGACACTGAGTTGGTGCTTGCGAGACATGAGTGCTGGTTTATCCTTCTCTATCCACTAGATGTGGGATTTTGAAAATGTCACAATCTTTCTGAGCTGTGGAACTATGGGGAATAACTTCTTCATGGGTTTAAGGCTTCATAATTTTCAGTGAAATTTTCTATATATCATCTCATTTGATGTCTACATTTTGCGAATGGGGAACAATTAAGGAAGAAGTGAACTGCATTGGCTCATGGGACTAATCCACGAATGAGCTAGGATCTGGGTCTTCTAGTTTCCAGATTAGTCTTTATTCCTCTACACCACAGGGCATTCCCCAAAAGACCCTGCCTTTTTTTGAGGTACACTGTTTACAGTTCTCTGTTTTAAAAGCTCATGATCTCTTTTATATCAGCTTCAACCTATTCCTAAAATGGCATTCATCATCTGAAAGGAAAACATTGTGAGGAGAGGGCCTAGCTTTTGCTCCTTCCTTTGTCCATGGTCAGTATCATAACCTGGGTCTTAACAGAGGTCCTTCTATCACCACTGGCTGAGCACTGAGTTAAAGACACAGACATGTTCTAATCTCTGAATTAATTGTATATAGGACAAGCATAGGGGCTTCCCTGGTGGCTCAGATGGTAAAGAATCTGCCTGCAATGTGGGAGACCTGTGTTTGATCCCTGGTCCAGGAAGATCCCCTGGAGAAGGAAATGGCAACCCACTCCAGTATTTTTGCCTGAAGAATTCCATGGACAGAGGAGCCTTAAGGGCTACAATATAGTCCGTGGGGTCACAAAGAGTCAGACATGACTGCTTGACCAAGACACAAGCATAAAATTTGTCATCTAAACATGGAGCCTTTAGAGAAAGGAAATGGCATAATTTATTACTTTTAAACCACATGCAATAATTGGGATAATCATTCTCATTTAAAGCATTTATTTGCACAGTGCCTGGAATGTAATGGGTATTCAATAAATGGTAGCTTTTAAAAACAGCCTTACCAAAAGAGGTGAGAAGAGTTGATAACTAACTAAAGAGTATGTTCAAGATTTGTTCCCTTGGAACATAGCCCAGAGCATTGGGTTTATGGTAGGAAAAATGTTTTCTTTCTTATATGTAATGTGAAATTTGAAGTCTATTAGACTTTCCACTTAGGAACAGAACTGCAAGAGCGAAGACTCTTTGTAGTCAAGCTTAAAGGTAAAGGTAATTTCTAAGGAGAAGAATTTGGAAGACAAAGAATCAGGGCCACAGAAATAATCATTATAAACTCAGGGATATTGTAAATTAAATTTTATAACAATATACTAAATCTTAGAGAGTCTACCTGTTTTTCAGTTTACCTCAAAATATTAATTACTGTTCAGTCTTATTTCCTGAAAAGTGAAAGTCACTCAGTCATGCCCAACTCTTTGTGATCCCATGGAATAGTCCATGGAGTTCTCCAGGCCAGAATACTGGAGTGGGTAGCCTTTCCCTTCTTCAGGGTATCTTCCCAACCCAGGGATCGAATCCAAGTCTCCGGCATTGCCAACAGATCTTTACCAGTTGAACCACCAGGGAAGCCCAAGGAAGAGATCAAATTGAGAGTATTTTTAAAGCAGTTTGCCCTAATTTCCAACACCACAGCCCGAAGAACACACTACTTACTTTCTCAGTGGTGTTCCAAAGGACTATCTGTAATGCTGGGCTGCCTTTGTAGGGTATCCTTTTCCTGGGGAGTAGGCATACTGAGAGGCAATCCATCTTACCCCCTTCCTTCCAACTTGAGACTTGCCCCCTGATCTCTGAGGGTTGATCACTAATGTTTCAGCACCAGCTGCAACCCAATCCTTCAGCGAGTACAGCTGAGCTAAATTAATCTAATTTTTTTAGCCTTTGCACCCTAGATATCAATCTCCTGGGCAGTTTGCACTCCCTGAGCCAGGCATGGATTCCAGGGCCCCTTATCACTGCCCCCTTTGTGCTCCAGCCCCCAAGCAAACAACCCTGTGGGCACCACAGAGCTGCACAAACATTTGTCCCCACAGCCGACTGGCTTCCTCAGGCCAGTGCGCCTAATGAGCTGGCTGTTACCCGTAAATCAAGTCAAGCATACACAGTTCGGGCTTTCATCAGGTGAGTCCCATTCAGCAATGCCTTTGAAGGAGGGGCCCCTGTGGGCTGCAGAGGCTATGTGCTGCCCAGATAAACACCCCATCTCAAAGATGTTGTTCTGTTTTGCAGACGGGCTTGTCGTTAGTGGGAGGAAGCGTGCTGGGTTGCCAAGTACCAAGAGCGGACTGATGTGACTTGTGAGCCAAGGAAAAGAAACACACACACACACACACACACACACACCCTCCCAAAGAGCCCAGCTGGAGGCATGAGGAAAACAGAAGGCGTGAAAGGCTCACATCCCATCCTGTCACCCACGGATGTGCCATCACCAGGCAGTCAGCAGAGATGTGGCACGTGTGGCTTCAGTGGGATCTGTCATGAGGACCTCCAGCAGTGCTGTGGACAGCTTGATCACCAGCTTGTGGGGCCTCCTCCAGGGCCTTCCCATCCATTCCATGCTGAAGCTCTCAGAGGCTCCTCTGCCTGTTTTATGGCTTTTCTGTACTCCTCCTGTAGTTACACTCTAGAAGATTAACTTCCAATCAGAAAACAAAACAGAAACAGCATATGATGATTTCTTCCACTTTTGTTTTCTTTACCCATCTAGGGCAAACTGTTTTTTCATTCTGGTTTAGAATCTTTCTCTACCTAGGACTTAGCAAGTGCTTGGCAAATTTTATATTGCTTTTTTCAAAATGCTTTTATTCATTTTATTCATTCATTACTAATAATAACATTCAGTAAATATTTACCCAGTACCCAAGATACATCAGACACTGTTCTAAGGGTTTGGGGATACAGTGATGAACAAGATCAACAAATACCCACATTCTATGGAGAGAGGACAATGAGAAAACAAATTAATACAGGATGCAATTTCAGACAGTAATCAGTGAGGTGTTTTCAACAAAGCATCAGGCAAGTTGCCTCTAAAGAGATCAAGTTTAAATTGAAGCTTACTTGAAGTGAGGGAGCAAGAAACCTAAAGATCTGGGTAGGAGGATCCCAGGCAGAAGAGAATGCAAATGTCCCAAGGTAGGATGACTTGAGAGTGATCTGAGGGACAGTAGGAAGCTCTAGACTGAGTCATAAAGACAGGAGTTTAGTGTAGGAGAGGGGGTCAGAGATGGGGGAAGAAGCTATGCCTGACATGAGTGCTATGAGGAGGAGCTGAGCATGGTATATGTCATCTCCAAATCAGAGCATCATGCAAGTTATCTCATTTAACCCTCAGGTAACCCTATTGAGATAGCGTTATTATCTGCTTTGCAGCTTATACAAAGTAAGTTCAAAGTGGCCAGGTGACTTGCTCAGTCTTGCACAGATGCTGATTGACAAAATCAGGAGTTGAAGGCAAAGCTCACTTCTAAATTCCTGCCTTATCCACCATAGCTTTTTTGTTTACACTGTTCTCATTTCTCTGACTTCCTTCTTATCAGCTCTAATTCTCAAATCCTACCCATGTTTTCAGGCCCATTCTGACTACTGGTTTTTTTTTTCCATAATACATTGATATAGATTCAGATGGATGCAGAGGTATCATCTCTGTATCCTTTATGTTGTATCAAACTTCACTAAGTGTCATAAAGCAGATTTTCCAAATGAGTGAAAGGAGGTCTGTTTGTTCATCCATTAGTTCTGCTCTCATGACTCTGCTGTTACATGCATGGCAGGAGTATATTATCCTTTTCTGGATTGCCTTGTAAGACCTAATGGAGCACTTGTAACAAGAATTTGAATAGCTGCATTCTATTCTGTTTTGACTAGGAGAGAAGTCAATGATTGACTGGGTAAAATTTCACTATTTGAGGAACTGGAGAAAGTCACTGGCCTCATTACTAATTCTCTTGAGAAATGAGAAGAAATGTATTTAACTGGCCTCTGTTTCAAGCTCCATTAATCACTTTCACTGTCAGATATTTTCTTTTGTCAGATTTTCAGGGACTCTCATTAGAGTTTTTCTCATGACAACCCCTTCTTTGTATATATGTCTTATGACTTCTCAACAATAATTGAGGAAATTCTCAATAATAATAAACAAGTAAATATTTTACTCTCTGAAGACTGTAATCTCTATGAAGAGATGCATAGAAGTGACACACGTTCCCTGATAAGGAAAAGAACTGCCTGTGTTCTCATGCCTGGATGGGTGCATGTGACCTTCAGGAATTCTTGCCATATGCCAATGACCCTGGGAACAGACTGGCAAGAATGGAGACTCATATGAAGAGACTCAGTGAGTATATGCTGCCTGAATCACTTTATCAGAGGCTGGTATAGATTTGGTTTCTCTTAACAATCTTCTAGGACTGAAACAGAGTTCAAGAAACATGAAGGTTACTTTTATATTTAAAAAGAAAGCATGTAAAACACAGCTTAATAATTGTGGACTATGTTTAAGGAATTTTATTTAACAAGTTAGCTCTTAATCAAAAATTACATGAATTGCACTAGTCATAAAATGCACAAATGCACAGGTGCATGGTTATCATTACAGGAGTCTTGTCTGTCTTGGTTTTACAGACAAGAAAAACCTGCTGCGCATACCAAGCATGATAGCTGAAATAGGTGTGACATTACTTATCACTGCACCCAGTAAATTAAAAAGTTCTTTTGGAATTTTCTAGGAAATGCACGGAAGTGCGCTTAGAAAAATGTTCTCTCATAACGAAAACCTCCCACTTGATTGGCTGGAACATTGCGGAAGCCACTGTAGCCCTCGGCTGGAAGCTGAAGCGTCAAGAGGCTTCTGAGACCTGTTCTTGTGCCCCATGCGTTGCCCTCCTCCCTGTCGGAACCTCCGTACTCTTCCAGTCACGGACGTTTGCTGGTCCCCTGAAAAGTGAGTGTCTCTGCCAGCGACAGGGGACTGTCCTCACTGGATGCCTTCATACAGAATCACTTTCTGCGGCCCTGCCCCCACCCCCGTGGGCATGTGGCACTTCTGGCGCCAACCAGCTCCAGCAGTTTTTGCTCAGACCTTCTGGGCGCCTGTCAAAGACCGTTTGTGACAGGACTTGAGAAAAATAACAAAGCAGCTCTCCCCTCGAACCCTCTGAGGAATGTGAAAACCAGTGTGGACACATAGGCTCTTTGTAACCTCAGGTACACTGTGTCAGCCGCCTTCTCTGGCTGGCAGGGTTAAGTGACAGAACACAATGAAATGCTCAGTTGGGTTGCATTGTGCTAGTCGGGACAGAGGATGCATTTTATTAAAGAAGGCAACATTGTGCCTTCTACCAAACTGAGGTAATTTCCTTCCCTTTTCTATACTTCCTAGCATTTCAGCTCCATACATTTTAACAGTGTTTGCCAGAGTTCACCTGAAGAAAGCAATTCTCCAATAAAAAACTTAAAGAAATATTTTTGTTCATGGCCCAGACCCATAAAGAATAACTACCAGAGGCTTAAAAAAAAAAATCCCAACTTAATTTTACAACTAATTACTTAAGCAAACCAAATAAACAGACCAGTTTTGTCTCACTGAAAAGAAGGCCATAAATATATAATTGGCCCTGGAAACTGATTGATTCAAATCAGAAAATGTGCTCCCCCATCATCCCACTGGCCTCAAGTTTAGGCAATTATTTCATCTCAAACTGAGTTGCTTGTGTAATTTCAAATACATATGTTTATTTAGTAAACAAAAAAAGGGATCCATTTTCGATCACTAGAATTGCTAAGGATATGCTTAAAGTCAGATCTTACCTGTTAATGAGCCAACAAACACTTTAATTTGTTTCTGGATATGCTCGTAAGACCCAGTAAAGAAAGAAGCCCCTTTCAGATATTAAATTTCCTGTCCAAGAGCTGAAATAAGCCAAGAGATAACTCTCAACGTTTGGCATGGAAGAATTAGCAGTTCTCTTGAAGTTACTTCAGTGGTGCAGTCACCAAATCAAGATTGCAATTAATACTGGAAATAAAGGGACAAGGGGAGTTACATTTTTTATATCCATTGTGTACAGAGCTCTCTGATGGAACTTTAATATACATAATCTCACTGAGTCCTCTTCACAGTCAATAAAACTAGCCCATATCACAGGCTAGGAAACTGAGGCTGAAAGAGATTAAATAGCTAGTTACAAATTCCCTAAGCTAAAAAGTGGTCCGATAGGCAGTAATACTATAGTCTCTTGTATTGATCAATTAAAAAAATGTTCAAATCCATGAACTGTCAGCATGCATTCACTTTGGTAATCCCTGGGACCTAAACACTTATGTGACACTCTCTCATGAGAAATCATAGAGTTTTGAAGTTCATTCCTTTATCCACACATTTTTCAATGCTATAATTAATGATAAATCTGAATATTAGTGTGAGGCTGTTTCTGTGCTGGTAACAGAAGAGAATGATTCGTTCAACATTGGGTAAAACGTGCCCGGGTTGATTTTTAAAGCAGTGGCCCTGATCTTTCAGTGCAAAGATTTCTTCTATTTGTTAAAAGATTTGGCTGTCCCTTTTTCCCCGTGATAGTACATATATGTTTATTATCTTTTAACTGAGAAAATACATATCTACCATAACATTTGATATACATTTTTAATTTCAGTAACCTCATTTACTAGTATGAGGAAAATTTTAATGAATATATAGGATATTACACAGTGCCCAGAAGGAATCCAGATATGTAGCATAACAGCATTCTTGGCCAAAGTACCCAAAGCCCCCCCTGACAGTGCCCACCATTCCAAGACTGAGAAACAAAGGAAAGCATGTGGAATAAGGGGGCACTGCGGATCAGAGAGGAGGAGCTGTAAGGAGACAACCACTTTAAAATAAAGAAAAGGACAAAGGAGATAGGGGATTGCTTTAGAGAAGTTATTTCAAGGAGTTAATTTCCTGGCAGCCTGTGTTAGTTTCCCCCAGGCTATTGTAACAAATGACTACAAACTAGGTGGCTTAAAACAACAGAAACTCATTTTCTCACAGTCTGGAGACCAGAAGTCAGAAACCTAGCCATTGGCAGGGCTGTTCTCCACAGACTCTAAGGGAGAAACCTTGTCAGTTTCAGCCTCCTCTAGCTTTAGGTATTCTCTCTGCCTTCATCTTCACATGGTCTTTTATTGTCTGTGATTTCTTCTCTTTTGTCTTTTATAAGAATGCTTGTCACTGGAATTTTAGGAAATCTAGGATTATCTTGCCTTGAAATCTTTAACTTAATCTCATATGCAAAGACCTTCTTTCCAAAAAACGTCACATTCACAGGTTCCAGGATTTAGGATACGGACTTACATCTTTTAGACAATCTCTTAAGAACCATGTATGTTGGGGGGCATTCAACCTATCACACTGCTCATCACCTCACTAAGGCCTCTGGTTTACTCTAAGAAAAACTACTCTGTCAAGAGTGTTAGGAGGTGATGAGTTGAGAATAAGAGGTGATGCAAGGGATCAAACTCAGGCATGCTAGTGATCACAAAGGCATACTCAGTTGACCCATCACCTGCCATCTGAGGCTTATAAATATTTACCTTACCTAGATATATACTTCCGGAGAAGGCAATGGCACCCCACTCCAGTACTCTTGCCTGGAAAATCCCATGGACGGAGGAGCCTGGTGGGCTACAGTCCACGGGGTCTCTAAGAGTTGGACATGACTGAGTGACTTCATTTTTACTTTTCACTATCATGCATTGGAGAAGGAAATGGCAACCCACTCCAGTGTTCTTGTCTGGAGAATCCCAGGGACGGGGGAGCCTGGTGGACTGCTGTCTCTGGGGTCGCACAGAGTTGGACACGACTGAAGAGACTTAGCAGCAGCAGCAGCAGATATATACTTCAAAACATGAGATAATTTTAACTGTCTTTTTTGTTATAATAGCAATAGATGGTTATTAAAATATTCTTGAAAATAAAAAAAATCACAGAATAAAAAGTGTAAATAAAAGAAGCTATTTATTCCATAACTCAGAGAAAGATAAATTCTGAGATGTTTCCTATCTCTGCTCTCCCTTACTTGATCCTGTACTACCACTACTAAACTCCATCAGACTTCACTAACCTAACCAAGTTAAATTATTTACTTAAATTTAAACATGCTTATTTTTAAAATATGATATTAACATTTTAATATAACGCCACTAACATCTATAAGTAAGGCATCAGGTTTATAAATTTTGATTTCTGAGACAATAATTGTATTTTTTATATGGTGAAACATTTTTTTCACAAAACATCCCATGACTTGATCATGTCCTCATTATAATCCTGCTCTCTAGTCATCGTTGTTGTTGTTCAGTTGCTAAATCTTGTCTCTCTTTGCAACCCCAGGAACTGCAGCACACCAGGCTCCTCTGTGCTCCAGTATCTTCCAGTGTTTGCTCAAATTCTTGTCCACTGAATCGGTGATGCTATCTATCTATGTCATCCGCCACCGCCCCCTTCTCCTTTTGCCTTCAGCCTTTCCCAGTATTAGGGTCTCTTCCAATGAGTTGGCTCTTCACATCAGGTGGCCAAAGTATTGGAGCTTCAGCATCAGTCCTTCCAAAGAATATTCAGGACTGGTCTCCTTTAGGATGGACTGGTTTGATCTCCTTGCAGTCCAAGGGACTCTCAAGAGTCTTCTCCAGCACCACAACTTGAAAACATCAATTCTTTGGAGCTCAGCCTTCTTTATGGTTCAACTCTAACATCCATACATGACTACTGGAAAAACCATAAGTTTGACTAAATGGACCTTTGTTGGAAAAGCGATGTCTCTGCTTTTTAATATGATGTCTAGGTTTGTCATAGCTTTCCTTCTAAGGAGCAAGCGTCTTTAATTTCATGGCTGTAGTCACCATCCACTGTGATTTTGGAGCCCAAGAAAATCAAATCTGTCACTACTTCCACTTTTTCCCCATCTATTTGCCATGAACTGATGGGACTGGATGCCATGATCTTAATTTTTATTTTAATGTTGAGTTTCAAGCCAGCTTTTCACTCTCTTCTTTCACCCTCATCTTTAGTTCCTCTTCACTTTCTGCCATTTGAGTGGTTTCATCTGCATATCTGAGGTTACTGATATTTCTTCTGGCAATTATGATTTCAGCTTGTGATTCATCCAGTCCAGCACTGCATGTGATATACTCTGAAGATAATTTAAATAAGCAGGCTGACAATATATAGCCTTGCTGTACTCTTTCCCAACCTTCAACCAGTCAGTAGTTACATGTTCAGTTCTAACTGTTGCTTCTTGACTGCATACAGGTTTCTCAGGAGACAGGTAAGGTGATATGGTACTCCCATCTCTTTAAGAATTTTCCACAGTTTGTTGTGATCCACACCATCAAAGGCTTTAGTGTAGTCAAAAAAGCAGAAGTAGATGTTTTTCAGGAACTCCCTTGCTTTTACTATGATCCAATGAATGTTGCCAATTCGATTTCTGGTTCCTCTGCCTCTTTGAAACCCAGGTTGTACATCTGAAAGTTCTCAGTTCACGTACTGCTGGACTATCTTGAAGGATTTTGAGAATCCCCTTGCTAGCATGTGAAATGAACACCATTGTATGGTAGTTTGAATATTCTTTGGCATTGTCCTTCTTTGGGATTGGAATGAAAACTGATCTTTTCCACTCCTGAGTTTTCCAAATCTGCTGACATATTGATGCTTTCACAGTATCATCTTATAGAATTTTAAATAGCTCAGCTAGAATTCCATCACCTCCACTAGCTTTGTTCATATTAATGCTTCCTAAGACTCACTTGACTTCACATTCCAGGATGTCTGGCTCTAGGTGAGTGAGCACATCATTGTGATTAACTGGGTCATTGAGACCTTTTTTGTACTGTTCTTATGTGTATTCTTGCCACCTCTTTTTAATCGTTTCTAGTTCTTTCAGGTCCCTATCATTTCTGTCCGTTATTGTGCCTATTTTTGCATGAAATGTTCCCCTGATAGCTCTAATTTTCTTGAAGTGATCTCTAGTCATACATATGAGCATATATATGTATTATCACATTTAATCATTACCACAGTTCTCAGACCTATACAGATTAAAAAAAATAATAATAAAAGCAAACTTAAGCCCCTTTGGCTGGCTAGAGGGCCAGTGGGACTAACAGGAGGACTGTGGGGAGCCAAGACTCTCCTTGTGAGGAAAGCATATACACTGACTTGCCAGTAAGGCAGAGAGGAGAGAGCAGACTGAAGACTGCACCAACGGCTGCAAACTTCCATGGCCTCTTTGTGCACCACATCCTGAGTCAAGGGGATGTTCCAATTCCGTTTACTCAACAACACAACTCAGCTGTTTCCCTGTGGTTTTCGTGAGCATGGGGAGAGCCCCACCATGGGATGCAGAGGTGACTTGGACCTCTGCAACGTGCGGCAGGAGCAGCTGTTGTTGGCATATGCTCAGGTAGTGCATAAGAAAGCAGCCTAGAACTCTGACCACAGCCTGTCCACCACAGCCAGCACCTCAGTTACATACCAAAGAGCTCATGTGGCCCAGCCTGCCCTGCATTGTGGCTCCACAACAAAGCCAGGGTGGTAGAGGCTGGGGAGAGTGGGCAATCATCCATGTGGACCAAAGAAGACTTGAACCTGAGGCTGTGTCTGAGCAGGGCAAGGGCAACAATAGCTGACATTTGTACAGGGGCACATTGGAGGCAGCTTGGACCTCTTTCTGTGACCAACCCACTGCAGCCATGAGCTGCATGAGTCAAAGTCCTGCCATGAGCCAAAAGCCTGCAAAGGCCCTTCTTGCTTTAGCACTGCTTCCCTCAGCAGCAAAGGTGCCAGGAGATGGGAAAGTACACACTGAAAGGGAAAAGAGCAGCCCAGACTCAATGCTCAGTGTTTCTGCTCCAGCAGGTTGGATCTTCCTCCACAGCTGATAGGGATAGAACAGAAAGGAAGCCCCACGTCACACTCAGCCACAGCAACAGACCCTCCAGCTCTATCCCTGCCTCCTACCAAGGTGAGAGCTGCCAAAACACCCTGAGGAAAGAAATAACTTGTGTCTACATCCAATCCAGCTCTCCAATCAAAGGCACTGGGTACAAACACTCTTTACAGTGATAGTCCCACATAAGAACAATTCTTCAGGACCACAAGAGGTAACTGTTTCACCTAAATTTATAGAGATAAAAAAAGCTAAAACAGAATGAGAAGGCAAAGGCACTAGTTTCAACTGAAAGAGAAGACCTTAAAAAAATAAGTAATGAAACAGAAATAAACAATTTACAAGATAGATAATTCAAAATAGTAGTAATAAAGCTAAATGAATAACGGAAAGGAATAATGAACACAGTGAGAATTTTATAAGGACCCAGAAAGGTAAATAAAGAGCCAGTTGAAAATGAAATATGCAATAACTGAAATAAAAACACACTAGAAAGGATGAACGGCAGACTAAGTGATCTGGAAGAATGCATAAGTGGTGTGGAAGATAGAACGATGGAAAGCACCCAAACAGAGCAGCAACAGAAAAGCAAATTAAAAAAAAAAAGTTTAAGATATTTTTGGAATAATATCAAGCATAGCAACATTGACATTATTGGGGTTCCAAAATGAGAAGAGAGAGGGAGAAGGGGATAAAAATGTTGAAAATGTATCTGATGAAATTATAACTGAAAAATTTCCAAACCTGAAGAAAGAAATAGATGTCCAGTTATAGGAGGAACAGTGGGTCCCAAGCAAGAGGAAACAAAACAGACATACCAAGACATAACAATTAAAATGGAAAAAGTGAAAGAAAAGAGAATTCTAAAGGCAGCAAGAGAAAAACAGAGTCATATGCAAAGGAGGCCCCATAAAGATATCAGCCAATTTCTCTGTAGAAAGCTTGCATACAAGTAGGGAGTGCCAGGACATCTTCAAAGCACTGAAAGGGAAAACCCTGCAACCTAGGATACCCTACCCAGCAAGATTATAATTTAGAATCAAAGGAGAGGAAAAGAACTCAGACAAGAAAAAACTGAAAGAATACTAATTCATCAATACTAAACCTACCCTAAAATAAATGTTAAAGTGTCTACACTCACCATATACTAAAATAAACCCTAAATGGATTAAAGACCTAAATGTAAGATCTGAATCCATAAAACTCCTAGAAGAGAACATATGCAGAACACGTCCTAACATAAATTGCAGCGACATTTTTGGGGATATGTCTCCTAAGGCAAAAGAAATAAAAGCAAAAATAAACAAACGAGACCTAATTAAATATAAAATCTTTTTGTACAGCAAAAGAAACCATTGACAAAACAAAAAGACAATCTTTCATGAAAGAAAATATCTGCAAAATATATGATCGACAAGGGGTTGATATACAAAATATATAAACAGCTCATACATCTCAATATAAAAAAAAATAACCCAATTAAAAACTGGGCAGAAGATCTGAATAAACGTTTTTACCAAGAAGACATACAGACAGCTAGCGAGCAAATGAAAAAATGCTCATCATTTCTAATTATTAAAGAAATGCAAGTCAAAACAAAAAGGGGGTATCACCTTACACCTGTTAGAATGGCTATTAGCCAAAAATCTATGAAAAAAAAATGTTAGTGAGGATACTGAGAAAAGAGAACCCTTGTACACTACTGGTGAGAATGTAAATTGCTGCAGCTTGTATGTAAAACAGTATGGAGATTCCTCAAAAGACAAAAAAAATTACCATATAATCCAGCAATTCCAGTCTTGAGTATATACTCAAAAAATAGAAAACTAATTTGAAAAGATGTGAGAGGTAACAGGCAGGAAGGCCAGGAGTCTCCAAATGGAGGAAATAGGCTGCAAGTGTCAGATATTTTTTATCTCTCTCTTAAGTAGCAGGAGGAAACAACTAGTGTTATATTTTTTCCCTTTCTCTATACAAATTTAAAAAGAGGTTTCTCTTAAAATACTGTGTTGCCATAATGACACCTGGGTCCACCAGAACCTAGCTGTTCTCAAACCTTGAGCTAACCAATGCATTTTTCTTATGGAAATGTTTGTCTTCAGATCAGTTCAGTTCAGTTCAGTCGCTCAGTTGTGTCCGACTCTTTGCGACCCCATGAACTGCAGCACGCCAGGCCTCCCTGTCCATCACCAACTCCCGGAGTTCACCCAAACTCACGTGCGTCATGTCGGTGATGCCATCCAGCCATCTCATCCTCTGTCATCCCCTTCTCCTCCTGCCGCCAATCCCTCCCAGCACCAGGGTCTTTTCCAATGAGTCAACTCTTCGCATGAGGTGGCCAAAGTATTGGAGTTTCAGCTTTAGCATCATTCCTTCCAATGAACACCCAGGACCAACTTCCTTTAGAATGGACTGGTTGGATTTCTTGTAGTCCAAGGGACTCTCAAGAGTCTTCTCCAACACCACAGTTCAAAAGCATCAAGTCTTCGTCACTCAGCTTTCTTCACAGTCCAACTCTCACATCCATACATGACTACTGGAAAAACCATAGCCTTGACTAGACGGACCTTTGTTGGCAAAGTAATGTCTCTGCTTTTCAATATGCTATCTAGGTTGGTCATAACTTTCCTTCCAAGGAGTAAGCGTCTTTTAATTTCATGACTGCAGTCACCATCTGCAGTGATTTTGGAGCCCAAAAAATAAAGTCTGACACTGTTTCCAGTTTCTCCATCTATTTCCCCTGAAGTGATGGGACCAGATGCCATGATCTTCATTTTCTGAATGTTGAGTTTTAAGCCAACTTTTTCACTCTCCTCTTTCACTTTCATCAAGAGGCTTTTTAGTTCCTCTTCACTTTCTGCCATAAAGGTGGTGTCATCTGCTTATCTGAGGTTATTGATATTTCTCCTAGTAATCTTGATTCCAGCTTGTGCTTCTTCCAGCCCAGAGTTTCTCATGATGTACTCTGCATAGAAGTTAAACAAGTAGGGTGACAATATACAGCCTTGACACACTTCTTATCCTATTTGGAACCAGTCTGTTGTTCCATGTCCAGTTCTAACTGTTGCTTCCTGACCTGCATACAGGTTTCTCAAGAGGCAGGTCAGGTGGTCTGGGATTCTCATCTCTTTCAGAATTTTCCACAGTTTATTGTGATCCACATAGTCAAAGGCTTTGGCATAGTCAATAAAGAATAAATAGATGTTTTTCTGGAACTCTTTTTCAATGATCCAGTGGATGTTGGCAATTTGGTCTCTGGTTCCTCTGCCTTTTCTAAAACCAGCTTGAACATCTGGAAGTTTACGGATCACGTATTGCTGAAGCCTGGCTTGGAGAATTTTGAGCATTACTTTATTAGCGTGTGAGATGAGTGCAATTGTGAGGTAGTTTGAGCATTCTTTGGCGTTGCCTTTCTTTGGGATTGGAATAAAAACTGACCTTTTCCAGTCCGGTGGCCACTGCTGAGTTTTCCAAATTTGCTGGCATATTGAGTGCAGCACTTTCACAGCATCATCTTTCAGGGTTTGAAATAGCTCAACTGGAATTCCATCACCTCCACTAGCTTTGTTCGTAGTGATGCTTTCTAAGGCCCACTTGACTTCACATTCTAGGATGTCTGGCTCTAGGTGAATGATCACACCATCATGATTATCTGGGTCGTGAAGCTCTTTTTTGTACAGTTCTTCTGTGTATTCTTGCCAGCTCTTCTTAATATCTTCTGTTTCTGTTAGGTCCATACCATTTCTGTCCTTTATTGAGCCCATCTTTGCATGAAATGTTCCCTTGGTATCTCCAATTTTCTTGAAGAGATCTCATCTTTCCCATTCTGTTGTTTTCCTCTATTTTTTTGCATTGATGCTGAGGAAGGCTTTCTTATCTCTCCTTGCTATTCTTTGGAACTCTGCATTCAGATGGATATATCTTTCCTTTTCTCCTTTGCTTTTCACTTCTCTTCTTTTCACAGCTATTTGTAAGGCCTCCTCAGACAGCCATTTTGCTTTTTTGCATTTCTTTTCCATGGGGATGGTCTTGATCCCTGTCTCCTGTACAATGTCACAAACCTCTGTCCATAGATCATCAGGTACTCTGTCTATCAGATCTAGTCCCTTAAATCTATTTCTCACTTCCACTGTATAATCATAGGGGATTTGATTTAGGTCATACTTGAGTGGTCTAGTGGTTTTCCCTACTTTCTTCAATTTAAGTCTGAATTTGGCAATAAGGAATTCATGATCTGAGCCACAGTCAGCTCCTGGTCTTGTTTTTGCTGACTGTATAGAGCTTCTCCATCTTTGGCTGCAAAGAATATAATCAATCTGATTTTGGTGTTGACCATCTGGTGATGTCCATGTGTAGAGTCTTCTCTTGTGTTGTTTTAAGAGGGTGTTTGCTATGACCAGTGTGTTCTCTTGGCAAAACTCTATTAGCCTTTGGCCTGCTTCATTCCATATTCCAAAGCCAAATTTGCCTGTTACTCCATGTGTTTCTTGACTTCCTACTTTTGCATTGCAGTCCCCTATAATGAAAAGGACATCTTTTGGTGTGTTAGTTCTAAAAGGTCTTGCAGGTCTTCATAGAATTGTTCAACTTTAGATTCTTCAGCATTACTGGTTGGAGCATAGGCTTGGATCACTGTGATCCTCTTGGTGGCCGAGAGGAGCTACCCCATGTCTGAGGTCAGGGTCTGTGGCCCAGAAGAGCAACCCCACATCCAAGGAGTGGCGGCTGTGCGGGTGCAGGAGAGCGGAGAGGAGCTACTCCATGTTCAAGGTCAGGAGGGGGAGACTCTTCCAAGGTAAGGAACAGCAGCTGCGCTTTGCTGGAGCAGCTGTGAAGAGATACACCACGTCCAAGGTAAGAGAAACCCAAGTGAGACGGTAGGTGTTGCGAGAGGGCATCAGAGGGCAGACACACTGAAACCATAATCACAGAAAACTAGCCAATCTGATCACATGGACCACAGCCTTGTCTAGCTCAATGAAACTAAGCCATGCCATGTGGGGCCACCCAAGACAGACGGGTCATGGTGGAGAGGTCTGACAGAATGTGGTCCACTGGAGAAGGGAATGGCAAACCACTTCAGTATTCTTGCCTTGAGAACCCCATGAACAGTATGAAAAGGCAAAATGATAGGATACTGAAAGAGGAACTCCCCAGGTTGGTAGGTGCCCAAAATACTACAGGAGATCAGTGGAGAAATAACTCCAGAAAGAATGAAGGGATGGAGCCAAAGCAAAAAGAATACCCAGCTGTGGATGTAACTGGTGATAGAAGCAAGGTCCAATGCTGTAAAGAGCAAGATTGTATAGGAACCTGGAATGTCAGGTCCATGAAGCAAGGCAAATTGGAAGTGGTCAAACAGGAGATGGCAAGAGTGAATGTTGACATTCTAGGAATCAGAGAACTAAAATGGACTGGAATGGGTGAATTTAACTCAGATGACCATTATATCTACTACTGCGGGCAGGAATCCCTCAGAAGAAATGGAGTAGCCATCGTGGTCAACAAAAGAGTCCGAAATGCAGTACTTGGATGTTTGTCTTAAGCTATGTTAATGTACTATGTATTTATCCCTGACTCTGTCTTCACGTTGGTTCCAGCTAAAGCCTTAGAACAGATTTGACAAACCAGTATATCTTACTCATACATTGTTCTTCTAATCTATGTTAATGAAGCTATATATTTGCTTCTAACTCTGCCATTCTTCAAGATTCAGGTCAATCATTTTATGGCCTGAGATGATTCACTTGGTGCCAATGTTATCTCAAAATGCATGTTGTGGGTGAGGGGCCTGGTGCCATTCTCTAAGTTTTGAGACATTTCCTTTCTCTAATTAGCAGACCACTAGTAGCTATATTGGAGAAGGAAATGGCAACCCACTCCAGCGTTCTTGCCTGGAGAATCCCAGGGATGGGGGAGCCTCGTGGGCTGCCATCTATGGGGTTGCACAGAGTCAGACACCACTGAAGTGAATCAGCAGTAGTAGTTATATAACATCCCACTAAAGACTAGCAGGGGGGCACTCTTTCTACCGACTTCTGATGTCTATGTCAGAAGCTTTCTCTATCTCTTTTATACTTTTGTAAAACTTTATTACACAAAAGCTCTGAGCAATCAAGCATCATTACTGGCCCCAGATTGAATTCCTCTCCTCCAGAGGCCAAGAATCCCGGTGTTTTTCATGGTTCAGCAACAACGTTTCAGATGCATGCATCTCTCTGCTCACAGAAGCATTTTTTTAGTACCCACAATATGGAAGTTAAGTGTTCATCCACAGGTGAATGGATAAAGAAGATGTTGTATCTATGTGTATGCACACAGTGGAATACTACTCTGACATAAAAATGAATGAAATTCTGCCATCTGCAACAATGTAGATGGACTAGAAGATATTATACTTAATGAAATAAGTCAGGTAGAAAAAGAAAAATATTGCATGTTACAATTTTTATGTAGAATCTAAAAAAATAAGACAAACAAATGTATATGACAAAACAGAAACAGATTCACAGATACAGAAAGCAAACTAGTACATACCAGAGGCAGGGAGGAAAATAGGGGTATGGGATGAAGAGATACAAACTACTACATATAATACAGATAAGCTACAAGAATATACTATACAACACAGGGAATTATAGCTGTTAATTTGTACTAACTTTAAATGGAGTATAATCTATGAAAATACAGTATGAAAATCTATTTTGTACATCTGAAACTAATATTGTAAATCAGCTACACTTCAATGCAAAGAGATACATAGAGTCTCAGGGACTTGTAGGAAAACACTAAAATATCTAACATTTATGTTACCAGAATTCTAGTAAAAGATGGTAAAGAACATGGTTCAAAAGTGTATTTTAAAAAATAATGCCTGAAAACTTTCAAAATTTGGTGAAAAAGTATACTTACAGATTCAAGAAGATCAGTGAATTTCACACTGATTAAATTTAAAGGAGTCCATGGGAGACACATCATAATCAAACATTTAAAAACCAAGTCAAAGAGAAAAAATCTTTGAATTATAAAATAGAACAGCTATATAAGCACAAACCAGTTCATTAAGTAGGTTTCTGCTCTTCGAGGGCCCATCATCTCTTGTCATTCACACCTCCTTCTCTTTCCTTAAAGGTTAACACTAACATGATTTTATGATAAATCTTTTTTCTCTTTGTATCTTTATACATTTATCACCTCAGTACACATCCCTAGGTTAGCCTATTATAAATTTTAAATAAATTCAATGATACAGTTTTTAAAGAGTCAGGCTTAAAAAGTAGAAAACATTTTCTGTAGACAACATGCATGCATGCTCAGTGGCATCTGATTCTTTGAGACTCCAGGGACTGTAGCCCTCCAGGCTCCTCTGTCCATGGAATTTTCCAGGCAAGAATAGTGGATTCATTTACCACCTAAGAACACAGCCCTAGATTGACATATTGTAAAATTTACATAAATCCAATTATATAGTTTTTAAAAGTAAGGCTTAAAAAGTATAAATCATTTTGCTGTAGACAACACAGCTGTCAAATCACAGAGCTGGGATTAAAGCCCACACCACACAGCCTCGAAAGTATTAAACTGTCTGGCTTCTGAGAATAATAGTTGGATTTTGATACAGAGTTTGTTCCAAGCAGCATACATATACTTTCTCTCATTCTTTATCTTATTCTCTTTACATATTTATATGCATATGTCCTAATTTTACATGCAACTCCCATTTAATTTTTTGACTTAATTTACAAAGTAAAATTTTCCATTCTCATTTTACTGACAAAGAAACAATCTTCCTAATCCTCATAAGTCTGGCAATGTTGGGGATAAATGGCAATATGAGACTCGGAGAGCTCAGACAAAACCTTGTGAGCACCAAGACCCAGAGACCCTGCAGAGACTGAGCCAGATCTGCCTTTGAATGTTTGAGTGTCTCCTGCAGAGGCATGGGTCAGCAGTGGCCTGCTGTGAGGACAGAGGCTCTGGCTGCAGCAGATGTGGGTCATGCAGCATGTGGCATAAGCTCTCTTGGAGGAGGTTGCCATTAGCCCCACCATAGAGCCGCCAAGCAGACGACCCACAAACTGAAGAACAATTATACCAAAGAAATTCTCGCACTGTTAAGAAAGTTCTAGGACCCACAACAGATTTCCCAACCTGGGGATCTGGCAAAGGGACTAAGAACCCTCCCCCCTCACCCCCACCTAGGGAATTTGACTTTGGGGGCCAGTGGAATTTGATTACAGAACTTCCACAGGACTGGTGAAACAGACTTATGGAGGGCACAAATAAAACCTTGTGTGCACCAGAAGCCAGGTGAAAGGAGTAGTGTCCCCACATGAGATGGAGCCAGATTTGCCTGTGAGTATCCAGGAGTCTCCAGTGGAGGTGTGGCTTGACAGCAGCCTGCTGCGGGGTCAGGAGCACTGAATACAAGTGTGTGCACAAGTCCTTTTGAGGGAGGTCCCCCTTACCTTCATTAACCCTACCATAGTTTGGCCTCAGGCCAAACAACAGGGAGGGAACACAGCCCCACCCATCAACAGAAAATTAGTTTAAAGATTTACTGACTATGGCCCCACCCACCAGAACAAGACCCAGTTTCCCCCACAGTCAGTCTCTCCCATAAGGAAGCTTCCATAAGCCTCTCATCCTTATCCATTGGAGGGAAGACAGAAGGAAAACCACAATCACAGAAAACTAACCAAACTGAACACATGGATCACAGCCTTGTCTAACTTAGTGAAACTATGAGACGTACAGTGTAGAGCCACTCAAGATGGATGGGTCATGGTGGAGAGTTCTGACAAAATATTGTCCACTGGAGAAGCGAATGGAAAACCACTTTAGAATTCTTGCCTTGAGAACCCCATGAACAGTATGAAAAGGCAAAAAGATAGAACACTGAAAGATGAACTCCTCAGGTTGGCAGGTGCCCAATATGCTACTGGAGAAGAGCGGAGAAATAACTACAGAAAGAAAGAAGAGACAGAGCCAAAGCGAAAACAACACCCAGTTGTGGATGTGACTGGTGATGGAAGTAAAGCCTGATGCTGTAAAGAACAATAATGCATGGGAACCTGGACTGTTAAGTCCATGAATCAAGGTAAATTGGAAGTGGTCAAACAGGAGATGGTAAGAGTGAACATCAACATTTTAGGAATCAGTGAACTAAAATGGACTGGAATGGATAGATTTAACTCAGACGACCATTATATCTACCACTGTAGGCAAGAATCCCTTAGAAGAAATGGAGTAGCCCTCATAGTCAACAAAAAATTCTGAAATGCGGTACTTGGATGCAATCTCAAAAATGACAGAATAATCTCTGTTCATTTCAAAGGAAACCATTCAATATCACAGTAATTCAAGTCTATGCCCCAACCACTAATGCCGAAGAAGCTGAGCTGAACAGTTCTATGATGAAGTAAAAGACCTTCTAGAACTAACACCAAAAAAAGATGTCCTTTTCACCATAGGGGACTGGAATGCAAAAGTAGGAAGTGAAAATACCTGGAGTGACAGGAAAATTTGGCCTTAGAGTACAAAATGAAGCAGGGCAAAGGCTAACAGAGTTGCCAAGAGAACACACTGGTCATAGCAAACAACAAGACAAAAGAAGACTGTATATATGGGCATCACCAGATGGTCAATACCAAAATCAGACTGATTATATTCTTTGCAGCTGAAGATGGAGAAGCTCTATATAGTCAGCAAAAACAAGACTGGGAGCTGACTGTGGCTCAGATCATGAAGTACTTATTGCAAAGTCAGTCAGTTCAGTTGCTCAGTTATGTCCAACACTTTGTGATCCCATGGACTGCAGCATGCCAGGCCTCCCTGTCCATCACCAACTCCTGGAGTTTATTCAAACTCATGTCCATTTAGTTGGTGATGCCATCCAACCATCTCATCCTCTGTCGTCCCCTTTTCCTCTGACCTTCAATCTTTCCCCACATCAGGGTCTTTTCAAATGAGTCAGTTCTTCACATCAGGTAGCCGAAGTATTGGAGTTTCAACTTCAGCCTCAGTCCTTCCAATGATTATTCAGGACGGCTTTTCTTTAGGATGGACTGGTTGGATCCTCTTGCTGTCCAAGGGACTCTCAAGAGTCTTCTCCAAATCCTTATTGCAAAATTCAGACTTAAATTGAAGAAAGTAGGGAAAACCACTAGACCATTCAGGTATGACCTAAATCAAATCCCTTATGATTATACAGTGGAAGTGAGAAATAGATACCAGGGATTAGATCTGATAGAGCGTCTGAAGAACTATGGATGGAGGGTCATGACATTATACAGGAGGTAGTGATCAAAACCATCCCTAAGAAAAAGAAATGCAAAAAGGCAAATTGGTTGTCTGAGGAGGCCTCACAAATAGCTGAGAAAAGAGAAGTGAAAGACAAAGGAGAAAATAAAGATATACCCATCTGAATGCAGAATTCCAAAGAATAGCTAGGAGAGATAGGAAAGCCTTCCTCAGTGATCAGAGAAAGAGAGGAAAACAATAGAATGGGAAAGACTAGAGATCTCTTCTAGAAAATGCAAAGATGGGCACAATAAAGGATAGAAATGGTATGAACCTAACAGAAGCAAAAGATATTAAGAACAGGTGGCAATAACACACAGAACTAAACAAATAAGATCTTCATGACCCATATAACCACAATGGTGGGATCACTCACCTAGAGCCAGCCATCCTGGAATGCAAAGTCAAGTGGGCTTTAAGAAGCATCACTATGAATAAGGCTAGTGAGGTAATGGAATTCCAGTTGAACTATTTCAAATCCAAAAAGATGCTGCTGTTAAGGTGATGCATTCAACACACCAGCAAATTTGGAAAACTCAGCAGTGGCCACAGAACTGGAAAAGGTCAGTTTTCATTCCAATCTCAAAGAAAGGCAATGCCAAAGAATGCTCAAACTACCGCACAATTGTACTCATCTCACACAGTAGTAATGCTCAAAATTCTCCAAGCTAGACTTCAACAGTAATTGAACTGTGAACTTCCAGATGTTCAAGCTGGATTTAGAAAAGGCAGAGGAAGCAGAGATCAAATTGCCAGCATCTCTTGGATCATAGAAAAACTGAGAGTTCCAGAAAAACATCTACTTTTGCTTTATTGACTATGCCAAAGCCTTTGACTGTGTGGATTACAACAAACTGAAAAATTCTTAAAGAGCTGGGAATACCAGTCCACCTTACTTACCTCCTGAGAAATCTGTATGCAGGTCAAGAAGCAACAGTTAGAACTGGACATGGAACAGTGGACTGACTTCAAATAGGGAAAGAAGTACATCAAGGCTGTAAACTGTCACCCTGCCTATTTAACTGTACGCAGAGTACATCATGCTAACTGCTGGGTTGGATGAAGCACAAGCTGGAATCAAGATTGCTGGGAGAAATATCAATAACCTCAGATATGCAGATGATATCACCCTTATGGTCGAAAGTGAAGAAGAACTAAAGAGCCTCTTGATGAAAGTGAAAGAGGAGAGTGAAAAGACTGGTTTAAAACTCAACATTCAAAAAACAAAGATCATGGCATCCAGTCCCATCACTTCGTGGCAAATAGATGGGAAAACAATGAAAACAGTGACAGACTCTGTTTTCTTGGGCTCCAAAATCACTGCAGATGTGACTTGAAGCCATGAAATTAAAAGACACATGCTTCTTGGAAGAACAGCTATGACTAACCTAGACAGCATATTAAAAAGCAGAGATATTACTTTGCTGACAAAGGTCTGTCAAGTCAAAGCTATGGTTTTTCCAGTAGTCATGTATGGATGTGAGAGTTGGACCATAAAGAAAGCTGAGTGCCACAAGAATACATGTTTTTGAACTGTGGTGTTGGAGAAGAATCTTGGGAGTCCCTTGTATTTCAAGGAGATCAAACCAGTCTATCCTAAAGGATATCAATCCTGATATTCATTGGAAGGACTGATGCTGAAGCTGAAGCTCTATTACTTTAGCCACCTGATGCATAGAGCTGACTCATTGGAAAAGACACTGATGCTTGGAAAGACTGAAGGCAGGAGGAGAAGGGGACAACAGAGGATGAGATGGTTGGATGGCATCACTGACTCGATGTATATGAGTTAAGCAAGCTTCAGGAGATGGTGACGAACAGGGAAGCCTGGCTGCAGTCCATGGAATTGCAAAGATTCGGACACAACGGAGTGACTTAACTGAACTGATAATAACTGTCATTTAGTAGCACAGTATAATAAACTAATACTCTAGTGCTTGTCTTTCTTTCAATTTTCTTTCACTCTTCTGACATTTCTCACACGGTGGCAAATATAGCTAATCTCACACTGAACCCAGAGGAAATGTAACTGAGTATTGACTTTAAAAAATCTGATGAAAGTATGCTACAAGGATACACAGTGTGCACATCAGGATGTCATTATTTTAAGTTTAAATTTCTTCCATATATAGCATGTGTTCTTTCACTGTACTGATTAATATTCATTAAAAGTAACAATCAAGAATGTTGTTCTGGTACATTTTCCTGAAGAGTGAACACACAAGCATATATACATATCTCTCTGTGTGTGTTGCTAAGTTGCTTTAGTCGTGTCTCTTTCTGACCCTATGGACCATAGACTGCCAGACTCCTCTGTTATGGGATTCTCCAGGCAAGAATACTGGAGTAGGTTGTCATACCCTCCTCCAGGGGAATCTACCTGACCCAGGGATTGAACCTTTGTCTCTTATGTCTCTTGCATTGCCAGGCAGGTTCTTTACCACTAGGGCCACCAGGGAAGCCCCATATGTATGCATGTATGTGTGTATATACACACATATATGTATAATTTGTAATTAATATAGTACATATTTATAATATGATTCACATATGTAATTTTCAACTCTTTGCAATCCCACGGTCTGTAGCCTGCCAGTCTTCTCTGTCCATTGGATTGTCCCAGCAAGAATACTGGAATGGGTTTCCATTTCCTCCTCCAGTGGATCTTCCCCACCCAGGGGTGGTCTCTGCATCTCCTGTGGTCTCTGCATTTGCAGGCAAATTCTTTACCATTGAACCACGTGAGAAGTCCTCATATATGTTAATAATATAACAAATATATAATGTATATAATACATAATATATGTTATATATACTGTGTATTAATAATATGTGATTTATTATAACACTTTTTATTCCATATACATGCTTTATTTTGCCAAGTATTAGATTATGAACATTTCTTCACATCTCTGACTTTTTAAGAACTGTGTAAATGACTGAATAACATTGCCTTTTATATAATTACCATTATTTATCTATTTTCCTAGGGCTTCCCAGGTGGAATGGTGGTAAAGATTCCACCTGTCAATGCAGGAGATGTAAGAAATGCAGGTTCAATCCCTAGGTTAGGAAGATGTACTGAAGTAGAAAATGGCAACCCTATTCAGTATTCTTGCCTGGAAAATTCCATGGACAGAGGAGCCTGATGGCTACAGTCCATGGGGCCTCAAACAGTCAGACACAACTGAGCACACACACACATCTGTTTTCCTACTGCTGAGCCTTTAGGCTAATCTTTTCTTTTATGATCAAGGCAGAAAAAATTTTTTGTCTCTGATTATTTCCCCCTCATAGATTCCCTATTTCCTCTTTATAGGTTCTTGTAAGTAGATGTATTGCATCAAAAGTTAATAATCATTTTATTCCAGAAGATTATTAGAGCTCATCAAGGAATTCAGTCAAGTTGCATAATACAAAATTAATATATAGAAATCTGTTGCATTTCTATATGCCAATAAAATATCAGAGATAGTAATGAAGGAAGCAATCTTACTTGCCATCATATAAAAAAAATCAATCCCACTTGCCATAAAATAAAATATATAGGAATAAACCTAAGGAGATAAGATACCTGTACTCAGAAAACTCTAAGACACTGATGAAACAAATTGAAGATGACACAGATTGAAAGATATACCTATTCTTGGATTGGAAGAAACACAAGGCAATTTACCAATTCAAGGCAATCTCTATCTCTAAACACTAATGGCATTTTTCACATAATCAGGACAAATAATCTTAAAATTTGTATGGAAACACAAAAGACTCTGAACAGCCAAAATAATTTTGAGAAAGAGGAACAGAGCTGGAGGAATAATGCTTCCTGACTTCAGGGTATATTACAAAGTGACAATAATCAAAACATCATGGCACTGGCACAAAAATCAGACACATAGACCAATGGGACAGAATAGAGAGCCCAGAAGTAAATCCACACACCTATGGTCAATTATTCTATGACAAAGGAGGCAAGAATATACAATGGCGAAAAGACAGTCTTTAATAAGTTGTGTTGAGAAAACTTGACAGCCATGTGTAAAAGAATGAAATTAAAACATTATCTAATTACATATACGCTGGGCTGGAAGAAGCACAAGCTGGAACCAAGACTGCCAGGAGAAATATCAATAACCTCACATATGCAGATGACACCACCCTTATGGCAGAAAGTGAAAAGGAACTAAAAGGCCTCTTGATGAAAGTGAAAGAGGAGAGTGAAAAAGTTGGCTTAAAGCTCAACATTCAGAAAACTAAGATCATGGCATCTGGTCCCATCACTTGATGGGAAATAGATGGGGAAACAGTGGAAACAGTCTCAGACTTTTATTTTTTTGGGCTCCAAAATCACTGCAGATGGTGATTGCAGCCAAGAAATTAAAAGACTCCTTGGAAGGAAAGTTATGACCAACCTAGATAGCATATTGAAAAGCAGAGGCATCACTTTGCCAACAAAGGTCCATCTAGTCAAGGCTATGGTTTTCCTGTAGTCATGTATGGATGTGAGAGTTGGACTGTGAAGAAGGCTGAGCGCCAAAGAATTGATGCTTTTGAACTGTGGTGTTGGAGAAGACTCTTGAGAGTCCCTTGGCCTGCAAGGAGATCCAACCAGTCCATTCTGAAGGAGATCAGCCCTGGGATTTCTTTGGAAGGAATGATGCTAAAGCTGAAACTCCAGTACTTTGGCCACCTCATGCGAAGAGTTGACTCATTGGAAAAGACTCTGATGCTGGGAGGGATTGTGGGCAGGAGGAGAAGGGGACGACAGAGGATGAGATGGCTGGATGGCATCACTGACTCGATGGATGTGAGTCTGGGTGAACTCCAGGAGTTGGTGATGGACAGGGAGGCCTGGTGTGCTGCAGTTCATGGGGTCGCAAAGAGTCGGACATGACTGAGCGACTGAACTGAACTGAACTCTTACTTAGATTCTTTTCTCATATAGGTCATTATAGAGTATTGGGTAGAGTTCCCTGTGCTATAAAGTAGGTCCTTATTTGTTATCTATTTTATATATAGGAGTATGTATATGTCAATCCCAATCTCCTATTTATGCCTCCCTTCCTTCCCATAAAATTTTTTTCTACATCTTTAACTCTATTTCCATTTTGTAAATAAGTCCATGTATACTTTGTTGTACAGCAAAAAGTAACACAAACATTGTAAATCAACTATACTCCAATAAAAATTAAAAAAAAATCTAGCTCAATTAGAATTTCCAATCAGATATGGAAGCAACCTAAGTGTCCATCATCGGATGAATGGATAAATACGATGTGGTATAAATATGAAATAGAATACTACTCAGCCTAAAAAATGAAATTTTGTTATTTGCAACAAGATGGATGGACTTGGAGGGTATTAAGCTAAATAGGATAAGTCAGACAGAGAAAGACAAATACTGTATAATATTACTTATATGTGGGATCTAAAAAATACAACAAACAGTGAACATAACAAAAGGAAACAGACTCGCAGATACAGAAAACAAACTTCTGGTTATGAGTGAGGAGATAAAAGAGGGAAGTAGCAAAATATAAGTAGGGAATTAAGAGGTACAAACTATTATACATAAAATAAGCAACAAGGGTATATTTTACAATACAGGTTTTATGGTTAATATTTTATAATAACTATAAATGGAGTATAACCTTCAAAACTGTGAATCATTACATTATACACCTGTAACATATATAATACTGTACATCAACTATACTTCAATAAAAAGTTAATAATAATTTTAAAGCTCCTAATTAAAACTGCATACTTGCTTTCCAGGTCAGTTTACAAATTTACATTTCTAAATCCCATGGACGGAGGAGCCTGGTAGGCTGCAGTCCATGGAGTCGCTAAGAGTCGGACACGACTGAGCGACTTCACTTTGACTTTTCACTTTCATGCATTGGAGAAGGAAATGGTAACCCACACCAGTGTTCTTGCCTGGAGAATCCCAGGGACAGGGGAGCCTGGTGGGCTGCCGTCTATGGGGTGGCACAGAGTCCGACACGACTGAAGCGACTTAGCAGCAGCAGCAGCAGTTCTTATCTTCCACATCCTTGCATGAAGAGAGTATTATCTTTTTTTAAAAATTGCTTGATATTTTTATAGGAAGGAAATGATAAGAAGTTTTATTTGGCATTTTTATTATTACTGTGAAAGAGTATTTTACCAGAACTATTTTTTAGTCTTTTGCATGCTCTGTCCTGTGATTTATTCATGTTATTTGTGACATTTTCTCCTGGAATCCAAGTGTCTTATTGATTTGAATTCTACTTTTCCCCTTAGTAGATAGGTAGAATGCTATCTTAATACATAAATATGATTTTCACAAGGAAAAAATTCTTCATTTTCCCCTGATGATAAGTGTTGCCTGAAATGCATTTGATTCTCTCATAACATTTGATGACAACACATCTTATGTCTGATGGGAGCCACAAAGAACTGCCTGATGCAGCCTGCTGTTGTTAATTTGAGAAATAATAAAATGACAAGTAGCTTAGCCATCTTGAATTTACTTTGAAACAGTGTAAATTAACATTTCTTCTGAAGGATTAATCTCAAGTAATACTGTCTACTATTTCAGCCATTTCTTTAAAAAAACAAATTATAGAGCATTTGGAGATGGCAATTTAATGGGAGACCATTACCCTAAGTGTTCTTTTATGAATTTTCCCTAAAATTCCAGATGAGCCATTTACCTTCTAGGTATGGTTATAAGGGCTGCCATATTAGTGCCATATTTAATATATGCAGTAAATCTTTCTTATTGATGATGCTATTATTGTAATTTTGTGCCCTGTGTACTTTCCAAGTGCAAGTCTCAAGCCTCCATATATATTCAGATATGTCTCAAGTACAAGTCTCAGGCTTCCATACATACTCAGATATGAGGCCTTGGCAGTGGAAAAAGTGGGAAGGAACATAGCTCCTTCCCGTGTTTATAAGTCTGTCATTTGTAATGGAGCCACAGGAAATCCCTCTTCTGTTAAGGCATGGGAATGGCAGCAGAATATATGAAATCTTCTTTTATACCAACAATCTCCATTTCTTAGGGATCAGCAAAGAACTGAACAAAGACTGGCTGGAGATTTTTGGCATAGAACAAAGGGAGAATCTAAGACACCGTCTGGAAAAGGATGAAACTGGCAAGGTACTGGGAAGTTCCAAACAACAGATTCCATTGTGGAGGTCACAGGGCACAGGGGTACATAAAACAGATCACTGTATAGGGGACAGGGAACCATAACTGGGGAATGGTAAACAAAGAGGCTGCTCTTTGGGAGTAAATTAGAGAGGCCTGAGGGTAGGAACTTCATGAGGCACAGCTCCACGGAGTGTGCTCCATTTTTATAGGGGCTCAGTTTCCACTCTCTCTAAACTGGTTAGTAAATATGATGATTAGTTGTGATGCTGACTTGGAGACTGTAAAATACTAAAGTGCTTTTTGGATCATTACAAATATATTTTATTACGTACTTTATATTTTGACACATGGAGTTAAGACTATATTTTTATTTGTAATTCTTTCAGTTCAGTTCAGTTCAGTTCAGTCGCTCAGTCATGTCCGACTCTTTGCGACCCCATGAATTGCAGCATGCCAGGCCTCCCTGTCCATCACCATCTCCTGGAGTTCACTCAGACCCACGCCCATCGAGTCAGTGATGCCATCCAGCCATCTCATCCTCTGTCGTCCCCTTCTCCTCCTGCCCCCAATCCCTCCCAGCATCAGAGTCTTTTCCAATGAGTCAACTCTTCGCATGAGGTGGCCAAAGTATTGGAGTTTCAGCTTTAGCATCATTCCTTCCAAAGTATTCCCAGGGCTGATCTCCTTCAGAATGGACTGGTTGGATCTCTTTGCAGGCCAAGGGACTCTCAAGAGTCTTCTCCAACACCACAGTTCAAAAGCATCAATTCTTTGGCACTCAGCTTTCTTCACAGTCCAACTCTCACATCCATACATGACTACCGGAAAAACCATAGCCTTGACTAGACAGACCTTTGTTGGCAAAGTAATGTCTCTGCTTTTCAATATGCTCTCTAGGTTGGTCATAACTTTTCTTCCAAGGAGTAAGCGTCTTTCAATTTCATGGCTGCAGTCACCATCTGCAGTGATTTTGGAGCCCAAAAAAATAAAGTCTGAGACTGTTTCCACTGTTTCCCCATCTATTTCCCATGAAGTGATGGGACCAGATGCCATGATCTTCATTTTCTGAATGTTGAGTTTTAAGCCAACTTTTTCACTCTCCTCTTTCACCTTCATCATACACAGATTCTTGACCACAAAATTTGATTATCCAGAACTCCTTACCAAACATTAGGGATAACAGATTTTACTGTATCGCTTTTCTTACTCAGATTTTAATGATTTGCGATGAAGGGACTGATTTTTCTACTTCCTGTGGTTTCCAAGAAGGCTTCAATTGAAAACTGATTCTTATTGGAAAAGTTAATCCATCTCTGAAAGGTACTGAAGACCAGCTCACTAAGCAGGGGCTGGCTGGCACAGTCTTTCAAATCCTGTGGTGAGAGCCTCGGTCTTTACTTGGTGCACCTTGAACTTGGCACTAGTCTTAGTAACAGCACTTATCAATCAAGTCTTTGTTTAGTTGAGTCAATGCTTTGACATGTTAAATGAATAATTATGAATTGGCTGACCTGGAACCTATTTCAGGAGCCAAACTTAAACTTACTAATAGCCCTAGGATCAAGCTCCATACGGCACCCTGACATATGTCTCCAGACAACAAATGATTCCATTATTCTTTGGTTTAGTATGATATATATGATTGATCTTAACCCTTTGGTAGAATGAATATTATGTCCTCTCATTTGTTTTTAATCTATTTTAGGTATACAAATTGCTAAGACTTCTCAGTCATTGCCTAAAATCTTGGTTAATTACATGTTTTCTTTAAAACAAACCTGGATACAATTTTTAAGGGTTCATTCATCAAACTTTGTGATCCTTTAAAGCAATCTCCATTTTACATTAAAAATGCCACATTTTAAAAGCAATAATATTTTTTCAAGAAATACTTCATTCTTAATAAAATGTGTTAGTCTTGACTTTTAAGAGTCAAGGTGACTTTTGATAGTGGATTTGCACCTAAATTATTGAAAACAAAACCAGTCTTACCTCGTAGTAAGTAAGGTCTGAGTTGGGAAAAGGGGAGCCCTTTCTGGAGTATCCTTAGCATTCCCATACCTTTTAAACCATCTCCCAAGGATTATAGTCCAAGAACTTGCTCATAATATTTCTTTCATTACTTATGAAAATATTTCCATGGAAATTTCACCATATAACATTACACTTACCTAAAAATCTTATTTTTGTCTTGCAACATTTCCCTTGCAGACATGAGCATTTCTGGGGAATTATGGTATAGAGAGAAAACATAGTCTTTTATTTAATAATTAGTGTGAACAATTCAGTAGGCACAAGAAATACTTTGAGGTTAATTATGAAAGTAGACAGAAAAACCCTATTCACCTATTATAACTGGAAAATTAACACATGATGGTATTTGCAGTCTGGGTCTCATTTCCAGTTAAATTAAAATAGGTCATTTTGTTCATCTGGCTTACATTTAAAGCTAAAGAAAAACTCCTGATATTTTACTATGCAAATACTTGTGCTGTCATAAAATATGTCTGCTGCTGCTGCTAAGTCACTTCAGATGTGTCTGACTCTGTGCGACCCCATAGACGGCAGCTCACCAGGCTCCCCCGTCCCTGGGATTCTCCAGGCAAGAACACTGGAGTAGGTTGTCATTTCCTTCTCCAATGCATGAAAGTCTACATGCTGGTAAAACTTATTGGGAGTCAAGAATTCTGTCAAAATAAGTCATTTTTTATGGGCTTCCTTTGTGGTTCAGCAGTAAAGAATCCACCTGCAATGTAGGATACACAGGTTTGACCTCAGAGTCGGAAAGATTCCCCATAGGAGGGCATGGCAACCCACTCCTATATTCTTGCTGAGACAATCCCACAGACAGAGGAGACTGGAGGGCTACAGTCTATGGGGTTGCGAAGAGTTGGACATGACTGAAGCCACTGAGAACACACAGCACGTCATTTTTTTAAAAAAGCTTGGTATAAACAGCTAGGGCGGTAGACAATATCAAATTTAACACTGTCAAATTCAGGTAAGACAAATAAAATGGTCTCATTGAACTGAAGAAATTATTTCAATTCAAAAAATATGTATAGAATGTGAAATTAATCCAGGCAACAAAGTTATACAGATGCATACATATATTTTTTTAAAAAATTGAGGTACAACTGATGTATAATATTATTTTCTGGTGTACAACATAGTGATTCAATATCTGTATATATTGAAAATTGATCACCACAATAAGTCTAGCTAACTACATGTTCTACAACCTTTTAAAAATAAATACTCCAAGTGAAAGTAAAGATTTCCTTATACTGAGAAACTGGAAAAATCTTTTCTAATTACTTGTCAAATGTTACAACTTAAATTTTAAACAGGTATCAGTTCATTACACTTATGATCATTTACTTCCTAGAATCATTCCCATATTTTCACAAAACTATACCTAGTTCAGGAGAAAGGGAGCTTGATGCCAATTACTTCAGGGTAATGATATCTAACTTGCATAGATTCTAAAGTAGCATAAGGAAAAGTAGTGCCACCATATTAAGTATAATCTAAATTTTAATTACAGATAAAACTTAAAAAAATGAAATTAAGAATGAAATTATTCTGAAATAGTCTTTGAACTTTCAGCAACTCTGGACCATGGGAAAGCCAGTGACACAGAGATCAACCCGGAGCCCGGGAGTAAAAGAAAAGAGGTGATGGCCTTAGGTATTGAAAGAAGTGTGGCATATATTATTGTAAAGCTCTCGTATGGGAAATTGTACACTATTACTAGAGGTAGACTGTGATAAATTAAAGATGTATGTTATAAACCCTAAGACAATGGCTTATTAAGCCAAAAGCAAAGAGTTATGGCTAATAAGCCAGCAATGGGAAAAAATAGGAAACAAAACCTAAACAACTAATCTAAAAGAACACAGAAAACAATAGCAAAATGATATTTTAAACCCAACTTTATCAATAATTACATTAAATACAAATGGTTTAAGGACACCTGATTAAAAGTCAGAGGTTGTCAGATTGGATTTAAGAAGACAATTGTATATTGCCCGTAAGAAATTCATTTTAAATATAAAGACATGAAGGTTTAACATAAAGGGATGGAGGAATATCTGCAACTCCTATATATACTGCTTGTCAGAATAAAAAATGTTACAGCCATTTTTAATTAAGTTAGACATACAATTACCACATAACACATTAATCATATCCCTAGGTATTTAAGAGAAATAAAAGCTAATGTTCACAAAAAATAGCATATAGCAATTATAGAAAATTAAACATAATTGTTCCAAGAAACAAATAAAATGTGCTTCAGCAGGAATGGATAAAGGAACAGTGGTATATCCATATGACAGAATGCTTATGACTCAGTAGTAAAAAGGTACAAAAGACTGGGAAATACAAGTTAAATCTATAATGGGATATTACTATGCACTTATTAAAACTGCTAAAATTTTATAACTGTATGCTGATATAGTTGTGAACATTTAAAAATAATATACAGAAAAGCAATTGAATTAATAAACAGCAAGGTTGATGGATATAATTCAAGGTTAAAAAATACAAATTATATTCACATTATTAGTAACCAGTGAGAGAGTAAAAAAATAAAATTTAGAAATACTGTTTACATTTGAAAATAATAAATGGGGACCAGTTCAACTGAAGATGTGAGAGAGTCTACACAAACTGATTCTACAATTACATGAAAATCCAAAGAATCAAAAATTTCCAGTATAATCTGGAATAAACTTGGTGGCCTTCACTACCAGATATCCTGGGACTTCTCTGGTGGCTCAGATGGTAAAGCATCTGCCTACAATGCGGGAGACCCAGGTTCAATCCCTGGGTCAGGAAGATCTCCTGGAGAAAGAAATGGCAACCCATTCCAGTATTCTTGCCTGGAGAATCCCATGGACGGTGGAACCTGGTAGGCTACAGTCCGTGGGGTCGCAGAGTCAGACACGACTGAGCAACTTCACTACCAGATATCAAGAATTAAAGACAGAGTGAAAACAACAGATGGAATTTTGCAAGGACAGAAGAAGAGAATACAGAGTCCAGAAACACACCCACACCTATGGACACTTGATTTATGCCAAGGATGGCACTGTAGAGCAGCGGATGTGCTGGGTCAGTCAGTGAAGTGAAAGTGACAGTCCACTCAGTCATGTACGACTCTTTGCGACCCTATGGATGGTAGCCCACCAGAATTCTCTGTCCATTGGATTTCCAACGCAAGAATACTGGAGTGGGCTGCCATTTCCTTCTCCAGGGGATCTTCTTGACCTGGGGGTTGAACTCGAGTCTCCTGAATTGACAGGCAGATTCCTTACCACTGAGCCACCAGGAAAGGAATAGTTGATTTACAGTATCGGGTTAGTTTCAAGGTATACAACAAAGTGATTCAGTTACACATAAATATATACACACATATGTATGTATATATATGTATGTCTTTTTTCAGATTCTTTTACATTATAGGTTATCACAAGATATTGAATATAGTTCTATGTGCTATATAGTAGGTTCCTACTGCTTATTTATTTTACATATAGTAGTATGTATCTGTTAATTCCAAACTTAATTTATCCATCCCTCCCTTTCCCGTTGGATCACCCCTTTGGTAACCATAAGTTTTTTTTCTATGAGTCTATTTCTGGTTTGTAAATAAGTTAATTTACATAATATTTTAAGATTCTGCATATAAATGATATCATATGATATTTGTCTCTTGCTGTCTTAGTGTTATCACTTAGTATGAAAGTCTCTATGCCCATCCAAGTTGCTGGAAATGGCAGTATTTCATTCATGTTATGGCTGAGCAATACTCCACTGTATATATATACATACACCACATCTTTATACATCCCTCTGTTGGTGGACATTCAGGTTGCTTTCATGTCTTGGCTTTTGTAAATACTCCTGCAATGAACACTAGGGTGAATGTGTCTTTTTGAATTAGAGGTTTTTTTTTTCTTTCTTTTCCTGGATATATGTCCAAGAGTGGGATTACAGGATCATAAAGTAACTATGTTTTTAGTTTTTAAAGGAACCTCCATACTGTTCTCCATATGGCTGTACTCTTTTGTACATACCATTTGTTATTTGTTGTCTCCAGCATTTGTTATTTGTAGATTTTTTGATAATGGCCATTCTGACCAGTGTGAGGTGATACCTCACTGTAGTTTTGATTTGGATTTCTCTAATAATTGGCTATGTTGAGCATCTTTTCATGTGCCTGTTGGCTATCTGTATATCTTCTTTAGAAAAATGCCTACTTAGGTCTCCTGTCCATTTTTTGATTGGGTTATTTATTTTTTTATATTGAGATGTATAAGCTGTATTTTGGATATGAAGCCCTTTTTGGTCACATTATTTGCAAACATTTTCTCCCAGTCTGTAGGTTGTCTTTTTATTTTTATTTATTTTCTTTTTTTTTTCTTTGTTGTGCAAAAGCTTTTAAGTTTACTTTGGTACCATTTATTAATTTTTTATGATAGATTTTTAAAAATTATTTAGTTGGGTGCATCAAGCTCAGTGGTTGAGGTGTGGGCTTTAGCTGCTCTGAGGCATGTTGGATCTTACTTCCTCAACCAGGGATCAAACCTGCATCCCCTGTACTGCAAGGCAGATTTTTAACCACTGGACTACCAGGGAAGTCACTATGATGAGTTTGTTAAGCTATAATTTTGTAGCATATCTGGCTTATTCTCATGGTTAGTGTGACAATGATAGTCTCATGATTTTATACATTCCAATCACGAGCAGAAATTTTTCCCAAATTCATGATTTGCTTATGTAATTTCTGTTTTTCCTCTTTTCTGGTTTGCACTAGAAGTCTTTACAGTCATAAATATTCAGTCACAAATATTTACAGTCATAAATATTTACAGTCATAAATATTATTCACTGTAAATGTTCCCATAGTAATTATTATATTCTCAGTACCATTTTTCTTTTTTAATGGATTAGTCAATACAAGTTAGAATGAAGGATCAGTCTAACTAGTTCAGGGGGCTTTCTCTAACATCTTAATTTTATTTGTTCTTTGTATTTATAAAATATACCAAAATTTTTTTTTTTCAAAATTTTAGTTTTTTTTTTTTCTACATACATACCTATAGAAATCATGCTGGCTTGGGGGTTCACTCTAGAATAAAACTAAAATTATTTTTGTAGCTTTACTCTGTATCCAGAATCATATTTTGTCTTTTAAAGTCATCCTTTTTTGATAAATTCTCACCCATCTCTTTCTCTTATCTTCATTTACTTATAATCTCATTCATAATCATTATAAAAATTAGAATGCCTACAAAGACAAGGCCTTATAAAATTTAGGATAGGCATAAAGACCAAGTATAGATTTTTCATAAAACTTGTTTATGGGTAGTAAAATATTTGTGGAATATTTCCTAGAGTTTTTAATACTTCCTTTCACCAGTGGCTATCTATAAAAACAATTTGCATGATTGATGTATGTCTTGGCATGTGATTTTCTTTTCTTTTTAAATTATGGTAAGGAGATCAAGGATTGTTTCTGCCTATTCCTTCTACTCCATATTAAGTGAAGTAATTTTGAAGATTGGCAGTAACTTCTGCTACATCATTAAATGTTAAATGTACAACTATATTACTGTGATTATGTTTTCAAATGGAGTTAAGAAAAGAAAGCTTAAAAGAAGTGTGATTCATTATTTCAAATAAGTTTTAGAGTGGTTTATCCAGAAGGAAATGGCAACCCACTCCAGTATTCTTGCCTGGAGAATTCCATGGACAGAGGAGCCTAGAGGGCTACGGTCCATGGGATCGCAAAGAGTAGGACACAACTGAGCAACTTCACTTTCTTTTCTTTCTTTCTTTCTATCCCTATAATAATCTTTTTGGAAAATAACCCACCACACTATAGAAATAACTCAGAAATGACCATTCCAGCTTCTTTTCTCTTTGCCAACAAAGGATCCCTCTATATGTGCTAAAGTTTCCAAATAAGACTTCTCCCTGAGCAGCCAAGGAGAGAAACACAATCATGCCAACATCTGGTTCAGTGCTGAAAAAACAATAGAAACCTCACCTTGTGCCTAATGACTGATGCTGGTGTTTTTACTCTTACTATTAAGGATGGTGTTAAAGGACTGAAGGCTGGCCAAGTCCTTGTTCACAGAAGTCTCTTTCAAAAGACAGCTGCTACCATCTTCCATTTCAGTTCAGTTCAATTCAGTTCAGTCGCTCAGTCATGTCCGACTCTTTGCAACCCTATGAAGCGCAGCACGCCAGGCCTCCCTGTCCATCACCAACTCCTAGAGTTCACTCAGACTCACATCCATTGAGTCACTGATGCCATCCAGCCATCTCATCCTCTGTCGTCCCCTTCTCCTCTTGCCCCCAATCCCTCCCAGCATCAGAGTCTTTTCCAGTGAGTCAACTCTTCGCATGAGGTGGCCAAAGTACTGGAGTTTCAGCTTTAGCATCATTCCTTCCAAAGAAATCCCAGGGCTGATCTCCTTCAGAATGGACTGGTTGGATCTCCTTGCAGTCCAAGGGACTCTCAAGAGTCTTCTCCAACACCACAGTTCAAAAGCATCAATTCTTCAGTGCTCAGCTTTCTTCACAGTCCAACTCTCACATCCATACATGACCACAGGAAAAACCATAGCCTTGACTAGACAGACCTTTGTTGGCAAAGTAATGTCTCTGCTTTTCAATATGCTATCTAGGTTGGTCATAACTTTTCTTCCAAGGAGTAAGCGTCTTTTGATTTCATGACTGCAGTCACCATCTGCAGTGATTCTTCCATTTCAAGCTGGTACCAAATATCATTTTTATCTTGTCCCAAGATGAATAGGAACTTTTTGGTAAACTTTCCCTATAATGATGTCTTAATAGAAGTCACATCAGTGGAAGAATCCAAGGGATGAAAAATTTGCCTTCATTGGGACTGTCTTTTGCTATTCTGCTTTTCAGTAAAGACTATTATCGGTGAGAAGCTCTTGCAAATTATTGAATTAATTTTGTTGTAAAAGTAGCTTTTATAGCCAACCATATACTTTACCTAAAAATCTTTCTTCAAGGTAAGAACATGTGTGTGTGTGTGTGTGTACATACATGAAGTTGAGAGGTACTGAGTTATGGGAAAGGTGTGGATGGTGAAGAGCAGGTAACAGGAATAAATAGGACGGGATTTCATGGTGGCTCAGATGGTAAAGAATCTGCCTGCATGCAGGAAACCTGGGTTTGATCCCTGGGTTGGGAAGTTCCCCTGGAGAAGGGAATGGCTACCCCCTCCAGTATTCTTGCCTGGGAAATCCCATGGACAGAGGAGCCTGGCAGGCTACCTTCCACAGGGTTGCAAACAATCAGACATGACTGAGCGACTAACAGTTTCACTTTCACCGTAGTTCTTTAGTGGCATTCTACCTGTGTCTGGTATTCAGCTCTGCCCCCAATTCTACTGACCTTTCCAGTGCAGCTCAAGATCCACCTCAAACCAAACTCTTCCCTTATCTGCCATTGGCAAATGGCCTAATATCTGAATTCCTGTAACACATTTACATTCCATACTCAGGTTAGCATTCAGTACACTCCACTCAAAATTGTATGGTTTTTTAAAAATGTGGTTTAAGATTGTAGTTTTTGTTTTTCCTCAGATAATCCTAGTCATAGAGGAGTTCTTTGCCTTTTTCTCCCCGTGATTCTATGATGAAAAGGATGAAAAGAAAGACTATATAAACACAGCCAAGCCTAGATCTAGACATGTGGGTGTCTCCAGACTAATAATTTGGTTCCATTTCAAAATGAATTATAAATATTTATTCAACATTTACTTAAAGGGGTAGGAACACTCTGATTTCCCATTAATAAAAATGTATATGGAAATAAATTCATTTATTGATTCCCTTTGCTGCCCAAAGCAGAGTCAAAAGTCTAGGGAAAAAAGCAGACAAAGTTTCTTGCTTTCCTATAGCTCTTATTCTTTCTTCTGCTCTTTCGTGATTATCCAAACCAGACAACTTCTTGGCAAGCTCATTAAAGATTTAGATAATGAAGGAAATTCCTCAGTCCTGTGAACAGCCTTGTGCTGTGTAAAAGTTTGGTCTCAGAGTTTCAGCTGCCAGCTCCTGCTGTCTTTTGGCTGACTGCAATTGCCTGTGCATGCTGCAGAATTATTCAGTAAAGGCATGTTCATGATAGTGAGCATTCTCTCTACATTTCCATCTGAAGCTCTGTCTGCTTCAGCCGCATTTGTACAGATTTGTATTTCTATAATATGAAAAGCCATTTGAGAAAATCTAACTCCGCAAGCACTTCATTTCTAATTTATTCCATCAATAGTTTAACATCCTCATATCAGTGTTTTAAGCAGCAATCTAGTTGGCCTATCCCTCAGTTAGATTCTGTACCTACCATCTAGCAACTCTTCTTCCTGGTGACTATCTTCTTCCCTAAACCAGACTTTTTGGCTGCTATTTTACAAATTTGATTTGTCTTTTAAAAATGTGACTTATTTTTCCTCTTTATTGTTATAATATATGAGAAGCAAATAAAGTCCTTATAAAAAGCATCAGTTAAGGGATCAGGTGCAGCAGTACATTCTGAGGTGCAACTCCCTGTGCCTATGAATCCTAACAAACACTTAGATTTCCTGACCTCAATTTTTAACATTCATAAACTACAAATAAAAATATCCCCTTTGCAGAGTTGCTGAGAACATCAGCAGCAATTAATCTCCCTGATGTTCTTTGTAAATCACAGCCAATTTCACTGCTAACAGGTACTATGAAAGTTTTAGTTCAGCCTTTGACACACACTGAACTGTATAAAGAGGACTTGAAGTTATTAAAAACTCAAATGGCTAATATTTTGAAAAATCATCACTTATCTATTATTTCATGTATCCAAAAGAATACACTGGGTTCTGTTAGATGCTAGACATTTTAATTTTTACCAAAATTTATATTTTAAAAATATGCATAGATGTAACATGATGAGTTTCTGAAACCATGTGTGTACGTGTGTATATACATGTGTAGGTGTAATATGCATTCAGGATTGACTGGATAGTAAGATGAAAAGTTGGATGTAAACATCCTCCTCTTTATTAGGCTGACTTTCAAAAGTTGCTACTAGTAATAGTTTTGTGTTCATTAGTTAAAATTTTTCATATATATCACTTTATTCATTGAATTAATATTTTCTGAGTAACTAGTGATTCAGACCTGGAAAATCCTATGGACGGAGGAGCCTGGTAGGCTGCAGTCCATGGGGTCACTAAGAGTCGGACACGACTGAGCGACTTCACTTTCACTCTTCACTTTCATGCATTGGAGAAGGAAATGGCAACCCACTCCAGTGTTCTTGCCTGGAGAATCCCAGGGACAGAGGAGCCTGGTGGCTGCCATCTCTGGGGTCGCACAGAGTCAGACACGACTGAAGCAACTTAGCAGCAGTGATTCAGACCATAAAGAATCTGCCTGTAATACAGGAGACCCGGGTTCAATCCCTGGGTTGGGAGGATCCCCTGAAGAATGGATCCTTTCCATTCTTCACTTTCACTCTTCACTTTCATGCATTGGAGAAGGAAATGTCAACCCACTCCAGTATTCTTGCCTGGAAAATTCCATGGACAGAGGAGCCTGGCGTGGTAGAGTCCATGAGGTTGCAGAGTCGGACATGACTGAGCAACTAACATACACTGTGTACTAAGCATTCTTATAGTTTCTTGGGATACATTAAGGAAAAAACACAAGCCAACAAAATCTTTTTTCTCTTCTCCTGTCCCCTTCTTGGGGTGTGTATATTTATAAACCTTTGCCTCTTATATATTGAAGTATAATTTATATGTAGACAAATGCATTTGTAAGTGTGATGTGTTCTGATAAATATGTGCATCTGTATTTCCACAAATGAATCAAGATACAGAATATTACTCTCCCAGAGAGTTCCATCATGCTCCTTCCGGTAAATTCCTGTTCTAGCCCCAAATCACAGGCCACCATCCCCTGAATTCTAATACCAAATCCTTACCTGTGTAGGATTTCAAAAAAATGGAATTATACAGAATCTTTTTCATAAAGTATCCTTTAGGTCTGGCTTCATTTGCTTAGCAAAATGTTTCTGAAATTTGTCCAGTTTACTGCATGCATTTGTGGCTAATTACTTTTTATTGCTCCATTTTATGAATATACCACTATTTATTTATTCATGGCTTCCCTGGTGGCTCGGATGGTAAAGAATCTGCCTGCAATGTAGGAGACTGGGTTCAATCCCTGGGTTGGGAAGATACCCCGGAGAAGGGAATGGCAACCCACTCCAGTATTTTTGCTTGGAGAATCCCATGGACAGAGGAGCCTAGTGGGCTACTGTCCATAGAGTTGCAAAGAATTGGACACAACTAAGAGACTAACATTTATTCATATCCTTCTTGATGGATATTTTGATTTTTAAATTTTAATTATTATAAAGAAAGGTGACATGAACATTCATAAACGAGTATTTTCCCAACATATGTTTTTATCTGTTCTTGTAGTAAAATTGTTGGTCATAGGGTATGATATTTTTATAGAAACTGCTGGTTTTCCAAAATGTCTACATTATTTTACACTCCCACTAACAATGTGTGAGAAATTTAGTTGCTCCATATCTTCACCAACATTTAGAGCTTCTGTGTATACGAACTGACATATAATTTTGGCTTTAATTTGCATTTTCCTGATGATGAGCAATTTTGAATACTTGTTCATGAGTTTAGGGGTCATTTTGTACATTCTTTGGTGAAGTGTCTATTCAATTATTTTGACCGCTTTTTAATCAGATTGTTTGTCTTTTCATTATTAAGTTATAAGAGCTCTTTATATATTCTGGACACAAGTCATTTTTCCAATTGTAAGTATTATAAATATGTTCACCTAGCTATGGCTTGCCTTTTCATTTTTTAATGCTTCTTTTTTACGAGCAGAGATTTTTAATTTTAAGGAAGTATAATTTATTTTGTTTTTATGGTAAGTGCTTTTTCTGTCCTATCTAAAAATATTTGCCTTCTCCATGCTTGCCAAGATAGACTTCTCTGTGTTCTAGAAGTTTTAGGTTTTATATTTATATTTATGATCCACCTCAAATTAAGCTTGAGTGTGCTGTGAGATAGAGGTCAAAGTTCAGTTTTTAAAACATGGTCATCCAGTTCTCCAGCATAACATTCTGAAAAGACTTTTCTTTCTCTGAATTGCTTTGGTGCCTTTTTAAAAACAGTGACCATTTACTGGTTCTATTTTTAGACTACTTACTTGTTTTCATTAATCTGCATGTTTATAACTTTATGCCAATATCACATTATCATAACTTTATAGTATGTCTTGCAATCAGGTAATATAAGTACTCTTTGTTCTTCTTTTTGAAGATTTTTTGGCTAAGTCCTTTCAAATTCTGTATACATTTAAAAATTGGTCTATCAAAATTTCTTCCAAAAGGCCTGCTGGAATAGTTTTCACTGTCCTTAAACACCTTTTGTTAAATTTATCCCCAAATATTATGCACTTATTGATTCTATTGTAAGTGGTATTTTTAATATATTATTTTTTATTGTTCATTGCTCACATAAAACACAATTTATTTTTGTATTTTAACTTGCTTCCAATGACTTTGCTAAATTGATTTAGGAGTCCTTAGAACTTTTAATATACTTCACCATGTAATCTGCAAATAAAAATAGTATTCTTACTTTCCAATCTTTATGTTAAGTATTTTTTTTTAATCTAGCTGACTGTGCTGGCCAGGACCTCTAGCAAAAGTTGAACAGAAATGGTTAGAGTGGACATTCTTGCTTTATTTCCCATTTTAGGGGGGAAAGGATTCAATGCTTCACTATTAAGTTTGATTTTTTTTTTCTGTACACTTTTGAAAAAAAAAATGACTTTATTCTCTAGGGAACATTTAATTTTACAAAAAAATTAAACAGAAAGTGCAGAGCATTCCCATGTGCTCTCCTTCCCCCACTCCCAGTTTCCCCTATTAACATATTGCACTGGTGCAGTACATCTAATGAATGTTTATGTTCCTACTGATAAATGATTACTGACATTATTATTAACCAAGGTCTATATTTACATTAGAATTAACCCTTTCTGTTGTACATTCTGTGGATTTTGGCAAATGTATGTCATGTATCCAACTATTACAGTATCATACAGAATAGTCTCACTGCCCTAAAATTCCCTGTGCTCTGCTGTAGGCTTTTTTTTTTTTTTAATAGACAATACTGGGTCAGGTTGAGAACATTCCCCTTATTTTTAGTTTTCTAAAAATTTTTATCGTGAATGGGTGCTTAATCTTGTTAAATGCATTGTTTGCATTTATGAAAATGACATATGGGATATTTTTGGTCTTCCTTTTCTTATTATGGTTTAAACTGATTGATTTCCAAATGGTAAACCAATTTTGCATTCCAGGTAAGCCTCACTTGGTCATGATGCTTTTGATTTTGATATATTGCTGACTTTTATTTACTAACATTTTGTTAATAATTTTTATGATTTATGCATGAGGAATATTTTTCTATCATTTTCTTCTTAAATTTTTCTCAAAATTGAGTACTAGTGTCATAGTAGCCTATAGAATGAATTGGGGGAAAAAAAAGAATTAAAAAGTAAATAAAATGAATTGGGGAATAATTCCTTCTCTGCTAGATTCTGAGAATTTTTGTGGAATTGGTATTATGAGTACAACCAATTCATAATATTACTTTATCATTTTAAAATATTTACAATCTCTATGATGCCCCCTCTTTCATAAACATACTGCTGCTACTGCTGCTAAGTTGCTTCAGTCGTGTCCGACTCTGTGCGACCCCATCAGGCTCCCCCGTCCCTGGGATTGTCCAGGCAAGAACACTGGAGTGGGTTGCCATTTCCTTCTCCAATGCATGAAAGTGAAAAGTAAAAGTGAAGTGGCTCAGTCGTGCCTGACTCTTAGCAGCCTACCAGGCTCTTCCATCCATGGGATTTTCCAGGCAAGAGTACTGGAGTGAGGTGCCACTGCCTTCTCCAATATACATACTACATATTTTCCATTTGTTATTTTTAACAGTCTGTCTTAATATAGTTGAATCTTGTTTGTTTATACAGTCGGACAATCTCTGCCTTTAAACCATTGTTTACCCTATTTACATTTATGTAATCATTGATATGATTGTGTTTAATTCTACCATCTTGCTATTTTTCCCCTTATTTGTGTCATTAGTTTTTTCACTTTTTCTTTTTCTGTCACATTTTAATCAAGTAGTTATTATTGTTTGACTTTTTTGTTGTTTGTTTCAATTATCACTGTTTTGATTTTCAATGGTTGGTCATGTAGATACAATATGAGTTATTAATTTATAGCAGTCTAGTTTAAATTAGAATTTTATCTCTTCATATACAGTGTAAGAGCCTAAAAACATTTATCCACTAGCCTTCTGCTTGTTGTCACACATTTTACTTTTATCTGTGTTAAAACTAAATACTTCATAGTTATTTTTCCCTTTAAATAGTCTTATAACTTAAGATACGAAATGAAGAAGTCTTTTAATATTTTTTCATATATCTAATATATTTTGGCAGGCTTTCCTGTGGCTCAGCTGGTAAAGAATCCACCTGCAAAGCAGGAGACCTGGGTTCAATCCCTGGGTTGGAAAGATCGCCTGGAGAAGGGCAAGGCTACCCACTCCAGTATTCTGGCCTGGAGATTTCCATGGACTATATAGCCCATGGGGTCACAAAGAGCTGGATACGACTGAATGACTTTCAGCTCACTATATTTGGCACGCTTCACTTCCTTGTCAATACCTGAGTTCCTTTTAGTATCAGTTATCCTTGAGACAAAAGACCTCATTTGAACTTTTTTTTTTTTTGGTAGTGTAGTTATGCTAGTTATGAATGTTTTCACTGTCCTCTATTCTTTATTTGAAATGTTTTTATTTTGTCTCCATTTTTGCAGAATACTTTTGCAGACCAAGGAATTTCAGGTTGAAGTGGTGATTTTTACTTCAGCACTTAAAAGATGCCCTCTCCATCGTTTACAGCTTGCACTTCTGTGAGGAGTCCATGTCTTCCCCCTGTATGTCTTGTGCCTTTCTCTGGCTGCTTTTATAGCTTTCTATTATTTTAGATTTAATTAGGATGTACCTAGATTTAGGACTTTTTGTTGTTGTTTATTTTACTTTGGTTCTGTCAAACTTTTAAATTTTGTGGGTCGATTTTCATGTTAAAATTTGGAGAACTTTTTAGTCGTTTTTTTTTTTTTTTTTTTTCCCAAAATTTGTTTTTCTTTTAAGTCAATGTATCACTCCTCTCTTTGAGCTCCAATTACACATGTAAGGTTCTTCAACATTGTCTCACAACTCATTGTGTGTCTATTTTTTTTTAGTCTTTGCCTTTTTCCCTCTGTGCTTTATTTTATAGCTTGTTTTGAACAATTTTCAAGGACACTGATACTTTCTCTTGGAGTTTCTGATCTTTAGTTCATGTACTATATTTTTCATTTCAGATATTGTATGTTTTGGTTCTAGATTTTATATATATATGTTTTCCTCCTCTTTGTTGAAAATTTCTACCTATCCTCTCCCTATTTCTATATTTTAATTTTCTTTCTTTTAAAAATATTTTTCTCCTAAATTTGACACCTATATTTTCTATTTGTGTTTACATTTTCTGGTTATTGGTCATGTTTTCTGCTTTCTCATATGTTCAGTAATTTAGTTGAATATTAGGATGCTATTTTCTTAAAGTATTTTTTTATTCTTTCTTTGAATAATGCTATATAATATTTTGGTTTGTTGAGTTACTCTGGGACTACCTTTATGCAAAGTCTCAGTAGCCTTATTCCATAACATGTCCTTTGTAAGGACTAAATGAATACATGGGATATTCAGTCAGTTCTCTTCATTCTGCTTGTAATTCCAACATATCTCACACTTCAGAATCACCATCAAGCTCACAACCTATCAGTAGCTATTATCCCAGAATTTTCAACATCTCACTGTATGTGCACAGCTCAGTACTCAAGGGAAGTCTGTATCTAAATTTATATAATGCGCCATACCTGGTAAGGTTCCCCTGGATAGAAAGTCATGGTGAATGTGGAACTCAGGTCATGTGTTTCCTTCATCTCAAAGACCACAGGCAGCTCTCTACTGTGCAGCATCAGATCGGTGAAGACAGTTCCTTCGTTCATTTTTATAGTGATCTGGGACAGAGAAGGTAAATGCGATGTACCACTCTGACCTCATACTTTTACATTATGGTTGGAGCTGGAAGTCGTTATCAAGCATTTTTTAAACTCTAAATGATATCCCAAAAGTTTGCTATAAATTATTATTTTTTTTATTTTATTTTTAAACTTTACAAAATTGTATTAGTTTTGCCAAATATCAAAATGAATCCGCCACAGGTATAAATTATTTTTTTAAAACAACACATCATAGAAATATTTTCATATTCACAATATAGATCTGTCATTTAAAAAACAGTTGCATTCTATTTCATTGCATGTCTTTATGTTGTCTACACATTCCCATTAATAGATATTATTTTTGTTATTATAGACAATGTTGCAATAAAAATTCTTACACATACCCTTGGCCTATTTGGATGCCAATACCAATAGACTGTATCTATGGCAGTAGAGATGATGGTTCAGAAGTAGAAATATTTGAGATTTTGATAAATAATCACAAAGTTCCCTGAAAATGCCATTCTACATTGTACCAGTAGGGAAACTTTTGCTTTCAGTACCCTCATCTATACATGTATTGTATCAGAGTGTTTTAAGAGAAAAAGAGGTAAAATGATGTACCTAATCTGTATCAATGGGAAATTCCCAGTGATATGCTAAACTGATATTTTAAGTTGAATCATTTCTTCGGTTTCCTCAGTATCTACTTTCAATGTCTGAGGCATAGGTATTTAGTGAATAATTGCTAAATAAATGTGAATGAACCCAGTGGATTTTTATACTTTCTTTTAAGAAAGGAAGTCCGAACATTTGCATTATTAGGAAGGCTGTGAAAATAAAGAGCTCTGGCTCTAAAATCAGTGCATCGAAATTAAGAAACACACACCACTGACAAGAGCAACTCTGGATGGAGTTCCAAGGAGGAACTGTCAGACCAGCTGGCTTAAGTTTTATAAATCTAAACCCTGGCCTATATTTAACCACCTTCCCCTGATTATTTACTTCCCTCCACTGCAGTGGTCTGGACTCCTGAAAAGCATGTTTTCACAACTGTCTGGAAATGAAAGATTAGGTGGGTTAGATCAAACACCTCTTCCCTGTGATCAAGGGAAGGAAACTGAGACCTTTTCAAAACACACTCACTAGATTAGCCATACAGTTTGGGGCTTGTTCTAGGCGGAGAGCACAACACCTCCTTTATATACTCTCCTATGTCTCCTTAGAGACTTTAAGAAATTAAGTACAGAAATAGAAAAGGAAAAAAGAGAAAGTGAAAGAAGACAAACAAGGAAGGTCATAGAACCCAAATAATTTCTACAAATAACGCTAATACACCTGGAGCCAATGTCCAAGATTGTCCTTTACATCTTTTACATCTAGTTACCACAAAATCCAAAAAGATTTATAAGTAGAATTACTTAAAACAAGGATGAAAGAGAAAAATACTCAGAAAGAACACATGAAAAAATATGCATCATTTGGGCACATCATCACATTTCTCTGAGTCTTTTATTCCTTCTTTCACAAAAAAGAAGTTACACTAAAGAGATAGATTTTTGAGCTGATTCATGAAGGATGAATACAACTTGCCAGTTAAACAAGAAAGGACGGCTATTCCAGGCAAGAAAGAGCAACCTTTTACGAGGCTCCCCCTTACTTCCTCAAACAGAGTTAATATCTCCTTCCTCTGGGCTTCTGCTGTACATTGTATTTATTTCTACTACTAGGATCTATTTGTTTGCATGTGCCTGTCCCTCTGATGTTTAACCCTGGGCCAGGCACAGTTGGTCAGTCACTGAACATTTCATAAATAAAGCCATGAAATGGTGAGATGGAGGGGTGTGCTTGGGGGAAAGCAGTATCTGCCATTGTTCTGGCACAGTACTGATGGTAGGGGGCTAATATTAAGTATTTAGTTTATATTCTATGTGCAAGTGATGGCATCCATGCGGGCTCAGTCATGGCTGACTCTTTGCAACCCCATGGACTATAGCCCGCCAAGGCTCCTCTGTCCATGGGATATTCCAGGCAAGAATACTGGAATGGGTTGCCATTTCCTCCTCCAGGAGATCTTCCCGATCCAGGGATCAAACTTGCCTCTCTTGTGTCTCCTACATTGCAGGTAGATTCTTTACCTACTGAGCCATGGCATCTATATTCTACGTGTAGGGGCACCCTAAAACGATGTTTAAGAATACCTGGAACCTATTATACAGAGTGAAGTAAGCCAGAAAGAAAAACACCAATACAGTATACTAACGCATATATATGGAATTTAGAAAGATGGTAACAATAACCCTGTGTACGAGATAGCAAAAGAGACACTGATGTATAGATCAGTCTTATGGACTCTGTGGGAGAGGGAGAGGGTGGGGAGATTTGGGAGAATGGCACTGAAACATCATGTATGAAACGAGTCTCCAGTCCAGGTTCGATGCACGATACTGGATGCTTGGGGCTGGTGCACTGGGACGACCCAAAGGGAGGGTATGGGGAGGGAGGAGGGAGGAGGGTTCAGGATGAGGAACACAGGTATACCTGTGGCAGATTCATTTTGATATTTGGCAAAACTAATACAATATTGTACAGTTTAAAAATAAAATAAAATTAAAAAAAATTAAAAATAGAACTACAAAAAAAAAAAAAAAAAAAAGAATACCTGGTACAAGTACAACAGTAGCAACCAAGAGATTCTGAGAAATTTGATTTAGAGACAGAATATTGCTCATTATGGTCTTATTTCTGGGCCTAGTATAGTGTTTGACACACATAAAATAAAATTCTTAATAAAGTTTGGACTTCTCTAGAGGGCCAGTGGTTAAAAATCCACCTGCCAATGCAGGGAGCATGGGTTTGATCCCTGGTCTGGGAAGATTCCACATGCCGTGGGGCAACTAAGCCTGTGCATCACAACTACTGGAGCACGTGTGCCTTAGAGCCCTGGTCCCCAACAAGAGTAGACACCACGGCAAGAAGCCTGCACACCACAACCAGAGTAGCCCCTGCTTGCTGCAAATAGAGAGTGCCCGTGTACAGCAATGGATACCCAGTGCAGCCTATATATATACATATATATATATATATAATTTTTAAAAAATTTAAGTTGTCCTTCTGCCTATAATTTCCCTGTCTGTTGAACAAGGAATGGAAGAGGCTGCAGCAGTAACTCAGGCAAAAGGTAACTGCAACCATGACTATGGGATCCCTGTGTAAATGGTTATAAGGGCAAACCTGAGTGACATTTCAAAGAAATTAAACATAGATTCTATTGACCAGTTTGAAATGGTGAGTGAAAAGTTTCAAAATGCTATTTGAGTTTCTTACCTGAAGCAATGAGGCAACATTGTATGCAATGGGAAGAATAGAGAGATGGAGTTTGGGTGATACAAACATCAGCGAGGCAACCAGACATCCAAGTTTCTTATGCATTATTTGGAAATTCGAAACTGAAACATCAGTGAGAAGTCAAGATTGAAGAGTGTTTCGATGAGTAAAAATGGGAAAAGGAGAAGAAATAAAGTGAGGATTCTGAAGAAAGACTTCTATGAAGGTTTCTAAGAATACTGAGTAGCATCTGAGATGTAAATTAAAGCCTAGGAATAGGAGTCACAGAACAAATACAATCAGGACCCTGACTGGAAAAATGTTCCTGTGACTGTTCTACTATTGTGAAAGTTCCATGGCTCTGTGTTCTACAAGAGTTGATGGATAACTGAGGTTAGAAAGGAAGCACATTAAGAAAAGTCCAGTGGACTTTTCTTCTTTGGGTTTCCACAAAACGGACATTTAATACAAACAGGAAACAGTGGCAATGCTTTAATGTATCATGGGTTTTAATGTCTTTTCCATGCCGTTAAAAGAGATATGCAGGGCTTCCCTGATGGCTCAGTGGTAAAGAATCCACCTGCATAGATGTCCATCAGCAGATGAATGGATAAGAAAGCTGTGGTACATATACACAATGGAATATTACTCAGCCATTAAAAAAAATAGATTTGAATCAGTTCTAATGAGGTGGATGAAACTGGAGCTGATTATACAGAGTGAAGTAAGCCAGAAAGAAAAACACCAATACAGTATACTAACGCATATATATGGAATTTAGAAAGATGGTAACAATAACCCTGTATGTGAGACAGCAAAATAGACACAGATGTATAGAACAGTCTTTTGGACTTCTGTGGGAGAGGGAGCAGGGGGATGATTTGGGAGAATGGCATTGAAACATGTATAATATCGTATAAGAAACGAATTGCCAGTCCAGGTTCGATGCAGGATACAGGATGCCTGGAGTTGGTGCACTGGGATGACCCAGAGGGATGGTATGGGGAGGGAAGGGGGTTCAGGATTGGGAACACATGTACACCCGTGGTGGATTCATGTTGATGTATGGCAAAACCAACACAATATTGTAAAGTAATTAGCCTCTATTTAAAATAAATAAATTTAAATTAAAAAACAAAAAAGAATCTGCCTGCCAAAGCAGGAGACACAGGTTCAATCCCTGGTGCAGGAAGAGCCCCCCCCTCCGCATGTTGTGGGGCAACTAAGCTGGTGGGCCACAACTAATGAACCTGGGCTCTAGAGCCCAGGAGCTGCTACCACAGAGCCCACGTGCCACAACTACTGAAGCTCATGCACCCTAGAACCCAAGCTCCACAACAAGAGAAGCCACCTCAGTGGGAAGTCCATGCCCCGCAACTAGTGAGTAGTGCCCTGCTCACCACGACTAAAGAAAAGCCCACACAGCATTTTGTGTAACAATATGTGTAAAGGACTAACTGGAATTTTCTAGATGAGACACTTCAATGTTTTGAGTCACACTTGCTCTCATTCTGTTTGCTAATTTCCTTGGTTTCCCTACTCACACCTCCAAAACAATGCTTTACCCCTATTTGGAATGTTCCTCAGGGTAGAGAAGATCGATAGCTCTGTTTTCTCTCAAAATCATTTAGCAACTCCAGAGTTCTTTATTTCTGACATGCCATAGCACACCTCATCTGGCTTTTCATATAAAAGATACCACAAATACTTCTTACACAACTTTTGGCTGTAGGGCAGTGATAAAAATGGAAATTAGCCTTTGCTTCAAAGAAAAATAGGATATTTATACATAAGGCAGGAACATGTTCAGAAACATTTGCAAATGCCCATTGCTAAGAAGAAATAGAAACAACTGAAGATTTCTAGAGATGTGGTTTTCAAACATTACTGAGGGTGATCCAAATAAAGAAATGCATTTTACCTCATGACTCAGATGTAACACACACACACCTGACATAGAACTGTGACCAAGTTTGAAGAAATAATACTTATTGTTGCTTGTTGCCTGGAGATTGCATTTTTTTTTCTTCTCTGTTCTCTCTCATCCCATCCCATCTCACTGTAAATAATGCTGGTTGTGACTTACTAAAATGAATTTATATCTGAAGGCTGACAAACATGGCTAAATAATTTTGAGCCCCATAGGAGCACACTTACTTTTCTGAACACAAAAATATGCTATAATTTGTCATTCTAGGGTAAATTTATAGATCATCTTTACTTCTCTTCTTCCCAAGTCAGCAATTAGCCTTATTCAGAGAAGAAACAGGCACCTGGATGGGGGCAGTTCCCACAGCCATCTTCAAGCTGTCACTCACAGCAACTCCTCTAGGTCCTGAATCCCCTTCCCTCTGCCTCCACAACCATCATAGGAAGTTAAGGAGGGGCTTTTCCCTGCTATCCCTACACAACCCTTACACCCATCACAGAACAATGTTCCCATAAAGACTTTGTGCTGAATGATGGACTGGTGTTTATTTTTCCAATCACTTAGTAAAACAGCTCCGGGGATTGCAGAGGCAGAGGAAGCAAAGAAAGATGGCATGAGAGCAGCGGCGGCTCCACAATTTCTAGGAAGAAGTCCAGGTCAGCCCTCTGGTCGAAGGTTACCCAGGGGACTTGTCCTAACCTGTCTTTATAGAACAAGATTATATATTTATCTGAAGAGGCCTGCAGGCTGGGAAACTAGGTTCTCTGAAGCCGCTGTACGGCCGAGTCAAGACACTAAGTGAAGTCATTGTGGAGAGACTATTCTGAATTAGACTAATTTTTTCCTTCCAGTTTCATTAAGATATAATTCACATACAGCACTATGTAAGTTTAAAGTATACAGTATAGTGATCTGAAATGATCATGAAATGATTACCACCATGAATTAAGTGAATATCCCTCATCTCATAGATAGAAATTAAAGAAGTAGAAAAGTTTTTCTTTGTGATGAGAACACTTAGGATTTACTCTCTTAACAACTTTTATACATTCTATAACATAGAGCAGTCTTAATTAAATTTATCATGTTGTCCATTACACCTCTATTACTTATTTATCTAATAATTGGAAGTCTATACCTTCTGACTGTCTTCATACAGTCCTCCCTGCAACTCCCCACTTTTGGTAATCACAAATCTGATCTCCTTTTCTATGAGTTTGTTTCTGAAGTATAATTGACATACAACACTACGCTAGTTCCTGTTATACAAGTAGTGATTCAGTACTTCTATAAATTTTAAAATGATCGCCATGCTAAGTCTAGCTGTGATCTATCACCATTCAAAGATAATAGCTATTGACTCTATTCCAACACTGTACATTTCATACCCATGACTCATTATTTTGCAACTTGAAGTTTGTACCTCTTAATCTCCCTCACCTGTTTCTTTCTTCCTCCCGCCCCTCCCCTCTGGCAACTACCTGTTTGTTCTCTGTATTTACAACTCTGTTTCTAAAGAAATGCTTTCTCAGAAAAAAAAATCACTTTGTTTGCAACATTCTAGCAAAGAGAAATCACTCACAGATCTCTTTTAGTGAGTACATAAAAATTATATAAAAATGTATGATTTCAAAGATTTCATGAAGAGTTAAAAAGAGTGAACAGGGCAACTCTATTCCCAAGGGAACAAAAAAAACATATGTCCACACAAAAACTTAGACACAGTTTTGCAGAGCAGCATTACTCATAACAGCCTAAAAATGTAAACAACCCAAGTGGCTATCAGATGATGAATAAATAAAAATGAGGCATATCCATACAAATAAATAGTAATCCTGTATAAAAACAAAGTACGGATACTCACGACAACAAGCATGAACCTTGAGAACAGGTTAAGTGAAATAAGTCAGATACAAAGGGACACTTTTGCATGATTCCACCTACATGTCCAGAACAGGCAATTCACAGAGATGGAGTAGATTAGTGGCTACCAGGGGACAGGGGAAGGGTGACAGTGTGGCTCTGCTAATGAGTGTGGAGTTTCTTTGTCAGGATAAGGGAAAAACTCTGGAATTAGATAGTACTGATGGTTGTACAACACAGTGATTATATTAAAATTCACTGATGTGCACACTTAAAACTGGTGAATTTTATGTTATGTGAAGTATATCTCAATAAACAAAATACTATCAAGAAAAAAGAGAGAGAAATTCAGTTTATCTACCTTCCTCACTGTCACAATGGTTGTTATGAGACTGTCTCTAATGATCTTAAAATGATTTTTCAATGTAGATTAAATTTATGAAAAAATATATTCTTGCAATTCTTTAATTTGTCAAACTCCTATTTGTCATATGTATTACCACAAATTCTAAATTAGACAATTTTAAATAAAGTAAATTTTATTTTTAGCTATAACTAATCTATTGTAAGCAGTATGCAGGAGTGTTTCTATCATCATCATTTATTGAGTAACTGGTCTTTGCATGATTCTGTGCTAAGTGCTCAAGTAATAAAGACGTCAGTAAATCTTGATCTTTGTTCTAAAGAGCCATTCAGCTCATCTGGGAGACCGAACACAGCACAAAAGTATTCACTTTAGTAGGAAGACCAAGGGCCACACCAAGTGGGAGCTACAGTGGTGAGCATCATAGGCATTTACAAGAGGGGAGATATAAAGCCTCCTGGAGGAATCAGGTCTTTGGATGTAAAGAGGAAGCTATCAGGGCAAAGTAAAGAAGAGCAAAGACTAAAGAGACAGAAAGGCTGTGGAGAGTCTGCTTAGCCCCCAGATTCTGTAGAGATCAAGACAATTTTCTCTCACCATCACTCTCCTTCTAACCTCCCCCTCAAGTCTGAGAGTATTCATCCTGTTTCAGAGTTAGGACAACAACCAAGGCACCAAGATTTCAAAAAGGGCTCAGTTAAAAGAAAAATAAACTATAGTACAACGAAGAGTTTTTTGAAAGAAGGATTTGTGGTTTTCCTTGGAAAAGATATTCTCTTGCCTCCCAGGCTCCAGCCAGCTTTTGGTGAGATATGTCACTAAAAGGAAAACTCAAGTTGTTTTTAAAGCATCAAATTTTCATTAGAACTTGTCCAAACTGCAATACTATGAAGATAGACTTCTGGAGCCTGTAGACATCTTTCTTTCCAGTGCAGTGAGGAAGACTGGAATTCCAAGCAAATTTCAAACTTAATTTAGCAAGTTAAATAATAATTCAGGAAAATATACCTTTTAGAACATTTCCTGCTTTCTCAAACCATGAAAATGTGAAATTGTGTGTATCTGAGAGGTGATTCCAAATGTAGAAGTTAAAAAAAAAAAAAACCATACACACACACACAAAAAAACATTGTGTGTGCTACGGTATGTAAGAGTAGTGGTTTTACCTTATTTGGTGACCCCAGTAGAGAATGCAACTGATTTGGTAGCCCAAAATCTAGATGGCTTGCATCTTGTATCTGTTGACCCCTTGCTCTTTCACCCGGCCTTAGCACCTAACTGTTAGGTCAACAGCACATACTTACTATGTCAGGACACAGAAGGGGAGGAGAGATGAGGAAGGCACAGTCCATTGATGCCAAACCCCTTATTGTACAGATCCACATGTCCCAAAGTTTGCTCCATGGAATAATGCCCTGGAAGTTCCTCCACAAAGAAAAGCTTGATGTCTAAAATAGTTTTGGAAACTTCTAGATCCCAGAGCCTCCTCTTAAGAGACTGATAGTAAGAAACTGAAGGAAGAGAGCCAGAACTCCCTGTACACTGCCCTTGATGAAGAGCCTGGACCTAGTGACCTATATTAGATACCCAGACAAGCTGTTTTAGTGCAGTTCTGTTTAACAGAACTTTCATCAGTGTTGGAAATGTTTTATGTCTGTGCCATGCAATATGGTAGCTACTAGCCATATTGCATTACCATGCAATACGGTAGCTAGTGATCACAGAGCATTTACATGCGGCTAGTGCAACTGAGGAACATAATTTTAAAAATTTTATTGATTTTAATAAATTTCCATTTAAATAGCCATACATGGCCAGTGGCTACCGTACTCAGCTATGCAGCTCTGTATCATTAAATGCAAATCTTTTAAAAAGACTTTTAAAGGAAATTTAAATTTTTCAACATTTTTCACAAAGAGGAAAGTAAAAGTGATAGACACTTTGGCAGGTTTTGAAAGAGTTGATGATTTTCCACTTTTACTGTGACTTTTGAAAGTTCTGTCACCCGAAAATGCTTTTCCAAAATCTTTATTGATATATCAGCCCTCTAAATCTTGACTCGGGCCACTTTTTAATTTCCACATGTTGATCCATCTCTGCTGCTGCTGCTAAGTCGCTTCAATCGTGTCCGACTCTGTGCAACCCCATAGATGGCAGCCCACCAGGCTCCCCCATCCCTGGGATTCTCCAGGCAAGAACACTGGAGTGGGTTGCCATTTCCTTCTCCAATGCATGAAAGTGAAAAGTGAAAGTGAAGTCGCTCCGTCATGTCCGACTCTTAGCGACCCCATGGACTGCAGCCTACCAGGCTCCTCCGTCCATGGATTTTCCAGGCAAGAGTACTGAAGTGGAGTGCCATTGCCTTCTCAACACTGTACAATTCTTAGGAAGAAACGCACCACTGCTGCTCCGGGTAATCTGTCCTGTCTGGCCTCCAGGTGTGATGCAGAAATATAGACAACTGAAGATGAACTTCCACGTGTCTGTCTGAAGGTGTCTTGGATTTACTGACAGATCAGGTAAAAGACATCATCAAGCAGTTTAATATAATCCTAAAATATTCATTATCAAAGGTTTCCTTCCTCAAAAGATTTTCTTTTCTTTTTACAGTGATTTTGTTTTTCAAAACACGTCTTTTTTATTTTTGGAGTTATGAATAACATTAATCCAGTGAAATATTTTCAGGTTTAATGGAATTGGTAGAAATCCTGAGAAGGCTATACAAATGGCAGCTTTTATTTCTTTATTCCACTTCTTACGATACTTGGCTTTTGATATCCTGAGAGGGCTTTAGAACGCCTCCCAATTTTTTGCACACTGGCTCATTTTCAACTACTTCTGCAGACGTCCGGAGCCCATGATGCCTGCCTCCACAGGCTTCATGCTTTTGTGGCTCCAGCTTCACTTCCTGCTCACAAAACCTTTCTGTCTGTCCTGCAGATGGACAAGCATTGGAAGGAGCCCATGCCCAGAAAGAGAAGAGCAGTGTCTTCCACCCTGATAACAGCCAAGGGCCTCACCTTCTCCATGGAAAGTGCTTCAGGAAAAGTCGGTAGTGTAGCGTAGAAGTTTGGCGTTTTATGAGTCAATTATCTGGAATAATCTCAGGAGAAGAGCTGTAGTTTCTTTTCATTCCACAAAATAAACAAATGATTATTACTAGAAATTGGTAAGAAACTTGCAACCTTCAATGAAGAAATCCTGTAGAAGCCTATGTCTTTATTAGACATTTTATTTACTCTGTGGTTTAGGGCAATAAAAGGGCAACCTTCATCGAAGGTTGCACTGTGGTTTAAGTCCTTTTGTGGCTGAGGGTAAAGAGTCTGCCTGCAAGAGTCTATCCTGCCTGCAGGATACCTGGGTTCAATCCCTGGGTTGGGACGATCCCTTAGAGAAGGAAATGGCAACCCACTTCAGTAATCTTGCCTGAAAAATCTCATGGATGGAGGAGCCTGGCAGGTACAGTCCATGGGGTCGCAGAGTCGGACACGACTGAGAGACTTCACTTTATTTTATTTACTCTGCAGTTTAGGGCAATAAGGTCAGCTAACTTTAGAAATAACACAAGCTCTCACCAGGTTTAATGAGAATTTTTGCCAGGCAACCAACCACGAATGGGAAAGCTGCCTTGCCTTCAACAGGTTTAGCTGGTTAGACTCTGGTAGGCCTGGGCTAAGTAGAGTGTTCCACTGCCTTCATCCTTGGGTTGGATCACATATTGGATCCATGTTGTTCTGGTTGTTATTTATTTACAAAGCCATGTCTGACTCTCCTGAGACCCCATGGACTGTAGCCCACCAGGCTCCAATCTCCATGGGATTTCCCAGGCAAGAATACTGAAGTGCATTGCCATTTTGTTTGCAGGGGATTTTCCCAATCCAGGGATCAAACCTGCGTCTCCTGCATTAGCAGGCAGATTCTTTATGACTGACCAACCAGGGAAGCCCATTGGATCCATACATGAATTCAATCAGATATTACTCCCGATTAATTTTGGCAAACCATTTACCTCCTAATAAGAATGTTTGCTGCTGCTGCTGCTAAGTTGCTTCAGTCGTGTCCAACTCTGTGCGACCCCATAGATGGCAGCCCACCAGTCTCCCCCGTCCCTGGGATTCTCCAGGCAAGAACACTGGAGTGGGTTGCCATTGCCTTCTCCAGTGCATGAAAGTGAAAAGTGAAAGTGAAGTCTCTCAGTCGTGTCTGACTCTTAGCGACCCCATGGACTGCAGCCCACCAGGCTCCTCCATCCATGGGATTTTCCAGGCAAGAGTACTGGAGTGGGGTGCCATTGCCTTCTCCGAAGAATATGTTTACTATTCCATAAATCAAAATCTGGCATTCTGAGAGGGTGGTGGGGAAGGAGCAGCAGAAACGAAAAAGCTAAGTTTAGTTTGAGACTCTGACTCAGGATTCTCACTCATTAGTTTAATGAAAATAAAATCTGGTCTTAGTCCATTAACTACTTGTGTAAATATAATGGTGGAAAGTAGGATGGCCTATATTGTATGAACTCTGATAAATGTTTGGCTTTATTTATATAAGCCTTAGCTTTGGAAAGTAACCCTTTAGGAGAGGCAAACATGCTGCTAAAGCAATAAGGACCAGCATCATTAGCACTTTCCCAAATCCCTTCTAATATTTTTTAGATAATAGCTTTCATGGCTGCTGCAGAAGATCAGGATTTGGATAACTATGGATTCTTCTCTTCTTATGAACTTAAACCAGTTTAGGCCTTCTCTAAGATCACAGAATTAAGTGATTAAATACATATTTGCCTTATACATGCTCTCTTGAGTGATTGTGTGGTCTTTCATTATGGGTATGTTTGTTTGACTATATATGTAAGTTATAAATACATAAAAATATTTATGTAAATTATATAAAAATATGATACATGTGTGTATATATACATAAATGTGTATGTATGGATCAATGTATCACAGATACACATTAGTTTGAAAAGAACACATTTAGGTGAGTATATGGGTATATCAGGGGCTTCCCAGGTGGCACAGTGATAAAAAACCTGCCTGCCAATGCAGAAGACACAAGAGACATGGGTTGGGTTTGATACCTAGGTCGGGAAGATCCCCTGGAGAAGGAAATGGCAATCTACTCCAGTATTCTTGCCTGGGAAATCCCATGGACAGAGGACCCTGGTGGTCTACAGCCCATGGCATCACAAAGTGTTGGAAATGACTGAGCAATTGAGCGCACACACGTGGGAATATCAGCAAAGTTTCCAACTTGTTCCTTATGCAGAATCCCCAAGATGTCCCTGAGATACCTTTAGCTATCACAGAACAGTAGCTTTTGCTGGAGAATGCCCTAGTAAAAGATATATAATATCACCCATGGCTGTTAGTCTTCCTTCTGGTATAATTCAAAGAATGGGTCTTACCCTATACTTCTTTCAGGAGCAGAAAAATATTTCAAGGATTCATTTGAACATGCCTTGAATTTCAGCTTCAGAAAGTAAAGAGTAAGAGAGTGATTAAATTTCAGTCTAAATATCAGTTCAATTATCTACTATGTCAAGGCACATAATTGGCCCATATTTGAGTGACTGCCAATGACTAGCAATAACCTACAATCTCCTTGATATCTCTGTCAAAAATATCCTATGGTTTCTAAATTAAAGTCTGCCAACCTTAAGAAATCGATGTAAAGGAGATATTGTAAGGTAATAAGGTCTCAGTGGAATGGCAGTTTGCTTTAGAACTCAACTTCTTAGCCATCTGTGCAGTATAACTATGTTAAACCCTCCTCTCTTACCAGTCTTTGATTAAAGATGGAGTATTTATAAATCACTTGGGATTTAAGGATAACTATATTGATTCTAAACTACAGAATGTTATAAATCATGATCATTTTTCATTGCTTAATTAAAAGAATGTGAGGGAATTAAGAGAGCTATGTTGTTGTTACTATTGAAAGTAAACTTACAATGTTTCCTAATTTCTCCCTGATTATTCCAAACTATTCACATTTCTCTTTATTTGTAAAGACATTCCATACACACATAAGATACTATGTCAGACAGTGGGTCTGGTGTCTCAGCTTGTTGGCTTTTCCTGGAAAAAGAAGATACATCTTCTTCAGGCCTGGGAACCTAGAGGTGTCACACAATCAAAAATGCTTCCATCTACTGGTCAAAGTCAGGAATACACTAAGTGTTCCTCTGCCTGAAACCAGCAGTCAGCTCAGTCACTCTGTCATGTCTGACTTTGTGACCCCATGAACTGCAGCACGCCAGGCTTCCCTGTACCAACTCCCGCAGCTTGCTTAAACTCATGTCCATCGAGTCGGTGATGCAATTCAACCATCTCATCCTCTGTAGTCCTCTTCTCTGACTGTCTTCAATCTTTCCCAGAATGAGGGTCTTTTCCAAGGAGTCAATTCTTCACATCAGGTGGCCAAAGTATTGGAGTTTCAGCTTCAGCATCAGTCCATCCAATGAATAGTCAGGACTGATTTCCTTTAGATTAATCAGACTGGTTAATCTCCTTGCAGTCAAAGGGATTCTCAAGAGTCTTCTTCAACACCACAGTTCAAAAGCATCAATTCTCTGATGCTTAGCTTTCTTTATAGTCCAACTCTCACATCCATACATGACTACTGGAAAAACCATAGCTTTGACTAGATGGACCTTTGTCAGCAAAGTAATGTCTCTGCTTTTTAATATGCTGTCTAGTTTGGTCATAGCTTTTCTTCCAAGGAGCAAGCATCTGGAGAAGACAAAATACCCACACTGAGCAGAGCCTTCAATGTTCAGATGTTTAAAATAATGGCTTCTCGCTGATGATCAAGGTAAATTAAAAAAAAAAAAAAAGCAACCTATTCAGACAGATCAGAGGTAGAGGAGATGGGTAAGATTAGAACTCAAATTCCCTGAGGCTCTGCTTGTGTATTCTTTCGCCAACCTAGAAACAGGCAACAGGTCGTGACTGCTTTCAAATATGCAGGGGCAAAGTGCTCTGCCTTTGCATTACCAGACTTGGCAGGCTCTGGAACTCTGAATCTGAAACCAGTATATGGAATGGCTTAAGAGGTCAATTGACCCTTTTTCTCAATGCTTAGTTGGATCAGTGGTTCCCTCAGTCATTTTAATTATTTTCCTTTCCGACAGTCACAGGGAATTAATTTGCCATGGTAAGCAGGTGCCAAATAGGATAGTGGAATTTGTCTCATTCCTGTGGTGACTTTAGATACGAAATGCCAGGTTGCTGGCCTGGGGAAGGTGCTGTAAGTTGCAGGCACGAAGCCAAGCCTCCCCTGCACTCTTTGCTCCCTTTGACAGCCACCCTCCTGGGCTATGATCTGGTCGAATTAACTCACAGCTGCCAGATATCAGGACTTTATCTGCATTGTTAGCATTCCTCCTAACCTTCAGTCTCTATTCATTTAATGGTTATCTGACGGGGACTGATATTAGATGAAGAGGAATGTTCAAGTCACTCTGGCTTTGGCAAGTGGTAGCTAGAATAGCAGAAGTTCAGTTTAAGAAGGGAATATTTGCTCATTGATATGCGAGTTTTGCTAGTAGGACTGTGGAATAGGAAGGAAGGCGGTTCCAAGAAAATATTTTGGCAAAGGTGCCATCATTCTTCAATGACACACCATGTACTTTATTTATTTGGCAAAAAAAAAAAACCACTAACAGAAAGCAACGGAGAAGCAAAGAACAGGTATGATAGGAACATGCTTCTTCATGTTCTTCAAGTTTTTCAGGCAAACGTTCTTTCTCTGCAGTCTCAATGTTACACTGAGTTAAACATTTATTTCATTGAAGGCTTCCTTTGTGGCCCAGTGGTAAAGAAACTGCATGCAATGCAAGAGATGCAGGTTCAACTCCTGGGCCAGGAGGATCCACTGGAGCAGGAAGTGGCAACACATTTTAGTGTTCTTGCCTAGGAAATCCCATGAAAAGAGGAGCCTGGTGGGCTATAGTCCATAGCATCATAAAAGAGTCAGACATGACTAGTGACTAAACAACAACAGCAACATTTAGCAAGAAGTACAAAGACTTTTTAGAAGACTCAGCTTTCAAGTTTTCCTAAAGAATATATTCTTAAAGCATGTTTCTGAACTCATGACCTTTCTCTCTAGAATCCCAGACAAATGAGAGTCTCTGAAAAAACTGAATGGAAAGGGACAAAGCACAGGCAGAGCATTTTGCAATGAAATAAATGCAGTTAGTGTAGCTAAAGCTGAACTTTCTTCAAAATAACATACTGCATGAGCATATCCAGTTAAAGGCAGAGTTTTCTGTTCAGGGCTTGCAGCAGACTCACAGGGGAGTAAGCAAGGCAAAAATGAAACCCAGAGGGACAAGGAGATTTCCAAGGGCAAGAGTTGTAAGCATCCTTCAGAGAGGGGTCAATTTAATAATGACTCAAAATACATTTATACCACACTAAGCTGACAGGGGAGGCATCCTGTTTTTCATCTTCTCAAAAAACATATGACTATGGAAAGGCCTTGAGTATGTTTTCAACTTAAAAATGCACTTTAACTACCCTGACCATAATATTAATAATTAATGCCCATCTTAAAGACAATCTAATATGTGTGCTGGGAAAATTGAATATTGACATGCAAAACAATGAAACTGAGTTTCTATTTTACACTGCTCACAGAAAAACTCTAAAAACCTGAAGCCGTAAAACTCCTAGAATAATATACAAGGAAAAACTCTTTGACATTGATCTTAGCAATGGTTTTGTGGATGTGACACTCTAAGCACAAGCAACAAAAGCAAAAATAAACACACAGGATTACATCAAACTGAAAAGTTTCTGCAAAGCAAAGGACATAATTCACAAAAGGAACAGGCAACCTATGGAATGGGAGGGAATATTTGCAAATCACATATCTGATAAGAGATAAATTTCCAAAATAAATAAAGGACTCATACAACTCAATAGCAAACCCCCCTCAAATTATCCAGTGAAAAAGTAGACAAAGACCTAAATAAATGTATACAAATGGCCATAGGTAAATGAAAAGGTATTCATTATCACCAATCATCAGGGATATGCAAATAGGTAACACAATGAGATATCACCTCACACCTATGAGAAAGGCTATTACCAAAAAGACAATGACAAGTGTTGGAGAGGATGTAGAGAAAGGCAAATATTGCGCACTGTTGGTAGGAATGTAAAACTATGGAAAACAGCATGGAGATTCCGCAAAAAATTAAAAATAGAACTATCATATTACCCAGAAATTCTACTTCTAGGCACGTATGTGAAGGAAATGAAATCACTATCTCAAATGAAATCGTATCTTCATTTGTATGTTCATTGCAGTATTACTTACAATTATTTACAATAGTCAATACATGGAAACGAACTAAGTGTACATAGACGAATGGATAAAGAAAATCTCCACATGATGGAACATGGTTCAGTCATAAAAACATGTTGCCTTTTGCAAACCTTGAGGGTGTTATGCTAAATAAGTCAGATGGAGAAAGACAAATACTGTATAATCTCTAAGTGGAAAACAAAAAAAACAAACTCATAGGAACAGAACAGACTGGTGGTTGACAAAGACAGAGGTGAGGTATAGGGGAAGTGGGTGAAGGTGGTCAAAGGGTACAAACTTCAAGGAATAAGATAAATTAGTATTAGGGTTGCAATGTACAGCATGGTGGCCATAGTGAACAACACTCTATCATGTTGGGGGCAGGCGTGAGGCACTCCGCCCATGGCAAAGGTCATGAGGAAGGAGGCTCGACATAATGCAAACGCGGGATTGAGCCTCAGGAGTCCCCCTGGAAATCCTTGAGCATCTACCCCCATAACCAGAGCCTGCCTACTTTACTACTTTGTGCTCTCCCCTACACCTCTGACTTTACGGGGGCTGTCCCCCACCACCTCTTTCGGAGAAGGAGTTAACTCAGAGCTCCAGTTAATAATAATTCCTGGGCGTGACAGGAGTGTTTCAACTTACAAACTCCTCTGAAGGTTCTCTAGCCTGCCTGACAGGCTTGTCCGGCCACATGTGATTGCTCACAGCCTCCCAACCGTGAGAGGCACGAGATGCTTTAAACCTTCTAAAAACAGGTTCTTTAGAGAAGTTAGAAAATTATTAATATAAGTATAATGGGCTGATTAGAAATTGTATTGGTGAAGGGTTTTTCATTTGTTGAGCCAATGTTTACTGCTAAGTCTCCACATCCCCTGCCCTTATACACATTAATGAATATATAGAAGAAATAAGTATTAACCTTTGATATAAATCACGTTAGACCTTAGGACAAGTAAATTCTTTCCTTAACTAAAACCCACTACACCCTCACCCTATAGGAATGTAACTTTATTTGAGTGACGTCTGTTTTAAGAATAATCACTCCTGGAGAAATAAGTGTTGACTGACCGCTGTCACAAGGAGAGGGTCATAAATTGTCAGCAGGCCCCCCTGGCCAGAAGATGATGTAACACCCCTAAGACCTTTGTATACATTTGTGTGAAGCACCTGACTTTAATAAAAGTCAGGACTGCTGTCCCCGCGTGACTTCTGTATAACATCTCAGTGTATAAAAACAGATTCTGGAAAATAAAGAATTGGGATCAGTTCCTCGAAATACTGGTCTCCCCATGTCTTTCTCCCCCTCAAACTCTGGTTGAGTCTCCATCTGGAGCGCGGAACCCACCAAGCTTAATAATTTTGCCTGGGCTTCTAAGATCCGACCAGGGAGGCCTCAGTGTCTCCTCTCCTTCGGGAGAATGGAAGGACACCTGCGGCCTACGTAAGTGGTGCAAACTTCTTGTCCTGAAGTTTTATTGGTCTCCCGTGTAAACCAAGCTACTCAGCCTCTTTTCTCCACTGAATTTTCCTACTAAGCTATCCTCATTCTATTACTCTTTACATCTTTAATTAATATCTAATTGAAGCTATTGTATCCTGATCCTCACCTACGCCGTCCCCGCTTCAAACTCCCTGGATCAGCCGGGGCTGGACCCCGGCACTATCATATATTTGACAGTTGTTAAGATAAATAAATCTTGCTGCTGCTAAGTCGTGTCAGTCGTGTCCGACTCTGTACCACCCGATAGGCGGCAGCCCACCAGGCTTCCCCGTCCCTGGGACTCTCCAGGCAAGAACACTGGAGTGGGTTGCCAATAAGTCTTAGGTAAATCTTAAATCTTAAAAGTTCTCATCACAAGAAAAAAATCATAACTAAGTGAGGTGATAGAAGTTAACTAATCTTATTAAGATTTCGCAATATATACGTATGTAAAATTATTGCATCATATACCTGTGTGTTAGTCCCTCAGTCGTGTCTGACTCTTTGCGAACCCAGGTTCCTCTGTCCATGGAATTCTCCAGGCAAGAATACTGGGGTGAGTTTCCATTTCCTTCTCCATCATACACCTTAAGCTTACCCAATGTTATATATAAATTATATCACTAAAAAGGTGGAAATAAATATATAAATATTGAATAAAATGAAATTTTTTTAAAAAGAAAAGAAAATCTAGTATCTGTAATCAGAAAACTGTGGTAGTTCTTCAAAAGCTTTCAGTGACTTCTGGGGTCAAATCAAGAAGAAAATCAACACTTCCTAGCTCTGTGGCAATGGTGCTCAGCTTTCCCATGCCTCAGTTTCCTCTTTAATAAAATGGTACCACTTCATGGGGCTTTTGTATGAGCTAAAGTTGTGAAAGCATTGTAAAATGATTAAAACAGTGTCTGGAGCATGATAAGAACTCTGTAAACATTACTTTTTGCTCCCTGCTGCCTGAGAGCACAAAGATCTACAGTTTGGCTCCCAAGCTTACCCATCCCAGGGTTACTTCTCTGGCTTCTCTGTGCCATTCCTTCAGAGCTTGTGCCACTCCTCACAGAACTTCTTAGGCACAAAACGTTTCATAGGACAGCAGGGAGAGGGCTGGACCATTCAGTACATGCCATGGTTGATGGCCGCCCTCCTAGTTGCCCCCCAACCTAAATACACACTTCTCTCCTTAGATCACAAAACCCAGCGCCTCTTCCTATGGCAAAGTCAGTTCTGCCTCCTCTGCCAGGACCAGCCTCTCTTCTTTATCCTTGACTCCCCAAACAAGTGACTGGCTATTTCATGTGGGGAGGGAGTCTTGTCTTCAGAAAACCTTGTATCACCACACTTACTAAAAATTGGAGAACTCACACATTGACAAAGCTTCTTTGAGTAGGAGAAATATTTCTTTTTCTTTTCATTCTTCTATGGGAGTGAGGGAAAAGATACATTGATGTGAGAATAATTTGGCCTTCTAAGTTTGGTCTCCCCCACTGCTGCTGCTGCTAAGTCGCTTCAGTCGTGTCCGACTCTGTGCGACCCCATAGACGGCAGCCCAACAGGCTCCCCCGTCCCTGGGATTCTCCAGGCAAGAATACTGGAGTGGGTTGCCATTTCCTTCTCCAATGCTTGAAAGTGAAAAGTGAAAGTGAAGTCGCTGAGTCGTGTCTGACTCCCAGCGACCCCATGGACTGCAGCCTACCAGGCTCCTCCATCCATGGGATTTTCCAGGCAAGAGTAACGGAGTGGGGTGCCATTGCCCTCTTGGTCTCCCCCACTAGAAGTTCCTTAAAGTCTTCGATCTTTTTCTGCATTTCACATTTATTAAATGGATAAATAAATGTGAGTGGGGGTTTTACTTGTGTTAGGTTGGAAGTTAGGCATGAGCAAAAGTGGGTGGCCTAGTGGAAAAGGATGCAAGCTGATCTCTAAACCCCACCCCAGATACACCCAGGAGAGCTCACAGATGTGCCACAAAAATAACCACAGAGACTTTTCCAACTCTTGCATTTGCTTGCTAGGCACATAGTGGATACAAACTAACCACAGGGGCTTATCCAACTCTGGCACATGCTGCCCTTTATGCAAAGCTGTATCTTCAAGTAACCTTAGGCAGCTAGGAGCCCATTAAGGGTTAATAAATATTCTATACATATATAACCTCAGATATGCAGATGAAGCTACCCTTATGGCAGAAAGTGAAGAGGAACTAAAAAGCCTCTTGATGAAAGTGAAAGAGGAGAGTGAAAAAGTTGGCTTAAAGCTCAACATTCAGAAAACTAAGATCATGGCATCTGGTCCCATCACTTCATGGCAGATAGATGGGGAAACAGTGGAAACAGTGTCAGACTTTATTTTTTTGGGCTCCCAAATCACTGCAGATGGTGATTGCAGCCAGGAAATTAAAAGATGCTTACTTCTTGGAAGGAAAGTTATGACCAACCTACATAGCACATTCAAAAGCAGAGATATTACTTTGCCAACAAAGGTCCGTCTAGTCAAGGCTATGTTTTTTCCAGTGGTCATGTATGGATGTGAGAGTTGGACTGTGAAGAAAGCTGAGCGCCGAAGAATTGATGCTTTTGTTTTTTGTTTTTTTTTTTCTTTTTAAATTTTATTTTATTTTTAAACTTTACATAATTGTATTAGTTTTGCCAAATATCAAAATGAATCCGCCACAGGTATACATGCGTTCCCCATCCTGAACCCTCCTCCCTCCTCCCTCCCCATTCCATCCCTCTGAATTGATGCTTTTGAACTGTGGTGTTGGAGAAGACTCTCGAGAGTCCCTTGGACTGCAAGGAGATTCTACCAGTCCATTCTAAAGGAGATCAGTCCTGGGTGTTCACTGGAAGGACTGATGCTGAAGCTGAAACTCCAATACTTTGGCCACCTCATGTGAAGAGTTGACTCATTGGAAAAGACTCTGATGCTGGGAGGGATTGGGGGCAGGAGGAAAAGGGGACGACAGAGGATGAGATGGCTGGATGGCATCACTGACTCGATGGACGTGAGTCTGAGTGAACTCCGGGAGTTGGTGATGGACAGGGAGGCCTGGCCTGCTGCGATTCATGGGGTCGCAAAGAGTCGGACACGACTAAACTGAACTGATACATATATACATCTGATTAGAACAGACAGAATTATGGGGAAGACGTGCAATAGCGCCTGTTGTTATGTAACTTGCAACTGTCAATCGACCTTGAGTACACACCCATTTACATTCCTTTTCCTGATTGGTGGCAGATATAAGCCCCATTTTGCACAGGCAGAACCAAGAAGAGGCGATGGGAAGTATAAAAAGGGAGCCAAGAGTCATTGTTTGACTCCCTTGGAGTCATCCTGCTCCTATTTGGGGAATGTACTATTCTCTGTATGTTTAATAAAAGATGTTTAAGCTGTAACCAGTCTGTTGTTTTCAATCCCTGCTAAGACAGACAGGAGCTGAGAAATCCTGCCTGCTTGAGCTGTAACTAGTTTGTTGTTCCAAATCTTTCTTACAACAAAATAACTAAGGAAGAGAGCTATTGACCTGACACTTGGTAGCTGTGAAAATTTATTTTTTCTACTCTCTCACCTTTTACCTTGGAACATAAAAATAGGCAGTTGCATAATAATTAGCTTTTCAAATAAGTGGGGGAGGCCCTCATTTGTAGTATTTGCCAGTTTCTGTGGTATTTGCCAATTCCTACCCACCATAAGTAATTTCTGGAGAAGGCAATGGCACCCCACTCCAGTACTCTTGCCTGGAAAATCCCATGGACAGAGGAGCCTGGTAGGCTGCAGTCCATGGGGTCGCTAAGAGTCAGACATGACTGAGAGACTTCCCTTTCACTTTTCACTTTCATGCATTGGAGAAGGAAATGGCAACCCACTCCAGTGTTCTTGCCTGGAGAATCCCAGGGACGGGGGAGCCTGGTGGGCTGCCATCTATGGGGTCGCACAGAGCTGGACATGACTGAAGCGACTTAGCAATAAGTAATTTCACGCTACCAACAAGAAGCTCACAAAATTCCTGGTGATTTAACAATAGGCTTTCGGAAACAGGTACCAAATGACTCCACCTCACTGCTGAAAGTAGGATTTGATTAATTTTAATTAGAAAATTTAAAAAGGAAAACCTAGTATTATTTAACAATAATTGAAGTGAAGTGAAAGTCATTCAGTTGTGTCCAACTCTTGCGACCGCATGGACTGTAGCCCACCAGACTCCTCTGTCCATGGGATTCTCCAGGCAAGAATACTGGAGTGGCTTGCCATTTCCTTCTCCAGGGGATCTTCCCAGCCCAGGAATTGAACCCAAGTTTCCCTCATTGCAGGTATTATTTAAAAATAATCGAAACTAGAAAACAAATCTAAAAGTCACTCTTCTTTCTAGATATATAAACACATGTATAAACAAATAAATGAATAGACTTGCAGAAATGAGTTAACATAGATGACTGTCAATAAACTGACTTGCCTGTGAGGTTGGCCATTAGTTGGCATCCAGGAATTTGGCGTACAGCATTTGGATTTTGGGAGGGTTCCCCCCATTGTCAGAACTGATCATAGTGACTTGCTACACATAAACCATTTACACAAACTTGATCTATGATGAACATCTGTTTTTATTCTGGGAATCTGAAATTTTCATACTTGCTAGGCAGAGGATACCTATGAAACTAGTCTCCAGTAAAAACCCTAGAGTCTCCAATGAGCTCCCCACATCTTACATTGTGTTGTCACAACTCATTACTGGAGGGATTGAGCATATCTTAGGTGACTCAGCTGGGAGAGAAGCCTTGGAAGCTTGTGCCTGGTTTTCTATGAACTTCACCCCCTGTGTTTTTTCCTTTCGCCAATTTTGCTTTATATCCTTTCAGTGTAATAAATTTTAGCCCTGATTATAACTTTTATGCTGAGTCCTGTGAATCCCCCTAGTGAACTGTAGAACCTAAGGGTGGACCTGGGAACCCCTAACATGGTAGGAAAATAAACTGATGAGTGCTGGGTGCAACAGGCCACTACTATTTGTAGTGTTCAAAAAAAGTGTGCAGGGAATCTGTTCTCTTCTCTCTAGCCTCTCATAGCATATTGCATAGCTTTTGTAATGGTACTTAATACATTACAGTGTAAGACCAGGTCCTCTCAGCAACCTCCATTCTCATCTCTGCACCGGGGCAAAGAGCTCCTTGAAGGCAGGAACCATTGCTGTTCTACTTATGTTTGGAATGGTATATATAATGCCCGGGAGTTAGTAGAGCACTGGGATTCTCTAAATAAATAAATTGGACTGCATGGGGCTTGGAAATTTTGAGGTCATGAGAGGGGTTGACTATAAGGTGAGGAATAAAAGACTACTTGGTTGGAAGGCCAATTGTGAAGCTCTGTTGATGGGGGTCCAAAAGAGATGCTGGACCCCAGCCTCTTCTCCACACTGTTTCAGTGAATGGGTAATAGGACATCCTGTGTGTTCTTCTCTGTGCTTCTGATGTCTGAAGTACCACAGATCAATAAAGGCCCAATTACCTGCCCAGCTGCCTGGCCAACTGTCTTAATTCCCATCTCACTCAAGGCAGGAGAACAGAGAGATTGAGGCAAAGACACTACTAATTAAAACGCATTGCAGGAGGGCTTCTTGCCTAGGAGATGATTTCAGGGAGCAATAAGGAAGACACCGAATCCCTAGTTCTGTGAAACACCAGATTTTCCCATTATTGGCCATTCTATTCCCCATGCTTCATTAAAACTGACATCAAAACTTCCCAGTGACATGGGACTGAAAGGTATATTTTCCATTTTCATTCAGTCAATTGCACTTAACATTTCACTAGTAAAGAATGCAAACCCAAACAGGACAGATGATTGAAACAACTTGTCTGACTTTTTTTCCCCTCTTAGCTCATGCACAGGCTTCTGGAAGCACATTCATTTCTGGTAAATATAGTTAATATCAAGGAACAGAGAGGTGAAGTACCTGGGGATATGATTAATATAAAATGGTATAAAAATTATGGATTACTCATTGTACTTTTTACTTCCCAATGATGAACAATTGCTTCCATTTCTTTTGTTCTGGAATCTATATAAGTGCAAATTAATTTAGTGGAAGAAAGTTTTATGACCTTTATTATTTGGCCCAAGTTCACAATTATATTTGAAAAGATTGACAGGAAATTTCTGTTTGGACTAATAAGCAAATGAATCACTACTTCAGAGAAATAGCTGTGTATTTTTGTATTGGATTCTTCTCCTAGGCGTCAGACACAACTGAGCGACTCCACTTTCACTTTTCACTTTCATACATTGGAGAAGGAAATGGTAACCCACTCCAGTATTCTTGCCTGGAGAATCCCAGGGACAGAGGAGCCTAGTGGGCTGCCATCTATGGGGTCGCACAGAGTCAGACACGACTGAAGCGACTTAGCAGCAGCAGCAGCAGCAGCTTCTCCTAGGCATAAGCATAATACTGTCTATTAATCTATAAATGTGTAATGAAACATGTTGTCCATGTGATTAAAATATGAAATGAGGACTCTCTCTCTCAGTGGTTTACATGGAGTACTGACCATATGATATGACAGACTCTGCACTAAAAATCAGTATTTGTCTTTCTCTGACTGATTTGTTTTGCTTAGTATAATACTCTCAAGGTCATATGTGGAATACTGCTGCTGCTGCTAAGTCGCTGCAGTCGTGTCCGACTCTGTGCGACCTCATGGACTGAAGCCCACCAGGCTCCTCCGTCCCTGGGATTCTCCAGGCAATAACACTGGAGTGGGTTGCCATTTCCTTCTCCAGTGCATGAAAGTGAAAAGTGAAAGTGAAGTCGCTCAGTCATGTCTGACTCTTAGCGACCCCATGGACCGCAGCCCACCAGGCTCCTCCGCCCTTGGGATTTTCCAGGCAAGAGTACTGGAGTGGGGTGCCATTAAATAATAATCAAAAACAATAAATAAATAAATAAACAAGCCAAATTAAAAACAAATGCATAGATACAGAGAACAAAGTAGTAGTTATCAGAAGAGGACAGTGAAACAGGTAAAGGCTTAACTGTAGAGCAATGAATGGAAACTAAAGTTTTGGCGGTAAGCACACTGCAAGGTATACAGAAGTAGAAAAATAATGCTGCACACATGAAACTTACATGATGTTAAAAATCAAAGTTAATGAAAAACACCGAAAACAGTGAGTACACAGTGGTTAACAAAGCAGACTTAATCATTGCCCTTGTGTAGAAAGGTCTTGTGGGAAAGAGAAAGTATACATAAAACAAATAAATATTTAATCACAAGTTATGACATCCTGTAAAGGCAGAGGGTGCTAGGAAAGATAAATCATATTAGATTGTGATAAAAAGACCTCTGCAAAGGGAAGCACATTTAATCTGAGGCCTCAAGGATAAGACTGAGTAAGCTGGATATAGCATGGGTCTATTAGCAGGAAAGGATAAGGAGGTGGGGTGTTAGGTGAAGTGCACAGCATGCACTGCTTGTCCTTGGCAGAAAGATCTTGCAGAGATTAGGAACTGAAACAAAGCCAATATGGCCGGATCACAGTGCAGGAGAGATCAGAGGTACATGACATCCACTAGACTGCCTAGCACAGTCCCATGGGCACTGGAGCTCAATATATTTTCATGGAAAATACATAAAGCTTCTAATAATATTTTTCAGGAGGTTAACTTGGATCCTAAATTTTTATTTTACCCCAAATGGCCATTCTAATGTTTCCAAGAATAAAAACTATTTGAGAAGGCACACATGCCCTGGGATAGCCATAGACTAATGTGGGGATTGTGGATTTTCTACAGTGGAAATAAAATACTGCCAGTGAATTAGATACTGGATTAACCAACTTTGTTTAGTGGAGTTTAACTGGGGCAGACGGTTTGGAGATAGTTGGTATGGTGGAATTCGAGGATTTAGAAAAGAATTGCAAAGATCTTAGCACAATTTGTGCCAAAGTCTCATCAATAACCATGTCCCTCAGGTTAAATCCAAAGCAACTGGGGCTGGTAGAGTGATAAAAAAAAAAACAACCAAAAACTATTTTGCACTCTGTTAGTACTCATATGGACCTAAGTCACGGACATTTCCCTGTCATATAAACTTTCAAGTAGGAAAGATAAGTCCAGCTTCATTTTCAGTGCTGCCAAGGCACTCAGAACTCAGATTGCCTTTCAGCTGTAGACAAACTGAAGAACAAATAAAGAAAACAAGTAGCACACAGCACCCTGCCACAAGTCAGTTTCAGATGAAATTGATGCAGAGGAAAATAAGCCAACCACTGAATTTATTTTAACTCTCTGAGATTGGAGGTACTCCAGTCAAGAATATACAACTAGCAAAAATAAATACCTAAAAATTAAAAAAAACTCATTAACACAATCGTCCACCTTCTGATGCATTATTTTACCATCTTGGAGGCCCACTTGAATGAGTGAAATCAATGTAAGAAACACATGAATTTAATCTCCCAAAATCACCACATGTAATTGAGGCTTTCATAAACAAAAAAACCATGGAAGGGTATTCGGAAATATTTTCAGAACCTGAGAATCACTAGATTGGTTGGCCCATCTCTAAAAGGTGAAGTAATGACCCTGTGAACATTATGATATTTCTCATATTTTTGCTGCTCAGGATATATGTTATTGGGGATAAGAATAAATAAGCTGGGGATTTTGCTGGTGGTCCAGTGGCTAAGGGAGAAAGCAATGGCACCCCACTCCAGTACTCTTGCCTGGAAAATCTCATGGATGGAGGAGCCTGGTAGGCTGCAGTCCATGGGGTTGTGAAGAGTCAGACACGACTGAGTGACTTCACTTTCACTTTTCACTTTCATGCGTTGGAGAAGGAAATGGCAACCCACTTCAGTGTTCTTGCCTGGAGAATCCCAGGGGTGGCAGAGCCTGGTGGGCTGCCGTCTATGGGGTTGCACAGAGTAGGACATGACTGAAGCAGCTTAGCAGCAGCAGCAGCAGCCAGTGACTAAGACTCATTCCCAGTGAAGGGGTCTGGGGTTCCATCCCTGGTCAGGGAACTAGGTCCCATATGCTGCAGCAACAGATATTGCGCTGCAAATAAGACCCAGTGCAGCCAAGTAAATAAATACTTCTTTCTTTTAAAAGGATTAAACACTGATGTGAAAATGGTGGAAGGAATTCTAACCTGTAATACTCTAAGTTTTCCTGTGAGACTGTAAATCTGAAAGTCAGAGTCATTCTTAACAGAGTTCTCGGCAAAAAACCATAACTGATTCTAGTTAGTTCAAGCAGAAAATAAATTTATTAAAGGAAAGGAGGAAGCTCAGCTGTTTTCTTAGATGACTAGAGTCAGACATGGAAGATCTGAAGGTGGTGAGAGTGCCCAAATCATCCTCGGAGGGCTGGGCTAGAAGGGTCTTAGCATTTTCACCTTAAGAACATTTGCTGCAAGCAGTTTCATGGCACAACTTATTGGCTTTAAGGCAATTATGCTATAAAAGATAAAATAACTGAGGTTAAATTTATCATGCAATATTAAAAGCTAGAGGGAAAAGAAGAATCAAACTCTTCCTATCCCTCCCTAAAGACATAGTTATGTCATTCCTGATGAGTATAACTTTCTTGAAAATGGTGAACATTTTTGCTATTTGTTAGTGGAGAACTTGATGTACACAGAATCTGGCTTACATAATTTGGTAAAATGCAAGGACTGGGCACATACTGGAACATGTAAATATTGTCCAGATATATACTATCAATTGAATGCATTATATACATTGATAAGAAATAACAGCATTCCTCTGTTAACTTCCAGGGAAATCTCGAAGTAACCATGAATATACACATATTTTAAATGTATTCAAATATTTTTTGTATTTTCTATTTTTCACAATAAATTTTCCTAATTTTTCTTGTTTAATTATGTCTTATTAATATCTCTATTTTGTTTTGTTCTCATTTTATCTTTTATTGAAAAATTAGTTGTGTGACAAAACTGCTTTCTGTGAAATTGCTTGCAGCGAAGAAGTTTAAGAGAATACTCCTGACAAGGCCTCTGGGACAGATACATTTGCTTCTGCCATCAGCCCAAGCCTTCCAGACTGTAATGATAATACTGCTGACTAGATAACAGAATCTTTTTAATCCTTTGCACCAAGGGCAGATGCCTCTTTCGCCATACTCATTGACTGAAAGATGGATTTTTCATACACTTTACATGGGTCAATTACAAATCAAAGACTTCCATGGATGTCTGAGATGGGCTGAAGCCAAGTTACATGCTGTGCCCCACCTAAAAGGGAATGTAGGGGAGAGACTTCTGGTTTCTACCTTGGAAAATAGGGACATCTAAGGGGGGTGTTTTTCCAATCATAAAAAGGGTGGTCATAAAACTATAGCCCACAACCTGGTGGATGTCCTTTACAATTCAGATTGTGTAGTTGTTATTGTTCAGCTGCTAAGTCATGTCTGACTCTTTGCAAACCCATGGACTGCAGCACACCAGGATTCCCTCTCCTTCACTATCTCCTGGAGTTTGCACAATCTCATGTCCATTGAGTCAGTGATGCCATTCAACCATCTCATCCTCTGTTGCCTCCTTCTCCTACCCTCAGTCTTTTCCAGCATCAAGGTCTTTTCCAATGACTTGGCTCTTTGTAGCGAGTGGTCAAAATATTGGAGCTTCAGCTTCAGCATCAGTCCTTCCAAGGAATATTCAGGATTGATTTCCTTTAGGATTGACGGGTTTGATATCCTTGCAGTCCAAGGGACTCTCAAGTGTCTTCTCCAGCACCACCGTTTGAAAGCATCAGTTCTTTGGCGCACACCCTTCTTTATGGTCCAACTCTCACATCTGTACATGACTATGGGAAAAACCATAGCATTGACTATACAGACCTTTGTCAGCTAAGTGATGTGTTCAGTTCAGTTGCTCAGTTGTGTCTGATTCTTTGCAACTCCGTGAATTGCAGCATGCCAGAGTGAAAAAGTTGGCTTAAAGCTCAACATTCAGAAAACGAAGATCATGGCATCCGGTCCCGCCACTTCATGGGAAATAGATGGGAAACAGTGGAAACAGTGTCAGACTTTATTTTTCTGGGCTCCAAAATCACTACAGATGGTGACTGCAGCCATGAAATTAAAAGATGCTTACTCCTTGGAAGAAAAGTTATGACCAACCTAGACAGCATATTCAAAAGCAGAGACATTACTTTGCCAACAAAGGTTCATCTAGTCAAGGCGATGGTTTTTCCTGTGGTCATGTATGGATGTGAGAGTTGGACTGTGAAGAAGGCTGAGTGCCAAAGAATTGATGCTTTTGAACTGTGGTGTTGGAGAAGACTCTTGAGAGTCCCTTGGCCGGCAAGGAGATCCAACCAGTCCATTCTGAAGGAGATCAGCCCTGGGATTTCTTTGGAAGGAATGATGCGGAAGCTGAAACTCCAGTACTTTGGCCACCTCATGTGAAGAGTTGACTCCTTGGAAAAGACTCTGATGCTGGGAGGGATTGGGGGCAGGAGGAGAAGGGGACGACAGAGGATGAGATGGCTGGATGGCATCACTGACTCGATGAACGTGAGTCTGAGTGAACTCCGGGAGTTGGTGATGGACAGGGAGGCCTGGCGTGCTGCGATTTATGGGGTCGCAAAGAGTCAGACATGACTGAGCGACTGATCTGATCTGATCTGAGGCCTCCCTGTCCATCACCAACTCCGAGAGTTCACTCAAACTCACGTCCATCGAGTTGGTGATGCCATCCAGCCATCTCATCCTCTGGCATCCCCTTCTCCTCCTGCCCCCAGTCCCTCCCAGCATCAGTCTTTTCCAGTGAGACAACTCATCGCATGAGGTGGCCAAAGTACTGGAGTTTCAGCTTTAGCATCACTCCTTCAAAAGAACACCCAGGGCTGATCTCCTTTAGGATGGACTGGGTGGATCTCCTTGCAGTCCAAGGGACTCTCAAGAGTCTTCTCCAATACCACAGGTCAAAAGCATCAATTCTTCAGTGCTCAGCCTTCTTCACAGTCCAACTCTCACATCCATACATGACCACTGGAAAAACCATAGCCTTGACTAGACAGACCTTTGTTGGCAAAGTAATGTCTCTGCTTTTCAATATGCTATGTAGGTTGGTCATAACTTTCGTTCCAAGGAGTAAGCGTCTTTTAATTTCATGGCTGCACTCACCATCTGCAGTGATTTTGGAGCCCAAGAAAATAAAGTCTGACTGTTTCCACTGTTTCCGCATCTATCTGCCATGAAGTGATGGGACCAGATGCCATGATCTTAGTTTTCTGAATGTTGAGCTTTAAGCCAACTTTTTCACTCTCCACTTTCACTTTCATCAAGAGGATTTTTAAGTGATGTGTAGTATCTCCTAATTATCAATGACATTTCATAATCTTGTTTTTCTGTGCAAATAATGATATATTTATTACATATACATTAAATATGTACATATGTAAATGCTTATTTTTTATGGCTATTTTTCTTATTAATTACATTAAAGATTCATTTACTCAAAATTTAGTAATCCAACAAATTGTCTGCTTGGCATACAAGTAAAAACTAGAAAACAAACACCTCCCAAAATGGGGGTGGGATGGGATTGAGACTGAATAAAATATTATGCATTTGATTTACACGGGTATAATATAGGCATTCAACTCAGGTCCTATTAGTGATCTTTTCTTGTTATTTTCTTGATAATTTGTGTTTTGTTCCCCCACTTGTGAAATGTTGCAAGACTAGTTCAATAAATAATCATATATCTTCCACCTAGATTCATCAGTCTCTCCTGTGTTGAAGAGTTCAAGTTAGTTCTTTTTCATAATGTTTCTCAATTTGAATGGCTGTTTCCTTAAGACTAGATTTAGATTAAATGCATTTGGTAGAAATGCTATGTAGGTGATTATGTACTCTCATTTAGAACTTAGAAACCTTAAAATAAGTCACATGAAATCCATTTGTCCTTTTACTAATAATATCAGGTTGAATCTCTATGTTAAGTTGGTGGACTCTAGGTTTCTTCTTTATAGTTATTTTTCTCTGTGTGTAATTAAAAAATGATACTCTGGGACTGTGAATATTTTGCTTCCAGGTAATCTTTGAACCAGTGATTTTAGCATCCATTGATGACTCTTTCCTGAAGAATGATGCAAAATTTTGATTTTTCATTTTGTCACATCTTCTACATTATTAGTTGGTATTCTATAAAAGAGGCTTTTCCCTTTCTCTTTATGACATTCATTCATTTGTTCTTACTAATTATGTCAATTCATTAATTCATTTTCTTATTCAATGTGTTATATTAATGACAGTTTTTACTTTAATGCTCAAAACTGTTCCGATTTGGGCAATGGAAAGCCCCCTCATGTTGGCTTCTGTGTCATTTTGACATAGCTGCACTAGATTTTGAGCCTTCCCTTAATTTATGGAACAACAAGACATTTCAAGAACACCTATAGGTTTTCTTGTTCCAAGGCTAGAATCAGCCTTTCCCCAAGAATTACTAGTTCTTTTCAGAAAAAAATGAAATGATGTTTACATGCCAGGATCTAGATGATGGTAAGCTCATTTCTATGAGTATTATTACCTCTAGTTCTGTGCAGTTGACAAAACTGGGGAATATTTATTTGTATCTATATCTACAGATCTTGATAACTTAAATTCAATCCAATGCTATAGGGTTTTTCTTTTCCTATTCTCATTTCATTATTTTGTGTGTTTTCTTTCCCCTCCCTTTTCATGCTTCACTATATGTAAAATAACCTTGTTTCTCCACACAAGCATATCACAGCTCAGGGTTGGGTGGAGGAATTATACTGTTGATGCCACTACATCTGCTACATCACGCCCAGTTGGGTGATCATCTCAGGCTTATGCATTCAAAGCCAGTCTTGATTCCTCCTGTACTCAGGGTCCTCCACCTGTCATCGTTCTTCAGCTTTTCTTGATTTAATCATTGCAGACAATTTTTTTTTTTAATTCTGGTCATTTCCTCTTGTCTGGACTATGTTAATATATCTCTATCTTGCATTCTTGTCCACATTACCTTCTAACACACTATTGCCATATAATTCTATAGGCAAGTTGATTTCATTTCAAGTCAGAAATAATCACTTATTTTTCTAGAACACATTCACACCAAGTTTAGTAATAAATGTTTAATAGTTATTGTAGTCTGGTCCCACTCCAGTTCCTCTTAGTACATCTTCTGTTTCAGCTAAAATTATTGTCTCACTTCTTTGTGCACACTTTCTGTTTTTGTTGAGTTTAACTTCTTCTCTCTGGGTTGACACAATTTAATTTTTAAAAGTATAATTTCCATCCTATTACCACAATGCACAGAAACCTTCCTTGACTCCTTCACAAAACCATTTATCTGTTGAAGTCATACTCACTTTAAGGTGTCTCCTTTTTACCACTCACTGGCCAGAACTCCTTGCCTACAAAGGACACTGGAAACATTGCTTTTTTTCTGGGTTGTCATATGCTCAGAGAAGAGGTGATATTGAGTAAGCGTGAGCATTATCTGCCATAATGGTATAGTTGTTAGGTCACTTACCAGTACAAAATCCCCCTGAGTGTTGGGTCAGAGACTTCCTCATTTCAGTAGCCTATGAAGAGCCTGGTGTTCATGTAGCACTCAGGAAAAATAAAATTAAAAGAACATGGTCCTGAACACTGAACTCATAATTATCCAAACCACTGAAGAGAAAATTAGGTATGAGTAAAGAGGCAATGTATGCTGGAAAGAGACTGCCTTGGAGGAAAAGATGTAAATTATCTCGGAGTACCAAATGCATTAACCCATAGTTCATTTTAAAACTCAGAAGGCTTGCTACTCCCCTTACCTCAAATGTCCTTTTCCTGTCACCTGTATCACTTATTTCACGTCTCAGGTCATAAGCCAGAAAGAGAAAGACAAATACCATATGATAGCACTTATATGTGGAATCAAAATTATGAATACGATACAAATGAACTAATTTATGAAACAGAAAGAGACCCACAGACAGAGAAAAGAAAACATGATTATCAAGGGGAAAAGAGGGTACAAGAGGTATAAATTAGGAGTCTGGTATGAGCAGTACTAACTACTGTTGTATATAAAACAGATAAACAATAAGGTTCTACTACATAGTATAGGGAACTATAGTCAATACCCTATAATAAGCCAAAATGAAAAGAATATGCAGATGAATGGATAAGAAAGCTGTGGTACATATACACAATGGAGTATTACTCAGCCATTAAAAAGAATACATTTGAATCAGTTCTAATGAGGTGGATGAAACTGGAGCCTATTATACAGAGTGAAGTAAGCCAGAAAGAAAAACACCAATACAGTATACTAACACATATATATGGAATTTAGAAAGATGGTAACAATAACCCTGTATACGAGACAGCAAAAGAGACACAGATGTATAAAACAGTCTTTTGGACTCTGTGGGAGAGGGAGAGGGGGATGATTTGGGAGAATGGCATTAAAACATGTATAACATCATATAAGAAACAAATTGCCAGTCCAGGTTTGATGCAGGATACAGGAAGCTTGGGGCTGTTGCCCTGGGATGACCCACAGGGATGGTATGAGGAGGGAGGTGGGAGGGGGGTTCAGGATGGGGAACACGTGTACAGCCGTGGTGGATTCATGTTGATGTATGGCAAAACCAATACAATATTGTAAAGTAAAATAATAATAATAATAAAAACAATAAAAAAAATGCCTACCTTAAAAAGAATATGAAAGAGAATATATATATATATGAATCACTTTGCTGTATACCAGAAAGTAACAAAACACTGTAAATCAGCTATACTTCAATTAAAAAAGAGAACCAACAGAAAAAAATAAACAAGCTACTAAATGAAGCCTTTTCTAACCATCTCAGTTCAGTTCAGTTCAGTGGCTCAGTTGTGTCCAACTCTTTGCAACCCCATGAATTGCAGCACACCAGGCCTCCCTGTCCATCACCAACTCCCGGAGTTTACCCAAACTCATGTGCATCGAGTCAGTGATGCCATCCAGCCATCTCATCCTCTATTGTCCCCTTCTCCTCCTGCCCCAATGCCTCCCAACATCAGGGTCTTGTCCAGTGAGTCAACTCTTCACCACCTGCTGCTGCTGCTGCTAAGTTGCTTCAGTCGTGTCCGACTCTGTGCGACCCCATAGACAGCAGCCCACCAGGCTCTGCCGTCCCTGGGATTCTCCAGGCAAGAACACTGGAGTGGGTTGCCATTTCCTTCTCCAATGCATGAAAGTGAAAAGTGAAAGTGAAGTCGCTCAGTCGCTACGGACTTGTGGCGATCCCATGGACTGTAGCCCACCAGGCTCCTCCATCCATGGGATTTTCTAGGCAAGAGTACTGGAGTGGCTTGCCATTGCCTTCTCCACTTCACCACCTAGCCTATGGCAAACTGCTGTTTTATAGTATAATTTGTGTCAAGTTCTTAGACCATTTCATTATTCATATAATTTATTTGTACCCTCAAGAAGGCAGAATCAATTTAAAATGGCAACATAAATTAAAAAAGTTATCTTTCTTCACTCTCCTCATAGTACCTGTCACAGTAAGAACAGAATGTCTTAAATAAGAACACTGCTCATTGATCATATGTCCTGTATCTGGCTGGAAGTTGTTTAATAGTCAGCTAAAATCTCAAAAGAGAACAATCATATGACATCACCTGTCTTCTGACCACTGGGGGTGATGGAGCTGCTTTCTTAGGGAGGTAGTCTTGGATGGCAGGCAAGCACATAATTAGTACTACAACCATTCCTCGTTTTATTTTTTCCCTATCTTTTAAATTATTTTTAAAATTTTTTCTATCACCAGAAAACATACAATATTTTGTAAGCATTTATTTTCTGTATTGCCTATCTTTTTTTCATTTAAATAAGTATTGAAATCTTTGCTCTTTTTGCCACTGCTATATTCCTAGTGCATGGATGTGGAATGAAACAATGGAAGGAGAAAGTTAAGTGACAGGACATCATGGAAGAAATATAGAGATGTGAAAGTGTGGTAGGACACTGGCTACCCTCTAAGTGACAAAGGGGCTTACATTTGATGATGAAAGAATTTAGGTAGCTCTTTAAGGGTCGTGTAAAAGAGGTGGTGAAATATGAAAGGATCAGTGAAAGAGTTTTCCTCTATCCTATGAATAATTCAGCCAATTCATATTTTGAGTTTAGGAGAATCTTTTAATTGTCAAAGTAGAAAATGACCAAATTGCAGAAAATTTATCATGTAAGACAAGAATGGATTTGTAATTCAAGATTAACACAGGAAAACAGAAATACATGCTGTAATTTTTACTTAGTTTCCAATCAATGAATGTAGTTGGCTTTTATACATAAAGTGAACTTCTAGTTGCCGTGAGTCCTATAAAAACAATATTTTAAGCAACTAGTTCCTGTTTTTTCCTGTCTTATGATTTTAAAATGGGTGTTTTATTTTCTTCCCCTTTTCACATTTAGTTTGGAATCCCTTCTCCATTCCTTGGCCTCCATTTCAGCACCAAGGGTCTCATTATTGCAGAGTTTAAAAGCCATAAGCAAGGGAAGTTCATAAAGCAAACTGCAACAGAGACACAGCTATCATCTTACCATCATAACCACTCTCAATTGCTGGGTGGTACCAGGAAGCTCACTGGCACCTTGGCATATGGCAGTGGGAACCTGGTAATTTGGATACCTTAAAAGTTGGTATGGAATTGCCATTAGGCTTTCATCCAGTTGTGGGGTGTGTGTGTGTGTGTGTGTGTGTGTGTGTGGCGTGTGCAAGGACAGGAAAGAGGAAGAGAGTAGGAGAAGAAAAGAAGAGAGAAGCATGTTAAATCAATCCTGGACTCTGCTCAATTCACGTTTTGGTTATGAATGACATGGAGGGGTCACAGCTCTGACTTTATGACTTTTCTCTTTCTCTGGATCTTGGTATTTTGTTGGCAGCTCCTTTTTGTTAAAACCAACCAACCTGACTGATTGATTGGCTTTGCCAACTCTACTTCTTTCTCAAAGGAGTATTCCATCAGAAAGAATGGAATTCCGTAATACATACAGCTTTCAACCAAAGACATGAAAAGAGTGAGCAAAGGAGAAATGGAGGTTGGGGTCAGGAGGAAAGAGAAGTATCAAAGAGGTGGTAGATCTTTCTTGAATTGTGACTCTGATTCAGATGTGTGCCCCACTTGTTTTTGGTTTGATACCAGAATCTTAGCATGTAACAAAATTCCTTAGAGTGTGTGGTTATCTAGGGCCAGAGGTCAATGAATTTGGCCACACTGAAGTGCTTCTTGAAGAAATCACAGGTTGACAGTGTAGGAAAACATGGTACCCAACTTTCTCTTGACACAGTCCTTGGCTATAAGTTCAGGTTAGGTGCCTGACCTTGTAGCCAAGTTTCAGGGTCACTGAGCTCATTTAGCCATATAAATATTGTCTGTGAACTTAAAAGATGAAATTTATAGAGTCCAGTGAGCTGAAAATTATAGGGCACTGTGCTCCACAGGATATTTAGTTTCATGTTTATTTTGAGATTTGCAATTTCATATTTAGTGTACAATATCATAGTGCTTTTCTCCTTTCATACTCTTGGTGACAAATTTCTCACAGTTGGCAAATCCACTAACTCTTTGTATTTAGATAGAAAAACCTATGAACTGGATGGAAGGTGTGTTAATAACAACATACACCCACACAGCTACTTCCAGCACAAAGGTGTACAGGTATCTCATCTTTGCAAGGAGTATGTAAAGGACCACAAGCAAAGAACCCTAGTTTGCATAAACTCAATGGCCTTCCTCCTAACTGCCTCATTGATCCCTGGGTAAGGGTAGAGAAGGGAAACTGTTTCTTTGGTCCCTTCTGACCTCAGCTGTGGGAGCCTCTGCTGTCTTTTCCTGGATTGCTGCCTCTTCCATCTGGGTCTATCACTGAGTTTTTGCATGCCAGTTCAGTGACTCCATCGTGCCTGCAATAACATTCAACCACTTCTCTCCATTACTTCTCTTGTATTGGAAAACAAGAAAAAGCTCAATCTAATCTGGGCTTGGGCAACAGAAGCATTTTAGCACTGCAAATGAATTATCTAAATGTGTTAGGAGATATTTTACTTCCTAGCTAAATGCTAAGGATTGTACCACATGAGAGTGAAATGTGCATAGCCAGGGAGGTTAGGAAAATAACCTCAAAGGACAGAAGGGAGGGTGGTGATTGTTACCATGCACAAGACTGGCTGTGGGGGATGCCTGCTACACTCTGCCATAAACATAGGGCTCCAGGAGAATGGAGATCCTTTAGACAGCCTTAGCAACTAGGATCTCCGGCCTCAAGATCAGTGAAGATGAGTAAGAGCTTATATAACTCCAAGTCTTAATGATAAACTCATCAGACATATTCTAAATTACAATGGGTCTTTGCACTGCCAGTCGTACTAATGAACCCAAGTCTTGGTGCCCATCTACACTGATAAAGTAGGAAGGATTATCTTTTCCTTTTTCTTCTTCCCCTGTCCCTCCTCTGCTTCCTGTTAGAGCTATCCCTCTCATGATCTGCTCTGTTGTTGCTGTGGGCTGCTGGAAGGATCAGGAGCAGATGGGGATGCAAATAACAGCAATGTGCTTAGTCGCTCAGTTGTGTCTGACTCTTTGAGATCCCATGGATTGCAGCCCACCAGGCTCCTCTGTCCAGGGGGATCCTCCAGGCAAGAATACTGCAGTAGGTTGCCATGCCTTCCTCCAGAGGATCTTCCCAGCCCAGGGATCAAACTCAGGTCTCCTGCATTTCAGGCAGATTCTTTACCATTTGAGCCACCAGGAAATCCCAAATAACAACAATCAGATCAGATCAGATCAGATCAGTCGCTCAATTGTGTCCGATTCTTTGCAACCCCATGAATCACAGCACACCAGGCCTCCCTGTCCATCACCAAGTCCCGGAGTTCACTGAGACTCACGTCCAGTCGAGTCAGTGATGCCATCCAGCCATCTCATCCTCTGTCGTCCCCTTCTCCTCTTGCCCCCAAATCCCTCCCAGCATCAGAATCTTTTCCAATGAGTCAACTTTTCGCATGAGGTGGCCAAAGTACTGGAGCTTCAGCTTTAGCATCATTCCTTCCAAAGAAATCCCAGGGCTGATCCCCTTCAGAATGGACTGGTTGGATCTCCTTGCAGTCCAAGGGACTCTCAAGAGTCTTCTCCAACACCACAGTTCAAAAGCATCAATTCTTCGGCGCTCAGCCTTCTTCACAGTCCAACTCTCACATCCATACATGACCACAGGAAAAACCATAGCCTTGACTAGACGGACCTTTGTTGGCAAAGTAATGTCTCTGCTTTTGAATATGCTATCTAGGTTGGTCATAACTTTCCTTCCAAGGAGTAAGTGTCTTTTAATTTCATGGCTGCAGTCACCATCTGTAATAACAGCAATAGCTGCCATTAATTGTGTACACTTTGTGTGCTAGACACTAAATTTCCACTTCATCCTCAAACATGCTTAGGGTGAGAACACTGTCATCTTCACTTACCCATAAGGTAACCAAAAGTGAGAAAAGTTAAGAAACTACCAAGAAAACGAAGGTAGCAGTGGTGGACACCTCAAAAGGGCACACCTTTACTAACTTACATTATATCTTTTAATCTGTAAAAGCATTATATAGATGGCTGGTACTGGTTACAATTATCCTGCAGTTGTAAATTTTGCTTGATGCCATAAGATATCCCTGAGCAAGGATGCTTAGGAAAGTCACCTAATACAGGTTAGATGACAGGCCAGGGGATGTCTTTCACAGTGATCTATGAATTTCTTCCTTTAGCCCCCCTGACTTCTAAATATCAAGTGGAATTTAGAGAGAAAGGGGGTGCTGAATAACACTTGTTAATTCTCCTGTTGACACTTTCTGGTCTCTCAGTCTCTCTGATGGCAAGTTTTGGTTCAGAGTAATAATAATTTTTATATATAGGATTTTAGAGTTTACAAAGGTCTTTCATATCCTCATTTTAACTTTCACCCAACTTGCAAGCTAATAATTATTACATGAATTTTACAAATGAGAAAATTAATCTGTTCAAGGGGAAATATGCTGTATCCCGAATTCTTTAAGCATTTTCCAATTATAAAAATCTCCCTTAATTAGGGTGGCTTACCCACTCCAGTGTTCATGCCTGGAGAATCCCAGGGACAGGGGAGCCTGGTGGGCTGCCATCTATGGGGTCACACAGAGTCGGACACGACTGAAGTGACTTAGCAGCAGCAGCACAGGGCCATATGCCTGGTTGTTCCAGCAGAATTCTCTCTCAAAAGTGTCCTAGTTTGAGATATAAGTTATACAGTCAATGTATCCTAAAGCATAGAATTAAATGCGAATTTTGCCTGGAACTAGCACATTTCGATAACATGGCGGGTTATACTTTGGGTCATCAGGGACACAGTTGTGCTTCTCTTGCCTAAGAGTAATTCCTTAGGCAAGTGAATATTTGGGGCCCCAGTAACTTTTTAAAAACTCTACCTGTAAGTGAAGAGTTCTCTAGGTCAAACACTCAGTGTTTCTTTCCCTGCCCTGGCTGTGCATTAGAAGCACTTGGTGAAATTTTTAAAATCAGAGCTACCTTGTTCCACCCAGGACAGTTACGCCAAGACTTCAGGGGTGAAGCCTGGGAAATGGCATTTTCCAAAAGCTCTTCAGAGCTTTGACAGCGCATCCAGAAGTGGTGATTGGCACCATGAGAATAAGCACAAGTATTGGCTAAAAAGTTCATTCAGGTTTTTCCATAACATCTCATGGAAAATCCCAAACGAAATTTTTGGCCAACCCTATATAATGATGAAATATGTTAGACCCATGGAGAGGGCACCGCAAAAGAGATCAGAGTTGGGACTGGGGTGTTACTGTGTGGGGAAAAGAAAGCTACTGTTGGCTATCTTTTCTAACTTATGAAGCTTACATATGTTTAAATAGACTTCACAAAGTATGCTGCTGTTTTAAATATAGTTTGTTTTGTTGAACAGATATTGTCTGAAATTGTATTTAATTTCAAAACTTGTCTTTCTCCCACTTCATTTAGATCCATTAAATTAAATCCATTAGATCCATTAAAATATCTTATTTACTGTGTGTGTGTGTGTGTGTGTGTGTGTGTGTGTGTGTTGGGAAGTTACAATGGTGTAGGATTTTTTAGAAGGAATTGTGTATGAAAGTCAAACATATCTGTCAGCATTGTGTCTTCTAAGGGATAAAATCTCTTTTATCATTTTACTTCTTTCAGAATATGCTTATTGAGAAAGGAGAGGAGAAGTACCCCCGTTGTGCAGAGAAAGACATGGGGTCACAGAGAGGTTAGGACTGAGCTGTGGGTCAGGCAGTGAGGCAATCCAGACCTTGAATTAGCAAATTTTCTAAGCATTTATCTAATTCTCTGTGAAAATTTAGGAATGATGAAAAAGAAGTTTCACTCTTTCCTCAATTCACAAGAGTATTTTTAAAGTAGAGTATTATTAGACTTATTTTATGGTTATTTATTGCAATAAATGTTTATTTTCGTTTGAAATGCACTAAATCATTTCCTAGGTTTTTTTTTTTTTTTTTTTTTTGCTATAATTTTTCCATGAAAAGAAAATAACATTTCAGTTGATGTAATTTCAATATGCTGGGGGCTCAGTCTCCTGTTTCAGGCCTGGTCCAGAACCAGTGCCTGGGGATGCAGGAGGCCAGGCCAGGGACTTGTTCTTTCTTGGTGATAATCACTACAGTGTAGAATGGCTGAATTCTTTACTGACAACTCCAACTAACTCAAATTCTTTCCTTTAGCTTTTTTTTTTCTGTGTAAATAATATTTAGTCCACCCTAAAATTCTCTTCCAAGAGGTCATTTCTCAGCATTTCCCCAAGCTGTAACCCTCTCCAAACTCCAATTTTAAGTCTAATTCTTCAGTCTCTCCTCCGTCTTCCCTGATGATTTGCCCTCATTTTCTCTGGGGAAAGAAGGACATGTAGAAATGAGCAAGGAGTTTTAAATACTATATACCCAAGAGATGCTTTATCCAAATTCACTTTATCCTAATTCACTTTACCAGCCATTGGTGGGTTTGGAAGAAGGGAGAAAGGCACAGATGTCCAGGCAGGAATGTTTACTGGTCCTCAATCAGCTATAGTTAAGAGTAGAGGGAAAAGTGTGGAATAGGACTCCTACATTCCTTCTTTCACGGCACTGATTATACAGGTACATATAAAATAGAAAGTTCGGGGCCATTGCTTAGACCCAGAGTCTGGGGTCTTAGCTTACATAAAATAATAATAATATATAATATACAATATTATTTCAAGCAGGGATAGGAAAATAACCCTTGGAATTTAGTTGCCTCAGACTGGTGGACCAGCGGAAATAAAAATTGAATCTTAATAATCGCAATTCCTGCCCATATTTCTCTCCCTAGGAATCTTTAGTGGTCCCACATCAGATATCCTTCACAGAGATCTTACCATGTTACTGGAAGTAAGTCCTGAATGCTTGAGGGCAGATCTAAGTCACTGAAAGTTCCAAATGGTATAAGAAGTTTGGGGAAATTAGACATGGTGCTAATATCCTCACAAAATTGAACAAAAGCTCAAAAATTATTGGACATAAAATAACGTTGGCTTAAAAAAATGGGAAATGGAAGTAGAGTGGGGATTGGAGTCTGGGAAAGAAGGCTAGAAAAGGAAGTAATTGTAAAGTTTGCTATGAAATGTTTCCAGGGTCCTCCTAGTAAATCCAGATGAGTTTCCTGAAGGAGGAGGAGTAGAAGAGTATTTTTGAGCTACTTTTCAAATCATAAGAGTGATCTGCAAGTGAACAAGAAATGAAAGATTCTAGACCTGAGAGTAACTGCGGAAGGGTAGTGAGAAGTGAAAGATCTGAGAGCCATCAGCATACCAAACTTAATTTGATGGAGATTTACTATTTGCCATGTGTGTGCCTATCTCCTTTAAAAACCTCATGGGCTGTGACCGTTCATCTTTATGCCTGACATGTGATAGAAGATTAATAAACGATTGTCAAATTAATAAACACAAGAACGGACAAATGGATGAGGTTACAAATAAAGTCATAAATGGAGGTATTTTCAGTAAGTGGCCTTGAAAGCAGCCTTGGCTGTGAGTTTAGGACTGTTATTTGCGACTCTCAGCTTCCTCTGCCCAACCATACAGCTCATGCTATGTCAGACATTTTGCCACTGGCAAATGTGCTTGCCTTTGGTCTTTTGAAGGAAGACTGCAGTGAACAGTTATATTGACTTTAAATTTAGCAGCATTGGGCAAGAATAGAAATGTTCTAATCCTGTCTCCTCCTACGGAATGTGAATTGTGGTCAGAGTAATATGTTTTTGCCTCCTGTGATTTAGATCAAATTTCATAGGCCAGACAGGGCGTAGGGAGCCAGGCTGCAGCAGCCGTTCTCCCTGGTAAACAGTGTCACACCTCCGTTGGATGGCCCAGGGCACCATGTGTGCCCTGGCATAAAAGATGCCTCAGCAGGGCTTGTCTGTTCTCCCTGCTTGTTTCTCTGCCCAGTGTTCATGTGGCACTTGGCTTCCTATTCTTAGAACTGGGCAGTGCAGTGATGGGCAGGTGTGAGAGGCATGCACACATGTATCCAGAGAAGGCTGCCCCAGAAAAACACACCCAGGGCCTGGATGTGACCCAGAGTTTTAGGTCGCCACTTCTCATAAGAAGACAAGGTCATTATCTCTAAAAATTCCCCTGGGAAAAGCTGAATTAGCCTAGGAGGCAATGCTATCTGGTGGACCATTTTATCTCTATTAAGCACACTGGGGAAGATGTCAGAATGGCTTGTCTATAGGCAGAAGCCAGCAGTAAAATCTTCCTTTTTTCAAACACTATTATCTGTCTGCTACGATATGGGCTCAGCATCTTGGCACTGAAACAGATGGGTCATTTCACTCATTGTGCTTCAGCCATTGTCTGTTAAACATACTTATTGCCATGGAATTCAAAATCAAATGAGGATGGACACTTGTATGTGTATGGCTGAATCCCTTTGTTGTCTACCTGAAACTATCACAGCACATTAATTGGCTATACTCCAATATAAAATAAAAAGCTTTTAAAAATCAATCAGTCAGATGAAAGAAAAAAGGGTTTTTACATTTAGAGGAAAATAGTGTGGATTTTTGGAGAAGGCAATGGCAACCCACTCCAGTACTCTTGCCTGGAAAATTCCATGGACGGAGGAGCCTGGTAGACTTCAGTCTATGGGGTCGCGAAGAGTCAGACACGACTGAGCGACTTCCCTTTCACTTTTCACTTTCATGTATTGGAGAAGGAAATGGCAACCCACTCCAGTGTTCTTGCCTGGAGAATCCCAGGGATGGCAGAGCCTGGTGGGCTGCCGTCTATGGGGTCGCACAGAGTCGGACACGACTGAGGTGACTTAGCAGTAGCAGCAGCAGTGTGGATTTTCTATTCTTCCAGAGGGCTCCACTTTCACAATCCCACTTACCTTGATAACTACTTAAAGATATGAAAACTGGCTAATTAATTGCCTTTTGAAAAAGGAAATTAGTATAAATACCTAGAAAAGAACATTTCAGAAGAAAGAAGAGAATGACAACGAGAATTTTAAGAGTGAGCAATAATAAAATTTAACTGATGTATATCAATTTTGTTGAACTGGTACTATGCATTTCATGGAATGCTGTACAATGCTGTACAATAATAATTCTTCACTAATTTCCTTTTTATTTATCCATGTAACAATCTATATCACAGAAAAAAGTCCCAGATATTCAGCCTATGAAAATATTAAGGTCTTATCAAATTTTAGCTCAGGTTCATCAAGTTAAACAAAGATCCATCCCCCATCTAGATTCTCTCAGTGGTACACTTAGTAGTAGCTTAGCATATTGAATCTAAAATTGCCTGGCCAAAAATTCTCTTCTTGACTCTGTGGGATTAACAAACATGTGCTGAGAATATTCACCAGATGGTCAGATTAATTTGGACAGTAGGGCAGTTAATGTCTGAACTCTCATGTACACCACTTAAAGGAAGAGTCATATCATATGTTAACTTTCTCTTTTGTGCTCACTCCTTGAATCTTCTATTATTAAATTAAGCTAACCCCTTATTAATTAGCTTTAAGTTGGTAAGATTTCTTAGTTTGCAAATTTCAATTATTTTTGATTTAACTAACTGAATGTGTATTTTAATTCTAGCTCTCATAATTGGTCATAGGTACTGAATTGTTTCTTCTCTGTATTTTTCCTTGGATTTTCTTTTCATTACTAAATGTTTTTCCTCCAACAAGGTGAATATTTTGTTGTTGCTGATGTTTTTCTTTTTAAATATTCTGTGAGGCTCATTTTCAAATACTTTCTAAAGTCTTCTAACTACCTCTCATATTGATAAACTACAGTAGTTATATATGATATCTGCTAATAACTCTGGTCTGCTGTTCAGTGAAAACATTGTACTTGCTTTAATCGAGAATTTTGCAACAGTTAGACCTCTCAGAAAGCAATTTGTTTGCTGCAGAATAAGACATACCGTCAGCAAAATACTGGTCAATACTTTGGCCATCAGATGTAAAGAACTGACTCATTAGAAAAGACCTGATGCTGGGAAAGATCACCAACTCAATGGACATGAGTTTTAGCAAGCTCTGGGAATTGATGATGGACAGGGAAGCCTGGCGTGCTGCAGTCCATGAGGTCACAAAGCACTGGACACAACTGAACAACTGAACTGAACTATCAGCAAAATATTCCAAATGGCTAGTGATACTGGTGAACAATAAAAGAACTCTTTTTGCATAGGACTTCAGAACATCTCTTTAATTAAAGATTTTTTAATTGAAGCATAGCTGATTTACAATATCATGTTAGTTTCAAGTGTATGGCCCAGAGGCCTTCAGAACTTTAACATCTCATACAATCGGGCTTCCCCTATAGCTCAGTCGGTAAACCATCTGCCTGCAATGCAGGAGACCTGGGTTCTACTCCTGAGTCAGGAAGATCCCCTGGAGAAGGAAATGGCAACCCACTCTAGTAGACTTGCCTGGAGAATGCCATGGACAGAGGAGACTGGCGGGCTACAGTTCATGGGGTCGCAAGAGTTGGACATGACTTGGTGACTAAACCACCACCACCACCACAATCAATTAAACCCTTAAATATAAATCCAGAAGATTAAATGCATTGACTTCTTGGCTGTTGTTCACTGAGGTGATATAAAGAGCCCTATCACTTAAACAGAATATTATTTTCTGTAAGAACAGTCAAAATACTTCTGTGAATGGGTGTGTCATTAACAGAAGCTTTTCTGGTGTCTAAAGAGAGAGTCAGAAGGATATTCTGTGGATCACACTACACTACTCTCACACACTAGACCACTTTGTAAGGACACGTGGTTTGGGTCAAGTATGGGACTTACTCTTAGACTAAAGGGTTTTTAAGGCTGATTTAATGCAATCATGGTCATTTTGGAGAAGGAAATGGCAACCCACTCCCGTATTCTTGCCTGGAGAATCCCAGGGACGGGGGAGCCCGGTGGGCTGCCGTCTATGGGGTCGCACAGAGTTGGACACGACTGAAGCGACGTAGTAGTAGCAGCATGGTCATTTAATGCAATCCATGGTCATTCTCAGAGAAGGCAATGGCACCCCACTCCAGTACTCTTGCCTGGAAAATCCCACGGACAGAGGAGCCTGGTGGGCTGCAGTCCATGGGGTCGCTAAGAGTTGGACACGACTGAGCAACTTCCCTTTCGCTTTTCACTTTCATGCATTGGAGAAGGAAATGGCAACCCACTCCAGTGTTCTTGCCTGGAGAATCCCAGGGACGGGGGAGCCTGGTGGGCTGCCATCTATGGGGTCGCACAGAGTCAGACACGACTGCAGCACCCCTTATGGTCATTCTAAAGTGGTAGATATAAACACTCTTGGAAGAAGCTCACATTATTAGGGTTCTGTACTTTATTGGAAAGTCTGAGGCTCATATCAGTCAGGAGATAGTTTACGTGACAGATATCGATGCCTGAGGTCAGTCTAGTGTCTCATGGTTTGTCAAATCATAAGCTTTATTACAATAAATCTTTGGAAAAAAGATTTAAGGATACACACACACACACACACACACATACACACATACACATCACATACATCTCGTTCAGTTCAGTTCAGTTCAGTCGCTCAGTCGTGTCTGACTCTTTACGACCCCTTGAATCGCAGCACGCCAGGCATCTTGTAGGTATCCACTAAAGAAAAGCAGACCAAAGCTAGTGAAATTAATCCATCGTCATCCTGTTGGCAGGCCCTCCTTGCTACAGAAGCTGAGACTTTTCCTCAGCTGGCCTGCCAATGGGTTTAAGCCCCAGGAGATCTATGACTGCGCCATGATTCATTGACTCTACAGAAGCCAAACTGGCTCCTTCGTCTCCGTCCTGAGGCTTCAGTTCAGGATCCTGGCCTCACTTCCCTCTTTGCAGAGACAAAAGGGTAACAATAAGCATGAGGAGTCAGATAAAAACACCAAGCATTTAACATTATCATTGAACATAAATGAAGACTCATTAAGAATTTCAATATTTGAACTAAAGATTTGGAAAAAAAATGGCAGGAGAAGGCACATGAGCAAAGAAGGTTTCCAAATAGAGGCTATAGGGTTTATTTTAATGAGACCTCAATGATCTTCAGGAAATTTAATAGGAAACTTTATTCTAATTGGCTTAATTGATCTGTGTTTTGAGAAGTTCCTGAAACTGAGAATTAATAAAATAAAAGGAAAAGGAAATCTGCTCAAAACTTTGGAACTTATGAAATTCTTTTTCTAGGTACAGGAAAATAATTGTTTGGAATAGTACATAACAGAGTTTGAGGAATCTTTTTTGTTCTGATGGATTTCTTTTTAAGGCATCCTGCTTATTCCCAGGAGAAGAGGCAGGTGAACTTCTCTACTGTGGACATTAAAAGCTTTTAATTACTATGAAAAATAAGAAGCTGTCTCTTTTCTGTGAAGAGCTTATCAGGGATGTAGACCTATAGAAATGAAGAAGCAAAAGGAAAAAAAATGTGAATGTTAGTGAAGGCCAAAAAAAGGATGTAAAGGAGGGCTGTAGGTAATTTTACATAAAGTCTATTTACCAATGATTAGTTTTCCAAATAGCAATTTTACTTGGTTTACTTTTAACTATTTCATTGTAACTATTTAGGTATATTTTACCTTCTTATTGACATTTAAAGAATATTGTTCTGGTCTCTGTTCCCAGATCTATGTTATTGAATACTGAAGGGTGGAGGGAGGGGGCAAATTGAGTGGCATACAAAGTTATGCTGATAAGCATAAAGTTTTGAACATCAATAACATATTAATATTTTTTCATTAATTTATTCAGTTTTAAAGGGGAATATATTCATAAGAACTTTTCATATTTAAGAACATGATTTCCAGAAATATATTATTACTAATTAAACATATTCTTAAATATTAAAATATTTAAATATGTTCTTACTGATAGTATATTAAAAAGCAGAGACATTACTTTGCAAATAAAGGTCTGTCTAGTCAAAGTTATAGTTTTTCCAGTGGTCATGTATGGATGTGAGAGTTGGACTATAAAGAAAGCTGAGTGCCTAAGAATTGATGCTTTTGAATTACAGTGTTGAAGAAGACTCTTGAGAGTCCCTTGGACTGCAAGGAGATCAAACCACTCAACTATAAAGGAAATCAGTCCTGAATATTCATTGGAAGGACTGATGTTGGAGCTGAAACTCCAATATTTTGGCCACCTGATGCAAACAGCTGACTCATTAGAAAAGACCCTGATGCTGGGAAAGATTGAAGGCAGGCAGAGAAGGGGACGACAGAGGATGAGACGGTTGAATGGCATCACTGACTCAATGGACATGTGTTTAAGCAAGCTCTGTGAGTTGGTGATGGACAGGGAAGCCTAGTTTGCTGCAGTCCATGGGGTTGCAAAGAGTCGGGCATGACTGAGTGACTGAACTGAACTTATTCTTACTGAATATATCATAGGTATATACCTGCTAAATAAATATAGATCCAAGTGAACCATGATGCACTTGAGTAGGAAATGGCAACCCACTCCAGTATTCTTGCCTGGAAAATCCCATGGAGAGCCGAGCTTGGCAGGCTACAGTCCCTGGGGTTGCAAAGAGTTGGACAATGACTGAGCATGCACACGCATGCTAGAACCATGATACAAATTAGGCCATCCAGTGTTCTTCGTTGGAAACAGCTGAAAGTCAACAGCTCAAGAGCTATGGACTTCAGAGAATAGATTTATGAATGACAAAAGCTGTCTTTCTTCTCTGTCTATAGACTAAAGCATAATCAGATTAGGCAGAAATGGATGAGGTATTGCCATTCAAGCTGTTGTAGAAGAATAACCATAGACTGAGAGGCTTATAAACAATGGAAATTGACTCCTCACAGTTTTGGAGGCTGGGAAGTGCAAGATTAAGGTGCCAGAAGATTCAGTATCTGGTGGGAACCTGTTTCCTGGTTCATAGACAGCTATCTTTTTACTGTGCACTCACATGGCAGAAAGGCAAGGGAGGGGTCTTGATCCTCTTTTATAAGGGGCTAATTTCATTCATGAGGACTCTGCCTTCTTGACCTAATTTTGGCCTAAAGATCCCATTTCCAAATGGTCTCACACTGGGGGGTAGGTCTTAGCATAAGAATTTGTGGGGGGATATAAACAATTAGCCCAAAACAGATATGGAAAGAAACATGGTCTTGAAGAGGATGAATTTGAGACCCTGGTGCCAGTTCAGTTCAGTTCAGTTGTTTAGTCATGTCTGACTCTTTGTGACCCCATGGACTGCAGTATGCCAGGCTTCCCTGTCCATTACCAGCTCCCAGAGTTTGCACAAACTCATGTCCATAGAGTCGGTGATGCCATCCAACCATCTCATCCTCTGTCATCCCCTTCTCCTCCTGCCTTCAATCTTTCCCAGAATCAGGGTCTTTTCCAATGAGTTAGTTCTTCACATCAGGTGGCCAAAATTTTGGAGTTTCAGCTCCAACATCAGTCCTTCCAATGAATATTCAGGACTGATTTCCTTTAGGACTGACTGGTTTGACCTCCTTGTAGTCCAAGGGACACTTCGTCTTCTCCACACCACAGTAGTTAGTCTATAATTTAATTCTTTGAGTTGACCAGAACTCTGTGAGATCTAAAATTTTGCAAGCTAACAGTTTGGCCTGCTGTAGTCTCATGGATGCTAAGTAGACATGAAACTCTTGGTTCAGAGACAAAGGACTGTATTACTCACAAGAGTAGCCAGCATATCAGCATTTTCTTGTGCTCATTCTTCAAGTCCCAATTCCCATTTGGTGATGTCAAGAGGACAAAATAGCACATGCCCACACAATGAGTTGCACTACAGAAGAGAAACCCTGAGCTTAGGGAACTCGGATCTTTTATAGTGGGGCAGTAAGCCTCCTTGCTCTTTGTTCCAGAGTGAGACACTAGCTCTTCATATACAGACATTCTTGAAAAAGTCTAGCAAAAAAAATGATCATAGCCTCTGCTTATAAGATATATCTGATAGAGCAATGAAAAACTGTTGCCCATCAGAACCAACCCTGTATACTTTCAGCTCTATGAGTTTATACATCTACCGTAAGCTGGCTACACTGTGTTTATGTTACTAACACACAGTGTGACAGTAGGGATCCCCCTTTTTAGTGGTTCCTCCCACTCTGGTATGAAATCAGAGTGATACAGGTTTATTATAAATATTGGAACATAATTTTCAAATGAAAATTATTGGAAAGTATAAAAGAAAAGCAATCCATGTAGAACTGTATGTGGGAGATTACCTGGATCTAAGTTTGTGATCTGTTTTCATTTCACATCAGTTGACTAGACTCTTCATATTTATTCGCTTCATGGGGTGAAAAAACACAGAACATATTTTGGGTCATAGAAAGTAATTTAAGAGGTATCAACTGTAGTTCTCAACTGACTTGGGGTATTGTAGTTAGGAAACTATGAAATTGGTATTGGGCTTTGCTAGCATCCTCTGCTCTCTCCTTCTAATGGACCCCCATTTCTTATGTGTTCTTATTCACAAGACCTTGCTCTAAGTTAACTGCTAACTGTTACCTATATAATGATCTGAGACATTGTTCCAGGGAAAAATCCTTATATTGTAATATAAAATTCTGTAGGAATGTAAAGCCTTTAGGAAGGTATTAAGAAGAAGCACTAATGGTAGAACTCAAGGCATCCTAAGAGATGTCAGGTAGCTAATTAAAGATTAGAGAAAGCAGCTAAGAATCATCTAAATCATACCATTTCAGATAGCTCTTTTAAGGCCAACAGAAATGGTTTATCCTTAGGGGAAATAGGTCTTACTTCTGTTCCTGGTGGACTATTTAAGTCTCTGATCCATGTCTATATTTCAAGAACTTAACACAGTGTCTGGCAAATAGAAGATGTTTAATAAACACTGTTTAATAAATGAAAACAAGCCTCTACAGGCAAACATACCAAAAATAAAGTGGTAGTCAGCTCATCGAAGTCACGTGCTTTCTTATCCAACTTCTCAGGAAACTGAACAAATACACACAGGCAACAACTCACAAATAATCAAGATAATCAAGCTTGAATTAAAGTTCATGCAAACCGTCATCTAAACTTTGGCTAGAGAATTTACTTAAGGGAGATTTTCTCACTCCCAGTTGAATTTCCTAGCAATAAACAAGAGTCCTTATCCCTTCATTTGTGTGTGTATGTGTGCATGCTGCATTTGCAGCAGCGGGGGAAGGTAGGGGGAGTGGAGAGGACATCCAACCACCTCCGTGGCTTCTCCCCTCTAAGGACAGCTGTTTTCTCCATCAGCGGCTGGTGGCAGACTTCTCCATATCCATTTGCCGTGGAAGGGCGAGCGGCTGGAATGTCAAGCTCAGACTTAGTCTGAGAAAATAAACTCCCATCCAAGGACAAATGTGAGGTTCCTAGTCCTTAACTGCCCTGGAAACATCATTTCACCCTGTGTTTGCCTTCCTGTTTAGAAATGTGGAACATTGTATATGTCAAACTGTTGCTTATTGTGGACTTTTTCCCTCCTCTTCCCTGCCTAGGCTAAGCATACCAGGTTGAAGAGAGCGAGTTATGGGTAATCTCAGGATTATTCTATAAAGCCCTGTAGATAATTCACAAAAGTGTGATTTTATCTCTATTGTGGATAAGTGTCACTGTTCTCATTGTTAGGAAATGAAATTACAAGTCCAAAAGAGATAGGTTGGAAAGAACCCTGTGGTATTGGATTGAAATTGGAGTTACTAGTATAAACCCATAATTTTATATATAGAAATAGATATACATGGATTTCTAGCTTTATCTGCTGAGAGGACATAGCAGCAAAAACAACAAGCATACCTAATGCTCACATTTTGTTTTCTAATAACCAATCTTCACTAAAAGGCACAAGGGCCTTGAAAAATGTTTGATTCCAGGCTTGTGGCATGGAAAGTATAACATGAAACTGGAACACTGTATTGTGTCAAAAAGAAGTACTTAAAGAATGATGGACTAACATCAGGAGGATCTAGGGTCCACCTTGCAGGGGCTCCCACTGGCCAAATCTGGGACAGTTGTAGCACCAATATGAATGAGAAAGAGAGAGAAAGAAGGAATGGCGACTGAGGGAGGAGGGTGAGAAGAAGGGGGAAAGAGAAAGAGAGAGAAATTAAAGTAAATGTGGCAAAATGTTAACATTTGGGAAATTTGGTAGATGAGTATATGAGAATTTTTGGTATTACTTTTGCAATTTTCCTGTAATTCTGAAATGATTTCAAAAGAAAAACAGTTGTAGGAGGAGATAAACAAAATTAGCAAAATATTGATAATTGTTGAGTGGGATGTTAGATACTGGGAAGTCATTGTACTATCTCCTCTATGGTTATGTATGACTGAATCATTTCTATTGTAAAAAGTGAAAAAAATAATGAAAACACCCACGTGATTTTAATTTAAGATGGCCTCTCCTGTTTCCAGTCCCACTGTTCAGGAGTTTGGTGTCCAGGCCCTTGTGCATGACCCATGGTAGGAACATCAACCTATTTTCTCTTTTCTAGTCTCAAGTTTTCCTACCCACTGTGGTCCACTCTCCCCACTACCAATCAGAAGAGTAGTCTTTCTGAAATTTGTCTTTTAATATTTTATCCCCCATCTAGCTCACAAATCTTTCACTCCCTTCCCAAGCCAAGAGGAGAAACTCCAAGCTTTCATTTCTAAGATCTCAAGGTCCTCTATATAATTATGTCCTGACCTACTTCTACAATCTTATCTTCCAAGTTTGTCACATGAATATTCTTCATTAAACACAGTTTTCCTTATCCTGTCCCTAGGGATCTTAGGATGTTCTTATCTCTATATGGCAGGTCTGAAAATATGTTAATAACATTCTTTAAATAAGAAAAAAAAGCTTTACCATCTTTTCAGATGACTGATGGGAATAAACGGGGTTAGGGTTGCTCCAAAGGGATGAGCTATGACCATTCCCCACCAAGACTGGTTATTTCTTTTGTGGGATTCTAGTCTGGGAATGGGCCCATTGAGGCTGCTAGAGTTCTGGACAAAGGGTGGACTAGGTTTGCTGGAGGGTGTGTTTATTTTCTCATCATGCATTTTTTAGAGTCTAAGTCATGCACTGGTCTATAGTGAGTCTGCAGGGAAGTTTCACTAATTTCAAAACAACCCATCTATTCTTCCTCTATTCCCTTGGTCTTTACTCAACATTTGTCTGGTCTTCCCAACTCTCTTCCAAGACTCTTAGATATATTCGTTCATTGGATGGATTGAATATTGTTAGCACATAAATCTGAGGACTACTCTTTGTCTTCCCTTTATCTCATACCCTGTTATACATTCTTTCTATCTTCAGCAATAACCTGAATGATAGAGAAGTTTATAATTGACACAAAACTTCTATTATATTGATTTCCATATGTCTCAGAGCAAAGGATAATAAAGATAGATATTTAACTATTTACTGACTGATCTCCAGAAACCAGATAATTTATTCATAAATGTTCCTATCACATTTCCCTACTCAAGAGAAATTGAAGACCTTGAAAGCAAGTAAGTGAAGGGAAACAGAACCCTGACTATGGTCCCTCTTATCTCTCCACATATTGGACAAGTTCTAAATGCCTGAACATCATGCTTTTTCAGCATCTTAATATTTTCATTGTATGCTAATTCCAAGTACCTTTACATTTCAATTATGGTTGGGCTACTTTTAATGTGGATTCTGTAACTCTGGATGACCCCAAACTCCTTCACTTTCCACTCCATGATACGTTTTGTAAAGCATACCCAATTGATAACTGGTCAGCCTCTTTGCACACTTAATCTATCACTCATAGTGCAGTCATCTTTTAACAGCTCCTTGGAAGTCTTCTAAACTCTTAATAATCATGTGTTTTGGATCCTAAGGGAGCACTTATCCTATCATAAGAATAGATGGTCTTTCTTGGTTCATTCTGGCCTCTGATACTTCATCATCTTAGAATGCTTTGAGAATAATAACCAGCATTTATATATGTGCATCATGTACAAGACCCTATTCTAAATGCTTGCCCTGCCTAATGCATTTAAGTCCATTTAAATTTTCTAGTCTTTCATCTGACTAATGTCTGAGATAAACCTCCTCAGAAATATTTTGGGCAGTCCTACCATATTCACTTGCCAGAAATTCTAGCACAAGCTAGAATTGGAAATATAATGAGCCAAGTCCGTGGTTTTTGGTATGGCAGACTTTGGCGATTAAAAAAAGAAAAAAAATTAAAGAAATGCTATTTCTATTATAAAAACAATATTTTCTAAAGTTCCAAAGAGAAAAACAATTATGACACTCCCAACATATTTTGGTGGTTGGAAAGTAGAAAATGGCTTTTAAAAAATGGGCAAAATACATCTTGCAACCATATTACCAGTGGCTTTAAATGGAAAGAATGACAGGCCAACTTGAGTACAGGGCTAGCATTTCATCTTGAGAACTTTTTCAATTCTGTGGTCTCAAAACAGCTCCAGAAAAAGCATTCTCAGAACATGGTCTAATACTAAATAAATACTACACATTTTATGGCTTCAAATCTAGAGCCCAGGGAACACAATATTAAGCAATGGCAGAAGTCTTGTGGGCTGGGAGCTCTGGATTCACTAACTGTAAGCATGTCAAGTCATAGCTCCCAATGCCCACCATTAAAAGACAAGATTAACTGAATGCAGTCATCTTAGAACTTCTGTCCTGTGGCTTCTCCAGCCTCTGATGTTTCTCAATCAATGAAGCCTTTGCCTTGTTTTCTCCCCAGACTTCTAAGATTCCACATTATCATAGATCTTCCTCCTTTCTAACAACTCTGAGCCTGTATCTACTTGCTCCACTTCCTCCGCATCCCCACGAATTGAGCTGAGACCTCTATTTTCATAACACACACTTAAGTTCCAAGCAAGCATGGAAATCGTCATTCACAATTTCTACTATCCCCTCTATGCAAATGACTTTAAAATCATTATTCCAACCCCCAATTCTCTTATGAGTGCTAATCCTACTACCTAACAGAGGACCTTTTCTCTTGGATTTCCTGCTACCACTCTACATCTTAATTAATAGGGGTACATCTTTCACCATGAACCAGGAATTCTGCTAAACACTTCCTTTCCTCTCTCATTACTGCTTTCATATCTATGAATGGGTGCTTTGGCTACAAACTATTTTCTTTCAAATATGAGAAAATTGTAAAAATATCTAAACATTTACTTTAAATACATTTACCCTTTTCCACACATTACTTTTGACCCTAAAAATTCTTCGAACATTGTCACTGATCATAAATCTGAAATAAATATTAACTCATTCACCTGAATTCAGTGGTATGAATTCTCCAAGCACTGGTGATGGGCTCACTGTTGCTATCTCCCAGAGAGTGGGAATTCTAGAACTGGTTAAAAATAAGGGGGAACTTTGTCCCCAGAAGTCTGGAAGCAAAGGAGGTGGCATGTAGGAAACTGGAAGCTTCTAGGGGTGGGGTTATAGTACTATGGGGAAATGGGAGAGTTCTACAGCACTGGTTTCTCCAGGAATCATGAGGATGAGATGGTCCTGGCTGGAAGTGTTCATTTCCTTGAGGGCAACCAGGGTTAGCAGAGCCAGTGGCCTCTCAGGCTGAGTCTAGTAATCAGGACATGAAATCTTATCCTGGAACTGTCCTGTTCACCTTGGCCAGCCGTCTACCTCCCTTAGGTGGTTGTGAAATCCTTGGTCCTTGTCACAGTTTCCTCCATGTTTCAGGAAGCTCATCTATCTGCTAAGTCTGTGGTTTCTCACCTAGGTACGAGCACCCAGGCAACCCCTTCCCAGCTCCATTCAGCTTGCCATGTGTCTTCATTTTCCCTTCCACTCAACAGGACACTCTCAACCTCATTGACCAAAACCATTTCCTTCTTAACCTCATCCTCCCCTCCCTTCTAAATTATTTTATGTACTAGAGTCAGATGAATTTCCTTTGTTCCTTTCAGTTTCCATCCCCAAAGTCTTCAGAGGCTTCCCATTAAGATAAAGCACAGGGACTTTCTTGGTGGTCCCTGGAAGTTAAGACTCTGCACTTCCACTGCAGAGGGTGTGGCTTCAATCCCTGACTGGGAAACTAAGATCCCACAAGCTTTATGATGTGCCCCCTCCCCGCAAAAAAATACAGCAACAACAACCAAAAAAACAAAACTCAAAGAAACAACAATAACAAAGAAGTTAAAGCTTAGAGTCTTAGTCTGGCATCATTTGGAATCTTCTCTAAACTACTCTCTTTACATTTTTTTAAGTGAAAATGTTAGTTGCTAAGTTGTGTCTGACTCTTTGCGCCCCCATGGACTGCAGGCCACCAGGCTCCTCTGTTCATGGACTTCTCCAGGCAAGAATGCTGGAATGGGTAACCATTCCCTTCTCCAGGGGATCTTCCTGACCCAGGGATCAAACCCAGCTCTCCTGCATTTGCCCACCTTTGTTTCAGTCACACTGGGGATCTTGTTGCTCTTAGATATGCAATTTTTCCCCTTCTCTACCAGTACCTACTTTGGGTACCAGTGGAATGAAGCAATGTCCATGAAAACATCCAGTCTTCCTTTCCATATTGAGCCCTGTTACTTGGACAATGCCCTTGAACCCTCACCCATGGAGTAAAGGTGAACTTCAGTTATTCAATAAGCCTTTAAGACGGCCACCTTGTTTGCACAATCATATTGGGTCTCCAATCTCTGCTCATGGGAGAGTTGACAACTACTGAAACAGCTCTCCATGTTTCCTCTGTGCCTTTGTAACTGGTCTTAGCAGTAATCTATAGCATCCTATTCTGTGTCCATTCAAAGCTGTGTCCATCATGAGTAAGGGAACAATCATTTCCTTCAGGCTTGAGTTTCCCCCACATTTGGTAACTTTTCCCCCCTATATTAAAAGTTCTTATTTGCTTTGTTTTTTTTCAGACAGTTTCTAGGATCTTTTGATGCACACCCAGTGGTTATTAGATATCCTTTTAACTGTAGGCCATTTCTATTCCCTGATCCTACTTCCTTTGTTGCTGGTAACACAGATGAGTCAAGCCCCATCCTAAATCCTGGCTGTCTAGCACTGGCCTCATCACTGCTACTGTCTTCTTTACATGAACTTTCATCCAAGTATGTTTCCAAAAGGAGTTATTTCCCTTAAAATAGATACAGGGACCAAATAAGGAGAACAGATCACTAAATACTTTGCTCACAATGATGAACTTCTCCCTTCTGTGGTTCATGATGAATTCCAAGACCTGACTATCTGATAAGTGTTTAGAGAAAAACCATGTACTGTTATTTTTATTCATAGAAAATAGATGCCCCAAGGCTGGTCAAGGATTATGAAGGCCTCTGTCGGAAGCTCTGCTAGATTTAGCTTAAGGGGACCAATTTTCTTTCACCTCTAGTCCCACAGAAATGTCTCTCAGTCTCTCTAAAGAACACTGTTTAGACATTAGGAATTATAGGCAAAGCTGTGAGTTCACAGGGTACCAAAACTGGAAGGAATAATAAAGTTTACCTTTCCATGTATGATATCATTCAGTTGTCTATTTCAACTTTTATGACTCATATTTCAAAGGAGGGAAACTGAGGCTCAGAATACCAGTTCTGTGCACATATATGTCTGCCCAGGAACTGGACTTCTGCTTTTATTCTGTCCTTTGAATCTAGTTATTCTATCACGATCAGAGATGAAGAAATTAGGTAAGACTTCCCCATGGAAACAACTCTAGTAAGTGAAAGAGCCCAGATTTGGATCTGTTCTCTTTTTTAACAGTTCCTTGAAAGCCCTTAGCCCAGGACTGACTGTTTAGGATTATGAAACTAGTTTCGTTTTCTCCAATCAAGACAGACTGTAAGATGTGGCACCCCCTGAACAACCCATGGAGTCTGGAGGGGTAGGGACTCTGCCTGACCTCAGCCTTGGTTCCACCCCTCAGTGCTAGTGAATGGCAGGGCTAGGGACTGTCACTTGGTCTCTCCTTCCAAATCCAGGGTTCTCCCCATCAAAAGGGCCAACCATATCTGTTATTCCAAACTTCAAAACATACCTAAAGAGTGACACAAATGTAAATGTCTGAGGCACTTTTGAAGTCTCTCCTGATAACTTTCTGGTCTTGAATCTACAAATGGTTAGTTAGTTAAGCTGTCAAATCCCAGCTACACAGTAGCAGGCTGTAGGCTGTTTATACTGTCACAGGCTCATGCCTCATTTACTCAGCTCCTATGTATCACTGACATCATTTAGGGCAGAGTGGGAAAGAGAGGCTCTTACTTGACACTGCTCTTTTCACATAATGAGTTTTCCCCTAGTATATCCTTGTTTGAATCAGGCAGCAAGTAGGACAGGAGATGTGAGCCCTAGAGGAAAGAAAGCATCATTCAGTCTCCACAACAACATTGCTAGGGAGCCAAGATGTTTCCAGTTACTCTTGATAATTCTTTTTATCAGATATCAATCTAATTCTCATTCTCTCCAAGTCACAAGTGCTGCCAATTCCTCCAAAGATCAGTATACAACTATGAAAGATTGACAGTAGCTTTTTTAAAAATATAAATTTATTTATTTTAATTGGAGGCTGATTACATTACAATATTGTATTGGTTTTGCCATACATCAACACGAATCCTCCATGGGTATACATGTGTTCCCCATCCTGAACCCCCTTTCCACCTCCCTCCCCGTACCATCCCTCTGGGTCATCTCAGTGCACCAGCCCCAAGCATTCTGTATCATGCATTGAACCTGGACTGGTGATTCGTTTCATATATGATATTATACATGTTTCAATGTCATTCTCCCAAATCATCCCACCCTCTCCCTCTCCCACAGAGTCCAAAAGACTGTTCTATACATCAGTGTCTCTTTTGCTGTCTCGCATACAGGGTTATTGTTACCATCTTTCTAAATTCCATATATATGCATTAGTATACTATTAGTATTGGTGTTTTTCTTTCTGGCTTACTTCACTCTGTATAATAGGCTCCAGTTTCATCCACCTCATTAGAACTGATTCAAATGTATTCTTTTTAATGGCTGAGTAATACTCCATTGTGTATATGTACCACAGCTTTCTTATCCATTCATCTGCTGATGGACATCTAGGTTGCTTCCATGTCCTGGCTATTATAAACAGTGCTGCGATGGACATTGGGGTACATGTGTCTCTTTCGCTTCTGGTTTCCTCAGTGTGTATGCCCAGCAGTGGGATTGCTGAGTCATAAGGCAGTTCTCTTTCCAGTTTTTTAAGGAATCTCCACACTGTTCTCCATAGTTGCTGTACTAGTTTTCATTTCCACCTACAGTGTAAGAGGGTTTCCTTTTCTCATCACCCTCTCCAGCATTTATTGCTTGTAGACTTTTGGATTGCAGCTATTCTGACTGGCATGAAATGGTACCTCATTGTGATTTTGATTTGCATTTCTCTGATAATGAGTGATGTTGAGCATCTTTTTATGTGTTTGTTAGCCATCTGTATATCTTCTTTGGAGAAATGTCTGTTTAGTTCTTTGGCCCATTTTTTGATTGAGTGGTTTATTTTTCTGGAACTGAGCTGTAGGAGTTGCCTGTATATTTTTGAGATTAATTCTTTGTCAATTGCTTCATTTGCTATTATTTTCTCCCATTCTGAAGACTGTCTTTTCACCTTGCTTAGAGTTTCCTTTGTTGTGCAGATGCTTTTAATTTTAATTAGGTCCCATTTGTTTATTTTTGCTTTTATTTCCACTATTCTGGGAGGTGGGTCATAGAGGATCCTGCTGTGATTTATGTCAGAGAGTGTTTTGCCTATGTTTTCCTCTAGGAGTTTTGTAGTTTCTGGTCTTGTGTTTAGATCTTTAATCCATTTTGAGTTTATTTTTGTGTGTAGTGTTAGAAAGTGTTCTAGTTTCATTCTTTTACAAGTGGTTGACCAGTTTTACCAGCACCACTTGTTGAAGAGATTGTCTTTTCTCCATTGTATATTCTTGCCTCCTTTGTTAAAGATAAGGTGTCCATAGGTGCGTGGATTTATCTCTGGGCTTTCTATTTTGTTCCATTGATCTATATTTCTGTCTTTGTGCCAGTACCATACTGTCTTGATGACTGTGGCTTTGTAGTAGAGCCTGAAGTCAGGCAGGTTGGTTCCTCCAGTTCCATTCTTCTTTCTCAAGATTGCTTTGGCTATTTGAGGTTTTTTGTATTTCCATACAAATTGTGAAATTATTTGTTCTAGTTCTGTGAAAAATACTGTTGGTAGCTTGATAGGGATTGCATTGAATCTATAGATTGCTTTGGGTAGTATACTCATTTTCACTATATTGACTCTTCCGATCCACAAACATGGTATATTTCTCCATCTATTAGTGTCCTCTATGATTTCTTTCACCAGTGTTTTATAGTTTTCTATATATAGGTCTTTAGTTTCTTTAGGTAGATATATTCCTAAGTATTTTATTCTTTTCGTTGCAATGGTGAATGGAATTGTTTCCTTTATTTCTCTATTTTCTCATTATTAGTGTATAGGAATGCAAGGGATTTCTACCCCACTCCAGTACTCTTGCCTGGAAAATCCCATGGACTGAGGAGCTTGGTAGGCTGCAGTCCATGGGGTAACTAGGAGTCGGACACGACTGAGTGACTTCACTTTCACTTTTCACTTTCATGCATTGGAGAAGGAGATGGCAACCCACTCCAGTGTTCTTGCCTAGAGAATCCCAGAGAGGGGGGAGCCTGGTGGGCTGCCGTCTCTGGGGTCGCACAGAGTCAGACACAACTGAAGCGACTTAGCAGCAGTAGCAGCAGGAGCAGTAATTTTCTAGTGGAGTCTTTAGGGTTTTCTATGTAGAGGATCATGTCATCTGCAAACAATGACAGTTTTACTTCTTCTTTTCCTATTTGGATTTCTTTTATTTCTTTTTCTGCTCTGATTGCTGTGGCCAAAACTTCCAAAACTATGTTGAATAACAGTGGTGAGAGTGGGCACCCTTGTCTTGTTCCTGACTTTAGGGGAAATGCTTTCAATTTTTCATCATTGAGGATCATGTTTGCTGTGGGTTTGTCATATATAGCTTTTATTATGTTGAGGTCAGTTCAATTCAGTTCAGTCGCTCAGTCATGTCCAACTCTTTGCGACCCCATGAATCACAGCACGCCAGGCCTCCCTGTCCATCACCAACTCCCGGAGTTCACTCAGACACATGTCCATTGAGTCAGTGATGCCATCCAGCCATCTCATCCTCTATCGTCCCCTTCTCCTCTTGCCCCCAAATCCCTCCCAGCATCAGAGTCTTTTCCAAGAAGTCAACTCTTCTCATGAGGTAGCCAAAGTACTAGAGTTTCAGCTTTAGCATCATTCCCTCCAAAGAAATCCCAGGGCTGATCTCCTTCAGAATGGACTGGTTGGATCTCCTTGCAGTCCAAGGGACTCTTAAGAGTCTTCTCCAACACCAAGGTTCAAAAGCATCAATTCTTCAGCGCTCAGCCTTCTTCACAGTCCAACACTCACATCCATACATGACCACAGGAAAAACCATAGCCTTGACTAGACAGATCTTTGTTGGCACAGTAATGTCTCTGCTTTTGAATATGCTATCTAGGTTGGTCATAACTTTCCTTTCAAGGAGTAAGCGTCTTTTAATTTCATGGCTGCAGTCAGCATCTGCAGTGATTTTGGAGCCCCCCAAAATAAATTCTGACACTGTTTCCACTGTTTCCCCATCTATTTCCCATGAAGTGATGGGACTGGATGCCATGATCTTTGTTTTCTGAATGTTGAGCTTTAAGCCAAGTTTTTCACTCTCCTCTTTCACTTTCATCAAGAGGCTTTTGAGTTCGTCTTCACTTTCTGCCATAAGGGTGGTGTTATCTGCATATCTGAGGTTATTGATATTTCTCCCGGCAATCTTGATTCCAGCTTGTGTTTCTTCCAGTCCAGTGCTTCTCATGATGTACTCTGCATGTAAGTTAAATAAGCAGGGTGACAATATACAGCCTTGACGAACTCCTTTTCCTATTTGGAACCAGTCTGTTGTTCCATGTCCAGTTCTAACTGTTGCTTCCTGACCTGCATACAGATTTCTCAAGAGGCAGGTCAGGTGGTGGTATTCCCATCTCTTTCAGAATTTTCCACAGTTTATTGTGATCCACACAGTCAGAGGCTTTGGCATAGTCAATAAAGCAGAAATAGATGTTTTTCTGGAACTCTCTTGCTTTTTCCATGATCCAGCAGATGTTGGCAATTTGATCTCTGGTTCCTCTGCCTTTTCTAAAACCAGCTTGAACATCAGGAAGTTCACGGTTCATGTATTGCTGAAGCCTGGCTTGGAGAATTTGAGCATTACTTTACTAGCACATTTTCCTTCTATTCCTGCTTTCTGAAGAGTTTTTATCATAAATGAATGTTGAATTTTGTCAAAGGCTTTATCTGCATCTATTGAGATAATCATATGGCTTTTATTTTTCAATTTGTTAATGTGCTGTATTACATTGATTGATTTGTGGATATTGAAGAATCCTTGCACCCCTGGGATAAAGCCCACTTGGTCATGGTGTATGATCTTTTTAATGTGTTGTTAGATTCTGATTGCTAGAATTTTGTTAGGGATTTTTGCATCTATGTTCATCAGTGATATTGGCCTGTAGTTTTCTTTTGTGTGTGTGTGTGTGGCATCTTTGTCAGGTTTTAGTATTAGGGTGATGGTGGTCTCATAGAATGAGTTTGACAGTTTACCTTCCTCTGTAATTTTTTGGAAGAGTTTGAGTAGAATAGGTGTTAGCTCTTCTCTAAATTTTGGTAGAATTCAGCTGTGAAGCTGTCTGGACCTGGGCTTTTGTTTGCTGGAAGACTTCTGATAAAGTTTCAATTTCTGTGCTTGTTATGGGTCTGCTAAGATTTTCTATTTCTTCCTGGTTCATTTTTGGAAAGTTGTACTTTTCTAAGAATTTGTCTATTTCTTCCAAGTCGTCCATTTTATTGGCATATAATTGCTGATAGTAGACTCTTATGATCCTTTGTATTTCTGTGTTGTCTTTTGTGATCTCTCCATTTTCATTTCTAATTTTATTGATTTGATTTTTCTCCCTTTGTTTCTTGATGAGTCTGGCTAATGGTTTGTTAATTTTATTTATCCTCTCAAAGAACAGCTTTTGGCTTTGTTGATTTTTGCTATGGTCTCTTTTGTTTCTTTTGCATTTATTTCTGCCCTAATTTTTAACATTTCTTTCCTTCTACTAACCCTGGGGTTCTTCATTTCTTCCTTTTCTAGTTGCTTTAGGTGTAGAGTTAGGTTAGTTATTTGACTTTTTCTTGTTTCTTGAGGTATGCCTGTATTGCTATGAACCTTCCCCTTAGCACTGCTTTTACAGTGTCCCACAGGTTTTGGGTTGTTGTGTTTTCATTTTCACTCATTTCTATGCATATTTTGATTTCTTTTTTTATTTCTTCTGTGATTTGTTAGTTATTCAGCAGTGTGTTGTTCAGCCTCCATATTTTGGAATTTTTAATAGTTTTTCTCCTATAATTGAGATCTAATCTTACTGCATTGTGGTCAGAAAAGATACTTGGAATGATTTCAATTTTTTTGAATTTACCAAGGCTAGATTTATGGCCTAGGATGTGATCTATCCTGGAGAAGGTTCCGTGTGCGCTTGAGAAAAAGGTGAAATTCATTGTTTTGGTGTGAAATGTCCTATAGATATCAATTAGGTCTAACTGGTCTATTATATCATTTAAAGTTTGTGTTTCCTTGTTAATTTTCTGTTTAGTTGATCTATCCATAGGTGTGAGTGGGGTATTAAAGTCTCCCACTATTATTGTGTTATTGTTATTTCCCCTTTCATACTTGTTAGCATTTGTCTTACATATTGTGGTGCTCCTATGTTGGGTGCATAATTGTTATATCTTCTTCTTGGATTGATCCTTTGATCATTATATGGTGTCTTTCTTTGTCTCTTTTCACAGCTTTTGTTTTAAAGTCTATTTTATCTGATATGAGTATTGCTACTCCTGCTTTCTTTTAGTCTCTATTTGCATGGAATATCTTTTTCCAGCCCTTCACTTTCAGTCTGTATGTGTCCCTTGTTTTGAGGTTAGTGTCTTGTAGACAACATATATAGGGGGTCTTGTTTTTGTATCCATTCAGCCAGTCTTTGTCTTTTGGTTGGGGCATTCAACCCATTTACATTTAAGGTAATTATTGATAAGTATGATCCTGTTGCCATTTACTTTATTGTTTTGGGTTCAAGTTTATACACCCTTTTTGTGTTTCCTGTCTAGAGAAGATCCTTTAGCATTTGTTGGAGAGCTGGTTTGGTGGTGCTGAATTCTCTCAGCTTTTGCTTGTCTGTAAAGCAATGGTCATGTAAGGATGTGAGAGTTGGACTGTGAAGAAGGCTGAATGCCGAAGACTTGATGCTTTTGAACTGTGGTGTTGGAAAAGACATTTGAGAGTCCCTTGGACTGCAAGGAGATCCAACCAGTCCATTGTGAAGGACATCAGTCCTGGGATTTCTTTGGAAGGAATGATGCTAAAGCTGAAACTCCAATACTTTGGCCACCTCATGCGAAGAGTTGACTCATTGGAAAAGACTCTGATGCTGGGAGGGATTGGGGGTAGGAGGAGAAGGGGACAACAGAGGATGAGATGGCTGGATGGCATCACTGACTTGATGGACGTGAGTCTCAGTGAACTCCGGGAGTTGGTGATGGACAGGGAGGCCTGGCGTGCTGCGATTCATGAGGTCGCAAAGAGTCGGACACGACTGAGCGACTGAGCTGAAATGAACTGAACTGAACTGAAAGCTTTTGATTTCTCCTTCGTATTTGAATGAGATCCTTGCTGGGTACAGTAATCTGGGCTGTAGGTTATTTTCCTTCATCATTTTAAGTATGTCCTGCCATTCCCTCCTGGCCTAAAGAGTTTCTATTGAAAGATCAGCTGTTATCCTTATGGGAATCCCCTTGTGTGTTATTTGTTGTTTTTCCCTTGCTCCTTTTAATATTTGTTCTTTGTGTTTGATCTTTGTTAATTTGATTAATATGTGTCTTGGGGTTTTTGCCTTGGGTTTATCCTGTTTGGGACTCTCTGGGTTTTTTGGACTTGGGTGCTTATTTCCTTCCCCATTTTAGGGAAATTTTCAACTATTATCTCCTCAAGTATTTTCTCATGGTCTTTCTTTTTGTCTTCTTCTTCTAGACTCCTATGATTCGAATATTGGGGCATTTAACATTGTCCCAGAGGTCTCTGAGATTGTCCTCATTTCTTTTAATTTGTTTTTCTTTTTTCCTCTCTGATTCATTTATTTCTACCATTCTATCTTCTACCTCACTAATCCTATCTTCTGTGTCCGTTATCCTATTATTTGTTCCCCCCAAAGTGTTTTTGATATCATTTATTGCATTATTCATTATATATTGACTCTTTTTTATTTCTTCTAGGTCCTTGTTAAACCTTTCTTGCATCTTCTCAATCCTTGTCTCCAGGCTATTTATCTGTGATTCCATTTTGATTTCAAGATTTTGGATCATTTTCACTATCATTATTCGGAATTCTTTATCAGGTAGATTCCCTATCTCTTCCTCTTTTGTTCAGTTTGGAGGGCGTTTATCCTGTTCCTTTATCTGCTGGGTATTCCTCTGTCTCTTCATCTTGTTTATATTGCTGTGTTTGGGGTGGCCTTTCTGTATTCTGGCAGTTTGTGGAGTTCTCTTTATTGTGGAGTTTCCTCGCTGTGGGTGGGGTTGTACAGGTGGCTTGTCAAGATTTCCTGGTTAGGGAAGCGTGTGTCAGTATTCTAGTGGATGGAACTGGGTTTCTTCTCTCTGGAGTACAATGAAGTGTCCAGTAATGAGTTATGAGATGTCAGTGTGTTTGGAGTGACTTTGGGGAGCCTGTATATTGAAGCTCAGGGCTGTGTTCCCGTGTTGCTGGAGAATTTGCATGGTATGTCTTGCTCTGGAACTTGCTGGCCCTTGGGTGGTGCTTGGTTTCAGTGTAGGTATGGAGGCGTTTGATGAGCTCCTGTTGGTTAATATTCCCTGGAGTCAGGAGTTCTCTGGTGTTCTCAGGATTTGGACTTAAGCCTCCTGCTTCTGGTTTTCAGTCTTATTTTTACAGTAGCCTCAAGACTTCTCCATCTATACAGCACCATTGATAAAACATCTCCTTTCAAAGACAATGGCTGCTTTTCTGGGTGCCTGATGTCCTCCGCCAGCATTCAGAAGTTGTTTTGTGGAATTTACTCAGCGTTTAAATGTTCTTTTGATGAATTTGTGGGGGAGAAAGTGGTCTCCCCATCCTATTGCTCTGACAGCAGCTTTATCAGCATTTCTATTAAATATCAGTGACTCAAGAGTCAGAGAGGTTGGGTTCAAATCCTTGATCCACCACTTACTCACTGATTGTCCTTAAGACTTAAATTACCTCCCTTCCAAGGAGAGACAGGACCTACCTAAAAGAGGGGTGAGAATGAAATATGTAGCAAATATAGATTCTAACAGGCTCCAGACAAGTCTTGGCAATAAGTAGGGCTTCATATGTTAGTTCCTTCCACACCCCATCTTTCTTCCTGTCTGAGAGCATTTGCATAGTAACCATAATCTTAAGGGGCAAAAGGAAAGCTCTGATGATTGAGTTTTGAGCATCACTTATTAGTCAAGGAAGATATGGGGAGTAGGCTCCATACTCCCACAGTCACATGATGTAGATGTTTACTTCACTCACAGGTGAGACCAGGTGTGAGAGCCAGGGTGTGACTGTCAGTGCTGAACCAGGCAGCCTGTGTCTTGTTCCTCATGGGTGGATTGTGAGACCATGATGATGAAAAGAAAGAGCCAGGCCAACCTCTCTCCTCAGGTCCTCATAGTGACACAAGAATCCTATGAGACCCCAATAACTCAGACAGCTAAGAGACAAGCAATTTTTAGATACCCTGCCTGGTATATGTGTATCTCTGGTTGACCATATAATAAACACAGTGGTCTCACAATACCAGGCAGAGTTGTGAGCAGAAACAGGCAATCAGAACTCATAGTGAATCACAGGACATTTGACTTGTTTCTGCTTTTGGCTTTTATGAACTGAAGGAAAAGAAGTTTTATTCTTTTCATTCTGTTCCATTACAATAATGACTCTATGAATTCACTTTTAGAAGTTTCATTTGAAGTCTGGGGCACTTCCTGCATGATGAAGATGCAGATATGTTATGCTTGGTTTTCTAAAATAAACCCAGAATAGGATTAGTAGATCACTAATTCTCAGGAGGTGATGCTCTGGCAGGTCAATAACTTGGAGAGAGAAGCAGGCATCACCAAATAGATATTCTATGAATCTAACAAGCCACAAAGAAATCATGGGGAGAAAGGGAGGGAGAGATTGAAGATAAGTTCAAGTTAGTGTGTGGAATAAGTCAACAAAGAGAATGAGAGCAGCTTCAATAAAGTGCAGTGCTGAGTCAGAGGGACTGGGTAATTTCTTATAATTACAATTCTCAACACAGACATTCTATTCCAGTTACCTATTTGTGAGTGTTTTTTGAGGTGATGCAGATGAGAGGGCAAGAGAAAAACCTGGAGAGGCAAATGATCTTGAATTCCTTAAACAATTTCTTCTTCCAGCTGCCAGACTTACCCTCTGGTAGAGGCCCATACTCTGTCTGTGGAGTGTGCTTCTCTCTGAATCTGAATAAATCCACTTCTTAACTATCACTTTGTCTCTTACTGAATTCTTCCCTGAGCTCCATTAGATCCTGAAACCAGGGGACAGAGGTTCCATCTCTGGTCAAGGAACTAATATCCTACATGCCATGGGGCAACTAAGCTGGCATGCCAGCTAGAGAAGCCTGCATACTACAACAAAGACCCAGAAAAGCCCTGCACCCCTGTCCAAAAGGAAGCTTTCAGAAGATGTGCTCCATAAAAACTCAGGGGGTAAACCAAAGGAAAAAGTCAGCTAGCAAAATCCACCATAAGAACTAGTGAAGGAAATTCCTAGGATTATGTAAAGCAGAATCCCAGGATGACAACCAAGCATCAAGATGGGCTAGCAACCAACCTGTCCAAATTGGAGCAAGTCAGAAGAGATTTCCTCCAGAAACAGACCTGCTGATATAAAAGACAAACTAGTAGTTACCAAAGGGGAGATGGCAGTTGGGAGGGGCAAATTAGAAGTGAGGGATTAAGAGGTACAAACTACTATGTCTAAAATGAATGCCCAACAAAGATATATTGTATAGCACTGGGAATTATAGCCATTTTATTGTAATAACTTGTAATGGAGTGCGATCTGTAAAACTACCAAATCACTAGGCTGTACAGAAGAAACTAATAAAATATTGTAAATCAGCTATAAAAAACAATTTCTTCTTCCTATGAGAAAAGGAGGACAAGGAGAAGTAGTGCTTCCTCTTCTAACTGTAGGTAAGTTTCATCACATTCCTTATGCGTGCGTGTTCATAGTTGCTCAGTCAAACCTGACCCTTTGTGACCCAATGGACTATAGCCCTCTAGGCTCTTCTGTCTGTGGGATTCTCCAGGCAAGAATACTGGAGTGGGTTGCCATGCCCTTCTCCAGGGAATCTTTCCGACCCAGGGATCGAACACGTGTCTCCTGCATTGCAGGTGGATTCTTTACCACCTGAGCCACCAGGCAATAGACCTCATTCCTTATAGATGGCCATAGTGTAGGAGAAGAGTTTCATGAAGGTACAGAAACGTTTTAAGAATATTCATTGGTGGGTCTGACATAGGTCTTTCTTGTGGACAATTTGGACACACAGAACTTGATATTTTTCTTAGTAGCTGCCAAAGAAATGTGTGATGAGTAAGGATTATCCTCTTAGTGAAAAAGGGGATCTCAGATCAAAGCATTCTGTGTATATGGATATTTGTTATCTAGATTTTTTTTAACTAATAAGGATAAATGGTCATAAAACTCTCCTAGAAGCTTGCTTGTCCTAAAACAAAAGGGAACTCATAATCTCACGTGTTAAAAGTTCACTTGAAGAAGAAACATCAGGTTACTCGGAGTCAGCATCAGGCAATCAAAAACCCCAGTTCAGTGGCTGCCACCAGGGCTATTTAGGGGCAGGTCTTGGGCTTCCCTGGTGGGTCAGATGGTAAAGTGTCTGTCCGCAATGCAGGAGATCTGGGTTCGATCCCTGGGTCAGGAAGATTCCCTGAAGAAGGAAATGGTAACCCATTCCAGCACTCTTGCCTGGAAAATTCCATGGACAGAGGAGCCTGGTTAGGCTACAGTCCATGGGATCACAAAAAGTCAGGCACATCTGAGCAACTTCACTCACTTGGGCACCTGCAGAGGGGTCTGTGACCTCCCTAGACTCTTATGCTCTCTTCAGGAAAGGCTTGGAGGCTTTTTCAAATGTTTTACCCTATTCACATAGATTTCATCTATGTGAGAAGCTTAGATTAATATTCATCATTTTATCGAAAATGTTTACCTATGTTAAAAAAAATCTTAAAAACACAAACATGCCAACAGGAAATCAGCAAAATTTTTTTTAAAAGGGAAAACTATTGACTAAATCAGGACACCAAGAAGTTTAACCTCACTCTCTATTATAGAGAGCCAAACTAAAATAAGGTGCTATTTTGATCTATTAAATTGGTAAATAACATTGTGTATATTTTGGTATGAGAAGCTAAATTCACTAGTACACGTGAGAGGGATAGTAGTTATTAAGAAGCTTATCAATTTGTATCAAAGTATTATATACATTTTTGACACTTCCAAAATTTTATCCTCAGCAGAGAATTAAAGAGGCTGGATGTGGGAATAAATCTATTTCTAAGGAAAGCTGAAAAGCATGGAGAATAAAACAAGTTAAAATCATAGAAAACAACTCATAGAGAAATCCAAATTCAAAATTAAGAAAAATAAGGTTAAGTGTCTAGAGAAAGATTTCTATGAACTCTTATATCTCAGCCCTGCTATTTATTAATGCCTGATTGTGAGCAAATTACTAGGCCTCTCTGGTCCTAAGTTTTCTCATCTAGAGACAAAGATGTGAGCCTAGTGTTGATTTAGTTGGGCTGGAGACCTAGGCATGTATCACCTTCTCTCCATGAAGAAAAGAATGTAATATGGATGGACTCAAGTAGATTTCCTCATGTTGACAATACACCTTGCTGAGACCTCCAGTTCTCTCCTGTGTAAGAGGAGGGGGTTGAATTATGCCATCGCTAAGCCCCACATGATCCACTACTGATTTGCTATCTGGAGCAAATAATTTAATTTCTTTAAAACTCAGTCCATCAGTTACAAAATGGGGTAATATTTACCTATTGTTATAAGGATAAGTTTGTGTTTGGAAAATATTTGAAAGAATATTTGGCACATGAAACTAGTCCAGAAGGGCTATTTTTTTTTTTTTTTTTACTATCAGCATTACTATTTTTATTATTATTAAATACTACATTGTACTTTCAAGTATGGACTTCAAAACCATTTTTAAAAACCTATTTATTATTTTCATTCTTCTTTTTTTAAAGAATAAAATCCTTACTCATTTAAAAGAAAGACTGAGAGGGATAAGATGTTGCTTAGAGTCTTAAGATTTGGATCCATGTCTCAGCATTATATCTAAGCTGGGCTTTTAGCCAACCTCTTAGCTGGGAAGAGAACTGGACTCTATTTCCACGATATCAAAACAAGAGGCTAGTTCAGTCAGTTTCATCAAACAACTGGGCACTTCTGTGAAACAATGGTCCAACTGGAGGCTCATCCTTAGTGGGGCCAAGCTGCCTCCAGTGCCAAACAACCCCTCAAAGAGAGGCTACACATCCCATTCAGAGAACTGATTGTCGAGCTATAACTCATCTGAAGATTTAGAACGATTTTGATGTTGACTGTTTCCATTTCATAATAAAGCCTGCTGAGATCGAAGCCTCAGACTGGGGGAGACATTTCAGACATAAAGACCACAAAAAGATTTGTTCAAATGAAGCCTCACCCTGAAGCACTTTTTTTCCCCCTGTAGCCCACCCAGTGTGGTCTGACTAATGTCTGCTTTCTTTAGATCTAGCCCTTTTCTCAAAAAAGGCATGGGAACATTGGGGCTATCTTTGCCACCATTTCTGGATGTTTCTTGCAGTAATTTGGAGGAGAGAAGGGAAGAAATGGAGAGCTGAATGGTACAGTTCTTGTGCAACTTCCTGTTTCCTCTAAGGAGAACTGCGATCTACACTTTAAAGATAACCAATCTGATCCTCACAAAATGACAGTGAACATTTTCATGGAACTCTAATGAGAAAAAGAACAATACTTAGAAATTTGTTAACACTTCAATGCCTTCCCTATTCAAGGAGAGGATCTCTCACTAAGGATTAACTATGGGTCCTGTCATAACAACTGACTTTTTAGATACATTATTTTTTCATGAAAGATTTTAGCCATACAATTACAGAAAATAATATGATGAAAATTCATATACCCACTACTCAGATTTCACATATTAACATTTGTCCCTGCTTTTATTTTTATTTATTTTTTTTTTAATTTTATTTTTTTTTAAACTTTACATAATTGTATTAGTTTTGCCAAATATCATGTCTTATACGGCAGGGGACTAGTTTGCATTGGGCAGTTTGTGACACAGCTTTGAATTGGTAGGTTGTTGTTCAGTAGTTCAGTCATGTCCAACTCTGTGATCCCATGGACTGCAGCACGTTAGTCTTCCCTGTCCTTCATCATCTCCTGGAGCTTGCTCAAACTCATGTCCATTGAGCTGATAACGCCATCCACCCATCTCATCCTCCATCATCCCCTTCTCCTCCTGCCTTCAATCTTTCCCAAAAGCAGGGCCTTTTCTAATGAGTCAGCTCTTTGCATCAGGTGGCCAAAGTATTGGAGTTTCAGATTTAACATCGGTCCTTCCAATGGACACCCAGGACTGATCTCCTTTAGGATGGATGGACTGGTTAGATCTCCTTGCAGTCGAAGGGACTCTCACGAGTCTTCTCCAACACTGCAGTCAAAAGCATCAATTCTTCTGCGCTCAGCTTTCTTTATAGTCCAATTCTCACATCCATACATGACCACTGGAAAAACCATAGCCTTGACTAGACGGACCTTTGTTGGCAAAGTAATGTCTCTGTTTTTGAATATGCTATCCAGGTTGGTCATAACTTTCCTTCCAAGGAGTAAGTGTCTTTTAATTTCATGGCTGCAGTCACCATCTGCAGTGATTTTGGAGCCCCAAAAAATAATGTCAGCCACTGTTTCCACTGCTTCCCCATCTATTTGCCATGAAGTGATGGGACCAAATGCCATGATCTTTGTTTTCTGAATGTTGAGTTTTAAGCCAACTTTTTCATTCTCCACTTTCACTTTCATCAAGAGGCTCTTTAGTTCTTCACTTTCTGCCATAACGGTGGTGTCATCTGCATATCGGAGATTATTGAGATTTCTCCCGGCAATCTTGATTCCAGCTTGTGCTTCCTCCAGCCCAGCATTTCTCATGATGTACTCATGATATGAGTTAAATAAGCAGGGTGACAATATACAGCCTTGACATACTCCTTTTCCTATTTGGAACCAGTGTGTTGTTCCATGTCCAGTTCTAACTGTTGCTTCCTGACCTGCATACAGGTTTCTCAAGGGGCAGGTCAGGTGGTCTGGTATTCCCATCTTGTTCAGATTTTTCCACTGCTTATTGTGATCCACACAGTCAAAGGCTTTGGCATAGTCAATAAAGCAGAAATAGATGTTCTTTTGAAACTCTCTTGCTTTTTCAACGATCCAGCAGATGTTGGCAATTTGATCTCTTAGTTGTGTCCTATTCTTCGTGACTCCAAGGACTGTAGCCCTCCAGTCTCCTCTGTCCATGGATTTTTCAGGCATCACTGCTGTGGTGGGTTTTAATTTCCTTCTCCAGGCGATCTTCCCGACCCAAGGATAGAACCTGGGTCTCCCACATTTCAGGCATTTTTTTTTTAAAACTGTCTGAGCCACCAGGGAAGCCCAAAAGCATCAATTTCTTGGCACTCAGCCTTCCTTATGGTCCAACTCTCCCATCCATTTATGACTACTGGAAAAACCGTAGCTTTTACTAGATGGGCCTTTGTCGGCAAAGTAATGTCTCTGCTTTTTAATATGCTGTCTAGGTTTGTCATAGCTTTTCTTCCAAGGAACAAGCATCTTTTAATTTCATGGCTGCAGTCACCATCTGCAGTGATTTTGGAGCCCAAGAAAATAAAGTCTGTTACTGGTAAAATTGGTAGGTACCAAGAGTCAATGCAGGGTTCCCAGGTGATGCTAGTGGTCAAGACCCCGCCTGCCAATGCAAAAGTCCTAGGAGTTGGAGGTTGGATTCCTAGGTTGGGAAGATCCCCTGGAAACCTATTCCAGTATTCTTGCCTGGAGAATCCCATGGATGGAGGAGCCTGTCAGGCTACAGTCCATAGAGTTGCACAGAGTCAGACATGAGTGAAGCAACTTAGCATTACACACATGAAGTAATGCTCTCAAAACAAGTCTTGATGAAGAAGGTATTAGTCTTGATATACAAGTTATTTTTGTAGCTTCATGGTCTTAACTTCCAGGAGAAATATTTCCTAGAGGAAGTAGCTAAGTATTGCTTAACAAAGAGACAGAAAATCATGCCTGTCAGGCTTGCCTAAGATTGGGTAGGTAAGTGTGTTTGGTGCCTGTGTTATCCAACACTAGGACAGGGAATTATGTTGGATTTGGTTCTCACTAGACAATACCAAATATTCTCCAAAGTAGTTGTGTCCATTTATAGTCCCAACATAATTATTATTATTATTCCACATCTTCACCAAGCTTTAGTAGTGTATCCTTTTTGCTTAGTTTTGCCAATCTAATAAATATGAAATGACACTTCACTGTCATTTTATTTTGTATTTTCTTGATTACCACTGAGATTTAACATCTTTCCATGTGACTGTTGGATTTAGTCTTCTGTTAATATTTACATTCCTTGCCTGTTTTTTTATTCTTTGTGTAATTATTCCTTGCTGTGCTGTTCCTATATATATACTCTAGACAATAATATTTTGATGAGCATAAGCAATAAGCATTTCAAATATCTTCTCCTAGTCTATGCCTTGTAATTTATCTTAATATCTGATATGTTTTGTTAAACAGATTTTTAAAAATTAAATGTAGGAAAATTAATAATTTTTATGCTTTGGGTTTATTCTTCAAGAAATTCTTAAAATATTTTCCTCTATCTTTTGCTTAGAAATGTTTTCATTTCATATTTAGATCTTTAAACTGTCTCAGACTTATTTTTCTGTGCAGCAAGAGAATATTGTATTCAAGAACTACCATGGTAATACTTCTTTTTAAAAATTCTCAAATCAATGCTGCTAAGTCGCTTCAGTCGTGTCCGACTCTGTGCGACCCCATAGATGGCAGCGCACCAGGCTCCTCTGTCCATAGGATTCTCCAGGCAAGAACACTGGAGTGGGTTGCCATGTCCTCCTCCAATGCATGAAAGTGAAAAGTCAAAGTGAAGTCGCTCAGTCGTGTCCGACTCTTAGTGACCCCATGGACTGCAGCCTACCAGGCTCCTCTGTCCATGGGATTTTCCAGGCAAGAGTACTGGAGTGGGGTGCCATTGCCTTAGAGCAAAAAGTAATTATTTTCATTCCATACAATTGGATTGATTATAGTTTGGCTAAATCTTGGCTAGGTTCAGCAGAGTTTGGCTCCAGACTGTAAGTCCTGGTCAAATTTGCATTACACATATGTTACTTTATTTTGTGAAAGTGAAAAAAAAAGCAAACCCAGCCTCACTAGAACATTTCTAGTCCCTGATCGCCTGACATCTGCTAACATCCAAACAGTCAAAGCAGCATAGATGGCCAAGTTTAGAATCTGTGGGATGGAGAGTGGACTTTGCCACTAGTAGAAGAACTGCAAAGTCCCATGACAATGGGTTTAGATTCAGGGTGGGGTGAAAAATTGGAAATAATAATGAAATCTAACACAGGTTACCCTCTCAGTTACGATTAACACATTTCTCCCCCACCCAAAGTTCACTCAGTTCTTTCCACACCCCCAAAGACTCATCCAGTCAAGGTATTAGGCTTTAAATCCAGCTTATTGTCTACATCATACCTAGTTGTAATTTTAGAACTAAAAAGACAAGTTATCTGCCTCCTACACACCCAGCATACAGTGATGAAACACCAACAGGATAACTGCGACACACTCATTCAAAAAAAGAAAAAGAGTGAAGACACATACCAGTTAGTGACAGGAATTTTGAATCTATTGGGCAAAAAGTACCAGGTTCCTTTTCATTAAGCCTGGGAACATATCTTGATTAGATGCCAGTTTAAAATCCTGGGAATGGCTCTCTATCCCATGTTTTTCTTTTTCCCCAATGATGCTTGGATGTGCTGTCTTCTGTGTATTTTTCCACTATTTTTTTTTTTTTTTTTGATCACTTCTGCAGAGGGCATTGGAGCATATTTTATTCTTGGCAACTGAACAGCTTTATCAGCCTGCTTCCTGTCTGTAGTGTGTTGTGATCCACGGGTATTTTTTTCACATCTCAATTAGTCTCAGTCTTTTTAAATCAAGGCTGGCGACATTTTTGCCAAAGCAATTCTCTCATAAAATCTTGTGGTTTTCAATGTGTTTTATTCTAGTCAATCTCATGTGCTAAAAGCCATATCCACAGAGCCTTTTGAAACTTGCTCCTCTCTTTCTAGACTAAATTACAGAGAGTTTGGGCACATTTGCTTCTATGGGGCCATGCTCTTAATCCTTCTTTTAAGAGCTGTTGTCTGGTAGAAAAGAATTTTGTCAGAAGTCCTAACAAAGGGTCCAGTAGTCAAAATTTTAATATGGTTTTTACTTTGAAACCATGTTTCTTTTATTTTTTTAAAGCAATCTATTGTTAATTAAAATTATCCACATAATTTATAAATTTCTACCTTCTTGTTTTTGGTATCATGTGTTTTTTTCTAATTTCATTTTTATTATTATTTAAAGTGAAAGTGAAAGTCACTCAGTCGTGTCCGACTCTTTGTGACCCCATGGACTATACCATCCATGGAATTCTCCAGGCCAGAATACTGGAGTGGGTAGCCTAAACTTATCCCTTAATAGTACTTTTAGTGAGGGCTATGGATGATAAACTCTTGCCTTTATACAAATGAAAATGTTTTTACTTTAATGTCATTATTTTGTCTCTATTCTTAAATGATAGTTAATTTGTATATACAATTCTACATTGCCAGTTATTTTCCTCCTGAATTTTGAGGCTCTTATCCCATTGTATTTGGGCATCTATCATTGCTAATTTAAAAAATCTGTGTTTTGTGTGTGAAACTTATCCCTTTATAAGTAATCCGCCTTTCATGTCTAGTAATTTTTAAGGGTTTATCTCTACCCTTATTATTCTGTAGTTTAACAGTAATATACCTCGATGTGGACTTATTTTTATACATATTGGCACTTAAAGTATACTTTGAATCTGAAGAATCATATTTCTCTTAAATTCTGGAAAAAACTTCAGATTTTACCTCTTCAGATATTACTTCTGATCCATTTATTTTATTATTTTCTTTTGAGAATCTATAGATATATTCTTGAGTCTCTCCATCTATCTTTTATGTACATCTATCTATGCTTCTTTACTGATTATTCACATTTTTCATCCTTTTTTCTTTTATCTTCATTCTTAGTGATGTCTTCAGTACTAACTTATTCTATGTAAACAGCCCAGAGTTTCACCAGTTATTTGAGTGATTTTAAATCAATGACTATACTTTTTCATCCCAAGATTTCTAATTAGTTCTTCTTATACTCACCTTGTTTAATTTCTGTAACTTTTTGATTCACGATCTATTGATCATTTCTGCATTGAATTTAAAGCATAACATTTCCCCTCCACTCCAAACATACAGCAATAATATGTAAAATAGTAAATCAAAATGATCTAGGAAGACTCATATAAAAAGGCATCTCTGGGGACCAGAAACAGAACTGAAATACAAAGCCATGAGCAAGACTGAAGGTACACACAAGCTGACCTTTAAGTATAAAAACAAGCAGAGATAGTAGGACCTCAGCTTCTATAGGTTTTTTAGGTGTTCAGACAGTATATCTTTTTATTGTCTCTAGAACATAGCTGAAATGAAACATACACTCAGTTCAATTCAGTTCAGTCGCTCAGTCATGTCTGACTCTTTGCGACCCCATGAATCGCAGCATGCCAGGCCTCCCTGTCCATCACCATCTCCCGGAGTTCACTCAAACTCATTTCCATTGAGTCGGTGATGCCATCCAGCCATCTCATCCTCTGTCGTCCCCTTCTCCTCCTGCCCCCAACCCTCCCAGCATCAGGGTCTTTTCCAATGAGTTAACTCTTCGCATGAGGTGGACAAAGTACTGGAGTTTCAGCTTCAGCATCATTCCTTCCAAAAAGCACCCAGGTCTGATCTCCTTCAGAATGGACTGGTTGGATCTCCTTGCAGTCCAAGGGACTCTCAAGAGTCTTCTCCAACACCACAGTTCAAAAGCATCAATTCTTCGGCGCTCAGGCTTCTTCACAGTCCAACTCTCACATCCATACATGACCACTGGAAAAACCAGAGCCTTGACTAGACGGACCTTTGTTGGCAAAGTAATGTCTCTGCTTTTGAATATGCTATCTAGGTTGGTCATAACTTTCCTTCCAAGGAGTAAGCGTCTTTTAATTTTATGGTTGTAGTCACCATCTGCAGTGATTTTGGAGCCCAAAAAAATAAAGTCTGACACTGTTTCCACTGTTTCCCCATCTATTTCCCATGAAGTGATGGGACCAGATGCCATGATCTTCGTTTTCTGAATGTTGAGTTTAAGCCAACTTTTTCACTCTCCTCTTTCACTTTCATCAAGAGGCTTTTTCGTTCCTCCTCACTTTCTCCCATAAAGGTGATGTTATCTGCATATCTGAGGTTATTGAGATTTCTCCCTGCAATCTTGCTCCAGCTTGTGCTTCTTCCAGCCCAGCGTTTCTCATGATGTACTCTGCATAGAAGTTAAATAAGCAGGGTTGACAGCTTTGACATACTCTTTTTCCTATTTGCAACCAGTCTGTTGTTCCATGTCTGGTTCTAACTGTTGCTTCCTGACCTGTATATAGGTTTCTCAGGAGGCAGGTCAGGTGGTCTAGTATTCCCATCTCTTTCAGAATTTTCCACAGTTTATTGTGATCCACACAGCCAAAGGCTTTGGCATAGTCAATAAAGCAGAAATAGCTGTTTTTCTGGAACTCTCTTGCTTTTTCCATGATCCAGCGGATGTTGGCAATTTGATCTCTGGTTCTTCTGCCTTTTCTAAAACCAGTTTGAACATCAGGAAGTTCACGGTTCACGTATTGCTGAAGCCTGGCTTGGAGAATTTTGAGCATTACTTTACTAGCATGTGAGATGAGTGCAATTGTGTAGTAGTTTGAGCATTCTTTGGCATTGCCTTTCTTTGGGATTGGAATGAAAACTGACCTTGTCCAGTCCTGTGGCCACTGCTGAGTTTTCCAAATTTGCTGGCATATTGAGTGCAACACTTTCACAGCATCGTCTTTCAGGATTTGAAATAGCTCAACTGGAATTCCATCACCTCCACTAGCTTTGTTCATAGTGATGCTTTCTAAGGCCCACTTGACTTCACATTCCAGGATGTCTGGCTCTAGGTCAGTGATCACTCCATTGTGATTATCTGGGTCATGAAGATTTTTTTGATACAGTTCTTCTGTGTATTCTTGCCACCTCTTCTTAATATCTTCTGCTTCTGTTAGGTCCATACTATTTCTGTCCTTTATTGAGCCCATCTTTGTATGAAATGTTCCTTTGATACCTCTAATTTTCTTGAAGAGATCTCTAGTCTTTCCCATTCTGTTGTTTTCCTCTATTTCTTTGCATTGATCACTGAGGAAGGCTTTCTTATCTCTCCTTGCTATTCTTTGGAACTCTGCATTCAGATGCTTATATCTTTCCTTTTCTCCTTTGCTTTTTAGCTACTCTTCTTTTCACAGCTATTTGTAAGTCCTCCCCAGACAGCCATTTTGCTTTTTTGCATTTCTTTTCCATGGGGATGGTCTTGATCTCTGTCTCCTGTACAATGTCACGGACCTCAGTCCATAGTTCATCAGCTGAGCTACCGGGGAAGCGTACACTAGAAACGTACACTAAACATACACTAGAAACATACACTAGAGCAGACTAAATGATACAGGAGAGTGGATCAGCAATCTGGATGATAGGGTAGAGAACACAGGAGGAATAAAGGAACATACACAAGTTACAAAAACAATCAGAAAATAATCAACAACATGGCAATAAGAACATACCTATTGATAATTACTTTAAATGTAAATGAACTAAATGTGTGCAATAAAAGTAGGGTGGTTGAATGGATTACAAACAAAAAAATAAGATATATTCTGCATTATCACTTGTATGTAGAATCTAAAGAATTAACAAATGAATGCATATAATAAAACAAACATAGACTCAGAGATATGCAGAACAAACTAATGGTTACCAGTGGGGAGAGGGAATAGGGGAGGGGAAATATGGGAGTCAGGCTTCCCTGGTAGCTCAGCTGGTAAAGAATCTGCCTGCAGTGCAGGAGACCCTGGTTCAATTCCTAGGTTGGGAAGATCCCCTGGAGAAAGGATAGGCTACCCACTCCAGTATTCTTGGGCTTCCCTGGTGGATCAGATGGTAAAGAATCCACCTGCAATGTGGGAGACCTGGGTTCAATTCGGGTTGGGAAGATCCCCTAGAGGAGGCCATTGCAACCCACTCTAGTATTCTTGCCTGGAGAATCCCCATGGACAGAGGAGCCTGGCAGGCTGTAGTCCATGGAGTCGCAAAGAGTCGGACATGACTGAGTGACTAAGCACAGCACAGCAATATAGGAATAGAGGATTAAGATATATAAACTACTATATATAAAAAAAACAAGCAACAGAGATCTATTGCACAGTACAGGAAAATACAGCCATCGTTTGGCAATAACTTTGAATGGAGTATAATCTATTAAAAGATAAAATCACTATGTTGTACACCTGAAATTAATATTGTATTGTAAGTCAACTCAACTATACTTCAATTAAGAAACACAATAATACAAAATAGAGGAGAAAAGCAAAATATGCAAATGACCAATAAAAACATGAAAATGTTCTCAACATCATTACTCAATAGGGGAATGTAGATTAAAACCACTATGAAATAGACTGTCTACATTTAAAAATATGCCAAAACCAAGTGCTAGCCAGGAAAGAACAATTATAACTGTCATACAGTTATTTGGGCAATTTTAATTAAGTAATTGCCTAATCACTTAAATTAATAATAATCACCATAAATTAAAATAAAATAGATGATTACTTTGGAAAAAGTTTATTGCTTACAAAGTATTCATTTATAATACAATTTAGACACCTTTGACAAACTCTGAAAACCCTGTTTTAAATGGTGTGGTTAGCTATGTAACATAATTTGTCCTTATGATAAAGTCAGGACAGAAATGGTATGGACCTAACAGAAGCAGAAGATACTAAGAAGAGATGGCAAGAATACACAGAAGAGCTGTACAAAAAAGATCTTCGCGACCTGGATAATCACGATGGTGTAATCACGCATCTAGAGCCAGACATCCTGGAATGTGAAGTCAAGTGGGCCTTAGAAAGCATCACTACGAACAAAGCTAGTGGAGGTGATGGAATTCCAGTTGAGCTATTCCAAATCCTGAAAGACGATGCTGTGAAAGTGTTGCACTCAATATGCCAGCAAATTTGGAAAACTCAGCAGTGGCCACAGGACTGGACAAGGTCAGTTTTCATTCCAATCCCAAAGAAAGGCAATGCCAAAGAATGCTCAAACTACTACACAATTGCACTCATCTCACATGCTAGTAAAGTAATGCTCAAAATTCTCCAAGCCAGGCTTCAGCAATATGTGAACCGTGAACTTCCTGATGTTCAAACTGGTTTTAGAAAAGGCAGAGGAACCAGAGATCAAATTGCCAACATCCGCTGGATCATGGAAAAAGCAAGAGAGTTCCAGAAAAACAGCTATTTCTGCTTTATTGACTATGCCAAAGCCTTTGACTGTGTGGATCACAATAAACTGTGAAAATTCTGAAAGAGATGGGAATCCCAGACCACCTGACCTGCCTCTTGAGAAATTTGTATGCAGGTCAGGAAGCAATAGTTAGAACCGGACATGGAACAACAGACTGGTTCCAAATAGGAAAAGGAGTATGTCAAGGCTGTATATTGTCACCCTGTTTATTTAACTTCTATGCAGAGTACATCATGAGAAACGCTGGACTGGAAGAAACACAAGCTGGAATCAAGATTGCCGGGATAAATATCAATAACCTCAGATATGCAGATGACACAACCCTTATGGCAGAAAGTGAAGAGGAACTCAAAAGCCTCTTGATGAAAGTGAAAGTGGAGAGTGAAAAAGTTGGCTTAAAGCTCAACATTCAGAAAACGAACATCATGGCATCTGGTCCCATCACTTCATGGGAAATAGATGGGGAAACAGTGGCAACAGTGTCAGACTTTATATTTCTGGGCTCCAAAATCACTACAGATGGTGACTGCAGCCATGAAATTAAAAGACACTTACTCCTTGGAAGAAAAGTTATGACCAACCTAGATAGCATATTCAAAAGCAGAGACATTACTTTGCCAACAAACGTTCATCTAGTCAAGGCTATGGTTTTTCCTGTGGTCATGTATGGATGTGAGAGTTGGACTGTGAAGAAGGCTGAGCACCAAAGAATTGTTGCTTTTGAACCATGGTGTTGGAGAAGACTCTTGAGAGTCCCTTGGACTGCAAAGAGATCCAACCAGTCCATTCTGAAGGAGATCAGCCCTGGGGTTACTTTGGAAGGAATGATGCTAAAGCTGAAACTCCAGTACGTTGGCCCCCTCACGCGAAGAGTTGACTCATTGGAAAATACTCTGATGCTGGGAGGGATTGGGAGCAGGAGGAGAAGGGGACGCCAGAGGATGAGATGGCTGGATGGCATCACTGACTTGATGGACGTGAGTCTGAGTGAACTCCGGGAGTTGGTGATGGACAGGGAGGCCTGGTGTGCTGTGATTCACAGGGTCGCAAAGAGTCAGACACGACTGAGCGACTGATCTGATCTGATATTTCCTAAAATCATGTGGTGATATTGCCTTTGAAGCTGAAATGTAATGAGTTCCTCTGGAAGGTGAGTAGCAATATTCCTTTATGCTTTGTCCATGATGGGCTTTTCTACTCTGTTAATAGTAAATAATATCAGTGCAAAAAAAATTGTGTAAGAATGGGTGGGATGGTGAGGATAAGTGACAATAAGAATGATGATTCTTTGACAAATGAACACCTTTTGACTTAAACCATAGTGAAAAATTTTGCAACAGCATTGTTAAGTCAAAGGTACCTTCACGATGCAGCCAACACATAGTAATGGCCATGGAATTCATGTTTGGCCACATATTTTGGTCACCATTGCTCTTGACATATATTGAAGAGCAGATGCAAAGAAAGGATGGCTTGATTCCAATAATTCTTTAGGTCTAATCCTACTGATTTGACTTGCTATTGGATTTTTATTGGGTAGTGGTACATATACAGTAGGGCTTCCCTGGTGGCTCAGAGGGTAAAGCATCTGTCTGCAATGCGGGAGGCCTGGGTTCAATCCCTGGGTTGGGAAGGTCCCCTGGAGAAGGAAATGGCAACCCACTCCAGTATTCTTGCCTGGAAAATCCCACGGATGGAGAAGCCTGGTAGGCCACAGTCCATGTGGTCACAGAGTCGTACATGACTGAGAGACTTCATTTTCACTTCACATATACAGTAAAGAAAGATTCTCACAGTCTTGATGCTTACTAAAGTAGCAAAAACTTGTCAGTTTTCTCTCTTTGCTAAAATATAACTGTTAAGTGCCTCCATCCCCTTTTTTCCAAATAGATGTTACAACCTACATGGTAATACTTACCTGGAGCATATAATCAGCCCTAAAATCTTTACTTTCTAATTTTGGAGTAGTTCTTCACAATTATCTGTGTACTATGGGAGTTGTCTAGTTTTGAGACAAGTTTATTTCTGGTTGTATAAAAAGTCATGCATTTAACCTTACTTCAATACTACTGGCAAATAACTTCTTTTCTGTGTTTTGACTTGAATTGATGAGAGCTATATCACTATAATAATTGGAAGGCAAACCACAAAGTGACCAAAGGGATTTAAAAGGACGATCTTGACACCACACCCAGAGGAAATCACATGGGAGTATGAACACTAGGGCCCCAACACAACAACCACACAACTCTTCACTCCTCTGTCTTGCTGAGCTGTAAAGATCTAAGTATGATTTACATTTCTTGGCCTGTCTTCATATTGTGAGGAATAATAGCAGAATATTTGGATGATTTTCAATGCACAATTCCTGCTCCACAGAAGAAGGGAGAACTTAAAACTACCCTAAGAAGAAAGGGTTTTCCCAGGTGGTGCAGGGTAAAGAATCTGCCTGCTAATGGAGTAGATGAAGAAGATGCATGTTTGATCCTTGGGTCGGGAAGATCCCTAAGGAAGGAAATGGCAACACACTCTAGTATTCTTTCCTGGAAAATTCCATGGACAAAGGAGTCTGGTGGACAACAGTCTGTAGTCACAAAGAGGGGAACACAACTGACCACACATACAAGGAAGAAAACTGGTAAAGGATAAGTGTCAGCTTTGCTTTCTCTCTCTTAGAATCTATTTCTTTCTCTTTTTTTTTTTTTCCTATAAATTAATCTCCTTGGTAAATCTGAGAAATCTCCAGAGAAAAGCCATGTTTCTGCTGAGGATAGGGAAGCTTATAGATGTGTAAAGGTCATAATAGTCACTGACCATTGTTGCAAGTTAAATAGTGTCCCCCTAAATTCATGTCTACCTGTGACCTTATTTGGAAACAGATTCATTGCTGATGTAATTAATTAAGCATGAATATGAGGTTATACTGGACTAGGGTGGGCTCTAAATCCAATGACTGATGTCCTTATAAGAAGAGAAGAAGACATAGTCATGCACAAAGAGAAGAAGGCCATGCAAAGCCAGTGGAGACTGGAGTGATGTAGCTACAAGAAACACTAAAAACTGCTGAGAAGCCACTAGAAAAGAGGCAAGGAAGAATTCTTTCCAAGAGCCTGCAGAGGAAACATGGCCCTGCCTCTATCTTGGTTTCAGATTTATAGCCTTCAGAATTCTTAAAGAATAAATTTCTATCATTTTAAGTTTGCTGTAATGTGTTAATGGCAATCCTGGAAACTAAAGCTATTATCTAACTCCCTTCTCTGGAGTTGTGAACACTGCTCTCATTCAACTTTCTACCCGCCTCTCCAACCACCTTTCATTCTCTTCTGTCACCCTTTTCCTCTGTCTACAGCTTACACTGTGGCATTTGCAGAAGTCTGTCCTTGGCCAATGTCTCACTCTATATTCTCTGGGCAATTTTACCCAATTTCATGGCTTTAACTTTGCTTCTCTGCCAATAACTCACAAATATAAAGCTCTAGTCAAACTTCTGTCTTGAGATTTACTTTTAATGTCCTACTTGATATCAAAAACTGACATCAAAAGGCACATGTTCAAGACTGAACTCATTTTTAAAACCCCCTTCCCATACTTTCTGCTCCTCCTTCATCTCTTCTTCTGCTCTTCATTCTTTATTCTCTGTTTATTTTCATGGAATATGTTTGATTCAATGATAAAAGCCAGAAAACTTGAGTCATCCAAGAACCCCCACATTCTCTTACTCTAAACAGCTAATGTTTTAGCAATCTGTTTTATCACTTTGAGTTTTCCTGAATTAATCCTTTTCCTAGATGAAGTCCTTATCAATTTTAGTCTTATCTGCTTGAGTAGTTTTCTGTCAATCTCATTGCTCTCTAAACCATTCTGTAATACTGTAACTAACATAGTATCTCTATTATCCAACTACAATAACATCACTCTTCCACTTAGAACCCTTCAAGTATTCTCAATTGCCAAAAAAAGTACAAGCTTCTTAGAATGGCTTGCCTCTCTTTGTATCCCATTATCTCCCCAGATTCCCACCTGACTTTAGTCACATCAAACAACCTACCCTTCTCTGAATACATGCTACACCTTCAAACATTTCTATGCCTTTGTCCGTTCTGTTCTGTCTTCTGAATTGCCCTTCCTCCTTCCCATATTTATTTGGCCTACTGGGAGATTCTTGGTGTCTCCCAAAGTGTTTCCCGGAGTCCCTAATCTGTTTTATATGCCCCTTCCTTGGGTTACCGCAGCTTCCTATAGAAGTGTGTACATCACTTTCTCATTATTGATAGTTTCATCCAGAAGTTTTACTAGACAATATAGTCCATTGGATTGGGACAGTGCTACATTAATAGCCAATAAATATTTTAGAAATAATCAAAAATTAATTATATATATTAAGAGATTTAATAAATACATAGTAGCCTATGTGTATCAATGGATTTTTAAAAATACACTGAGTTTAAATAAAGCAGCTGTTATTAAATTTGCTGATGATTAGGACACATACTGAGAAAGGATGAGCCTTGAAGAAGGCCATGAAGAAACAGTAGGTCTTATACAGTTAGTCTGTGATATTCTGGACAAAAGAAAAAGCAAGGACAAATGTGGCATTTGGATTCAACAAGGTGATGGGTACAGAAGAAACTAACACAACAGTGTAAAATTTATACACCAATAAAAAAAGGTGATGGATTGAAACAAGTTGGCAGTTAGTTTCTTTACCTTGAAACTGGTGGCTTCGATGGGCTCTACTGAAGTACTAGGCTGGCATGGTCTAATGTAGCTGCCCAGTCCATGAGTGGAAATGCTGTACCTGGAGCACTTTTGGTTACTGCTGCTGCTAAGTCACTTCAGTCGTGTCCAACTCTGTGTGACCCCATAGACGGCAGCCCACCAGGCTCCCCCATCCCTGGGATTCTCCAGGCAAGAACACTGGAATGAGTTGCCATTTTCTTCTCCAATGCATGAAAGTGAAAAGTGAAAGGGAAGTCGCTCAGTTGTGTCTGACCCTTAGCGACCCCATGGACTGCAGCCCACCAGGCTCCTCCATCCATGGGATTTTCCAGGCAAGAGTACTGGAGTGGGGTGCCATTGCCTTCTCCGACTTCTGGTTACAGAAGACATCTAAAAAACAATAAAGTAAGAAAGCTATCTTCCCAATAACCTGGACAATACTCAAATGAGCCAGAATCCTAGATGATGGTAGCAAATGAAACAGGAGCATTGTGGAACATTCATGTTACTCCTTAGCATGTTAAACTGTTTGCTTCTTACACCATGGGAAATGAAAGCCAATTGATCAGTTGGGAAAGGACTTGGGAATTTCCCCCTGTGGTTTTACTCAGGTCTGAAAATAGCACTACTGCAAGTTTAAGCTTCCAATTTCATGCTTTACTTTCTACACTAAGCCTCAAATGGGGCAACATTTCAATTTCTTTTGACAAAAATGACCAAAGCATCCAGCTGTTTGTTGTTGCTTCCTTAAAAAAAAAAAATGCTGTATTTGCAATCAAACTTCTTAAAGTACTCTGCTGAATGGCCTGTCACATGCCCCTGAAAGAGGAGCATTGTTAAAATAGGAAATTATCTTGAACTCGCCTCCAGAAATTGTATGATTCAATTATACTTTGTTTTTCATAATACAGAGTCCCTTAGCCAAGATTCTGAGATTTAAGATAATGAACATAGATGAAAGAAGTTATCATACAATTTACATTTTGTATAAGACAGACTCAAATGACTATAGGTTAAATTACTAAGAGAAGTTGGTAGGACTGAAATAACTTAATTCCCCACTCAGTACACTTTGGAAGGATTTCCATGAAAGGGCCAATGGCCATAGCTTTCAACAAGGACAATAAAAACTGAGGGGTGAAGCAAAACTTGCTTCATTTTCCTTTTAATTCTTTTTCTTCCTGGGAAACAACTGGGTCTTCTATTTCTTTAAGGCAACATGAAGATGATCTATATAAGGATTAAATCCATAGTTCTCATTCTTACTGTATATATTAGGATCTACAAGAATTTAATCTGGTCCACATAGTAAGTCATCTTGATTTTCTAACAAGTACCAGCTACAAATCAATTCAGTTGGTCCTAAAAGAAACACCCAAAAAACTTTGATTTGATGGGATTTGGGGAGAAATATTTGATATGTTCCCAGGGAATTAGAAGGATGAGTTTTCTGTTACCCAGATATAAATGTTTCATACCACCAAATCTTCCCCAGGTGAAAAACTCATCTCAAGGCTAAGTTCAACACGTTTACCACTGTGTTGGTTTTGCAATGTTATTTTATGGTTTTAAAATGATTTATGGTTTCTCCCTGATTTATTAATGTCAAATCTCACCAGACTTCATTGACTCTCAGGTACCACCTCCGTGAAGCCTTTATCTAATACCACGTCAGCACTCTTCTCATCCTTCTACTCTACTGATTATCTGTACCACACTTTTCAGTATAATCTAGGAGTCACAGTTCTCTAACCACTTACATTGCTCTACAACACTCATCATTATTCTCATTTTACAAATAAAGTAACTGATTTTAAACCTCTTTCTGCTTAAAGTCAGAAAATAAAAAGCTGAAGAAACATGAGGACTTCCAGTGGTCACACTCTTAAGTCAGCAGAAGGAGACTTTAACATTTCCCCTCAGTTTTATAAATTATCAAATTATTTAACTCCATATATTATCAGGAAAACCAAAGGACAGCTCATAACAAGATGAACGTTCACTGTTCCAGGGTCTTTTGTTCTTATGTAAAAAATTTCTTTTCCACTGGATCATGTGGAAGAAAGGTCGATGGCTAATGAAGCCCAGGTTGTTGCCAATACCTTGAGTTCTGATTATTTTTATCCACTAGGAGTGGATGGGAGAGATCTAGTGTAGGCCTCAAAAAGGACTGATCAGAATACAAACATCTGCCTGTTGTTATTGTTTCCATGAAAAAAAATTCAGAACATATAACTTGTACCATATTTTTCTGTGGCACCAAAAAAAAAAAAAAAAACAAAGCCCCTATATTCTGTGAGGGGGTAACAGAGTAAAATAGCTCTAAAAGTAAAAATGAATTATCAATACAATAAAGCTTTAGTTTCTGTTTATTTTTCTTCTCTGGAAACATAGAAACATAAAACTTGTAATAAATGTTTGCCAAGCTGATTCATATAAGCAATTACCAAAGACTAATAAGTTATTTCGAAAAATGCCAGCTCCTTGTTGCTTTAAAATATTGTAAGATGATGCATATTCACTCAACAAATATATTTTCAGTAACTGCTGCTTTTTAGACCCTGTATAGGTAAAGATTCTGCCCAAATTGTAGTGGAGTGAAGATAGGAAGGAAAGCCTCAGGCACAAATGGACACATACATCTATAAATTCATAAGCTCAGAGAGGAAAAAAAAATTTTTAAGTCAGAGTTTTACTTTTGGATCCTTTATGTAATGGGAGACAAATACATTTGGGAAAGAAAAGTTGGAGAAGACTTGAAAAATTGGAACTGATTATATCAACATCTTATGGAGATGAAGTCATTTTTGTTGGTTGAAGATAACAAAGTGTTATCCAATTGGCTCATAAATGATCATACTCTGTGAAGGCACAGATTAAGACTTGGGAAACTTGTTTATGTAGAGAATTCTGACTTACTTGGATGAAAGATTCCAGTGCAAGACAATTTTATGCTCTGCCAGGAAATGAAGCAAATATGTGGGACACGGGATGAGTCAAGGTGGAAGGATCAACTTTAGTCCTTTTCCTTTCAAATGTTGAAGAGCTGCTGCTGTTGTAAGTTTATTTTCCTCTCCTCTGGTGTGCTAAGATCAAAGTTTGACTGAGGTTAAGAAACAATGAGCTAATCAGTACCAACCTTTTCTTTCCCTCCTCCTGTAATGCAATTTCCTATGACAGTATCAAAGATGTACAGCCTACACAGGAACCTAAGAAACAGAGACAGCCTTTGGAAGGTGAATTTAAAACTTTGAGCAGAAAGGTGCTCTAGAGATAAGCACATTGATCCCTGGCTTCACTATTGTCTACAACAGTCATGTTTCTGCAGTTGTAGTATGTTTACTATTAATACTTGTTAATACTCTGAAAATTACACTAGAAATTTAGAATCGCTTGTTGTTTCTATGGGGAAAAGTTCACCCACCACACATCTTTTGAAAAGGATTTCTTTTTAAAAAATTCAGCTAAGGAATATGACGTGCTAGGGAGTGGAGCTATATATAAGATGGGGAACTCCACAAGAATGATCCCAGGGAAAAGGCCCAAGAGGTGGATGCAGGGGGCTGCTTAGGGAAAAGCCTCAAGAGATGGATGTAGAGGGCTGCTTAGGATAACCCAGCCCCTTTTAGGCTCCAAGGGGAACATGAAGATCGAGGGACCAAACTGACAAAAACAAAATGAAGAATCCATGGCGTTGCCGACCACTTTGATCCTAGATCCTGAGAAGTTGGCCCAAGCTCATTTTCCCCATTTTATGAGTGGAAAGGCATGAATACTTCAATGACTTTGGTTTCCCAACATTTCTCCTTTCTGAAGAAGGAGCCAGGAAGTTATTGACTTGGTCCAATGACCTATTAAGACTGTAATCTTTTTTTAGAGCCTTTTAAAGAGTGACAGAGAATTCAAGGTTACCAACAGCACAGATTATAAGTGCCAACGTGGAATCACTCTCCTGACCTCATGAAAAGCAGAGCCTATAAAGTGCACATGCCAAGAGGCCAGACCCCAGGTGTGAACTGATTTCCCCATAGCACGAGGGAGCCGCTTAGGGAAGAGTCTTGTCTACATTTGGAGCTTTGGAGACTAGAATTCCAAATGTGTCTAGCTTCTGGAGACCTTAGGGGTATATACACTGTGAAATGTAACTTTCTATAGGAAAGAAACTCTTTTAACAGGGCTCATAAAATGAGCTTCTAATGAGGCCTCTCAGACATCAAACAGGCAGACTGAAAACACACTTTGATGAAGTAAGTGTAAGGGGATCGGAAACATCCCCCTGCCTCTAAAAGGCTTTCCTTTCAAAGCCACGTGGGATAAAAAATGTAAGGATGCGCCATCCTTTGCCAAAGCCAGGATATCTGGAGCGAGACTTTGAAGATATCAAAGGATTAATGAGGACCTAATTAGGAACCTGCCAGTACTCAGTCAGCCTTTGTGTCAGCCTCTACTGCTGCATGGCCTGACTGTGTGTAGCGTTTCCATCCCATCTGCCACCACAGCCCACATTCTCAATTTTAAAAAGAGCTGTTGTGAACCACCTCTCATATGAGACCAGTTGAGAGCAAATTTTAACTCGCAGAATTAAGATACATTTCTAGCAAACAGTTGTTTTCAGGGAGATAGAAGCTTCCTAAAGTTGGGCTTCCCTGGTGGCTCAGATGTAAAGAATCTGCCTGTAATGTGGGAGACCTGGGTTTGAGCCTGGACAAGGGCATGACAACTTACTTCAATATTCTTGCCTGGAGAATCCCTATGAATGGAAAAGCCTGGCAGGGTGCAGTGTATGGGGTTGCAAAGGGCCAGACACGACTGAGCACAGCAAGCACAGCACAGCACAGGAAGCAAGTTGTTTCAGAAGGTAGTGAACATTCCAGCCCTGGAACTGAGGCTGATCAACACCTTAAAGCAATGAGATAGGCCTTATATTATTGCATGATATGATGTGATATATAAGGCATGATATGATGTGGTGTTCAAGTAAATTGCACTTGTAGTTGATAACCTCTGTAATTCTTTCCCATACTGAGATTTATAAATAAATGGGGACACATCAGACCATGTGTAACAGTTTATAACAAGGGTTTCCCTCCTCAGGAAGGCATTTTGATATTATTAGGGTCGTTGTTTTGTTTTTTGGCTGCGGTGGGCCTTCATGGTGGCATGCAGGCTTCTCTACTTGTGACTTGGGGGCTTAGTTGCCCCACGGCATGTTGGATCTTAGTCCCCTGACCAGGGATTGAACCCACATTTCCTCCATTGGAAGGTGGATTCTTAACCACTGGACCCCCAGGGAAGTCCCTATTGAGGTCTTTGTACAACACCATTCATGGGTTCAGGGAATCAGTTTCTAATTATGCAGACCTCCTATCTGGTCCAATCTTTGAGACAGTAGATAAATTCAGTTCCAAACAAATAATCTCCCTTGAGAAGACTTGAACTTTTGTTTTATAGGTTCAATTTGTTTGTGTTTTGAAGACTGTTTGATCTCTGAAGTCTTTTTTCAAGTGCAGACACCCATTGGAGGTGTTAAATATTTCTAGGTAGTTGACGGACCAGGAGACATTTAGTGAGACCATAGAACAAGGTTTTTCATCACTGGCTCTACTGCCATTTTGCCATGGGGGCTGTCCTGTTAATTGTAGAGTGTCCAGTAGCATTCTTGGCCTCTGCTCACTTGATATTAATAACACCTCACCCACTCGTGACAAGCACAAATGTCTCCAAATGTCTCTTGTGGGGTAAAAATGCTCCCAGTTGAAAATTACTGCTGCTGTCAAGAATTAGAAGATGAGTGACATAGGAATCTGGTGAAGGGAGACCTGTGATCTGGGAGGTGAGGCCATGAAAGGAAAGTGTGACCAAATACACAATTTTTCCAGGGTTAGATCTGTTTACAAAGGATGGTTTTCTATCACTCACATTTCCTATATCTTCTTGTACCAAGAAGAACAAGAAACCCTTTTAGATATGTCAGGAGCTCCTTGGCGTTTGTATCAGTCACAGTTTTACAGAGAAATAGAACCAGTAGGAGACATATATATTCCATACATAATGATTACATGTTACATGATTGTGGCTTTCTCTTCAACTTGCTGGCTAGGCAAGTCCAAAGTCCCTAGTGTAGACTGTAAGGATAGGCAGGTTGAAGCTCTTTGTGAGTCAAAGCTGCAGTCCCTGGGAAGAGCTTCTTCTTAAGGGAAATCTCAATTCTGCTCCTAAAACCTTTGAATTGATTGAACCATGCCCACCCAGATTCTCTAGGGTGGTCCCCTTTACATCTCCTTAAAACAACTGTAGATGTTAATTTTGCCTACAAAATACTGCCGCAGTAACACCTAGGTTGGAGGAGAAAATAGAAACCCACTCCAGAATTCTTGCCTGGAAAATCGCATGGACAGAGGAGCCTGGTGGAGCACAGTCCATAGAGTCACAAAGAGTCAGACACGACTGAGTGACTAAACAACAAAAAAACCTATGCTAGTGTTTGATTGAATAACCGAGGGTTACAGCCTAGTTATAGGCATAAAACTGACCATCACAATGTTCTAAAAGCTACTCCTCAGGCTTTGCTGTTTTGTCCATGAGCACATTCTCCTGTTCATCTCATTTCAGCTCTGCTGTAGGCCCCAGTCATTCATAGGTCCTGTTCCTGGCATGCATTTCATTATGCTGCCCTGCTGTGGCCAGGCACAGAGTCAAAACCAGCAGTAGCATTTTCATGGACTTAGGAGTATCTTTAAAAGGACCTAAAGAAACATTTTCCAGAGAAATACTAAAGGCCAAAAAAACCAATAAAAAGATGCTTAATATCATTAACCATCAGAAAAATGCAAATAAAAACCACGATGATGTACTGTTTCACACCAGCTAGAATGACTATAATAATAAAAGAAGATAGATAATAATAACAAGCATTAGGGATAATGTGAAGAAATTACAACTCTCATGTACTTCTGGCTGAAATGTAAAATGGTGCAGCTGCTTTGGAAAATAGTCTGGCAGCCTTTGAAAGATGAAATGTTAAGTTACCATGCATGCATACTAAGTTGCTTCAGTTGTGTCTGACACTTTTCAATACTTTGGACCATAGTCCACCAGGCTCCTCTGTCCATGGCATTGTCCAGGCAAGAATACTGGAGTGGGTTGCCATGGAAATCTTCCTCTCCTCCAGGAGATCTTCCCAACCCAGGGATCAAATCTGCATCTCCTGCATTGGCAGGCGGGTTCTTTACCATTAGCGCCACCTGGGAAGCCCATACAACCTAGCAATTCCACTCCTAGGAATACAGCCAAGAGAAATGAAAACACGCGTCCACATAAAATCTTGTAAATAAATTCTCATATCAGCATTATTTATAACATCTAAAAAAACCAACCAAAATGACTATCAACTGAAGAATGGATAAATTGTAGTATATTTGTACAATGGAATATTATTTGATCAAAAAACAATGAAGTACTGATACATACATGGATAAACCCTGAAAACATCATGATACCGAAAGAAGCAAGTCACAAGTTATACCACATACTGTATAATTCTTATGAAATATCTAGAATAGGCAAGCCCACTAGGACAGAAAGTAGATTAGTGGTTACCAGTGAACTGGAAGGGTCCAGGGGAAAGGAAAAGTGACTGGTAATAGGTATGGGCTTTCTTTCTATATTCTAAAATTGTGGTTACTCTTATAGTGTTACTCGCTTAGGAGTGATTGACTCTTTGTGACCCCATAGTCTGTAGCCTGCCAGGCTCCTCCGTCCATGGGTTTCTCCAGGTAAGAATACTGGAGTAGGTTGCTATTCCCTTCTCCAGGGGATCTTCCCAATGCAGGGATCAAACCTGGGTCTCCTGCATTGCAGGCAGATTCTTTACCTTCTAAGATACCACGGAAGCACCCAAATTGTGGTAATGGTCGCATAAACCTGTGAATATACTGTTCTGAAAAGAGCACTGAATTGTAAATGGATTCATTGTATGGTATATGAATGATATCTGAATAGATACACACACACACACAATGAGTATCTTTGGAAAGTCTGGCAGCAGAAGAATTTAACAGACCTGTTGGGGCAGGGCTCTCTCAGACTGATAAATAGCCAACGCCCACAGCATCTGCCGGCTTCCAGCCCTGTCAGGAAGCCGTCAGAGGAAAGGAGGCAGTAAGATTCTTGCTGCTTAGGAATCGCCACTCATACCAATCAAACTGGAAGAAGGGATCTCAGTATCTCCCTTCCTGTGCCACTCTCTGAAGACAATTGTGTAGTCTGCCACCTAAAGCTGGCTGATGAGGGCGGAACCCATCCAAGAGAAAACTCAAATGCTTGCCTAGACAGAGAGTTAGTTCAGAAACTGCTCTTTTACTTCAGCGACTTAAGAATTTTGATTCATTTAGTAACAGTTTATCTTTGATGATGTATGAATGCATGACTCATTTTGTGGCTTTTAGCACCTCAATGCTGGGAACTTACTAAAGTTCATTTTACTTATTCCAGAGACAGCCCTGGACTTCTGCCCAACCTTCCTCCTGGCTCCTGGCTCCCATAATAGGGAATTTTTTTACTGCTGGTGTCTCAGGAGAGGCGCTCAGGAGAAATTTCGCCATTTCACTGTTATGGCTCTCGTGCTTTGAGGGCTTTTCACTTTTGCATCTTCTATTAAAATACAACTATTAGTAATAGGATGATAGCTTTAGCTAGGTTTTTCAAAAATGGGACATAGGTTGAAAAAGATAATACAATTTTTCTTCAAGTTTGACTTTGCTAAGATCAGAGCAATGGAGAGTGATGGATTTTCCTAGCAGGAATGTACCAAGTAATTGATTGCCACTTTATTAGGGTCTGGTCTCCAGTGCCATGGGGCCAGAACCTCAGGCAACCTTAAGTGCCCTTCTGTTTACCAGCCTGTGGGCAAAAATAATTTACATTGACATTATGACTCAAATTCTGCAGGCTTGGTGGCTTCACTCATAGAACTGTAAGAATTGGATCCCTTGAAAAGTTCCCCCAAGGTTATTTATGGGTTTCCCCATAGAAGTCTCACATATGTTCACACACCCCTTACATGCTGCTATTTCCCCTGAGTCTCTATCATGATCTCCCAGCTTGCCCTGGCAATGGTTGCATCCATGAGCTCTCACTCTGTCTACCACCCACAACCTACAGAAGAAAGCTGTTTAGCCCTGGGGGCGGTTTCCCACTGTTTAAAGCACCTACAGAGCCCTGCGTTTCTTTCAGCCCTTTTAATGGCCTACTTGACAGTTTATCCAACTTCTGCTAGGGTGTATGGAAAACCATCCCCAAGATGCGATAAGGTATTGGGTTATATCTCTCCCACTATTGTCTCTCACTGACCTTCCAAGTATCTGTGCACAAACTTTCTCACAGGTGCCTTTAAGTGAAGTAAAGTCAAAACCCAATTCAGACCCAACAATTCCAGTCAGACAGCCCTGCAAAATTCTTCAGGCTAAGTCAGAGTCAACTTACCTTACACTCAAGTTCAGTTGGTGTTGATCACAACCAGGGAGACTTGAGTATTTAAAAAAATCACATTTTCAATTTATTAATTTTTAAGAACAAAGTGTCACCAAGTTAGAATTTTCTTGCCTTCCCTGGTGGCTCAGAGGGTAAAGAATCTTCCAGCAATGCAGGAGACCTGGGTTCGATTCCTGGGCTGGGAAGATCCTCTGGAGAAAGGAGTGGCTACCTACTCCAGTATTCTTGCCTGGAGAATTCCATAGACACGGAAACCTGGCAGGCTACAGTCCATGGGGTGGCAAAGAGTCAGACATGACTGAGAAACTAACAATTTCACTTTTTTTTACACTGATGTATAGAACAGTCTTTTGGACTCTGTGGGAGAGGGAGAGGGTGGGATGATTTGGGAGAATGGCATTGAAACATGTATAATATCATATATGAAACGAGTCGCCAGTCCAGGTTTGATGCATGATACTGGATGCTTGGGTCTGGTGCACTGGGACAACCCAGAGGGATGGTATGGGGAGGGAGGAGGGAGGAGGGTTCAGGATGGGGAACACATGTACACCTGTGGCAGATTCATGTTGATATATGGCAAAACCAATACAATACTGTAAAGTTAAAAATTAAAATAATTAAAAAAAAAAGAAAAAGGTAGTTAGTTGGCCAAGTTTTTAAAAGAATTATGATAAAAAGCCCAAGAGTGAAGTACGATATAATATGAATGGCCACCACCAATAAATTATAGCAGCCTTTGTTCATGACATTTAAATTAGATTTTTCAAGTTTCCATCCGCTGTGTTTTTACAAACCATAGTGTAGACCTCGTCCTTTAAATCTGGTTGACTTCTACTTATCTCAGTTGCAAAGAAATCCTCAAATTCTACTGTACCTTAGCTTACCACCCCTTTGAAATTATGACCCTTCCTAGGTTTAGAACTTGAAATGGAGAAAAGTTGAGAATTTACCAAATAAGGCTTTAATTAGGCTTCCTTAGTAGCTCAGCTGGTAAAGAATCCACCTGCAATGCAGGAGAACTGGGTTCGATCCCTGGGTTGAGAAGATACCCTGGAGGAGGGAAAGGCTACCCACTCCAGTATTCTGGCCTGGAGAATTCCATGGACTATCCATGGGGTCACAAAGAGTCAGACACGACTGAACTACTTTCACTTTCAAGGCTTTAATAATCCCTTGTTAATTAGGATCAGTCTGAGTGTAGATTGCTATGTAGAAAGACTTTATGAGTTGCCACTTTTATCTATATTGATGTAACAGAATACCAAAATGGGACTCTTGATTTCCCAGCTTTTTAGGTTATACAAAGGCCAAGAATGATAAAAAGAAGTGCCAAGTACTTGACTATTTCTGCAGAGCAAGTTAAGAGCTTCTAAAAAAGTCCTACCAACATTAGCCTCTCCTCTACCTCTTACCTACACAAGAGAGGTTGAAGAAGTTGGTAGAGAAAAATGTCATGGGAAATTTTCTGGTATGCTGTGACATCTATCCTCTCTTTGGGAAGGGAAAGAGAGTTCTTTCCCTTATTTCAAGTCAACCAAAGAGAACCACATGTAGAGCTTGATGACATGTATCCCTTGGAGTTTGAGAACATAGGAACTGTATCCAGCTCTAACTTGGGAAAATCTAAAAGGGAGAGCTGGGGACTATGGCTAGCCTTGCACGATAGCAGAAGTGGTTGCCATGGAAAGCGTTTGTCCTTCAAGTTTGATACGTGTCAGATGTGGACTTTGAAGGGAGGAGCAGAATGGGTCATACTGAGAGAAAGACCAAGATGTTTTCCTGGATGGTGAAGACACCCCAGCTGAGGAGTGATTGATCAAAAACCAGGAATTAAGAGCAGCTTACAAATAACCACTGCAGAAGGCATTGCTTGAATCACGGGAACTGTGGTTAGAGTGATGAGATGAGGTCTTTATAAAATACACACACACACACACCTCCCCTCCCCACAATGAGAGACTCAACCTTGGACATCTGCCAAAACAGGAGTTACCAGAAAATCTAAGAGACTGGTCCAAGGTTTCATCTAGGATGGGGGGAACAAATTGAGAGGGTAGTTGGAAATAGGCAATAATGAAAAATAATAATAGTAATTATTATTTAGTCACACAACACAGTGGTCACTCTGTTTGAAAAGCTTTACATCTATTAATTCATAAAATTGCTTTCTACTTGCTCTCTACCAATGCTCAATAGACCTGTTACACTTATCTCTCCTATCATTTCCACATTTAACAAATATATATTAAATACCTATAATGCGCAACTTAGTGCCAAAAATATACCAGTGAACAAGACATATTTTAATGAGAGGGACAATATCCAAGCAGACAAATAAAATAAAAATAAATTGTGGTAAGTTTTGTAAGGCAATTAACATGGTGCTGCAATAGAGTAATTGGAGAAAGTCAATTGCAGTCATTGTCTAGAGAAATTTGTGAAGAAATTTGTGAACATCCATGTGTGATTCAGCTTGAATTACCTCACTGAGTTAGCCACAGAGTTCCATCAACTATCAATCACAGAGCTCATTTGGGCCAAAAGATTCTGTCATCATATGTGTTGACATACCCGAAAGTTCATTTTCCAACCATTGCAGAGGGGACCACTCTTAAAGTTCAGTCTTTTTTTCTTTGCTGGGATTGAATCCAGGTATGAACTTCAACTTTATGCTATTTTTATCAATCAAAATACCCAGAGAACCACCAGCATTCAACTGCTTTTGGTAATGAGTGACAAGGCTGGGCATAGGAATCTATCATTCTCAAAGATCCCCCAAATCTTTTGAGAATATGAGTTTCAGAATCTTGCTAAGGAGCAAAAGAGACTTAGTTATGTTTATCTTCTCCTCTGTTCTCCTAGGGTCCTTTGTTTAAAAAATCCACTGGGGGAAATTCAAGGCCAAGAACTATTATGAGGACTTGGAAACCTATTATTATTCTCTTTTTTCCTTCTAAGGCCCATGTGGCCAGTGCCTGCATGCTAAATCGCTTCAGTCATGTCTGATTCTTTGTGACCCTATGTACTGTAGCCAGCCAGGCTCCTCTGTCCTTGGGATTCTCCAGGCAAGAATACCGGGGTGGGTTGCCATGCCCTCCTCCTGGGGATCTTCCTGATCCAGAGGCCGAATCCACGTCTCCAATGTCTCCTGCATGGACAGATGTGTTCTTTACCTCTAGTGCCACTTGGGAAGCCCTTTGTCATTAGTGTCCCTCTGCATATTCATTTCTTTTTTTCCCACATTGGTCAGCTTCCTCTACCTACTTGTACCTTCTTCTCACTGATCTGTTTGACTTACTCTCCGCTGTGGTCCTGACTATCCCAAACAACTTCTCAAGTCCTTGAAGCTTCATTTTCCACTCCTAATTACTATATCACTATGGTTCAAAGATGTTATTGGTTATATAATGTACCACCATATCATTTATTTTTATACAGAGAATCATTTACTATTTTTTTCAGATGTTAAGCTTTTTATTTTGCATTGGGGTATAGCCAATTAAGAATATTGTGATAGTTTCAGGTGAACAGCAAAGGGACTAGACCATACATATACATGTATCCATTCTCCTCTGAATACCCCTCCCATCCAGGTTGGCACATAATAGTGAGTAGAGTTCCATGTGCTATACAATAAGTCCCTGTTGGTTATGCATTTTGAATATAACAGTATTGTACCACCATTTTAATAAGATCTACCTAGTAGCAGCAGAAGGAAATATGATTACACTGAATACACAGAGATACTGTGTGGCATCCTAATTCCAGGTATGTAAAATACCACGAAGGAGATATATACCTTAGAAAAAAGAAATAAAGTGATTGATAATTTGGACAGCAAGGATTAGGGCAGTTTATCTTCTATACCAACCAGATGATAAAAATGCTGGACCAACTGGGGCTACTGGCTTTGGTCCAGACTCACCTCTGGTCTAGTAAAGATACAGCTCACTTCTGGGTGAATCTTGAGGCTGAAAAACACTAACAAAGTGGCCTGGGTTGCTGTCCCCAGGAGACCTGTGGCATGGCAGCTCCCCTAAAAGATTCTGGGCATGGGTAAGGATTGACTTACCAAGTGTCATTAAGAAAGAAGAATGGTCAACCCCACAGTCATGTACTTTAGTATTTTTTCTAACTTAACAATATGACACTGGTTCCAAACTATAAAATTATGGCCATAAATTACATGGGGAATCATGCCCACATTTGGTTAGTTCTTGTCCCTGAGTTCATTTAGCTTACTGTCATTGAAGCCTTAATAAGTATGGGGGGAAAGCCTGAATAATCCATACCAGACTGATCACAATCTCCAGGGAACATTCATCTCTCCTTGAATTGTGACGTCAAGTGACACTGATGCCATTTTCAAGCATGGATTCAGCCTTAGAAGATCTGAGTGTGTCAAAATGGGAAAGATTCAAGGTCTTTCCCCTGCCACCATTTGATGAGCAGTTCTCATTTCCCTTTAGAAAAATCATTCCTCACATTGCCAAGAAGCTGCCAGGGGATGATGTTTATATTAAACAGATGGCCATCTATAATTAAAGGTTTGCCCATGCTGGGGCTAGTGTGTTACGAATGCTGTAGGAGGATGTGCCTGTAGCTACCCAGTGGGGACCGCTTCCAGGATGAGGGTCAAGGAAGAGAAAGTGTTACATGGGCTTTCACATGAGATCATTAGAGAGACAGAATTCAACCTGTTGATTGCTGATAAAACCCAATGGAGAGGAATACTGAATTACTCAAACAGTAGTGGACTGAGAAGGAGGTTGGGGAGGGGTGATCCTTCACCTGGGGAAGCAGGAGAGATAAACACTCAAGGTGTGTGTTCAGGTTCATGTAGAGAGCACACACTTTGAAATGGAGTAAGTAGTGTACACACACACATACTGCTCAGATATAACTAATTTTTTAAAGTAAATTTAGAATATGAGGGATGTGGGTTTCTTTTCATATATATACAACCAAATAGCTCACAGGTACAACTAAATATTCCTTTTCCAGCTAAAATTCAGAAGCAGTTCGAATCAGCTTAAAATTCTTTGATTCTGGAGAAATTCTCAGGTACCACAGACCTATTTCTTGTTTTCTATGTTATCTGAGCTATTATGAAAAACAGAAGTTCCCTCCAGTCCCAGGTATGAGAGAATATGAGGAGAATTCAGAGCTTGTAACTTAGCTTCCATTCTCTGAAAAATTATAGCATAATGACTGTTAACTACACAGAATCTATAAATTAGGGTGCAAGTCTGTGCGTAGAATATACAAATATTGGATGCAAAAAATACTTTTGTAGTTAGGGGGCCTAAAACTGACCATAGAGCCAATTAAATATGTTGCCATATGTCTAAAATGAGAAATCAGAGTTAAGGTCAGGTAACAGATCTGTGAAGAAAGCTGAGCTCCAAAGAACTGATGGTTTTGAACTGTGGTGTTGGAGAAGACTATTGAGAGTCCCTTGGACTGCAAGGAGATCCAACCAGTCCATTCTGAAGGAGATCAGACCTGGGTGTTCTTTGGAAGGAATGATGTACTTTGGCTACCTCATGCGAAGAGTTGACTCATTGGAAAAGACTCTGATGCTGGGAGGGATTGGGGGCAGGAGAAGGGGATGACAGAGGATGAGATGGCTGGATGGCATCACTGACTCGATGGACATGAGTTTGAGTGAACTCCAGGAGTTAGTGATGGACAGGGAGGCCTGGTGTGCTGTGATTCATGGGGTCACAAAGAGTCAGACATGACTGAGCAACTGAACTGAACTGAACAGATCAGTCCAGAGTGATAAGACTGGTGAGTCCCAGCTAACAGTCTACCTTCAGCTAAGCCAAATGAAAGAAGGTCCTGTCCTCTTTGAGTGGCCAGCAAGGGTGCTGTGGGCCAGCAATGGTGGGCTTGTGTTCACAGAGCTGACCCTCTGGCTGGAAGCTGATCATCTCCTGTCTGTCCACTGCCCTAGGGACAGCAGCCTGTTTGACTTGAACAGCCTCTACCTGGGCAGCATGCCTCACTGCCTATCTTCATAGCATCATGTGGGTTAAACTGAGTTGCTCTTAAAATGTTTGCATCTAAGCAAACACAGAAGTAACTTTGAACTACATGTTTCTGTTAACGTTGTTTGTTCTAATCCTCCTCCTCCATAGAGTGAGCAAACAGTCTGGAGACAAAAATTCAGTGAGGTTGGGAACAGTGCTTGAATGGGAGACAGAAAACATGGGGGGCCACAGCCCTGACTACTGGGCAGTTTGTTCCCTATACGCTTATTGGAAAATGAGCTTGGCAAATGAAAACAAAGTGGGAAAACCTCCAAGCTAACTACTGAGTATTGCTCTCCTGCTCACCTTTCTCTAAATCAAAGGTCAAACTGAAGTTGTGAAATAGTAGTTTGTTGGTTTTTTTTTTTTAAATCTTCTTTGGGGGGAAAAAAAGTGAGATAATTCAGCCGGAGTAAAGTCTAAACACAATCACTCCCACTCTATTCCTGGCATCCATACCAACATGTTAATAGAGATGGCTTTCCAGAGAGGTCTACAGACAGGGACTGTACGCCTGAGTGGGTGGGTGCTTTGGGGCCCAGTATTCTGGAATGGCCTGAATGAGGAGATGAGAGGTAAGCAACAGGGTGATGAACATGCTGTTGCAGGAGCCCGGCCCTGGAAATGTCCCAGGGACAGAAGGACCCTAATATAGCCCACAGTCCAGGGACTCTGAAAGCAGAGTAGCCTCACCCAAGCACAGTGTCCTTTGAGGACTTCAACTGGAAAAGTAAACCAAGCTTTGGCAGGTCAAGCACATTTGGGACAGGATATTTATACATGGCTATTTCTGTAACTGGAATTGATCAGCCATGGGTATTCCGGGTTAGCTCAGTTCCCGTCCCCTCAGGCACACAAGGCCATGGCACATATTTACATGTTCTGGTGTGTGTGAGTGTGTGTGTGTGTGTGTGCATGCTGTGGGTGGGTGGTAGTGTATGGACAGAGAAGCCATTCTAATTTTCCTTCCTAGCATTTCATCATGTCTCCTTCAGGGTCCACTTATGAATTCCATGAGGACTGGTGTTTGAATGATTTCATAAAAATTTTCTGTGATAACAAGTTAAACATTTTCAGGTCCCACCTGAACGTTCACAGGTCTAGGGTATACCTGGGAATCTGTATTTTTAAAATCTCCTCAGGTGATACCAATGCCAGTTTTGGAAAGCATTGATTATACAACAGAATCTGAAAGGTATACAATCACTCGTTGTGTCCAAGTTTTTGTAACTCCATAGACTGTAGACCATCAGGTTCCTCTATCCATGGCATTTTCCAGGCAAGAATACTGGAGTGGGTTTCCATTTCCTGCTCCAGGGGATCTTCCCGACCCAGGGATCGAACCTGTGTCTCCTGTGTTGACATGCAGCTTCTTTACCACTGAGCCACAGGGGAAGCATACAAGGAGAAGTAAATGGAAAATATTTATTCTGTGGTTTCCTCTGAATAGAGACACATTCGAAATAGCTGTATTTAGTCAAGGAATGGTATCACAAAACTATTAGGGTCAGATTTTTTAATTCAGATGATCAAAGTCTCTTCTTTTAGACTTTTCCTCTTGATTCTGATACTCTTCTTGAGGCAATTATGTTTCTATAGCAGCTTAAATATTTCTCTTAAGGTATAAAGAGTCTTCACTGATTATATACTATATATGATAATGGTGTTACAGAAACAAAGATCCATCCAGTATTTTGTTTTGCTTTTACTAAGCATTTACATGTCATTTTACAGTATAAACTTTCTCTATATTTTTGCTCCCAGTGGCCTTTCTAAGCAGATTAGACATTTGTGAGTATTAAAAAGAGCCTTCTACCCTGCTTGCTGCAACTAGAGAAAAACCCCAAGTGCAGCAATGAAGATCCACCACAGCCAAAAATAAATAATAAGTTTTTTTTTTTAAAAAGCCTTCTAAAGAAGGCTTTCTTCTTTCATAACTGTTCTGAAGGCATGCAAGTTACACAACGTTAAAAGAAGCCATCAAACCCAGTGCACAGACATATATGTATATAGTATCCAATAGCTTACTAGCCTTACTGAAAAATAATCACTAAATCAAAGCTCAACATTCAGAAAACTAAGATCATGGCATCCAGTCCCATCACTTCATGGGAAATAGATGGGGAAACAATGGAAACAGTGTCAGACTTTATTTTTTGGGGGGCTCCAAAATCACTGCAGATGGTGACTGCAGCCATGAAATTAAAAGACACTTACTCCTTGGAAGGAAAGTTATGACCAACCTAGATACCATATTCAAAAGCAGGGACATTACTTTGCCAACAAAGGTCTGTCTAGTCAAGGCTATGGTTTGTCCTGTGGTCATGTATGGATGTGAGAGTTGGACTGTGAAGAAGGCTGAGCGCCGAAGAATTGATGCTTTTGAACTGTGGTGTTGGAGAAGACTCGAGAATCCCTTGGACTGCAAGGAGATCCAACCAGTCCATTCTGAAGGAGATCAGCCCTGGGATTTCTTTGGAGGGAATGATGCTGAAGCTGAAACTCCAGTACTTTGGCCACCTCATGCGAAGAGTTGACTCACTGGAAAAGATTCTGATGCTGGGAGAGATTGGGGGCAAGAGGAGAAGGGGACGACAGAGGATGAGATGGCTGGATGGCATCACTGACTCGATGGACGTGAGTCTGAGTGAACTCCAGGAGTTGGTGATGGACAGGGAGGCCTGGCGTGCTGCGATTCATGGGGTTGCAAAGAGTCGGACACAACTGAGCAACTGAACTGAACCGAACTGAAAATCAAATATTGTAGTGAAAATCTCTAGATAATCATACAAACAAAGGAAATGAGTATCTAGTCTGTGAGACCCTAGAAAAACCAACTGGATATATGAAAATGAAATCCTGGTAGAGTAGATGGAGGCAAATAGTGAGTCCAGGGCAACAAAACAGCCTGTAGTTACACAAAGAAGGTATTTTTAGAAGTACATTGTGATCTTCCTGAGAGATTTTCTTTTGGCAAAATAATTCAGACTTGAGTAATGTACCTGCTTAGTCTCTCCTTTGCAGTCCATTATTTTTTCTTTCCACTCTATCCTTCTCTATGTCTATGCATAGAGGGGGTGTGTGTGTGTGTGTGTGACATGTGTCATGAAGTATAAGGGAAGAAAACACTTTAAAGCCACTGACCAAACCTTATGACAAAAACAGTTCAAGAGCCAAATAATAGAAACAAGATAAGATGATATCTTCACTCACTATACTGACCACACAGGAAAAAGAGATTACCAGATTGCTAATAACAGATGTCGACTACAGAAGTCATACAGCATTAGCAAACATAGGAGGGGCAGTGATGTAAAGTGCCATGGAGAAGGGGATGGACACTATAGGAAGAAAAGTGAAGACAGAAAGGCAGTCAGAAGACAGAAGTGGTAAAGATCAGAAGCCTAGAAAAGAGGAGAGGCAAAGGACCACAGATATTTTAACAGCAGTGGGATGAGAAAGAGGAGACAATCAATTATTTGTGCTGAATTAAGGTAGGGGTTGAGGTGGAGGGTGGGACTTGTAGGAGGAAACACTGAAGTTTAGGAGACTTCCACTTTGAGAGGTCAGTTAGCACTCTACTGTCTTTGTGCCTTACTGAAAATACAAGGAGATCCAACCAGTCCATCCTAAAGGAAATCAGTCCTGAATATTCATTGGAAGGACTGATGCTAAAGCTGAAACTCCAATACTTTGGCCACCTGATGTGAAGAACTGACTCATTTGAAAAGACCCTGATTCTGGGAAAGATTGAAGGCAGGAGGAGAAGGGGATGACAGAGGATGAGATGGTTGGATGGCATCACCGACTCAATGGACAAGAGTTTGAGTAAACTCCGGGAGTTGGTGATGGACAGGGAGACCTGGCGTGCTGCACTCCATGGGGTCGCAAAGAGTCGGACTGAGTAATTGAACTGAAAAATATAGCTGAGTTCGTGATGGGATGAGAGAGGCAAAGATTAGGAATTGGATTTATGGTGAATTTAGAATTCAACAAAGGGCTTACTTCCATAGTTTCTAGATTATTGAATTTTAATGCAGTAAAATTTTCACAAAAATTTTTGCCAATCACCTATCACTTAAACTAGGAGAAATTTACTGTTTCTAACTAAAATGATATTTATTTCAAAAGCACTACTATATGTGTGCTTAGAAGAAATGGAGTAGCTCTCAGAGTCAAGAAGAGTCCAAAATGAAGTACTTGGGTGCAATCTCAAAAACAACAGAATGATCTCTGTTTGTTTCCAAGGCAAACCATTCAATATCACAGTAATCCAAGTCTATGCCCCAACCACTAATGTCAAAGAAGCTGAAGTTGAACGATGCTATGAAGACTTACAATACCTTCTAGAACTAACATCCCCAAAAGATGTCCTTTTCATTATAGGGGACTGGAATGCAAAAGTAGGAAATCAAGAGATACCTAGAGTAACAGGCGACACTGGCCTCGGAGTACAAAATGAAGCAGGACAAAGACTAACAGAGTTTTGCCAAGAGAATGCACTGGTAATAGCAAACACCCTCTTCCAACAACACAAGAGATGACTCCATACATGGACATCTCCAGATGGTCAATACTGAAATCAGATTGACTGTATTCTTTGGAGCTGAAGATTGAGAACCTCTATGCGTCAGCAAAAACAAGACTGGGAATGGACTGTGGCTCAGATCATGAACTCCTTACAGCAAAATTCAGAATTAAATTGAAGAACATAGGGAAAACAACTAAGCCATACAGTTATGACCTAAAATCAAATCCCTTATGATCATACAGTGGAAGTGACAAATAGATTCAAGGGATTAGATCTGACAGAGTGCCTAAAGAACTATGGATGGAGGTTTGGGACATTGAACAGGAGGCAGGGATCAAGACCATCCCCAAGAAAAATAAATGCAAAAAGTCAAAATGATTGTCTGAGGAGGCTTTACAAATAGCTGAGAAAAGAAGAGAAGTGAAAGGCAAAGGAAAAATGGAAAGATATACCCATATGAATGCAGACTTCCAAAGAATAGCCAGGAGAGATAAGAAAAACTTTTTAAGTGAACAATGCAGAGAAATAGAGGAAAACAATAGAATGGGAAAAACTAGAAATCTCTTCAAGAAAATTAGAGATACCAAGGGAACATTTCATGCAAAGATAGGCACAATAAAAGACAGAAATAGTATGGGCCTAACAGAAGCAGAGGCTATTAAGAAGAGGTGGCAAGAATATATAGAAGAACTATACAAAAAAGATCTTAATGACCCAGATAACTACAATGGTGTGGTCACTCACCTAGAGCCAAACATCCTGGGGTGTGAGGTCAAGTGGGCCTTAGGAAGCATCACTACAAACAAAGCTAATGGAGGAGATGGAATTCCAGCTGAGCTATTTCAAATCCTAAAAGATGATGCTGTTAAAGTGCTGCACTCAACATACCAGCAAATTCAGAAAACTCAGCAGTGGCCACAGGACAGGAAAAGTCATTTTTCATTCCAATCCCAAAGAGCAATGCCACAAAATGTTCAAACTACCACACAATTGCACTCATTTCAAATGCTAGCAAAGTAATGCTCAAAATCCTTCAAGCTAGGCTTCAACAGTATGTGAACACAGAAATTCCAGATTTACAAACTGGATTTAGAAAAGGCAGAGGAACCAGAGATCAAATTGCCAACATCTGTTGGATCATAGAAAAAGCAAGAGAATTCCAGAAAACCATCTACTTCTGTTTCATTGATTATGCCAAAACCTTTGACTATGTGGACCACAACAAACTGTGGAAAATTCTTCAAGAGATGGGAATACCAGACCACCTCACCTTCCTTTGGAGAAACCTGTATGCACAAGAAACAACAGTTAGAACCAGACAGGGAAAACAGACTGGTTTCAAATTTGGAAAGGAGTACATCAAGGCTGTATATTTTCACTCTGCTTATTTAACATATGCAGAGTATATCATGCAAAATGCAAAGCCGGATGAAGCACAAACTGGAATCAAGATTTTTGAGAGAAATATTAATAACCTCATATATGCAGATGACACCACCCTTATGGCAGAAAGTGAAGAGGAATTAAAGAGTTTCTTGATGAAGGTGAAAGAGGAGAGTGAAAAAACTGGCTTAAAACTCAACAATCAAAATACTAAGACCATGGCATCCAGTCCCATTACTTCATGTCAAATAGATGGGGAAACAATGGAAACAGTGACAGACTTTATTTTCTTGGGCTCCAAAATCACTGTGGATGGTGACTGCAGCCATGAAATTAAAACACATTGGCTCCTTGGAAGAAAAGCAATTACAAACCTACACAGCATATTAAAAAGCAGAGACATTATTTTGCTGACAAAACTCCATCTAGTCAAAGTTATGTTTTCTTCCAGTAGTCATGTACAATTGTGAGAGTTGGGCCATACATGTCTACTCTGCTTCTATAGTCCTTGAATTTATAAATTCATTTGTTACATAATGTATAAATAAATGATAAGGGTGAATAAATGAGCAAGAAGCAATGATTATTTCCTTTTCCTTTTTTTTTGGCTTATAGAATCTTAGTTCCTTGACCAGGGATTAAACCTATCTATGCGCTCTGCAGTGGAAGCACAGAGTCATAACCATTGGTCAGACAAGGAATTCTACAATGATTCTTTTCTAATCACTGCTAATAAGAACTCAATGGGTATTTGTTCCTGTGTAGACCTTAAGTCCATAGACATAAGATAGATGATGGGTATAGATAGATAGATACTGGTTTAGTAGGTCTAGACTGTGAAATTATATTCAAAATTTCCCTAGCTATTCTAAATTACAGGTAGGTAGAGAACATCTGGAGAATGGAATGGCTACCCACTCCAGTATTCTTACCTGGAGAATTCCATGGACAGAGGAACCTGGTGGGCTATAGTCCATAGGGATCACAAAGAGTCAGACGTGAGTGAGTGACTGATGCACAGAGAGCAATTGCATCAATACACTTGGAGGGAGAAAAGCCCCACTACTGCTGAATGAGCTATTATGTTATTAGTTTGGTATCTATTTTTATATTTAGATAAATATTAATTTATGTTTATAATTTATATATTATATATATAAAGCTATCTGTTTGTATTTATATTCTCACCTTATTCCAAAAGAATTTAAAACAGTCAACAGAATGCTACATCTAATAACAGGTTAAAAAAGTAAGTGAGATTATAAAAGCAAAAGAAATACACAGGTAAAAGATTATCAGTCAGGACTGTTTGAAAGATGGTGCTGTCTGGGAGGAATAAGAAACCACAGAGATCAGTGATAGCATTTGTATTTACTCAAAGTATTTAGCATTGCCTTCTGCAGTGATTCACAGTAAGGGGAGCTCAGAGTCAGTTTCTCCCTGCTTACAGTTTGTTATTGCGTTTCTTTTCCCTTGCCTGTGTTCTTTGAGCCAGCACCACTATGATAAAAGAAAATATTTTTAGTGTTAGTGATTTTTTCCAAGCTTGCCCTTTCCCAGCTTATTCATTTCATGAACATCATCTCTTAAAAAATTTTAAAAAGAACATACTCTCCAGCTGCCATCTAAACATAACTCCGGGATTGATTAAAGATACTTCTAGCATTAAATAGTTTTAACTATCTGGAGATGTTAATCTGAAAGACAACAATAATATCCCCCAAAACTTGTTCACCTTGGCACCCAGAGGTCCCTAAAAGTGCAGCCATTCTTACAACTCAAAAGACTGGGTGTTGTGTGAAATTTGGGGAATGGGGCATGGAGAGGATGGTGCAGGAACCAGAGCAGAGAGCAAGCAAAGTCTTTCAAATGTCTTGAATCTCTAGGAATCGAACTGTGGGTCACCGGTTCAGCTTCTGAGCATGACCTTTAAACAGCCTAGTCTGAATTCCAGATGAAACAGGACACCTGTGCGTCTCCCCAGGCTGGCTTTCCTTTCACTGCTCCCACTCAACTGCTCTGAAGGCACCAGGCAGCTGCCCTTTCCAAACACACCCATGGACCCACTGCCTACTTTGATAGTTGGAAGTTGGAAAGTGAGACCTCTCTGTGGGCTCCAATTCACTTAAACTGGTCAGACCATTAGAGGAAAGCAAGGTGGTTCTGTCTCCTTCCCCTCCCTTGTGAGCAATCAGTTTAACAGAAAACAAATCCCACTGACTCAAAAATACTCAAAGCATGAGGCAGGTCTTAGCTGGAGCCAGTTTTACAGGACAGGATGTGGTCACAAAGACTGTTATCACAAAATCATGGGGTCCAGGGTCTGTCAGACTGGTAGGTGAAAATGCCAGAAGGGGTTCCTGCTCTCTATGCTGTGAATACTCCAAAACAGCAAATGGTTTCTTTAACTTTTAAGGTTACGGGACACTGGAAATTCTGAAAACACTACTTGGTGGAAGCATTTTATTCTCAAAGGGAAAGCGCAAACCTTAATTTCCTTTAAAGCATGATCAAATGAACTACCCGAATGTTGAAATTCCAGAGAGTTCAATGAACTTCAAAACAACCTGAGCATTCCGGTTTGTTTTCAGAGGTGTGTAGAAGGAGTGCTTGTGCCTGGTAATGCCTGTAGGGCTTAGAACTAGAGGGTTTGAACTAGTGTTTCTTGTCAGCCATTCCCTAGATCTGATCACATCACTGGCAAGTCATCTCACCACCAAAGCCTCAATGACATCCTCTTTAAAGCAAGGATAGAGCTATCAAAAGCATTAACTGTGAAAATGCAGGTTACAATGTCTGGCAAATTTCTTGGCATCCATTTGCTCAGATGAATCTGAAGCAGACAATGCTGGGAGAGGTAACGTAATGGACCACTGGTGCTCACTTCAAATAATCCCAGGAGGCCATAGCCTCAACCTAGTCTGTCCTTCCAGAATTAGAGACTACTTTTTCCAACTCCAGCTTCTTTAGGAGAAGAGAGAGATTCAGAGGTGTGACAGTGAAGTCACTGACACTTAACAAGGGAAAGGATGCAGTGTGGCGTGGTTGATTCTGAAACCCAGAGACCTTTGCTACAACATGCTTTCTTCTGTGGGTACCAAAAGTCACATTTTTATACTCATTGATCCTTCTCCTCAAGAATATCAGTGAGGTGCTTCAGCACTTATAAAACAAGTCTCCTAAGGCTCATCATCCTAGCTTGACCATGACTTTCCAGTTTCATTATTAGGCAGTAAAACATGGCAGCAACAAGGATATGCTGTAAATCCATACCTGAATCTAGAGATGAAAACATGGTTAAGTGGATTAATTTTTGTAAGACTTTTTCATCTGTAAAATGGAAATAATAAAAGAACCTACTGAGTAGGGTCTTAGTGAGGATTATGGAGGTTAATAAATTTCAGTTTCTAGGCACTGCACTTGGAACATAGTGATTAGTCAAAGAAGTTTGATTGCTATTAACACTATAGGTATTGAGGGCTGTGTGATTGGAATTATGATTAGGTAAGAGCACATCTAGTAAAAGTGTGATGAAGTAAAATTTTCTTAAATTGGCTATAATGATGTTTGTCATAGAACAACAAAAGTTGATTACATAATATCTAAAATTCAGCATTAATAGTTATACAATAAGAGTTATGATTTTTTTCAATTATCAGGCTTTCAAAGTAAGCCTAAAATGAGAGACCAAATTCCAGATATCTCCATATTTTTGAATTTTGCTTTAACTTAATTGGAGACTCATTCATACTTTTAATGCAAGATAATGGGTATGAACTTCCCCCAATGAGTAGATCAAAATATTTAGTAATAGGCAAGAATAAAGAACATGAAACAACTTAACTGGATTATAACCACCAACAGGCAGAGGTTGCATCATTTTTATATCTAGGTGCCTAATAAATTCCATTATTTGAAAGCAAGAGTAAAAGTCAAAACAGTATTAACCGTTGAGTATGAGAAGGAACCAGAGCAAATCACATATGAGTATACTACGGTCATCACTTAAACTATACTCATGGTATTTTGAAGACTAGAATGGGAAAAATGGGTCATTTTCTAAATGGCAAGGCCATCACTGATGTTAGAAGAGGAAAGTGTCTAGAAGTAAATCAGGATGAATCGCACAGGCAAAGAATATCTTATGTTAATGGTTACCAATAATATGCTGAAAGGGCCAGCTGTATTCTCTCCTGTGGTCATTAAGCTCTAGTGTGCAAAGCCTTGATTGGCGCACACAGAGGGCCAAGCCTGCCTTCACAACAAAAGCCATATCCATGAAAAGGTTTCTGGGAATCTTTGTGAGGAAACTGAGGGGCACCGTTGCACAAGCTGCTGGGGCTTTAAGTAGAAATTAGTATCACGGTTCTCCCTAAAGATTCTCCTATTGTTAAAACGGTCCATAGGAACTCCCTGTGTCAACACTTTTCCTTCAGATTGAGGAAAGGGCATGCCAGAAATGTTCTAGTCAATTTTCACTCAGAGAAGACAAACTGGTAACCAAGTAGTCTGACACATACTATTACCTATTCTACTTTTCCTCTTCTAAGACATGTGGAAAGAACACAATGCTATATTTAGCAAAGTTGGTCAACATAGGTTCTGACTAATAACGGAGGAACAGGCTGACAGTAAATGATAACAAAATATTATACTGTGTCATCTTCAAACTTCAAAAGCAATGGCCCAAGATACAGCCATATGGTCTTCTACTGTCTTCCACTCACTCCCAAGGTATCCATCCAGCTATGGTGAGTCGTCATCAATTTTTGGCATCAAAAGTGACAGCGTTAGTGTTTTCCCTTAAATGGAGAAATCTATTAAGACTCAGTTTTACCAAAATCATTTACTGGAGTCCTGTTCTCACTACAAAGCACAGGAAATTATGAACTTAAGTACCATCATACATTTTCATGCAAGCCTTCTTTTTTTTTTTTTTTTTTTTTTTGCCATGCATCGTTTAATTTTATTAAAGAAGGTGGTGAGATAATTGGGTTACTGCTTTAGACTGGGTGGTCAGAGAAGGCCTCTCTGAGGCCATTTAAGCTGAGGTCTTATTTCAGCTACCTGTGGCTGCATACTGAAGTACCATGAACTCAGTAGCTTTAAAACAACAGCTTATTACACACATGGATTCTCTGGGTCAGGGATTTTCAGAAGGCACAGTGGAGACAGCTTGTCTCTGCCTCATAATGTCTGGGGCCAAGCTGGAGGACTCAAAGTCTGGGTTTGGAACCACTTCAGGGCTTGCTCAATCACATATCTGGTGGTTGCTGAGTGCTAACTGGGACCACTGGCCAGCACACCTCCACAGTGTCTCTCTACATGTTCTGGTCTCCTCACAATATGGTGGCTGGGGTCCAAGGGTGAGTGTCTCAGGAGAGTGAGTGGGTGAGCGAGCCAGGCAGAAGCACTATCGTTTCTTGCGGCCCAGCTTTGGAAGTCTCTTCTGCTGTGCTCTGTTGGTTAGGATGACTGAAAAGATCAATAGGGAGCAACAGAGACCCCACCTCTTGAAGGAGGCATGTCATCCTTACATTGTAGGATATATAGTGGTGTGGCCATCTTTGGAAAATCTAATCTGCCACAGGTCTGAATGACAAGGACAAGGAGGAACATGAAAGTCAAAAAGAACATGCCAGGCAAAGGCCCTAAGTGACAGGTAACTTGAATATTTGAATCACAGCTAAGAGCCAAGAGTAATAAGATAAAATGAATAAGGGAAAGAATAGTACAAGAGAAGTCAGGAAGGTAGGTAGAGCAAGATCTTGAAAAACTAAGAACTACCTCTATTCTAGGCAAAAGGAGAATGAAGGCTGGGTTTGTCTTGGAATCATTCCTACCTTCTTTGGGGAAATCTTACTTCTTTGGGCCAGTGTGTCAATTTGGACCTATAACACACTACTCTTCTTGGCAGTGTTCTAATTTGAAATTTCCTCAGGTTTAAATTTTTTCCCTTTCTAGATACTGGACACTGCGGAGTGGGGTATGTAAAATAGCAATTCATTCCTTCAGCCATTCAAGTTGCTTTTCATGTAGTTGGAGAGATTAATATGCACACAGACACACATACATAGATGTTAACTAAAATATGGGTCAGTAAAAGTATCAAATTTGGGCTAAGAATCATACAATTTGAGAATTCTGAATTCTTGACTTTGATTTAATAATCACAACATTCTGATTCCAGTATCAGAAGTCACAAGAAGAAGATATCATCAAATGTCTGACTAAAATGAATATATCCCAGCATTCATAAAGGAAAACCACATAAATGAAGTACTTCTGTAGTAGAAGCCTTCTTTTTTTATGAAAATGTTGACAAAAGTTAGGCTTCTGTTGAAATCCTCATCCAGTACACTTGTACTCACGAATTTTTGGTATCACTTCCTTACAGGATGTTCTGGCTGAAATAAACTAAGGAAAATTCAGTTGTTACATTTGATAGTAAAAGAATATCTAGAGCTTTAGTTAATTGGGCTGTGAATAGTTATTCCCTGTTGAGACACTCTTCAGCTGTGAAGGAGATTGGCAGAGGATGAGACGGTTGGATAGCATCACCAACTCAATGGACACAAATTTGAGCAAACTCCAGGAGATAGTGCAGGACAGTGGAGCCTGGTGTGCTGCAGTCCATGGGGTTGCAAACAGTCGGACATGACTTAGTGACTGAACAACAACAGCAAAATATAAGAAAAAAAAATGCATGTTCTCATTCCAAACTTTTTATGCTTAAAATTGTGATTTATTTTAGGAAATAGAAAAGGACAAGACACTTGGTTTAGGGGAAGAGGAAGGCAGAAAAAGCATGGCCAGACGCTCATGTCCAGAAAGCTGCTGGAAACCCTCCAGTTCAGTGGGAGACTTAGTTGACTGGGAATTTGCCATTGATGGCAAGTGGATAGGAATGAATACGAGCAGAGTGCTACGTGTTTGGAATCACCACAGTGATGGGATCAAGAGGAATAAAGGACCCAGTCACTTAGTGTAGGCAAATCTCTACATCTTTTGCTTCTTCCCAGGAACTTTTCTAATTGTGTTTTTCTGTCTTGACAACCAAATTGCATAAGACCATGAAAAGCTTGTCCCATTCCCTGTCTTACTGGAAAAAGAGGAATGAGGATCCTTCAGAAGGAATATTCTTCCTTACACTAGGAAGGACGGAGGAAGGTAGAGAAGAGCTGCCTCGGTGTTTCTATTTGTTATCACAGCAGAAACAAGAATTATCCTGGCTTATACATCTTCCATACTCATTTCATCACATTATTTAAATAACCCACATCTAATGTTTCTATCTCAGAAATCTTTCAGGATTCATCTCCTGTTTTCTAACTCCTATACTTCCTTCTTTCAGTTGCACATAATTTCTTGCTTTTTTACTATAAAAATCCCTTAATTGGGCACTTTGTTGTTTTTCTTCATTATAGTTCACCTTTCACACTGCTATAAAGACTCTCTTTCTATAACAAAATCTGATCATATCACTTCTTTACTTAAAAATTTATTCTCTGTTGTTTCAAAGTGTCTGATTTTTGTTCTGGATGTGACCTTATAAATTATACTAAAAATCAAAACTCCACAGTTAATTTTTACCTACAGCTGTTACTGAGAACCACTGTTTTAAACTTTTCCATGTAAAGGAAAGCAAAATAGGCATTATATTGCTCTGATAATATGTCTTAAAATTCTTATCTAGGAAAAACAAAGGAAGTGGGACTGGTTTTGTTTTTCTAGTATATGTCATATAAGTATAAAAATGCCAAATTAAATAATCCATCATGGATAGCAGATATAGTGGAAGTTGCTATCTTTTCAATACAGTTTTCATTTACATGAAAGATCCATCAACACCATCCAGTTCCAAGTCCAATGGATTTATCCAAATAAGAACTGGCTATCCTCTGATAACTACCTACCCCATCCTTCTATCAGCTTTTCCAGGCTATTAGAAGTTATATCAGAACACTTTCTTCTTTATTTATTTAGAACATCGAGATAAGGGAAAGAGAAAAATTAGGGGAGACAAAGATTATACCAGGCAATTCAGCACTGGGAAGAATTAGTTAGAAAATGTATCTTCATATTCTCTTTAGTTTTACTCTTGGAAACAGGGAAACATACAAAACTAAGGAGATAATAAATGTTTATGCACCTATTATCCAGTTTCAAAATTATCAACTCATCTCCAGCCTTGCTTCATTAATACTCCCCCCACATACACTCTTTCCATCATACACACTGGATTATCTTGTAGCAAATCTAAGACTTTTCTTTATTCCTCTGGAAATATTGTAATATGAACCTGTAAAAGACAAAAGCTTTAAAAACAGAGCCACAGTACACTTGGCTGCTACTGCTGCTGCTGCTTAAGTTGCTCCAGTCGTGTCTGACGCTGTGCGACCCAGTGGACGGCAGCCCACCAGGCTCCTCTGTCCCTGGGATTCTCTAGGCAAGAATACTTGAGTGGGTTGCCATTTCCTTCTCCAATGCATGAAAGTGAAAAGTGAAAGTGAAGTCGCTCAGTCGTGTCCAACTCCTAGCGACCCCATGGACTGCAGCCTACCAGGCTCCTCTGTCCATGGGATTTTCCAGGCAAGAGTACTGGAGTGGGGTGCCATTGCCTTCTCCGGTACACTTGGCTGCACTGCAATATTTTGCTATTGCTGCTGTAACAAATTATCACAAACTTAGTGGTTTATAAAAACATAAATTTATTCTCTTATAGATCTAAAGGTGAGAAATTGGAAATGAGTCTCAAGGGAGATAAACTCAAGGTGTCATCAGGTAGGACTCATTCCTTTTCAGGTCTCCACAGAGAATCCATTCCTTGCCTCTTCCAGCTCCTAAAAGCTAATGGAATTTCGTGGCTACATCACTCTGACATCTGCTTCAGTCATATTTTCTTCATTGACTTCCTTGCTTCTCATTTCTAAAGATTGCTGGATTACATTTAGGTTCTACCCACATAGTTCAGGTCAATCCTTAACTTAACCGTATCTGCAAAGTCCCTTTTGTCATATAAGTAACATATTGGCAAGTACCAAAACCTAGGACATGAACATCTTTGCTGCTGTTGCTGCTGCTGCTAAGTCGCTTCAGTCGTGTCTGACTCTGTGCAACCCCATAGAGGGCAGCCCACCAGGCTTCCCCGTCCCTGGGACTCTCCAGGCAAGAACACTGGAGTGGGTTGCCATTTCCTTCTCCAATGCATGAAAGTGAAAGTGATGTCACTCAGTCATGTCCGACTCTAGCGACACCATGGACTGCAGCCCACCAGGCTCCTTCATCCATGGGATTTTCCAGGCAAAAATACTGGAGTGGGTGCCATTGCCTTCTCCATTGAACGTCTTTGGAGATCATTAATCAACCTACCACATACTTAAAAATTAACAGTAGTTCCTTAGTTTCATCATATATCTGGTCAGAGTTCAAATCCAACTGATCATCTCATATATTCTTTTGTTTGATTCTAGAAAGAGTCATCCATTGATTGTACAGACTTAGCCTAAATTTGAAGAATGACTTCAGGTCCTGGGATAACTCATGTGTTACATCCTCAGTGTACTGATAAATGATACCACATTCATGAGAAATTCAGGCCACAGTTAAATATCAGAAAGCAGAGGATATGGCCTCTATGATAGAAGAAGGAGATTCAGAAATGAAGACACCAGGATGAACCAATCCTTGGTCATTGTTGATCTCTCTGTCTTTCTGTCAAAGTTCATACCATCAGATACCTGATTTCAAGGATGGGATAGAACAGTAGACAATTATAAGACAGAAAAATGTGCTCATAGGTCATTCTGGGAGCAGAATGGAAAGATCGAGACATAACTGCTTTCACTTTGCTGATTAAAAAGAAGAATAAGTTTTTTATTCTGATTTAAAAAGACAAACAGATTTTTATAGCCATATAATATGGTATAAGGATTGAACTATCTGTCCTGGGTTTGGCTGCAAACTCTACTACTAACTACCTATGTGATTTGGGGGCAAAACTTTAAAAGTTCTGGACTATTGATCATCTTTAAAATGCAGGCGTGACTAGACAATCTTGAAAGCCCCTTCCACAGATTTTTTCTAGTGCCCATCATTGCTAATGTTAAACACAACAAAAAATGTACGTTCATCTCCAATCTCATGCACTTCACAGAATTTTAATGATTAGCAGATTTTAAAATATGATTTTGCATAGCAGTTCAATGAGATACTTGATTCTTGCAAGCCTGCAGGCTTCCCCAACAGGTTCCACCTAAGATTAGGCTGGAAACACACTAAAATATCTTAACATAGATGCATTTTTCTTGTCATTCATCCTCGCCCTCTACCTGGTACATCATTGGTATAAACAAGGTCTCCAAATACATTGTCAATAACGTTCATACTAAAACACAAATTTCTGGTACTTGAGAAAATTGAGTTCAATGAATCAGTAAGAATTCATTCATACTATCATATCTGGTGACTACTAATTTTGCTAGAATGAGAAAAGAGAAATGGAAATATTTCATTTAAAGCAATATCTTTTATGATTCCAGAGAGACATGAAAAATAGAAATGTTTGCATTCCTGTGAATCAATTCAATAAAATTTCTTGGTATTGCTTGGGCAAAGCGAACAGTTGACTGGCAGTAGTTGTAATCTGTTCAACTCAGGCAACTCAGGTACAACATAATAAGATTCAGGAAGACAGACTGTTACAAGCAAAACTCTTTCACTGACAGCACCTATACAATGGGTAAATAGATCATTAGGTGGGTGGATCAGTAGGAAAGTCAAACCCAATACGTTTATCTTAAAATAATCACTTGGGGTGGACATAAATACTTTTCTCTACTTTTCATGGTACAGTATGTACATTATGCTCTATATGAAATAAAGATCAGCTGGTTATTGAAAACATGTGAATCCCTCACAATGCGGTTAGAGCAACATATGGTTTCAATAACCAAGCAGTATTTGTTTAACATACAGTGACTTTATTATTAAATGTGGTATGATTATTTAATTTGAATGTCAAATATTGAAACCAACCTGGCTAAAGATTAACAGCTAATACCTACTTAATGTTAAATATTCAACAAATGCTTTTTAATGTGGAATTGCTACTTAACTACCTCAGTCCTGGAGATTTTCTTTTAATTTACCTTATTATCCCACAAACTCTATGTGTTAAAACCTTAGAATTATACAGCCTTAGCACTACAACCTCCTTACAAAACTTCCAGTCTATACCTTTGTCTTTTCCATAGATTAGAGGCAAGACAGTATATTAGAAGTTTCATGAACAGTTTTCTATTTTCCAATTTAGCACTTTTCATGACACCACACTCCTATTCCCATAAAAGAATTAACTACAAGAGGATCAGCGACCCAATATTTTCTGAATAAATCTCTATAAAACCAGTACGTGGCCAGTACAGAACAATTTTTCTTTCCTAATCTACACCCTTCCCTAACTCCCACATCTCCCCACCCCCAAATATTTCCCCTTAGTGGGTCCAGCAGCTCTTGCTGGCTCAATGCCTAGGACATGAATTCTAGTCTTCAGTCCTGGAGTTAAAGATTAAAGTTCTTACTCCAGATCTCCAGTGTAGCTACAGAAAGAATGGAACTGAACCCAACTGTCTTACAGAGGAAAGATGACTGCCAAGTACTGAAAATCCAAGGAGAGGAGCAAAATCATGGCAGGAGAAGCCAGGAGTCCCCAGACTATTAGTGGGTCAGGGTAAAGCAATGAAGCCTTTTTGTATTTGGGTTTAACTGTGATTTGTGGGTAGATTAAGCCAAGGGTGGAGCAGCCCATTAAAACTGGAATTGAGCCAGATATTTGAAGAATCTGATGTTCTATAAATATGAGTCCCTCAACCCTTCTTTCTCACTCTTACCCTCTTTGCTAAATTGGCTATAGAAACAAGACTTAATCAAGTATGTTTCAAGTCAGCAACCAAAATGGTGAGCTACATGACAGTTTATCAAGTCACATGACAAATATGTTTAATAATTAAGCTTATTTTGCCTGGAGAAAGCAATAGATAATTGTTTGAGAGTTTGTGTGTGTGTGTGTGTGTGTGTGCGCGCGCACATGAGCACATGTGTGCACAGAGGGAGGGAATAGGAAGGGAGTGGAAAGGATGAGAGGAAGGGAGTTGCTGCTTTAGGACTATCTTTACATACTTTATCTGCTTTGTGGAATTAGAAACAGACTATTTCTGTATAATTCCAAGTAGAAAAATTAGTCCTGCAGTCAGAAAAACAGGGAAGTTATTTCTGCTAATAATCAAAAATAGTTCTTTTAACCATCAGAGTTGCCCAATGATAAACTTATGGAACCAGCCAACACTGTGAGGTCCTAGTTTTTGAGAATTTTTGGACAAAAAAGAGACTGAACTGCCTAGGGTAACCCTTCAGTGAAGTGAGTTCTGATGCCTTTTCTGTTCAACTCAACAGAAATTCTATGGACTTGCTATATAAGCCTTGTATTCATTTTTCATGAAGTAACATTTGACTGCAGATCCTTCAGATGTGATTTTCTTTGGGAAAGAAAGGTAAAGTCAAGAGACAACAAGGGAGATGGAGCAAAGGAAGATCAGGAGTCTCAGAAAAAGAACTGGCCTAGAACAAGCAAGAGAAGAATAGACCTCCTCAGTTACCATAATGATTCAACAGGACACAGGTCCTATATTGAAATCAGAGAACAGGGAAGAGCTAGGTCGAATGCACTGGATTAGGGCATAAAGGTTGGAAGAGTAGCTAAGTCAGATGTCAGCTGGAGCATTCTTGCGCCATGGAGATCTTATTAAACTTGAGCCAAATTGCAATTGTCCACAGCTCCTACCCTGATTTCTGGAAGTCCCCATGTGACTTGGGAAACCAGAGTCAGATTTGATCTGATCTCTGTTGTCCTTTTCTGGACAAATATCATGAGTTTCAGGTAAACAACTTTTTTATTCATGGGAAGATTTTCCTAACAGAGCAATATGAAGACAGACTACATAACTGATGGCCAGAGAGAGGGTTCCATCTCAGTGCTGGGGATGCTGGGGGCAGAGAGGTGATTACTTTGTCAAACCAGGTCACCATCAGGCCACAACCCAAGTTTCTGAACTATCGGCAATGGTCCTAAGAACACCTTCAGGAATAACGGAGAGAAATCTAACACTTATCCCAGGAAACTTAGGAGATATTTCATATAAGATGCTCAGAAAATAATCTATGACTTAGAGATTTTTAATATGTATCTTCTCCCCGTATATGTGGTTATATTATATATTTTTTCCCATCATCAAAGTTAGTCAGTGGGCCCTTATATTTTTTAACAAGTGCCAGCTACATTGCAGCCATTAAAGACCTTTATTCAAAATGCAAAACACCAGACTGACATGTCTCATCAGTTGGGATGTATGCAGCCCCTACATTGGTTGTCAGGGTAGTTTCATTTCTAATATGCTGTGATGGCAGGAGGAAGTTAAATATAAACCAGACATGTGGACAACTCATCAAGGAAATGTCTCACGCTGTGAATGAGGGCTCTTTTACCTCTGCTATGTTTATACACGTCCCCTCCTGGGCACAGGACTCAGAGATCGGTCTCTAAACATGGTAAAATGGAGCAGAACTTTTCTGACAGGCTGGTGTCTAAGCCTGGAATGTCAAGCAGGGACTTCAAGGTCATGGCATGCTGTTTTGGTTGCTCCCATGTGCCCAAAGCATCCATATGCCAAGGATGGGGAAGAATTAACATCCTACCTTCCTTCAGCACAAAAAAATCTTATTCCTTATCATCTCACTGTGGAAGAATGTATACAGCCTTTCCCACCATCAAGATTGACTCAGAGTGAATGATTTAAATCACACATGCCCTAATCTCTCGCCGTTCATATCAGCTTCCTGCTCTGATTTCTAAGACCATAAACTCTTGAGGTTGAACCACAATGCTTATTACAGCTTAAGAGCTAGTTCCACACACACTTTCCTTGTGGGAGGAAAAAAAAAAAAAACTTACACTATAGACTATAAACACTCAGCCTCTCCCAAATCTAAACCAAAGACTCAGGATAGACTTTTGCCCACTGCACCCTCTGTCCCCAACTTGCTGCCCTCATGTGAGCTCACACATGCCACCAGTTAAAGGGCATTTACCCTGTAAAAAAGTGTCTTGGTGTAGTTTTCTTTTTATTCCTTTCAAGAGGCCCCATATTTTATCTTTGGGTCACATATATTTTGAAGCCTTGGAAATTGTTTGTGAAAACTGAATTATAAGCATGCTCAAAAAATAATATATGAGGAGCAGTTGAAGAAATTGGGGATAATATTTTTAAAGACCAGAAATTTTGAAAAGATCAGGGTAGCTAGCTGACTTTACAAGGCTAAATAATGGTTTCTGTAATTATTGAGAGCATGGTTAAACCAATGGATAGAAGTTCCAAGTGGGCTGAGGGCAATTTTAGCCTGCTATGAAAATTTTACAACCACGTAATAGCCATTATAAAGGACGAGATGGTTGGATGTCATCACCAACTTAATGGACATGAGTTTGAGCAAACTCCAGGAGATAGTGAAGTAGAGGGAAGCCTGGTATGCTACAGTCCACAGGGTCAGACTCAACTGAGTGACTGTACAGCAATAAAAGATGTAATAAGCTGTCTCAGAAGATAGAGGATGCTTTGCTCCTATAGGGACAGTTCTCAAACAGATGGATTTAAAAAGAAACAAGAAGCCAAGGGTTTATGTTTAGACACCTCAGTTTGTGTGCTTAAAAATCAAAGGAAATGAAGATTTTGTGACATGAAGGCCTTTGGTGGTGTGGTAGGGTTGGAAGCCAGTCTGGGTTGGAGTGAATGGGGTTTAATGATTTTATTTCAGGATCTGACCTTGTCTGGTGTCTCTGTACTTTGATTCCTAGTAACAAAAATGAAAGCAAAAACTCACATGTGCTGCCCCTTTGTTGAATAGTGCGGGGGAAATGGGAAATGTGACACAGGAAAAAGAAGAACAAAGGTGAGGCTGTGCATTAGTCCCCTGGCCACTGCTGATTGGAAACATGGCTGACTGCCCACCGGGCAGAGAGGCCCTATGAGAACAGGAGGCAGAAGAGAGAAGAGTCCACTGTAGTCCCTTCCATTCAATTGTCAAAGTTGGCTTCATGGAAGCCCAGTGATCTCAGGGAGGGGAGGGGAGGGCAGGACAACTCTCGTCTGTCCAAGAAGCACCCGAGGAAGCAAGATCCCACCAAGGCAGTTTGTAAGTGTGTGAGAACAGCATTGCTCTTTGCCAGGTAGTGGGCCAAGGTGGCAGTGGTGACCTACTTGGATCCATAGCTGTAGAAATAGCATGGAGGCCACCGTGGCCAGAGTCAGAACAATTATAAAGATGGAAGAAAAGGAGGCAGGGGGAAGATGAGCTCTGTCCAGCATAACTCCCTACCCTGGATTCATGGTGGTCTCTGTGAAACATGAATGTGGTCTCTGACCATGTCTACTCAGCCTTCTGTGTGCTGCAGCTGTGGATATTCATGCCAGAGGAACGACTCTTTACACACCAGAACAGAGAGCAGATAACAGGTCATCCATACCAGTCACACTTCCATTGATGAGGGAAGAAGTCCCTTCTATGAAATAACTCTATTGCCTCTAGACCCCAGGGAAGGCAAAGGCCTCTTCCTCTCAATCCTGACTCAGAAATCACACTTTCTAATATTCTTTTGGGGGAGATACTTCCTAAGACCCCTAAATAATTTTTCTTAGGGCTAGTTAAGTTGGCAAAGAGACTGTTTTCTGGGCAAGGCTCATTTTAAGAGATGATTATGTGATTTTGCATACACATGACCCTGCTCTCTTCCTACTTATTACAATTTCAGTGCGTCAATTGCAGAAGAAACAGCCTGGCATGGAAGAAGGGAACTTGACATGGAGTTTGAGGACCTGGTGAGTCCTGGACCACTCACTGATTCTGGTCAAAATTTTAAAACCTCAGCATGATTTCCATCTACCTGTAACCTTCAGGTAACTGGTGCATCAAAGTTCCATGTACATTATTATTATTAGGACCTCCCAAATGTGACAGCTGGAGCAGTAGCACATGGAAAATGGATACATGCTTGGAAAGATAAATGATGGTGACATGCAGAGTCTGACTAAACCGGTTGTGAAAGGAAAGCCCTGGAAGTTCATAAGGACAGGTTTATGGCCTTAAAGATAACTCCAAATGGTATCAATGTGTTACAGGATATTCCTTGACACTGGTTCTATCTAGTGGGAAAAGACACTCAGGGATTAGAAGAAGGAATATTTAAGAGAGGTAGGACCAAGATTATTAGAGAAAGACATGGAGACAACTACAAGGTACAGGGGCCATTCTACTGAGGACATGTCAATGTAAGCTATCACTAAGAGATCTTTCTTTTTACTAAAACTTCACTCAATTAACAAGCATTTTGAGGCTACCCTTTGTATGTCTAGCTTTAATAGGTAAGGCTGTGTAGTACACAGAGAGAGTAAAAGATATGATTCTCTTGTTCAAAGTGTATAACAGCCAGCTGCCATTTTAAGGTACCATGCCTGGAACAACAAAAGAGAGAAGCAAAACATAACAAAATTTGCACATGTAAATAAAGAGAAAATAGACGATAAGAGATATCTAATATTAAACAGGGCCTTATACTGGACAACGAAAAAAAAAGAGGATAATAATAGATATTATTTATGGAGCACTTACCCTATTGTATAATAGGGTCTATTCTAAGCCCTTTCCTGTGCTAGCTCATTTAATCCTCATAATAATCATAAAAAGAAGAAAGTGAGGCATAGAAATGTTAGGTAACTTGCCCAATGCTACACAGCTATTGAGTGGCATGGAGAAAAACCAAACCCAGCAACTCTGAAGAATAAGTCCACATACTAAGAGATAAGAAACTTGAGGTTTACTAGATAGATGTTACTACAGGTCTTTCTTGTGTTCCCAGAGTCAGGTCCCTGCTCATGAGTCAATGGTTACCTGCTGAAATGACATGAGATAAACTGAATGAGCCGGGAAGAGGCGGGAAAGAAGCAGAAAGATCATCATAGACAGTGGAACAGCAGAAGCAGGAATGAGCAGAACTCTGCCTTTGTTCCCAGGGCAAAGACCAGATGCCATTCAGGGAAGACATCCAGGGGCACAGTTTAGCCTTGTGATGCTACAGAGACGATGGCAGAGTATCAGAAAGCTGGAGCACAGACCAGGGCTCCATAACTCTCATGACCAAGAGTGCGTGACTATGTCATAATGATGCCGTAAGCAACAGACATCCTCTGATCTGGTGACTGGGCTCTGCTCTGCAAATACAATATGCTACTGTAAGGGCTAAAAACATATCTTGGACTCACAGTCCAAATGGCTAAGTCATATGGACTCTGATGTTTCCCAGGAACTCTTGCCATGTTTGGACAAACCAAGAGAATAACTGGGATCCAGCACCCCAGGAAACACCAGCAGCCAGTGAAGCTGAGCGTGTGTCTGACCGCATCTCCTAGGTGAGAGTTACAGCACCACCGCACACCAGGACAATGGCTGAGAAAAACCCTCCATCCATCTTTTCAAGGACATTCAACTCTTCCACCCCCCTCACGTGACCCTTTCTGAGTTCGGCGGCTTTGAGTTTTGTTTCCTCCTCACCCTCCACCCACTTCACACAGCCCATTTTACTTTCCATCTTATGCATACCCCAGGGAAAGAAGCCAACATTCTTTCCAACCGAGAGAGTGGAACTGGCCATCAGGATAAACTTTTTCCATCTAGTAAATGTTCATCTGCTATTTTAACGTTTTAGTCATATCAAATGGCTGCAGCCGCCAATGCCCTCCGGGCAAGAGGCCATATTGATACAATTAGCCTACATACTCTTCCGTTCCTGGAAGTGCCGTTTCTTTACTATTCCTTGAATATCAACAGTTCTTAATTTCCAAAGACAGGACATGTAATTTAACTCCCAAATTCCACAAGGAGGAGAAAATCTGGCCCCCACCCACTCTCATATTCCCAGCAACAGTCCCACAGACTCTGTGTCTTTACAGTTACACCAGGACTGAACTTTTCAATCAATTATATGCTTAGTTGGAGCCAACAGGATTTGTTTCTACCATATCATGTTTTCAGTAATTAGAAAGTAGTTCTCTGGGGCAGAGAAAACTTCAGGCTTGCCAGGAATGAGCTCTGTTGATGACTTTTGAGCCCTATGAAGGATTCCACTGTAACCACCATGACAAAAGAGATCACTTGCCTGACTACAGAGTCAGGCCATTCTTTCAATTTGGACAGCCATTTTGTCTAGCATTCTCCTAAAAGAAATTCCCTTTGAAAACTGGAATTTTTAAATAAGGTTTATAAATCAGATCTGAATTAGGTAGCAATAACTAAAACTTTTATGATTTTCTAAATTTCAAATGCTGGAATCAGTGAAGTAGGATGAGTGCATTTTTCTTACCACATGGTGTGACAGGTCATAAGAAAGGATCAAACAATTCTTGGCTTGGATAAACAGTGGCCTTCCCAGCTCAGACAACGATTATTTGTCAATTCTAGATATTATACTAGGGTAATAATATGCTTGTTATCCATGTTTTCAGATAACCAGTGTTAGATTCACATAGAACTACAAAATCAAGCAAAACTGGCCTTCAGTATCTCTTCCTTTCTATATTTCCCCCTCAACTTTCTGGTATCCTTTCAACTTTCATTTTGAGATTATATCCTATGACTTTCTTCCCTTACCCCTTAGGAAAAGCGCTTTCAGAAAATATTAGAGAATATTAAGGTCTGACATTCTATAAATGTTCTAAGGGAGCAATTTTAAGTGATTGGGATTTTTAAGTCTCTGAATGGAATTCTAAGCACTAGCCATCAGGGGGAGTAGTTGTGATTTTGTGTGGTGACACCTTCCTGGTAGCTTTGGAATCAGCACTTGAGTTTCTTACAACATAGCGTAAGAAACTCCTACATTGCCAAAATGCAGACCTGGGTCATTGGTCACTTGAACAAGGACAAGGTTACAATCATTACTCTTTAACGCTGATATGGAGCATCTCACTGTCCTTTGTGGTTAAGAATGGATTTCCCTGATAATGACTTCTCTTAGATTCTGCTAATTTTCAGGCCTATAAGTCCTGAAAGTCAGTAATAGTCACTGCATAGTACTTGCAGATCTCTGGGGTCAAATTATAAATAAGCAAGGGGTAGATACTAAATTATTCGTAATATTTGAGAAGTTCTGAATATATGGCTTATAAAACTTTAACAGGTAACAATTTAATTGTGCATTGATAAAATTTTTAGTTATAAGGAATGAAAAATATATTTCAGATGTTATTAAATCAGATAGTTATTAGGCTTAGATTCTACGAACTGACTAATAGCTCACAGAATTTAAGATTTATTGAGTACTTCCTATGGGCTAGAAACTATAAGTACTTTACATGTATTAACTCATTTAATCCTCATGGAAACCTTAAGGAAAATATACTATTACTACTTCTAATTAATAAATGAGAGAACCAAAACACAGAGATATTAAGTAATTTGCAGAAGATCACAGGCAAGAATTTGAACCACACAAGTCTGACTCCACAGCCTGAGGTCTTAGAAGTAGCTCCAAAGGTCATATTACTTGTTTTGAAAAGGATTAACTTAGGAATTTATTGAAAAATGTAAGTGGTCAAGTTGGGATGGAAAACCAGCTTTTTTAATTCCCAAATTATAACATATTTTACTAGCCTAGCCCACTGAAAACTAGCCAGGGATTTCTCTTTAATAGCACAAGAGAATCACTTTCTAAAATGGTAAGAACGCCAATCAGCAGTAGATCTAGGATCACATCAGAGCAGGCAGGGAGGACACTGAGAAGGTGACATGATCAACCACGCACTGTGAAGGTCACAGAGGACATACCTAGACACAGCTGCGGCGCTCAGGCCCAAGATCTCCCACTGGGCTCTGCTCCACTAGCCCTCTCCCCTTTTAACCTGTGACCCTGAAATTTGGATGCTGCTTACAGATTTTGATATTGACACAACAATCTGACTTGGTTATTTTTCACTGACTCTGTATCCACCTCATCCGTCCTTCATAGACCTTAATATTGAATCTTGTTTTTTAAAATCCTCTCCCTTTATTTAATGCTTTAGGGAAGACATTCTTGACACTGGACCAAACCTCACTATTATTAACTCAGACTTGAAACACGTCCTCTGGTATGTAACATTATTTAATAGATTTCAACTTCTCAAAACTGGAATTTCTTAAACCTAGTAATGAATCAAGATCATGGAGCTTTTTAAAAATATGGATTCTGAAGAAAACATAACTTTGGGATAGGCAAATATTTCCAAAATAGGAAACGTATAGTATTAATAAAAGGTAAAACATAAAAATTAAGACCTGTCAATCAAAAGTCACTATTAGGGAGTAAAAAAATAAGTCACAGTGTAGAAGAACATATTTTCAACACATACACAAATAAAGGATTCACACAAATTGGTAAGAAGACAGACATCACTAGAAAAAAAGGCAGAAAATTTGATCAGGGTCTTTACAAAGGAAAGATAACCAAATGATAAAAAACAATAAAAAGATTCTCAACATTCATGAGGCAAACTTGAGGTAAAACCATAATGAGATACCACTATTACTTACCAAGACATATAAAATTTAAAAGATTCATATAACGAAACATTAGCAAGTTTGTGGAGGCTTGTTTATTGCTGCAAGTATAAACTGGTAGAACCACTTGGAAAACTATTTGGCAGTATCTGCTAAAACTAAATATATGCATACCATCTGACCAGCAATTCTACTTCAAGGAAAATAACCAACAGAAACACATGCATAATTTTACCAAAAGGCACGCTAGGAATTTTCACGGCATTGCTATCATAACAGACAAAAATTTTTTAAGTTAATCACAAAACAGATGGATAAATAATGGTACACTCATAGAATACTATAAAAAATGAGAATGAACAAACTATCATCACAGGTAAAAAAAACTTAAAAGTCTTGCAAACACAATGTTGAGTGAAAGAAATCAGGGACAATATACAGTGAATGAACCATTTATACAAAAATGAACCATTTATACAAAAGTCATGAACTGGTAAAGCTAATCCATGAAGAGTGGAAGTCAGTATTGTGATTACTTTGGAGAGGTTAATGCCTGGGATGGGGCAAGGGGACAGCTAGTGATGGCTTATCTCTTGTTTTGTGAGACACTAATTACTTGGGTGTACAGACTTTGTGACAATTATTTAAACTATATACATGTGATTTTGTAAACTTTTCTGTGTGTTATATTTTAACAAAAAATTTACCTTAAGGAAGTACATATTGCTGGGGCTTTTTCTCAGACATAGAGAATCAGAAATTCCTGCTTAGAGGCCAGGGAATTTTATTATTAAAATAAAATTATTTAAATTATTAAAAATAAAAATTAAAGAACTAAAAATCAAAGCAGAAATAAATAGCCTAGGGACTAAAAAAGAAACTAAGAGTTGATTTTTTGAAAAGATAAACAAAATGAATAGACATCTAACTGGACTCACCAAGAAAAAAGAGACAGGATGCAAAATAAAGAAATCGGAAATGAAAAAGGAATTATAACTGACACCAGAGAAACACAGTGGATCATAAAAGATTACTATGAACAATTACTATGACAATAAAATGGATAACCTAGAAGAAATAGATAAATTCCTAGAAACATACAATCTACTAAGACTGAATCAGGAAGAAATAGAAAGCATGAACAAACCAATTATCAGTAATAAAATTAAATCTGTAATAAAAAAAATTCTGAACAAACAAAAGTACAGGACTAGACAATTTCACAGGTGAATCTAACCAAACATTTAAAGAATTAATGCCCATTCTTCTCAAATTATTCCAAAAAGTTAAAGAGAAAGGAGTACTTACAAACTCATTCTACAAGGCAAGCATCACTGATACCAAAATCAGACAAGAACACTAGAAAAAGATAAAATTATAGTCCAATATGACTGATGAACATAGATGCAAAAATCCTGAAGAGAATATTAGCAAACTGAATTCAGCAATACATTAAAAGAATTGTACACCATGATCAAGTAGAATTTATCTAAGGGATGCAAAGAGAGTTCAATATCCACAAATCAGTCAATATCACATGCCACATTAATAAACAATAAAAGCCATAAGATCATCTCAATAGATGCAAAAAAATTTTTTGAAAAAAAATCAACATATATTTATAATAAAACTTCTCAACAAACTGAGTATAGAGGGGGAAATACCTCAAAAAATAAAGGTCATATATGATAAAATCACAGCCAACATCATCAGTTCAGTTCAGTTCAATTGCTCAGTCGTGTCCGACTCTGCGACCCCATGAATCACAGCACGCCAGGCCTCCCTGTCCATCACCAACATCATATTCAGCAATAAAAAGAAAAATGAAAGCATTCCCTCTAAGATCAGGAACAAGACAATGCTACTCACTCTTACCAAAACTCCAATACTTTGGCCACCTGATGAGAAGAGCTGACTCATTTGAAAAGACCTTGATGCTGGGAAAAATTGAGGGTTGGAGGAGAAGGGGACGACAGAGGATGAGATGGTTGGATGGCATCACTGACTCGATGGACATGGGTTTGTATAGACTCCAGGAGTTGGTGATGGATAGGGAGGCCTGGCGTGCTGCAGTTCGTGGGGTCGCAAAGAGTCAGACATGACTGAGTGACTGAACTGAACTGAACTTACCACTTTTATTTAACATAGTATTGGAAATCCTAGCCACAACAATCATAAAAGAAAAAGAAATAAAGGATAATCAATTGAATAGGAAAAATTAAAACTGTCACTGTTTGTAAATGATTACATATATATAATGTTAATGACACTACCAATTACTATTAAAACTAATAAATGAATTCAGTAAAGATGCAAGATACAAATACATTTGTATATTTTGTATATACTTTTTATATTTATTTTTTGTATATTTTTGTATATATATTTGTATATACAAGATACAAATATATAGAAATCTGTTGCAGTTGTACACACTAACAGTGAACTATCAGACAGAGAAATTATTAAAACAATTCCATTTATACTTGCATCAAAAAGAATAAAGTACCTAAGAATAAATCTAACTAAGGAGGTAAAAGAAAACTATACCCTAAAAACCATCATAAGATACTGATGAAATAAATTTAAGACAGGACAAATGAATGGAAAGATAAAGTATGTCTATGGATTGGAAAAATCAATATTTTTAAAATGATCATATTTCCCAAGGCAATCTAAAAATGTAATATAATACGTATCAAAATACCAATAGTATTTTTCATAGAACTAAAACAAGTAATTCTAAAATTTATATGGACACATAAAAGTCCCCAAATAGCCAAAACAATCTTGAGAAAGAAGAATAAACCTGGAAGTATCACACTCCCTCATTTAAAATTACAGTTATCAAAATAGTATGGTACTGGGACAAAAACACATACATAGATCAATGGAATAGAATAAAAAGCCCAGAAATAACCCTACACTTGTATGGTCAGTTAATTTGCAACAAAGGGGGCAAGAATATACAATGCGGGAAAAACACTCTCATAAATGGTCTTAGGAAAACTGTACAACTACATTCAAAATAATGAAATTGGACTACTTTTATATATGTATATATACTTTCACATACCATGGCTCAGACAGTAAAGCATCTGTCTACAATGCAGGAGACCCGGGTTCGAGCCCTGGGTTGGGAAGATCCACTGGAGAAGGAAATGGCAATCCACTCCAGTACTATTGCCTGGAAAATCCCATGGACAGATGAGCCTGGTAGGCTACAGTCTATGGGGTCGCAAAGAGTCAGACACGACTGAGCAACTTCACTTTCATTTTCATACTTTCATATATATACTTTCATATATATATATATGTATATATATATATAAACTCAAAACAGTTTTAAAGTCATAAATGTAAGACTTTAAATCATGAAACTTTTAGAAGGAAAAACATTATACTCCATGACATCAGTGTTAGGGGTTTTGTTTTTGGATATATCTTCTCAGATAAGGGAAACAAGCAAAAATGAACAAATGTTACTACATAAAACTAAAAAGCTTTTGCATGGCAAAGGAAACTATCAATAAAACAAAAAAGCTTCCTACTGAATGAGAGAAGATGCTTGCAATAGATACATGTGTTAAGGAGTTAATATCCAAAATATAGAAATAACTCATACAACTCAACATTAAGCAAAAAACAACTCAAAAAATTAGCAGAGGGCCTGAATAAACATTTTTCTAAAGAAGATATACAAATGACCAACAGACACATGAAAAGATGCTTAACATCATTAATTGCCATGGAAATGCAAATCAAAAGCACAATGAAATACCAACGCACAGTTGTCAGAAGGGCTAACATTAAAGAGATAATATATAAGAAGTGTTGGTGAGGATGTAGAGAAAGGGAACCTTGAGCAGTATTGGTAAGAATATAAATTGGTACAGCTACTGTGTGAAAGAGTATGGAGACTGCTCAAAAAAATTAAAGCAAGAACTACTGTGCAATCCAGCGATTTCAATTCTGGGTATTCTTTCAAAGAAAATCAAAACACTAACTCAAAAAGACATCTGAACTATGATGTTCAGATCAGCATTATTCACAATAGCCAATATATGGAAGCAACCTAAGTGTCCACTAATAGATGAGTTGATAAAGATGTGATATACACACACACACATGCGCGCATGCACACACACACACATGCAAACACATACACACAATGTAATATCACTCAGCCATTAAAAAAAATAATAAAATCTTGCCATTTGTGACAACATGGAATAAGTGAAGTCAGACAGAGAAAGACAAATACCATATAATTTCACTTATATATGGAATCTAAAAAACAAATAAAATTTAGAAAAACAGAACGAATGAACAAACATAACAAAACAGAAATAGAATCATGGATACAGAGAACACATAAGTAGTTGCCAGATGGGAGGTTGGTGGAGGTTAATGGAGGGAGGTTAGTGAGGGAAATAGATGGGAGATTGAAAGGTAAAACTTCCAGTTACAAAATAAGTGAGTCACAAGGATGAAAAGTACTTTATGAATGATATAATCAATAATAATGTAATAGCTTTATAAGGTGACTAGACTTGCAAACATTTTCTTAAAAAAAGAAAAAAACATTCCCAGTTATTCTAATAAGCAATTAGTTTTGGGAATGGCCAAGAATAACTCCTGCAGAAGCAAAATACTAAAAATTAGTCAAATACAAAGCAAAATACAAAAAAACTTAAAAATTCTAATGTCAGAAGGTTTATTTCACATTGAGCAACATATCCTAGAAAACAAGTAGACCAAGGAAGAGGACATTTCAGTCACATAAAGTCACATGCCCCTGCCTGGGTGATCAGATGGAGAATCTGGATTCAGTCCAGCAAGAGCCACCTGCCCTCTTTCAAGTGCAGGCTGCAGCTGCAGAGACAATAATACAGCTGTGGAATATCGTCAGAGAGTCCCTTTACCCACATTCTTGTCCTGATGAGTCACTCTGTAAAAAAAAGTATGTAACTGTTGTGTGCTGAATCTCAGCCTCTGAAATCAAGCAGCAAGTTAATTCACTTTAGAGAAGGGGGGAAATCCCTCTCTCCTGCCTTCTGTAATGGAGGTAACCCAGTCCTCAGCCTCCCATGCCCCTCCATGCCAAGTAAGCAGGCTGTGGGTTTCCTGGTAAAGAGAAGTTGTCTTCTTTGGATCAAGCTAGACTGATGTGAATTTTGAAACGTCCAAACAACTTTGCAATGCTCTCCGCTTAACAATGCTATACTATGTTATCCTGACAAAGGGCTATGCAAAGGCTAAAATAAAATCAGTGAGTCTCAATTCTTCCAGTAAATGTTCTTTGGAGATCTCTGATCTAGCTGACTCAATTAAACCATTGTTAGCAAAATCAATTAGGATTTTGTCTTGTATTTGTTCTGTCACCTTGAGGGTTTATTCTTAAAAATGACTGTGTTGAAGAAAATCATCAGGTGACCTCCTCCCTAAAAATCCAAACTGATTTATTTATTTTTTATTGAGTTGCTATTGCCTACTCAACAGCTTCATTTGGATGGCTAACAGGCAGCTCAGATTTAACATGTTCTATACTAAGACTCTTGAGAGTCCCTTGGACTGCAAGGAGATCCAACCAGTCCATTCTGAAGGAGATCAGCCCTGGGATTTTTTTGGAAGGACTGATGCTGAAACTGAAACTCCAATACTTTGGCCAGTGTGAAGAGTAGACTCATTGGAAAAGACCCTAATGCTGGGAGGGATTGGGGGCAGGAGGAGAAGGGGACGACAGAGGATGAGATGGCTGGATGGCATCACTGACTTGATGGACGTGAGTCTGAGTGAACTCTGGGAGTTGGTGATAGACAGGGAGGCCTGGCTTGCTGCGATTCATGGGGTTGCAAAGAGTCGGACACGACTGAGCGACTGAACTGAACTGAACTGAACTGAGGAATAAAGAACAAACCTGAGTCTCTAATACAGCATTAGCCCTTGACAAGACAAATAAGTCACATGTTGGCAAGTTAACTACATTGGTTCCCTTCCATCCAGAAATGGGTATGATTCCCTTGACAGGAATTAATTCATATTCTGGTTATAGGTTTGCATTCCCTGTGTGCTAGGTCTCAGCCAGTACCAACTATTCAAAGAAACAAGAGTTTGACCCACCAACATGGAATCCAGTATCATATGGCAGCAAATTAGGGAATCCATTGTATAGCACAGAGGTTAACAGTAACAAGCTGACCTTGAAATGTGCTTTACTATTGGCTGAACTGAATTAAATCCCAGCACCGCTAATTACTATGCTTGGGACCACAGGCTCCACCAGATTTATCACATGTCACAGTACCCAGAGACATCTGGTTTGATAGAGCTATGGAAGACCTACCTGTCCTTGTGAAGGTGCAACTCTGGAGCCAGCTTAGAGATGAGGAAGACACACATATACCTTAAATCAATCTTCATGCTGCTGCTACTGCTGCTAAGTCGCTTCTGTCATGTCCGACTCTGTGCGACCCCATAGATGGAAGCCCACCAGGCTCCCCCATCCCTGGGATTCTCAAAGCAAGAACACTGGAGTCGGTTGCCATTTCCTTTTCCAATGTGTGAAAGTGAATAGTGAAAGTGAAGTCACTCAGTTGTGTCCGACTCTTAGCGACCCCATGGACTGCAAACTACCAGGCTCCTCTGTCCATGGGATTTTCCAGGCCAGAGTACTGGAGTGGGTTGCCGTTGCCTTCTCCGTTATGTGGTGCCATATTATCAAAAAGGAACATAACACAGATTTGGGAAATAGATCGCAAAAGTAAGAGTAACTCTGCTTCCTTGTCAGTGACCCACTTGAGGAATCTGTGCTTATCATCAATACAACTAAGGTTTTGTGGATATGGAAGTCATGTTTCTCAGAGAAGGGACATTTCTACCAGTGAATGCAAGAGTTTTATTAAGTCTTAAGGTAAAGTTGCTGCTTAGTCACTTTGGGTTCCTTGGTCAAGAGATCAACAGGTTAGGAAAGGAACTGCCACCCTAGTAGATCTAAGTGAAACTGATTAGGGTAGAAATGGATGTCAAGAGCAATAAGTGTCCTGCAGAGGTGCCAGTTGTGAGAAACTTCAAATGGGAACATTTCTTTGCTCTGCAAAAATCAAGTTCCATTTTAGGATGTCTCTTTTTGGAAGGTGAAAGAAAGTTTCATTAACGAAGAACAATAACTTCCATATAATATGTGCTAACTTTGTGTTTGGCACCATGTAAAGCGCTTAACATTCATCTTGTCGTTTACCCATCTCAGCAGCTCTATAAAGTCAGTACTAACATTATGCCCATTGTACAGATGAGAAAGTCAAAGCTTAGCATGTTTCAGAGCTGGGATCCAAACTCAACGCCAACGTTCTTATACTAGGTAGTGCCACTCCCATCACCAGCTTACATCACCTATTCCATTAACAGAAAACTCTCCTCTCTCTGTGGCCTCCTCTCTCTTTCTCTCTCTTCCCAACCCCTTGCACTAGCTTTCCCACTCTCATCTTGCCCTGGCCTTCAACAAGCAACCCCTTAATATGTATACATGTACCTACACATCTATATATTCACTATCATCACGGTGCTCATATTAAAATACACACATATCAAGTTTCAGCACTATAAAGAGATTTGTTCATTTCCAAAGATAGCCACATGAAGAAGGTTTGAAAAATCCTCTGAGAAAAGGCCCAATTCTTTGGATGATAGGAGTGGGATGCTGGGAAAATATCTGTATCCCTAGTAGGAAAACTTAAAAGACATTTCAAAATTCTCTTAGTCATGCATCAAGGACTCTTGAGAAAGACCAGTCACTCTGGCTATTTTTATTACTGAGAAAATTTAAACACTCTTATATTTGTTTTGTGGTTTCCTAGGCTATCTTTTACAGAGGTCATTCTGGATCATAATTAAGAGAGGAAGAGCTACAGTGGAGAATTGATGAAGCAGAGTAACAGCATATTCTCTTTTTCCAGACAAATCCTTGGGTCATTATAGAAAACAAAAAGGAAGGGCCTGGCATTCATTATTGAATGTTTCATTGAATGTCTTTATAGCATAGGCTCTTCTTTGTAACTGTCTAATTCCATCCTCACAAAAATCCTGTCAAGTAGATAATGTTGACTCTCTTTAGTAATGGGCTAAACCAAGATTTAGAGACTTGTCCACACTCATACCGACAGTAGGTGGCAGAGCCGGAATTTGAACCCATATCTCTGGGTTCTTACTGAATCACTGACTAGATTCTAGAGTTTCTTTTCTTAACAACTATTTCTTGTTCTATTTCTTGTTCTTATTAGCCTCTCAATTTTAAAATAGATTTGAGCCAATTGTTTTTATGTGTCTGTCTGGAAGATGTTAAGAATAAAATCAATACTGTGATTGGATCAAAATTGGAGGTCTTGTTTCCCAAAGCAGTAACACTTCTATAAGGGAACAAACCTTAAGGTTTGGCTGTCACCCAGTCCCTTCAGGTTCCTTGGCCAAGGGACCAGCAATCAAGGAAAGGATTCACCACCCTAGTAGGAGTAAATAAACCTGATAGCTGGGGGAAGACAGAACTACTCTGCAACTCTGAAGTCAGGGAAGAACACATTTGGTACCTAAGTGACCCATAGGGCATCAGTTGGTCTTCTTCTGCTCCATTTTGACAGTAAATAGATGAGGACAGCAGAAGAGCATGGCGACCAGGACCTCAACATTACTATTGCCTAAAATAAGATGTATAAAATTGTGGATAGCTAGCAGCACTTGGAACAAGTTATAACTGGGCACAAGAAAGTGCCACAGGAGGACAGAGGACAACCCACAAGTAGCAACTCAGGAATGTTTTCTTCTGACTGTGGATGCCTTTGACAGGTTCCTATGGGCTGTAAGCCATCAGCACGAAACTTGTTTTATACTCCCTGAATTTTGGTCATAAAGATGAGAAGAGGCGGTCAACTCAGAATTCTTTCTGGTATCCCTTGTGATCAGCCTAAAAAATCAGAACAAATGAGACCTCCTGAGTAGATCTGTGGTCTCACATCCCCTGAACTCCCCTATCTAAACAGGGTCCATACTTTTCCCACATTCCAGATTCAGTGATTTATTGCAGAAGCTTGAGAAGCGGCCTGAGGATTTCATTTTCTTGTAAACAAGCAGTCCTTTCTTGACTGTTAAGGTGACAATAGAAGTGCAATGTGAAGCCAGACCTTCTGCCAAATACCTTTTCTAGTGCACCTTTCATAGGATAGCTTAACATTTTTCTCAGACAAATGAATGAGTGAATGAATAAATGAACACTTGCGCTCTCAAACCTGGCCAAGAAGCTTATATCTCAAGTCTCCGAGTTACAAAATAATGGAAAGAGGGGACTCATCATTTCTAGAGAGCTCCTATTAAATAGTTTAATATATTGATTTATTTGATAATTGAATTATCCCTTCACATAAAATATGTGTCTGGTATTTGTCAAGCATGTGTTAGGGGTCAAATATAAATATGTCATAACTGTATCCTCAAGAAATTGAAAACTGAGCGAAACCATGGAATGTAATATTTATAGATAACTGCGATAGAAGGAGAAAGTATGAAATTCTTATTTCTGAACAGGATAGGGATATTATGTAATATATTATATAAAATAGGTGATGGCTAAATAAAAATGAGGAGGAAGGTTATTTCAAGAGAAGAAGCAAAGCATAAAAGTTGTAGTTATGAAACAGAGAATATCTGATGTGGTTATAGCAGAGGGGTCATGAGTATGGATGAGTGGTTGAAAGTGAAGATAGAAAATTAGAAGGGGCTTGGACCCCAATTTTGGTATGGACTTTATATTCTATAGGCAATGGGGATCCATTAGACGTTTCAAACAGGAGTGATTTAATAATACATGTTTCATCTCTTCTGTGTTTCTAATGGTTCTCTTCCTTTCATACTAACCACATTACTACTTACTCCTCTGTCCATGGGGATTCTCCAGGCAAGAATACTGGGGTGGGTTGCCATGCCCTTCTCCAGGGGATCTTCTCAACCCAGGGATCGAACCTAGGTCTCCTATATTGCTGGCAGATTCTTCACCATCTGAGCCACCAGGGAAGCCTTCACATTACTTCTCTAATCTTTATGTTTCTCTTACTGTTGCTTAATTGTGGGCACTCACCTAAGTTGATGCTACTTCTTTCTCCTTTTCTAGTGAATAATTCCTGCCTCATAAATCCAACTGTCACCTCTCTGCTAATAACTTAAATCTTTATCACCTTTCTGCATCTTTCATTCATTTTTAGTCTATTTTTCTCACGATGTAGAAGTCATCTCTATTGGAATGTGGGATGGTTTGGTGAGGTATGAACCTGGTTAGGATGAGCTGAATTCCCCAGACTCCTTTCTGGTATGTTTATTCTTTTTATTTTTTTTACATTTTAACTTTTATTTTGCTTTCAGTAACTTTCATGCACATTCATATTTTCACAAAGTTATAATTATGGCATATTCAAAATTGGGAGTATGAATTAAATGTTTCCCAGAGCTGGCTGAAGAACGTCATAATATTTTAGGGATTGGATTTCAGAATAACACAAATCTGAGTTCAAATCATGATTTCCACTTCTCAGCTTGTGACATTAGGCAAGTTATGCTCCTGATTAGGGTAGGCTACAAGGAGAGCTGAGAGGCAGGCAGGAGGCAGCAGCCATTCTGTTGCGCACATACGTACCTTCTCCAAGTTACTCAACCAAACTATAGTCTAGGTACTGATGAAGGATTTTACACATGTAATTAAGGCCTCTAATCAGTTGATTTGGGGTTTATCAAAAGGGAGATTATCCTGGAGGTGAGGAAAGGAGGCTCACCTAATTCAGTGAAAGCCCTTTAAAGAAGGAATAGGACTTCCCTGAAGATCAGACACACTAGGTAGGCCTGCATGCTCTTCTGTCCCCATGCTCTTCCTGTGGACCTCAAGCTTCAGATGGAGCTCACGATAGTCCTGCCCATTTCTGACCATCCCTTCCCGAATGCGTGCTCTTTGGACTTCAGTCTTGCCCAGCCAGCCCCCATAACTGTGTAAGCCAATTCCACATAATAAGTAAAAAAATACATACTATACATATATGAGACTCATTATATGTTTTATATATAAAATATGCTTTATATATAAATACATTTTATATATGTAAATATGTTATATATGTGTGTGTGTGCGTGTATATATACACACACACACACACACACACACACATATATATATATATATGTTCATGTGTGTAAATAGGGAGGATAGATCTCTCCCTGCTGGTTCTACTTCTTTTCTTTTTTATCTAACTCACAAGACACTATTTTCTGGAATTTGAAAGAAAGGAGGAGGGCAGTTTTGTCATTTTTTTCTTCTCACTTATAGTAGGTAGTAACCCCTAGGTCCCAATAGGTTCCCTTTGAAATCTCTCTCTTCTGCTATTGAAAACCAGCCTCTCCTTGTCTCAAGCTGAGATGATTTTCCTTCTTCCTAAGGTTTTTCTCTCTCAAGTCATATTCTCTTTCAATAGTGTCGACCTAAAGACCTCCTTACATGTTACCATTTATTGCTCTGTTACAAGGGGCACACCAATGCCTAAGGTTAAAATCTAACTTTTTTATGACAGCATTTAATAAGACTTCCAAAAATATTGTCTCATAAGTAACATAGTAAAAGTGATTGTCAGAATACAGTAAGGACTTCTATGCAAGGCAGTCTGAGAAGTAACTTGTAGAGTTAGCTCATTTAACACTCACCAAAACCCACAAAGGGTATACAATTATTATCCGCATTTTATAGGGATAACACTGAGGCAAAGGAAGTTAATTCACTTACTACTTCACCTATCAAGGAAATGGGGCATCTGGGATTTGAATCCAGGTCACCCAACCCTAGCGCACCATCCTCACAGCAGGATCCTCTATGACCCACCTCCCAGAATATTGGAAATAAAAGCAAAAATAAACAAATGGGACCTAATTAAACTTAAAAGCTTCTGCACAACAAAGGAAACTATTAGCAAGGTGAAAAGACAGCCTTCAGAATGGAAGAAAATAATAACAAATGAAGCAACTGACAAACAACTAATCTCAAAAATATACAAGCAACTCCTGCAGCTCAACTCCAGAAAAATAAATGACCCAATCAAAAAATGGGCCAAAGAACTAAATAGACATTTCTCCAAAGAAGACATACAGATGGCTAACAAACACATGAAAAGATGCTCAACATCACTCATTATCAGAGAAATGCAAATCAAAACCACTATGAGGTACCATTCCACACCAGTCAGAATGGCTGCGATCCAAAAGTCTACAAGGAATAAATGCTGGAGAGGGTGTGGAGAAGAGAGAACCCTCTTATACTGTTGATGGGAATGCAAACTAGTACAGCCACTATGGAGAACAGTGTGGAGATTCCTTAAAAAACTGGAAATAGAACTGCCTTATAATCCAGCAATCCTACTGCTGGGCATACACACTGAGGAAACCAGAAGGGAAAGAGACACGTGTACCCCAATGTTCATCACAGCACTGTTTATAACAGCCAGGACATGGAAGCAACCTAGATGTCCATCAGCAGATGAATGGATAAGAAAGTGGTGGTACATATACACAATGGAGTATTACTCAGCCATTAAAAAGAATACATTTGAATCAGTTCTAATGAGGTGGATGAAACTGGAGCCTATTATACAGAGTGAAGTAAGCCAGAAAGAAAAACACCAATACAGTATATTAACACATATATATGGAATTTAGAAAGATGGTAACAATAACCCTGTATACGAGACAGCAAAAGAGACACTGATGTATAGAACAGTCTTATGGACTCTGGGAGAGGGAGAGGGTGGGATGATTTGGGAGAATGGCATTGAAACATGTATAATATCACATATGAAACGAGTCACCAGTCCAGGTTCAATGCACGATACTGTATGCTTGGGGCTGGAGCACTAGGACGACCCAGAGGGATGGTATGGGGAGGGAGGAGGGAGGAGGGTTCAGGATGGGGAACACATGTATACCTGTGGAGAATTCATTTCGGTATTTGGCAAAACCAATACAATGTTGTAAAGTTTAAAAATAAAATAAAATTAAAAAAAAATAAATAAAAGATAAAAAAAAAACTATCCTGAATTCTCACTGTCCCTGAATATGTGACACTCATTTTCTCATCTGTTCATCTATTTTCCTTTCAAATAATACACTTTCTCCTTGCTCTTTACCCATCCAATTCTTGGACCTGATTCAAGTTCTACCATCTCCAAATAATAGCCACTCATTGTTATAAGTCATGCAAACTTCACTCTCAATATCTGCTATATTGATTTGTGTGAATGACTCTTTTCTCCATTTAGAGTATAAAGGATCACATTTACATTTCTTTTATACAGCTAAGAAGCCCTCTACAAAAAGATATTTTATTAGTACAGTCATGCAGTTATGGTGCTGGAGGTAAAAATAGAAAAGTTCCCTCTGTGGGTCAGATTGATTAGTGGAGACCTTGCTGAATAATTTCACAATTCTTTGCCCTTAGAAAATCATTCCAATGCAAACAGGGCTCTGCCACCCTTAACATTTCTCCATGACCTGCGCCAGCATTTTACATTTCTCTGCTTGTGTGTACTTGTTCTGATTTTATTTTGATGGAAAGTATTAAGTAGAGAAAAAGGAAAATTGTCTCTGACAGAAAAACTTGAGATAGAAGTATTCTAATACATTTGTGTTTCTCTAGTGCTTGGTGTCGGAGAAGGCAATGGCACCCCACTCCAGTACTCTTGCCTGGAAAATCCCATGGACAGAGGAGCCTGGTGGGCTGCAGTCCATGGGGTCGCTAAGAGTCGGACACGACTGAGTGACTTCACTTTCACTTTTCACTTTCATGCACTGGAGAAGGAAATGGCAACCCACTCATGTTCTTGCCTGGAGAATCCCAGGGACGGGGGAGCCTGGTGGGCTGCCGTCTATGGGGTCACACAGAGTCGGACACGACTGAAGCGACTTAGCAGCAGCAGCAGCAGCAGCAGCAGCAGCGCTTGGTGTATTAAACAGATTTGTAGATGTTAACTGACTGAATATTTTTCTTTTACTGTTTCTTTGTATGTTCCTCTATTAGAATATTATTGAAGTACCATTAGTTATTTATATCTCCCTTTGAAGAATCATGTCTTAACATTTTTAAGTATCTAGCATAATTTCCCAAAATGGTCATCAGGTGAATGATAGGGGGAAAAATGAAACAGTTTAATTCTATTTCCTGTGAAACCATAATAATCACTGGTTTATTAAATCAGAATATGGTTATTGTTTTTTTTTTCACTCTTTTTATAGTACTTCAGTTACAAATACTCCTCTGAACTACTCATTGAGAAATTTCACTTTGATTTGATTAATGTGAAAGAGATCCTGTGGCAATGGGACTGTTCTATATTTTGACTGTGGAGCTCAATTCAGAAACCTACCCATGTGATAGAATTACATAGGACTAAATGCATGCATAGAGGAGTCTAAGTAAAACTAAGGAAATCTGAACATCTGAGTAAGATCAGTGGATTTTGTCAACATCAATATCTGTTTGATATTTAATGGTAGTTTTGTAGAGGTAATATTTGTAAGATATCACCACTGGGGAAACTAGATAAAGGAAACATGGGAACTTTCTGTGTTATTCTTAAAACTGCATGTGAATCTATAATTATCTCAAAATAAAGCTTTTTTAAAATTACCAATTTCTTTACCAGTGGTTTCATAATGCCTTGAGGTCAGTGCAATCGCCATCAGCGGGATCAATCAGATGCTGTTAACCTTCCAGAATATGTTTTGGATACACAATTTGAAAAAAATGCCCCAAACCTAAAGTGGTACAGAGGGAAAGCTATGATGAAATGACCTTTGGATGGAGTTTTGCTCTTGGAGTTTCTTCTTCTTCTTGCCACTTTCTCTTTTTCACATTTTACTGAATTGCATTGCTGTACACCTTGAGGAAAGTGGGTTATTTAAATCTGATTCTATATTCATTCTCTGTAAGGTTGTAGAGATGTCACTGAAGTTTCCCTTTGTCTTTTGTCAACAAATGAGAAAAATGTTTCCAAATCAGATATTAAAATTCCAAGAGAATGCTTGAAATATGGAGTGGTGTTGATTGCATTTATATAATAATAGCTGTAGTCTTTTGTGTTGTCAATATTGTAACTGTACCAAGAGCTTTCCACACTGTCTGGAACTGGGCAGTTTGTGGAGCTAGAAGCTTTGTGTCAAAGAAACTGTTTTCCTGTGAATTGTCTCCAATTGCATCAAACAGCTCCAGTACATTGGGAATGACCAAGAGAAACCTCAGGAGGATATGTTCACGCTGATGAGACAGTTGCTTTGTTCTCCTAGTGGGGATAAAGGCATAGATCTAGGAATGCCAGTTCATCTGCTGTAAGTCATTAAGTGCAAACAGGGTGATAAATGGGGTTAGTAATAGGAAGAAGTCCCTTCTAAGATGGTCTCAGAAGCCTTCACAGAGAACATGGACCACCACAGAGACCAGACTCTTTCCTACAGAAAAAGGAAGTCTGTGCTTATGTGCCTGTTTGCTTCTCTCTGACCTAGCTGGCTCCTATCAAAGCGAAACTCCTTTCCTTTGAATTTGAGCTGACTTGAACCTGGACTGAATCCCACTATGGTATTTGGGGGAATCCAGAAAGATTCTCCTTTTCCAGTGGAGATCCATATAAGGCAATGGTATCCAGCCTCAAAGGATTGTGGTCAAGGGCAGATGTAGGGCTTCCTGGACTGGACACTGGCCATCATTAATCATGAATCAAGCCTTCATCTCCTAAGGACACTGGCCTTTTCTATATATATAGGTTGTTTAACCAAAGCTATACTTGTGCCCTGGGGAAGGGGAATTGCTTATAGAGCACAGATTTCTCTTCCTGGATTGACCTCTAATTATTAAGCTTTGGAAGAAGTAATTTATTTTTCATGGCACAATTCCTTAAAATTGAATATGTGTGTGTGTGTGTATGTGTGTATATCTCCACATGTTTTAATTCTATCTTTCCATTTATCACTACATTCCTGAGTTTTCCCTTCTTTCACGTTAATTCAATGACATCTCCTCCCTTCTGTTACCACTCACACATTCGTTCCCAGGTATCCTCTGGCTTATATATTTCTTCATCTAAACTTCTTATTAAAAAATCTCTTGGTACTTTCTCTCAGTTCCATTTTCTTGCACACAGCCTCTCACCCAACATCTCTGTGTGCGTCTCTGCTTTTTCTCTCCCATGCACACGCACTTATATGAACTCGCCATATCCCAGTTCACTCTTGGTTCCCTGGGCTGGCACTTAGTCTTTAGTATAGTGTGGCCACTGATTTTCTTGCTACCATGGGTATAACACAAAAGTGGGCTGGGACTAGATGGAAGAGACTAGACTGTGGGAGGACTAAATGACAGAATACTGGGAGGAGGGTCATCTCCTAAGCATCTTCAGTTGGGGGCTAAGGATGTGCTGAGGCAGCAGGAGAGTGTGAAAAGGCAGGTCCAACGTCAGCAGCCTGAACTAGTGATCTGCTGCTACTGCTGCTAAGGCACTTCAGTCGTGTCCGACTCTGTGCGACCCCATACACGGCAGCCCACCAGGCTACCCCGTCCCTGGGATTCTCCAGGCAAGAACACTGGAGTGGGTTGCCATTTCCTTCTCCAATGCATGAAAGTGAAAAGTGAAAGTGAAGTCACTCAGTCGTGTCCGACTCTTCGCAACCCCATGGACTGCAGCCTACCAGGCTCCTCCGTCCATGGGATTTTCCAGGCAAAAGTACTGGAGTGGGGTGCCATTGCCTTCTCCGAACTAGTGATCAGGATGCAGTAAAACTACAGTCAAGGTGGGTGGGGTGTGTGGAGGTGTTGCACTTGGGAGAGTGTTAAAAGAAAGCAGATGAAAAGTTAGAAATGATCATGAATTTGGAACTTATGGGTTATACATTGTGTTCCACATTTTCTGATATTTTTTGTTGAATTTTTACAACAAAACTCTGAAGGAGATGATTGTTATCATGCAGATGAAGAAACTAAGGTTCAGAGAGGTTAGTAATTAACCATATTTGCACACAGTAAGAAGAAATGGAGAAGGTGTTCTTGCCTGGAGAATCCCAGGGACGGGGGAGCCTGGTGGGCTGCCGTCTACCGGGTCGCACAGAGTCGGACACGACCAAAGCAACTTAGCAGTAGCAGTATACAGTAAGTAGAGGATTTATGCCCACTTCTTCTTGGAGCAGCAATTTGAATATATTTGTTTTCATTTTGTGTATTTCTGACCCCATTCCTATTTGGTATGCACCAGAGAAGATGGGAGAAGAGAAATATCATGCATTAGTCTTAGGAGGTGGTCTTCTCTTGACTTCAAAAGAAGCTGCAAAGCCTCTGCTGTTAAGAATGAGGCTGATTGGAAACTCAGGGGCAGAGCTGATACCCGTTCTTAAGCAATGATTGCTCAGTTTTGCTCCTGCCTTCCAGGCACATACTTCATCAAAAACAAAGCACTGTTTAAAAAACAAACAAAAAGCCCTGAGACAAGTCTTTTGTTCACGCTTAGTCATGACTTCTAGGGATGGCAATGACTGGAGGTTGGAGCAAGGATGTGTAGAATGACAGTGAAGCCAGAATATGGAGAAAAGTATAAGTTAGTGATTTCCTATGTTCTTGTGGCAAAGGAAATACAAGCATTGCATTGGAGCTCTCCTTAGTAGGAGTCTAACTCAATCAATGGAAAAACTACCAAACAATTATAATTTGTCCACGTGATGTCAAGGAACTGATTCAAACTATTTTCGACTCAACCTGGCAAAGAAATTCACTGTTCTGGCATCAGAAATAAATCCATTGCCTGTAAGGCAGGGGAGTTGGGGGAAGAATGGATACATGTATATGTATGGCTGAGTCCCTTCTCTATTCACCTGAAATTGTCACAATATTGCTATTCGGTGATATCCCAATAAAAAACAAAAAGTTAAAAAAAAAGAAACAAAACAGGGCTACCAAAAAAAAAAAATTCTACCATTAAGCTGTTTCTATATGTGTGTGTGTGTGTGTGTGTGTGTGTGTGTGTGTTTAAATCCTACCTTTGAGCTAAATTTATGAGACTAAAGTTCAAAACATCAAAAAATGACAGGACAGCTTGTGACCTAGACGTTTGAGTTAGATACAGTGGCTGAATAGAACTTTGTGTCATCTCCCCTGGGGAAAGACTCAGAGTGTTTTGGGCATGGGAAAAGTTGGTATTTGATGAATGAAAGAGAAGGATAGACTGTAAGAGAATGCTTTGTGCCCACCTAATGATCCTCTTCTTCCAAGGCCCATAAATAGACTACAACTGAATTCTAAGTCATGTAAGAATGGTCCTTAATCCCTTTCCTTTCCAGCTTGATGACGATGAGCACTGTGATCTTGGAAGCCAAGTTTTAGAGAGAGGTTACAAGAAGGAAAGAGCCAAGATCCCCAAACCACTACCGAAGAAGAGTCTGTCATCAATCAAAAACTTGTTTTGGATTTTAAGTGAGTAAAAAATAGACTTCTATCATATTTGAGCCATTTCTTTAGAGCAGATATATTTATGTGTTTTATATCAGACATACATATAGAGATTAAGCTCTCAAGTTTAATGTGAGTCCTGGAAAGTAGGAGTCTACAGCAGGAATACCGTCTATAGCACACCTAACTGGTTTTACAGAGTGGTTCTGTCTCATCAGGGATCCATCATAGAAAATTACTACTGAGGTCTTTGGGGCATTTATCACTGTATTCTTTGTGCTTTATGGATACTGCCTTGCTTTAAACACAGAGTAACAAAAAAAAAAAAAAATGTGATCAAATCTCCTCTAGGACACACAGCCTGCTCTCCTTAGGAAGTCATAGATCTCTTGAAGGCCACAGTCAGTTCTCTTGGCAGTTATGTGTTCAACTGAGTTCTCAGGCTACATGTGTTGGAAAGATATTATCCCCAGTAAACCTCAGAGTAAAAACCTAATGCGAATTTGTTCTGCATTTTTGGAAGATGCTTTTCTCTTCCAATACTTCCCTAAAGCTAAGGCCTCCTGGGAAGGCAATCTGCAAAGAATTCATTTCTATCTAGAAAAGAGCTGTCCAGTAGAAATTGTGAGCCACAAATATAATTTTACATTTTATAGTAGTAACTTTTATAAATATGTGAAATTAACATTAATAATATACTCAATTTAACCCAATGCATCCAAAATATTATTTCTACATGTTATCTGCCTATCATTCTTCAAGCATTTTTGATGTAAATTCTGCAAAGAACCTGAAAGGCAAGCAAAATATGGTTGGACAATGTTTGGCATAGCCAGAGTATCTGACAGTGTGGCTTTGGGAAACCTCTCTGAGTCTCTGTTTTCTCAACTCTAAACTGAAGATATTGCTATTATTCTCTAAAGATGTTGTGAGGAATGACAGACATAGTCCCCATAACGGACCTAGTACAGTGCCTGGCAGGATCAAAAAAGCTCTCACATGTCACTTTAAGAAATTTCCTCTTTCAGGCAACAGGGAGCCAGTGAAAACTGAAAATAAAGAGTGATTTGATCAGATTTTCCATATATAAGGCAAATACTAGGAAAAAAGACTGAAAATATTCCATTTTTCTTATAGTTGAGCTTTGTCCCAGAAGGATGTGTTTGCTTCAGAATCTTTTCTTTGCATAAAAAAGAAAAGAATCTTGGCTAAGCTTTGGACTGAATTTTTTTATATACCCAGAGATATCTTTGAATGAATAAGATTGAACATATCATTAGGCACTTCTACATCTTGCATTTAGGAATATAAACTTATCTTAGGATAATGCACACAGTAATATTACAGGTATTAGTTAGAATATAAGTTTATGACTATTTTTGTTGTTGCTTTATCTCCAGTGGGTTTCAATATATTATCCTGGACCTCCTTAATGAGAGATATGATGACTCCAGACCAGATGGTTCTAGCGGCTTTGTCCTTTCAGTCCCATAGTCTCTCTGGGAAACAGTGTAAGATTAAATTGGAAGATAATTGAAAAAGCTGAAATTGATAACTGAAAGACACCGATTAAATGGATTCATTTTCAGAATGATCTTGCCAGGAAAACTCGAGTTGAAACTCTCATTTGCACTTCAGCAAAAATCATAACGAATGAGTATGCCTCTTCATTCGAAAGAGCTTATTCTTTTTCGGACCTTAAACTTGGAGAAGTTTACTAGCTCCAGTGACATATGTCATAAAGTACTAGGGGAATCAGACTCAGAACCTTCTCTATACTGTATGTAGCAACAAGGGACATCCCAAGCCTAAAGCCAAGGATTCACGTGATCTGCTCAATTTATTGACACTGATATGTACAGAAAGGATATAGAAAATGCCAGTTGATCCAGGGAGAATGGGAAATGTGACAATGCGGCTATAAACTAGTTGGAGAGACAGTCCTCATGCATTAATTCACAGACTAATTAAGAACCTGCAACACAATGATAACTGAGTATACTATGCATGGCATTTGTAACTTGTGTGCTTAACTCAATTAGATAAATTTAATGGGATCTTAGAAAACATTGAAAATCTGAAATGTCTGCCCACAGAAAATCAATGAATCCCAGGCAAAGATGTATGAGGACTAAAACAGATCACTAAGATTTTAACTATACAAATTGAGATTAGGCATGTAAAAGAAATGTAAAAGCATGATGTATAGAGTGCTATGTAAACTAGAGGGGTTACTATTAAATAACTCCTTACTGACAGTACTTCACAATGAATGCTTTCCTATGGGAAAAGATTTGAACCATCTGATGTTTTGCATAGTAAACTTTAGCAGAATCTGAGAGTTGGCCAGACTTGAGAAGCCACAGCCCATCATAGGATTCCAACATTTGTTTATAATAGTAAAAGTTTTTGCCTCCATTCTTCTCAGTCAAGGTCTGGTTAAAATGTGAAAGTATACCATCTCTGTCTATTTTAAGCTTCAGACCCCAAAGTTCTTCAGAAAATGAGAGAACTCATTCTGCTACAGTTAATCCTTGAAAAGTAATTTGAAATTGTTCCAAGAACAGAAATGTTCATGTATTCAAAGAGGTAGTTTAATGAAAATAATGATTTAACTTGCCAACATTATGAACACAAGATATTTTCTTATTGCCAGTAGAGGTTTATGAAAATATTCATGTACTTTCTGAAAATGGGGTTTCTAATGGAATCATCATGCTGTCTTGACTCCCAAGGATATCCTGAATGTGAGGATAATTCATATTCATGGTCCATCTGCCTACAACATGAGAGAAATCATTCTAGAACTAAAATAAACTGTCTTTATTCAAAATGGAAATCAGAAACAAAAGTTTACATAATAATACCTATTTCCAATAATTCACCAATTAAAAACTCTAACGCTCAGTCGCTCTTTGCAACCTCATGGACTGTAGCCCACCAGGTTCCTCTGTCCATGGGACTCTCCAGGCAAGAATACTGGAGTGGGTTGCCATTTCCTTCTTCAAAAAACTCTAAACTTCTATGTATAAGATGCCGTCCTTGAAACCAAAGAACTGACCACAAAATACCTGTATTTTCAACTTCATCCTACCTGAAAGATAAAAATTAGGAAACACCACTGTTTTTCTGGTTCTGACCACTAACACTTTGGAGGAACTTCAAACATTTCTCAAATTCCTCCCAGACATTTCTAGAAGTCCCTCAGGTGAGTGGCAGGTGCTTTGTGTACTGAGCGCCTGGGCTACCATGTTTTGCCTGTTCTTCTCCTCCTCTCCAGAGCCAAGTCACGGAGCTAAGGTCTCCCATCTCCACCTGTGCCCAAGGCCCACACAGAAACTGCAAGTCCTCAATATTATAGAAGGCACACCCAGATTCCGGCACTCATGTCAACAGAACCTGAAACTCTCAACATACTTAAGAGATGTCACTAAAACAACTCTCTGTAGTTTTAGCTTGTCTTTATTTTTTTCTAGTTTATCCTAAGTCTCAAGCAAAGCCTGGAGTTGCTGAGAATCTGTGATACAAATAGAGAATCATCACTGCTCTTGGCAAGAATTGGGTATTATCTTAGTTCCTTTTTTATTAGGGCAAGTTCTTTCCCAAGGGTTTTCTTGGTCACTTATGCAAACTGACAGCTAAGGACCCTGATAGTTTGATCTCTAGATAGGTCTGGTTTCTAATGAGAGCACAGTTTCCAACCCAGCTTGGCCCTTATTAACAATACAATCCTACCTGCCTTCAGAGGCCGTGTAGTCTAGATGTGATAGGCACACAGACTGACCAATTATTCCAATGTACTGTACTAAGTGATACAGTGGAAGAATATCATAAAAGTCATTTAACTAAATCTGCAAATTCCTGATGGACTCCCTGGGAGGCAGAATGCCCAATTTGATAGTTGAAGCATGAATGCGTTACATTTTCATTTCACTTTCAATGATGCCAAGTTCTCCTTCCCGATCAAGATGAATTAGAGAAATATGAGAAATTAAAATAGAGCCCCAGGGGCTCCAGTTTCTGGAAAAGGGTTGTGATAGCCATGTAATAGCCTGGGAAAGGCTGACAAAGCCATTTCAGGACAAACTCCTAGTAGCTGCTATGGAGATGATTTCCTCAAATCTTTAGCTGAACAATTCAGGCTGATCTTGAAGTTTAGGGGAGCTCTCTGGACCACTGGCACACTACACTGAGAAGGATACCCATGAAACGCGGGGAGCTTGGTTACAGGACCTCCATGAGTGCAGAGTAACAGAGGACAACAGATGCCACATATTTTCTCTCCCTAATTTCTGAATAAGTTTCAAATCACATATTTTCTATGAGATTTGTTGGCCAAATTTTGTCTCTAATATTTCCCCAAGACTTGCTTCAACAATTGATTCAATAGTCAGCAACAAACTCAAGGCCCAAGTAGTTTTATTTGGGAAATCTGGAAATCATTTATAGTTTTTTAAGCTCTGAAAGAAATATATAGCCTAAAGGAGACAGTTGCTGGTATTTGATGGAGTTGATCTTTATTTCAGAGGTAATCCAGTTAAAAACAAATGGTATAGTGACCCCCGGAAATATAACTACATATAAATATATTTTTCTATGAGCAGTTCTAAAGTGAATATTCTCAAACATTTTTCCTTCTGGGAGGATTAGACTGAGTTTGGGTTCCATCCACATAGGATTGAGGAGGAAGGTTTGAAGTATGGAGCTCAGGCTTGGTCTAAGACATGAATACATGACTATGTCTCTAAAACTCAATATGAAACACTTGTGGAGGCGAATCTTCAGAAGCAAAACTAAGGAACAAAGCACTGTGGACCCTTTGGTACATCTCCAAACTGAGCTTTACCCTGGTTTTCACTAGAATTCTGGTTCTTGTTTTTACCTTTTAAAAATTACACATGCACACACAATATCATTCACACAGAGCCTGACAGAGCAGTGAGCAATGTCTAGTCTAGTCTCCAAAAGGCATTCTGTTAGAAACAGACAGAGGCAATCCAGCTCAGGAAACAGCATATAGAGAAGTCACTGTGTTAGTCGACTCAGCCTCCTGGGACCATTCCATTGCTCAGGAAGAGGTGGCAGAGAAAAGAGAGGGTGCCCACGAGATGGAAGGCTCATTATTCTACTTTTTTTGCAAGATCATCACTCTCAGTGTTGCAAGAGTATGGTTTGACATGAGCTGCCCATCCATTAGTCACCTCCTGTTAGCTGTCACCCAGCTCACGGAATGGAAAGAACACTAGGGCACTGGGTCTAAATTGGCTGAGGGGATAGGAAACATGGAATGGTCATAAGTGGAAAGTATTCGGGTTCAAAACAAGTTTGTAGGGGGAAACCATACAGGAATCTGTGTGAGGCAGCCTACAAATGTTGACATAGAAAGCAGCAAAGTTGGGGGGAAAGAAGCCAAAGAAGTCCAAGCTCACGGATACCTTCAAATCTAAAGAGGAATTTCAGCAATTAACTGTTTAGCAAGTGTCTGGGGGGCCAGGAGTGGGAAGTTTTATAGTCCTAGTTAGGAAATAGATATAGAGGATTTCTAATCTGCAGAATGAAAAATTAAAACTGCAATAGTAAGGTCATGTTAAACAAGATATTTTGAACTTATATCTAAGGAATAAATCAAAATAAAGTATAACAGCTATGAAGTGTTTCTTTGAACTAAGACCCTATGGTTTCATTCTTGTTTCCTTTATTTTACTCCTGAAATCAAAGGGGTGATTTTTCTTCTCAAGTCAGAAAGAAACAAAGATAAATAACAGAGAAATACACGAGAGAGAAAATGTGCTATGGAGATGTTTTTAAAAACAGGGCAAAGGAAGAGAAAACTCTCTCCTAATAAATTGCTCTAAAGAAATGTCATCATAATATTGTAATAAAAACAGATGTCTTTTTAAAGTTCTGGCTTGGAATAATTAGCATAATGGTTAACATTTGATATGTCAAAACAAACTAAAGGGGTAGGTACTACTTTGGTCCCCTTTCACAAGGAGGAAAGTGAAGTTAAACAACCTCCTTGGGATCACACAGCTCATAAAGAAGTAGCTGGGCTTTGAACCCAGGTCTATCTCACCTAAAAGTACATGCAATTAACCAGAAGCATAAAGATTCACTCAAAGTCAATGCCTCTTAGTTTCATTTGAACTGTCCTGAACATGCCTTAGCAATGATATAATAACATTTTGGGAAACACAATGAAGAAAAGTTTTTGCTGAAATTGCAAAACCACCTTCCTACATGAGATAACATTTTAAATCTTTGAGGCACTGGCTGCTAGAAGTGATGCTCATTAATGAATGATGGGTGGGACACTATGCCAGCCAAGCAAATGTCACTCTCCTGCCTAATACCCCAGTACTCTGTGACAACACTCGTAACCTTCACTCCAGGGCTTGACACAGCATGGGCTGCATAGTAGATGTACAATACACACTTTGTTTTCAGCAGTTATTTTTGAACTGAAATCTTCCATTAAGTCATGACTATTATAACGGTTTCATGGAGGTCAGGCTACCCTTGAGCCAGTACTTAATGGAAGATTTCAAGGGTAGCCTGACCTCCATGAAACCGTTATAATAGTCATGACAGTCACACCTGTCTCAGGTCATTTAGGCTCTTTCCCACTTGGCCCTTTGCTAGCTCTAACTTATCTCACAAAGCTTAACTAAGAATTACATGAGATTCATGTAAATAAAAATGTTCTGGAAGATACAAATTTCTATGTTAATTTAAGCATTATTATTAACACTGTCTCTATCGTCACACCCTTGGTAGTGATACTTGTGAATCTATATTAAACATCCATTGAGGCATACTGTGGCTAAACAAATAACACTTGATTTAATTTCCCAACAACATGCATAGGTAGTTCACTCGGCCCTGCCTTCATCAATAGAGAATGTAAAAAGTAGAGAACGTGTGAAAGGTTAGCTGCAATATAACAAACTTTGAAGTCTCTGGTTGTTAACAACCAAGACCTACTTATGAAAATAGGTTGCATAAGCAAGACTTCCTCCTGTGGATTGTCCTTGGGACTGGTCTTTCTGTTTATCCTATTTAGTATTCTCCTCCAACTCTATGGTAGAGTTAGAGTTCCAGATTTTTGAAGTTAGAGTCTCCAGATCTTTGAAGTTAGGTATGGCTAAGAGGCCAATGAAACCAACAGGTACCAGGACAGGAAGAGGCACAAAGTGAGTGGAAGTTGCATGTGTCACATCAGGTGAAAACCTCAAGAGCCACTGTGTGGATTTCCACTGTGCTGACCACTGTCAAAATGATAGATGATGCTCCATAGTGCAGAGCCGCCATGAGCCTGTGCCCCTGACGTTTAGCAGGTAGAGAAGAACCCCCAGTTGGCCATAATGATCTAAAGCACAGGTGAGGAGAAAGTCTTGGTTGTTTATCACCAGAGGCTTAAGGGTTTGTTATATTACAGCTAACCTAGTCTCTCCTGAATGATATAAAAATCCAGCTGTTTTCTGGACATGGTCACTGTTGGGATGGAACAATAGGAAACCAGAAAGGTGGTTGGATCTCATTAGGGATAATATAAGCTTTTCTCAAGCTTCCCTTAGGAATATTGCACCAAATGAAAATGAGGACCCTTCAGGAAACCTAAACGCATATTGCAAACAAGGATAGACAAGTGCTTTACAAATTATAAATCACTCTGCAAATACTAGTTACAACAATATGTCTGCCTCACGCACAACTGTAGCCATGATAATGTTTTCCTATTTTGTAAGTCCATAATATTTACTCAGCTCCCACTAAAGAAATGTACTCATTTACACTGTATGTGGACAATGCAGAGATCAGAGACAACTTTGCTAATCTATGTGGCAAGCCAAATACATGTGGGGAACACTAAGGTCACTTGGCAGAGTACGTACAGTTTTAAATGAGTGCTTCTCTGTTACCCTTTTTACTATTCATAACCTCCAGAAATATTATAGGAGAGGCAAGCTCTACTCCCTCTACAGCATGAGCACAGCAAGAGGACTACAACGTGGGGTTAGTGGTTTGCTTACGAATGGACAGAGCTGCCACTGGGCAAGTCTCACTGCCGCCTCCCTTTGCTCCTCTTGGCACCAGGACAGGGAGAGGCGCACAGGCTCTGTAATTGTTTTGTTTATGCCAACCCTTTTATGACGAATAAACTTGAGGCTTAGAAACATATTGTTAGCTTGGAATGCTACATTTTTAAAAACTTCCTGATCCTCACATCTACAAGATTAAGAAATTGAGAGAATACTTTCTAAATGGCAATGAAGCTTACTAAAAAATATTAAATTTTTAAGTCCTTAAAATTTGAGAAAAGATAAGCAATGATAATATAAATGCTCCTTCTTACCACCTAGAGGGAAAAGGCTTGCTTGGCATGGCTAGCTGTGGTTAGAAAGAACAGCCACATTAGATTGTGGTTCTTACCTATGGTTTCTGGCAAAAATAAAGTCTGGACTTCGCCTCTGGAGGCAGAAGTTGGAACTTGGTCTTTAATTTCTGGTCAGTTCCTATTGCTACCAAACAAGGAGAAGCAAGATTTCCTCCTGTGGGTTGCTCTTGGGACTGGCCTTTCTGTTTATCCTGTTTAAGGAATCTCCTCTATAATAAGTTTTCAGAGTTTCTTGCATGCTGTGAGCTGTTTCTCAAACAAACACACCTTTCCTACAGAGCACAAGGCAAAGGGTCTCTAGATAAGGTACAGTCATACTGCATGCTGTCAGAGTCCAAGCTCGTCAAGCTTAAAATGATGCCCCTGGCTGAGTCTCATCTCAGGCCAGTCCCACTTTCTCATAGTCATTCATCTAGGAGGAACGTACCCTCCCTGATTTTCCAACCATTCTCCTCCTGACAGTAAGCTTTCATAGTACCATCCACCCTCTTCATTTCCTGATCCAAATCATTCCTTCCTTTGTTTACTTTTCTCTGGTTCTCTCTTGAGCTGATTTTATTTCACTCTATTCCATTCCATCATGTGCCCTGATGCATGCACAAGGTAAAGTCCATGTAGACAAAGTGATTGCATTTCTCTAAGAAATTTCAACTGAAAAGTTCTACCTGGAATGGGTAGAATTAGGAATGAAATTATGCAGACATGCCACACCCTTTTCCTGAGATGCACTAATGATTCCTGGAAATATTTTGCCTACTTATACCTTTCTTTTTTTCCCAGAAGGATTCAGGGCAGCATCTTTGACAATAAAACGCATTCCTTCTTTGAAGTCTGCTGCTGCTAAGTCGCTTCAGTCGTGTCCGACTCTGTGCGACCCCATAGACGGCAGCTCACCAGGCTCCCCTGTCCCTGGGATTCTCCAGGCAAGAACACTGGAGTGGGTTGCCATTTCCTTCTCCAACGCATGAAAGTGAAAAGTGAAAGTGAAGTCGCTCAGTCGTGTCCGACTCTTAGCGACCCCATGGACTGCAGCCCACCAGGGTCCTCCGTCCATGGGATTTTCCAGGCAAGAGTACTGGATCTTTGAAGTCTAGGGTAGCTTATATTGCTGACATTTGTGAAAAGAAGTAGCAGTTCTTACATTAGTAAGGCACCCTTCCAATCATATGTTATCATATAGCAAAGAATTAATATTTAACTTCAAAATGCTCCTGAAAACTTGTGTGAGTGACTTTGTTCTGGAAAAATGATCTGTATCTCAATCTATATCAGATTTTGAAAATTACCACATGTAAATGCTAAGTAAAATAAGAAAAGGAAGATTCTAGAGAGATGCAGATGGGAGAGAGAGACAGGGTGACTGCTGCAGAAAATACACTTTGTCTAAGGTTGTCTGAAGTTCTAGATTATTAAGACTGTCTGAATTCTGGTTGTTTCCTTGCCACTTAGCTTGGAAAGGCTTGTTGAGATGTCCACAGATCCATGTTGAATAAATATATCCCAAGGCTGGCTTCAGTGAAGCCAGGAACTCAGGTGTGTAGCTTTCAACTATTTAGTAAATGAAAAGTGTTGAACCCGCTTGAGAGTAAAGATCACTGGGATCAGTTTTTCTTGCTCCTTTGGGAGAATTAAACCAAAGTACTTGATAAAACCACAACTGACTGACTTTCTTTCTGGTTTAGAACATGGATACCTCATTCCCAGAGTGCATCCAGTCATCCCTCAGTTGGACATAACATTTGACATTGCAAGCTCATTTAGCCACCATGAATTTCTCCGAAACCCTTAAGTAGAGACAACACCAGCAGGGAAAGTACCATAACACCCTTGTCAGCACTGGAAGAGATCTGGGAGTTTTTATCATTGCCTATTTTTTTCTTTCCCACATGTGATCACTGACTAGAGGTGAAATAAATACTTCTTAGGGTGGAGCAAGAGGCATGTCTAAGGATGCTTTTCCCTACAATTTTGTCTTTTATTTACTTTTTATAGATCTGCAGCCAGCTCAGAGGACTTCAGGGACCTTGAGACTAGAGCACAAGATCTTGACATACCTCAAATAAAGGCAAAGGCAGTGAGTAATCTCAGCTCAGCACAGCTGAGAAGACAGGGGTCAAGCCTGGAAGTCATTAGATGAAAAGCTCAGAGCAAAAATTAAAATGAAAATATTGGCAGCTGGCATACGACCAAAACCTCAGTAATTCATTCCTTGGGTCCTCTCTCTTTCCAGATCATCAGCTCTCACTCTGTATTCAGAGTTACAAAAGGACCCTCCTTTATGCAGAGATCATATGAAATCCTGGTACTTTCCAGAGTAGAGTGTCATTCACCCTTATCTACATTATCTTTGGGATACCTTCTGATGCCATGCAAGCCCTAGCGATGCCTCAGTCTAGCCTACGCAGGTCATGGTCCAAGGAATGAGACCCACTGAGGTCCCTCAAAAACCTCACTTAAGGGCTACATACTTATAACATACAAATCTCAAGATTTATATCAAAGCCATTTATTAGCTCTGTGTGCAAATAAGTCAGGGCTCCCCAGGTGAATCAATTGGAGATAGGAATACCAGACTGCCTTACCTACCTCCTGATAAATCTGTATGCAGGTCAAGAAGCAACAGTTAAAACTGGACATGGAACAATGGACTGGTTCCAAATCAGGAAAGGAGTATGTCAAGGCTGTATATTGTCACCCTGCTTATTTAACTTATATGCAGAGAACATCATGTGAAATGCCGGACTGGATGACTGACAAGCTGGAATCAAGATTGCCAGGAGAAATATCAATAACCTCAGATATGCAGATGATACCACCCTTATGGCATAAAGCAAAGAGGAACTAAAGAGCCTCTTGATGAAAGTGAAACAGGAGAGTGAAAAAGCTGGCCTAAAACTCAACATTCAAAAAACGAAGATCATGGCATCCAGGTCCATCTCTTCATGGCAAACAAATGGGGAAACAATGGACATAGTGAGCAACTTTATTTTCTTGGGCTCCAAAATCATTGCAGATGGTGACTGCAGCCATGAAATTAAAAGATCTTTGATCCTTGGAAGAAAAGCTATGACCAACCTAGACAGCATATTAAAAAATAGAGACATTACTTTGCTTCCAAAGGTCCGTCTAGTTAAAGCTATGGTTTTTCCAGTAGTCATGTATGGATGTGAGAGTTGGGCCGTAAAGAAAGCTGAGCACCAAAGAGTTGATGCTTTTGAACTGTGGTGTTGGAGAAGACTCTTGAGAGTCCCTTGGACTGCAAGGAGATGAAACCAATCCATCCTAAAGGAAATCAGTCCTGAATACTCATTGGAAGCACTGATGCTGAAGCTCCAATACTTTGGCTACCTGATGCAAAGAAATGACTCATTGGAAAAGACCCTGATGCTGGAAAAGATTGAAGACAGGAGAAGAAAGAGATGACAGAGGATGAGACAGTTGGATAGCATCACTGACTCAATGGACATGAGTTTGAGCAAGCTCCGGGAGTTGGTGATGGACAGAGAGGCCTAGTGAGCTGTGGTCCATGGGGTCTCAAAGAGTCAGACATGACCGAGTGACTGAACAGAACTCCCAGTTGACTCAGTGGTAAAGAATCTGCCTGCCAATGCAGGAGACATGGGTTCGATCCCTAGGTTGGGAAGACCCCCTGGAGAAGGAAATGGCAACGCACTCCAGTATTCTTGCCTGGGAAATTCCATGGACAGGGTTGGACACAACTTAGTGACTAAATAGCCACCTCAGCAGCAGTTGTGCAAATAAGTCACCATCCAGAGCAAGGAAATCCCAATGAGAACCAATAAGAGAGGTTGTTTAAACTATCTGCAAAGAGTTAGTGAAGGTTGAGCAAGGATAAAGGGAAGTTTCCCTATTAGGACATGGAGGGGGGAAAGGGAAATTCCCTAAATTAAAAAAAAAAAAAAAAGAAACAGCTCTAAAAAGACTGGCCAGTGTGAGCTGACGCTGAAGCCGACACACAAACACTAAAAAATGGCAAACTCTTATTCCCAGAGGCCAGCTGGTGCCTGAGACCCAGCACTGGGGTTATTAGGCCGTAGCTGGAGCTCCCCTGGCTCTGCTTCTCTCCCCAAAGGTCTCTTGCTACCCAATAGGCCAATAGTTGCTAAATCCAACAGAACAAGATAAATTATGTCATCTTTCTCTCTGGGATTTTATGACTAGAGAAGATTTGTAGAGACCTCACAAGGGATACTCTCAAATTAAACACTAGATTGACATCCACTCTTTTATAATTTTATACATTATCTCCTAAGTAGAATTCACCTGATTTTCAGGGAAAAGAGAGATGGCCTGAAAAATACTCAAAGACATGATGCAGTTAATAAGTGCTAAAAGTTTCAGCCTACACATTCCTTTTTAAATGAAGATTCCAGTGCAGCTGAAATAGGATGATTCCATTCTAACACATGTAAAGATATTTATCATAGTTGGCAGAACAGAATTGCTTCTTCTCCATGAAATTATTTCATTCCTCTCTCAATGTTCATAAAAGTTGGATCTTTAAAAGGCTAAACTATAAAATATTGTCCCACAGCTGCACACCCAAAATAAGTCATCAAAATTCAAATGGAAACACACTGCCCCAGCTTGTTCATTGTAGTGACTAAAGATATAACTAGCTGTAGCTGATGGTATCTGACACTAAAATATTACCCATCTAATACATAGCATCAGTGGGGTACTAACTAGTACCACCTTTCTGGAGCTGATTACATGCAGCTCTTTCCAATTCTGCATTTGGTGATCCAACTTGGCAGTTTGAAATTGGCCATGATCAGAGTTTTTAGACAAAGAAATTGGCAAAATCCACAAATCATAAGTTTTCTGCCCTCTAGCCCTCCCCCCAAGCCAGCTATTAAACATATACCAACATGCCATGGCACAGCCTTCTACTTTAATCATAGCTGAGCCTAATTTTTAAAAAGCAATCACATTTATCTGTTGTTGCTATTGTACCAACTCATACGTTGATAAGAAGATAGGTACTAGCAACAAGATTGCAATTCAGAGAAGGCATGGAGATAGGAGGATTCTCTTGTGGGTGACATAGAGTTATCCCTCAGTTTACTGGCAACAGCTAGCTGGTACCCTAGACTCATCAGCCAGCAAGTGAGAGTCTATGCCCAGATGCAACTTCTCCCAGATCTGAGGTCTTAAGATCTCTAGATGGTAGGCAGCTGGCATTTTCAGAACTTCCCTTTAAACAGCTGGAGCTCAATCTCAGGTTGCCAGAGGCTGAAGCCCAGATCCTCGTGTGTCCAGCTGTGCTCCAGTCCTTCTGCAGAGAGCATCTCTTATATGCAGAAGCCAAGAGGACAGGAACCCATGCATGCACTGGCCCTTCTGCCAGCCTATATCAAATAATGCTGTTTACCTAGAGTTTTTGCATAATGATGGGGAAACAGACACAAGGGTCCTGTAAAACCACAATTCATCCACAGAGTCTACATGGTCTATGTAAATGGTCTATACGGTTTCCATGTAAATAGATCTACCTTCCTATTTACATAGAAATCTACCTGTAAAGAAATCACCTACAGACATAGCCTTCTTTTAAATTCTATTTGCCACCCCTTTTTCTCCCCAACCTAGCAGTACCTACAACATTGTTAACCAAGGTTAACTCTCTCTAATAAAAGAGTAAATGAACATTCTTATATGACAGCTTTCAATAAGCAAAAGGAAAAAATTTTAATGTAGGGCCCTGGGGTTAAAATAAACAAAAAAGGAAATGGATTCTAGTATTTGCCTGTAACACATTATGAGTTGGCAGAGGACAAACAACATTTTCTGTTCATGCAAAATAAGCATAGTGAGGAATCTCTTTGTAAGTGAAGACCAAAGTAATCTAGGCTTTTGGTGTTACCAACACGTCCTTCATTTTTTTTTTTTTTTTTTGCAAATAACACAACCACCCTGCCCCTGACACACACACCACAAACTCACAACCAAAGTTAAGAGAGATTTAAAAAAAATGATGCAGATGTGAATTGTCATATCAGTTATTTTGTATGTAAAAATCTGTATTTGAAAAGAGAGATTAAAAAGAAAAAATATAAAACAGAATTAATAAACTCCTGGAGTTCGGCCACAAAATATGATTGAGATTAGGAGAAGGGTGAAGCTGTGGTCAAGCTGTTGATGCAAAAGCTCTGCTTGCCTGTAACCAGATGTGAATCATAACATCTCCATGGAGATGAGTGGGCAAATGACCAATGGTATATTCATGTCCACATTTAGAGGGTGAGAATTTCAATGGTTTATTGATTCCAAGTCAGGGGTTAAACAAGGAATTTTATCTAACATGAAACTCTTATGGACTCTCTAAATAATGCAGCCTGACTTTTTATTAGGCTGATCTCAAAAGGCTTCTTTATTTCTCTATAGCAGATGGTTCCCTAGTCTTTACTTCATTGTGATGCTACCTTCTTACTCAGGAAGTGAGAATTATACCTCTAAACCTAAAAGCTAGCTTGCTATGCACAGTGTTTCAACATGGACCATTTCTTGTCCCACTGATTTTATGTCATAATTATTGTTACTGGTCTTCATTTATAAGTACTCAATTGGAAGTGAGATGATTGCACTTGACAACCTTTTAAATTTTATTATTTGTGAGAAAGTATAATAAATGCTTCCCTGGTGGCTCAGGTGGTAAAGAATCTGCCTGCAATGCAGGAGACCCAGTTTGACACCTGGATAGGGAAGATCCCCTGGAGGAGGAAATGGCAACCCACTCCAGTATTCTTGCCTGGAAAATTCCATGGACAGAGGAGCCTGGAAGGCTACAGTCCATGTGGTCACAGATAGTCAGAAACAACTGAGCGACTAACACACACATAATAATAAATGCAACTGGGAATATTATTTAATTATTTCAGTTCAGTTCAGTTGCTTGGTCGTGTCCGACTCTTTGCAACCCTGTGAATTGCAGCACACCAGGCCTCCCTGTCCATCACCAACTTCCGGAGTTCATTCAAACTCATGTCCATCGAGTTGGTGATGCCATCCAGCCATCTCATCCTCCGTCGTCCCCTTCTCCTCCTGCCCCCAATCCCTCCCAGCATCAGAGTCTTTTCCAATGGGTCAACTCTTCGCATCAGGTGGGCAAAGTATTGGAGTTTCAGCTTTAGCATCAGTCCTTCCAAAGAACACCCAGGACTGATCTCCTTTAGAATGGACTGCGTGGATCTCTTTGCAGTTCAAGGGACTCTCAAGAGTCTTCTCCAACACCACAGTTCAAAAGCATCAATTCTTCAGTGCTCAGCTTTCTTCACAGTCCAACTCTCACATCCAACATGACCACTGGAAAAACCATAGCCTTGACTAGACGGACCTTTGTTGGCAAAGTAATGTCTCTGCTTTCGAATATGCTATCTAGGTTGGTCATAACTTTCCTTCCAAGGAGTGTCTTTTAATTTCATGGCTGCAGTCACCATCTGCAGTGATTTCGGAGCCGCAAAAAATAAAGTCTGACACTGTTTCCACTGTTTCCCTATCTATTTCCCATGAAGTGATGGAACCGGATGCCATGATCTTAGTTTTCTGATTGTTGAGCTTAAAGCAAACTTTTTCACTCTCCTCTTTCACTTTAATCAAGAGGCTTTGTAGTTCCTCTTCCCTTTCTGCCATAAGGGTTGTGTCATCTGCATATCTGAGGTTATTGAGATTTCTCCCAGCAATCTTGATTCCAGCTTGTGTTTCATCCAGCCCAGTGTTTTTCATGATGTACTCTGCATAGAAGTTAAATAAGCAGGGTGACAATATACAGCCTTGACGTACTCCTTTTCCTATTTGGAACCAGTCTGTTGTTCCATGTCCAGTTCTAACTGTTGCTTCCTGATCTGCATATAGGTTTCTTAAGAGGCAGGTCAGGTAGTCTGTTATTCCCATCTCTTTCAGAATTTTCCACAGTTTATTGTGATCCACACAGTCAAAGGCTTTAGCATAGTCAATAAAGCAGAAATAGATGTTTTTCTGGAACTCTCTTCCTTTTTCCATGATCTGGTGGATGTTGGCAATTTGATCTCTGGTTCCTCTGCCTTTTCTAAAACCAGCTTGAACATCTGGAAGTTCACGGTTCACGTATTGCTGAAGCCTGGCTTGGAGAATTTTGAGCATTACTTTACTAGCGTGTGAGATGAGTGCAATTGTGTGGTAGTTTGAGCATTCTTTGGCATTGCCTTTCTTTGGGATTGGAATGAAACTGACCTTTTCCATTCCTGTGGCCATTGCTGAGTTTTCCAAATTTGCTGGCATATTGAGTGCAGCACTTTCACAGCATCATCTTTCAGGATTTGATATTTACTTGGTATTAATTAATACCTTTAATTAATTCCAAGTATTACTTGGTATAATACAAGTAATACAAAGTATTATATTAATACCAAGTAAAACTAGGTGTCAGACAAGAAAGACAAAACCTCAAAATCCTAGCATGTCACATATGGGTCTTGAGTGTCTTCTAATTTAAGACACATCATGAAGATAATGCAAATGATTGTTAAGGAACATGGGAGTTGATATTTTAAGGTGGAAATTATGAGGATCTTTGAGCAAGGGTGGAACTGAGATTAAGGCTAAAAGTGCTAAGCGATGAGATCCTGCACAGGGAAAGAAGCTACCCTCTCTTTTCTCCTCCATTTTTCTCTTTGTAACTAAAATCTTCAGAATGTTCAAAATTGTGTTAAGGGGTATTTTGAGATGGGCATTCTCATGTAATGCTCATGACACAATAAAATGGTACTTTTAAGGGAGGCAATTTGGCAAAATAAACCAAGAACTTTAAAAATGCTCAATTCTTTGTCCCAGTATTTCTCTATTAAGAATTAGTCATGATATCAAACAAAACAAAACACCATAAATTTCCAAGTACAAGGGAATGATTAAATAAAGACATATAAGTAAGAATAAAATAGTGCATTTTTACAAAAATGTTTTTTATGGAATATGTAATGTATTGAGAATATATTTACAATAGTCTATCAAATGAAAAGACTGATACTACATTGCATATACATTATGTCCTCAATGTATACATATACACACAAAAATACACAGACAGATACAGTAGACAAAACACTGAGAAGAAATTTGCCAGAGTATTTAAAGTGGTTATTTCAGGATGGGAGAGGGGAATAATGATGAATTGTATTTAGTCTATTTATATTGCATTATATTTTCCAGTGGTTTACTCTGAGCACTAGTTACTTTTTCCATATTTACATTTTTAATGGCAAAAAATGATATAGAAAAACTATATAAACATTAAGAAATATACAAATGTATGAAGTAAAGGGGGCTTCCCTGGTAGCTCAGCTGGTAAAGAATCCTCCTGCAGTGCACAAGATCCCGTTTCAATTCCTGGGTCGGGAAGATCCCATGGAGAAGGGATATTCTACCCACTCCAGTATTCTTGGGCTTCCCCTTGGTGACTCAGATGGTAAAGAATCTTCCTGCAGTGCAGGAGACCTGGGTTTGATCTCTGGGGTGGGAAGATCCCCTGGAGGAGGGCATGGCAATCCACTCCAATATTCTTGCCTGGAGAATCTCCATGGACAGAGGAGCCTGGTGGGCTACAGCCCATGGGGTCGAAAAGAGTTGGACATGACTGAGCCAACAAGCACAGCACAGCATGAAGTAAAAGATGGAGATCCTTTTCGTATTTATTCTCCAGATGTGCCTGCTTAACAACAGGAAAAGTTTAATAGAGTTTATCTTTCCAGACTGTTTATGTCTATATGTATATACAAAAGTATACACATATATGTACTTATATAATTATTTCATTAAAATATAACAATTATTTATTTTACATTGAATAAAATACTTAGGATATTTCCTTGTTGTCATAGGGAAATATATCATCTTTAATTTACTTTAGTTTTTAGAGCTGTCTTAGAGTCACAGCAAAATTGAGCAGAAAGTACAGAGGTCCCATGCACAATATCTCTGCCATCTCCTCCACTGCAAAGAGCTTCCCCCTATCAACATTACACATCAAAATGGTATATTTGTTACAATCAATGAAACTATATCGACACACCACCACCCAAAGTCGAGCGGTCATGTTCAGATCCATTTGTGTTATTGTGCATTCTATGGATTTTGACAAACATATAATGACACACATCCACCACTATAGTATCACATAGCACAGAACAGTTTCACTGCCCTAAAAGTTTTTGGGCTCTATCTATTCATCCTTCCTCCCAGTCCCTAGCAACCACTGATGTTTTTATTGTGTCCATTGTTTTGCCTTTTCTAAGATGTCACATAGTTGAAATAACACAGTATGTAGCCTTTTCAGATTGGTTTCTTTCACTTAGTAATACAAGTCTGAGGTTCTTCCGTGTTTTTTTCATGGCTTCATAGAATATTCTGTGTACTTGAGAAGAATGTATAGCCTGCTGTTGTTGGGTGGAGTGTTTTGTGTATGCCTCTTATGTCCCAAATCTATGTCATTTGACCAATGAGTATCATTCCCCATTTACATTTAAAACTAATTAATAATAGGGAAGGCTTTACTATTGTCATTTTGTTCATTGTTTTCTGTGCATCTTATAGCTTTTTTTGCCCCTCCTTTCTTCTCTTAGTGCCTTACATTGTGTTTTGTTGGCTTTTAATATAGTGATATGCTTTGATTAGGGCTTCACAGGTGGTGCTAGAAGTAAAGAATCTGCCTGCCAATGCAGGAGAAGCAAGAGACATGATCCCTGGGTTGGGAAGATCCCCTGGAGTAGGAAATGGCAACCCACTCCAGTATTCTTGCTGGGAAATTCCATGGACAGAGGAGACTGGTGAGCTATAGTCCATGGGGTTGCAAAAAGTCAGACATGACTGAGTACACACACAAGCACAAATACACACATACATACACACACACACAGAGAGAACTGAATCACTTTGTTCTATACCTGAAACTAAGACAACATTGTAAATCAACTATGTTGTTGTTGTTGTTCAGTCACCAAGTCGTGTCCAACTCTTTGTGACCCCATGGACTACAGCACACCAGGCTTCCCTGTCCCTCACCATCTCCCAGTATTTGCCCAAGTTCGTGTCCATTGAATCGGTGATGCCATCCAACTATCCATCCTCTGTCGCCCTCTTCTCCTGCCTTCAGTCTTTCCCATCATCAGGGTCTTTTCCAATGAATCAGCTCTTCACATCAGGTGGCCAAAGTATTGGAGCTTCAGCATCAGTCCTTGCAAACATTATTCAGGGTTGATCTCCTTTAAGACTAACTGTTTTAATCTCCTTGCAGACCAAGGGACTCTCAAGAGTCTCCTCCAGTGCCACAGTTCGAAAAGCATCAATTCTTTGGTGCTCTGCCTTCTTTATTGTCCAGCTCTCACAACTATACTTCAATTAAAAAAACAGTCTGTTCGTGTAATCAGACATGGAGTTAGCATATCAGGTATTTGTTACCCTGATGCTTTTGGGTGATTTCTGGGAGATGGGGAAGTGTCCAGTATTATTCTGTCAATTGAAAACCAGACACGAGTGAGTGGCTTTTCAAAAATTCTGTAGCCATTTATATTTCTTCACTTATTAATTATATGTTCATATTCTGATTATTACTTTTTTTGTTTCAGATATGTACTTTTAGTCATCAAACAAAATTGAAAATTAATAAACCATTTCCTCTAAGAAGGGTGGCAGTGACCATGATGTGAATAGCAAAGTCAGAGCTGATAGGAAGATTCAGCCTTTAGTCCGATGGAGTTAGTCTTTGGAATGTTCCCATTGTAGTCTGTGACCTAGGAAGCCTTCTTTGGTGAGAACTCAATGGTCTCATTCCTGGGCCTAGTTCATCATCTGATTATTTTAGGTGCCATTTAAGAAGTATAATGAGAGATGAAAAATTGGAAAGGTAAGCTTCCCTGCTTGTTGCTCGTGTTTAGTCACTCAGTTGTGTCCGACTCTTTGTGACCCCATGGACTGTAGCCTGCAAGGCTCCTCTGTCCATGAGATTTTGTAGGCAAGAGTACTGGAGTGGGTTGCCATTTCCCCCTCCAGTGTATCTTCCCCACCCAATAATTGAATCCAAGTCTCCTGTGTCTCCTGCATTGCAGGCGGATTCTTTACCCACTGAGACATCAGGAAGCCCTGAGTGACCTTGAATATTCTTTTTTTATATCTACTTTCTTCTCTTTCCCTTATCCCATCATCAACAGAACTATCAGGGGCCACTTGCTTTGTCATAAGAATTTGAAAATAATTTAATAAAATTTATCTTAATTTGGAATGACTTGAAACTTAGATACACTCAGATTTAGTTTAATCTATTTCTTGCTTAATTACTCAGCATATTGAAAAGGCAAAGCAAGACAAATCAAAACAAAATGCATTTCTGATTCATATGTGCTCAGATATCAACGTGCTGAGATGCATATGAAATGATGTTACTTTTCTCTTTCTAGTTTTATAACTTTCAGATCATTTTGGCCAAAATTAAATAAACCAAATCACTGATCACAGTATAGACATATTACAAATAGCTCTGTATCTCTACATACATGCATTCTTTAAGCAAACATGGGGTTGAGTCCAACTTTCCTCTTGATCATTATAGATTAGGAAGAAGTCATAAACTGGGTATAAATTGGAGAGAAGGCATTTAAATAGTCAAACTTTATATTAATATAAATAATAGGTAACTTTATAAATTAGATAATCAAATATTTAAATTTAAATATTGTGGCTTATCCAAAGCTCTCTAATTTCTCTCAGATAGACTAAAACAAAACAAGATTAGTCACAGGACTGTTATTTTTCACAACTACCAAAATGCTGTCAATTACTGAAGTATTTATGCTCAAACAGAAAAGCACAATGTTGTAATTTTAAAATTTCAAGATCTTGAAAGCAGACAGTAGACAACATTATAAATCACTGCCAAGTGGTGAGAAGGGAATGAGGAAAAGAATAAGATAAAGTGATAATCCTCAAAAACTTATGACAAATGAAAGGTATATTAGTCACATTATTTCATCCTTAAAATGTTTGTCCTGAATACTAGTACCCTGTTTACCCATGGCCAACACACCATGAAAAGACAATCTCTGCCTGAACTACTGCACATTCTGCCTATATGACTCATATTCCCAGACATTAATTGATTTTGAAGTAGCTGGATTTTCCTCTCTAATTTCAAAATCAATTTGGCAAAAACTGGAAAACTATAATAAAAAGCAAAGGAAGATACTCCCAAAACTACATAAAATGCATTTGGCAATTAGCTTGGGTTATTCATGATAAAAGCCTCAGAAAAATTAGCCTTTGTATTATGAAAAACACTTGGAAAATATTTTTGAAATTTTGGTGACACCCCGTTCTTTGTGAAGAAAAATTAATCATAGTATTGATGCAGTGGAAAACACAAGGGAATTTTCAATGAAATGTTTTCTCTCTTTTTTACTGATGCAATATTTGAAATGGGAGCACAGGGCATTTTTCTAAGCAAAGCAGTTGTCTGCAAGCATGACTCTTTTCAGCAATTCACCTGTAGGCCTCTGAACAAATAATTGTGGACATCAAATTGAAAGACATGAACTCAGCCTGTTTCCAACTGAACTGTGGTCTTTATCATTAAGTAAATAATTTATAAATCTTTTGCATGTTCTTCATGTGTCCTTCTTCTTCCAGAAAAGAAGTAAGGGCCTTTGTTGGAATCACATGGAGTCTGGACCAGAGTTGGGACCAGAGCCCACAGCATCTCCCTGCTGGCCCAGAATCTACCTCTTTATCATGTTACCTGACTTGTTTTTCTTAAGATCTCTTCACATTAGCTTGGTACCGTGCAAAAAATATATATATATATTCTAGTTATCATAGCTGGAAAAAGCAACTCACTGCAATGTGATAGGATCTGGGCCAAGCAGAAGCTAAAGCATGGCAATGACTTCTATCCAGAGATAAGGATGCTGGCTGTGACCCATGAATTCCCACCCTCTGGCCTAGGCACTTGACATTAGAGGTTTCCTCTTGGTTCGTTGGGCTTACAGGACAGAACCTCTGTGGGTTAAAGTTCAAAAATTCAATACCGTAGCTCAAGGAGCAGTCCTCTGGGAGAAAAGTCATGCAGCAAGACTGAAACAAGGTTTGGACACAGAATAACCCAACCAAGAGCACTTAGGCAAAAATTATTTACAAATTGAGCAATATTCCTACTGGTCATGCTATCGATGACTAATACATCTAAATTGGTGTGGGTGCTTCAAAATCATCCATCAGATTATTAAAAAGGGATTTCTTATTCCTTCCATTAGTTATGTCTATGACTCTTTCCCTGATGTTCATCATTACATGGCAAATCATGCCAATTTGTGGAAAACAAGGCATGGAGAGGTAAGTGAATACCCAAATTGGATATTTCAACTATGAAAATGAACTGGAACCAAAGAATATAATTTCAAATCAAAATTTGTCCTCAGTCTTTAAGTTCAATTTTTTTTTTCTTTTGTGCCAGTAATATGCATCATTCAGGAAACAAGAAAAAGGAAGGTTCACCAACCCCCAAAATTGTCACCTTTCTTCTTGTACAATTCATTTCTCTTTTTCTCTTGCATTCTTATCACCTTCTTTCCTCCCTTCTTTCTCATCACTCTCTCCATTCATTTATTCACTCTTTCAACAGTCATTTAGTTCCAGATGATATTCTAGGTGCTTGAATTCATCAGTGATAAAACAACTGAAATCCTTGCCTTCATGCAATTTGCAGTCTCCTTTCTCCTGCATATAATATTAGCAGTGCTGATACAGCTTAAGGCCTCAGAAGCACCTGTTCTGTTGTTTTGATCCACAACTGCTGTGCCTCTTCCATGATACCTATAATTTTCTCTGCATAGAGGTGAGGGTCATATGGTGAGAAAAGGAGAGTTCTATCTAGGCACTGCAGAAGGGTACTGCAAAAAATTCTCAGTCCTATGAAGAAATAGCCCAACCAAACTGAACCGAAGTACAACATCACAGCTCATGTAGACGTTCTAGTCCTCTAGATTTGAGATGAAGTCAGAGGTTATGAATACAATTCTATTTGGCATTATGAGAAAAAGGTAGGATTTGGAGCCATACAAACCTGGGGCTGTATTTTAGTTCTGTAGTCTGGAGGCAGGTCACATAACCTCTTTAGGTCTCAGTATCCTCAACTATTAGGTGAATTTAACATCATTTACCTTATGGGTTCTATCGCTATTTTATTCATTCATCCATTTATTCATTCAATGAGTATTTATTATTCTCTTAATTATTCTCTAAATTATTCTCTTAATTTTTTTTAATTTTATTTTATTTTTAAACCTCAAACACTGTATTAGTTTTGCCAAACATCAAAACGAATCAATTTTTAATAAGCCCTTTCTATGCATTTGGTGCTGCGGTAAATACTGGAGTTAACAGTGAAGAGATAATAAAGGGACAAAAATTCTTGCCATCATGGAGGGCATTACCATCCCAGGGAGTAAGCTACTGGGAGAGGAAGCATGTGAGGGAGGGGTTAGTTTCAATCATGATTGAATCTATAGGGTAACTGACTCTTAAATAGGCAGGAGAAGTACGTCAGAGTGGGAGGGTCTAGACACTGGCTGTGGATCAGATCCCCTCTGAGCTGCTTCCTGTGGCACATGCAGTCAGGGTGAGAGGCCTGAGCGGACAACAGAGGCATCCTGATCCAAGGAACAGAAAGACTGCAGCTGCCAGCAGAGAGCACCACAGACACTAAAATGTGAGGCCCACGCCTCCTACGGGAACTGAAGTGAGGGGGGTGGTAAAGCAGAATAAAAAGCTGCAATCACAGATGTCTCTGGACCCTCTCAGACCCCATCCTTAGCCTTAGAAACAAAAGGACAGTTGCAGGACAGCTCAGCACTGCCTTCATCTCTGCACTGCAGTCGGGGACCCTGTGGACTGCACACAGGTTTAAAGCCAGGACAAATGGGACACTCCAGCCAGTTTGAATGGCTTGTTAAGTCACAAGTTATTAGAGGATGTCAGGGAACCTTTGCAGCTACACATTGATCTGGTGATGAAGATTCAGTGCTGTCAGACATCCCACATTTGTGGGCTAAAGGCCAAAGAATAAACCTCAGATTCCTGCTTCCCAGCTCTTCAGTCCTCGGGTGCTTCAGAAGCAAAGAGACTTCACCCCAAACTCAGCCAAGCCAGCACTGAAAGGCTTCCTTTCACAACAGGAAGTCCCCGGGCGATGGCAGAACTTGGTTTGGCCAGTATCACCTTCAAGGGCTGCCGCTCCACTGGCCCTGGGCACAGAGCTTTCTTCGGGAATGCGGACACCGCGTGGTTTGCTAGCTGCTTCAGCTGTTCTGAACAAATGAATCCCCATTCTAGGGGACTCGAAACTACATAGTTTCACTCTGTCCTCTTGTGTTGGCAGCTGCCTTTCAGCATTGCCCTGTCCCCACAAAAACCTCAACACGGATCCCTTGTATGCATGGTATACAATAGGACCTTTCATTCCTGCTTTGGCACCTGCAGCCCTGGGTGAACAGTGCCATGGAATAGAGAACGCATTTCCCAGAGTGTGGTGCTGGGGACCCCACCCATGCAACAGTTGAGCAGAGGCATGTGAAAGCTGTATGCATACTTGAGGGGAAGGGAGGAGGGTGAACCTTGGAAGAACCATTCTTGCAGCCAGCCTGTGTGCTTTGAGCATCAGCTGCATGTGTTCTGGGCCATGCACTGAGAGCAGAACCCAAACTTTGTCCTTAACATGTCTGTAGCTCCCAGGGTGAATCAGGCCATAGAGGCAAATGTGCCAGTGTTCTTGGTTATGAGCCACTGAAACCATATTTGATAAGATGGCTGCCTCTGGGAGCCAGGCTCTAAGGTTTCCATTCTGTCTACCAATTATTAGCTGTAGGACTTGTATAACAATCACTTAACCACTCTGTATTAGAATCTCATTTGTCAAATGAGAGTTACATTAGTATGTGTTACTTGAAATGATTAAAATGCTGAATCCATGGGAACTAACGGGAGTACTGTCTGGCTCATATTTGCATTTCATGCAAGGATGCCCACAATAAAGGACAAAAATGCAAGGACCTAACAGAAGCAGAAGAGATTAAGAAGAGGTGGCAAGAATACATAGAACTGTACCCAAAAAAGCTCTTAATGACCCAGATAACCACGATGGTGTGGTCACTCATCTAGATCCAGACATCCTGGACTGTGAAGTCAAGTGGGACTCAGGAAGCATCACTACGAACAAAGCTAATGGAGGTGACAGAATTCCAGCTGAGCTATTTCAAAATCCTAAAAGATGATGCTGTTAAAGTGCTGCACTCAATATGCCAGTAAATTTGGAAAATTCAGCAGTGGACACAGGACTGGAAAAGGTCAGTTTTCATTCAAATCACAAAGAAGAGCAATGCCAAAAATGTTCAAATTGCCATACAGTTACACTCATTTCACATGCTAGCAAAGCAATGCTCAAAATCCTTCAAGCTAGCCTTCAACAGTACATGAACTGAGAACTTTCAGATGTATAAATTGGGTTTAGAAAAGGAGGAGGAACCAGAAATCAAATTGCCAACATATGCTGGATTGCAGGAAAAAAAAAAGAATTCAAAAAAAACATCTACTTCTGCTTTATTGACTACATTAAAGCCTTTGACTATGGATCACAACAAACTGTGCAATATTCTTAAAGAGATGAGAATACCAGACCATATTACCTGTCCCATGAGAAACCTGTATGCAGGACAAGAAGCAACAGTTAGAACTCAACATGGAGCAATGAACTGGTTTAAAATTTGGAAAGGAGTACATCAAGGCTGCATATCGTCACCCTGCTTATTTAACTTATATGCAGAATACATCATACATAATGCTGGGCTGGATGACTGACAAACTGGAATCAAGATTGCCGGGAGAAATATCAACAACCTCAGATATGCAGGTGATACCACTTTAATGGCAGAAAGTGAAGAGGAACCAAGGAGCCTTTTGATGAATTTTAAAGAGGAGAGTGAAAAAGCCGGCTTAAAATTCAACATTCAAAAAACAAAGATCATGGCATCCAGTCCTATCATGGAAACACTGTCAGATTTCATTTTCTTGGGCTCCAAAATCAATGTGGATGGTGACTGAAGCCATGAAATTAAAAGATGTTTGCTCCTTGGAAGAAAAGTTGTGACAAACGCAGACAGTGTATTAAAAAGCAGAGACATCATTTTGCCAACAATGGTCCATAGAGTCAAAGCTATGGGTTTTTTCCAGTAGTCATGTATGGATGTGAGAGTTGGACCATAAAGAAGGCTGAATGCTGAAGAATTGATGCTTTTGAACTGTTGTGCTAGAGAAGACTCGTGAGAGTCCCTTGGACTGCAAGGAGATCAAACCAGTCAATCCTAAAGGAAATCAACACTGAATACTCATTGGAAGGACTGATGCTGAAGCTGAAGCTCCAATACTTTGGCCACCTGATTCGAAGAACTGACTCACTGGAAAAGACCCTGATAATGGAAAAAAAACTGAGGGCAAGAGGAGAAGGGGACAACAGAGGATGAGATGGTTGAATGGCATCACTGACTCAATGGACATGAGTTTGAGCAAACTTAGGGAGATAGTGAAAGATCTACTTTCATGAACTGCATGCTGCAGTTCATGGGGTTGAAAAGAGTCAGACGTGACGTAGTGACTGAAAAACAACAACTGATTCATATTTAACCTTCAGGAGGTTAGCCCTAGCATTATCATGCTGCTATTGCTGCTGCTGTTGCTTCAGTCGTGTCCGACTCTGTGCGACCCCATAGACCAGCAGCCCAACAGGCTCCCCCATCCCTGAGATTCTCCAGGCAAGAACACTGGAGTGGGTTGCCATTTCCTTCTCCAATACATGAAAGTGAAAAGTGAAAGTGAAGTCGCTCAGTCGTGTCCGACTCTTATTGACCCCATGGACTGCAGCCTACCAGGCTCCTCTATCCATGGGATTTTCCAGGCAAGAGTACTGGAGTAGGGTGCCATTGCCTTCTCCGACATTATCATGAATTTATCCTTAACCATAAAGCTGTAGAAACAAATTCAAAAAATGGCCAGGCGCCAAGAGAGGCCGGGAAATGAAATCCATTGCAAAGTTTCTGCTGCATGCACAGCCTGATTTGAATGCTACTCCGGCACCATTGCCACAACCCATGTTAGACAGCACTGCTACTATGGCTGGTCACTCCAATTGCCACCACTGAACACTGCTATCATGCAATTAACTATAAATTCATTGTTTCCCACTTGCTCCAAATTCAAAGTTCTACTTGGAAGCAAATAATTGTCAATTCCCTATCTGAGACTTAGACAGACATTAGGGTTAGGCAGAAGTCACATCTGGTCTGCTCTCTTTTCTGTCCTGGGAGGTTGTATTCTGGCTCCTATCAAGGCTCACACAATGATGGACTGCTTCACTGTAATAAGGGTAGTAATTATGTCCATGCAGTATCATGGACAACAACAACAATGCCAATTGACAAATGTTCATACAAAATAATGATTCAGTAGTAGACGTATGAAGTTAGGGACATAGCAGTCACCACCTAATACTTTTTTATTGAAGCATAGTTGATTTACAATGTTCTATTAGTTTCTGGTATACAACAAAGTTGTATTTATCAACTTTATGAATCAGTCAACTGTATGAATCAGTTATATTTATTTACACATATATAAATATATATATATACACTTATCATATGCTTTTCTATTGTAGGTTATTACAAGATAATTTCCTGTGCTATACAGCAGGCCCTTGTTTTTTATCTATTTTATATATAGTAGTGTATATCCACTAATTCCAAACTCCTAACTTGTGTGGTTTAGTCGCTAAGTCATGTCCAACTCTTTGCGATCCCATGGACTGTAGCCTGGCAGGCTCCTCTATCCATGGGATTTCCCAGGCAAGAATACTGGAGTGGGTTGCCATTTCTTTCTCCATAGGATCTTCCCAAACCAGGGATTGAACCTGAGTTTTCTGCATTGCAGGCACATTCCTTACCAACTAAACCACCAGGGAACTTCTAAATTATCCCTTCCCATTTTCCCCTTCAGTAAGGGTAAGTTTGTTTCCTATGTCTTTAAGTCCATTTCTACTTTGTAAATAAGTCCATTTGTATCATACTTTAGATTTGAAACATAAGCAGGTACACAATTTAGAATTCAAGGTGTCATCCTTGACCCCTGCCTCTCTCTTACCCACACTTCCAATCCATCACCTTTCAGTTTCACTGCTTATCCTTCACTTAAATCCACTCACTTACCTTCAATTTCCTAATCTCAGCCCACCGTAGACTAGTACACCATCCTCATGGCTGAGCCCCGTCCATGGCCCCAGCCCCTGTTTAGTCTATTCCCACACAGCAGCCACAGTGATCTTTCCAAATTGCAAATACGAGACTTGATTATCCCTCCAGTTTTTAATGGCTTCATATATCTCTTAGGTTAAGGACAAACCTCATTAACACACTCACAGGATCCAGCCTGCCTTGGGGTCTCCCTCCCTTCTAAGTCCACATGTGCTCTGCTCTCCCTTCCTCATTCCACTCCAGCCACTCTGTTCTCTGTCTAGTCCTGAGGAGCCAGATGCTCTCTCTGCCACAAAGTCTTTGTCCATGTCCAGTACTTCTCTCCCCTCTTCTCTTTTGATCCCTATCCTTATTCAGTTCTCAGATCAAGAGATACTTCCTCATGGCGGCGAGGGGGGAGGGGGCTTCTCTGACCTCCATGACCAGGATAAATCACCTCATTACAGACTCCCATGGCATCCTGAATCACTCCTAAATGGACATTCATCACAAATGCCATTTTTCAATTGTGTGACTATATATATATGTCACATGAAAATATGGACTACGCATGATTTGATTCACCATTGCCTAGCATCTTTCATTTGTTGAGTGAATGAATGAATGAATTGAAAAATGGCTTCTCATTGGAGGTTAATATATCCTTGATGTTTGAGGGATTAGTCAGAATTTGTTGAATGAAGAAAGGAGAAATAAAAGTATCCCAGGAGAGGAAATAAGGAATCAAAAGTTGTAGGACATGTGAGGGAATGGTGTGTTCAGAGAAAGTCACACAGCTGGTATATGAGTGATGGGAGATGGGTAAAGGATATAATTAAAGCAGCAAATGAAGTGAAGTTTGGGTCCTGATTGTGAAGGTCCTTGAATGCATGCTAAGGAATTTAGAACTTTCTCTCCGGGCATGGAGAGAATCTGATAAGGCAAAGAAATTAAGCATCAGAAATGCAGGATGAAGGTTAAAGCAAGAATATACCTTCTGTCTGTAAAATTTGATAATGTCAAATTAGCAACCATTTGTACTTCCACAGCAAAGTTCTACTTACTCATTGTAAAATTAAAGAAAGTTATTCCAAAAATGCCTTAGACTATGTTTAGATGTCTGTTTTAAGTAAGTGCAATCAGATTGGGGTTTTTTTTTATTATTCTCTACTTCCAATATCTGTCTCCCAAATGATATTATTCACATTCCAATGAACAGATGTCACATAGCCAGCTGGAAAAACTCAGTTACATATAACATGATCAATCAATAGAGGGCCTCTGTTTTCAGCTCAGTACAAGTTATTCCTATTAAGTTGACGATAATAGCTAGAGTAGAATATAGTTCTAACCAGTTTTTAAAACAAAACCATGCTTCTCAAATTTTTTGGACTTTAGCTCATTACACTCTGAAAAATTCTTAAGGACTTCAAAGAACTTTTGTTTATGTGGGTTACATCTGTGGATATTTAATATACTAGAAATTAAAACTTAAATTTTTAAAATATTTATCAATATATTTTAAAATAACAATAATAAACTAGTTAAAACACTTAACATATTTTGTGAAAATAACTATTTTTCTAAAAACAAAAAAAAGTCTTAAGAGACAGCTGATTCTCATATTAGTGTAATCTGGTATTTAATCTACTTAATGTTTCATCTGCATTTAATCTGTTGTGTTGCCTTATACAGATATGTAGTTAGGAGAGGAGAAGTGCTTTGATATCTTTTTGAATAATCATGACACTGCATCTCAACTTGAAAAGTAATAGTTTCTTAAAAGTCAGTTGCAATATGGAATATAAAACCATATCAATTAAACTTGCATGCTCTGAAACACTAAAATTCATTAGTCTCCTTTGCACTTTGAATGGAACTTTCACTCCTACATGATTGAGTAACATCATGCATTGGTCATTTGGGAAATAACCATTCACTGAGTTGTGTAGGCTTTCGAAATTTTGAGACATTTTATTATGGCATATCAAAAAAAATCATACTCATATAATAACTATAAACAGAATACAAGCTTTAAAAATTGTTAATCACTATGTTGTACACCTAAAGTTTATAGAATATTGTACATTGACTATACCTCAATAAAAGAAATAATTTTTTTTAAAGGGAAAAAATGAACATCACCACTAATCTTATCAAGAAAAACTTTTAATATTGGAAAGCTGTCAAGCTCCTGGTGATAAGTATGGAAATATAAGCTTTCAAAACTTTAATTTTACTTGAATGTTTAAAATTCTTTCATTGGCAACAAATTCCATAGTTGTTTTTCTTGAAGGGACATTGACTTTGTTAATTCTAAGACAATGTCTGCCAAATACCCAAGTCTGAATAGCTATAACTTGTCATTCTTTAAATAAAAATGGCATTTCATCAAAAACATGTCGAATTTAGCTTGAACTTGAATAAATGCACACATGCTTCCTTTTTTAGACAACACCATACTTCATTAAGAACCAGAAGTACTGTGCATGTTACTTCCTATTTTGGCATAAAAAAAGTAAACCAAAAAAAGTACTCAAAGATCAAGACAATAAAATTAATAGTTCTTCCTTCTGCATTAGGACAACCATGTGAAAAAAGAACTACTTTCTGCAAACCTGCAGAGGCTAAGTACACAGTGAGTGCCACTAGTTTCGTGTCACCACCTTGATTTCTGCTTGAGCAGCAGCACTTTTGCTCATCAGTGCTTTTACAGAGTCAGTAGAAATGTCAACAGCGACAAAAAGGAAGATAATATGTAAATATTATTATAAAATTATGAAAGCCGACTCATTGGAAGAGACCCTGATACTAGAAAAGATTGAGGACAGGAGGAGAAGGGGGCAACAGAGGATGAGATTGTTAGATCACTTCATCAACTCAACAGACATGAGTTTGAGCAAACTCCAGGTGATAGTGAAGGACAGGGAAGTCTGACATGCTGCAGTTCGTGAAGCTTCGAAGAGTTGGACATGACCGAATGACTGAACAACAACATTATTATAAAAAGAATTTTGACCTCCTGAACCACACAGAAGAATCTTAGGACATCAAGGTGTATGTGAACAAATCCTTGAGTGCTGCTAAAATAGAAATTAACTTAGAGACGTAGTAGTTTGCTTATAATGAAATAATGGGCTCAGCCCACAGCCCTAACCAATTTATGTTTTTATGGTTTTTAAGAAAGTCCATCTCTGCATCTTTTCACTACTTCAAGAGCAATATGCGACCTCTCAAGGAAATGATCACAAGTCAAAGGAAATTTCTTAAAGCATTCTGGTGACTCATCAGTTTTGGCCACTGTAAAGGCTACCTATATATTGATGGTAAAGAAAGAAGTCATTTATGCTGAGTCCATGGTTGTTATCACTAAATATCCATGTAGTGACTCTGAGCAACCAAGACCCCCCAATAATAGTAAGTAAGTTATTTTAGAAAAATGTATAAAATGTCATTTTGTTAAATAGCTTTTCAGATAACCAAGGCTAAACAGGAACATAAGGGGGTAAGGCAGATTTCCCTCTTTAATTGGAAAAGTAATACCTCAGACCACAACAGTATTCAGGATGATCTTCTCCTCTAGTGATTCATTTCATAACACAGGTTAATTCTGAACAAGCAGGGAAAGTTTTCACCCAACACTTTATCGTACTGACATGTGAAAAAGTCAGACCAATGCTTTTCAAAGAAATTGCCCAGCCCATGCTGAAAGCTATAGAGAAAAATCAACTGATTCATCCTGAGCATTTTTGAACTTTCCAACAAGAAGAGGCAGGAGGACAGCGTGTTGATAGCCATTTGAGCCTGACTTTGCCAGCTAGGCAGCTACAAGCCATAGTGACTCTTGTGGCTTTTCCAATTCATGTTGGGGAAGAGCTTGACTTTCAGTTTCCCACACTGAGTGGGTTTCTATGAGTTATGCACACTGTATGTAACAAGGTCATCTGATTTGTCTGAGGGTACAAATAGGGAAAGGAAGATGTATTTTTCCATTTCAATGACTTATAGACATAGAAACCATGCCTTGGTCATAGAACCCTAGTGGATTTTCAATGATAAAGCAAAAGCATGCTGTCCTGGTAGAGAGAGGAACATTTCCTAGTCATTCTTTATTTTTCATAATCATTTTATGTTTATGTTTGAGATTATAGATGTGCAGAGATGAGGGATTAATGTTAGGTTCTTGGGCATGTACCTTCACCTATTTCTCAGCATTTCTCAACCCTGTGAGCTGCTCATTATAGTAGATATGTCCCAGAAACTTATCTAGTCAAATCAGCACCATCTGAGTCAGTGTGAACATCCTAAGAAACATCTAACCATAAAATCCCAACCCAAAACTAGCCCAACTCAAGAGCCTGGCCTCCATAACCAACATCTTGTCTTCCTCTGTAACTTCATGTCTCTATACTTCCACACATGTATTAATACCACTGATTCAAGAAGCACTGACATGCCTGCAGTATCCTGCATGCCTTCTTCAATTCCCACCCCACCTCTTCCTTTGGACATGATGTTGTCTCTGCCTGGAATGTCTTCTCTTATTTCCTGGTGGAACTCTGTGCCTTAACACTAGGTCAGAGCTAGATATCAGCCTTCTGCTTTCATAGCATTTCATGCTAGCCTTTCATGATACTTTGTCACTTTGTTTGCTCATCTGTCTCCTCAACTACTTGGGATTCCTTTAGGGCAGAGATTGAGTCATTAACTTCCACGCACATCTAGCAAAACAAGGGATAGGTTACCCACTCCAGTATTCTGGCCTAGAGAACTCCATGAACTGTACAGTACATGGGGTTGTAAAGAGCTGGACACAACTGAGCAACTTTGGACTTCTCTCCACAGGACTTGAAAAGGTCCGTTTTCATTCCAATCCCAAAGAAAGGCAATGCCAAAGAACGCTCAAACTACTGCACAATTGCACTCATCTCACATGCTAGTAAAGTAATGCTCAAAATTCTCCAAGCCAGGCTTCAGCAATATGTGAACCGTGAACTTCCAGATGGTCAAGCTGGTTTTAGAAAAGGCAGAGGAACCAAAAATCAAATCGCCAATATCTGCTGGATCATGGAAAAAGGAAGAGAGCTCCAGAAAAACATCTATTTCTGCTTTATTGACTATGCCAAAGCCTTTGACTGTGTGGATCACAATAAACTGTGGAAAATTCTGAAAGAGATAGGAATACCAGACCACCTGACCTGCCTCTTGAGAAACTTATATGCAGATCAGGAAGCAACAGTTAGAACTAGACATGGAACAACAGACTGGTTCCAAATAGGAAAAGGAGTATGTCAAGGCTGTATATTGTCACCCTGCTTATTTAACTTTTATGCAGAGTACATCATGAGAAATGCTGGACTGGAAGAAGCACAAGCTGGAATCAAGATTGCTGGGAGAAATCTCAATAACCTCAGATATGCAGATGACACCACCCTGATGGCAGAAAGTGAAGAGGAACTAAAAAGCCTCTTGATGAAAGTGAAAGAGGAGAGTGAATAAGTTGGCTTAAAGCTCAACATTCAGAAAATGAAGATCATGGCATCTGGTCCCATCACTTCATGGGAAATAGATGGGGAAACAGTGGAAACAGTGTCAGACTTTATTTTTGGGGGGCTCCAAAATCACTGCAGATGGTGATTGCAGCCATGAAATTAAAAGACACTTACTCCTTGGAAGGAAAGTTATGACCAACTTAGATAGCATATTCAAAAGCAGAGACATTACTTTGCCAACAAAGGTCTGTCTAGTCAAGGCTATGGTTTTTCCAGTGGTCATGTATGGATGTGAAAATTGGACTGTGAAGGAGGCTGAGTGCCGAAGAATTGATGCTTTTGGACTGTGGTGTTGGAGAAGACTCTTGAGAGTCCCTTGGACTGCAAGGAGATCCAACCAGTCCATCCTAAAGGAAATCAGTCCTGGGTGTTCATTGGAAACTGAAACTCCAGTACTTTGGCCACCTCACGCGAAGAGTTGACTCATTGGAAAAGACTCTGATGCTGGCAGGGATTGGGGGCAGGAGGAGAAGGGGACGACAGAGGATGAGATGGCTGGAGGGTATCACTGTCTCTATGCACATGAGTTTGGGTGAACTCCGGGAGTTGGTGATGGACAGGGAGGTCTGGCGTGCTGCAGTTCATGGAGTCACAAAGAGTTGGACACGACTGAGCAACTCAACTGAACTGAACTGTAGCTCATATGGGAAAGAATCTGCTTGTAATGCAGGAGACCTGGGTTCAATCCCTGGCTCAGAATATCCCCTGGAGAAGGACATGGAAACCAACTCCAGCATTCTTGCCTGGAGAATTTCATTGATAGAGGAGCCTGGGGGGCTACAGTCCACAGAGTTGCAGAGAGTCGAACACGACTGAAGCAACTTAGCACACAAGCAAAAGAAAAAAAAGTATGTGATAATGTCTCAATGGATGTTGGCTGGATACACTATGGGACTACAACCTTCCCTTCTACATGCATCTTAAGTAACCAATTTGAATTTTGTACCCTAATTGAGTCTTATCCTAAAATGTAACTTTATCCACAGTCCTGAACTACTATCTCCATTTACTTTCTCTGTCAGATCTGTCTCTCTTCATTTTCAACATTAAAAGATCTCTCTTCACCCCCTCCCACTTCACTTAAACATTTCACTGGTCATCATCTGCCTTCTCAAGATATAAACAAATAATTCAGGTCACCTTATTCATGGATATATAGTTAGGTCTCTGTGACTAGCTGGATATTTAAAACATATTTGCTCCTTAATTATCTCAATACCATCATCAAGGAATGCTATGGATGGGGTCAAGGGAAGTAGACACAGGGAGGAGGATGGGTGTTGGCTTGCCTTCCAGGCAGTCTGATGAGTCCTAGCAAGATTCAGTTCAGTTCAGTTCAGTCGCTCAGTCGTGTCCAACTCTTTGCAACCCCATGAACCGCAGTACACCAGGCCTCCTTGTCCATCACCAACTCTCAGAGTCCACCCAAACCCATGTCCATTGAGTCAGTGATGCTATCCAACCATCTCATCCTCTGTCGTCCCTTCCTCCTCCTGCCCTCAATCTTTCCCAGCATCAGGGTCTTTTCAAATTAGTCAGCTCTTCGCATCAGGGGGCCAAAGTACTGGAGTTTCAGCTTCAACATCAGTCCTACCAATGAACACCCAGGACTGATCTCCTTTAGAATGGACTGGTTGGATCTCCTTGCAGTCCAAGGGACTCTCAAGAGTCTTCTCCAAGATTCCGTTGCCATTAGAATCTGACCTTGACTCTGGGTGGGTCTTTGGAAGCCTCTCTTCTCTGACTTTCCCTCAGATAATCCCTTCTTGGCCCAATCAGGTGGGCCTTGCTTGGGTCCAAAGAAACACTGTAAACATCAGCTGAGGCAGCTCATCCTAATGCTGGCCATGATGACTTTGACTTTTCTTGTAAACTATGGAAGCACTGAATGTTATAGATGGAAGGGACCCAAGAATTTCTTTTTTCTTTCTTTTAAGGAAGAAACTGTGGCCCTGAGAGGTGAAGTGAATGGTTTAACTGTAAGTTCTCCTTAAGCAGCAGAGGAACGGAGTACACCAAAAAGTGAAAGGTTAGCATGGCAGTGAGTAACCTGAATAGATATAGCTGCCTGTACCTCCCATAGCCACGAGGAGGAAGGATGAGAAAGCTGCCTCTGCACCACTTCTTTTTAAACCTGCCCAAATATTACTATATTGTAATTAAAGTGCAATAAATGTTTTCTCATCCAAGTGTTCACATACATTGAGTTAGTAATCTAAATTATAAAAATGTTCTTTTTTTCAAAGAACTGGGCAGTTATTTTAAGTGTAAAAAATATGGCTTAAGAATGTTTTTATTCTTCCAAATCATCCCAGCCTCTCCCTCTCCCAGAGTCCAAAAGACTGTTCTCTAACATGTATAATATCATATATGAAACGAGTCACCAGTCCAGGTTCGATGCACAATACTGGATGCTTGGGGCTGGTGCACTGGGATGACCCAAAGGGATGGTATGGGGAGGGAGGAGGGAGGAGGGTTCAGGATGGGGAACACGTGTATACCTGTGGTGGATTCATGTTGATATATGGCAAAACCAATACAATATTGTAAAGTTAAAAAATAAAATTAAAAAAAAGAATGTTTTTATTTTTTCTCAGTTAAACTACATGTGTTTACCTTCATAGGACTAGAAAACTTCATAGAAAGACATGATTACAGGCACATAAATATCTTTTCCATGTGGTACTTCCAATATAACAGTTCTGTCCAAATCTCAAACTGTTTAGATTGCAGACATCTTATCTTCTACCCACAGGACTCACATTTGTTTTAATCAGTTTTAACAAGGATACCACTTCTCTTTCTTCTTTCTATTTCTTATTACAATGGACATGAGTATAATATCCAGATACAGGTCTCCAAAAAAACACACTAGAGACAGTGTAAAAGAGAACGAGGATATTTTATACCTATAGTTTCTGTTGGTGATTCAGGATTTCTGCCAGGACTTGCCCCCCACTCCCCAACAGGCAAATGTCAATTTTTAGAACCATGCTCACAGTCCCCGCTAAATAATCTTTCTGGTGGAGTATGTGCAGATCACTTGTTTTCTCTACTTCTCTGATACTTATCAAAACCCAGAGTGAAGGAAGAAGACGACCATAGAGCATCAATTCCAGGCTGATTATCTGATCTCCAGATTCTTGGGACTGAGGTAGAATGAATTCACCCTCTCCTTGGGAGACAGAAGGCTAAGTCTTTGTCCCCACACAGGGGCATTCTTGTAGGGGAGTGTTGCTGGGGAGGCTCGTGTGGTTGCTCAGTCATGTCCGACTCTTTGTGACCCCATGGACTGTAGCCTACGAGGCTCCTACATCCATGGGATTTTTGAGGCAAGAGTACTGGAGTGGGTTGCCATTTCCTTCTCCAGGGGATCTTCCCGCCTCAGGGATCGAACCCAGGTCTCAGACACTTTACCCTCTAAGCCACCAGGGAAGCTGACTCCTTTTTGTAGTACCAAGCCTCCACCTGAAGTCCAAGAGCAGCAGATGCCCTTGATAAAGGAGGAGAAAAGCCTCAGTAACATCAGGAACAGCCTAGAGCTGTTTTGTGGATAATTTGTAAGGAAAGAGCTCCAAACACTCTTTTCTTAGGAATGGGCAATAAGGATTGTCATGGCTTAGGTCAGGAAAATGTCAATGTTTCAATTTTGAATTTAACATTATTAGCATCATATCAGGCCAAAAAAGTTCAAATAAGTCAGTACTAAATAGGTAAAATTTGTCTGAAGCAGAATTTTTTGATAAAACAGGCAGACCTCTAAGAAAAATGGATAACAGTCAAAGTCTTTTTTGTAAACTTAAGATTTATAAGTGTTTCCTACATATTACAGCTTTGGGGATAATACACTATTTACTTTTAAGAGAGCTGTTATTCTTATCTTTACTTACTCAATAAATATTTAAGAAATCTTAAATATTTAACCCCAATTTTATCATAAATGTAAAACAGCTGGTTTCTTTTTTCTTAAAAATTTTGATTTTCATTAAGCAAAACAATTCTAAGAGTGCATTTTCTAACAAATTCTGACAATTAACCACAAAATTCTGTCTATAGTATGTAACTATGCAGAAAAAAATAGCATAAAAACAGGATAACATTTAATTCACAAATTCTTTGTTATTTTTTATAGAATGAGCCTCACATCTGGAAAAGCTCAAATAATTAAGTAGTCTGTCCAAGAAAAGTCTATCGGAAGAATTCCAAATATACACTGTTTTTACATTGTTGGTTGTATCAAATGGAAAGTTCTTGAACACAATAATATGTTAAGGAAGGAGAAGGGAAAAAAAGACTTTCTACATTATTGCTTCCTAGGACTTGGACAGATACCTGATGTCTGCTGGGAACTGTTCCCTGCCCCCAAGTTAGGACTGTACTGGAGCAACTCCAGAGAGTTCACTGCCTGAGACACTGGGTAAAGGAACTCTATACACTGCCAGTAATCATGTGTCCCAGTGATTCTTTGTAGCCATGAAGGTTTCCTTTGTTCATAACTTCAATCCTTCCTGTTGTCATTTAAGCCCATTATTTTTCCCCTGAGCACACAAGGTCACTAGACTAGTCACACACTCAGCAGCCTCCTGAAATTCTCTCTATGTCTATAACTGCCCAGTAGTCTCTACCACGAAGAGGATGCAATTGAACGGGCCACAGTTCAGAAGGGTCAAGGTCAAGAAGTAGGAAATTGCCTTTCCTGGGCTTGAGAAAGCACTCCATGACAACAGCACCCACAAAATTAGCTAACATGTCACAGGAGTTGACTGCATGGCTTTGGAGGAATAATTCTTTTAGGCATCTTACTCCCAGTCTTTGGAAAAGACCAATATTATGGTCAGGCAGAGGGAAGGGACTGTGTCCACCTTGTAACCTTGTAACAGAGACTGGAATGACTCCTGGAAGGAGCTTATCATTTTTGCCTTGCAGGTTTTTCATGACCTCACCATCTGTGTGTGTTTCTACCTTCACACCACCACTGTTGTTAACCATTGTTTATTTTATGCTTAACATTTATCACAAGCTGTAATCAATTTTTAAAAATTGGTCTGTTGCTCTATCTTCACCATGAAATACTGTTTCATGGAGGAAGTAACCCTATCTGTTAAATCATCTTTATACCTATATCACAGGTAGTACTTATTTTTAATACATATGGAAAGAATGAAAGAATGAAACTGTAAACAAATACCATCCATAGGCTCCATTTCTCCTCTCCTCTGTTGCTTCAGAGTACTCCATCCTCTAATCACTTATCCCTCTGCAGCAGGAGCACGCCTCACCCAGGGATCATATTAACCTGTACCGTCTTTCATAACTGGAGGACTCTGAACAAAGTTCTCCCTCCAGCCCCGCAAGGTGCATATCTAGCCAGCAACACCTATAGCTAATTGGCTTGCAGTTTCTTAGAGTTTCACTTTGAGCACATCTGTGGACTGAGGTTTCAGTTTGAAAGGCCAGACCACAAATATTAAGCTAATTGAGGCATTATAGAAAGAGATTTTCCTTCAGGGATAAATTTATGAAATTTTCTGATCTTGTGGATGATTGTGCCATGTTTTAAGCTCAATCCTTTCCTCTCCCTCTGTACAAAAATGAAAGAAAATTAGTCTGCCTTGGAAGACAGAAACAAATGATTGTGTGGACATTTGATTATTTCATTAAGCAGAAGATGAACAAAAAAAAAAAATCATATAATAATCTCTCTTTAAGTAAATTGTACAGAGAAGAAAAACTAATGTGGAAACCAGCAATCTCATTCTTCAGAAAAACAAGCTGAAACTTTCATTTAATAAAGTCTGTCATAGCTTATTAAGTATTATAAAGGCACTTGGTGAGAGTAAACAAAAAATTTGCATCCGAGAGTGATCTATTGGCAAATGATTTTTATATCATTTTCAGGTACTGACTCTGTGCTTTTGTATTTTCATTTCTTTATTTTGCAAGTTGCAGTGCATGTAGTGTTGTGGAGAGAACAGAGAACATAACACACAGAGGGGACTCAAAAAATCTTTGACAAAAGAATAAATGAAAAGTCAGGTAACAAGAGTACTGTCCCAGTATCACTTACATATGACTTCGGGAAAATTATTTTATCTTTGAGAGCCTCAAAAATCCCAATTTGTAAAGTGATCTTCTCTGAACAATTCAGAAGTTTGTGGGAAATCCAAATGTCATAATACATATAAAAGACATTTTATTTTATAAACAGAGCTTACGTATGAGATTTAGTATTATTGCTATCATTATTATTATTTTACAAGGAAATTATTACGGAACTCCCCAAGTTCTTATTCAGTATCTATCTAGTATAGGATAAATACTAGGTATGATGCTAGATGTTGTCTTTCCCCCCGTTTTTGTTATTCTGTAATTTTTAAAAATCATACATCTTAACTATAAAAATGTAAATAGGTGGGCAAATGTGTTTAAAAAAAAATGCTCTCTACCTATTCCCCATTCCAAACACACTCTCAGAGACAAATTCAGACCATCATTTGATTTGCAATCTGACTGATTTGATCCTGTATGTATACCATGTAAATTGCATATATTCTTTTTTAGAAAATGCAATCGTATTATGCATGCTGCTCTGCACATTTTTGATAAACCATATCTCAGTGCTTACAGATAGAGCTCCTGCATTGTTTTCAATGGTTTCCAAGTATTTCATAATGTTGTTCCCTCCAATAATCACAGTTGATGACTCTAACAGGGAAGTTGATTACATCATTTAGTTAGATTAATGGTGTGGAGGTAGATGTATTGTTTTTCCAGCAGGACTTCTATTTGCGTGATTAGTATCCCCTAAATCCTTCAGGCCTAGAGATTGCATAACTTCCCCTGGGCAGCCAGTCTCAGGGAGAACAAACAGCTCTTCCTTGTGTCTCACCTGAATCTCTTCTGTTCAGACATTGTAAGAATGTTTACAAAATAGGATTTGGAAAAGTTTTCTGGATAAAGTCCTGGACAAAACAGTTCATCTTGGTTCACCTGATGGTGTGATATTAGACAAAAGTCATAGTTTCCTAGTACTGTGCTTTTTCTTTTCACATAATGGTGTCCAGAGCTGCTCTTTACACCCTCAAAGGACTACTTTGAGGCTGATGCAGACCACACAGGTCAGAGCCATTTGGGCACCTTGAAAAAAATGCTTCAGAAATCCCGGAGATTATCTTCATAGTTAGAAATGCCCTAGGAAGCCCTCTTGAGCCTACCGTCTTTGTAGACGTCCACGTGGAATCATCTCAGCAGTCTCACCAAGAAGTTATTATTTCCTCCAATTTATATGGGAAACTGAAGTTCAAAGAAACTGAAAACTTGTCGAAAACCATATTCCACTTAAGTGTTGGTGGACAGCTTCAAACACATCAGCCAAGCTCCAAACCCTGTGTTCATGCCATGAAGGACACCAAGTCCTCAATGTTCACAGAATCAAGGTGCTCTCCCTTTGGTGGGGTTTCAGATGAGGCTCCTGGAGTCCTGCCCTCAGGGCTGGTGGCAGTGCTTCCTGTCTGGGGCCAGTACTGAGCCCAGAGTGTATTCCTCAGGCTGCATGGGTTCAGGGTCTTTCAGAGAAATAAATGGGGCGGCTATAGGTTTGTCCTGTTGTGGCCATTCTCACTCACACTGGAGTCAAGGATTCCCCAGCCATGGATTTGAGGGGATCTATGGGTTCCATGGAACTTTAGTTCCCCAGACGGGCCAAGCACAGTCTTAATCCCAAATCGTCTTTTTCTGGGGCTTCCCAAGCTGGGTCTGGGAGTCATGAAAGAAATGTCTGAACCTACAATGGGGGCATTAGAAGCAGTGTTTGGGATTAGTCAGGATAGATATTTAAATTCTCTCTAAAGATTTCCTATCACTGAAGGCCTGTTCCAGCTTTAAAGGAGCAGAGGGATTCCCAGAGGCAATCTGGCTGCTTGAGTAGACACCCAAGGGCCTGTTAACAAATGCCAAGATTCCAAAAAGGGCAAGGACACTGGGTGATCCTTTTGTTTGCAGAAGACACTTCCTGTAGAGGACTCATTAGGGATAATTACAGGCCCAAGGCTGTCAAGGTGCCATCTGACCTTTGACCTACAACTCTGAGGCTGTATGCCCTCAGGTTAAGGATGCTCCTGGCCTGCCTATGACTGTCAAGGCCTGTCACCTTGGATGGTAAGGTCTTCAGGTCTCCCAGGCATCTTGAGATTTGGACTTGTCTTAAACTACCACACATGCTGACTCCTGCAAGCTGGCAGGCCCTGCCAGCAACCAGGGAGCCCAAGCCACAGCTTTCTCACATACTCAAATACAACCATGGAGATGGAAATAATGTGCATGGAATCCTACCCTGTACACCCTCTACATAGGTATGTGTTGTCTCGAGAATATGCTTCTCAGGAGGTAAATGAGCAAAAAAACAAGGTTCTCATATATATCATTTTTTCCTGCAATCACACATTCATTCATCAGCAAATATTTATTATATGCTCATGATGAATGTAAAAGGTATTCACTACAAATTTATAAACCAAGATGTTTGATTTGATTTAAAAATGTATTTAGGAGACTTGAATTTATGTTCCCATGTTTGATTCTCACTGCCTCCAATCACTCTTCCCACAAGAATATTTACTAATTGGTAACCTGGAAAACGCTCTCAATCTCCCTGGTTTTCCATTTCTAACTTACAAAGAGGATAGTGTCTCACAGAACTGTTGTGAGTCTTCCATAATTCCATACATGAAAATTTATAAAGTGTAACTCCAACATCCGTTGGATCATTGAAAAAGCAAGAGAGTCCCAGAAAAACATCTACTTCTGTTTATTGACTATGCCAAAGCCTTTGACTGTGTGGATCACAATAAACTGTGGAAAATTCTTAAAGAGATGGGAATACCAGACCACTTGACCTGCCTCCTGAGAAATCTCTATGCAGGTCAGGAAGCAACAGTTAGAACTAGACATGGAACAGATTGGTTCCAAATCAGGAAAAGAGTATGGCAAGGCTGTATATTGTCACCCTGCTTATTTAACTTATATGCAAAGAACAGCATGAGAAATGCTGGGCTGGATGAAACACAAGCTGGAATCAAGATTGCCGGAGAAATATCAATAACCTCAGATATGCAGATGATACCACCCTTAAGGCAGAAAGCAAAGAACTAAAGAGCCTCTCAATGAAAGTGAAAGTGCAGAGTGAAAAAAGTTTGCTTAAAACTCAGCATTCAGAAAACTAAGATCATGGCATCTAGTCCCATCCCTTAATGGTAAACAGATGGGGAAGCAATGGAAACAGTGACAGACTTTATTTTGGGGGTTCCAAATCACTGCAGATGGTGACTGCAGCCATGAAATTAAAAGATGCTCACTCCTTGGAAGAAAAGTTATGACCAACCTAGACAGCATATTAAAAAGCAGAGACATTACTTTGCCAACAAAGGTCCATCTAGTCAAAGTCATGGTTTTTCCTGTGGTCATGTATGGATGTGAGAGTTGGACTATAAAGAAAGCTGAATGCCAAAGAATTGATGCTTTTGAACTGTGGTGTTGGAGAAGACTCGAGAGAGTCCCTTGGACAGCAAGGAGATCCAACCAGTCCATCCTAAAGGAAATCAGTCCTGAATATTCATTGGAAGGGCTGATGTTGAAGCTGAAACTCCAATACTTTGGCCACCTGATGTGAAGAAGTGACTCATTGGAAAAGACCCTGATGCTGGGGAAGATTGAAGGCAGGAGAAGGGGATGACAGAGGATGAGATGGTTGGATGGCATCACCAACTCAACAGACATGAGTTTGAGTAAACTCCGGGAGTTGATGATGGACAGGGAGCCCTGGTACCTACAGTCCATGGGGTCACAAAGAGTCAGACATGACTGAGCAACTGTACTGAACTGAACACAATATGCAAAGTTGTTTGTTAATGCCATTAACAATCATATGTCTAGTATTGTATTTCCCTCATCTTACACAATTATATTTTCAAAAAAGTAGAGATTTTTCCAAAGAGAGTTATGCAAATCTCTGCTCTATGGTCTATGTCCTTTGTCCTATTTGGCTTTCGAACTATCAAAACAGATATAGGGAATATTGCTTCCACAACTGATTCCTCTTCTGTCAAGACCAATGTAATATGACCTTTACACTTTCCTCACCTTCCTTAGATTCCACTTCTGTGATCAAGATTCACTCATGAGCCAAGCTGTGTGTGTTCAGATAAGAATGCCAATTTTTTATATTTTCCTTGCATTTACCACCATGAAACTTGGCCCTCTAGAATTTAAATGTAAATCTAGTTATTTACATCAGTAAATAACTCAGAGGGGGATAAATCAATATGATTTGGTCCCCTTTCTTTTAAACCTATATCCAATGGTCTGTAACTATTTTTTTTTTTTAATGTCTACTTACGCTCATGATAGAAGAATTAAAAAATCCCCTTGATAAAAATGAAAGCATTTTATTGTCTCACTCGAGTTGCCTTTAAAGGTCATTTTATTATCTATTTTATTTATTTTCAGAAAGTACAGCTTGGGCCAACTTCTAAAACCAAAATTATTATTTTTCCCAGATGTTTCCCAAATTTAATTGATCTATAGCCAACAGTCTCATATAATGATAAATATTTAACAAATTGGACAATTTTGCAGACTGTCACTTAAAAACTGGAACTGCCTAGAAAAGCTTCGGAGAAAAATGACATGGTTTGTTGATGATGTGGATTTTATAACTGATTCTATCCCTTTTTTGCTTTGGATTTTAGTTAACATTTCAATGACATTTAGCAATCTGATGGTCCTCTCTGCCTAAAATGTTCACCCCCAACACTTGCCCATCTTCTTTCTGCTCCTGAGGAGAGAAGGGCCTGTGGGAAAACATGAATAGCACTCCAATTCTCTTTAGTCCATTTGAAGCCCAGCAGGATATGGGAGGGAAGAAAGAGAGTGATTTCAGGATAGTCATTTCCCCAGTTCTGGGTTCTGTCCACATGAGGTCACCGCCGGCTGACTATGTCCCTCATAGAGGTCTTTGGTCTTCTAGGCAGCCTCTAGGCAGCCTGGTCTAAAACTCTTTCTTCTGGGTTCCCATGACCTCCTCTTCCTCTCAAACCTTCAGGCCTCTGAGTAAATACTACCTTAAATTTTACATGCATACTGGATGCTTGGGGCTGGTGCACTGGGACGACCCAGAGGGATGGAATGGGGAGGGAGGAGGGAGGAGGGTTCAGGATGGGGAACACATGTATACCTGTGGCGGATTCATTTTGATATTTGGCAAATCTAATACAGTTATGTAAAGTTTAAAAATAAAATAAAATTAAAAAAAAAAAGAAAAAAAAAAAAAAAAAAAAAAAAAATTTTACATGCAATCCCGCTTTTCTAAATAAACTCTCCTTGGATTGCACTGCTTTGAATAAATCTTTGTTTTTTCATTAAGACTTTGATTGCTACAGATCACTAATTTACATCTTTGCTATCTTTCACTCTGGCTCCAACTCTCTTCTTAAAAGCTTTCTAACTCTACTTAAAAAGAAAATAGAAAATACACTTTTATACTATTATATAAAATATAGATAAAGTAAAACAACCTTAAGCATATTTTATACTATTATATATTGGGTTGGCCAAAAAGTTTGCTCAGGTTTTCTATACCATCTTACAGAAGATAGTATATAAATATACTTTAAAGGCTTCCCTGGTGGTCCAGTGGTTAAGACTCTGCCTGCCTATATAAGGCACATGGGTTCGATTCCTGGTCTGGGGAGATCCCATATGGTGAGAGGTAGCTAAGCCCATGTACCACAACTACTGAAGCTTTCACACTCCTGAGCTCATGCTCTGTAACAAAAGAAGCCACTGCAATGAGAAGCCTGTACACCACAACTAGAGAGTAACTGCAAGTAGAGAAAGCCTTCATGCTGCAACAAAGACCTATTGTAGCCATATTGTATATACTTTAAAATACAAAACCCTTCAAAACCATTTCAACCCTCATAATTTTCTTTCAATTTTCCCTTGGACTGAGGTATAGTATAAACAAAACGGACAAAACAAGATTTTACTTATTTGCAACATTTTAAGCAATGTATGATCTTTTGTAAAATGAGGTAGAGATTACATCAAGGTAGAGGAAAGAAAAAAGAGGAGTTCATCATCATCACTATCATAAATAAAAACATTGAATGCTCTTAATACATCATTTTGGAGATGGAAATGGCAGACCACTCCAGTACTCTTGCCTGGAAAATCCCATGGACGGAGGAGCCTGGTAGGTTACAGTCCATGGGGTTGCAAAGAGTCGGACATGACTGAGCGACTTCACTTTCACTTTCATACGTCATTTAGGCTCTAAAATAAGCAATTTATATTCATCTCATGGAAATCTCAAACCCAATGAAGTAGACACTATTATGTCTCCAATTTACGGCTGAAGAAAGTGAGGCTTCAAGAGGCTAAGTAACATGCCCAAGGCCACAAGCAGCACTAAGGCAGGAATTCAACTGAATGAAATCAAGACTTTGTATCAAGATAGTCATAATCATGTTTTCTTGATTTTTTATAGTATGAAACAGTGCCCTTTTTGCAAATTAATCAGAAAATCAGATAATGATTTTGGGGAGCAAACTGTCAATATCAATAGTTTTAAGCCCTTCTCACTAACCTCGATCACTTTCTTTTTCAGTTCCCTAAATCTTGGCTTGGAGTCAACCGCTCTTCTTGGCCATTTGTGCTTACCTTGTTAACCAGCCTTCCATCTGAGGGACTCCAAGGGTCCTATCTCTAAGCTGTCCCCTTTACTTCTTTTTGGTTCAGTTATTAGTGATCTATCTCCTCTGTTAGGCTGTTTAAACTTTTCAAATGACAGCCTTTGGTAACTTTAAATGTGAGACAGAACTTTTCTGTTTCTTGCCATCAAAAGCAACTAAAGGTAAAAATAAATTTGCTTCTGAGAACATAGAGGCTTGACCAATCAGAAGCCATAATGTCTCAGCTTTGTCTACTTCCTTTCCCTTTCCCATCAGATTTCTCTTATGTTCATTTGAAATAAAGATCTTGAGCTAACAGGAGTCCATAGCAGCTAATCTTCAGAAACACCCTGAGAAGGATTCAGCAAAAAAGTGTCTCAGATACAAAGTTTTCAGCATAGTCTAGAAAATGCCACTTCATGGTAAAGTATAATTGACTATAGTTCTGACAGTTTTTGAACACCAATTTAAATGCTTTTCATTATAACCTTATTAGGATGATAGATCTAACCCTGAAATTTTGACTGCTAACTTCACTAGCAATAGTCCAGATTTTCCAAACATCTGCTTCTATTTATCTCTTTATTTTTCTCAGATTCCCTCTGTGCTCATTGGCTGACCTTGACATCACAGCCAAACCCTAAATCAAGGCGTTTTATCATTCTCCATTTTTTCCCAAAGAAGGTCCTGAGTTTTTATTATCCAAGCAATAACAGATTCCATTTCTAGGACTTCTTATCTTTTCTTGAACCACATAATAAATAACTGGAATATTATGCTGACAAGGAAACTTCTGTTTTACATTTTTGGAAGAAATATAGTCAACAAGTTGATCAGGACCTTGGTTACACTATGTAATTGTTGGTACATCTCCTTTCTGAACTGTGATGACAGGCAGAAAATTGGGTATATCCGCATTTCTATTACAAATTAAATTAATCAAAATTTGATCTAAAAAAAAAAAAAAGAAACTGTCAAGTTTGAAAAAACAGTCAGATGCCCTTGAAAATAATGAGGATCTGATTAGACATTTGGGAGGGCATAAAATTCAGGAGTCTCAGAAGGTGAACCACAGAAGGATCACATCGTTCTGGGTAGGGAGTACTAAATATGCATTTCAAACTGTTGCCCCCAAAGAAATTCAATGATTTATCCAAGATCACATCATGGATCTCTGCCTAAGTTATCTTTCTTCCTGTTTAACTAGGCACCATGTCTAAGAACTGAGTGTCTGACTCATTCTCTTCTAAGCCCTAGAGGGACAAAGTTATACAATTCTCCACAGGTATTTTGGCAGCTTCTTGGGACATTTGACTCAAGACTCATCTCCATTCCTCTCTGAGGAGTAATGCACTTGCTCCATCAGGGGCATCACACCACCAGAACAAATGGTGACTCCCAGAGCAAGGTGATGGCCTTGTTAGATTGGACAGACCCAGCCTACGATCCAACGTCAGAGATCCAACATCAGAGGACACTTAATGCACATCTACTCTGCATCAGGCACTGGACGAGTTCCTCCCACAGAGGCTAACTACCTCCTCCCTGGCCAGGAGATTTACATACCTGACCCAACTCTACCAATAATTTGCCTGGAGAACTTGGACCTGAGTATGTTTTCTTTCTACAAAACTGGAGAAAAGTTACCTGTGCTTCTTATCCTCTACAATTGTGGATCAAATGAATAAATAAATGGCAAATCCTTTCTAAAAGTGTTCTTGAAATAAAAATGTAAATACAGAAATGTCTATAACCTAAGTGTATATCTTGTATACATTTTCACAAACTAAACACACCAGTGTAACCACCCCACAGTCCAAGACACTGATTAAGATCCAGAAGCCCTATATCATGCTCCCTAACGGCCACCAACCCCCCAGAGGTAAACACCATTCTGACTCCTAACAGCCTCAATTCACTGCAACTATTTTTGTTTTATATGCAAATAGAGTCACACTATATGCTCTTTTGTGTACGACTTTTGTTGCTCAACATTATGTTTGTAGATTTCATCCACATTGTGATGTGCTTTTGTGGGTTCTTCATTCTCATTCTGTAGGATCCCACTGAATGAAGAGGCAACATTTTGTTTATCGCTTCCACTGTTGGTGGGCATTTGAGTAGTATCTACTTTTTGCCTACTACTACTAATAAGTATGCTGTACATGTCTTTTAGTGAACAAATGTACTCCTGGTGGATACACAATGAGAGTGTATCTGCTGACTCAGAATGTATATGTGCATTGAGCTTCAGGAGATACTGCCAAATGGCTTTCCAAAATAGTGGTTCCAATTTATCTTCCCAACAGTCATGCCTGAGAAATACCAACATTTTATATTCTTGGATTTTTCTTTTTTTTAAATTTAGTTAGATAAATTACTTCTTAGTGAAAACTGATCATTGTTATTTTGAGTGACTAGATCTTTTTTACCTCAGAGCTCACCACATCACAACACATTAAGATTCCATGTTCTCATACTACATGTCTGAGGAACTTTTATTATTTAACAAAAGCAGCATCTGTATCTATGGAAGTAAGCTGAAATTATGTCACTGGATTTTACTATTCATATTTATACTATTACCTAGAAATAGGGCATCTCAGTTTTAAATATCTGCAGTAAAATGTTTCTTTCTCAACTGGTGTTATGTCCTAGCAATAGCTATTAAAATGAATCATGTAACTAAATTGCCAGTCTGTTATCTCAAGATGAAGACACTTGGTTTAAAAAGGGCTTTTTTAGAAGGTAAGGTGTCACAGAAACAGAGTCATAGACGTAGAGAACAGACTTATGGTTGCCAAGGAGGAAGGGAGTGGGGAAGGGATAGATTAGCAGTCTGGGATTAGCAGATGCAAACTGTTATATATACAGTGGATAAATAACAAGATCCTGCTGTATAGCACGGGAACTATATTCAGTATCCTATGATAAAACATAATGGAAACGAACATGAAAAGCAATGCACATATCTGTATAACTAAACCATTTTGCTACACAGCAGAAATTAATACATCATAGATCAACTATACTTTGATAAAATGTTTTTTTAATTAAAAATGAAGATGAGGTTCCAATTCGAAGAAGCCTTGTAGATCTCCCTGACCTACTTTCTCATCCTATTGGCAAGGAAGCTGAAGACCATGAAGACCAGAAAAATACTTGCCTGAATTGCTAGAGGCACTTAGAATCAAAGCCAAGAGCAGAACCTAACTCCCCAGAGCTGCCTTTGACCTAATTCCCTTTTTCCCTTCAAAGTTTCTTGAAGAGCTGAGGAAAAGATGCTACTGCACAGAGGTGACCACAGAGGAAAGCTAAAATGGACAGGGCAGTTGAGGAAAAGGCTGAGGTGAAGTCACTGAAGAAAGAGCAGCTGTGGGCAGAAGAGTCTCAGAGAAGCCAGGGGGGGAAGACTGAGGTGGAATATCTGATGGGTATACCTGCTGGCTGCCCAAGGTTAGACAGGAAAGTCACAAAAGAACTGTTTTCTCTGTCAGTCATCCATCCCCCAGTCTAGCCAGTCTTTTGCAAACTTCCTTGGAAGTCTCAGCCTCCTTCCCACCTTAGGATTTGATCATCTCTATCCAGATAATTCTTGCCATAATAGTCCCGCATTCCACTTCTCCACCCAAATAATTCCTACACATCTTTCAGCTCTCTGGGTCTTCTATATCCAAAGCACTTACTTAATCACCTCACTATGTTATTCCTCTCTCATGTCTGGCACTTGGTAGGTAAATAATGATAAATAAATGGATGAATGAGTGAATGAATAGTCCTTGTCTAGTAATAGAGGTGGAAATCCTTGCCTTGGTTCACTCATTGTAGCTTCTGGTTCTTTTCTGGGGAGAAGGGATGCAGAGAGCTTTGCTGTTATTTTTAAGTAATTTTAACACTCTCCCCAAGTATTAATCCTAAATGCAACCAGAGTTGGGAACCACTGAGCTTGAGTGTATGTGAGTGTGCATGCTCAGTCACGTCAGTAGTGTTCAACTCTTTGCAACCCTATGGACTATATCTTGTCAGGCTCCTCTGTCCGCAGGATTCTCCAGGCAAGAATACTGGAGTGGGTTGCGAAGCTGTCCTCCAGGGGATCTTCCCAACCCATGGATCTAACTTGTGTCTTTTATGTCTCTTTCTTTGGCAGGCGGGTTCTTTACCACTAGTGCCATCTGGGAAGCCCTAATTTTAATACCCCCTCCAAATATTGATTCTAACCTGCAACCAGAATTGAGAACCACTGGGCTTCAGTAATTGTTATCAATTCTGGTTGCACATGAGAACTTTTATATTTTTTTAAAGAAATAAACACTCAGTTGATAAAATGTAGTTTGTGTAATTTTTAATTTTCAAATAATTTGAGACACATAACAGTTGCAAAGAAAGGTACACTTTTAATAGTAAGAATAAATGAGAAGAGATTGTTTATAATCATCTCAAAGCCTAGAGTGGCTTCTCTACTCTTCTCTACATACCACTTTCTACCACCATCATAATTCACCTGCACCCCATCCCCCAGAAAAGAGGGGTGGGGGAAGGGAAAGAGGGAACAAAACAAAATAAAAACAGTCCCCATTACAGCATGGTAGAATGACCAGAGAAGAAAGAAGCCAGTATCAAGCTAAGGGGGGAAATAAAAAAAACAAGGGGATGAAATGACATCAACACAGTGGTTTTGTTTAGGGAAACAAAGAATGTTGGAATGTAAATGGCGAATTCCTATCCTAAAGGACAAGTTTCAATTCTGTTACTGTGAATCGTGAAAATGTGATAGGGTTTAACCTCACCAAATATAGACCTACCCCAAGCACAGGTATGTTCCTTTGTATAATAGTTTATTTGCCCCTTCCTTACCCACTGATTTTGATTATCACATTGTGAAGATTCTGCCTAGGAAACAAGGAAGAACTAAGCACAGGTGAGTTAATGAATTTGATTCGTCTGACAAAGCTTGCACAGTTCCTCCATCCTCAGGCCCTTTAGTTCACATCATGAACATCCTAGTGATATGAAGGCATTCACCCATTTTGCTATTAATATCAGGTGGTAAACAATATGCCGCACCCCACTCCAGTACTCTTGCCTGGAAAATCCCATGGACGGAGGACCCTGGTGGGCTGCAGTCCATGGGATCGCTAAGAGTCGGACATGACTGAGCAACTTCAATTTCACTTTTCACTTTCATGCATTGGAGAAGGAAATGGCAACCCACTCCAGTGTTCTTGCCTGGAGAATCCCAGGGACGAGGGAGCCTGGTGGGCTGCCGTCTATGGGGTCGCACAGAGTCGGACACAACTGAAGCGACTTAGTAGCAGCAGCAGCAGCAAACAATATGCCAGAATACAAGAGAAAATATATGAATGTATGTAGTTTCCAAGAGGATAGGAGGAGCATAAGGGTAAGAAGATCCAAATGGGGAACACCTTTCTAGTAGGGGAAGTAGGAACATCATGACAAGGTCTCTCTAAGGATGTTCCCAAGGGTGTGTGTGTATGTATATATATATATTCATATATATATAATTATCTTGTTGAGATGACCAAGATCTCATCCTGGGTAAAGGCATCTGAAAATACTCAAAGACCATGGTGGGGGACTGTGCCTTAAAATAACAGTAAGATCGTGCAGTTCTGAGTCAATTTTCAAGGTTTCACATGATTAAAGTGAGTCATCTCTAGTACTACAGTCCATAGGATCACAAAGAATCAGACACGACTAAAGCGACTTAGCATTAATCTCTACTAATCGAGCTCTTGTATGAAGTGACTGGAATTCAAGGTTACTTTTAATATGACTTTGGATTCCATAGATGATAAATTCCACTGAATTTCTTTAGTCTCTGGTGAAATTAAGCAAGCAAATCACCACTTTTGAGTCTTCAAATTTTATTAATCCAAAGGATGTATTTTAAAATTCTCCCATTTCCCAAAATTTCAGAGCTGGTAAGGAAAACATCTAAGAACTGTTCAGCCCCCTAGACTTTAATATTCTGTATACCATATTCTGCCACACATTAAATGCTAAGTGTAGGGAAGTCCAGAAACTTAAGTGAGTGGGAGCCTTGTTTTAGTTTGAGAGTTTACTGGCAAGTTTCAAGGACTAGGGTAAGCTGTCAGGAAGGAGTCCTGGAAAGCAAGCTTAGTAAACAGGAAAGACAGAACTTCAGTTCGTTCTCATTTCAACTGCTTGTATGTTTCAAAGGTGACCAAGCAGAATGCCAATCTATTGGAAATACTGTACAATATATAAGGACAGAACTAGAAATTAGGACATACATGTTGAGTTCTGAATATAAGTAGACCTCTCTCCTTAAAGTGTACACAAACTGTGGTTACTAGAATTAAAACAAATTTTAACCACAGAAGAATTAATCCAGCCTTAAATTTCTGGGTTAAATTCAGAGCAAAATATGTGCAAAACAAAATTGAGATCATTCCTGAATAACCAAGTTAAACCTTTAGAGACACTGAAAGAAAAACACTGCCTCCCTCCCTTCCTCCATCCCTCTCTCTCTCTCTTTTTATCTCTCTCACACACAAACTCCTCAAATGAACACCAAAAAATTATTTTAAAAAATACAGATTTTTAAACTAACAAAATAAGCTGTAAATATAATTGGAGTGCAGGAGCTTCCATTAATACTAAAGTAAGCAATGCACAGAATTTAAGCAAAATTCTACTTCACTGCTCCTCCAAATGTAGTTTCGTAATCGGTCTGCAGATGTTAGTTAGTAGGAAGAAAGTGCCTAATGGATCAGAAATCTAAGCATATTTAAGTAGAAAGAATGCTATTCCTTTAACTAAATAGTACTGGATTCCAGGAATCAAACCAAGAGAGTACATAGCAGAGGAAAAAAGGTCAAGATGACATGATTCTGTTTGTCAATTGACCACCTGATCTCTTAGTTAAACAGTCACCCTTTGATGCTTTGCATGAAATTAACCCCAACAAAGATCCCTGAAATTCATATGCATTTATCTAAAACTCCCCTTACCCTGAAGTTTTTTAAGGAAAACTATTTCATTTTCACTTAACAAACAAAACTGTGCTTTAAATTCCCACCACCCTCCATGTAGTATGCTCAAATGCAACACTCACTATCATTGCTTGTGGTGGTGATTGAGGGGGGGAGGCAGATCTCTCTCTGAATTTGGGGTCTAACGTGGCCTCCTAGTGCATTTGGAGAGCAGTCTTTGTGTGAGTTCTGGTAGCTGCCTGGCTGCACTGAGAAATAAGTGATCCACACTGCTTCTGGGGCAGTACCCAGGCAGGCACTCTCTGCTCTGAGCTGGTTCCTTTGCTCTTAACGTAAAACATTTAACTCCTTCTCTGAAAGGAAAGATGTGCTGGCTATAAGGAGTGGCAGAAGTCCTGGATCTAGCAAGGACTGGATTCCTAGGAATTGAAAATCTGTTGAGACAGACTGCATGAGACCATCTCCAGGAACGCATAGAAAATAAAATGCCACAAATGAAGTCAGTGCTGACTATCAAAATTGGAGATGAAGCTGCAGGACTGGTCTCATTGGCCTCAACTCAAATCCAGCTCTGGAGTCAACTAATACCTTTCAGGAAAGAGAAACTTAGACAAGAGTCAGCATGAAAAGCATCCTGGGTCTTGGATGTTCTTCTCTAACTAGAGCTCATATGAACCTTCAAAGCACTCCTATTGCTGGAAAGATATAGTTGTAGCACTCTGCTACAACCCACAGTTTGATCAAGCCAGTTTGGGTCTCATCTCTTCCTCCTTTCCCCTAAGTCTATGTCACTGAGATTACAGAATGACTTGAGGCTGAGTTGACTTATCTAGGAAGTTTTGAGAAAATGAATAATTTCTAATGGAGCATCATTGGGATTATGCTAAGGGAAGCACTGTGCAATTCAGACATTTTAACATAATCATTGAAACCATGATGATTCAGGCAGGATGCTATTCTAGAACAGTAATGGCCATCTTTTTAGAAACTACAAAAGTATTGTTGTCTTTCTCTCTCTCTTATTTAAAATTGTTACATGATTAGCCATTCCCCAGTCTTCCATTAGAGAAGCAACCCATAATTACTCCCCTGGAAGGGGCAGCCACATGCCCTGCCAGGATGCCATGCTGTCCCCAGGCACAACATACAAGCATACCCATGCCTCTCTGCCATGGCAGAGAAAGTCATTTCCAGGAGAACTTTGGCTTCTGGGCTTCATTCCAGATGGATTCAAAAGAGGAAAAGAGGCAGACAAAGCAGCAGATGGAGAGTAGCTGGCTGGGTCAATTCAGTCCACAGACATTTGCACAACCATGAAATGAGTGCAGCTTTGCAGTACACTAAGGTACCCCTGGGTTGGGAAGATCCCCTGGAGAAGGGAAAGGCTACCCACTCCAGTATTCTAGCCTGGAGAATTCCATGGACTATATAGTCCATGGGGTTGCAAAGTGCTGGACACGACGAGCAACTTTCACTTTACTTCAAGGTACCCCTGGGTGGGATGATGGCAGAGCAGAGTAGGGATGCCTGTGTGGCATAGTTGGAAATCAGGGTCTACCCAGCCAGGGCTGAGAGTAATATGCAAGTGCAAGAACCAAAATCACTTTGTAGTAAAACTAAGTTACCAGAGTGGGGCCTAAAGACAATGGAATTTCAACCTTACTGATTTTGGCTCCTGTTCTTATATTTATGTAGCTGCTTGAAATGCTAGTTCTACTGGATTCTGAACATTCTCTGCAAGGAAGATTCCCAAGAAATGGGCAAAGAAATACCTTAGGTACAAGAAATGATAATCGATCTTTCCTGAATATGGTGAAATCAACACATTTCCCAAGAAATCTGCATCATCAGAAGTTCTCCTTGGGGAGGGGGGGGGGAACTAGTAGTGAATGAACACAGTAATCAACCCTAAAATATTGCAACCCTTTGAAAGAACACAGAGACACAACCTAAAATATCACTCCATTTTCAAGTTTCTGTCAATCCAAAGTAGTATCTTCATATTTTTAAAGTATAAATTGAAGTAGCACAACACCTCAATTCTTCTGGATTCATGGAGACATAAGTCCTGGTTGAATACCAGTTGAACATACATGCTGGGTAGCTTTTTCAGTGGTAATGGATTTCTCTCAAGCTCTCCAAACCATTCCACACCAACATTCTTGATTTATGTTGGCAAAAAGCAGCTTCTTAGAATTTTGGTTCCCCCTGAACTCTGTGTTATTGCAGAGCCCATGTGCCCCAGGGAACACATTCTTAGTAGCATCTCTTTGCTACCCCAAGGATAGCATGCCTAGCTCTTTTTTCCCTGGAATTTTCCAGGCAAGGATACTGGAGTGGGTTGCCATTTCTTACTCCACAGGATCTTCCCTACCCAAGGATTGAACATGAGTCTCCTGTGTCTTCTTCATTGGTAGGTAGATTTATTACCACTGAGGCACATGGAAAGCTCCTGCCCCAGGGAGGTACAGATGCACAAATCTCAGCAGCATATGTTACTCCAAGATATCACTAGAAAATACAAATGGGCTAGGGTGGTGAAGCAACAAACCGTGAATACACATTTAAGCTGAAGCTGACAATGAAAATAACACCAAAAATCCACAGCTGATCAAGTGGAGCAGTGTGCTTTTCCTGACTGGGCAAGATCCAAGTTTCCCAGAGGAAGCACATCAGCTGTAAGCATACCCCCTTATCAGCTCCATTTTAATTGCTTCCAGATTCTTTGAGGATCTTTTAGGTAATTATGAGTTATGTCCCTCTTAGTAATGTTAATTATCAATACATAGAAGTGCCTAAATTTCTGCTTTTTACATTAATTCTTTTTTCTCAGATCAGATCAGTCCCTCAGTTGTATCCGACCCTTTGTGACCCCATGAATCACAGCACGCCAGGCCTCCCTGTCCATCACCATCTCCCAGAATTCACTGAGACTCACGTCCATCGAGTCAGTGATGCCATCCAGCCATCTCATCCTCTGTCATCCCCTTCTCCTCCTGCCGCCAATCCCTCCCAGCATCAGAGTCTTTTCCAGTGAGTCAATTCTTCGCATGAGGTGGCCAAAGTACTGGAGTTTCAGCTTTAGCATCATTCCTTCCAAAGAAATCTCAGGGCTGATATCCTCCAGAATGAACTGGTTGGATCTCCTTGCAGTCCAAGGGACTCTCAAGAGTCTTCTCCAACACCACAGGTCAAAAGCATCAATTCTTCAGCACTCAGCCTACTTCACAGTCCAACTCTCACATCCATTCATGACCACAGGAAAAACCATAGCCTTGACTAGACAAACCTTTGTTGGCAAAGTAATGTCTCTGCTTTTGAATATGCTATCTAGGTTGGTCATAACTTTCCTTCCAAGGAGTAAGCGTCTTTTAATTTCATGGCTGCAATCACCATCTGCCGTGATTTTGGAGCCCAGAAAAATAAAGTCTGACACTGTTTCCACTGTTTCCCCATCTATTTCCCATGAAGTGATGGGACTGGATGCCATGATGTTCGTTTTCTGAATGTTGAGCTTTAAGCCAACTTTTCCACTCTCCGCTTTCACTTTCATCAAGAAGCTTTTGAGTTCCTCTTCACTTTCTGCCATCAGGGTGGTGTCATCTGCATATCTGAGGTTATTGATATTTCTCCCGGCAATCTTGATTCCAGCTTGTGTTTCTTCCAGTCCAGTGTTTCTCATGATGTACTCTGCATATAAGTTAAATAAACAGGGTGACAATATATAGCCTTGACGAACTCCTTTTCCTATTTGGAACCAGTCTGTTGTTCCATGTCCAGTTCTAACTGTTGCTTCCTGATCTTCATACAAGTTTCTCAAGAGGCAGGTCAGGTGGTCTGGTATTCCCATCTCTTTCAGAATTTTCCACAGTTTATTGTGATCCACACAGTCAAAGGCTTTGGCATAGTCAATAAAGCAGAAATAGATGTTTTTCTGGAACTCTCTTGCTTTTTCCATGATCCAGTGGATGTTGGCAATTTGATCTCTGGTTCCTCTGCCTTTTCTAAAACCAGCTTGAACATCAGGAAGTTCACGGTTCACATATTGCTGAAGCCTGGCTTGGAGAATTTTGAGCATTACTTTATTAGCATGTGAGATGAGTGTAATTGTGCAGTAGTTTGAGCATTCTTTGGCATTGCCTTTCTTTGGGATTGGAATGAAAACTGACCTTTTCCAGTCCTGTGGCCACTGCTGAGTTTTCCAAATTTGCTGGCATATTGAGTGCAGCACTTTCACAGCATCATCTTTCAGGATTTGAAATAGCTCAACTGGAATTCCATCACCTCCACTAGCTTTGTTCATAGTGATGCTTTCTAAGGCCCACTTGACTTCACATTCCAGGATGTCTGGCTCTAGGTCAGTGATCACACCATCATGATTATCTGGGTCGTGAAGATCTTTTCTGTACAGTTCTTCTGTGTATTCTTGCCATTGTTTTTCATAGGGTAGTACAAATTACTCATCATTTGACTGGAATTGCAAAGATTTCTTCCCACCACACTAAGTTGGGTTGGGTCTAACAAGTGGATTTCAGAGGGACTGGCAGTCCATGGGTTGGGTCCTTGTGCATTTTGAAATAGCCTGTGTGTTATAACCATGGCACTCAACCTGAACAACCTTATTGTCCATTTGTTGTTACTGAGTCGGTCTAAGTCAGGCTTTATCTGCATCAGTGGGTAAAACTAAACAACATCCACTGGATCATCAAAAAAGCAAGAGAGTTCCAGAAAAACATCTATTTCTGCTTTATTGACTATGCCAAAGCCTTTGACTGTGTGGATCACAATAAACTGTGGAAAATTCTGAAAAAGATGGGAGTACCAGCCCACCTGACCTGCCTCTTGAGAAACCTATATGCAGGTCAGGAAGCAACAGTTAGAACTGGACATGGAACAACAGACTGGTTTCAAATAGGAAAAGGAGTTCGTCAAGGCTATATACTGTCACCCTGCTTATTTAACTTCTATGCAGAGTACATCAGAGAAATGCTGGGCTGGAAGAAGCACAAGCTGGAATCAAGATTACCAGGAGAAATATCAATAACCTCAGACATGCAGATGACACCACCTTTATGGCAGAAAGTGAAGAGCAACTAAAAAGCTTCTTGATGAAAGTGAAAGAGGAGAGTGAAAAAGTTGGCTTAAAGCTCAACATTCAGAAAATGAAGATCATGGCATCTGGTCCCATCACTTCACGGGAAATAGATGGGGAAACAGTGGAAACTGTCAGGCTTTATTTTTTTGGGCTCCAAAATCACGGCCGATGGTGATTGCAGCCATGAAATTAAAAGACGCTTGCTCCTTGGAAAGAAAGTTATGACCAACCTAGACAGCTTATTAAAAAGCAGAGACATTACTTTGCCAACAAGGGTCTGTCTAGTCAAGGCTATGGTTTTTCCAGTGGTCATGAATGGATGTGAGTGAGAGTTGGACTGTGAAGAAGGCTGAGCACCGAAGAATTGATGCTTTTGACCTGTGGTGTTGGAGAAGACTCTTGAGAGTCTGTTGGACTGCAAGGAGATCCAACCAGTCCATTCTGAAGGAGATGGGTCCTGGGTGTTCTTTGGAAGGACTGATGCTGAAGCTGAAACTCCAGTACTTTGGCCACTTCATGCGAAGAGTTGACTCATTGGAAAAGACTCTGGGAGGGATTGGGGGCAAGAGGAGAAGGGGACGACAGAGGATGACATGGCTGGATGGCATCACCGACTTGATGTACATGAGTTTGAGTGAACTCTGGGAGTTGGTGATGGACAGGGAGGCCTGGTGTGCTGCAATTCATGGGGTCGCCAAGAGTCAGACACGACTGAGCAACTGAACTGAACTGGACTGAACTGGTACTCCTTTCCATGGGAAGAACATACATTATCACTACACTTCTGGATTCTATCATCCATTCACTCTAGCCTTGACAGTGCATATAAACCACATCCTCCAATGTCAGCATTATCAGTCATAAAGATGATGTTGTAGTCATTTTGCCTTACTCCTTTGTCTTTTTTCTTAACTGTGTTTGAATTTGGGCAGAAAAAAGTTTTCCATAGCACACCCCAACATTTGGTGCATTCATTAGGAACACTGAGAAATTAAACAATAGCAAGAATGTTGGGGAATAAAATAAACACGTTAAAAGATCTTGAGGGGCACTGGGCTTTGGATTTTTATGCATGGGAGAGATGTTTTGACCTTTGTGGAGGCTTTTATTGGCTCACAATATTGCTTTTCCCACTTGAATTTTTTAAAAGTTCTGTGACTTGGAAAAGGGGGCATAAGCTTCAAACCACATGATATTTCAATTCTAACAGATGATTGCAACTTATCCTATGATTGCTTTATATATGGCTCTTTGTTTATTTATGGATTGTGACAACCAACCGGACAGTTGTATGGCCCTCAGCAAAGACACAGTTCTCAGGAGAATTATCAGGACAACTGGGCTTCTCAATGAGGGGGCTGAGGGCCTCAAGAATCAGCCAAGGCACATGTGTGGGAATGAACTCATCATGCACCAACTGCATGGGCCTTAGAGGGCCTGGACATTAGTGGGCATGGCCAACCCCATGGTGAAACCTTGGTCTTCACACACATGTGCTGATGAAGCAGGCCCCCTGAGTACACTGGTGAGGACTCAAGGCCCCACATTAAGTGGTCAAGCTGGGATCTGAAAGCAGGCTGGATGTGCACCACAATCCACGTTTTTAACAACCTGTATTGATTTTCCTTCACTGATGCAAAAAATTTAGTGAGCTGAGACAACATAAATGTATTATGCTGAAGTTCTGGAGGCCATATATCCAAAAATGGGGCCCACTGGGCTAAAATCAAGGTGTTGGCAGGGCTGCATTCTTTCTGGAGCTTCTAGGGGAAAATTCATTTCTTTACATTTTCCAGTTTCTAGAGGTCTCCTATATTCCTAGACTCATGGCCCCTTCTTCCACTCCTAAAGACAGTAGCAGAGCATCTTCAAACCTCTGACTCTCACACTCTTGTCTCTCTTTTATAAGGGGCCTTTTGATTATATTGGGTTCACCTAGATAATCCAGTCCAAAATTCTTCAAAATTTACATCTGCAAATTCTTTTTTTGCCTTGTAAGGTAATTTCACAGGTTCCATGGACTAGGATGTGGACATCTTTAGGGGACCATTTATTATTCTGTCTACCACGCCAGGATACATCCACATGGAAACTGCATTTTGGCTCCTGGTCTTTGATGACATACTAAGCCCCACATTCTGGGAATGTCATTTTTTTTCTGGGATGATTGCTTTAGGGGTTGAGGTTTGGCCTCTCTTCTAAACGTGGTAGGTGTGGCCCACCAGTGAAAATATGTTTTTGAAACTTTTAACCAATCAAATCCATGAGCAACTTGGCATTGAACAGTATACTTTTTGCAGGGACAACACCAACCCCAGTAAGAGAAAGCTTGGGCTGCAAACACTGGCAGAGCCCCTCTCTCTGTTGAGACAGTGGAAATCTTCCATGTGCTGTGCTTAGTCGCTCAGTCATATCCGAATCTGCAACCCCATGGACTGTAGCCTGCCAGGCTCTTCTGTTCAGGGGGATTCTCCAGGCAAGAATACTAGAGTGGGTTGCCATGCCCTCCTCCAGGGGATCTTCCCAATCCAGGGATCGAATCCAGGTCTTCTGCATTGCAGGGGGATTCTTTACTGTCTCAGCCACCAGGCCCAGCACTTAAAGAGAAGAAAATTAGTTACTTTGGGCTTAATTCATAAGAGCAATAGAATCTGATCTCATACTATGATTCCTTTGGGTTTTGTCATCTTTGGACTTAAATTTGTAAGGGGATTAGTGTCTGGGTTTTAATTTTTCTAAGAGAATTACAATGGGAGAAATTTATTCAAATTTAGGGCATCTCCACATTGTTGGTCTTTTATTAAGAGAATTTCTTTCTGAATTCTCTTTGATTTTATTGCTGAACCCCTGAGAGGTTATATTAGACAACTGCAGTAAGTAAGATAATGGGAAGAGAAAGGAAATAGGGAGAACAGTTTTGGTCTTGAAGTTAATTTAATTAATGCACTGTTATAAACCATTTCAAGTCTCCCTGAGGCAAACTTTCCTCCTGGCAGGAGCAAACCTACCCGGACCAGCCCTGCAGGATGAGCTGGTTTAAGGCCAGGCAGGATTTGGTATCTGTGGTCAAGGCTGGGGAGTAGGCTGTGGTGAGCTGTTGTAAGCTGATCCTGTGCTCCAGGACTCCATGGTCTCCTTCCCTTCATAAGTCTTGAATGGAGTCCCCAGAGCTGTGGCCACCAGGAAACAGACCACCTTCTCTGATATCACGTTTGCTAGTTTAAAAGGTGATACTTTGGACTTCCTCTGGCCCATTCCTTTGTCTTCTTTTCAATTGAATCCAAATTTGAGTAAAACACAGGAGTGTAACTTATTGGGCTCCCATGAACTTTCCAGCAGTTCCTTTTCCCCCTTTAGATTGCTGTATTCGTCTTCCAACCAATCTCTTTTTCCAGGCAACCCTTGCAAGCATTTGAGTTTGTACTCATTTGCTTAGAACAAGAGATCTTAACCATTTAGTGACATGAACCCTTTTGTCAGTCTGGAAAATCTGTGAACCCTTCTCAGAATAATGTCTTTATGCTATGCTATGCTAAGTCACTTCAGTCGTGTCCGACTCTGTGCGACCCCATAGACGGCAGCCCACCAGGCTCCCCCGTCCCTGGAATTCTGCAGGCAAGAACACTGGAGTGGGTTTCCATTTCCTTCTCCAATGCATGAAAGTGAAAAGTGAAAGTGAAGTCGCTCGATCGTGTCTGACTCTTAGCGACCCCATGGATTTATAGTGGTAAAGAATCTGCCTGCTATGCAGAAGACGCAGGTTGAATCCCTGGGTCGAGAAGATCCCCTGGAGTAGGAAATGGCAACCCACTCTAGTATTCTTGTCTGGGAAATCCCATGGACATAGGAGCCTGGTGGGCAGTAGTCCATGGGGTCACAAAGAGTCAGATGACTTAGGGACTAAACAACAACAACAAAGGCCTAACATAAAACAAGATTACAAAGTAAACTAATCATACTGAAACACAGTTCTCATAAATGGCTGAGAAACAAATCTGAAATATATAAATATGAATCTCTATTAGTGTATTAAATAACAAGATCTAGTATTATGATACCAATGTATTGAGTAGCACAAATAACATTTCAAGATACTTCTAGCCACTATCATGAAGTGAAAGTGAAGTCATGTCCAACTCTTTGCAACCCCATGGACTGCAGCCTCCCAGGCTCCTCCGTCCATGGGATTTTCCAGGCAAGAGTACTGGAGTGGGGTGCCATTTAAATATCTTTGACACCTACTGGTGACAAAGTGATAGGAAATGATAATTCTGATGTGGTATGTTGTCCACATTCAAAAATGAAAGAAATGCAAACTCGCAGTAAAAAATTAGAGAAAATAAACATGCAATCTTTTTTTCTTTTCAAGTTTATTAACGCTCTCTGTGGAAACCCAAGTCAGAAATCCTGGGCTTAGAGTGACTTCCTATTGCTTATTTGCTATATAAAAATCCCAGTAATCTACTTTCCCCAAAGGTCCTCTACCAGATCTCACTGTTAGTTCTTCATACTTCATCCTGCATCACTTAGCCAGGTTGATCTGCTTTTATCTAAAACAAATCAGATTTTTAACACTACTACACAAAATACTCAGATTTGCCCACATCCATTTCATTCCTTCAAGTGATCACATCAAGTCCTGAGCCTTTCCACTATGCATTAAATTATACATGTTTCTTTAACAGTCTTGTCTCCGTGCATAGGAAAATACCATAGCATCTCATCTCATTAAAAAGATGTGAATATTCACTGAGTTTTCATAGAATTGCAAACTCAATGAGAACAGAAAATTTTCCTGACTTATTTATCATTGTACCCACAATTTGGGACATATAGAAGAACATCAACCAACATTTATGGAATAAAAAAGCCAATCCATTATCCAATAATAAACTCAGATTTCTTAGTGAAGCAAATACATACCTAACAGGATATAGGATCTTGGGCTTCCCTCATAGCCCAGTTGGTAAAGAATCTGCCTGCAATGCAAGAGACCCTGGTTTGATCCCTGGGTCGGGATGATCTGCTGGAGAAGGGATAGGCTACCCACTACAGTATTCTGGCCTGGAGAATTCCAAGGACTAGATAGTTGATGGGGTCGGAAAGAGTCGGACATGACTGTGTGACTTTCACTTTCACTTTCAAGAGGATATTTCTGATGATGAAACTGGCTTTAATTCTTGGAATGTCTATTTCTTTATTATTAGAAAATACAAAACCTTCTCTTTGCAAATGCTGCCTATGTACACAGGGGATGAACAAGTATCTTAGTTTTCCTTAGAAAAGATGTAGTAAGTGTGTATCAATTTTCTATTGCCTTTAATGGTGATAAATCTAAGTTTTCTATTTTGAGAACTGCTCCAGAGAGAGTCTTCATAACTACCTCCTGTTAGGATGTTCTGGATGCTTTAATAAGTATATTTGCTCAATAAATCATGTTAACCTTTGCTCCTTTCATATTATTAAAAGCTCAGTACTCCACTATTTTTTCCTGAAATACATGAATAATTTTTTAAAACATGAAAAAATGAATTAAATTTTATCTTAGGTTTCAAAAATATGTATAGATGAAGCAGCTGTTTCTCAGTAGTCATTGTTTTGATTGCGGGTTGGCACAAATGGATTTGTTTTCTGAGTGTTGGTAAAATAAAACATTACTATGTCATAATTTGTTTTTAAGAGCTTAAATTGCTTTCCATACTGAAGACTGAGTTCTATCAGTGGGTTGTGAAATCATTTTAGTGAGTCACAAACATTATTTCTGAGGGTAAAATAGAATAAAGTAGAAAATATCAGAATACATTACATATAGTAAGTAATGTTTGATAAGCGGTGTGTGTGTGTGTGTGTGTGTGTTTATTAAGGGGTAACATAAATGTATTTCTTACTATGAGTCATGGTCAAAACATTTTAAAAAGCATTAATTATGATCATTTTATTGAGTCTACAGATTAAGAAAAAAACTGTGGATATAACCCTGCCTAAGGTCACAGAGTTTTGGACAATTTAAGCCACATTGTATCTCTGGTCTCCAATTCCAATCCAGTGCTCTCTCAAAAAGAAAAAGAACTTTATTTTTGTTTATTTAGATTTTTTGCTTTCTTCTCTTTTCTCGATAATGAACCAACTGTGGAGCCAGAATTTTTATCAGAGTTCTTATCACCACAAGAACTTTTGCTTTACTGTTTGTGTTTCTTAGTCCAGGAATCTTCAGCTAGCTGGATTTTACTGTGGGCAATAAAGCACTGTATGGAATGGATTTGTAAAAGTGTTCTTGAAAATTTCTGTATCACAGAGATATAGGAATTAAATGGCATATAAAGAAAGCTGAGCGCCAAATATTTGATGGTTTTGAAATGTGGTCTTGGAGAAGACTCTAGAGAGTCCCTTGGACTGCAAGGAGATCCAACCAGTCCATCCTGAAGGAAATCAGTCCTGAATATTCATTGGAAGGACTGATGCTGAAGCTGAAATTCCGATACTTTGGCCACATGATGCAAAGAACTGACTCATTGGAAAGGACTCTGATGCTGGGAGGGGGTGGGGGCAGGAGGAGAAGGGGACGACAGAGGATGAGATGGCAGGATGGCATCACTGACTCGATGGACATGAGTTTGAGTGAACTCCAGGAGTTGGTGATGGACAGGGAGGCCTGGGGTGCTGTAGTCCTTGGGGTCGCAAAGAGTCAGACACGACTGAGCGACTGAACTGAACCCATAAAAACTACACAACAGTGACTGGCCTTCTGGACACACTCCATATATATTCAAAGCTAAATTCATATATCTGTAAGTTTGTCCTTCATGGATATTTAATAGGACAGCCAATAACTTAAAAGCATAAACTTATTTTGAAAATTACAATATCCTTTATTCATCAAATGTGACCAGACGAGCAAAACGACTCTACTGCAACAAATGCTATTAGGCTAATATTGTATTTAATGCAATCAAGCCTATGCATGTGGCAATACACATAACTATACTTATTATTTAATGGTGTACTTAATTTATAAAAATAGTAATATTAAATATCTAGTGGAGAAAAACTTTTGGAAATAAAGACTATAGAATGATTGTTAAGCAATATACTACAGAAATCTGTGGCATCATTTTCCCTGATTTTTTTTAAATAATTACTATTTAAAGCTATCTCACTCTGTGCTAATTAAGAGACTGAGGAACCAACTAAATATATAACTAGTGTATTATTTGTCCGAGTCCAAATTCTTGATTAATTTTTAAAATATTTTAAAATTAAACATTGACTTTCAATGTTATTTTCTAGAAGGACACATTTATGAATTAACTGTGATTTTTAAAGGAAAGAATTAAGAATTTCTACATCAGATTCAATACCATCCTCACCTATCTACTCAACTGTGTTAAGGTAAGAAAGCAGGTGACCATCTAAGAAAATGCTTTAAAAAAAAAATGCTATATGTGATACTTTAAAACTTTGTATTGCAGCCTGTTTTTAATGTTTCATAACTGTTACTGTGAATAACATATTTCATATTACATTTATAGACTTAATAAAATAACATTTTATTAAGTCTAATAACATTTCCTTTTTAAACTCTATATTAGAATCTATATTAGATTCTTTTTGGGCTTTCCAGGTGGTGTTAGTGGTAAAGAACTTGACTGTTAATGCAGGAGACTTAAGAGACTTGGGTTTGATCCCTAGGTCAGGAAGATCTCCTGGAGGAGAGCACAGCAACCCACTCCAGTATTCTTGCCTGAAGAATTGCCATGGACAGAGGAGTCTGGCAGTCTGTAGCCCATATGGTCACAAAGAGTGGGACACGACTGAAGTGACTTGGCTCACACACACATAGATTCTTTTGTTAATAAACTTTTGTGTAAAGTACCTATTTGGTTGCTCTGAAAACAGATAAAAGATAGCTTTGTAGCTTTTAATGTGTGGATGTAGAGTGAAGAGTGGAGAAAGGGTTATAGATCCACATGTCAGCAACATGATGGCACTGGAAGATGGTCTCAAGGGGAAACTGGAAAATCAAAATAAGAATTTGAATCTTACATTCAGTTTTAGTATCTAAGGCATAAATATTAACCAAGAACTTAAGAAAGAGCTGGGCAAAATAAAAATGGCCTCTGTCCATAAGAGATCCATGAATGTAAGGAGGACCTGTGTAGAATCTGAGGAGGATCTCTCTGCATTAGCCCTGTGTGTTGAGATCATATTTTGTTGCAAGTCCCTAGCCATCCCAGAACAAAGAGGAAGAATCAGCATCTCAAGATGGTATTTTCACAATAGCTGAAAAGCTCATTTTCTCCTTGAGTTCAGAGATGATCTCTAGCTCTATTCTTTGACAAGCAGCAGACTGTGGAAATAGGGCAGTGTTTTTCCAGAGATAAACAAGGATAATGGATATTCCATGATGGAAAGTTGCCGGTTCTAGATGCTGCCAGCCAGCTCGCATTCAAAGGAACTTACAGAAAGGTTGTCTGGCTTTCACTCTCGCTTCGCTCCAAGGCATTAGATTACCCAATGCAGGCAATAAACATACCTCCTTCCTTGCTTTCCTGACTGTGTAAACTCTTTAATGGGGAACCCTGAATGAGAGACCAGCTCCTACCACCACCTAAAGTCCAGGCAGCAGGGTCCTACCGGGTCATATGCTATAATTCAGTCAGGAGCATCAGGTCCCAACATTCTAAACTCAAGTAGAAATGACAGAAATAGGCAAGCCCTGCCCCTCTTTTACACTGTTTGAAAACAACAATAGTTATAGCCAAGATACATGAGTCTCCATTAAGCAAAAAAAAATTGATGAAGCACTTAAATCTATTATTGCTAAAGAAGCAGCATCCAACAAGTTGCAACTAATTTATACCCTCAGAATGAATTATGGACCCAGACTACCACACTTCATCAGCCAGAGGGTTAATGGGAGACCCTCAGGGTGATTTTGCTCAATGCCTAAAAAACAAACAAAGCAGTTGAGCCTGTTATAAAAACTTAAGTCTACCTATCCAAATAAATCAGATCTCTGATAAGAAAACTCAAATTTCAAGCCACCTTCAAATCACAGCCATGAATGTAAACAGGAGAAAAAGAAACATCCTGATTACGCTAAGTCTTCCTTAAGAGCTACCTCTTGCTGGTAATCCCCAGATTGCATAAATCATGTAACTATGAATTAAAATTGCCCTAAAAGTCCAAGGAAGATTTGAGGATAAACAAAAATTCCAATCAATCTTGCTCACTGTGGCTATTTTAGTAGTCTTGAGGAAGTACTCACTAACTCTTTGATGAATAAATGAATGACCTTCTGCTGGTAGGTACTGAAACGGATCTGTATGTGATTGCATGAACTGAATATTAATTTTGCAGATGGGCAAACTTTAGGCAGGCTTATTTGTTCCAGCTTTTTGCAAGGCATAAACGACTAACAGGCCAGTACTAAGGTGCAATCCAAATTTAACCCCAAGGTGATTTTGTTTTGCTTTGTTTATATTTCTTTTTTATCTTTCTTGTAATTTAACTAAGGAGAAGACAATTTGCATGTTTTGCAATTACTCAGGTCTGAAGAGTAAACAGAAAAAAACCTCATTAGTAGACATAAACCCAAATAGCTTGGGACTTGACCATGCTTGTTTTTGAAAGGCCACACAATTTCAATTTGAGGAAGAACAAAAATTGATGCTATGTTTAGTACGACACTCAGGGCCAGTCTTTATATCATAGGTAATGATGTTACCTCTTCTTTTATTCAATAGTTATTCAATACTGTATTAGTCCCAATAGGGTAGGTTAAACTGCAGTAACAAATAAGTCAACAAATCTCAATGCCTTATCCCAACAGAAGTATATATCTCAATCACACAATGGGTTCTGCAATTCCAGAGATCAACCAGGGCAACTTTTACCCTCTGATAACATGGTGCTGCTGCTGCTAAGTCGTTTTAGTCATATCCAACTCTGTGCGAACCCATAGACAGCAACCCACCAGGCTCCCCCATCCCTGGGATTCTCCAGGCAAGAACACTGGAGTGGGTTGCCATTTCCTTCTCCAATGCATGAAAGTGAAAAGTGAAAGTGAAGTTGTTCAGTCATGTCTGACTCTTAGCGACCCCATGGACTGCAGCCTACCAGGCTCCTCCATCCACGGGATTTTCCAGGCAAGAGTACTGGAGTAGGGTGCCATTGCCTTCTCCGCTGAAAACATGGTCAGATCAGATGAGTTGCTCAGTCGTGTCCGACTCTTTGCGACCCCATAAATCGCAGCACACCAGGCCTCCCTGTCCATCACCAACTCCCGGAGTTCTCTCAGACTCACGTCCATCGAGTCAGTGATGCCATCCAGCCATCTCTTCCTCTGTCGTCCCCTTCTCCTCTTGCCCCCAATCCCTCGTAGCATCAGGGTCTTTTCCAATGAGTCAATTCTTCACATGAGGTGGCCAAAGGATGGGAGTTTCAGCTTTAGCATCATTCCTTCCAAAGAAATCCCAGGGCTGATCTCCTTCAGAATGGACTGGTTGGATCTCCTTGCAGTCCAAGGGACTCTCAAGAGTCTTCTCCAACACCACAGTTCAAAAGCATCAATTCTTTGGTGCTCAGCCTTCTTCACAGTCCAACTCTCACATCCATTCATGACCACAGGAAAAACCATAGCCTTGACTAGACAAACCTTTGTTGGCAAAGTAGTATCTCTGCTTTTGAATATGCTATCTAGGTTGGTCATAACTTTCCTTCCAAGGAGTAAGTGTCTTTTAATTTCATGGCTGCAGTCACCATCTGCAGTGATTTTGGAGCCCAGAAAAATAAAGTCTGACACTGTTTCCACTGTTTCCCCATCTATTTCCCATGAAGTGATGGGACCGGATGCCATGATCTTCGTTTTCTGAATGTTGAGCTTTAAGCCAACTTTTCCACTCTCCACTTTCACTTTCATCAAGAGGCTTTTGAGTTCCTCTTCACTTTCTGCCATAAGGGTGGTGTCATCTGCATGTCTGAGGTTATTGATGTTTCTCCCGGCAATCTTGATTCCAGCTTGTGTTTCTTCCAGTCCAGCGCTTCTCATGATGTACTCTGCATAGAAGTTAAATAAACAGGGTGACAATATATAGCCTTGACGTACTCCTTTTCCTATTTGGAACCAGTCTGTTGTTCCATGTCCACTTCTAACTGTTGCTTCCTGACCTGCATATATGTTTCTCAAGAGGCAGATCAGGTGGTCTGGTATTCCCATCTCTTGAAGAATTTTCCACAGTTTATTGTGATCCACACAGTCAAAGGCTTTGGCATAGTCAATAAAGCAGAAATAGATGTTTTTCTGGAACTCTCTTGCTTTTTCCATGATCCAGTGGATGTTGGCAATTTGATCTCTGGTTCCTCTGCCTTTTCTAAAACCAGCTTGAACATCAGAAGTTCACGGTTCACATATTGCTGAAGCCTGGCTTGGGGAATTTTGAGCATTACTTTACTAGCGTGTGAGATGAGTGCAATTGTGCAGTAGTTTGAGCATTCTTTGGCATTGCCTTTCTTTGGAAAACATAGTATCTAGGTCCAAACTGATGCCTTTTATTTATGCAGGGTGATCTGACTAGCTGTGAGCCGAGATGACAGATGTCAATTTGGGCTTAGTTATTTAACAGTGGGGATGAATCCTTAACTTTTTCTCTCCTCCTAATACAGAAACCTTAGAGATGAAAAATTGAAATGAAAGTATCCCATGCTGGAAGGACCCTAGATAGGATCTTTGGGAAGAACTAGGTTGGCCAAAGTGTAAAAATCCAAACTAACATTTTGGCCAACATAATACTAACTGTTTCTTTCATAGCTACTGTAATGGCGCCCCACTCCAGTACTCTTGCCTGGAAAATCCCATGGACGGAGGAGCCTGGTAGGCCGCAGTCCATGGGGTCGCTGAGAGTCGGGCACGACTGAGCGACTTCACTTTCACTTTTCACTTCCATGTACTGGAGAAGGAAATGGCAACCCACTCCAGTGTTCTTGCCTGGAGAATCCCAGGGACGGGGGAGCCTGGTGGGCTGCCGTCTATGGGGTCACACAGAGTCGGACACGACTGAAGTGATTTAGCAGCAGCGGCGGCACTCATCTCTAGCATTCTAGCCTTTCATTCATCCATCCATTCCTGTACTCTCTAAATGACTCATTCATTGAAATACATTTATTAAATATCTAGCTGCTAGAATTTGTTTTTGGTGATAGCACAAAAAAGATGACTAAAGCTGATTTCTTTTACCAAGAAATTTGTATTCTAACGTGCAAATTAGTGTATAAATACGATTAAAACCACATTTCACTATAGGGCCAGCTAAGATAGAAATATATGTTGTGTTATAGAAATACGTTCATTCAGACAGCAAATGCCACGAACACTATGCTAGGCAGAGAAACTAAATACTCTTCACTGGCTGCAGTGGAAGTGCTGGTCGCTGAGCCACGTCCAAATCTTTGTGACCCATGGTCTGTAGTCCACCAGGTTCCTCTGTCTGCACAATTTCCCAGGCAAGAATACTGAAGTGGGTTGCCATTCCCTTCTCTAGGGGATCTTCTTGACCCAGGATCGAACCCAGGTCTTCTGCAATGCAGGCAGATTCTTTACCAGCTGAGCCACCAGGGAAGCCTTGGCTTCAGTAAGGGGTGAATTAAAAGAAATGATGTTTGAGTTGATCACTAAGGGGTGAGTATGCATTTTTCCTGACCAACACAAACCTTTACTTAGATCTTCAAGTGAAAAAATGTACCCAAATAATTTTTGCTGCAGAATCTAATAGTCAAGAGTACAGGCTCAAGTCATATGTCTGATTGAGAAGGTTGACCTCTCTATGTATCAGCCAGTTATTAGTGACTGACAACTTCTCTGGTTTTCTCATTGGTAAAATAATAACAATAGTAAAAAAAAGTACCTATTATATAGGGTTGTTCTGAAGCTAAAATAAGAAAACATACCAAATTCTCAATATGAAATAGTAAGCATCAGATCAGATCAGATCAGTCACTCAGTCGTGTCCGACTCTTTGCGACCCCATGAATCGCAGCACGCCAGGCCTCCCTGTCCATCACCAACTCCCGGAGTTCACTCAGACTCACGTCCATCGAGGCAGTGATGCCATCCAGCCATCTCATCCTCTGTCGTCCCCTTCTCCTCTTGCCCCCAATCCCTCGTAGCATCAGGGTCTTTTCCAATGAGTCAACTCTTCACATGAGGTGGCCAAAGGACTGGAGTTTCAGCTTCAGCATCATTCCTTCCAAAGAAATCTCAGGGCTGATCTCCTTCAGAATGGACTGGTTGGATCTCCTTGCAGGCCAAGGGACTCTCAAGAGTCTTCTCCAACACCACAGTTCAAAAGCATCAATTCTTCGGTGCTCAGCCTTCTTCACAGTCCAACTGTCAAATCCATTCATGACCACAGGAAAAACCATAGCCTTGACTAGATGGACCTTTGTTGGCAAAGTAATGTCTCTGCTTTTGAATATGCTATCTAGGTTGGTCATAACTTTCCTTCCAAGGAGTAAGTGTCTTTTAATTTCATGGCTGCAGTCACCATCTGCAGTGATTTTGGAGCCCAGAAAAATAAAGTCTGACACTGTTTCCACTGTTTCCACTGTTTCCCCATCTATTTCCCATGAAGTGATGGGACCAGATGCCATGATCTTCGTTTTCTGAATGTTGAGCTTTAAGCCAACTTTTCCACTCTCCACTTTCACTTTCATCAAGAGGCTTTTGAGTTTCTCTTCACTTTCTGCTATAAGGGTGGTGTCATCTGCATGTCTGAGGTTATTGATGTTTCTCCCAGCAATCTTGATTCCAGCTTGTGTTTCTTCCAGTCCAGCGTTTCTCATGATATACTCTGCATATAAGTTAAATAAACAGGGTGACAATATACAGCCTTGATGTACTCCTTTTCTTATTTGGAACCAGTTTGTTGCTCCATGTCCAGTTCTAACTGTTGCTTCCTGACCTGCATACATATTTCTCAAGAGGCAGATCAGGTGGTCTGGTATTCCCATCTCTTGAAGAATTTTCCACAGTTTATTGTGATCCACACAGTCAAAGGCTTTGGCACAGTCAATAAAGCAGAAATAGCTGTTTTTCTGGAACTCTCTTGCTTTTTCCATGATCCAGTGGATGTTGGCAATTTGATCTCTGGTTCCTCTGCCTTTTCTAAAACCAGCTTGAACGTCAGGAAGTTCACGGTATAGGTTAGTACAATTATTACCATTTTCCCCAAAAAGGAAAGTAAGACTGCAGAATCAATAATGCTATTGCTAACTGGACCAGTTTCCAAATAGATTCCAACCTGTGTTACTGAACAGCAGTAGTTGAAAAAGATAAGCAAGGTATCCCACTACCCTCTGAGCAACAATATTTACTGTTTTTATCCTGTTTTACAATAAAGCTGTGAGACACCTGCAGTGTGAACCATGGTGAGTACATATTGATTGATGAGAGTCTGAATTTTTAGACTCTGGATCTAAAACTGAAAAATCCTCTACCTAGAACAACCTCCATTATTCTGATCCTTTTTCCTCTCTTGGTGTGAGCTCAGATATTACCCCCTCTAGGAAGCTTTATCACGCTTACCACAACAACAAGCCTTTCGTATGTTCTCCTGCCCTCTGAGCTTCCCTATAGAAACACTTAATGAGACATATTAACCTACTGATGTGCCTGCTATTCACACTCAAATCTGAGCACCATGAGGAAAAGGTCCACTGTCTCAAATTCATCACTACCACTGCAGTGCTGAAACAGCTGCTGTGGAGTAGGTACTGAATATATTTTGAGGTCAGAAAGTATAATTATACCAGAAATGAAAGAGTATGGAAAGACTAAGATGGAAGCTACGAGTTGAGATACCATGAGATGATGAACCGTTAAGTGAGGCTGTTAACAGTTGAAGTAGAGGAGAATGTATGTCACAGAAACCAGAGGTAGAGAAATTTCAAGATCAAGCACCATAAATATAAATGTCAAAGTTATTGAGAATCGTGGTTATAGGATTTCTCCTATAAATACAGCAGCTCAGTCATATATAAGGGTCTGATGACCTATTGAGCCTTTTTAGAAAATCCTTGCAAGAAAATTCCCCAAACTACCCAGTCCTGTATTCAACAATGATATTCTTTTTTAACAGAAGTTCAAAGACCAGAATGGCCCTCTTAGAGACAGAGATACAAGCCTAAAACAAGATTTCTCTGGACTAAATGTCAAAGTTTCATGTAATAGACCTTGGCCTACCATTCATAGAAGATATACTCCTAAATCGGGAATTCTGCAGTTCAGTTGAGGGTGAAGGACAATTCAGACCAGTTTCTCAATAGATGCTAATCATGAGTTGTAGCAGTATTATTCCACTCATCACACCAACAACTCTACTTCATTGTAAAAGGAAAGCTCACTTCTATCCCTCCAATCCTGTTCCTCTAGCATCTCATATCTTTCTAGTCTTTCAGTTCCACCATCAGTTCAGTTACTCAGTCATGTCTGGCTCTTTGTGACCCCATGGACTGCAGACATCAGGCTTACCTGTCCATCACCATCAGCTTCCTCAAACTCATATCCAGAATAGTCGGTGATGCCATCCAATCATCTCATCCTCTGTCATCCCCTTCTCCTCCTGCCTTCAATCTTTCCCAGCATCAGGGTCTTTTCCAATGAGTCAGTTCTTCGCATAGGGTGGCCAAAGTATTGGAGTTTCAGCTTCAGCATCAGTCCTTCCAATGAACATTCAGGACTGATTTACTTTAGGACTGACTGGTTGGATCTCCTTACTTCAGTCAATTCCAATCATCATTCCACACACAAGGCAACACTGTAAACCACTGACCCTGTCTCTAGAATCATTTTAAATCAAAGAAGTAAGTTTTAGGGTATATTCCATTCAACCCCAAACAATGAAAACTAATGTAAACTAAAAATGCACATAACAGGATTTGAAACAATATATGAATAACTTCCTATTAAAGTAATTTGGTTCTTTGGCTCTTAGATATGATAAGAGAAGATAAAAAGCCAAAAATGAGATAAAAACTAATAGAGAGTTTAAAAACCCCATCAAATCCAAGAGAAAGCTTTCGCATATTTGGTATTAAATCTAATACAGTTATGTTAAGTTTAAAAATAAAATAAAATTAAAAAAAAAAAAGATGATAATTGTTTTCAGAAATCTAATGCAAGGGTCACAAGCAGTCTAAGAGATTGTGCAATGTTCCAGGTTGCTAGATACTTCTGGTATAGGAGACCCAATTAGGAGAAAGGAAGGGTCACATGAAGAAGGAAAAGTGAGCATAACAACATTCTACATTGAGAATGGACTCTGGATAGATGCATTATGTAATGATGAAAGCTGTTCTAATAAGCAGTATAAAAGTGTACTTACATTCTTGTTGGTCATTCCTTTTCTTAGAAAAAATGACTATAGGGATAAAGTAATATATAAGGGTGCATACATGCTCAGTCACTCAGTCGTGTTGGACTCTTTGCAGTTCCATGGACATGACTCACCAGGATCCTCTGTCCATGGGATTTTTCAGGCAAGGATACTGGAGTGGGTTGCCATTTCCTACTCCAAGGGATCTTCCTGACCCAGGGATTGACCCACATCTCCTGCATCTCCTGCACTGGTAGGAAGATTCTTTACCACTGAGCCACCTAGGAAGTCCCAAACTGATATAGACCATTTTACAAAAGAACAAAGTTGTATATTCCATTAATAGTTATGCCACAAACAGCAAATCCATGTGGCTATTCACACTCATTGAGCAACCAGATCTATAAGCTATGGTGTTTAAGTCATGGTGGAATGAATTTTTACCTACCTGGTCCATACTGTGTAGGTAGCATAAAAATATACCACTCAAACTATTTTTATGGACAGATGTTCTGAATGGGGCTTATCATGAAGGTGGTGAGCTGATATGACAATCAACACTGATTAACAGATTCTGTTGAAGATACAGTATGAAGACAAAATTAGTTATGATTTGTCAAGAAGAACAAAGACTGTTCTCTTCCAGAATTCCTGTGTTCAATATGACAGTGGTTACAAAATTGTTCCTCATATGAGGTAATGTTTTCCTAAGGATATTTAACAATATTTAGCCATCAATTAATTGGCATTGCATCAAAAGAAACACCTGTGTTCCTGCTACTCTGCTGTGGTTTCTTAATCGCATTGACAGGAAGTTAGCAAAGCATGTGATGTAGAAACAAAATTAGCAAAGCTCTGCTGTATGTGACACTGTTTAGTGGGATCTTTGATGAATCCCAATTTGCTTACATTTTTGATGAAACTAAAAGAGCAAAATAAATCCATTATCCTCAACGGGGAACAGGTAGAAGCTAGAATATATCACTTGAAGAGAGAAAGAACTTCACTCAAAAAAAAGGATATCATTCAATGAAAGAGTAAGAACAACTTTTAAGGTGAGTCAGCGTCTGAGACACAGCAAGAAAAGTTCTTTTGAGGAGAGTAATAATCCATATAATCATAGAGATTTCTGTGATTGAAGGAGGAAGGAATAAAGAACCATCTGGAAGCTGTTGCCTGTGATGGGAACAGAAATCCCAAAGCTTAGGCACATCAGAAGACATACCCGATTTCCTTCCTTTTTTATCTGTTATTTGTTTCTAACTCTCTTTACAGCAAGTTTGGTTCTTATCATCTTTGAGGTCCATAGCACCTATCATAATTTATATATACTAAGAATTAACCTGACATGTCAGTACTTTTAATGAATTCTACTATCAAGGTAATTCTTTATTCTGTGTATATAAATTTATTCAGATTCAAGTGTTGAAAGTCACATTCATCATTTACTCATTCATTTATAATGGGTACTTACTAAGCATTTGCCATATACTATAAGCCCTATGAGGCAATAAGTAGATGTTAAAGTCAAGATTTTCACTTTGTAAGAACTTATAAATGAAAATAGTTTCCCTATTAGTAGAGAAGTACTATTTCAGCATTGATAACCTAATTAACCGGAGAAGGCAATGGCACCCCACTCCAGTACTCTTGCCTCGAAAATCCCACGGGCGGAGGAGCCTAGAAGGCTGCAGTCCATGGGATCGCTGAGGGTTGGACATGACTGAGCGACTTCACTTTCACTTTTCACTTTCATGCATTGGAGAAGGAAATGGCAACCCACTCCAGTGTTGTTGCCTGGAGAATCCCAGGGATGGGGGAGCCTGGTGGGCTGCCATCTATGGGGTCGCACAGAGTCGGACACGACTGAAGCAACTTAGCAGCAGCAGCAGCAACCTAATTAAATCTCAATCCAATTTAATCAGTACTTAATTGGTTGCTTTCCAGTCCAGTCTACTCATTAATAGGGTGTGAGGGAATGATTTTTGGAGGCTGGTGAAATGAGTTCTACCTACACAGCTTGGCAAGGAAACACAAAACAGTATTGATTACCCTCTGTTCTTAGCCGACATGCACCTAGCTGAAAGGCCCCATACAATGGTCATGTTTTTGTATAAATGGACAACTGCCCTGTGAGGTATAATGTGGGAAAGAGAGATGAACAGAAGAAGGGAGAATGCATGGCCACAGATTGCCTGAAGTCACTATCCTTTGGCCTGCTGTTTCATTGCTCTTGAAGATGCACCACTGAGAGAAAAGGCCAGCTATTCAAGGTGAAATAACACCACTTCTTAAATATGAAGATAACTTTGGGCTGCTCACAGATAACACCATTAACTAGATGAAAATATGCTTATACTTCTCAAGGGAGAGGAACGCAGAAGGTAGTGCGGACCCTTGACTAGAGATTTAAAGGGTTAAGTGGAGCAAGAAATGTGTACAGGCTTAGCTTATGAGCTGGATGTAAAGAATGCTGCTGACAAACACGTGATATCCTTGAGGCACCGGGACAACTTTATCCTGAGAGGTCAAATCAATCAGAACCTGTCTGTGACCTGATCCCGCAGCCCATGACTCAGCAGTCCTGACACTCCCTGTGAGGTCAGCTACCCTCTGGGGAAGAGGAGATCTCTTCAGGTACATCAGAATGACTCTGTCTCAAATAACTTTCACCTGCCTTTATAGCTGAGCTTCCAGAGACCTGACGGTGAGTTTCTAGGAAAGAGGCTAGAAGCTGTTAGAATCTCAAGGGCGATCCAGCTAAGCCTCCCCTCAGACTCTGGAGTTTGATTCAGTATTACCTGAGCCTCAGTGCTTCCCCAGAGATCACTATTTAACCACTCAAGGAGTTTACCGCTGTTTTTCCCGAGATGGGGACTTCATCTGCTTTGCTGTGCAGAATCTCTATTAGCTGACTGGTTTCTCTATGCTATTCAGCTTTCCAAGTTTTGGGGCCTCAGGATGAGAAACTGGATTGTGTCTTTCTGTATCAAGATGGTGTCTTATGTATAATGTGTTGTTTGACACTCCTCTGAGAGCACTGACTTGCTTTGGAAATATCAAGGGACTGTGCTTCAGTCTCTATCATTTGTTACTCATTACTGCCACTACAGGCTTTTCTGGGGGCTCAGATGGTGAAGAATAGCCTGCAATGTGAGAGACCCAGGTTCGACCCCTGGGTTGGGAAGATCCCCTGGAGGAGGGCATGGCAACCCACTCCAGAATTCTTGCCTGGAGAATTCCCATGGACAGAGAAGCCTGGTGGGCTACAGTCCATAGGGTCACAGAGAGTCAGAAATGACTAAGTAACTAAGCATAACCACGGCCACTAGATTCGGAAGAAACTACTTAAACTTCATGTTCATTACCTGTCAAATAGGGGTCATAATATCTAACCAATTTATACAATTATTTTGAGAATTCAATGAGATGAACCATTTGAAAAGTGCTATTAGAAATAGTATCATTCTAGACAAATACTCATTCTTACATTGTAATGCTTCTTCTGCATGTACCCACTGTTTTTATTTAGCTCTACCACATTCTGCTTTGTATTGAAGCAACTTTTAAATTTCTCTTTTCCCTTTGAGGCAGCAAGTTAGCTAAAGGAACTTGCATCTTTATGTCTCCCTGAGGACCAGCCTAGAATTTTGCATGGTCAATGAATACTGGGCAAAGATCCATCATATGGAAAGTGTACCCCTGTGGCACACAATTTGTAGCTCTGATGGTTGTTTTCATTGCTCAGATTTTTAAAAATACACTTCAGGGGAAAATATCTTACTTATTTCCTCTTCAAATAATAACTCCAGGTAGTATTCAGGAAACTCCCAGGCATAAAACTGCTTCTAGAATGTTATGAATGTCATTTTTAATAGCAATTTCCTATTAGGTGATGGAGACTGAGAGTACGAACTTCCAGTTACAAAATAAATGAGTCACAGGCATGAAATGTGCAGCATGGGAAATATAGTTCATAACTTAATATCTTTGCCTAGTGACAGATGACAACTAGGTTTGTCATGACCATTTTGAAATGTATAGAAATATCAAATCCCTGTGATATATATCAGGAACTAACATAGCATTATAAGTCCATTATACTTCAAAAACAAATGAATAAACAAGCTCATATAAAAAGAGATCATATTTGTGATTACCAGAGGTGAGAAGTAGAAAGAGAGGTAACTGGATAAAGGTGTTCAAAAGATAATTTCCAATTACAAGATAAATAAGTACTAGGAATGCAATGTACAACATGATGAATTTAACACTGCTGTATGTTATATACAGCAGTTATGGATCACAAGGAAAAAATGTTTTCTCTATTCCTTTAACTTCTTATCTACATGACATAATGGGTGATCACTAAACATATTGCTTTCAATTATTTCAAGATGTATAGCCTGGTGGGCTGCCGTCTATGGGGTCGCACAGAGTCGGACATGACTGAAGTGACTTAGCATAGCATAGAATAGCATAGCATAGCATGGGTCAAATCATTATTCTGCATGCCTTAAATGGTATAGTATTATAGGTCAATTATATTTCAATAAGATTGGAAAAAAATAGCAATTGCTGTAGAGGAGAACTCCTGTGCCCACAAGAGCAGTCTTTATCCTTTTAACATGTACTATTTCCCCAACATCCCAAGTATCTGAGTTTTTTCCTTATTCACTTTTCCCAGAGGCTCAGGGATGGTTGTTGTTTTCTACAGTTGCCACCTCTGTTAACCTATAGATATCTCTGAAGACTCTACACATGCACATCACCAGATGGTCAACACCGAATCAGATTGATTATATTCTTTGCAGCCAAAGATGGAGAAGCTCTATACAGTCAACAAAAAGAAGACCAGGAGCTGACTGTGGCTCAGATCATGAAATCCTTATTGCCAAATTCAGACTTAAATTGAAGAAAGTAGGGAAAACCACTAGACCATTCAGGTATGACCTAAATCAAATCCCTTATGATTATACAGTGGAAGTGAGAAATAGATTTAAGGGCCTAGATCTGATAGATAGAATGCCTGATGAACTATGGAATGAGGTTCGTGACATTGTACAGGAGACAGGGATCAAGACCATCCCCATGAAAAAGAAATGCAAAAAAGCAACATGGCTGTCTGGGGAGGCCTTACAAATAGCTGTGACAAGAAGAAAAGCGAAAAGCAAAGGAGAAAAGGAAAGATATAAGCATCTGAATGCAGAGTTCCAAAGAATAGCAAGAAGAGATAAGAAAGCCTTCCTCAATGATCAATGCAAAGAAATAGAGGAAAACAACAGAATGGGAAAGACTAGAGATCTCTTCAAGAAAATTAGAGATACCAAGGGAACATTTCATGCAAAGATGGGCTCGATAAAGGACAGAAATGGTATGGACCTAACAGAAGCAGTTAAGAAGAGGTGGCAAGAATACACAGAAGAACTATACAAAAAAGATCTTCACGACCAAGATAATCACGATGGTGTGATCACTGACCTAGAGCCAGACATCCTGGAATGTGAAGTCAAGTGGGCCTTAGAAAGCATCTCTATGAACAAAGCTAGTGGAGGTGATGGAATTCCAGTTGAGCTATTTCAAATCCTGAAAGATGATGCTGTGAAAGTGCTGCACTTAATATGCCAGCAAATTTGGAAAACTCAGCAGTGGCCACAGGACTGGAAAAGGTCAGTTGTTATTCCAATCCCAAAGAAAGGCAATGCCAAAGAATGCTCAAACTACCGCACAATTGCACTCATCTCACATGCTAATAAAGTAATGTTCAAAATTCTCCAAGCTAGGCTTCAGCAATATGTGAACCGTGAACTTCCAGATGTTCAAGCTGGTTTTAGAAAAGGCAGAGGAACCAGAGATCAAATTGCCAACATCCGCTGGATCATGGAAAAAGCAAGAGAGTTCCAGAAAAACAGCTATTTCTGCTTTCTTGACTATGCCAAAGCCTTTGACTGTGTGGATCACAATAAACTGTGGAAAATTCTGAAAGAGATGGGAATACCAGACCACCTGATCTGCCTCTTGAGAAATTTGTATGCAAGTCAGAAAGCAACAGTTAGAACTGGACATGAAACAATAGACTGGTTCCAAATAGGAAAAGGAGTACGTCAAGGCTGTATATTGTCACCCTGCTTATTTAACTTATACGCAGAGTACATCATGAGAAACGCTGGGTTGAAAGAAGCACAAGCTGGAATCAAGATTGCCAGGAGAAATATCAATAACCTCAGCTATGCAGATGACACCACCCTTATGGCAGAAAGTGAAGAGGAACTCAAAAGCCTCTTGATGAAAGTTAAAGTGGAGAGTGGAAAAGTTGGCTTAAAGCTCAACATTCAGAAAACGAACATCATGGCATCTGGTCCTATCACTTCATGGGAAATAGATGGGGAAACAGTGGAAACAGTGTCAGACTTTATTTTTTTTGGCTCCAAGATCACTGCAGATGGTGATTGCAGCCAGGAAATTAAAAGACTCCTTGGAAGAAAAGTTATGACCAACCTAGATAGCATATTCAAAAGCAGAAACATTACTTTGCCAACAAAGGTTTGTCTAGTCAAGGCTATGGTTTTTTCTGTGGTCATGTATGGATGTGAGAGTTGGACTGTGAAGAAGGCTGAGTGCCAAAGAATTGATGCTTTTGAACTGTGGTGTTGGAGAAGACTCTTGAGAGTCCCTTGGACTGCAAGGAGATCCAACCAGTCCATTCTGAAGGAGATCAGCCCTGGGATTTCTTTGGAAGGAATGATGCTGAAGCTGAAACTCCAGTACTTTGGCCACCTCATGTGAAGAGTTGACTCATTGGAAAAGACTCTGATGCTGGGAAGGATTGGAGGCAGGAGGAGAAGGGGACAACAGAGGATGAGATGGCTGGATGGCATCACTGACTTGATGGACGTGAGTCTGAGAGAACTCCGGGAGTTGGTGATGGACAGGGAGGCCTGGCGTGCTGTGATTCATGGGGTCGCAAAGAGTTGGGCACGACTGAGCGACTGAACTGAACTGTATAGAACTTAACCGTTTACATCATTGACTATTCTTTATATTAAATCTTGTTCAAGTCACGAAGGTGGCTTCTGTCTCCTGATTGGATATCACATGGCAGAGTTTGTACTAAGTGGTGTTCCAGTCTCTCTGTGGGGTTATATAACTCAAGGACTCTTCTTCTGTGACAAAGGGATAAGCTGTCTGCATCCTAAACACATGTCTGGGAAATCAGGATCCTATAAGCGACAAGTCATAACATTTGGCAGTATCCTCAAAGGATTCTTTTAGCAACTGAGTGAGTCATGAGGGTCAAGCCCTTGCTTTAAACCTCCACAGTGTGCATTTTATAATTCTATTTTGCATTTCTGAATGTGTTATAATTAAGTAGAAACATGTATTTATACATGCATGCACCAGGTGTACATGAAGCATATCCATTGTATCCATATTTGAAATCCATAATATATTCCTTTTTATAATGCATTTTCTAAAGAGACATATAAATCCTCATTAAATTTCAGCCACAAATATGCAGCTCTTTCCTCTTAAAGCAAAGGTTAGCCCTGCAGAAACTATGGAAGTCCAATAGCAGACCATTCCAGTACAAAGTGAGGGAAAAAACAATTGTATTTTCTTTATGGCAGGGTAATGCTGTCTGATGGAAAATATTAGGATTCAATATGTAACTCATGGAATTCATCAAAATTATTGTCTTGCTGAGTTGTTTATATTTCCCTTATTGTATAAAGTTTTTTTTTTTTTACAAGCTCTAGAACATTAACTCAATTGATTCCCACACCATACTATGAAGTCAGTGAAGCTGATCTTTTCTGATCATTTTATAGGATGGTGTAGATGGGAGTGTTTAAGGGGTTTAGCTGAGGTCACACAGATAATAACTAGAAAGAACAGATATTTTCTGACTCTTTTCCACTCTATTATGCTACTTCTTTATGTTTCTTTTTTTAAGTAAATAAATCAGTGCAGTATTTAAGGAGTTAATTGTACTACATTAAGAGCTTCCCTGGTGGCTCAGTGGTAATCTGCCTGCAATGCAAGAGAGCACCTGCAACGCAAGAGACTTGGTTTTGATCCCTATGTAGGGAAGATTCCCTAAAGAAGGAAATGGCAACCCACTCCAGTATTCTTGCCTGGGAAATCCCATGGACAGAGGGGCCTGGCAGGCTACAGTCCATGGGGTTGCAAGAGTTGGACACGACTTAGCTACTAAACCACCACCACCACATACTATGTTAAATATATACTATATATCAGACACTATGCCAAATTCTTTTACACAGATTAAAATCATTTAAAATATCTGCTAAAAATAATACAATTATTATCCTTATTTTATGGATGAGGCTTAGAGAAAAGCAAAGTTCCTCAAGACCAAACAGTTGTTAAATGCCAGGGGTGAGCTTCACATCTAGGCAGTCTTGATCTTGGATTCTCATGTTTACATCACACACATGCTTCCTTTACTCGACAGACATTACTGATGAAATGTGGAGTCAGGTATCCTGCTTAAGAATGGAAGAAAAGGTACCACAGAAATTAATAATCTAAGCCTTCAAGATATTCTGTGTTTCTTAAAACATGAATACCACAAAGAAATGAAGTGTACCCGTATCATAGAAATCAATCTAAATGGAAACTGATGTTTTACAAAATCATATAATTCTATTAAGAAGCAAAAAAAATTATGTGTAAGAAAAATATTAAGTGAGCACATAAAACTGTTAGTCATATATGTTACAGTTTTATTCTAAAACACTGCTATCTGTCCATTCACTCTAAATGCACTTTAGAGTTCACTCTCAATGTTGCACATTCTATGGATTTGGGCAAATGTATAATGACGTATAAGCCATTATGCAGAGTATTTCCCCTGCCCTAAAAATCCAGAGTATTTCATCTACCCCGCTACCACCCAGGCAACCACTCATCTTTTTACTGTCTTTATGGCTTTGCCTTTTCTAGAATGTCATAGAGTTGGCAGCATATAGTATATAGCTTATCAGTTCATTTTTAATTAATCAATTCTTTTGGTCTTAGAAAGGAAGATGAGCAGATAGGCATTAGAATTAAGACTACACTGAGAAAACTGTAATAGGTTACAAAGTTTTTCACCAAAAATAAAGTGAAATGACATGGGATTTACAGGGTTAGAAAGAAAAAATGCCTCCATAGGCAAACAGGCAAATGACAAATCATAGCCTGGAAAAACCACTCCAAAAACAACAACCAGTAGACTTTCACTTTTAGCCAGGAGAGGGTAATTGGTACTAAACTTGTTCACTCTCCATAAATAATTATAAAACTGGGGGAAACAAATCTGAAGTAACAGTTTTTAGGCACTGGATCAGAGGCATTAGAAGACAGCGATCCTTGAGAGAAGGAAAACATATGATGTAAGTCCCATGAACTCCTTGGCCTTCTGATTTGAGGCACGCACTGAACCACACTGGAGAGAAGTGGCACTCAAAAGATGGTGATCTCACTGAACTGAAGAGGCAGAGGTTGAAATTTTGAGGCTGTTGAAGCAGCTAAAATTTGCAGAGTACTGAAAAAGATGGAGCAGTGCTAATGAGGGGATTGTCAGAAGTCTCTGTGTGGGCCAACCATCGCTTTTTGGTTGAGACTTAGGATGTACGTGTGCAACATGAGACTCTGACAGGCCTACTGGGGACGGCCTGCCAAGCAGCTGCAAGCAGAATAGAGATACTAGAGGTCACACAGTACTGAGAGATTGTGCTTAGGCACAGCTAGAGCGGAGAGACCTCACTGAGCCCATAACTCACCACTTGAGGCCCCAGCTAGGCTGTGCCTTGGGAGTAAGGAGCCTCAGGGGCTATACCCAAGGGCCAAAGGTAAAACTCAAAATAGATCCTTCCTAACAAGGAGGGAAACCAAGACTGATACGAATAATTCAAACAGCCAGAAATTTAGCTTCCCATCAAAACAAAACATAAACCTGTGTTAAGGAAGGCAACATAATATAGACTTCCTACAAAATATCATCTACAATGTTCAGTATAGAAGTCAAATGGCTAGTTATGCATAGAAAGCAAAAACACATGGCTCATAATCATGAAAAAATAAACACAGTGAAGAGAAACAGATTCTGGAAGGGTCAAAGACCTAAAATTAGTTATCATAAATGTATCCAAGAACTTAAAGGAAAAGATGAACAACTGATAGAAAAGATAGTGAATATCAAAAGAGAAATACAAAATGCAAAAAAAAAAAAAAAAGGAAATTATAATACTTAAAAGCAAAATTTCTGCAATGAAATGAAAATATAACTAGATGGGCTCAATATCTGACTAAACTCTGAAGGGCAAAAAATACATTTGCAGACAAATCAAGGACTTGTCCACTCTTTAATAACAGAGAAATGTTAAAATTTGAAAAAAGCAAAAAGAGGCTCCTTGGTCTACAGAAGAACATTAATTATCTCTAACACAGCTGAAATTGGAGTCTTAAATGAAGAAAGAGAACGAGATGAGACAGATATAAGAGAGGGAGGGAGGGAGAAAGGCAGAGGAAGAGAAATGAGGAAATGAAAGGAAAGAGAGGAGAAGGGAGGCATGAGTGAGGAAAGAAGAAGAGAGGGGAGGAGAGAGAAAAGTTCCCAATTCTGTCAAAAGAAAAAAAAAAGCTTACATGACCAAAAGTCTTGGTGAAATCTATGAAATGGAAAGAAATTAAAACTTATTATATTACAACCAAACTGATGAAATCTTAAAGACAAATTTTTAAAGCAGAGAAGAAAAAGGACACATTTTAAAAAATCACTCAGATTAAAATTAATTTATATCAGAAACAATGGAGGACAGAAAACAATGACATAACATCATTAAAATGACAAAAGAAAAAGCTTTCAACCCTAAATTCTAATAGAGCTAAAACATTCTCATAAACAAAGGTGAAATAAAAAGTTTTCCAGATAACTGAAAACTGCAAGAATTCTTCACCAGTAGATCTGCACTACAAAACAACACAAAAACAAAAATCTAAGTAATTATTTTGGGTTAAAAATAAATTATTCTATTTGGAGATTTAAATTTACAGGAAGGTAAAAATATCAAAAATTATGTAAAATATTTTTATTCTATTAATTTCTTTAAAAGAAAATTGATGACTTAAAGCAAAAAAAAAAAAAAAATCAACTATATTTGGAGTTTATAGCATACTTAGACGGAGAAGGCAATGGCACCCCACGCCAGTACTCTTGCCTGGAAAATCCCACGGAAGGAGGAGCCTGGTGGGCTGCAGTCCATGGGGTCGCAAAGAGTCGGACACGACTGACAGACTTTACTTTCACTTTTCACTTTCATGCATTGGAGAAGGAATGGCAATCCACTCCAGTGTTCTTGCCTGGAGAATCCCAGGGACGGCGGAGCCTGCTGGGCTTCCGTCTATGGGGTCGCACAGAGTCGGACACGACTTAAGTGACTTAGCAGCAGCAGCAGCATACTTAGAACAAATATATGATAACAATATTGCAAAGGATAGAAGATGGAATTACATTGTTAAAAATTTCCTGTAGTATTTCAAGTGTTACAACATATTCTCTAAGTAGAAAGTAGTAAGTTAAGGATCAGTCAGTTCAGTTCAGTCGCTCAGTTGTGTCCGACTCTTTGTGACCCCATGAATTGCAGTAGGCCAGGCCTCCCTGTCCATCACCAACTCCCGGAGTTCACTCAGACTCATGTCCATCGAGTCAGTGATGCCATCCAGCCATCTCATCCTCTGTCATCCTCTTTTCCTCCTGCCCCCAATCCCTCCCAGCATCAGAGTTTTATCCAATGATAGAGTAACCAGTAACAAATAAACACAAGAAGTTATAACTAAAAAAATTCAATAGAGGAGTTAGAATGGAATACTATAATATTAATAAGACATATTTGATTAAACCAAGGGAGACAGGGAAGGGAGAACTGAAGAACAACAACAACAAAAACAACAAACTTCTGGGGCAAATAGAAAAGAAATATCAAAATGATAAGAGGATAGACTTAAACACAACCATCCCTATAATAATAAGGCAGAGATTATTAGATTGGATTTAAAAATCAGGCCTCAAAATAGGCTGTTTACAAGAACTTAACTTTGCTTATATAGCAAAGATAGGTTGAAAATTACAAGATGAAAAAGTTTATCCCATACAAACAAAAAGCGTAAGAATGATGGTGCAAATATAGTAATATCTAGATAAGCAGTATGGTCATGGACAAAGCAGAGAACTTCCAGATAAGCAGGATTGCCATGAATTAAGAAGAAATTTAATAATGATAATGGAATCAGTTAATTGAGAAAACCTAATAATCTTAACTGAGCTATGAGGAACTTCCCTGGTGGCGAGAGGTAAAAGCATCTGCTTCCAATGTGGGAGACCCAGGTTCTATCGCTGGGTTGGGAAGATCCCCTGGAGAAGGAAATGGCAACCCACTCCAGTGTTCTTGCCTGAAAAATCCCATGGATGAAGGAGCCTGGCAGGCTACAGTCCATGGTGTCACAAAGAGTCAGACACAACTGAGCAACTTCACATCACTTAATAATCTTAAATGTTCATGCATCTAATAACAGAAGCAAAAACAAACACAACTAAAAAGATAATTAGGTAAATTCACAATTACGTTTGGACATTTTATACCCACATGGCAATTGATAGGTTTGACAAAAATTGACAAAGTTGACAAAAGTTGACAAAAATTAAGAATACAGTTAAAAAATATTGCCAATCTCCTTGATCTATTGACATTTATAAGATAGTGCACCCAGTGGGACAGAATACTACTCATTTCAAGTGCAAATGTAACATTTACCAAAATAAAAATTATGTTGTTTCATAAAAATTTTATGTTCAATAAATTTCAAATAATTGAAATCTTGCTGTATATGTTCACTAATCACAGTTCAAATAAATTAAAAACTGGTATCAACAAGATTCCTATTGAATGTCCAAATATCTGAATATTAAATAACACACAAGCATTTCACATTTCCATAGACCAAATAAGAAACCACAAAACAAATTAGAAAATATTTGAAACTGAATATTAGTGGAAATGCAATATATAAAAATTTATGTGATGCAGTCACAGCTTAGAGGGAAGATTATGGCTTGCAAATGCTTATATTAGAAAATAAGAAAGGTTTTTCATTAATGATCTATGTTCCTACATTAAGAAGCTAGGTAAAGACCACATAATCAGTATAAAAAAGGAAATAGTTAAGATGAGAAAAGACATTTGTAAAGTAGAAATAACAGAGAAAATTGATAAGACCAAAAGTTGGTTCTTCAAAGATATTAACTGATAAACATCTAGCAAAATTGATCAAGGAAAAAGGAAAAAAAAAAAGCACATGTACATTATCAGAAATGAAAAAGAATATTCCACTACAGATTCTCCATACACCAAAAGGAAATAAAAGAATACTGTGAACACCTTTGTGGAAATAAACTGGATAACAGATGAAATGGATAAGTCCCTTGAAAACTATAACTTTCTCAAGCAGACTAAAGAGAAAATCTGAACAGCTTCACTGAAGAATTGCATTCTCATTCTATTTTCAGCACACCATATGCATCTTGATAGAATCCTAACTGATACAGCTGAAAGGGATTAAGACTTAACCCAAAGTTATGAATAATTTCTAATAAATATTGGGGCTGCCTCCATGAAAAAATATCTAGTAATAAATAATGATAGCAATTTTTAAAGGCAACAGATCAGGATTAACAGCAAAAAGAACATGGCAAGGATTAGCTTAGAATACAGTGTATCGCAGAGAACTACTAACAGTGGCCTTGCTTTTCATCATTTATCCTGTTTCAGAGGGTATTTTGGGTGAAAAGATGCCCTGTGTCTCTAGTAATTGGTATCCATTACACCCATAAGTTGTTAATCAGCTTCCTGTTGAAAAATCACCTTTCAAAAATCCACTCTTTATCAGGTCACATAGAATTCTATTGGGTAAAGTTTTTTTTCTCACAGGTCTGTAGAACAATCTGGGGGTATTATCAGTATGTATAGAAAACTTCATATTAATTCATAAAGTTAGAAAAACAACAGTAAAACCCCAAGGAAAACAGAAGAGATAATAAAGATTAAGGCAGAAATCTATTAATAGAGTAAGAAAAACGGAACAAATAGAATTGAAAAAGTAAATCCAAGACAGTTCTTTGAAACACACAAATGAATAATTAACACTAGCTTGCTTCATCAAGAAATAAAAGAGAATAAAAATACATGAAATTAAAATTATAAAGAACATAATCATAATCAAGGATACAGATGACACATAAGGGATTACTTTGTTTAAATCTATTCACATAAATTGAAGATACAGTAAAATAAACAATAATTTAACTAAGTAATTTGCCAAAAAGAGGAACCCAGAGAGGGTAGAAACATGAATATACCATTACTCCACAGATAAATTTCAGAAAAACAGTGGAGAAGTTGGTAGGGAAAAAAAAAACCTATCCAAATTGGGACAGGATATATGGCTCTTTGACTAATGCCTTCAACAAGATTATGTATTTATTACCTTTAACAAAAAAATGCAATTAGGAACTATTATTTAATCAGAACAAAAGAAAGGCAATTAGAAACTCTAGAAGAAAAGAGAACAAGCTGTACTTAAAGGTCATGCTGATAATGTGAGGAAAAAAGGAATCTTTCTGAAGTTGGAGATTGCAAATTCTTTTGTCTGGCACAGGTTAAAAAACACAATATTATAGTCCCAAATCTATAATATTAATCTATATATGTAATATATATACACATTTAAAATGAAAATAAATTTATATATTATATATAATTTTATATATAATATGGAAAATAAATATATATTTATAAAATTTATATAAATATATTTAATTTCTATATATATTTATAATAATCTATATATTTAATTGGTTTAGCTTTGAATATTTGTTTTATAATTTCAAAAAATTACTAATTATATATATTGGCTTTCAAATTTTAGGGCCAATCTAAAAGAAAGCAGAACTCAGGTATAAAACAGGACTTTGAAAGAATAAAATTAAATGTCACTAGATTATGAAAGCATATGGATGTTAATGTCTTCTTTCCACATAGTGGAATTTAAAGGATAGAATCTAAAATTAAGAAATTAAACTTAATAAGTTAATAAAAGCTAATAAAATGTTGAATTACTTGATGATTAATAAAATAATGACATTTTTTTTTAAGCGAGCAAGTGAAAAGAAGATGTGAGAAGGAAAAGGGCACAAAAATAACTCAAATTCTTAGTCTTTCATAGCTGGAGTTAGTGGGTATTATTAAAAGTGGATAAATCATGGAATGGGTAAATGATTATTTCTTACAATTATATTTCAAAATAGTTGAAACTTTCAAGGAAAAGTACTAGGAGTTGGAGTACAGGATGGTACAAATGACATGTAGATTTATTATATGTTCTTCTACAAATTTTCACTTTATATGTACATGTATTAACTTTATAATATATTAAAATATTTGAAAAGTGAAAGTCACTCAGTCATGTCCGACACTTTGCAACCCCATGGACTTACAGTCCATGGAATTCTCCAGGCCAGAATACTGGAGAAGATCTCCCTTCTCCAGGGGATCTTCCCAACCCAAGGACTGAATTCAGAAAAAACTATTACTAAATGTGGGCTTCCCTGGTGACTCAGACAGTAAAGAATCTGCCCACAATGCGGGAGACCTGGGTTCAATTCCTGGGTTGGGAAGATCCCCTGGAAGAGGACATGGCAACCCACTCCAGAATTCTTGCCTGAAGAATCCCATGGACAGAGGAGGAGCCTGGCAGGCTACAGTCCATGGGGTAACAAAGAATGGGACACGACTGAGCGACTAAGCACAGCACAGCAACACATTACTAAATATTACAGGAAAGCTTGAAATTAAGGAGAAAGACAACTATCCAATAGAAATGTAGATTTAAAGACATGACAAGCAAATAGCATTGCAGACCACAAATGGCTAATAATACATGGAAATATACTTAACCCCACTCATAGTTAAAGAAATGCAAATATTATTTGTATATCTAGGTGACAAAGATTTTAAAAATACATCAGATCAGATCAGTCGCTGAGTCGTGTCCAACTCTTTGCGACCCCATGAATCACAGCACGCCAGGCCTCCCTGTCCATCACCAACTCCCGGAGTTCACTCAGACTCACGTCCATCGAGTCAGTGATGCCATCCAGCCATCTGATCCTCTGCCGTCCCCTTCTTCTCCTGCCCCCAATCCCTCCCAACATCAGAGTCTTTTCCAATGAGTCAACTCTTCGCACGAGGTGGCCAAAGTACTGGAGTTTCAGCTTCCGCATCATTCCTTCCAAAGAAATCCCAGGGCTGATCTCCTTCAGAATGGACTGGTTGGATCTCCTTGCAGTCCAAGGGACTCTCAAGAGTCTTCTCCAACACCACAGTTCAAAAGCATCAATTCTTCAGTGCTCAGCCTTCTTCACAGTCCAACTCTCACATCTATACATGACCACAGGAAAAACCATAGCCTTGACTAGACGAACCTTTGTTGGCAAAGTAATGTTTCTGCTTTTGAATATGCTATCTAGGTTGGTCATAACTTTCCTTCCAAGGAGTAAGTGTCTTTTAATTTCATGGCTGCAGTCACCATCTGCAGTGATTTTGGAGCCCAGAAAAATAAAGTCTGACACTGTTTCCACTGTTTCCCCATCTATTTCCCATGAAGTGATGGGACTGGATGCCATGATGTTCGTTTTCTGAATGTTGAGCTTTAAGCCAACTTTTTCACTCTCCGCTTTCACTTTCATCAAGAGGCTTTTGAGTTCGTCTTCACTTTCTGCCATAAGGGTTGTGTCATCTGCATAGCTGAGGTTATTGATATTTCTCCTGGCAATCTTGATTCCAGCTTGTGTTTCTTCCAGTCCAGCGTTTCTTATGATGTACTCTGCATATAAGTTAAATAAGCAGGGTGACAATATACAGCCTTGACGTACTCCTTTTCCTATTTGGAACCAGTATTGGTTGACAAATACAAAATCATATTGGCAAGCCTAGAGAAAAGTAAGAATCCTCATTATCAACACAAATTTTTGGAGGGCTGCTAAACTAAGTCGCATCAGTCGTGTCCGACTCTGTATGACCCCATAGATGGCAGCCCACCAGGCTCCCCCGTCCCTGGGATTCTCCAGGCAAGAACACTGGAGTGGGTTGCCATTTCCTTCTCCAATGCATGAAAGTGAAAAGTGAAAGTGAAGTCACTCAGTCATGTCCTACTCTTAGCGACCCCATGGACTGCAGCCTACCAGGCTCCTCTGTCCATGGGATTTTACAGGCAAGAGTACTGGAGTGGGGTTTCATTGCCTTCTCAGTTTGGAGGGCAGTATCTGTTAAACTTTAAAACATGCATATTACTCAGAAATTTCACCATTTTAGGAATGTTATAAAGATAAATATGTAAGGAAGTTTTCTGTGGTATTATTTCTAAATTGAAAGGAACAAAAGAAGTAAAAGAACAGCAACAGGTGCAAAGCAAACCTAAGTGGTCTTTAACAGGAGACAGGTTCAATAAAGTTCAGCACATTCATACAACAGCATATTGTACCAACCCTAAAGATAATAAAGGGAATCACAACATGCTAGCACATTCACAAAATATTGGTAATGCAAATTTTTCTAGTAAAATTTATCTGCACGCATGCTAAGCCACTTCAGTCGTGTCCAACTCTTTGCAGCCCTATAGGCTAGTCTGCCTGTCTCCTCTGTCCATGGGATTCTCCAGGCAAGAATACTGGAGTGAGTTGCCATTTCCTCCTCCAGGGGATCTTTCCAACCCAGGGATCAGACAGGCATCTCTTATGTCTCCTGCAATGGCAGGCAGGTTCTTTACCACTAGTGCCACCAGGGGAGCCCAAAGTTTGTATAATGTGGTTCTATTTGTGTAAAAAATTCTGGAATATTGTAAGTATAGAGAGAAAATAAGTTATAACAAAGGAATACTCCGCAGCTTATCAATAAGGCCTGTAGGGTAAAGGGGGAGGAGGGACTTTCCACTTCATAAAATTCTCAATTTTTATTTTTTTCAATGGCCATTTATTACATTAATTTTTTAAGAAGCTTTAAAAGAATCTTGTGTTCCACAGTGAAGAACTGTGAAATAGAAAATTAAGCCTACTGATCTGATCTATATTTCTTGGCAGCCCTAACTCTCTCCAGCATCAAACACAATGACTGACAGAGAGCAGGTATTTGTGCAATATTCTCTAATTAGATGATAAACTGAAACATGAGGGATTAAAACCTGACATAGACAGCCCTATATTTATTTTCCTGCCACATTAAAGCCATTTTACTATTATTAAATTTAAGAAAAGCCAATTCTCATATAGGATAACACCGAACACATCTAATTTATCCACATTTATATTTTAAAGAAAGTGTTCAGTTCAGTTCAATTCAGTCACTCAGTTGTGTCTGACTCTTTGCGACCCCATGAATTGCAGCATGCCAGGCCTCCCTGTTCATCACCAACTCCCAGAGTTCACTCAGACTCACATCCATTGAGTCAGTGATGCCATCCAGCCATCTCATCCTCTGCCGTCCCCTCCTCCTCCTGCCCCCAATCCCTCCCAGCATCAGAGTCTTTTCCAATGAGTCAACTCTTCGCATGAGGTGGCCAAAGTACTGGAGTTTCAGCTTTAGCATCATTCCTTCCAGTGAACACCCAGGACTGATCTCCTTTAGAATGGACTGGTTGGATCTCCTTGCAGTCCAAGGGACTCTCAAGAGTCTTCTCCAACACCACAGTTCAAAAGCATCAATTCTTCGGCACTCAGCCTTCTTCACAGTGCAACTCTCACATCCATACATGACCACAGGAAAAACCATAGCCTTGACTAGATGAACCTTTGTTGGCAAAGTAATGTCTCTGCTTTTGAATATGCTGTCTAGGTTGGTCATAATTTTCCTTCCAAGGAGTAAGTGTCTTTTAATTTCATGGTTGCAATCACCATCTGCAGTGATTTTGGAGCCCCCCAAAAATAAAGTCTGACACTGTTTCCACTGTTTCCCCTTCTATTTGCCATGAAGTGCTGGGACCAGATGCCATGATCTTTGTTTTCTGAATGTTGAGTTTTAAGCCAACTTTTTCACTCTCCTCTTTCACTTTCATCAAGAGGCTCTTTAGTTCCTCTTCACTTTTCTGCCATAAGGGTGGTGTCATCTGCATATCTGAGGTTATTGATATTTCTCCAGGCAATCTTGGTTCCAGCTTTTGCTTCTTCCAGCCCAGCGTTTCTCATGTAGGTCTCTAATAAAACTTTTGTGTGTATATGTGTTTTAATGTGTTTCCCCTTCTTTGGTTCTCCTGCCCACAAACCATGTTAGGTGTATACTCAGAACCCCGGAGAAGTAGGGTCCTGATTAAACAAAAGTCATTAGGAAATGTTTAAAGGGAAGCAGTGAGAACACAGAATAACATTTGAGACAAAGTGCTCATTTCCACTTTAGAAGTACACAGAGACAAAAAATCTGTGCCTAGGAACACATTCTGCCCCGTTATTGTTTTTTGCAGGAGACAGTTGTAACTCAATAGAAGGAAATAAACACAATATAAAGTTGTCCTAGTTTCAGTGTCTTCCAAAATCAGGAAACAACAAGTCTGATTGTGACATGGATCTCCAGAGGAAGCCAGCTTCTTTCTTTCTGCTTTGGCGTGACACATGACTATGATGATGAACTCTATGCTCCCCAGCCTCTCCAGGGACTAGACTTCATCCTTCCTCACCTATAAACAGAATCAGGATGTGTCCTGACATTCGGCCAAAAACATCTGACCTTGAATAAGACATGCTCCACAAAGCACACATATGGTACCTTGGTGAGCAAGCCGCAAGGGAAGGGGATGGGAGAGGAGTCAGCAGGGCACTCTGACATCCACTGGCTTATAACAAATCCCAACAGATGCCGATGTTCACAGGCAACTCAGGGAGGAGACAGTAAGAAGACACCATGAAAGACATTAATCTTCTCCATTACAAACAGATTCAGGAAAACAGTACCAAGTGCCAAGTGAGAGAAAGGGGAAGAAAATACAAAAGGAATGAAATCTTGAGTGCAAGAGAAGACCTCTTAGACTGTTCTTGTTATGCAACAGAGTGATGCAGGGAGGAACTGTGGTAAAGGAAACATCTGAAGATGGCTGATAACACAGCTACAAACGTGCATTTGAAGAGGTGTGCTGAAGACCTTTCTGTGCCTCTTTTTATCTATAAGTGAGCATCAATATATTTCATTTTAAATGGAAACCACATTGATTATAAATTTTCCCCAGCCACTAGCCAGGCCACTTGGTAAAAGGAAAAGTGAGTAATTATATTAACAGACATTGTGGCTCTATCTTCTCTTTAAAAAAAAAAATCCTACTTTTAAAAGGAGGAAAATTATTGTCATCCTGAGAAATGGTTCCAGAAGAAAAGGGAGAGAAGCAATGAGAGCACATGTCCATAACTTTTTCCAGAGGCAATGTGATGTCCCATTTATGTCAGAAAAGAAAATATCTGTACTCTAATAAAAGCCAAAAATTCAATCAGAAAAGGGTAATCTTTGACACTGGTAACTGATCTGAAGGACTTTTCCTAAAGTGATTGAAATGAACATGTGGTGTGGTATTATTGAGCATCATGGAAACTGTTCTCTGGGGCTTCCCTGGTGGTTCAGATATAAAGAATCTCCCTGCAATTCAGGAGACTCAGGTTCAATCCCTGGGTCAGGAAGATCTCCTGGAGAAGGGAATGGCAACCCATTCCAGTATTCTTGCCTGGAGAATTCCATGGACAGAGGAGCATCACGGGCTACAGTCCATGGGGTTGCAAAGAATCAGACATGATTGACTAACACACACACAGACACACACACACAAACTCTTCTCTAAATGGATGAAAATCAGTCAGCAGAATTTTTTAGGCTTCAATTCATCTTTTAATTTATGTGCTACTCAGATAATAACTATTACAAATCACTACACATTTCTGTAAGCTAAAAATATGATTGCTGGAAAAGGTATCTATCCAACTTATGTCACAGACAAGGAACTGGTAGTCAGATGATACTGGGCAAGAGAAAAACCAGTATAAATGTCTTTCAGTCCAGATCAGTGTATTTCCCTTTACACTCACTTAAGTAAATTATTAAGGCCAAAAAATGGAGTCCTTTTATAAGCTATCATGTCCAAGGATCAATTTTCAACCTAGGCTTATCTGTCCCAGACCAAATGGTATATGTGGCTGGAAGATATTCTAAGAAATTTATTCCTGGTTTTCTCTCTCTGAATTTCCCCTAGTCAAATCAAGAAAGACTCTGTGTTCCACTGCCTCAGGGAAATTTAAGAATGAGTAGAAACAAAAGTAGCATGAAAAACTTCCTGAATTATATCTTTAAAAACTTAAGCTCATTTTGAGCAGGGGATAGCTTGATGAAAAAAACAAAACAAAACATGAAGGCTTGGATAAAACAGATGAGACAAAGGTGTTTTGCCCATAAATAAAAAGAGAGAAATTCCCCTGCTGGGGGCAGGCCTTTAGGACTCAGGCCTGCTTCATGGCAATATTCCAGAAAGGACTTCCAGTTGTCTTCTGGGTATGAGTCAATGGCTACTGAGATTTCCTGTCCTGAGGAACATTTCAGAGCTAAGTGTGATAAGGAGCAACCAAGAGCCTGGGATCCAGAGGGTCATGTTGACAGAGAGGAGGATATTCCAAGTGGCAACAAGATGAGCAAGATGACTTCTCCCCAAGTCCCCTGATTGGTGGATGCCTGATGCTTTGTACTGATGGTTCTGGAACCTCGACATGACCCAATGGGAGAAGTGGCAACAATTCTCTCCTTGACTAAACTTTAGTCAGTTTCCTTTGAGTCTTCTTTAACTCAGCCTCAACTTGGACTGTAAAAACTGTAGATGCACAGCACAAATGAATTCATCCACACACCTCCCAAATACATACCCAGATAGGCACACCAAGAAACTTGAAAAATCACTAGGCTACTTTTTAACACCTCAAGTTTTAGAAACTGGTACAAATAATAGGTGGGCTTTGAATTTTTTCTATAGCCATTTTTCTGCTTATCCAAAGACTTGTTTTGTAAGGCAAGTACAATTGAAAACATGGGGGTATAACCTGAATGATATCAAGCCATCCAACCACATTATCCTCAATTTGCTCCTTTAACTGAGATGGAAATCAAAGCATTTCTATATTCTAGATTTAGAGCTGTGTTCTTTGGAATGATTAAATCCTACAGTGGTACCAGGATGTTTTGTTTTTGTTTTTGTTTTTTTCCTTCTGGGTACACAGTTTCATTTTAGCTTAAGGAAGATGGCCTAAAGTAAGTTCCTATCCGGTTCTGAATGTCAGCTTAATATCTGGCCAACTTTTGATCAAGGGCTACTTTTGCCCTTTTGAAAAAGGGCTACTTTTTAAATTTCTTTTGAATATCTTGTCAACAAGATAAGCCAGGACAACAAGTAAATATCCCTGGCAGTACTGAACAATTCCATGAATACAAAAGGGGTTCCCATAAAAGGGTACAAAAGATACGACTCCCTCAAGATACAGTGCTAGGTCACTTCAGTCATGTCTGACTCTTTGCGACCCTATGGACTGTAGCTCACCAAGCTCCTCTGTCCATGGATTCTTCAGGAAATTTCCTAATCCAGGGCATCTTCCCAACTCAGAGATCAAAACCAAGTCTCTACTATTGCCTGCATTGGCAGGTGGTTCTTTACCTCTAGAAGCACCTGGGAACGGAGAAGGCAATGGCACCCCACTCCAGTACTCTTGCCTGGAAAATCCCATGGATGGAGGAGCCTGGTGGGCTGCAGTCCATGGGGTCGCGGAGAGTCGGACATGACTGAGCGACTTTACTTTCACTTTTCACTTTGCTGCATTGGAGAAGGAAATGGCAACCCACTCCAGTATTCTTGCCTGGAGAATCCCAGGGACAGAGGAGCCTAGTCGGCTGCCATCTATGGGGTCATACAGAGTTGGACACAACTGAAGTGACTTAGCAGTAGCAGCAGCAGCACCTGGGAAGACTCAGATCCAGACCCACCCCCAAAGATAAAAGAAAGAAAGACATAGAAATTTACCCTGAGAGTGGGCAATAGTCAGCAGGACCATAGCCACAAATAGACAGCAACCCATATTTCTGTCTAGCCATCTTTTGGGGTCCCCAATCTGATTGTTGGGGAGACTTGACACCTGGATATCACCAGATGGTCAATACTGAAATCAGATTGATTATATTCTTTGCAGCCAAAAATGGAGAAGCTCTATACAGTCAGCAAATAATGGGAGCTGACTGTGGCTCAGATCATGAAATCCTCATTGCCAAATTCAGACTTAAATTGAAGAAAGTAGGGAAAAACATTAGACCGTTCAGGTATGACCTTAATCAAATCCCTTACGATTATACAGTGGAAGTGACAAATAGATTCAAGGGATTAGATCTGATAGATCCCTGAAGAACTATGGACGGAGGTTTGTGAAATTATACAGGAGGCAGTGATCAAGACCATCCACAAGAAAAATACATGAAAAAAGGCAAAATGGTTGTCTGAGGAGACCTTGCAAATAGCCGAGAAAAGAAGAGAAGTGAAAGGCAAAGGAGAAAAGGAAAGATATACCCATTTGAATGCAGAGTTACAAAGAATAGCAAGGAGAGATAAGAAATCCTTCCTCAGTGATCAATGCAAAGAAATACAGGAAAACAACAGAATGGGAAAGACTAGAGATCTCTTCAAGACAATTTGAGATACCAAGGGAACATTTCATGCAAAGATGGGCTCAGTAAAGGACAGTAATGGTATGGACCTAACAAAAGATATTAAGAAGAGGTGGCAAGAATACACAGAAGAACTATACAAAAAAGATCTTCAAGACCCAGATAATCATGATAGTATGATCACTCACCTAGAGCCAGACATCCTGGAATGCGAAGTCAAGCGGGCCTTAGGAAGCATCACTTCGAACAAAGCTAGTGGAGGTGATGAAATTCCAGCTGAGTTATTTCAAATCCTAAAAGATGATGCTGTGAAAGTGTTGCACTCAATAGGCCAGCAAATTTGGAAAACTTAGCAATGGTCATAGGACTGGAAAAGGTCAGTTTTCATTCCAATCCCAAAGAAAGGCAATAACAAAGAATACTCAAACTACTGCACAATTGCACTCATCTCACATGCTGGCAAAGTAATGCTCAAAATTCTACAAGCCAGGCTTCAACAGTACTCATGTACTGTGAAATTCCAGATGTTCAAGCTGGACTTAGAAAAGGCAGAGGAAACAGAGAGATCAAATTGCCAATATCCTGTGGATCATCAAAAAAGCAAGAGAGTTCCAGAAAAACATCTACTTCTGCTTTATTGACTATACCAAAGCCTTTGAGTGTGTGGATCACAACAAGCTGTGGAAAATTCTTAAAGAGATAGGAATACCAGATAACCTGACCTGCTTCCTGAGAAATCTGTATGCAGGTCAGGAAGCAACAGTTAGAACTAGACATGGAACAACAGACTGGTTCCAAATCGGGAAGGGAGTACATAAAGGCTGTATATAGTCATCCTGTTTATTTAACTTATATGCAGAGCGGGATCATGGAAAAAGCAAGAGAGTTCCAGAAAAGCATCTATTTCTGCTTTATTGACTATGCCAAAGCCTTTGACTGTGGTTCACAATAAACTGTGGAAAATTCTGAAAGAGATGGGAATACCAGACCACCTGATCTGCCTCTTGAGAAATCTGTATGCAGGTCAGGAAGCAACAGTTAGAACTGGACATGGAACAACAGACTGGTTCCAAATAGGAAAAGGAGTACATCAAGGCTGTATATTGTCACCCTGCTTATTTAACTTATATGCAGAATACATCATGAGAAACACTGGACTAGAAGAAGCACAAGCTGGAATCAAGATTGCCGGGAGAAATATCAATAACCTCAGATATGCAGATGACACCGGTCTTATAGCAGAAAGTGAAGAGGAACTAAAAAGCCTCTTGATGAAAGTGAAAGTGGAGAGTGAAAAAGTTGGCTTAGAGCTCAACACTGAGAAAACGAAGATCATGGCATCTGGTCCCATCACTTCATGGGAAATAGATGGGGAAACAGTGGAAACAGTGTCAAACTTTATTTTTTGGGGCTCCAAAATCACTGCAGATGGTGATTGCAGCCATGAAATTAAAGGATGCTTACTCCTTGGAAGGAAAGTTATGATGAACCTAGACAGCATATTCAAAAGCAGAGACATTACTTTGCCAACAAAGGTTCGTCTAGTCAAGGCTATAGTTTTTCCTGTGGTCATGTATGGATGTGAGAGTTGGACTGTGAAGAAGGCTGAGTGCCGAAGAATTGATGCTTTTGAACTGTGGTGTTGGAGAAGACTCTTGAGAGTCCCTTGGACTGCAAGGAGATCCAACCAGTCCATTCTGAAGGAGATCAGCCCTGGGTGTTCTTTGGAAGGAATGATGCTAAAGCTGAAACTCCAGTACTTTGGCCACCTCATGTGAAGAGTTGACTCATTGGAAAAGACCTCTGATGCTGGGAGGGATTGGGCGCAGGAGGAGAAGGGGACAACAGAGGATGAGATGGCTGGATGGGATCACTGACTCGATGGACGTGAGTTTGAGTGAACTCTGGGAGATGGTGATGGACAGGGAGGCCTAGCATGCTGAGATTCATGGAGTCGCAAAGAGTCGGACACGACTGAGCGAGTGAACTGAACTGAGAGTACATCATGAGAAATGCTGGACTGGATGAAGCACAAGCTGGAATCAAGGTTTCCTGGAGAAATATCAATAATCTAAGATATGCAGAAGACACCACCCTTATGGCAGAAAGTGAAGAAGAACTAAAGAGCCTCTTAATGAAAGTGAAAGAGGAGGGTGAAAAAGTTAGCTTAAAACTCAACATTCAGAAAACTAAAATCATGGCATCTGGTCCCACCATTTCATGGTAAATAGATGGGGAAACAGTGGATACAGTGACAGACTTTATTTTGGGGGTCTCCAAAATCACTGCAGATGGTGATTGCAGTCATGAAATTAAAAGACACTTACTCCTTGGAAGGAAAGTTATGACCAACCTAGACTGCATATTAAAAAGGAGGGACATTACTTTGCCAACAAATGTCTGTCTAGTCAAAGCTATGCTTTTTCCAGTAGTCACATAGGGATGTGAGAGTTGGACTATAAAGAAAGCTGAGCACTGAAGAATTGATGCTTTTGAACTGTTGTGTTGGAGAAGACTCTTGAGAATCCCTTGGACAGCAAGGAGATCCAATTCATTGTAAAGGAAATCAGTCCTGAATATTCATTGGAAGGACTGATGCTGAAGCTGAAACTCCAATACTTTGGCCACCTGATGTGAAGAACTGACTCGTTGGGAAAGACCCTGATGCAGGGAAAGATTGAAGGCAGGAGGAGAAGGGGACAACAGAGGATGAGACGGTTGGATGGTATCACTGACTCAATGGACATGAGTTTGAGTAAGCTCCAGGAGTTGGTGATGGACAGGGAGGCCTGGGGTGCTGCAGTCCATGGGGTTGCAAAGAGTCAGACACAAGTGAGCGACTGAACTGAACTGAACTGAATCTGATTGCTGCCAAGCCAAGATCTCAGAATACAAAATGAGACAAACTAGAAGGCAATATCTGTCCCCCAAAGATAAATATTCGATAATTCATACTTGTCCCCTGACAACCTGAATTTGGGAAAGAAGATGCAATGTGAAAATTTACCTTTTTCTCTTGACCAGGAACTACAAACAGAGAACTGGTAGAGCTGACTTTGGTAAAAATTCTTCCCTTTTGCCAGCTTCTGCCAGTCCCAGAATGCCTGCCATCTGCAGGCTCTGGAGTACTTGGGGTGTCTCAGCAGGACTCAACCTAGTCACCAGACACTTTAGAGAAGGAAAAATAGTCTTCCCTCTACTCCTTATAGTGAGTGCCTGGCTGAGACCCCTTTACCTCTAAGGTACCTCATAAATGGATATGCTAATCCAAGATGGTTATGAGAACTGTAATTCAAGATTATCTTTAGCAAAATTAACCTATTTGTTCAACCTCAAAACAAATTTATTCACCTGAGATCGCACACTGGACTTGGTCCAGTTTAAGTCAGATACAGTCTGACCCCAGACGCAGCCCCGTTTCTAAGCTGGACCCAGTCTGACTCTGGCCAGTTTCTGTCCCCAGTCCAAAAACAGAAATGCTCAATTAGAGTCTGAAAGCTCTTAATACAAAAGCCTCAGAGCTATGATCCAGGAGCCTACGATCTCCAGAGGCAGAAAGAAAGCAGAGAGTTCGAGGGGCTCACAGGCATCTCTGCCTGATTGTTCATTGCTCCTGATGGCCCGTGAGTAGTCTCCTCAATTCTCTCATCTGAGAGAGAACTACTAATAGATTAACTAAGGCATATTAAAATTTTGAAAGTTAATTTGAGCAAAAATCAATTCAAATCAGGCAATGTCAAACGAGAAGTGTTTAGGAGCACTCCTGATATCAGGTATTATGTTGTTGTTGATCAGTTGCTAAGTCATGTCTGACTCTTTGCAACCCCAAGGACTGCAACACACCAGGCTTCCCTGTCTTCCACTGTATCCTGGAGTTTGTTCAAACTCATGTCCATTGAGTCAGTGATGCCATCCAACCATCTCATCTTCTGCTGTCCCCTTCTCCTCTTGCCCTCAATCTTTCCCAGCATCAGGGTCTTTTCCAAAGTATTATATATAAGTCTTTAATCCATTTCATTTTTCTGCATATATTTATCCAGTTTTCCCAACACCATTTGTTGAAGAGATTTATTCCTCCCAATGTATAGATTGAAAACAGAAGTCCTAGAGAAAATAAGTTACTTACTTAAGATGACAGGGCCTGTAAGAAATCCATGTTTGTTTGTTTTTCCCACTAAACCATATAGACCTAAGGTTCATAGACAGGCATGCCTGCAATTCCCAAAATCTCTGCTGCTGCTGCATCACTTCAGTCGTGTCCGACTCTGTGTGACCCCACAGACGGCAGCACACCAGGCTCCCCTGTCCCTGGGATTCTCCAGGCAAGAACACTGGAGTGGGTTGCCATTTCCTTCTCCAGAATCTCTAGGCAGGGTCTTTCAGGGGACTCCTGGGAATGTGCCTCATAACTGGTTCTTCCATTATTCCTCTGACATCGAACTTGAAGACATAATTAGGAGAGAATAGCAAAGCAAAGGACCAGAAGGTAGCAGTGGAGCAGCAATTTCAGACATGGAGTATAAAGGAAAGGGCAAGAGTGAGAGAGGCAGGTTATTCCCTAGTCAGTTACACGGGAAGGAAGTCTGAGCAGAAACAGCTCAGTTCTTGTCCAGGCAGCAACGATACACGTCCTTTCTCTCACTGCTTTTGTGAGGAAAAGAGTCACACCCTAGATGTATTATTAGAGTGGTCAAAGACATCTTTAATAAATGCAGAACTGAATGTCTAACAGGCCCAGCCTAGGCCAAAGAATGTCTAGAAGTGACGGGCATCATGAGATAAGTTATAGTCTTCTACAGTTGGCCATGTTTGTCTTTTTTACCTGAAAATTATAATCTAATTTTACCTAAGTATCTTATCAATGTTTTTATAACCTGTCCTATGTGTTTATCTGCTTATTTGTCATACAGACATGACAATTCACTTCTTCAATTAATCTACATTCCTTAAAAAGCCACATGTACTATTATTGGACTAGTCATCATTTACAAACAGAATTCACTGAATTTAAAATAGGATGAGTTCATCATAGGAAGACATTCTGGTCAGAATTGACTCTTCTATATTTTTCTTTTACTTCATTTTTCTATAGTAATTATTTTCTTATTCTGGGAAAATATACATCCATTAAATTTACCACTCTAACCAATTTTAAGTGTATACTGCTTCCTTGGTGGCTCAGACAGTAAAGAATGTGCCTGCCATGCAGGAGACTGGGGTTCGTTCCCTGGGTTGGGAAGACCCCCTAGAAAAGGAAATGGCAACCCACTCCAGTATTCTTGCCTGGATAATCCCATGGACAGAGGAGGCTGGCAGGCTACTGTCCATGGGGTCACAAAGAGTCAGATATGACTGAGCAACTAACACTTCAAAGGTATTAAGTACATTCATTGTGTTGTGCAACCATCAACACCATCCATCTCCAGAACTTTTCATTTTCCAAAACTGAAATTCTGCATCTATTAAACAGTAACTTTTCATTGTCCCCAGCCCATGGCCTCTGGGAACCACCATTCTATTTTCTGTCCCCGTGAATCTGACTACTCTAAAATCCTCATGTAAGTGGAATAATGTAATACTTGTCCTTTTGTGTCTGGCTTATTTCACTTAGCACAATGATGCCCTTAAGTTTCATCCATATTATAGCATGTGTCCAAATGTCATTCCTTTCTAAAGATGACTAATACTCCATACAGAATGTGTTTACAAGTTTGTTTACTTTTGTTTCATACATTGTATGTCCTTGTTTGTCCATTTCTTTGTCCATGGACGTTGTGTTGTTTTCATCTTTTCATTGTGAATACTACTACTATGAAGAAGGGTGGATAAACATCTGGATGAGTCTCTAATTTCAATTCTGTTGAGTAAATACTCAAAGTGGACCTGGTTAGATCAAATAGTGACTGTATGTTTAATTTTTTGAGAAATTCTCTTCTACAGGAGTTTTACCATTAAATATTCCCACCTGCAATGCATGACTGCTTCCAATTTCTCCACATCCTCATCAACACTTGTTATTTTCTCTATTTTTGAGAATAATCATCCTACTGGATGTGAACTGGTATTTTATTGTGGTTTTGATTCTCATTTACTTAATGATTAGTGATGTTGTGGGACATTTGCTCTTGGATAACTATTGAGTTAGAAGGAGACTGCCTGGGCTTAAAAACTAGTTTCACCGTTTATCTATTCTGTGACCCTGAATGGGTCATTAAATCTTTCTCAGCCTCAGTTTCCTCATCTGAAAAATGGAGAAAATAATTAACTTCACTCAGCCTTTGTGAGGACTAAATTAACTCATTCACATAGTAATACAAAGCTAACATAAACTGAAACACAAGTGTTCATGAAGAGGTAGCTTTTACTGTTCATGTTACTGTTCTTGCCACTGTTACCATTATTATTAGCTTAGAACATCACATTTTTAAAGTAAAAATATATATAACACTCTAATGTTCTGTGACATCTTTTAGGAAAACCATTGACTTCCTAAGTGCTAAAGCACAGCTATACATTATGAATACCACATACACTGATAGAGTTTTGAGCCTAGAAATTTTCATGAATGGTAAGAATATTAAGTTATTATGAATAAAGTTAGTCTCATAAAAGTTCTATTAAACACCTACAAGTTTGCAAAGAAATAAACTGCCTTTTAGTACTAAAAAGCTAAAATTAAAATTTTCCTGTTCCTGAGTAGAACCAGGTGTAGAGAAATAGAAGTTGGGTTAAAGATGGAGTAAGACTGTGAATATCTGCTTCCATCCTTGGATCATGAGGCAATTGGGTATATTCGTGATAGGAACTCTTCTTTCTTCAGCCAAAACCAAGTTAGTAAATGCAAGTGCCTGAAACCACAATCTGGACACAGCCTGTGACACCATCTGGACACAGCCAGGGCTGAGATCAGACTTGGAAAGGGCCCTACTCTCCTTCTGAAAAATGTCTGTGCTGATCTTAAGAAATGAATAGGAATATCACCACCACACTCTCTGGTCTTCCCTGGGGTCTTCAAGACCAAAGGGACCAAGAGGGTCCCTGATCTCATTTTAGGAAGACAAAGAGGGAAACTTCTGGCTCCTTCTTAGAAGCCATATGGAACAAATAGTACAACAAACTCAAGCATAGACAAAATAAAATTCTTATAAGCCTTTCTAAGGTGGGGGAATACATAAAATCTCAGCTGAAGCTTTCACACACATTGACATGTATTTTCCTTCTTGAAAGTGAATCTGTATGTGTCTGCTTGATTTGTACTTGGATCCCAAAATCTTGTGTCCCCTCCACTTGCTGCAGCAGCTAGATGGAGCACAATTGGAAAGTGTAGCTATATTCATCTGAATGCCAGTTTTATGGACAGATCACAGAGGGAGATTCACACTGATTGCTCTTGCCATTACAGAGCTTTCCAAATGTTCACATAAAAACTTTTATGTGAAAAATTCCAAAAATGATTTAAACAATAGTTTAAACTGGTTTCAGACTGTAGGTAAAATCCCAAAGTGAATAATTTGAAGTTCCTGTGATCTCCAATCCTGAAAGAGAAGAGCGGTAGAGGACTCTGAGCTAAGAGTAAAATAAAGATGATGAAAAATTTCTTGTTCCTTAAGGCAAAGGCATTTGTAATTCTATTGAGCTCTTACACCACATATCAAATTTCCCTGAAACCGGATGGTCAAGAAGGAAGTAAAAAGAACTGACATTTACTGAGCTGATTCTCTGTCAAGCATTAGCGCAAGCAAAACTTCATGGCAATTCTTATATAACTTACAGGAGATGAAAAATCAGAGGGATAAAGCAAATTGCTCAAAGTCACAGTCAGTAAGCTCAGGTCTTTCTTCCTCTAAATCCAGTGCATGTTTTATTACATCCTAAATCTCTTCTCTGTAGCTTCTGTTTCTGAATAGTGGAGGTAGAAAGGTCTCTACTTATCTCAACTCTCTTAGGTAAGACATCACTCAACTAAATACATGACCTCATTTATCATGCTTTCAGAGGGTTGCCAGGGCAATTGAAACAGGGAGAGTGAGAGAATACAAGAGTATTTCCTTGATCAGACTGAAACCTGCTCAACATGACATCTCAGAGTGGAGAAAAACATCCTGATTGCTGCAAAACAGTCAATGATGGCAATGGATAAAGCAAACATTTTGGTTGGCACCAGCCATTAATGCAATTCCTGAGGGTCAAGACCACCAGACAGTGGGAAGAACTACTTTTGTAATCACTTATAGAGGGACAGACAACACGGCAAAAGCAAGTGATTTGTGGTTCAGTTATCTTTTTGCATACTTTGTCTCTCTTTGTGCTCCCATGGATCCATTGGTCTTTGGCTTGGCATCTGCCTTAATCCTCTATCTTCCCCTTAACTCCTAGAAATCAAGGATGAATTAATAGAGCTGTGTGCATGCTAAGTCGCTTCAGTCATGTCTGACTCTTTGTGACCCTATGGGTTGTAGTCTGCCAGGCTCATCTGTAGGATCCTCCAAAAGACATCTTGGGTTTCCCCACAATCATCCTCAACTCCACACATTCCAACAGGTAAGCTCACTGAAAGCACAGAAGACTCCAAAGGACACAGAAGGCTCTGTAGCCACCCACACTTTCCCAGGGCAAAAGACACCTTAACAAGAAATGGTCCTTGTATGTTTTCATGCAGTGTTCTTTCTACAAAAGGATCTTATTCAGGAGAACTTTTCATCTGTCACCATATTGGTTTAATAAGATGGTCAGGAATGGCTACTACCCTGATTTTATAAAAGAAGAATTCAAGAAACAGCAGTAACAGTGGTTGTGGCCTTTTAAAAGGTTCTTTCTAGGTTGTCAATTCGAGGCACTATAATTATTTGCATTCAGCCTTTACCTAAGGTTGTCTCAGCTGCCTGTGGCTTGGATCTCTAATAGGGATATTTTCCATTAAATTTAATTCACATAGAAAACCTTTTGGACTTTAGAGTAGTAATAAAATCCTATCCTTAGCCACTATAATTAAGGCCCCTTTTGTTCCTGAAGGAAGTTTTTGAGGGAGGTCAGACAGGAGCATTCCTGTCTGAAATGATCACCCTAAAAATTGAAGTGGGAGAAGAAAGGAAATCCAAAGTTCACATGTTTGTTTTCCAGTCCCCTTCTCTTGGATCATCATAGCTGCCTTATATCTTCCCTAATTTTTTCATGCACAGCACCAGGAAAGTTGATTCTCCCTGGCCCTGTAATAAATCTTACCTCTCGCATTTCCTTAACACTACCACTTCCTCTTGATGAAAGTGAAAGTGGAGAGTGAAAAGTTGGCTTAAAGCTCAACATTCAGAAAACGAAGATCATGGCATCTGGTCCCATCACTTCATGGGAAATAGATGGGGAAACAGTGGAAACAGTGTCAGACTTTATTTTGGGGGGCTCCAAAATCACTGCAGATGGTGACTGCAGCCATGAAATTAAAAGACGCTTACTCCTTGGAAGGAAAGTTATGACCAACCTAGATAGCATATTCAAAAGCAGAGACATTACTTTGCCAACAAAGGTCGGTCTAGTCAAGGCTATGGTTTTTCCAGTGGTCATGTTGGATGTGAGAGTTGGACTGTGAAGAAAGCTGAGCGCCAACGAATTGATGCTTTTGAACTGTGGTGTTGGAGAAGACTCTTGAGAGTCCCTTGAACCACAAGGGGATTCAACCAGTCCATTCTAAAGGAGATCAGTCCTGGGTGTTCATTGGAAGGACTGATGCTGAAGCTGAAAGTCCAATACTTTGGCCACCTCATGCGAAGAGTTGACTCATTGGAAAAGACTCCAATGCTGGGAGGGATTGAGGGCAGGAGAAGAAGGGGACAACAGAGGATGAGATGGCTGGATGGCATCACCGACTCGATGGACATGAGTCTGAGTAAACTCTGGGAGTTGGTGATGGACAGGGAGGCCTGGTGTGCTGTGATTCATGGGGTCGCAAAGAGTTGGACACGGCTGAGCAACTGAACTGAACTGAACTGAACCACTTCCTCTAGGAAGAATTTCCTGTACTTCCCAGATAGGGTTAAGTGACCTCCTCCATACCCTGACACCAGTTTGAATATATTTTTATTTGTCATTTGTTGAATTACTGTGTATTAGTTTATCTTAAATGATACACATTTTCATTAAAGAAAAATATGCATATATTATGGGTTTCCTTTGATGATATACCATTTTTTATTATTTGAGGGTTTGGTAAGAGTTTCATAAAATTTTTTGCTGTTATTTTTCAGTCTCTAAGTCATAAAATTTGTTCTTAGCTTATTTAAATTAAAAAAAAATGTTATGTCCTTGGTTGATGGTAAATATGTGGCCAACCTGCTTCAGTAAAGCATAAAATCCAAATTGTTATGACCATCATATTAGTTTTCTATTGTTGAGTAACAAATTATCACAAACGTAATAGCTTGAAACAATACCTAGTTATCTGATAGTCCTATGTGTCTGAATTCTAGGTGGGCTCATCTGGTTCCTTCGCTCAAAGTTTCACACTAAGGTGTCAGTCAGCTGCAGTTCTAATCTGGTTCCAAATCCTCTTCTGCTTGTTGGTTGTTGATATAATTCATTTCCTTCCTATCTTTCCACACATCCCTTCCATCTTCAAGCCAGCAGTGGTGAGCAGAGTCCTTCTCATGCTTCAAATCTTTCCAACTTCTTTCAGCCAGAGAAGACTCTCTGCCTTTGAAGGGCTCATGCAATTGGTTGAGTCCATCAGGACAATCTCTCTTTTACCATTTAAATGAACATAACCAAGGGAGTAACATCAGGGGGCATGGGAGTCTTCTTTAAAATTCTCCCTACCACAACCATGATTGTGCTACTGTTAATCAAACATATCTGCATTTTTCATCTTTCTGTCTATAGCAAGACTATGATTTTCTATGAGGGATGTTTAGAATTAAGACATGCAACCTGCAGTCCTGAAACAGAGAATCACTCCTGTGGTCATGACTTCAGGGGAAGTATGTGCTACACAAATGAGCAAACCAGTCATCCTACTGGGCAAGTAATAACAAAGGCAGCCTTGATTTCAGAGGCAGAGACGCCGACGATTCCATTAAAATATTTCATTGCCCCAAAAGAGTAAGGCTGTGACCACCATTTGAGTTGGAAATTCAGCTATCCTGCTGTCAAACCACACTTATATTGTGCAACCAGGAGTTTCTGAACTAAATATGATTAAGCCATTTTCCTGATTATAATCAACTTAAATTTCAGCTCTATATTCAGTCTCTGTTTATTGTTATCAAAGTATACCAACTATAGTCATTGTGATACTATTTTGAATGTTTTGTAACTTACATATTTAGAAATTAACAGAATCTCTAACAAATCAATCCCATATCATTTTATTGGGCTCTTACACAATACTGTCTGGAAGAAAGAAGATGGACTAATCAGCCCCAGGAGCTAGTTTTATGAACTGTATTCACAGAGAATACAAAGGGACTTGAAGATCATAAAAGAAAAGGGGAAAGGCACTTCTCAAACAGTTACTATCATTTAGGAAGTAGTTTGTTTTCATTAAATCCCTGGAAGGAAAGGATTATTTATGTCTTCATTTATCTTTTTGCCTCCTACAAATAATGCCTAATTTTGTGATTTGAACTTGGTGTTTGAATGAATCAATGTTCATTGCAAAACTTCCTTAAGAAGTATTTTACTAGTGAAAATGTGAAACTTATTTTAATGTTCAAAACTTGAGAACAATTAACAAATACTTTATAGCCTTTGAAATCACAGTCAGAAAGAATATAATATACATGAAATAAAAATGTGAAATGAATCATAGATGACAAAAGTAGTTCACTATATACTATAAATACTTCATTAATTATGGGATACTAAAAAATACCCAGAACTTATTATTTGGGGTTCTTATTATTTGGGGGTTAGACTACAGGTTGTTTCTATTTTCTCCCTTGGAATTTTTTTTTTTTGTAATTTCTGAATTTTATTCCTTTGTAACCAAATTTGAAAAAAAAAAGCTACTGAAACTGAAAAATGAAAATGAATCAAGTTTGAATTACAAACTGGAACTTTCAACAGAACATAGTTGATTCTTTGCCACGGACACCAAGTCATTTCTTTCTTTTCATAGGCATTCATATCACTACCCTGCATTTTTCCCAACTGAAATGACACAATGGAAAGAGCATTCCTTCACCAAGCCCTCAGCCATAGGAAAATGGAAAGTCAGTCTGAGCATCTGCAGATCAGGAAATCAAATTGTGCAGCAGGACTAGCAAAAGATTTTAAGCTTGTATCATTTGCTGATCAGTTACTATACTTAGAAAAAGAAACAGTTATACACATGATAATCCTCTTTGTTCCTCAGCCTCTATGATGAGGAAGGGATTTTGAGCAAATGTTCTTTATTTTTCTATTTTATTTAATCTTTTTGGGCCTTGATTTCACCATCTTCATTACTGTCACAGGGCCGATTCACTTTAAGAATCCAGCTGGGAAACTTCTACAATACTTGGCTACTAAGTTGAATTTTTAGGACTGCATGACTACTGTGAATCTTCTCCATCTTTTTTCCCCCTCCTTCACCCTACCTTTACCCACTAAATAGCCAGGTTACACCAGAGTTCACTGACCTCCCTGTCTCAAAGAGTTAACCTGTCTATGACTCCAGTCAACTTAATCCCTGAGTCTGAACAAATGTTCTTTAAATGGAGAAGGGAGGAAGACCAATTACCACAAATTACTTCAGATTAGATCTTAGTGAGAATCCTTCCCCAGAATGGAATTAGCTTCCCTATTGGATTCATGGTCAGAGCTGTGACAGGCTCTCAGCAAAGACTGAAAAGCATCATTAACATCAAGCAGCCCTTATTTTATCTGCCCTTGTCCCGATCATCTTCCCTTGAACTCCTGGTTTTGCTTATATTTCTCTGAAATCCTCAGAAAAATTCCTTTTGAAACAAGTGGGTGCCTGACTCATTGGCCTGTTTCCTCTGTTTTCCACCCAAGGGGTAAACAATGGATTCTATTCAAATGCGTCCTGTCTGTGATCTGGGAACCTGCGTGCAGACAAAGCTCATCATTGCAGGGCAGATTGCCAGACCCATATTCTCTTCTGCTCACCTCCCAGGCTCTGCTTCTCAGTTATAACGGCCACTTGACAAAATGCAAAACATTCTCATGGTCCTATGACCCTGGAACTCACTGTTTTCTTTTCCCCAGGTCCCCAGTGAAATACCACCCTAAATTCTCAGGTCAGTGCATTTGAGAACAGCCTATCAAAAGCTAACAGAAACAATGACAGGAGGTATCAGGTCCCAGTCATGTGATTTACCATAAGGACTACCATGTTTTATTTCTAATCACTTTAAGGATTGTGTCTTAACTCTCCTCTTAGGTTATTTTTTATGTGGATAGTACTTGCTGGGGAAGAGAAAGTTCTGCAAAATTAGGGATATGACAAGTCATGGAAATATGTAAGACTTGTTGAAGACTTTGGAAACAACAAAGGGTGACTGAACACAGCAATAGAATCAGACTATAGAAAAAAAGAGAAATAGTACAAAGCTTCAAGTAAAAACTGAGCCCATAGGAAAAAGATCTGAATCTAAGTGACAGGGCATATTCAAAGAATATAAAGCCACCGATTTGAAAAGATATATGCATCCCTATCGGAGAAGGCAATGGCACCCCACTCCGGTACTCTTGCCTGGAAAATCCCATGGACAGAGGAGCCTGGTAGGATGCAGTCCATGGGGTTGCTAAGAGTCGGACACAACTGAGCGACTTCACTTTCACTTTTCACTTTTATGCATTGGAGAAGCAAATGGCAACCCATTCCACTGTTCTTGCCTGGAGAATCCCAGGGACGGTGGAGCCTGGTGGGCTGCCATCTATGGGGTTGCACAGAGTTGGACACGACTGAAGCGACTTAGCAACAGCAGCAGCATGCACCCCTATATGTCATGCTAAAAAGTCTCTGTGCTAGGCTTCAACAGGATGTGACCCAGGAACTCACAGATGTTTAAGCTGGACTTAGAAAAGGCAGAGGAACCAGAGATCAAATTGTCAACATCTGTTGAATCATAGAAAAAGCAAGAGAATTCCAGAAAAACATCAACTTCTGCTTCAATGACTATGCTAAAGCCTTTGACTATGTGCATCACAACAAACTGTGGAAAATTCTTTAAGAGATGGGAATACCAGATCACCTTACCTGCCTCCTGAGACAAGAAGCAACAGTTAGAACCAGACATGGAACAATGGACTGGTTCCAAATTGGGAAAGAAGTACATCAAGGCTGTATATTGTCACCCTGCTTATCTAACTTATATGCAGCGTACATCATGAGAAATGCCAAGCTGGATGAAGCACAAACTGGAATTAAGATTTCCAGGAGAAACATCAATAACCTCAGATATGCAGATGATACCACCCTTATGGCAGAAAGTGAAGAGGAACTGAAGAGCCTCTTGATGAAGGTGAAAGAGGAAAGTAAAAATCTGGCTTAAAACTCAACATTCAAAAAATGAAGATCATGGCATCTGGTCCCATCACTTACTTCATGGCAAATAAATGGGGAAACAATGGAAACAGTGACAGACTGCATTTTCTTGGGCTCCAAAATCACTGCAGATGATGACTGCAGCCATGAAATTAAAAGACACTTGCTCCTTGGAAGAAAAGCTATGACCAACCTAGACAGTGTATTAAAAAGCAGAGACATCACTTTACTGACAAAGGTCCATCTAGTCAAAGGTATGGTTTTTCTAGTAGTCATGTGTGGATATGAGAGTTGGACCATAAAGAAGGCTGAGTGCTGAAGAATTGATGCTTTTGAACTGTGGTGTTGGAGAAGACTCGTGAGAGTCCCTTGGACTGCAAGGAGATCCAACCAGTCCATCCTAAAGGAAATCAACCCTGAATATTCACTGGAAGGACTGATGCTGAAGCTGAAGCACCAATATTTTGGCCATGTTGATGTAGAGAGCTGACTCATTAGAAAAGACCCTGATGCTGGCAAAGATTGAGGGCAGGAGGAGAAGGGGATGACAGAGGATGAGATGGTTGAATGGCATCACTGACTCAATGGACATGAGCTTGGGCAAGCTCTGGGAGATGGTGAAGGACAGGGAAGACTAGCATGCTACAGTCCATGGAGTTGCAAAATGCCAGACGTGACTGAGTGACTGAACAATGCACGCCTATGTTACTATGACATTATTTACTATAACCAAGATATAGAAACATGGGATATATATACTTGTATATATATGTATACTCACATACACATGTACACATACACATGATGGAATACTACTCAGCCATAAGAAAGGATGAAATAATGCCATTTGTGGCCACATGGATGGACCTTGAGGGTACTATACCAAATGAAATAAGTCAGATGGAGGAGACAAATACCATATGATTTTACTCATATGCAGAATATGAAAAATTAATAAAAAATAAAAATAAATGAACAAATCAAACGAAAACAAACAAATAGATCTAGAGAAGAGAACAGTGGTTACCAGAGAGGAGGGGTTTGGGGAGGGTAAAATGGTTAAGGGGGATACACTGTATATTGATGGATGGAAACTAAATTTTTTGATGGTAATCCCACTGTAGGGGGCACAGAGGTATAAATATAAAGTTGGACACATAAAGCTTATATAATGTTATAAATCAATGTTACCTCAATTATTTTAAATAAATAAAAAGAATGATGGAGCAGCCCTCAAGGTGAGAGAGACATGCAGAGACAGAGGAAGTTTGCTTGCTCTTAAGGAAAGCACAACCCCACTGTCATATAGGAGTAACAGGAAGAGCTTTTGCAGACTGTGTTGACCCTCCTTTCCCAAGAATTTCATTTCTTTCCTGAGAATCACTCTTCCTTTCTTCCCTCCCTCCCTTCTTTCTTTTCTTTCTTTCAACATAAATTTGAATAACCCTAGCCTGCTGCCACGGAGAAGGCAACAGCACCCCACTCCAGTACTCTTGCCTGGAAAATCCCATGGACAGAGGAGCCTGGTGGGCTGCAGTCCATGGGGTCGCTAAGAGTCGGACACAACTGAGTGACCTCACTTTCACTTTTCACTCTCATGCATTGGAGAAGGAAATGGCAACCCACTCCAGTGTTCTTGCCTGGAGAATCCCAGGGACGGTGGAGCCTGGTGGGCTGCCATCTATGGGGTCGCACAGAGTTGAACACAACTGAAGCGACTTAGCAGCAGCAGCAGCAGCCTGCTTAGAAACCTTCAGTGACCTCCCAATGACCTAAGATTAAGTCCTCACCCCCAAACCTGGCACTGTAGACCCATTGACTCACACCTTCTCCCACTCCATCTCTGTGCTCTAACCACAGTGGACTTCAATTTCTTCAAAGCTGTAAGTTGCATACTAGGCAAAAGTATTTTCACTTGCTGCTTCTTCAAAATGGACTACTCCCTCCTCTTCTTTGCTAAGCTCAGCAATTCTCAAATCTTTAGGACTCAGGATTTCTTTACACTCTTAAAAATTATTAAGAACTCCAAAGAACTTTTTTTAATGCACATACTATCTATGGATAAATAGATATCTATTTATGTATCTGTCTATGGATACATACATGTTCCAAAACTAAAACTGGGGAATTTAAAAATATTTAATTCATTTAAAAATAACATAGTAAACTAATTCTACTTTAATGAATATAAAATATTCTATGGAAAATAACTACATCTACCAAAACCAAAACTACATTAATGAAAAGAATGGCATTGGTCTACATTTTTGCAAATTTCTTTAATGTCTGACTCAAAAGATTATCATATATGCTTCTGCATTCAATCTGCTTTGATATATGTCATGTAAGCTCTGGAAAACTCCACTGTACACATGTCAAAGAATGAGAATAAACACTATTTACTTCTTCGTATCATTATGGACTAGATTTGACTCCTGAACACCCAAAAGCAGCTTAGGCAGGGATTTCAGGGCTCTCAGGCTGTACTTTGAGAACTCCTGCTTCTTTCTGTTTTCTTCAAAAAAGAAGGCCTTTATTAAGGCCCAACAGACAAATTAAACTGTAATATTGAAAGTGTATAGCAAGATTTATATATATTTATATTATAAAAGGATTCCCACAAATGAGTTAACACATCCATTACCTCACATAGTTACCTTTTTAATTGGTGATAACATTTGAGCTCCACTGTCTTAGCAAATTTCAATCATACGGCACAATATTATCAACAAATAATAGTCATCATGTTATACATCAGATCCTCAGACTTAATTACTCTTATAACTAAAGTTATAACCTCTTAGCAACCTCTCTCCATTCTCCCCACTCTCAGCCCATGGCAACAACCCATTCTTTGAGTGTGACTTTTTTTCTAAGGTTCCACACATAAGTGATACCTTGTAGTATTGGTCTTCTTCTTTCTGGCTGTCTTACTTAGCATAATGCACTCCAGGTTCATCCATGTTGTTACAAATGGCAAGATTTCCTTCTTTTTTAAGGATGAATAATTCATTGTGCACATAGACCGCATTTTATTTATCCATACCTCTGTAAATGGACACTTGGGGTATTTCTATACGTTGGCTATTGAGAATAATGCTACTATGAACATGGGAGCACAGATATCTCTTAGCAGTAATGATTTCATTTCCTGGGTACCCATCCCCCAGGCCACATACCAGTAGTGGTCCATGGCCTGTTGGGAACCAAGGGGAGGTGAGTGGTCATCTTTCACAAAACCAGTCTCTGTACCAAAACGGTTGAGGATGGCTGCTTTAGATACATACCCAGAGGCAGAAATGCTGGATCATGTAATAGTTTAATTTTTAGTTTTGTGAGAAAGCTCAATACTGGCTTTACCAGCTTATCTACCCAGCAACAGTTCACACATGTTCCTTTCTCCACATCCTTGTCACCACTTATTTTGTCTGATCTTAAAGATCAGATTTGCAAGGAGGTCTTCCCTGACCTCAGAGAATAGGTTCGGTTCTGTTGTTCTCTCCTCATATAACACCCTCTAGCTTTCTGTCAAAACGCTCATAATACCTATAACGTAACCAACAATTTGCAATGAGGATGGATCATGCCTAGCTTTGTTCTTACTGAATCTCTAGTGCCCACATAAGAGGGATTCAAGAATCTTTGTGGAAGTGAGGAAGACACAGAGGGAGGAAGGGAAAGAGAGGGAGAAAGGGATAATCAGACCCAGGGACACAACTTTCTGCCAACTGCTATATTCCTTCAGCAGGAAGGTACAGAGACTTAACTTTCTCCTGCAGACTGATGCAGCCCTAAATTCCATTTCCCTCCAAAAGAGGGTAGAGAGAGAGATGGGTAGAAGACTGGTCTGAGGAGACAGAGGTGAGATGGTATAGAAGAACAGAAAGGAGCACATGTGCTGGAATCTCACATTAATGCAGTCATTCCACAGTCTAGACTGAATATCTGAAATTTGCCAGATATCTGAGTATCTTCTAGGTATTCAGGAAGAAAACAGAAAAAGTTCTGACCTAAAAGAGTTTCATTCAGACTTGACTCAACTCTAGCTTCCAACACTTGATAAATGTGTTGCCTTGGATTAGTTACTTAATCTCCCTATGCTTCATTTTCCTCATCTGTAAAATGTGAACAAAACTTAAGAGTTCCTAGATGAGGACTAAATAAGAGCATCTCTGAAATGTACCTTATAGAGAATCTGGTACTTAGTAGGTATTGAATTAATGAAAATCTTTCCAGCGGCAACTTATATTCCAAAACTGATTTCTTCATATGTAGAAACTACAATCCTAGAGACTAGAAACTAACCATATGAAAGATATTATTTGGGTAGTTGGAGGGTGTGTACTTAAGGTCCTCAGAAGACTCAGGAGGGCTGCAGTATCACCCTTCCTATAAAGAAGGGTACCTCTGGCACCTGGATATTGTGACCTTGTCCCAAAATTTTGTAGAATAAAACTATACAAAGCACTATTATTGTCTTAAGCAATGTAGTCCTTCAAGGCAGGCTTTCCCATGCACCCCTGTTTTACAATTATGCCAAAAGCATAAGACTACTTTAAAGAACATATTCAGAGCTAACTATCTGTAATTGGCTATCTGTTCACATGATTTCTCACATATCATAGTGTTACTGAGGTTTCCAGTCTCACCTCTGACTGAGTTTGGCTTGACCTTTCTGAGAAGCAGAGACTGTCTTCGAAATAGGATTACAAGAAGAAAAAAAAAAATGGATTGGAATCTTTCTCTTTTTTTTCCACCTCATTTTGGTGACCTCTCTACAGTTAGGACCACTCAAGAAAAGTGAAAGATAGAGGAAGAAGGAAAAGGAGAGTCCTGTTAGCTGATTTTGCTATATGTTGCAGCCTGGTAAAAGCATTTGGAGGTAGACAGTATTTTAAACATGGAATGAAATAAAGTTAGGGAATTAGTTGGGTGGATTTAATTTCCTCAGACTACTCTCATTGTTTGCCAACAGGAAATATTCATGAGTCAACTCTCCAGAACTGTAGTTATCATTCAAGAGTTGTGGGTTTATAAGGAGGTTTGATGGCATGGCAAATCTCATGGACTTAGACTGTTCTTCAAGTTGAAGAGCAGAATGATGTCTGAAGGGACTAAACACATTTGGCTTTAGAGTGTGTGAGGAAGACCTGAAAGGTCCCACCTGGAAGTGAAATTCATTACTGGCAAGATCAGCGGCAGGACACTCCAGAGGATGGAGCTGCAAAGAGTTCGGAGTCCTGTGGCTAACTCCATGGCCTATTTTGATCTTAAAGTCATTGTCTTGGATAATCCTTTCAAATCTGTTCCTGCACTTAAGGGCCACTCAACATGACTGAGCTTTCCCTTGCAGCTTCTTTTACACTGACCTGTCAGAGGAGACTTTCGGCAAGCACAGGTATCATGTCAAATCATCCAACAGATGTCCTTTCAAAGAAATTGGAGCAGAACCAACTATATGGAGAAGTCATAAACAAGGAAATAACTCAACCCAAGGATTTTCTGTGCAGTGCTAAGTCACTTCAGTTGTGTTTGATTCTTTGTGACCCCATGGCCTGTAGACCACCAGTCTCCTCTGTCCATGGGGATTTTCCAGGCAAGAATGCTGGAGTGGGTTGCCATGCCCTCCTCCAGGGGATCTTGCTGACTCAGGGATCAAAAATGCATCTCTTATTTCTCCTGCATTGGCAGGCATGTTCTTTACCACTAGCACCACCTGGGAAGTCCTAAGGATTTTCTATGGATTGGCATAGTTCTTTGTACAGAGAATTCAGTCTCCTAGGTGGAACACAAGGTAGCCAGAGGGAATGAACATCAAAAAACTGAATCTTGCCCCAACTGGGGGTTGTGTTGTCTTAATGGAGAGGCAGAAGGACATTTAAGAACCTAGACTCTTCACCATCTCAATAAAGTAGTCTTCACTATCACAGCTCTAAGAAGTAACACACTTTAATAACTAGGATAAAAGGATTTAGGAGAGAGAAACCCAGCATCCAACCCCATTTCAGTTAGTGACTTTCTCACCATATTGGGAGGGGATGGGCCAGAACCATCTGATCTGTTTCTGATTTCCCTCTTCATTGGCATCAGAGATTTACTGCAGGAAAACTAATATCTGACTGGACTCCAAGTGCTAAATAAGAGCATTCCATGTTGATTCCAGGCCACCAAAAGGTTGGGGTCACTGAGTCACAGACTATAAATGTGAACACTTGATGATTTTTGCAGGTGACTGGGTGAACAAAGGAAAACCCAGGAGATACATAAAGGTGGGAACTAGAACTTTCTCATTTGAATTGTTTGACATATCTCACTCTGATGGTTCTGAAAATAAAAGAACTGCAGGGCCCTTCAAATGAAGTTACTGTGTTTAGGTTCCTGGCCCAATGAGAAGTGGAAGTGTACTCACTGGTATTTACAAGGTCCTTCAAGGCACCAGGGAAAATGTCCAGTTTATTGGTCAGATGTTTGTTGTTATTGCTTTTACTTCAAATGGGCAGGCAAGGAATCCTATTTTAAAAAATAAAAATACCAGCTCAACACTGCCTTGTTGTTGTCTTTCAGTCATTAAGTTGTGTCTGACTCTTTGCGACCCCATGGACTGCAGCATGCCAGGCCTCCCTGTCCCTTACTATCTCATGGAGTTTGCCCAAGATCATGTCTACTTCTGATTTAATTTTATTCTAGCAACAGCCTAGGATTTATTGGAAACTTCCAATGTATCAGGCACTATACTAGGAATATAATAATCAATAAAGGTACTGTCCCTTACTTCAAGGAATCTTCATTATTTCAACAATTTTATTATGCCAATTTTATTATATATTTTTATGTTGAAATTACCAGAGCATTTAGCTCAAACCAAGCATTTGGATTAAACTTCATAAATGAGATTTTGTTTGAGATGAGTCTTACAGGATATAGGAAGATGTGTACACATTTTTTAAATGTCAGTGGCCTTATAAGAAGAGAAAAAGAAAGAAATTAATTTCTGTCTCCACCATGTTAGGACATAGCAAAAAAGTGGCCATCTACAAGCCAGGAAGACAACTCTCATCAGAAACTGACCTTGATAAACACCCTGATCTCTGACTTTCAGCCTTCAGAACTGTAGAAAAACTTATTTCTTTTGTCAAGCCCCCTAGTCTATGGTGTTTTGTTATGGCAGCCCAAGCAGACTAATAAAGCAGTTAGGACCATTTTATAAGAACAGCATATATAATTTAAAGGAGTCATTAGGACATGTAATGAGTAAAGTTGGTTATTCGAGGGGTTTACTTGCTAAATCTAGTATATAGCTTCAATCACTGTGGGATATATTGTACTTCCCCATAGGTATGCCATAGCCTACTATTCCAAGAGAATCAAGGAATAAAGAATGAGAAGATTTAGGGGGTGTAATAGTCCTATACTGGGCAATGGACATGACTTCTGTGGTTAGGGGTGTGGAATAACATCTGTCACTGACACATAAGTGACAATCCTGCTCATTCTCTTCCTTGGGAATGGCCATAGATGTTTCCATAACAGGTGCGTTTGCTTCCCCAATGTGGTTTGCCCAGCACATCACATGCAGTGTTCTCAATGAATCAACTTTTCAATTCAGGTAAAGTAAGTAGAAAAATGAGACAACTACCCAGATAATCTGATTCTGAGGGGAAATAATATTAATTGGTAGCTTCTATGGTATTTGAACGTATTTTGGCAGTGAGTGGGAAAATTACCAAATGGTGGAGACTACATGTTTCTCAAACTTTTCATAATTTTTGAATTCTTTCACTTCCTTCAATTCTTGATTAGAATAAAGACAGGATAATGTACAGTATATTCCCTGAGCAACAGATTGGCAGGTTGAGCCTTGAAAGTTGAAGCCATATGGTGGCCATGAACATACTATTGGAGCTCAAAGTTGACCACTAAATTCACAATCTTAGATCAAATCCTTAATCTATCACTCTCATCTACCAATAATTTTCATCACCTAATTTCTTTCATGAATTTAGTAAAAAAGTACTAGCAATTGTTTAATTTTAAATCCTGTGATTTGCATTTCTAGTGTATAACTAGTTTGTGGTTCATCAGGAAATTCTTCGACCTTTGTCTTTCAATCATCATGTTTCAGCATATAACTTCCCACAAACCTTGAATTTAAAATGCACACGCATTTCCAGACCCCTTTTTAAAGAGTAATGTAGGATGGTAAAAAGTCATACATAACCCTAATAAAAGCTAGGACACCTCATAATTCTATCTAAGCCTAGAAAGGCATTCAAAGAGAAACAGTCTGCCAGAATTAAAAGCAATTCAAAGTTTTACTAATATTTTACAAAGAATTATAGTACAGGGATATATACCCTTAATGTGGAAAAAACATCTTAAAGTCTTTCCAGTTATGGACTAGACTTGTATTCTGCTTATGAATTATTTATTTCTGTATTCATCCAACCCGAGAATCTCACTTTTCACAGATGTAACAAGTATGAGTTTTAGATAATATTTTAAGATAAGAATCTATCTAGGTGTCCAGAGAAGGTGCTGTCCAAGACCACACACCTTCTTTCTTAAGGAAATGTTTTAAGATCTCCATTCCAGATCATGTGAGTTCACATTTCCTCTCTATGAAAGCAGCATCCTAGATACTTATCATTTAAATAAATGAGATATATATTTTAATCCAAAGCATAAAATGACAGAATTGAAAAAAAATTGTATGTTTCAGTCACCAGTAAAATTCACTTATTAGACTAATGGGTCCCTGGTGTCTCAGACAGTAAAGAATCTGTCTGCAATGCAGGAGACCTTGGTTCAATCTCTGGGTGGGGAAGATCCCCTGGAGAAGGAAATGGCAACCTACTCCAGTATTCTTGCCTGGATAGTTCTATGGACAGAGGAGCCTGCTTGGGCTATAGTCCATGGGGTGCAGAATTGGACATGACTGAGTCATCTCACACGCTAGTAAAGTAATGCTCAAAATTCTCCAAGCCAGGCTTCAGCAATACATGAAACCGTGAACTTCCAGATGTTCAAGCTGGTTTTAGAAAAGACAGAGGAACCAGAGATCAAATTGCCAGCATCTGCTGGATCATGAAAAAAGCAAGAGTTCCAGAAAAACATCTATTTCTGCTTTATTGACTATGCCAAAGCCTTTGACTGTGTGGATCACAACAAACTGGAAAATTCTTAAAGAGATGGGAATACCAGACCACCTGACCTGCCTCTTGAGAAACCTATATGCAGTTCAGGAAGCAAAGTTAGAACTGGACATGGAACAACAGATTGGTTACAAATAGGAAAAGGAGTACATCAAGGCTGTATATTGTCACCCTGCTTATTTAACTTCTATGCAGAGTACATCATGAGAAACACTGGGCTGGAGGAAGCACAAGCTGGAATCAAGATTGCCAGGAGAAATATCAATCACCTAAGATATGCAGATGACACCACCCTTATGGCAAAAAGTGAAGAAGAACTAAAGAGCCTCTTGATGAAAGTGAAAGAGGAGAGTGAAAAAGTTGGCTTAAAGTTCAACATTCAGAAAACGAAGATCATGGCATCCGGTCCCATCACTTCATGGCAAATAGATGGGGAAACAGTGGCTGACTTTATTTTTCTGGGCTCCCAAATCACTGCAGATGGTGATTGCAGCCATGAAATTAAAAGATGCTTACTCCTTGGAAGGAAAGTTATGACCAATCTAGACAGTGTATTAAAAAGCAGAAACATTACTTTGTCAACAAAGGTCTGTCTAATCAAGGCTATGGTTTTTCCAGTGGTCATGTATGGATGTGTGAGTTAGACTATAAAGAAAGCTGAGCACAGAAGAATTGATGGTGTGGTGAGCTGTGGTTTTGAACTGTGGTGTTGGAGAAGACTCTTAAGAGTCCCTTGGACTGCAAGGAGATCCAACCAGTCCATCCTAAAGGAGATCAGTCCTAAGTGTTCATTGGAAAGACTGATGTTGAAGCTGAAACTCCAATACTTTGGCCACCTGATGCAAAGAGCAGACTCATTGGAAAAGACCCTGATGCTGGGAAAGATTGAGGGCAGGAGGAAAAGAGGATGAGAGAGGATGAGATGGTTGGATGGCATCACCGACTCAACGGACACAAGTTTGGGTAAATTCCAGGAGTTGGTGATGGCCAGAGAGGCCTGCTGTGCTGTTGTTCACGGGGTCACAAAGAGTCAGACACAACTAAGTGACTGAACTGAACTGAACTGAGTGATTAACACCTTCACTTTACTTTCAGTATCTATTAAACCTAATCCAGTATCTTGGATATCAAGGGGGGTTGGTCTTAGAGTTATGGAGAATTTATCATTAAAACCATAGTGTTTACTTGCTTGTTCACTCATATATTGCCTGCCTTTTCCACCACCAGACTATAAACATGAAAGTAGGGACATACTCTGTTTTTTCACCTTTATACTTTTAGCTCCCAATATAGGCTTGGCAAGAATAGATTCTCTAAAAGTGATTTGAATGATTAAATAAATGAATAAAGGGACAAATTTTTGTAAAAACGCCCCCGCCCCTTTCCTCTGCATTAGCCTGTCAACTGGTGCTGAGGTCACTGCATCAATGACAAACATTAAGCAAAATGTTAGGGACACAGATATCAAAAAGTGGATATTAGAGGACATGATAAACTAAGATGACACATATCTTCTGGGGGTAGGATTCTAGGGAAACATATTACATGCTTTTAACATCTTCTGTCAACAGTATGAAATTAAGTACTTTTTCCAATTATAAAAGCAAATTTACTGGCCATTCTGTGCACTCAAAATGGCTAACACCAAGCTTATATGTGTGTGCATTTGGAAAAAGATGTTGGAGAAAGGCATTTAAATCAACTCTTAGAGATGGTTTTTATCTTAAAAGAACGTAAGGTAATTATAAAGCCAAATTCTCCCACATGAAAATAATTAACGTCAGTAAGAAATAAGTAGGTATCTACTGACTAGATATTATATGCAAAATACTGTGTAAATTTTAGGTAATGTATTAGTCTGCTAGAGCTGCTATAACAGAACACCACAGTCTGGATGGCTTGTGAACAATAGTAATTCATTTTCTCACCATATTGAAGGCTGGAAGTTCGAGTTTCTGGTACCACAGAATTGGTTTCTGATGAGGCCTCCTTCTCCTGGTTTGCAGATGGCTGCCATCTTGATGCGCCTTCATATGACATCTCCTCTCTGTGCAGAGAGAAAGAGCGAGTTTTTGTTTCCTTTCCTCCTCTTTTAAAAACACCAATCAGTCCCATCTGATTAGGTCCCCACCCTCATCACCTCATTTAAACTTATTACCTCCTTACAGACCTTGTCTCCAAATACAGCCGCATTTGGGCTTAGAGTTTCAACATACTGATTTGCTGAGTGGGAAGAATTCAATCCATAGCAGGAAATAAGATAATGGGCTTCCCTGGTGGCTTAGACGGTCAAGAATCTGCCTGCAGTGTAGAAGACTCGGATTCAATCCTTGGGTCGGGAAGATCCCCTGGAGAAAGGAATGGCTACTCACTCCAGTATTTTTGCCTGGAGAATTCCATGGACATAGGAGCCTGGTGGGCTATAGTCCATGGGTCCACAAAGAATCGGACATGACTGAGCCACTAACACTTTCATCTGATCATATGATGAATAGGGTAATATGAGTAAGACCCTGATTTTCTCTAGGAGTTTGCAATCTAGAGGTGGGTTGGGAGTGGAAACCAATATAAACACTCATGCATAACCTGAGAGAAATTCCCAGACAGAAGGGAAAACCAGTTGCCCCGAAACTGACAAAAAGAGAGCTAATAAATTTTTTCTGAAATAACTGAGAAAGTCTTCTGAAAGATATATTAGGTGATACCACAAATATATGATCCTATGCTAGCTTCCTTCTGAGGCAGATTTCAAAAACAGCTATCTGTAAAAATCTAACCACATGAAAACAGAATGAAATATTTGAGAGAAAACAAGATAAAATATATGAAAACAAAGTTTAAAAAACCTAAAAAGTTTCCTATTTGGGAAATTCGATAGTTGGCTGTACATGAAGGTTGTTGTTTTGCTTATTAAAATCTGATTCACAGCTCTCAGCAGCAGGGTCTCAGGCACAACGAAAAATGTCTCAACCAAGATCAGCAAGAATACCTCAAAATCTAAATCTATACGCAACAGTCTGTGCATTTACCCACACTCGCATATTGCAGAACTCTCTGCATCCTTATTTATTTTTTTTATTTTTTTTACACCAAAAACATTTGTGTGACCTGATTTATTGTGATATTTGTGGGTTTTTTTAAAAATTATTTTCTATTGAAGGATACGTGCTTTACAGAATTTTGCTGCTTTCTGTCAAACCTCAACATGAATCGGCCATAGGTATACATATATCCCCTCCCTTTCGAACCTCCCTCCCATCTCCCTCCACATCCCACCCCTCGAGTTTGATACAGAGCCCCTGTTTGAGTTTCCTGAGCCATACAGTAAATTCCCATTGGCTATCTACTTTACATATGGTAATGTAAGGTTCCATGTTACTCTTTTCCATACATCTCACCCTCTCCTCCCCTCTCCCTGTGGCCATAAGTCTATTCTCTAATTTATTAACCAGAACAAGGGGACACATTTCTAGATAGGTGACTAACTTCTACTGATAAAAGCACATCCTATGGCTTTAAAAAAGAAAGTAAAAATCCTTTTTTTGTGGCTTATTTTCCCTTAAGAAAAGAAAGAGAAACTCTGATTGCCAATATGGTACTACAGAGAGGCTCCTTTTTAGGATTTCTAAGACATGGAATTTCTCTAATACTAGGGGTTCCTAACAAGACTTGATGAGGCATATTGAGGGGAAGAAACTGGCAATTTTATATTAACATATCTAAGGCCAGTTCATCTGACTTCGGGTAATTTTTAGCTAATCAGCAGAACTTCTGCAGGACATAATACTTTCACAAAAATGGATTGATTCTGATTTCAATTAGAAGTTTTGCAGTTTGCTTTGAAATCACTCCAACAGTATCTTTCAAAGCTCATTTCTTACCACACTGCCATTATCTGTTTACTCATTATCTCCCCTGCTAGACTGTAAGCTCTTTGATGACAGGCATTGCCTTGTCCACTGCCTTCTCTCCACCACATCTCAGGGACAATACCTTATTGAAGGTTTTGGACCTTCTCCATCAAGTTTCCTGTTAATCATTTTCCACAGTTGTTTTTTGTTGTTGTTGTTTTAATTTGGAAAACATATCCATCCAGCATCTGGACTGGAAATTGGTACACAATGAATATGCAGTTGCTTAAAAATACAAATTGGTATTTTTCTTTCTGGCTTACTTCACTCTGTATAATAGGCTCCAGTTTCATCCACCTCATTAGATCTGATTCAAATGTATTCTTTTTAATGGCTGAGTAATATTCCATTGTGTATATGTACCACAGCTTTCTTATCCATTCATCTGCTGATGAACATCTAGGTTGCTTCCATGTCCTGGCTATTATAAACAGTGCTGTGATGGACACCGGGGTACACGTGTCTCTTTCAATTCTGGTTTCCTTGGTGTGTATGCCCAGTAGTGGTATTGCTGGGTCATAAGGCAGGAGCCTCTTATACAGAGTGAAGTAAGCCAGAAAGAAAAACACCAATACAGTATACTAATGCATATATATGGAATTTAGAAAGATGGTAATGATAACCCTGTATGCGAGACAGCAAAATAGACACAGATGTATAGAACAGTCTTTTGGACTCTGTGGGAGAGGGAGAAGGTGGGATGATTTGGGAGAATGGCATTGAAACATGTATAATATCATATATGAAACGAATTGCCAGTCCAGGTTCCATGCATGATACTGGATGCTTGGGGCTGGTGTACTGGGACAACACAGAGGGATGGTATGGGGAGGGAGGTGGGAGTGGGGTTCAGGATGGGGAACATGTGTATACCTGTGGTGGATTCATGTTGATGTATGGCAAAACCAATACAATATTGTAAAGTAATTAAATTCCAATTAAAATAAATAAATTTATATTAAAAAATACAAATTGGTTACAAAATGTAAAACTGGATAAATCTTTATAGGTCCTGAACAAGCCCTGTCACTGAAGGGGGCGAATTACATTCTCTCTTGTACTGAAAGTTCTTAACAGTTTGTGTTGGCTAATGGTATCCTCACATTGATTTCTAACTGATACCCTGAGGTTCTGAAAGTATCTCTGAGTAAACTAGATAATCTCCAACGTCCATTCTTCTCCATCTTCCTTTTAGGTGAGTATGACTTCCTGGAATAATTACTACATTTCAGAGCATCTCTTGAAATTTGGTATGACTGGCTTCACAACTAAAACTCTTGTCAATAAAATGTATGTGGAAACAATGCATGCAGCTTCCAGGAAGAGCCTTAAAAGCAGGGGTTGCTCTTCTAATTCTTGTCCTGCTCCTTCTAGCTGGTTGGAATATTGACATAATAGCTGGAGTTCCAGCAGTTATTTTGTGTCATGAGGTATGTTGAGAAAAGAAGCCATGTTCACTGAAACAATAAGATAGAAGCCTGGATCACTGATGCAGAGGGTCACTGACTACATCACTCCCCAGTACCAGACTCCTTTAACATGAAACAAATAACCGCAATCTTGTATAAGTTGCATTATTTTACTTTGTTTTGTTTTGATACTTATGGCCAAATGTAATCTCTATTTTTATGCTCTGACTGAGGGAGTAGTTTCTTGGTCTGATATTACTCAGTAAGTATTAAAGTATTTATAGTAGCTTAACAAAAGTTTTAAAGAGGCATCTATTTAAGGGCTATGCAAAATGTTATCCATGGACCAGTGACAATCCACATGCTATCTGTTATGAGTCCATGACAAGATAACTAGAGAATGTGAGAATAAGAATTTAGAAACTTTTGCAGCAATTTCACACTGCCTGACTCACCTCATTGAATGAGGTGAACATCTTTGAACTTTCCTAGTGAGTTACATATAATCCAAACTGCCTGCTAATCACGGACTTTATGATATGTCACTTTAAAAGTTATCTTGTCAGCTGTCAGCAGAAGTGTTTTAAAAATCTGAGACTGTATAAGCACATATTCATAAGCACATATATCTACAGAGACATAGATAGATTGATAGACATCTGAGAAAGTACAAGCATATAAATATATATAAGCATATATACAAATGAAATTTATATATTCAAGAATTGAAATTGGTATTACTAATTTTAACATTAATTTACAGATAAAAACAAGCTTTACTGATCATTTTTATCAAGAAAATACTAACTTCTTATGATCACAGCTGCTGTACTAACTAAACGATGACAATAAATAAGATTTCATAGAAATAAATACTGAAAAGTTTATACTTTTATTTGCAAGTATGATTCTTCATATACTGAGTTGAGTTTTGCAGCCATAATTGATGTTTAAGAGTTAAATAATAGTGTGTTATCTGAAGAGGTGGGTTGGCTAATCAATCAATGAAATTATTAAGACCTAAGAAATATTTACGCCCAAATCACAAAAAGTAAATCCAAACCAGAAGAATTATTTTTTTTTTTAAAGTACAGATCAAACAGCTACCAGAAGTAAATGTGCTTTGTGGGCTTCTTATAAAAGTAAAACGTTGAGTTGCTAAGTCAAAAAACCCACATATTTGTTGAAATACTAATGAGAGACTGCAAATCAAAGATGCTTGCTTGGAAATGTTGAAAGGATCTTGTCAGACAAGGTAGTTCGACTACCTTTTTCCAGGGATACCGAAGCTCAATGTTATGCAGAATCAAATATAAAACAATCAAAGCTAGTAATATAATTTTTATTGCAACTAGACAGATGTACAATTATTTCTAAAATAGCAATTCTTTTCATGTACATGAGGTTTGAGCATGATGGTGACATAAGGAAGAATTGTTTCTTAAGTGTTCTTTGCAAAACACAACCAGCGCCAAACTATATAGAACCACGAAGGGTTAATCAACAAATGTGATTTAGAGTTTAAATTTTAGGAGTACTCTCTGATGGATTTCTGGAAAGCATTTTGGAAGAGCTGTGCCACAGTGTAAATCAATGAAGTGCTTCCTTCATCAAGAAAATCATATTACCAAAATGTTGACTAAACTAAACAGTTCACTTAGTGTAAGTTACATTAAAGCTAATGCACTAAATCTGAGAGCATTCTTTTTGCTTGTAATGGTATAGAAGCTGATTATAAACAACTACTGTGATATGGTTACTGAGGAAAAACATTCTATCAGGAATATTTGAACTTCTGGACAAACCTATCGTGTTCCTACACAATAAGAACTAGTTTCAACATTTCAGAGATATGAGTTAGTTTGTTATGCTAATTTGTTTTTTTATCATTTGCTGTTTTAAAGAACTTAATACTTTCATTCAAATAAATGATGTGACGTGTTTTCAATGATAGACAAGATCAAAAGGCAAAAAGAATGTTAGATTAGACAGAGTTTCTCTAGAGTTTTGATTGTCCTGTAATTTAACAATAACTAATAATAAGGCTCCAAAATCACTGCAGATGGTGATTGCAGCCATGAAATTAAAAGACACTTACTCCTTGGAAGGAAAGTTATGACCAACCTAGACAGCATATTAAAAAGCAGAGACATTATTTTGTCAACAAAGATCCATCTAGTCAAGGCTGTGGTTTTTCCAGTAGTCATGTACAGATGTGAGAGTTGGACTATAAAGAAAGCTGAGCACCGAAGAATTGATGCTTCTGAACTGTGGTGTTGGAGAAGACTCTTGAGAGTCCCTTGGACTGCAAGGAGATCCAACCAGTCCATCCTAAAGGAGATCAGTCCTGGGTGTTCATTGGAAGGACTGATGCTAAAGCTGAAACTACAATACTTTGGCCACCTGATGTGAAGAGCTGACTCATTTGAAAAGACCCTGATGCTGGGCGGAATTGGGGGCAGGAGGAGAAGAGGACGACAGAGGATGAGATGGTTGGATGGCATCACCAAATCAATGGACATGAGTTTGCGTAAATTCCCGGAGTTGGTGATGGACAGGGAGGCCTGGCGTGCTGTGGTTCATGGGGTCACAAAGAGTCAGACATGACTGAGCGACTGAATTGAACTGAATTATAAGGTAAATGATGATCCTGAAATTACACATTTGCAAAGTTATCGCAATGCCTCTTAGAGATTTTTTAGAAGGTTTTGAATTTTACTTTTCATCATAAAAATATTTACAAGCAGGAAATTCATAGAATAAATTAAAAGTGTCTATATAGGTATTTAATATATAAAACTGCCATTTTATTCATAATTTTCATTAGTTTATAGTGCAGAGACAGAAGCTATAACATTGATTCTCTATGGTTATAGCCTATGTGCATACATTATATAAACGATATAAGCTTTATAGTTATTTTCTTTTTTTCCTATATTATGTTCATTTTGACCATGTTTATTAAAATAATTTTAGGTCTGTAGAATATAATAATAAAAGCTAGCTTGCACTTTGTATGTCTTTTATTCCTTTTATTTTTATATGAATTCATGCTATATTGTATTTTACAAAAGTAGAGGTCTGTGATGGATTAGAAACTAAAAAACAAACTGGTCCTTTTCCAGAGATGATCTAAGAAGCACTCACAGATTATTTCTCTGCCTCCAGTTTGGACCATTTCTAAGCAGTTCCCAAAACAGCACTCTACTTTTCTTATACCACACCTACCCAAACCTCTGTGACATCTTCTCTGTCTTAGGCACACCACCCAAATTTACCCAGGTGGAATCAATGCAGCCTGTATATGTGACTCGTCAAGGTCAAAAACTCCAGTGATGGCAGAGGCCAGCTAGTGAAGAAACAAGTGCAGTGAGCTGAGGGAGCCAGGGACCAAGTGAGTAGTGGGGCCGCTCCCCAGCTTCAGATCAACACTTCCTACCTAGCACAGGCAAAGCCCGGGGTTGCCAGTTACTCACAATCTTTTCATGAGCAGCCAGAAATTCCAATTTTTATATAAAAACACACTCATTTAAAAATGTTCAAAAGAAATTCAGGTTTTTTACAAACCTCAAGACCAGCTAAAGAAAATGCATCTGTGGGCTAGATTTGGCCTCCTGGCCACCAACTGGAGACTGGCTAGGATTCCAGTTGATCTTGATAGAGATAGTAAGACCAGCACACGGAAAGGTCTCCTCCTTTCAAGTCCAGCCTGCAGATACATTTTGGCAGTGTCCTGTCAGCCTTTGTTCACTGATGGAGAGCAGATGATGGTGTTTCCAAAGGTGCAGAAGTACACTTCCTTCCTCAAAACAGACTGAGGCACTACCACAATAGGTCTCAGAAACCAAAGAGAGCAGGAAACAGACCTCATATGGAAAGCCACACAGGAAGCAGCAAGAGGTCCTGTAACTCTTGGGCTGGACTTCCTGGTGGCTCAGGTAAAGAGTCCACCTGCAATGCAGGAGACAAGGGTTTGATCCCTGGGTCGGGAAGATCCCCTGGGGGAGGAAATGGCAACCCACTCCAGCAACCTTGCCTGGAGAATCCCCATGGACAGGGGAGACATAGTACATGAGGCCACAAAAGAGGTGGATATGACTGAGCAACTACACAACAGCAACTCTTGGGCTACTTGGCCAGTGTACGTGCTCAGTTACTCAGTCACGTCCCACTCTACACAACCCCATGGACTGTAGCCTGCCAGACTTCTCTGTCTGTGGGATTCTCCAGGCAAGAATCCTGGAGTGGGATGCCATTTCCTCCTCCAGGATATCATCCCAACCCAGGGATTAAACCCACGTCTCCGGAGTCTCCTACACAGGTAGATGGATTCTTTACCACAGCCAGAAAAGGATACAAAACCAAGACACAGAAGCGGACAGTACAACACACCTGAGGGGAACCTCTCTGAAGGGAATTGGGAGTGAGTCTCCAAACCCCACTGGCAGGGTGGGGAGGAGGAGCAGGGCCATCCTCTCCTTCAACGCTGATTGGGAGGTGGATGTTCCACGGGACAATTTAGAGATCCTGGTAGATGCAGAGGCTTGGCACGTGGTCCATACATGACACAGCTGAACCCCCTGATAGATTTGGCCCCATAGAGATTGGCTGCCTACTCTCCCAGTTTGGCAGGTCAAGGGATACCTGAGAGTTTTCACCAGACACATATAGGCTCTGTCCCCATAATCCACTCTCAGAGATCAGGAAAGACCACGCACTCTTGTTCTCCAGGGATGTCGTGTGACTTTTCTATAACAGAGTTGAAAGTGCTATATAAGTACTGAATGGCATTGTTCTTCCACAGAGCTCTCATGGGCAAGATAAAAGATAGGGGCTCCCTCTCTGCCTCTGAAAGCCTTTTCCCAGAATCCCTTCTCCTTTTGTCCACCCCATCTATAAACTATAAGGTATCTGCCCTGAGATTCTGAGATGACCTTTTCCGTTAATCGCCATGATTATTAATGTTTTGTGGAAAGAACTCACTTGAGGTCTGAATCCCCAGTAAGCCGTAGGAGTGCCTGGTCAAATCCAGTACAATGTAGCAATGATCTCATTCTCTAGAGCTGGCTTCATTTAAAGAAATGCTTCATTCATTGGAGGAATGGGGAGGTCTGGGGTGGGAGGTGTGGTTTGCATTCATCGTGGAGCTTCAGTATCTGCAACAAGTGAACTGGGTTTCTGTGCTAGACTCTGCCTTTCCCTTTCATGTCCAGTAGTTTCAAACTCTATATTCACACAATCTCCAAAATCCCATCACAAGTCAAACGATAGAGCCCTCAATTTAAAAACTCTAACTCTGGTTTCAGCAAGCTAAGCCAACATCCAAACCCTCCCTGAGTTTTCACAGCCCTGATTGCTTGTGTCATAGATTTGGCACTTGATTATATTCAACTTAGCACATAATTATATCCCCGCCCTCACAAGTTTTCCTTTCATTGCTTGTTAAGTGTTCTGCTTTCTTCTTCCTAATAACACAGTTAGTCCCTAAACAACAGAGACCACTTTTCACCCTTCACCAGCAACCCACAGACATAACATAATGTCAGGCCAAGAGCAGACATGTGACAAGCACCTGCCGAGCTGAACAGAGTAGAACAAGTCACCAGATTCACCTTCCAACTTGCAATGTGATTGATAATGAGAAAAGGCAAGACCAACTGGGCACTGAGCTTACCCTTGTATCTTTCACTGCTGGAAAGTCATACACTTCCGCACTGGGCTTTTGATGGGAAAAGAATGGTCTTCCAGAGGCTTTAGCGTGGGCATGTCCTGGGGGAGCCCCTTCTAATGAGCAGTAAGGGTCTGGGTGGATAGTGACTGTGACTCATTGTCAAGCCTACGTGGGAGCCCGGGTGGCTATCATCTCATATGAAAAGTATTTCTGCTCCATCCTGCTTCCTCCCACACTCAATCTTCCTGGGTTACTCTGTTGCCATAAGCATCCATACCATGCCTTGAGTTTCCAGGCTAAGTGTGATTCTCAGAATATCAGCACCAGCAACGGGGCTTGTTGAAAATGCAGAATATTGGGCTACATCTCAGGCACACATTACAATTAGGGAAGCCCTGTTCTCAAAAGGAGCTTCCTAGGTGCCTCAGTGGTAAAGAATCCACTTGCCAAGCAGGAGATGTGGGTTCGATCCCTGGATTGGGAAGACCCTCTGGAAAAGGAAATGGCAACCCACACCAGTATTCTTGCCTGGGAAATCCCATGGATAAAGGATCCTGGTGGGCTACAGTCCATGGGGTTGCAAAGAGTTGGACATGACTTAGAGACTAAACAGCAGAGGCAGCAGCTCTGAAAAGAGCCTTGTAAGGAATCAGCCTTGAGGGGGCAGCCTGACTCTCTGAGCGAAAGCTGCACATTAATCCAGAAAACTATCCTGAACTCTAAATTATGTTTTCTTACTCAAGAGAAGGAGAAACTCAACAAAGCAGCAGCTACACAAATTATCCTCAACCCATAGGTAGGCATAGAACACAAAAGAAATTTGGCAAGCCTAACAGTAAGCAGGACGTTGCTACTAAGACTTGTAATAAACAATGCAGGTAGCCCCCCATGCACTGCTCTGTACTTCTGTCTGTTGCCATTTATGCTCCAGAACATCCAGCCTTCAGCTGAGTGCTGATCCAACATATTAGCGGGAACCTAATATGTGTCTGAAAACATATTCTAGTGAAAGTCCAAAACCACAGAGCACAACAGAGCAGACCACAAAGTACAACAGACCACAGAGCACAACAGCGGCTAACTCTTCCTAACACATGTAGAAATCACTACCGTGATTCCAAAACTCTGAAACCTGGGTTTGGTCCAGTCTATTACAGTCTACCACAACTCAGAATGTTCTTCCCTCCCTTCCACCTACAGAGGCTCTGTACAAGTTTCAAGGCTTAAGTCAAGTCCTGCTTCCTTCCCAACATCTCCCTGATCACTCCAAACCACATGGGGGACATCCTCCAATACGCTGGTGCTTCACAGTTTAATGCAGATTGCTCTCCTCAATAAAGTTGTAAGTTTCTGGAATGAGAAACTCTGTGTCTTAATTCTATTCCTCACTTAGTCCATTCCCTTGAAGGCTGCAGACACTTACAAATCATTAAATATGAGTAAACATTCTCAGACAGGACTTAGAAAGGACTGTGGAGTAGCCCATTAGTCTGAGAATCTTCAGCTTACTTCCTAACAGCCAGCACCTTCCCTCTCTACACCATCACAGCTTGGCCATGTCCTGGGACTATACTCTCTCCAGAGGTCCTTCTAGGAGAGTCTCAGGGCTCTCAGATTTCAGAACCGTGTGCAGTCCAGGTGAGTAGACTAAGACATGACCCTTGGTCTGACAGCAGCAAATGATGTTCAGCCCAGAGACCCAGCCAAGCAATTCCTCCACTTGATTGTGACTCTTGGGGAGTACTGAGCTAGTATTTCACAAGGGGAATGACAGGCCAGACAACAAGAAATGATGATAATAATAATAGCTTCAGGATGAGGCTTTTCTGTTAGGCTAACTGTATTTCTGAACTCCACTGCGAAAATAACTGCACTCCACTGTCCTCCTGCCTTTGGCGCTATCGACTGGAAGAACACATTTTCAGACAATGTCCAAAGGTATCCACTGACCTTCCTCCTGGAAATATTATTGCTCAAAGACAAATACCATATGATATTGCTTTTATGTGGAATTTAAAAAAATGGATACAAATGAGCTTATTTGTAAAACAGAAACAGACTCACATACATGGAAAACAAATTTTTGGTTTCCTTTCACTTTTCACTTTCATGCATTGGAGAAGGAAATGGCAACCCACTCCAATGTGCTTGCCTGGAGAATCCCAGGGATGGCGGAGCCTGGTGGGCTGCTGTCTATGGGGTCACACAGAGTCGGACACGACTGAAGTGACTTAGCAGCAGTAGCAGCAGCAAGGGGTGGAAAGAGAGAAATTAGGAGTTTGAGATTAACATATACCCACTACTGTATACACAATAGATAAACAACAAGGACCTACTATATAGTACAGGGAACTATACTCAGTATCTTATAAAAATCTATAAAGGAAAAGAATCTGAAAAAGTATGTATGTATATATATATGTGTGTGTGTGTGTGTGCAAATACACATGTACACACACACATACACACACATATATATATATATATATATATATATATATATCTGAATCACTCTGCTGTATGTCTGAACCTAACATGACATTGTAACATTTATAAACCAACTACACTTCAATAAACACCCCTCCAAAAAAAAGAAAAGCATGAAAAAAAAGATGATGCCTGTTATCAGAACATCTTTTTTAAAAACTAGATATGTGGATTTTCCTCCTACCTCTCTGCTATCTTCCCTAACATGAACTAAATTAGCAATATATAAACCAAATTTTAAAATCACTGAATAACCTTAAATACATAGTTGATTGAAAACATCCTGCATGCAGGGATGGGAACACCAGCTATGATTCCACCCTCCCATGATTGTCATGAAGGTCAGCCTCCTTCCCAGGACCACTGAATTCACAGTTCCAGGGACTTCAGCTCACAGAGTAGTTTCAGAAACAGGGTCCACAGAAACAGGTTGAAGTGCATACAACCAGGTTCAGAAACAGGTTGAAGTGCATACAACCTGCAGGTCATATGCGGTAGCCCTGAGCCGCCTTCTACAAATTATCTTTTATTCTTTCCAATGACTATAGACCCATACCTGACAAACTTGTAAAATATGAGGAAATTTATAATGGTTGTTAAGTCTGGAAATAAGGAAAGTTGAATGTTTTTCTTCTAAATTGCCCTGAGTATGATGTCTTCAAGAATTATAGGCCTAGCAGGAATCCTCAGGAGTTGTTACATTTTTGTCTTAAGAATAATGTCACACAACAGGAAACCACCCTAGTCCTTCTTTAAAAAACAAACCATCTCTCCCTCAAAACATAATCCTAAAAAGGAACTGCAAAAATTCTACAGAATGATACACTCTTGCCTCTAACCTCTTTCACGCCAGGAAATCCTTCCTGATTGCTACCCTCATTACCATCTTCTATTAAAAATAGAGGCTGGTTCCATTAAGCACAAAGTTTCAGGCTCCCCACAAGTATCCATGGTCTCATACTTGGCCGGCACCTTTCTGGGCACCAGATGACTCAGTGCTGAAAGCATTCCTCCAGGTCCTTAAATGTAACCTCAGTCCTCTACTCAGTTGCTCCTTAAAAGGAGAAAACTCAGAAGTTGGTTTGTACAGGTTTGGGATCCAACAAATATCTATGGCAAATATTTGCTGTTTTTTTTTTTTTTTCCCCAGCCACCTTTCATGACCTAGAAGAAGCTGCACCTGTCTTGCAGGTTAGAGAAATGAACCAAGGCACTTGATATAGAGGCAATCTTGTCATCTCAAAAAGCCAGAGGAGGAAATCCAAGTCTCAAAAGGAAAAGTCTTATGAAAAAGGTAGTGAAAGATTTACCACTTTCCTTTCTCCCTTTGAGAAAAAATCAATGGCCATTGGGTGTTTAAAGAACAAAGACTCCCTGAGAGAAGGTGAAGGTAAATATTTGCAGTAATATGTCACTGCACTTTACATAATGGGCCAGTCGTCTATGAGACCTGACACCTTTCATACCTACAGGTTGTTGGTTTTTTTCCTTGTTTGCTCTCTCGAGGTAAGCCTCTCTTAGGCTGCCAGCCACCAAAGAGGCTGCTGAATGAATACCAGGACGCTGACGGGCATTTGGCCAACATGACCTCAGACGTATTGACACACTGAGATGAGATCGTGATATAATCCAGTTTCTGCTTCACTTTCTGCCCATGAATATTCCAACGTGTGCCTCAAGGATGTGGTAAATGTTGGTTTAAGATAAAAAAGTTAAGACAAATATTAGCGTGCTACATAAAGGTACCACTTTCCATGAGAGCTTTGTTTTTCAGCATGAGCTCCCTGGATCCCATCTCCAGAGAGTCTGATCTCATCAGTCTAAAGTGCAGCCTGGGCACTACCATTTTTAAAAACTCCCCCAGTGATTCTAATAAGAGGCTCTGTCTGAGAAACACTACATTTGAGAATTGCCAGAATATTTTGTATTGTATTTGGAATGATAGATAAAACTGGCCCAATGAGCCCACACCAGATGTTAAAAGCTGAATCTGCAGGGAAATAGGGAAGGTAGGGTTTGAAGGATTAATGGCAGAAGAAGAAAGACCACCGTGCTCCAACCTGAAATCTGAAATCTGGTGAGAGACAAAACACACAAATAGTAACTCTGAGCAGGATACCCAGGTTTGATCCCTGGTCAAGAAAATATATCCCATGTAGTGCTACTAAGAGCTTGCATGCCAAAGCTAAAGATCTCACATGCTGCAAACTAAGACCCAATGCAGCCAAATACATACTAAAAAAAGAAAAAAAAAAAAAAAAGTCACAGGACACCTAGGAAAAATTTAGTAAAAAGTCAGTAAGGTCTCTAGACAATCCAACTTCTGCTCTGGAACCTGGGAATTGATGACAATCCCTTCCCATTCTCCATGGTGGGCCCTGATGTTGGATTTTGCACATGAAGAAATTATCTAAAAGGAAGTTTAAAAAAAAAGAAGGAAACACTGAACAGAGCACTAATGACCTATGGGACAGTATCAAACAGTCAAATATATACATAAACAGAGTTTCTAAAGACACAAGGATTGTGGCAGGAGTAATGGCTGCACATTATAAGCATATAGTAACAAATTCTGGAAAAGGAAGATAAAGGAAATACCATAAAACAGCTGAATAATATATAGAGATATAACAAGAAAAATGAAGGCTGACTTTTTAAGAAAAACAATGTAGTCCTACTTAAAAAAAAAGTCTATTAAGCTAATACTCTATATATCCAGTAATAATATCCTTCAACATAAAGGCAAAATAAAGATGTTTTCATACAAATTGAAGCTGAGTGAATCTACTGTCCACAAAACTATAGTGCAAGAAATGCTAAACCAAGTTCTTCAGGCTGAAGTAAAATGATACCACTTTGGAAACTGGCAATTTGTTCTTATGCTGCTGCTGCTAAGTCGCTTCCGTAGTGTGACTCTGTGCGACCCCAGAGACGGCAGCCCACCAGGCTCCCCCGTCCCTAGGATTCTCCAGGCAAGAACACTGGAGTGGGTTGCCATTTCCTTCTCCAATGCATGAAAGTGAAAAGTGAAAGTGAAGTCACTCAGTCGTGTCCGACCCTCAGCGACCCCATGGACTGCAGCCTTCCAGGCTCCTCCATCCATGGATTTTCCAGGCAAAAGTACTGGAGTGGGGTGCCATTGCCTTCTCCGATTTGTTCCTATAGGAATGTTTAAAAGTGGCTGAAATGGTAAATGAATGGGTAAATATATAGTACTGCTTTTTTCTAGTTTCTTTGAAAGATATTTGCTTAAAGTAAAAGTAAAGAACACTGTATTTGAGTGGTTATAATGTATAGAGTAGCAAATTATATGACAGCAATTTGAAAAAAGAACAGGGAAGGCAAATGGAATTAAAATGTTGTAACCTTACATTATACATAGAGAGATAGTATATCAATTCCAGATATACTGTTAGTTACGTACATATATTATAGACCCTTGAGCAAATACTGAAGGATAAAGTAAAAAGATGAAAATAAAAGGTCAAGAGAAGACACACAATAGGACATTTTATATATTTTAATATATATGATATATTTAAGTATATATATTTGAGAAAGGATATGTATTCAGGCTATACAAAGAATTTTTACAATTAAGTAGTCGTTAAAAAGACAACCCACTAAAAATGGGCCAAAGATTTGAATAGACATTTAACAATAGAAGATATAAAGATGTTCAACATCATTAGTCATCAGGGAAATGCAAATTAAAACCAAAATGAGAAATCCCATGGAAAGAGGAGCCTGGCAGGCGATAATCCATGGAGTTGCTAGAGTCAGACATGACTTAGAGACTAAACCACCACCATTACACACCTGCTACAGTGGTTAAAATTAAAAAGCCTAAAATGCCAAATATTACTTATAATCCTGCAATTCTCAGTGTTTACCCAAAAGAAATGAAAACATAGGTCCACAAATTAGGTTGTACATGAATATTCATTGTACTTTTATTAATAATAGCTGAGACCCAAAAACAAGAGGAAAATGAATAAACTAATTCTGGTATATTTATACAGCACAATATGACCAAATGACAATAACAAAAAGGAATGAACTACGATTCATGCAAGAACATGGATGAACGTCAAGGACAGTGCATTGAAGAGGTGGGAGGGAAGACAGACACACAGGAAGTCCATGGTGCATGATTCCTTTTTGCAATATTCAGAAATAGGCACACAGGCAAAATCAATCTGGGCGGATAAATCAGAACAGACAAGATATTTGAAAGGAATTTTTTTTTTTCCCAAATGTAGCTCAAATGGTCAGAATTTGGCCAAAGTGAAAGTTGATATTCAGAGCCTGATAGGAATTTTTTTTTTAATCCTTTTTATTTTATGTTGGAGTATAGCTGAAAATGGGACTTCCCAGGTGGTGCTAGTGGTAAAGAGCCTGCTTGCCAATGCAGGAGACATAAGAGATGTGGGTTTGATCCCTAGGTCAGGAAGATCCCCTGGAGGAGGGCATGGTAACCCACTCCAGTATTCTTGACTGGAGAATTCCATGGACAGAGGAGCCTAGCGGGCTACAGTCCATAGAGTGGCAAAGAGTCAGACACAAAAGTGACTTAGCAGGCATACAGAGCAGATAACAATGTCCGGATAGCTTCAGATGGACAGCAAAGAGATTCAGCCATATACATACATGTATCCATTCTCCTCTGGCAAACTTCCCTTCCAAAAACCTGAAAGGAACTTTTTAAAAGCCTTCTCTTCTAAGCTAAAATGAAACTATATACCCAAAGTGAATGAAAACCATTCCAGAGACAAACAGCTCTAACTCTGGAATGTAGGTAGAATCTTTTGGTTTCTTTTTAGTTCAAGATTTTCTCCCTAATAGTGGAAAGCATATTTGAAGATAATGTAACTAGATTGGGGGTGGTGGGGTATCAGCCTTGATATCATTCAGATTGCAACCCAATTCTTTGAGAAATTAAAGGCAACTGTCCTACAACTGGTAGAACTTATATAGCAGCTTGAATCTTCACAAGAATAGGAAATATCCACCTCTCCTTTTTACCAATTCCAAAACCTCCCCCTATTCATTTCAAAAGGCTTATAGGTATTATAAAAATTCTGGTCTCAGAAAATGAAAGTCCTTCCTGAAGGAATTGATATTCTTTCTCTGAGTCTTTGTTGCTTCCCTGGTGCCTCAGATGGTAAAGCATCTGCCTGCAATGCAGGAGAAGTCAGCCGTTTGATTCCACAAATGGGAAAGATGGCAAAGTCCACCAATGGTCTCAACATTCATTTCTCCTGCTCTCTTTAGTAACAGAAATCAGGGCTTCCCCAGTGGCTCAGACAGTAAAGAATCTGCCTGCAATGTGGGAGACCCAGGTTCAATCCATGGGTTGAGAAGATCCCCTGGGGAAGGAAATGGCAACCCACTCCAGTATTCTTGCCTGGAGAATCCTCATGGACAGAGGTGCCTGGCAGGCCAAGGTACATGGGGTCGCCAACTGAGAGACTTCACTTTTCTTTCTGAGCCTTTGAGATGTAAATATTCTACCGGTTTTCCCTAGAGAGCCACCTCTTTGAAATGCAAACTTCAAGTAAGTAAATTCTTATCCGAAGGAAAAAAAAGGAGGGTCTATTTGGAAACTAGGTAAATGGAAAATCTTTAAAGCCTTCTCCATAAATATTAATAAAAAGTTTAAGCCATCAGAGCAGGTAAGCTTAATTTATTCCATTTGCCAGAAACAACATTTGAATCCAACTCTTTTGCAAACTTGTGAGTTTTTCATTATCATACTTATCTTATGGTTAAATTTTTAAAATGAAAGCTGTAAGATCTGTTTGCCCATTATTAGTGTGTTTACGTATGTATGTCACAAATGTGTGATATTTTTCGACCTTCAGAGGATACTGTCATAATTAATTTGTGTGTGTGTATGCTCAGGCTCTCAGTTGTGTCAGATTCTGTGACACCATGTACTGTCCTTCCCCCAGGTTCCTCTCTCCAAGGGATTTCCCAGGCAAGAATACTACAGTGGGTTGCCATTTCCTTCTCCAGGGATCTTCCGGACCAGGGATTTAACCTATGTCTCTGGCGTTGGCAGGTGGATTCTTTACCACTGATCCACTTGGAAAGCCCATATAAAGAGCTCTATTTAACTGACTTAAGGAGAGTTAAGTATTTGCATAAATTAAGTATAGTCTGAGGAATATAGAAATTAAGCCAAATGTTATTCAAGGTCATGTGATCTAGGACAATTTGGGAGAAAACAAACAAGTTTGTTGGCCTGATTAAAACAGGTATTCTTTAGAGTTATCAATGTTAAAAATAATGCAGACATGAAACTTTCATTCTACCTGCTGCTGCTACTGCTAAGTCGCTTCAGTTGTGTCCAATTCTGTGCGACCCCATAGATGGCAGCCCACCAGGCCCCGCTGTCCCTGGGATTCTCTAGGCAAGAACACTGGAGTGGGTTGCCATTTCCTCCTCCAATGCATGAAAGTGAAAAGTGAAAGTGAAGTCGTCCAGTCGTGTCCGACTCTTAGCGACCCCATGGACTGCAGCCTACCAGGCTCCTCCGTCCATGGGATTTTCCAGGCAAGAGTACTGGAGTGTCATTCTACCTAGGTTTACTAAAAGAGCTGATGTTATCTCGGACACAGATTTGCCAGAAAAAAAGATAGCTTAAGATGATGGTTAGATGTTTGGTGTTTCATGACACTTCTAAGAGTAATATAAGCATAATTGTTAAGAACTGTTGGGGCCAGTGTGAGGAAACCAAGAGAGACTCCATCCTGAAGCCTGTCATCCATCTTAAAGACTGGATGTGAACTGGGCCTGAGCCCTGACCTAGAGTGAGGAAACCATTGCTAGTGAAAACCAGGTCTCCTGGAGACTTCCCTCCCTACAGATGACAGACAGAGATTGTAGTTGAGGTCAGGCTGTCCCTATTAGATTAACCATGGAAACATCCCCTCTTGATGTATAATCATCATTCCCCTCTTTAACCTTAATTGTTTTGTTCTCCTAGCACCTACTTGTTGTAAAACTCAATCATATACAAAAAAGAGGTTGCTAACACATAATCAGTCATGTAGTTGGGGAGTATAAAACCAGGCCTCTCAGAAACATCAGAGTCCTTGTTGGGAATTGATTCCCCTTGGACCCGCTGGCATAATAAACTGTACTCCACTGTCTTGAGTGTCCTCCGACGTGTGTTTTGTGACTCCGGATTCCACAATGTTTCTGGTGCATCGGCCAGGAAGCCGTTGGAGAGACAGGCCCATTGAGCCTCTGCCTGCCACTCACTGGGATGAGAGCCTCTGGGAGGAGAAGGTGCCTCCCACTCCAGATCGGCTCTTGTTTTAGTGACTTATCCTTCCAGGTGGACTTCACAAGACTGTGGACAACAGAAGGGAAGCGTGCAGGTAGGTCCCACTATAGTAGTGGAAAAGGGGGCCTGATAACCAACCCCTTGAGGCTAGATGAGTCTACGGCAGCTGTGTCCTCATAGGCTCAGTGGTAAATTGTTTATTGAAGTAAGTGATACTCTGTTAACTAGGCCTGTACTGACTGACTGTCAACATATCTTTTGTTTCCCAAGGGACTGTCCCCTTTGCCTAGGGACTCAGGGACCTCCCGAGCGTTGCTTGGGGTTGGATTGGGAACTGCGGTTTGACGCACGCTTGCCTGCACCAACCAGTGATAAGACAGTCTTGGATTTCACAAGGATCAGACTTGTGCAGAGAAGAGTAGGTGGAAGCCTTAATTTATTGGATCTGGTTGGCTACCAAGAGAGCAAGAGGGGCACAAGAGGTATTATACAAGGAAAGTGAGAGCAGGATGGGTAGCGGAGAATCCAAGCCTACCATTCTTGGATGCATGACTAAAAACTTCAGAAAGGGCTTTGGAGGAGACTATGGCATAAAGTTCACCCTAGACAAGCTTAAAAACTTTTGTGAGATAGACTGGCCAAGCTTTGGGGTAGGATGGCCCTCAGAGGGAACCCTAAAATTGGACAAAGTTCGGGCTGTGTACTCCGTGGTAACCAGCCAGCCAGGCCACCCAGGCCAGTTTCTGTACATTGACTCATGGCTACTAATTGCACAAAACCCACCCCCTTGGGCCCGGGTATGTTATGTTAAAAAAAGAGAAAGCAAGATTTTGCTGGTGTAGGCAGAACCCACGCAAGAAAAGCTGGAAAAAAATATATCTTGATCCAGAGGAAGAGGAGCTCCCACTTCCTCCCCCCATACTGGGGAACACAATGGGGAGTCCCAGGGCAGGAAGAGGAAATAAGAAAAGAGGGAGATTTTCTTCCCTCACCTCCTCCGGAGAAGGAGGCTCCTTTCCCTCCTATTGTGCCACCGAGTGTGATGGGAGCGACTGCACCAGCATTATACTCCCCCTCCCCGGTTCAGAAGAAGGAAAAAAGTGAGAGCCCTTGTTCAGAGGCGGCTGAGGTCTACAAAGAAACCTCAAGAGAAAGTGGTTTTGCAGATGCCTCTTAAGGAAGTCCAAGCAGCACCACAGGTGGGGTCAGACTGGCCCATTCACCCTGGCTCCCCTTCTCTTTACTACCAGCTGTTCTCTGTAGACAAGGAAAGGGGGCTATTAATTGCAACTGACAAAAAGATGAAAAATAAAGAGGAAATTCTGCTGCTGTTGGAAGCAGTGTGGGAACCCACTGCAGTGGCCACCAGTGGTTGGACACACCTCAGGCAAAAGGGAACTGGCCGACCGAGTGGCAAAGCAAGCGGCCACCCAGGACAAGAGAGCAACAAAACTTACGGAGACGCCTGTGGTGTCTCGCCTACTAACCGCCCAAATGGTCCCAGTCTATGACAAGGGCAAAAAGCCACCTGGGCATGAACTGAGCAAGATTTTAGCTTGCTATTTTGTCATACCATGTCTAATAGCCTTGTGTGCAGATGTAAGCCACTGATGCCTAACCTGTGCCAAGAATAACCTGTCTCCCAAGGAGACCGCTCCTTCTGAGATACAAATTAAAGGGGACCGCTCCATTTAAACATCTAGAAGTGGACTTCACTGAGGTAAATCCATGCTGAGGATACAAATATTTGCTGGTGATAGTATGTACTTTTACAGGATGGGTAGAAGTTTACCCCACTAAGACTGAAAAAGCTAAGGAAGTGGCCCAATTCTTGCTGAGAGACATTATTCCTAGGTTTGGGTTCCCTCTGAGTATAGAATCAGATAATGGGCCCGCATTTGTGGCTGAATTACTCCAACTGATCTGCAAAGCAGTAAATATTAAGTGGAAACTACATACAGCATACAGGCCACAAAGCTCAAGAATGATTGAGAGAATGAACCAGATCATCAAGGTGACTTTGGCAAAATGGGTGCAAGAAACTGGCACCCCCCTGGATGGATGTGCTGCCATTAGTGTTAATGAGGATCAGAATAACCCCCACACAGGTATTCCCCCTATGAGATAAAGTTTGGGAGGCCTTCCCCACTTATTCAGGAAGTAAAGGGAAATTTATTACAAAGAGGAGGGATGGTGGTGTGTCATGGCAACTGGAACAGTTGGGGAAGGTGATCCATGACATCACCCCTTATGTTCAAAAAGAAAGAATTCCCTTTTCTTTACGTACTACTGTACACCCATAATCACCAGGAGATTTAGTATGCATAAAAGATTGAAAGTGGCAGACATTATCCCCCACCTGGAAAGGGTCATACACTACTGTACTAACCACTCCCACTGCAGTTAAAGTTGCAGGTATTAATTACTCCCTAGATTCACCACACCCAGCTCAAGATAGCAGCAGAGGAAAAGGGACCTTGGACTGTTCATCCTGACCTGAAGGAACCACTGAAGACCCGACTTGTCTTCGATCAGTGGCCACAGATCCAGGATGTAGCCGCTGCGAATAATTCTGCTGTTCCTGATCAGCAGGATGACCCTACCGTGACTGCAAACTCAGGATAATGTGTTTCTGTCCTGGGCCCACTCGTATACAAACTTCCATAATACTTCTAATTGTTAGGTTTGTGGGGCCATGCCTTTGTCAGTAATGGATGGACTTTCTTCATGGGTGTCTCCCCTATGCAGAGCGGACTTTAGCTCCCTCTGCTCATTTTTGAGACAGCAATGAGAGGCATTTGCTTCCTTGGTAACTACAACCTGTCGCTTCTTACTTGGTGTAACCTGGACTTTAATCAAATTGATCAAGGCCATGAGGTGACATTTGAGGTAAACGCAAGCCTTAAAAAAGTGACCAAAGCCTATACTTTTTACTTAAAAAAAAAAAAAAAAAAAGAATGAGAACTCAATGGCTAGTCAGAAAGGCAATCCATCAGGTAATCTGAACAATTTTACCAGATATGGGATGAGTATTTTTGGATGATTTCAGAAAAAGGTCAACTTATTGTCCCTGCCCCTATCTGTTGGGAACAAAAGGAACAAGAAGTTGGATTTGGTGACCATTCCTTGGATTCAAAACAATTAAAATATGTGCGATACTTGTCCTCTGAGCAATGTGAACAAATATTAGAGGTCTCTTATTGCCTAAATTTACCAGCTCAATGGCCTGGCTCAGACTAGAAGTACAACCCTGGGATCCAATGGGTGGCCCCTAATGGCACCCAATGGCTGTGTGGATCAAATTTATGGCCTTGGCTTCCAGTTGGTGCGGTCAGCTACTGCACATTAGGATTTGCCTTTGCTCATGGAAGTATTAAACCATCTTTATAACAAGCCCCAGTAAATTCGCCTTATTTATATGTTGGGTGCAGAGACATTACTTTGTTAACAAAGGTCTGTCTAGTCAAGGCTATGGTTTTTCCAGTGGTCATATATGGATGTGAGAGTTGGACTATAAGGAAAGTTGAGCGCCCAAGAATTGATGCTTTTGAACTGTGGTGTTGGAGAAGACTCTTGAGAGTCCCTTGGACTGCAAGGAAATCCAACCAGTCCATCCTAAAGGAGATCAGTCCTGGGTGTTCATTGGAAGGACTGATGTTGAAGCTGAAACTCCAATACTTTGGCCACCTCATGCGAAGAGCTGACTCATTGGAAAAGACCCTGATGCTGGGAAAGATTGAGGGCAGGAGGAGAAGGGGACGACAGAGGATGAGATGGTTGAATGGCATCACCGGCTCAATGGGCATGGGTTAGGGTGGACTCCAGGAGTTGGTGATGGACAGGGAGGCCTGGCGTGCTGCAGCTCATGGGGTTGCAAGGAGTCGGACATGACTGAGGGACTGAACTGAACTGAACAGGTTGGGTGGGCAAGGTCTGTGGTGATTAAAATAAAAGCTCTAACTAACTTCATGAAACAGGCCCTCCTGGACAACGCAAAGGGAATCCAAGCTTTAAATGAAGAACAATTATAAATGAGAAAGGCAATGACTCAAAATCGGATGGCTTTAGACATGCTTACAGCTGCCAAGGAGGGACCTGTGCTATAAGTAAAACTGAATGTTGTGTACATATCCTTGATTTACCTGGCAATATACCAGCCATTCTAGACTACATGATAAACCAGGTAGAAGCGATGTCTAATGATAATCCTTCTTTTTAGACGTTGGTATTTTCTTGGATTGGAGATTGGTTGGCAATTTCTTGGTGATTGGTAGAAAAATCTTTTGTAATTATTTTGTTAATCATTATATTGTTAATTTTGGGGCCTTGTATTCTCCAGTGTATAACTTGATGTGTAACCTCCAGACTGGCAGCCCTGCTGCAGTTACATAGTCCCCATGTGCAGTACTTACCCATGACTGATGCCCATCATTAAAGATAAGATGAGTATCAAGAGGCAGGAATGTTGGGACCAGTGTGAGAAAAGCAGTAGAGACTCCATCTTGAAGCCTGTCATCCATCTTAAAGACTGGATGTGAACTGGGCCTGAGCCCTGACCTAGAGTGAGGAAACCATTGCTAGTGAAAACCAGGTCTCCTGGAGACTTCCCTCCCTACAGATGACAGACAGAGATTGTAGTTGAGGTCAGGCTGCCCCTGTTAGATTAACCATGGAGACATCCCCCCTTGATGTATAACCATCATTCTCCCCCTTTAACCTTAACTGTTTGTTCTCCTAGCACCTACTTGTTGTAAAACTTAATCATATACAACAAAGAGATTGCTAACATATAATCAGTCATGTAGTGGGGGGTATAAAACTGGGCCTCTCAGAAACATCAGGGTCTTTGTTGGGAACTGATTCCCCTTGGACCCACTAGCATAATAAACTGTATTCTACTGTCTTGAGTGTCCTCTGAGGTGTTTCGTGACTCTGGATTCCACAACAGAATAACTATATTAAGTAGATGTATTGAAGGTAAAAGTTCATAAATGAACTTTTCAATGATAACTTTGCTTCATGATATGTCTACTTAAAAAATAGTTTTCGAAAACTTTTTGGTAATTTGAAACCTCAAAGTTATACTGAAATAAGTTAAATGATGGATATTGTGAATGAAATATATTGCCTGCTATATCATAAACAAAGGATGTTGAAGCCATCAAACCATCACATTACAGATGCCCTAATGGTGAGCCCTGAGGGAACTCAGGGTAGAATCATAATGCCTGCCATCAAACCACCCAACTTTGCAGCCGCTCCAGTGCAAACTCAGGGTGAGAAAACACAGAAAACAGGTCATAGAGAGAGCTGAGGTGTACATCAAAAGAATGATTTCAGTGAGCCCAGACTCTTGGATTTCCCCACACATAGAAAAGTGGTAAATTCCTTAACTTGAGATATCTGATTTTCAATTAACAGTAATCTTTTGATGTTCCAACTATCTGGTCTTTGTTACAAAAACTCCTATATATATCCTGGCTCCTCCCTTCGAGTCCTTTGGACAGGAAGGAGATCAAATCAGTCAATCCTAAAGGAAATTAACCATGAATAGTCATCAGTAGGACTGATGCTGAAGCTGAAACTCCAATACTTTGGCCACTTGATGCAAAGAGCCAACTCATTGGAAAAGATCCTGATCCTGGGAAAGATTGAGGGCAGGAGGAGAAGGGGACAACAGAGGAGAGATGGTTGGACAGCATCACTAACTCAACAGACATGAGTTTGAGCAAATTCTGGGAGACAGTGAAGGACAAAGAAGACTGGTGTGCTGCAGTTCATGGGGTCGCAAAGAGTTGGGCATGACACAGCAATTGAACAACAACAATTCTTACCTCTTCAGAGCAGTCTCTCAGAGCTAGCTGAGAGGCTTACTCCTGAGGAAATCCTCAGTTTTGTCAACAAAATAAAACATAGCTCTCAGCTTTTACACTGTGAAATTTTTTTCAGTAGACAACATTCACTGAATATCTACATCATTTCCAAATAACATAAAATATTGAAACATTAATTACTAAATATGGGTTTATTCACATTTGACTTCCTATTGCAAAAGAACTAAAGATATTTGGGTTTACTGGCAAATGTTTTGTTTCACATTGAAAAATTTACTGTGAAGAAGTATATGCTTCTAGAAATCGCGAAATGTATTTACAAATTTGTCAGTTCACAGAATGTTAGGGTAACAGTGTACAACTTCTTATTTTTTAGTTTTACTAGGAATTAATGATTTAAAAATTCTAATTAATATATATAACTAAAACTATTATAAAAAAAAATTCCCTAGTGGCTCAGATGCAAAGAATCTACATGCAGTGTGGGATACCTGCAGCTTGATCCCTGGGTTGGGAAGATCCCCTGGAGAAGGGAATGGCTACCCACTTCAGTATTCTTGCCTGGAGAATTCCACAGACAGAGGAGACAGGTGGGCTACAGTCCACAGGGTCACAAAGAGTCAGACACGACTGAGCAACTAACACTTTCACTCACTAGAAATAATAAGGGAAAAATCTCTTTGCAAGGAAAGTAGCGTGTGGTTTTGGTACAAAAATGGATGAGGTATGGAATGTGTTTTTGTTAAGGGAAAAAGAGAGTAATTTTGTCCTTAAAGTAAAACAACTGATTGTTTCAGAATGAGCAATAGGGGGAAAAACATAAAACAAAATCTGAATTAAAAAGTTACAAGAGGTTTGTGGAAAAGGAATCTTAGGAAATTAAATTTTATATATGGTTAATCTAGCTAAGATTAGAATGACTTGATTTAAGCTTTCTTTTAAAATGCATTTTAATAACAAAAGTATACTGGTGCAAAATTAGATTTTGGGTTTCTCTCTGTTAAAAGACAAACTTTTCTCTAGATTATTGGTCTGCTTTTAAAAAAATATTGTAAACAGGATTCACCTTTACCTTGTAAGTAATCTTCTTGGAAAACAAAGATTTTGTGTCTCACCAAAAAGATTGATTCTGCTCCACACTGTCTTTATTGGGCCTTTGATTACTTAAGAAAACCCAGTCTTTTCAGTACTAAAAATAGCTATTTCGTTTACAAATAGTCAGTCTTCTGTATTTACCTTTAAAATCTTCTATTGTCACTTTAAATAATTAAGTATTATTTCTTCCGTGATGCTGTTTTGTCAAATGATAAAAGCTTTGACATTTGACTAGTTCCAAAAAATGAAATTCTAAATGAAGTCTTTTTGATCTCGAACTAACTTTGGGATTTTCCAGATGGCCACCAGAATATTTCAAAAAAATTATTCTCTCTTCTTATAAAAATAGACATGTTGAGCTAATTGACATGTAAAATCACATTAGAAGTATTATCAATTAAGAAGTGAAGTTTAAACTTCTAAGGTTATATTTGTATGGGTATATTTTATTAATAAATGTTCCAGAAATTATATAAAATTTCTAAAAATATGATATGTCATAGTATGGTGCTATCAGGCATAATCCCACTTATTTTAAAATGTTATTTCACAGAAATAACCAATTTGCTTGTCAATTTCATTGTAATAAGCTCTCATGAGATCTTTAACCATGGGCCTTTTTAAGTCTTTTGTTATCTACAGATGGTTCTAGTTTTATTTTGATGCTTTTGCAAAAGAGAGCTTTAAGAAAAGGACTCTACCCAAATTGCTTGACCAACTGACATCACTGCCAAATTACCAGGTGTCACAGATTGGGTATGTATTTCACAACTTAAGAAGGCTTGACCTGACATCTGGTCTATGCAAACACTGTGCTAAGTCACTTCAGTCGTGTCTGACTCTGTGTGACCCTATGGACTATAGCCTGCCAGTTTTCTCTGTCTATGAGATTCTCCAGGCAAAAATACTGGAGTGGGCTGCCATTTCCTTCTCCAGGGGGTCGTCTCAACCCAGGGATCAAACCCACGTCTTCTATGTCTCCTGCTTTTTCAGGCGGGTTCTTTACCACTAGCGCTTCCTGGGAAGTGAACACTGAAAGTGAAAGTTGCTCAGTTGGGTTTGACTCTTTGTGACCTCATGGAGTGTAGCCAGCCAGGCTTCTCTGCCCATGGAACTGTTCGGGCCAGAACACTGGAGTGGGTAGCCATTCCCATCCCCAGGAGATATTCCCAGTTCAGGGATTGGACCAAGGTCTCCTGCACTGCAGGCAGATCTTTACCATCTGAGCTACCAGGGAAGCCCCAGACACTGTAGACCTGGATATCAAATTGACTGGGAACAAAAGTAGCAAACATCAAGGCAGACTGCTTCTTCCCAAGACACTGGCTCAGGAGGATCAGGAACATTTCCTGTCACTCCTCCTCTTCGCTCTGACCTACTTTTCCTAACTCGTATAGCAGGAGAGTCTTTATGATTCCTTTGTCCACTTATTGTCTCTCCCTGGCCTGGAAACATTTTTTACATATCTCAGGCCATTACAAAGGAGGATAATCCAAACTCCAACCAACTGTTGGATTTCCTATGATGCTGGTAATCATGTAGTTCTTTCTGTCCATCATAAGCCTCTCCCTAATTTACATCCTTCAATTTCTCTGCAATAAGCTTTCTGGATACATATTTCTAGGGAAGTGGAGACAGTTACACAAAATGCATAAACAAGTCAACTGGCTTAAAGAAGTAACCACACATACACACAGACATCCACCCCTACCTCCATAGGATCACTTCTTGATTTTCATAATTCTAGCTGGTTTGGGTCTCAGAAGCATTCTCCAAACTGTGGGCATTATTTTGTTGCTAATAATTAGTATTATCTCCTTTACATGCTATATTCTCTAATATTGACCAGCCAACTGATGGTCTCTAACTAGAACAACAAAAGAGAACAGAATAATGTAACCAGCTCGAAGAACAGGAGCATGATAGTCACTGTGAATACTGCACTGAGACCTAAGAGGCCACGGTAGCCGAGTCATGCTAAGATGGATGTTTTTGATCAAACCATTTGAATTGAAAAGTGAATGATCAGACTATTGAAAATAACTTTCCAGGCCCAAGATGGAGCTGGTCCTGCCCAGGGTACTGTATCAGCAAATCAAAACTTAGATAACATTTCTGTCCCTATAAAGTGCTCTGCTTAATCAGAAGCATAGTATATCTAGTCAGCCCATCTCTGACCAGCAAACCAACTCTGGGCCTTTTCACTCCAAACAAAGTTGGCTAAGTAGCCCCAGCCAATCAGATATTTTTCTATTTTTCTCTTCCTTGTTTTCTTATTCTTTATTCTATAAAAGCTCCCTGCCTTCCATTTCACTTTTCAGTTCTCTGAAAGGAAATTGACTGTTCACTTCATGAAGTATTAAAATTTGTCCATATCATCTGAATTGTTCTCTTTAATATTATTTTTAATGGTATATAAGGTACTTGCATAATTTTTCAATAAATGATAACTACCATTATAGTATCCTTTTACAATTCTCAGAAACAAAAGTTATTTGGGGATAAAATTTTATCAATGTCCAGTTTTTATTGTAAAGAATTTTCTTCAATGATTGTGCTTTGTGCTTCCCTGGTGGCTCAGCTGGTAAAGATTCTGCCTGCAATTTGGGAGACCTGGGTTCAATCCCTGGGTTAGGAAGATCCCCTGGAGAAGAGAAAGGTTACCCACTCCAGTGTTCTGGCCTGGATAATTCCATGGACTGTATAGTCTATGGGGTCACAAAGAGTCAACATGAATGAGAGACTTTCACTTTCACTTTGTATATCACATGTATACAGTTGTCATATGTTTGAGAAAATGATTCTTAGACCATATGATAAAATAATTAAGTACTGATCTATAGCTAGTAATAAGAGAAGGTTTTCCGACTCCTCCTCAGAATCTGGTGATCAAAATGTCCCCCGTTTAAAGGAACTGGTAACAAGAGTGAAATGACACATATCACTGCTGTACCTGGTGGGTCAGCTTGCATCTCAGCTCTGCGGGCAGACTGGAGATAGAGTTGGTGTCTTTCACAATATGGGAAGTTCTAAGAATTCTTTGTGAGAAGCTTCTGATTTTATTCCCTGGAATATGGGAGAATAGCTGTGGCAAACATCCAGGGGCTTTTTATCCCAGCAAGTCCTAACATATTTTAACTATTTCAGAAGACTCTGTGGTAGGTCAAGTTCCCCAGGGAAAAGACTCTGAAGCTCTGAAATTGCATGCAAGAGTCTTTAGGGATAGCTTTTAGGACTGGGTCAAGACAGAGACTAGCTGTAATGCGTGCACAGAGGACTAGCACTAACCCTGCTAGTCCTGTGGGGAGCTCTGGGGCTCGTCCTGCCTTGAAGCTTGAGGACAAGGCATTAGGCGCAGGCTGTCCCTGGGGAAGGTTCATGGCCTTGAGCATGGTAGCATTGATGGCCAAGGGCAATTCCTATAGGAGAATCAATGATTCGGCTGCCACCCTTCCAGCTGCTGGAAGAATGAGTACCTCATTGTTGAAGGGGGTTCTGAGCAGAGCATCACCAGCTCTTTCCTATAGCCACAGAGATTCTGAACCTCTCCCTAAAAGGGACCAATGACTACATGGCCAAAATTAAACTAAAGCATCTTTTACCGCTGTTCTTGTTGCTGCTGTTTATAGCGTATCTGTGATTTTCTGGAAGATATAAATTTCTACTGCCTAAACAAAATTACCTTTTATACGGACACTTTCTGATACTTAGAATAGACCAGAAGGGAAATCCCACGTCTGGGGGGAAATGCATTTCTCTATCCAGAGAGATCCCCACATGCCACTCTGAGCATCTCAGACTTGATATGGCTCACTTTAGGGGAAGACTTCCTGCAGTTAAGAAACTATGATCTCAGAGTTTGGATTTTAAATTAAAGCTCTGTTTGTTGATACAGCTGACAGTGATTTGGGGGAGGGAGGTTGGTAATGCCCACATGGGCAAAATATACTGGTTTCTGCTCCTGATCTGAAATTTAACAAATATATCTTACATGTTACAGAAGCCACAAGCTGATGTGTGGCCTGTGGAATGAAGCCTATGAAGGTGGTGAAGTAGATTCAGAGGCAGAGAGATGAGAACAGCCTGTCCATCCCTGGTATGTAAGGGTGGTGCCCAAGCAGGGAGACAGATGGCTTTTCTGTCCCAAAAAACAGCTGCTTTGGAATTTCTGTGGTTAGAATCTTGGGGGAGAGCTAATACAATGAGGAAGATGTAAAGAGTAAACTGAACAATAAAATAAAAGAGAAGAGTCTTACAGAGACAGAGAAAGAAGGAATAAAGGAAAGAATTATATTTTTCCCTCCTTTGGTCAATAATAACAAGATAAATTTCAGCACAAATAGAGAGAGAGGTAGCATAAAATTATTACTATTTTGTCATCACAGCCTCTGCCTCGTTTGCAAGCTGAGTTTGATGATGAAATATGATGATGATGATGATGATGATGAAGCCAATGGAGGAAATGAAAAACGGTGAAGAGGAAGAGTAGGTAAAAACAGAGAAGGGGGAGATTTAGAACCAAAAATCACAGCTGAAACAGGAAATAAAGGATGGCTCCCTCAGAGCCCATGAACTTGGCTCAAGATCTTCTATTGGAAAGCTTTTTAAAAATTTGCAAATTTCTGCTGAAAAATTTTGAAGAAATGAAGGGTCAAGGTTAAAACATCTGGTTTAGCAGAAAAGGGATGGCATCTGCAGTGAGAATATTTGTTTCAGAGTCCATCTTGTCATTTAATAGCCACCTAATTGTGGTTCCATTATTAATCTCCCCAAGCCTTATCTATGAAATGGAGCCCAGAGAGTTGACATAAAATTCAATCAATAAAAATGAATAACAACATTTTGTACTCTGTGCTACACAAACTTAATACCAGATTCTTAAAGAGATAAGGAATTTTTGTGATTGATTCTCTGAATCAATAAGAATTCAAATACTTTTTTTTAAATTTAGGTTTATTGCAAAACACTTGAAAAAGGATTTTAAATTTCTTTCATCTCTGAGTTGATGAGATAATACTTCCTCTCTTAAGCACTAACCAATGATGGACATTCATTCAAGCAAATTGAGAGAGAGAGTTGGAGAAGGAAATGGCAACCCACTCCAGTATTCTTGCCTGGAAAATCCCATGGACAGAAGAGCCTGATAGGCTATAGTCCATGGGGTCACAGAGTTGGACACAACTGACAAACTTCACTTTCTTTCATTCTTTGGTAAATTTTAAACTTGATATAGATTAGCATTTACCAAATTCAAGTTGTCCTTGAATTTTGTCCAAACTTTTGAAGGAGGTCAGCATTATCTTCATTACTCCCACCATAGTTTGGCCTCAGGTCAAACAACAGGGACCGAACACAGCCCTGCCAATCAACAGAATTGGATTAAAGATTTTCTGAGCATGGCCCCGCCCATCAGAACAAGACTCAGTTTTCCCCTCACTCAGTCTTTCCCATCAGGAAACTTCCATAAGCCTCTTATCCTTCTCCATCAGAGGGCAGAGGGAATGAAAACCACAATCACAGAAAACTAACCAATCTGATCACATGGACCACAGCCTTGTACAACTCAATGAAACTCTGAGCCATGCCCTGTAGGGCCACCCAAGACAAACGAGTCATGGTGGAGAGTTCTGACAAAACTTGGTCCACTGGAGAAGGGAATGGTAAACCACTTCAGTATTCCTGCCTTGAGAACCCCACAAACAATATGAAAAGACAAAAAGATGGGACACTGAAAGATGAATTCCCCAGGTTGATAGGTGCATAATATGCTACTGGAGAAGAGTGGAGAAATAACTTCAGAAAGAATGAAGAGACAGAGCCAAAGCAAAAACAACACCCAGCTGTGGATGTGACTGGTGATAGAGTAAAGTCCAATGCTGCAAAGAGCAATATTGCATAGGAACCTGGAATGTCAGGTCCATGAATCAAGGAAAATTGGAAGTGGTCAAACAGGAGATGGCAAGAGTGAACGTCAACATTTTAGGAATCAGTGAACTAAAATGGACTAGAATGGGTGAATTTAACTCAGATGACCATTATATCTACTACTGTGGGCAAGAATCCCTTAGAAGAAATGGAGCAGTCATCATAGTCAGCAAAAGAGTCTGAAATGCAGTACTTGGATGCAATCTTAAAAATGACAGAATGATCTCTGTTCATTTCCAGGGCAAACCATTCAATATCACAGTAATCCAAGTCTACGCCCCAACCAGTAATGCTGAAGAAGCAAAAGTTGAATGGTTCTATGAAGACCTACAAGACTTTCTAAAGCAAACACTCCAAAACGATGTCCTTTTCATTATAGGAACTGGAATGCAAAAGTACAAGAGATATGTGGAGTAACAGGCAAATTTGGCCTTGGAGTACAGAATGAAGCAGGTCAAAGGCTAATTGAGTTTTGCCAAGAGAACACATTGCTAATAGCAAACACCCTCTTCCAATAACACAAGAGATGACTCTACACGTGGATATCATGAGATAGTCAATACTGAAGTCAGATAATATTCTTTGCAATCAAAAATGGAGAAGCTCTATGCAGTCAGCAAAAAAAGACTGGGAGTTGACTGTGGCTCATACAATGAACTCCTTATTGCCAAATTCAGACTTCAATTGAAGAAAATAGGGAAAAACACTAGGCCATTCAGGTATGACCTAAATCACATCCCTTACGATTAAACAGCAGAAGTGACAAATAGATTCAAGGGATTAGATCTGATAGACAGAGTGTCTGAAGAACTACAGATAGAGGGTCATGACAGTATAGGAGGCAGTGATCAAGACCATCCCCAAGAAAAAGAAATGAAAAAAGGCAAAATGGTTGTCTGAGGAGGCCTTACAAATAGCTGAGAAAAAAGAAAAACATGTGAAAGGCAAAGGAGAAAAGGAAAGATATACCCATTTGAATGCAGAGTTCCAAAGAATAGCAAGGAGAGATAAGAAAGCCTTCCTCAATGATCAGTGCAAAGAAATAGAGGAAAACAATAGAATAGGAAAGACTAGAGATCTCTTCAAGAAAATTAGAGATACCAAGGGAACATTTCATGCAAAGATGGGCTCATAAAGGACAGAAATGGTATGGACCTAACAAAAGCAGAAGATATTAAAAAGAGGTAGCAAGAATACACAGAAGAACTATACAAAAAAGGTCTTCATGACCCAGATAACCTTGATGGTGTGATCACTCACCTAGAGCCAGACATCTTGGAATGTGAAGTCAAGCGGGCCTTAGGAGGCATCACTATGAACAAAGCTAGTGAAGGTGATGAAATTCCAGTTGAGCTACTTCAAATCCTAAAAGATGATGCTGTGAAATTGCTGCACTCAATATGCCAGCAAATTTGAAAAACTCAACAATGGCCACAGGACTGGAAAAGGTCAGTTTTCATTCCAATCCCAAAGAAAGGCAATGCCAAAGAATGTTCAAACTACCACCAATTGCATTCATCTCACATGCTAGCAAAGTAATGCTCAAAATTCTCCAAGCCAGGCTTCAACAGTCCATGAACCATGAACTTCCAGATGTTCAAGCTGTATTTAGAAAAGGCAGAGGAACCAGAGATCAAGTTGCCAACATCCGTTGGATCATCAAAAAAGCAAGAGAATTCCAGGAAAACATCTACCTCTGCTTTATTGATTACATTAAAGCCTTTGATTATGTGGGTCACAACAAACTGTGGAAAATTCTTCAAGAGATAGGAATACCAGACCACCTGACCTGCCTCCTGAGAAATCTGTATGAAGTCCAAGAAGCAAGAGTTAGAACTGGACATGGAACAATAGACTGGTTCCAAATTGGGAAAGGAGTACATCAAGGCTATATATTGTCACCCTGCTTATTTAACTTATATGCAGAGTACATCATGTGAAATGCTGGGCCGGATGAAGCACAAGCTGGAATCAAGATTGCTGGGAGAAATATCAATAACCTCAGGTATGCAGAAGACACCACTCTTATGGCAGAAAGTGAAGAAGAACTAAAGAGCCTTGTGATGAAAGTGAAAGAGGAAAGTGAAAAAGTTGGGTTAAAACTCAACTTTCAGAAAACTAAAATCATGGTATCTGATGCCATCACTTCATGGCAAATGGATAGGGAAACAATGGAAACAGTGACAGACTTTATCTTTGGGGGCTCCAAAATCACTGCAGATGGTGATTGCAGCCATGAAATTAAAAGACATTTACTCCTTGGAAGAAAAGTTATAACCACTCTAGACAGCATATTAAAAAGCAGATACATTGCTTTGCCAACGGTCCATTTAGTCAAAGTCATGGTTTCTCCAGTAGTCATGTATGGATGTGATAGTTGGACTATAAAGAAAGCTGAGCACCAAAGAATCGATGCTTTGAACTTTGGTGTTGGAGAAGACTCTTGAGAGTCCCTTGGACTGCAAGGAGATCCAACCAGTCCATCCTAAAGGAAATCAACCCTGAATGTTCATTGGAAGGACTGATGCTGAAGCTGAAACTCCAGTACTTTGGCCACCTAATGTGAAGAACTGACTCATTAGGAAAGACTCTGATGCTGGGAAAGATGAAGGCAGGAGGAAAAGGGGAGATTGTTGGACGGCATCACCAACTAGATGGACATGGGCTTAAGTAAGCTTGGGAGTTGGTGATGGACAGGGAAGCCTGCCGTTCTGTAGCTTATGGGGTCGCAAAGAGTCGGACATGACTGAGTGACTGAACTAAGTTGTCCTTATGGCTTATGTCAATAAAATTAAACCTCCTTTGGAAATCTCCATCAAAAAGTATGTGTTCATTTTTCAAGTATAAGTGTTGTAATGTTCCCAATAATGGCTCTATAGCAATGCAGGATCATCAGCTTAAACTACTTTTGAATCAACCAGGGGAGTTTCATTAGGAACAGCTTTGTTATTGTGACAAATACATTTGGATTTTTTCAGCTCTTTCAGAAGTGATCACCAGTAGAAATGGTGTCTTCAGTTAACCTATTCCTTACTACAAGAGAGAAGTAGGATTTTCTTTTAGCCACTGATTTCTGGAGAAATTTGGAGATGAACACATTTTCATTTGCCTTTCAGCTGAACTTCTGCTCCTCAGATTTTGACCATGACCTGGGGAAGGTAAGTAGTCACTTCTTTGCACTCACATAAGTGAGCACTCATTGTCCGTATTCTCCCATCTTGCTTCTTTACTTCTGCATTCAATATTTCTCCCTGACCCAGAATACATCAGTACTTAAATGCTGACACAAATAAGTGATTAACACAAAACACTTCTCAACTTTTCTTTTCCCCAATTCATTCGCTATTTTTGGAAGACCTTCAAGAAAGATGTTGTGCCTCCACAAAGATAACAGCTAGATAATGAATATACCAAAAAAAAAAAAAAAAAAAAAGAAGGCAAAAATTTTCACATACAGATCCTTGTAAAATAAGAATGACATCTGGATGCCATAAGGTAGATTTTTCATTTGCTGGTAAAATGTCTCTTGGTTCTTCTATTATAGAACCATAAAGCAAGGGATGCTGTTACAACTCACCTGTTCTCCAGAGCAACTCTGTCTAGTCTGGGTCTATGCTTAACCTGCTTTAAGTAAAATGTTAACCAGTAGAGAAGGTTTGGTATTCCCAGTGCAGAAAATTCACATCAGTGACAAGTCATGGTCACTATTAACCACCAAAAGGTGCTTCTTTCCATATGGAATAGATTCTAAGAAATTTTATTTTTCATTTAAAGCTCTGTGAATTATATTCAGAATAAAATAAAAAGAATCTTCTAAGATTCCAAGTGGTCTGAAAAACCCATTTATATGACAGCATAAAGACTGAGTGAAGCATTTTTCTCCTCCCAGTGTTCTGTTCATTTTCAGTCAATGCCTATTTCTTATGATGTCCTGGGACTTCAAGGTGTCATCCTCAGATAGTAATCTGAACCTGATTTTGCACTCAAGAAGCTACTTTGCTGTACATCAGCATATTTTGCTCTTAAGTCAGGTCTGACGAGGGCACTCCCTGTGTTATTCCCCCTGCAGTCAATGCCTCTGGAAACTGCACATTCTCAAGCAGGAATCTTTTTCATGCTTCTGGGCTGGTGTTTATGTGACTCCCTCAGTTTAAAATGTTCCCACTTCCTCCAATTCTGAAAGAATTTAAATACTTTAAGTCTGACTCAAATGCCATCTCCTTTCTAGAATTCTCCCTCATTCCCCACAATAAGAATGAATTGTTCCTACTTCTGCACTCTCTGCAGCATATTATTTGTCCCTCTATTTTGTACCTATCCATCTTCCCTTTTCTTATACTTAGTTAATTTCACATCTGTTTCCTTTTTCCAGCAGAAACACATAAATACTTCTGGGGATCCCAGATAAAATAGGACAGATGGAAATAAGACTTGGTTGAAACCAAATTCATATTATCCTTTGTTCAAGAAGGCTTTTTCTTTAAACCAATAGTCTAGGTGTTCTTTTGTTTTGTTCTTTGATTTCACATCTAGAATTTTCCAAAGAAACACATTTTTCTTTTCCTTTTTTTTGGGGGGGGGTGTAAAATTTCTTTTTTTAATATAAATTTATTTATTTTAATTGGAGGCTAATTACTTTACAATATTGTATTGGTTTTGCCATACATCAACATGAATCCACCACGGGTGTACACGTGTTCCCCATCCTGAACACCCCTCCCACATCCCTCCCCATACCATCCCTCTGGGTCATCCCAGTGCACCAGCCCCGAGCACCCTGTATCATGCATCGAACCTCGACTGGCCATTCGAGAAACGCATTTTTCATGTCTCCTGACATTATTTTGCCTCATGCTGTACTGGAGACATTGCAGAGATTAAAAATACAAAGTCCTGTTTTTGAGAGTTGCTCATAACTCAGGAAATCAAGCAAAAATTCCTCTATCCATCTCAGAAAGCCAAAAGCAGGACTCTAACCCAGAAGGACAGCAATTCAGGGATGCTTATTTTATTCTCACCCGCTGACTCCATGACAGAGGGATACAGCCTGTATCCCTCATGATCAACTCCTCTTACAAGTATTGAACACTCTTGACCCCAAATAAACTCTTTACAAAAGCAGATTCCAATCCAAAGAGAAAAAAAACAGCACCTAGAGGCTAAACATACTAAAGACAATATTTGTGTTTTATGCCATATCATGAACATCAAAAATGCAAGGTTATACAAAACCTAGAGTGGACAAAGGAACAGGGCCCAACCCTCCACCCGCCTCCTCACTCATTTCTGTAGGGTTTTACTTTTTCCTAGAACCTTCCTCAAATAAACAGCTTATCTGTTTGTATTCCTCAAAGTGAAAGTTGAGACAAAATTTTTCATGGAATTTGCTCATGAGAGATGTTGTTCTTACCTGCGTTCTTACTCTGTAATCACCCCCAAGAGCAAATGGTGAGTGTAGAATATAGTATCAGAGCAGAACACCAAATCTGAGGTGCACAGATACATGCATCTTCCCTATTGACAAAGCACATTATTTTTCTTATAATTGTTTTAGCAACAAAAGCAATCTTTGCACAGTTCTCCTAAACTGGGAAATTCACCTCCTACTCTATGGTAATTGATCTCTCCATCAACTAAAGAAGGGGCCGAAAAAATCACCTGCTCTCCTGTCACTGATCATGCTACTCCTCCTTCCTTGCCTAATCAAATTCAAGTTCCTTACTTAAAAGAAAAGCAATGTGAGTTTAGCCTGCGTGCTTTGCCTTTGCTAACTGGCCAGACCACAGGGTAATGCTAATGTTTAGGCAGCCTCTATGTCAAATTATGAGGTACATTTGGAACATTTGATGTCTACACCCTGTGGAGAATTAGAAATATCTGCTATGACCTCAGGAAATGTCTGTAGAGGATGTACACTCCCAAATAAAGAGCAAGTCTGAATAAGAGCAAATACTGGAAAGGTATTAAATCATCCAGGTTAACACATTAAATGTAATTGCAATTTCAGTCAAAATACCAATGGAAAATTCTTTTTTTTTTTTTTTACAATTATTCTAAAATTTTCCTGAAAGAATGACCTTTTAAAATATCCAAGAAAAGAGTTTTAAATAATAAGATAAAGATGAAAACAATAAGAAGAGGGAATTCATTCAAGTTATTAAACCATATTATAAAATAATAATAATTTAAACAGTGGTGGAAAGCTTGCAATAAATAGATAAAGTGAACAGAATTTAAAGTTCAGAAACAAAGGCAAGTTCATATAAAATATGGTATATGAAAGGGATCATGGCAAATCACTAGAGAAATAATGGCTTATTTAGATACTTAGCTAGATGTAAACAAGAATGTTTTCTTTCCTCATAACACATGAAGTTAAATCCCAAACAAACTCAAGAACTAAACAACAGCACTGTTTTAAAAATCTGGTAGAAAATATGAACATTTTTTAGATCTTGGGACACAGAAGTTCTCAAATATTTAAATATAGAATCAATAAAATATATTAATAACAGTGACAGATCTGGCAGAAAAAGCAAACCACTGAATGTCAACAATGCCATCCACAAAAATTAAAAGCAAATGGAAAATTCACATACACACAAAGATTGTAAAAGAAAATTCATGACAGAAAAAAAGATTTTTTTTAACTATAAAGCACTTCAAAATCAGCAACAGAAACAACAAAAGACCTAAAAATATGTTCAACATAATTAACAGACAATTCAGAAAAGAAATAAAAAGACTAGATAACAAGATGAATTCTTATCTTTTCTAGGAGTAGATATAAATTTAGACAAGAAAACACTTTTTTTTTGCTAACCAAACTGGCAATGACTGAAACAAAATAGGCTCGCTGAGGTGCAGGAAAATGGGGGCTTCAAACTACTACTGGAGAAAAGTACAAATGTTTCCTACTTTCTAGGAAGATGGAATGACAAGATGTATCCAGAGCCCCAATACACATATACTCCTTTACTCTTAAAGTCCTCTAAGAAAGTTAATCATAATTTTTTCAAGATTTATATAGTAAATATTAATCACATTATTTATACTTCAAAAGTAAAAATCAAAAATAAGAATTAAGTAAATGTTATAAAGCCACTTAAAAGGATGCCATAGAATAAATGTATGGAAAAAAATGTCCATAATATATGGCTAAGTGTAAAAAAGCATATTTTAAAATAGTGGATTTGATTTTGTAAAATCATACACACACACGAGCATGTGCTTTCATATATGCACACACATACAAAAACTCACTAGAGGGCTATACCTCAAAATGCTATCATTGAATGGTGGGGTTACAAGTAATTTATATTCTCTCCTCTTAGGCTTTTCTGTGTTCATATACACCAAAGAATTTCATGTAGATTTAAGATAATTTTTAATTGAAGAAAATGATACTAAAATCATAAAGACAAAGAGTAAGGTAATTATAATAGAATAAAGTATTTTATCTATGTCTCTCAAGAGACACTTCTCTTTAAAAAATATTCTTACAGTTCTTTAACCACATCCTCCTTAAATTCAAGCACCAAGACACAGTTGGTTGGAAATAGTTGCTGGCAATCTTCAATTTTAATTTAGTTCCTGGAAATCTGCACTTTAACAGCTGGGAAAATAGACAACTGTATATTAGTGGATTCACTTTGTCTTATGAACCTAGGTCTAAATTGCTCATATTTAGCTATTGGAAAGTTCCTGGTATGAGCAGAGGGAGGTTTAGAATTTAACGATGTCAACAGTATTAAAAAAAAAAAAAAGTCTCTAGTTTAATCTGCCCCCAAGGAGATGGAGGGAAAAAGAAAAAAACTCAACCTTGGCAACTCCAGGGCATTTTCTATAACTAGACACATATAACTCTCCTGGAATGAAATGGATGTTTAATCCATTTTCCTTCCCTGTGCTTTTAGTCTACTGTTGCATCCAAGTCTTAAAGCATTTCTACGGCTAGTTGTCAGCAATAGCACCAGACTTAGACTGGCCTGGAATGGCCTGCAGAGTGGTGAAGCAGAGACTCAACTCCCAAATATCCTCCACTTAGGAAAAGATCATGAAATATCCCGAGACCCTTGGGTTCTTTGAGAACCACATGTTCTAGGATAAGCTACTCAACATCCCTGTGTCTCAATTCTTCCTCCAAAAGACAGGGACAGTAATGCCAATGCTAGGAAGATCCAACAAGGAATAATCTTTATAAGAAGGAGACAAAATGGTTTAGGGAGAAAAAAGCTGTACAAATGTCCTGCCATTTCAATAATGCTACACTGAGAAAGCCATTGGTTTTAGCATATTGAGACTGGAGAGTCTTCACTGGGCATCCTCAAAGGTTAGCAACTTCAGGAATGACCTTTCTGCTAGACGTTTGCAGCCACTGGATTGTGCTGACAAAGGAGGTTGGAAAAGAAGACTTCTTACCAAAACCAAAGCCTAACGAGAACTGAAAAAAAGAACAATCCACGCTTCTACCCTATGTCCTCTAATATCTACTCTTTTAACCATGATGGCAGAAAAAGTACAAATCAACTAACTTATTCAAATGTGCACCACCAGAGTCATGTATTTTTCCTTCAGTGATTTTCCTGGTAATTCTTTTTCCTCTCACATCTGTCCTCTTGTCCTGGGTAATATCTCTTTCCTGTCCAAGCTCACTCACCCTTAACTTTCTTCACTTCTTGACATTTCTGCAGAGTAAATCACAAGCACAATTAAAATGAAAAGCTTATAAACGAAGATAATCATGTCTACTGAAGAAAAGAAAAGAACTGAGGAGGGATGCTCCTCGACAGTTTTTCTGTGTTGAGACTGACTTAGTGGGTGACCTGGGCTAGGAGACTTGAAGATACATTCATTAAATACATGCCCTTATCACTTTAGGAGAGTCTTAGCAGTATGTCCAATCAAAGAATCTAAAATACTACATCTCTGGTCTTACAATGACTTGCTATTATGGCACCCCACTCCACTACTCTTGCCTGGAAAAATCCCATGGACGGAGGAGCCTGGTAGGCGGCAGTCCATGGGGTCGCTAAGAGTCGAGCACGACTGAGCGACTTCACTTTGACTTTTCACTTTCCTGCATTGGAGAAGGAAATGGCAACCCACTCCAGTGTTCTTGCCTGGAGAATCCCAGGGATGGGGAAGCCTGGTGGGCTGCGTCTATGGGGTCGCACAGAGTCGGACACGACTGAAGCAACTTAGCAGAAGCAAGGGAAATATTATAGGAGCATGCTCACAGTTTTTCCCAACAGCTGTCCACCAACAGCACAACCATTCTTATCACACATGTATTCTTTCACTAACATTTTTCCAAAGAGATGAAAGAAAAACAAAAAATTCATCCATTTGCTTTTTTCAAATAACTATAAACCCACAATGATATTTACATTCAATATGGGAGAGGTATAAAGAATAGGGCTCTAAATATGGGCTTTGGTGTTTGGTTTTAAGTGTTGATTCCATCACTTGCTAGCTGTATTAGTTTCCAAGGGTTGCTGTAACAGATTACCACAAATGGGGTGGTTTATATAACAAATTGTTTTCTCACAACTCTAGAAGCCAGAAGTCTAAGATCAAGGTGTTGCCAGAGGTGCTTTCTTCAGGAGATTCTGAGGGCGAATCCATTTCATGCCTCTCTTAGCTTCTGCTGATGGCCAATAATCTTGGATGTTTCTTGTCTTGTAGATGCAGCACTCCAATCTCTGCTGCTATCTTCATATGGCCTGCTCTGTGTGAGACACAAATATCTTTCTCCTTTCTTCTATAAGGAGGATGGTTGTTGGATTCAGGGCCCACCCTAAATCAAGGGGGCTTCCTAAGTAGCTCAGATGGTAAAGAATCTGCCTGCAATGCAGAAGACCCAGGTTCAATCCCTGGGTCGGGAAGATCCCCTGAAGAAGGGCATGGCAACCCATTCCACTATTCTTGCCAGGAGAATCCCATGGACAGAGGAGCTTGGCAGGCTACAGTCTATGGGATCACAAAGAGCCGGACACAACTGAAGCGACTTAGAGCCGGACACAACTGAAGCGATTTAGCACATATACTAAATCTAGGATGATAATCATGTCAAGATCCTTGATTTAATTACATCTACAAAGACCTTATTTCTAAATAAAGTCACATTCACAAGTACTGGGCATTAGGACTTGGACATATCTTTTTGAAACTACCATCTTTCCCACTTCACCAGCTGTGTGACCTGCTGTGTCACCTTTAAGCCTCAATTTCCTTATCTATAGGGTAGGGATACTAATTACAATATTGTAGAATCATGTGGAAGTCGCTCAGTCATGTCCAACTCTTTGCAACCCCATGGACTAGAGCCCACCAGGCTTCTGTCCATGGGGTTTTCCAGGCAAGAATACTGGAGTGGGTTACCATTCCTTTCTCCAGGGGAATCAAACCTGGGTCTCCTGTACTGCAAGCAGATTCTTTACCATCTGAGCCACCAGGGAAGCCCAATCGTAATCAAGCTTAAGTAAGATAATAGTTATAAAGTGCTTCATTATAAAGTGTATATTGCTTGATTTCTAGTAAACATTCAATGATTGTCAGCTGCTGGTATTATTAGTATTATCATTATTTCACTATTAAGCTTCTTGCAAGATTTAGAGATAACAAAGCACAAATATTTTCCCAACAGTCTTATCTCCAGGAAAGGATGGATGCACATTGACTATAGACCTGGCTTTAACTTTTGTAACTCACCAAGTCCTTAATATTATTAAGTACGTGGTTGCTGAGACCCTGAGATTATAGGGTACAGACTACAGCTGATACCTGCTGTGCTGATATAGATGTAAAGATTGGCTTTCTACTCTGGAAAATAGTATGAGGTTCCTCAAAAGGAGCTGCCATATCATCCAGCAGTCACATTCCTGAGCACGTATCTGGGACAAAACTGTAATTCAAAAAAACACATGCCCCTCTATGTTCATAGCAGCACTATTCACAATAGCCAAAACTGGAAACAACCTAACTGCCCACTGACAGATGAATGGATAAAGAAGATATTACATATATGCAAAGGAATACCATAAAAAAAGAGTGAAATAATGCTATCTGTAAAAACCTGGATGGACTTAGAGATGATCACACTAAGTAGGTCAGAAAGATAAATACCATATGATAACACTTATATGTGGAATCTAAAATATGACACAAATGAACCTATCTGAAACAGGAACAGACTCACAAAAACAGAGAACAAACTATGGTTGCCAAGGGGGTGAGGTGCAGGAGAGCAATGAATCGGAATTTGGGGATTAGCAGATGCAAACTATTATATATAGAATGGATAAGCAACAAGGTCCTACTGTATAGCACAGGGAATTCTATTCAATAGCCTGTGATAAACAATAATGGAAAAGAATATAAAAATGTATATTTATGTCTAACTGAATCACGCTGCTCTACAGCAGAAATGAACACAACTATACTTCAATAAAATAATTTTTTTTAAAAGACTGGCTTTCTTTTTCCTTTTCAAAATCAGCCTTCTCTCCTATCCTCTCTTCTGGAACGTCCCAAGAAAATAACAAGTAAAGAGATGCTATTGTTCTAGGATTTCTGAGAGGATGCTTATGCTAAAGTTTTCCACTCTGACAAGTGAAGCATCACTTAAAATCCCTGGCCACCAATGTGACATTAGACAGAGGCAGCAGCAGGAAACTTTCTACTAATATTCCCCACTCCCTCTAGTTTCCCATCACTCTTCTACATGAAAGTGAAAGTCAATCAGTCATGTTCAACTCCTTGCGACCCCATAGGCTATACAGTCCATGGAATTCTCCAGGCCAGAATACTGGAGTGGGTGGCCTTTCCCTTCTCCAGGGGATCTTCCCAACCCAGGGATCAAACCCAGGCCTCCCACATTGCAGGCAGAATCTGTATCAGCTGAGCCACAGGGAAGCCCAAGAATACTGGAGTGGGTAGTCTATCCCTTCTCCAATAGATCTTCCTGATCCAGGAATCGAACTGGGGTCTCCTGCATTGCAGGTGAATTCTTTACCAACTGAGCTATGAAGGAAGCCCCTTACTCTTCTATACTTTGACTCATTAGAGTACATGAAGGTATAAATTATAGATTAGATGCAAAATTCATTCTTCCCACAGTGTCAGCCACCACCAGCAGAAGTCTGTATTGTCACAAAATGGGAATGAATTCCAAAGGAATCAATGAAAACACCAAGGGCAGTATTGTAACATGGAAGCAGCTTTGTATTCTACTATAAGTTAATCATTAAAGTGATGTTGCCTATAAGCTTAAAATACACATAATGACCTATCTCTGAGAACCCTGCCTCCCAGGCAATGAGAATTAAGCTAAAATACCTTTGTTTAGCTTACAGGAAAGTTCCTGACCAGGACCATATGTGAAAGACTGCAAAAAGGAAGAAATTAACACATCCCCTCTGGAGACTGATGGGGACCAGGATATGTTTGAAGAAGCCTGAATCCTAACTCAGGCAAGATGGCTCTTTGGGACATGAGCTCACCATCTCTTCGGTTTGCCAGCTTTCTGAACAGAGTCACTACTCCTTCCCCTAACAACTCGATTTATTGGCCTGTTGGGTGGCAAGCAGTAGGAGCTTGGGCTCTATAACAAACAAAATAAGAATGAATTTCAAAGAAATTGATTAGAACACCAAGTGCAATATTAATGAATAGAATATCTATCAGAGGAATGTGGTAGGCATTCTGAAGAAAAAGAAACACAAATAAGAACTGAGTACAGCAAAAATTCGTCACCATACTGTGTTTCTTAGTCATTTAAAATATGTATAACTATTCTCAGAATTTTCTCCTAAGTCCTTACTTTTGTTTACTTATCTATAGGACAGAATACCTAGCAGGTAGAGGTTTTGTTCACATGATTGAACAAGATACACATCCACAAATAACTGGTTGTTGAGTTCCAAACTTCCATTCCATTTACTGAGTAGTTTCATATATTTGGTCAAAACAGCTTCCCCAAATTTTATGTAGATGTGATCTTTAACATATATACATGTATTAATTAATTTTACTCCAAACCTTTAAGGATTCATTTAAATAAAGCCTAGTGAAAAGGTTAATAATAAAAGCTTAACACAATAAAAAGTCAGAATTGGGTAGGGAAAGAATTTTTTATTTTTTAAATTCTTAAATAAACAAACAAAAAACATATAAGGAGGCTCTGTGCTGCCACACTGCAAGCTTTGAAAGGGTTTAAAGTGAAAAGCTCTTAGGAGGTTTCTGACTTAAAAAAGAAAAGATATATTTTTAGTGCCTGAGATCCAAAGATGTGAAGATAAGGGAAAACATAAACCATTTCTTTGTTTGGATTTAGCTGCATTTTTTTTTTTTCTTTCTGAAATCTGCTCTCTTTGGAGTTGACAGGGTGAATGAGTGGTCCTGCTGGTCTGGTGGTTACATGATCCTATGCAAAATGCAGATGGCAGGAGAAGTCATTTCCCATATGCCCTGGCTTGGACCATCCCCCGTGCTCTCTACAGAAAGGGATCATTCCATCCAACTCTGTGGTCAGTGGCAAAACGATTTGTTGAACTGCCCCAAAGCACAGAGCTTGGCCTGCTGATGAACTGACAACTCAAGGGGTCAAACAATTTTGTGTTTTCTTCCCAGGAAAAAAGAAATTTAATTCTGGAATTCAGATGAACCCATTATGGAAACTGAAATCTACGATGGTAATACAATGAGTGACTACAACTCTGGAGTGACAGAATCGTGAAATACAAGGGTAAATGGTGTCCCAGGATCCAAATATGCAGCCAGAAATGGACTTGTCACAATTCGTTTTGTATGAGGGCAGCTTTGCCTCAATATTTAAGCAGAAGCAAAACCTTGGCTGTATGCTCCCTTTTGGAAAGTCACCCCAGCTCCACACAGTTATCTAATACTAAATCTTCTTCTAGAAAATAAAGTGAGAATCACTGCACTGATTTCCAACTAAATGCTAAATGCACATCCAGAACCAAAGTTGTGTCCAGCACTTAAAACATTCAAAAAACAAATACTAAGCTGTTTGACATACTTCTTCAAGATGTTGGCCTTTTGGAAATCTTGGGGAATGCTATGACAAGAATCAAAGTCAGAAACACATGTAGCGTCCACCTTTTTTGCCAGACTTAGAAAATTCACAGAATCTTCGAAGGACAGAAACAGAGGGGAAAATAGAGCCATGGAAGTCAAAATGAAGTGGGTCAACTCATTCAAAGAGAAGGACAGAAATTCATAGATGATCAAGGAACAGATTTTTTTTTTTTTCTCTCCATCTTATCACATTCAAGCTCCTTGCTAGGTTTTGAGTTTGGAGTACAAACATCAGTCACACTCTCCAAGAAATACTGCCATCAGGAGAAGTCTATGCCTTCATTTGGAACTTCAGAAGATTACAGGTTTGCCACAAGTCCCTGTACTATCTTGAATATGCTGACACAATTAAGTGATTAATATCTTAGCAGATACAAAGTCTAGGCCAGTAGTGTATTTAGTCCATTTCTCATGCTCCGTCTCACCAGAGAGTCCTTTTGGACCTTTCCCTCACTGCCTCCAAGAGGGGTATAAAGATATAGACAATTATCCCTTTGGGGACTCTGGAAAATCAGAGAAAAAATAATTAGAAGTTAAATGAAATTAGAGGATATCCTTAGTAATAGTAAAGGACATGAAATACTTCACTACCAGGGATTTCAATCTTCTAGGGATCAATGAACCCAAAATGGAGTCTAAAAAGACTAGTTGACAGTTCTGTTTTTTTAAAATGTGATGATAGCTTGTGTCTGTTCACACAGAGTGTATGCCTTTCTATTTTGAAGATTTGGGGATGAGAAGAGTGACACAAAATGCAGCATGGACCATGAATGAAAATTGCTTTGGACATACAAACCCAGGAGATGCCAGGCTCTGACACTCCTATTTCTTTCTTTGATCTGACTCTTCAAACATGATCCATGTACTGGCAAGTTTCTCTCATGTCCCTGGTAAGCTTCAAAGTAAACCTCTGGTTTACTTGGCCCCAAGATCTCTACATTGGCTTTCCAACCCATTGTTTTTATGTATGAATAAGAAAAGACTATTTAGTGGTCATGCTACATATGGTTTTCATATTGTCCCTTAATCACTCAGTTTTAAAGTAAATCGAAGAGGAATGGAGTTAAAGTTCTTGGGATTGGGGTGAGAGCTTCAGACTCCTATAAGGCAACATTAATGTGTAGAGCATTTAATGCAATTCTGGAACATCTGCAGAGCAGCTGTCTTATGTAGCCCAAGTTCACACTAACCTTTCATTACATGTCCCCACAGAATGAAAAACATATATGTGGGGGTGGGGCTGGGAGGGGAAGTGTGTGCATGTGTGTGTGTGTGTATAATTGATGCTGCTTAAATTAAAAACAATGACAAATGACTTGAGCCTGTTTTAAAAATCTGACTATGAATACTCACCAGGGATACACTGAGTAATTATTAATGACTCAAGAAGTTTATTCTCCATGTATGCTGGAAAAGAGAAATTATCAATTGTCTTCAAGGCAAGACAAAACAGCTATATGATTCAAATATCCAACTAAGCTGGAAAAGCCTGACTAACCTGAAGGATGAGCCTGTCTGAATATCTGCTCAGGGTCTATGGTACATCTCAGCTCCTTTTCTCCCTCTTAGTCTTGGCCTCTCTGTGGGTAGAGGCCCACCACTCAAGACTACATCTTGGTTTCTCATCCCAAGGTTTCAGTCTGTGGCCACATAACTCTGCTGCCGCTTTTGATTCTGTCTCTCCAGCTAATCATTCAGCAGAGCTGTTGCCCCCAAAACACCCACCCTCTACCTTTAGAATGATCAGAACCTTTCTATAAGCTGTTGATTCTTATTTTTTTCATGCTCTCCCCAATTCAGGAAATACCAAATTAAATAGGATTCCTTACTATAGGATTCCTTACTATAGGATTCCTCAAAGCCTTCACCTTGCCAAAGTGTATTATGGATCCAGGAGGGATAAAGCAGGTTTGGTCCAGTTGGCTCTTTCCCTGGGGCTTAAACAATTTTTTAACTCATAAAATAAAATTGACTTGTGTTTATTTTTTTCCTACCACTCAAAATATTTGAATGTTTGAGTCAGCCCTCCATAATAATAGAGCAATAATAGAGCATTCATAGAGTACTTAAAGGATGCTATGGAAAATTCAGAAAAAAATAGTTCATCTAATTTTGAGGAATGTGAAATATTAATACTCAAGCCATTTCTGAAAATCTGCTATTTTGTTCACGCAGATCCTTTATGAAGAATACAAATAAAGGTAAAAATTATTTTTGTATTTTATTCTTTTTAATTTTATTCAACTGCTGTCACTTGCTGTCACTAACTAGTAAGAAAAATGTCTTTCAAAGGCTTCCCAATATCAGCTATGTCAAGAATGGCAGGGCATACCTAGGCAGTGTCACCAAAATAAAAAGGAAAGCTACAAATCTACTAAATACCTAGACAATGAGTCAATCAGGATTGAGTGCCTTGAGCTGAAACAAGCAGGGGTGGAAATGACTAAAATAAAGGACAGCCAGGCTACTGAAGTAAATTACAGCTGGTAATGAAATTAAACTCTTAAATTCAAGGTTTTTAAAATTTGTTTGGGGGTGAGTGTGTATGTGGGTTATGTAAAGGGCAGAGGTTTGAAGGTAAGGTTTTCAATGGTACAGAAACAAACAAGCTGGAAATTTTTAGTCAAATAAATGCGGAGTGGAGAGCGCATCCAGATGGAAAATTAAAATTAAGTTTAAAAACAACCTAAGGGATCCAAAGGCCTGCAAAAGGAATATTCTATGACTGGAGAACATGGCTAAGACATACATAACTTCATCACTATGCAGATCGTACAATATTTCTTGTGCAGCCTAATAAAATGTGCCCAAAGATAGCATTCTAAGCTACACAGAAAATACCAAAGCCCAGACATACTTCACTGCCAGTCTCTGGGCAGGCTGGCTTAAGGCAAGATATTCTGGAACACCTGGTTGGCTGGCAGACTTTCCTTGACTGCAGCATTTGGGGACCAAAAAGGCATTTATTTCAGCTTCTCTGATCCTTTCATATGGTAAAGAAGCAATCAAAGAATACTGGCTTTATTTTTTTAAAGCACTGGTTTTGATCCACTTAAAAGGAAATGGTGGGGGTGCTAGGAGAGAAGAGGAGTAATGTGTTTCACAGCTTCAAATCAAGCGCTGTTGGAAAAAATGTCCAGAAAGCAATTCAGAGTGAAAATATTTGCTTTCTGGCTAAATAGCCAGTAGCTTTTTATTGCAAAATGGAAATAAACAGTCCTCCTCATTTATACCAAAAAAGGGCAATCTACAAATAGCCCAAATCCCAAAATAAAGGTATTGCCCAACGGACTACAACATGATTCACTGAGGTCTTGACTTCAGTTTCCTCAATGGTTACAGTACATAGATTGGAGTGGGCTGGAGTTGTGATTAATAAAAGTCTCAAGTATTCTCAGTTTTACCCCATAGGGTCATGGCCAGTGGATCTGTGCCTTTCACTTTGTTAATTGGACAGATGCCCTCTCTCCTTTACAGTGCCCTGGGATGTTAAAACCCATGTCCAGACAATATGCAACGACAGTAATAACAAATTAAATGAGAGAGATTTCTACGAAACTGTTCTATTTAATGGCAAATACCTTACAAAAGAGAGGATGAAAAATAGACACAAAGTCAATGATGTTTACAATGAGAAAATAAAAGATAATGAGGAAAAAGGCAGGTATAGTAATTCCTTTCTATATTTCTAAAATAGCATTCACTCATTTGACAATGTATTGAATACCTACCACAATGGCACTGCAGATATGGAGAAGAGTAAAAAGCTAGTGGAGGTGATGGAATTCCAGTTGAGCTATTTCAAATCCTGGAAGATGATGCTATGAAAGTGCTGCACTCAATATGCCAGCAAATTTGGAAAACTCAGCAGTGGCCACAGGACTGGAAAAGGTCAGTTTTCATTCCAATCCCAAAGAAAGGCAATGCCAAAGAATGCTCAAACTACCACACAATTGCACTCATCTCACACACTAATAAAGTAATGCTCAAAATTCTCCAAGCCAGGCTTCAGCAATACGTGTACCATAAACTTCCAGATGTTCAAGCTGGTTTTAGAAAAGTCAGAGGAACCAGAGACCAAATTGCCAACATCTGCTGGATCATTGAAAAAGCAAAAGAGTTCCAGAAAAACATCTATTTCTGCTTTATTGACTATGCCAAAGCCTTTGACTGTGTGGATCACAATAAACTGTGGAAAATTCTGAAAGAGATGGGAATACCAGACCACCTGATCTGCCTCTTGAGAAATCTGTATGCAGGTCAGGAAGCAACAGTTAGAACTGGACATGGAACAACAGACTGGTTCCAAATAGGAAAAGAAGTGTGCCAAGGCTGTATATTGTCACCCTGCTTGTTTAACTTCTATGCAGAGTACATCATGAGAAACACAGGGCTGGAAGAAGCACAAGCTGAAATCAAGATTGCTGGGAGAAATATCAATAACCTCAGATAAGCAGATGACACCACCTTTATGGCAGAAAGTGAAGAGGAACTAAAAAGCCTCTTGATGAAAGTGAAAGAGGAGAGTGAAAAAGTTGGCTTAAAGCTCAACATTCAGAAGACAAAGATCATGGCATCCGGTCCCATCACTTCATGGGAAATAGATGGGGAAACAGTGGAAACAGTGTCAGACTTTATTTTTTTGGGCTCCAAAATCACTGCAGATGGTGACTTCAGCCATTAAATTAAAAGACGCTTATTCCTTGGAAGGAAAGTTATGACCAACCTAGATAGCATATTCAAAAGCAGAGACATTACTTTGCCAACAAAGGTTCATCTAGTCAAGGCTATGGTTTTTCCTGTGGTCATGTATGGATGTGAGAGTTGGACTGTGAAGAAAGCTGAGTGCCACAGAATTTATGCTTTTGAACTGTGGTGTTGGAAAAGATTCTTGAGAGTCCCTTGGACTGCAAGGAGATCCAACCAGTCCATTCTAAAGGAGATCAGTCCTGGGTGTTCTTTGGAAGGACTGATGCTAAAGCTGAAACTCCAATACTTTGGCCACCTCATGTGAAGAGTTGACTCATTGGAAAAGACTCTGATGCTGGGAGGGGTTGGGGGGCAGGAGGAGAAGGGGACAACAGAGGATGAGATAGCTGGATGGCATCACTGACTCGATGGACATGAGTTTGGGTGATCTCCGGGAATTGGTGATGGACAGGGAGGCCTGGCGTATTGCGATTCATGGGGTCGCAAAGAGTCAGACACGACTGAGCGACTGAACTGAACTGAAAATGTCATCACTTTGTCAAGAAGACAGAAGTCAAGATGCTCATGTGTAAACACTGATGTTTTATATCTAAATAGCAGTTGAAAGGTCCCAGAGCCTTTTCAGCCACAGTACCTCACTTGATCCTGGTAAGAACCACTAGTTATAAGAATAGTCAAGGCAATATACGAGAATACAGAGTCAGAATGATGGAGTTTCTTTCCAACCTTCTGCACATAAGAATGAGATCTGAAATTTGATCTCAGATCTCCTGTTCCACCCTCTATCTAGAAAACTAAAAATAAGTTAGGTAATAAGAAGTCTTTTCACGTTCAATCACTCCAAATATAGCTGTTTCTCTCGATCCCATACTATGCAAGTTCTCTGTTGCCCTGGAAGCTAAGTCACGATAAAAAGAATGATCTCAGACTATCTCAACTACACATGAGACAAAAATCTTCATCAGAGCAAGCATATCACCCTGAGGAATTATTCACAGTGACTATATGACAAATAAAGAATTTGGAAATCTAAATTGTGAATGTTGCCCATGAATTCATCCCCTGAAGTCATATTTAGTAACAATCTACTATGTCCCATGTGCTTCCCAGGCACAAGGGCTTTAAGACTGATGAAGACTGTCAAGCTCTCTATTTTCATGAGAAGGAAACAATAATCAAGAAACAAATGAGTACAATAATTGCAGTTGGTGTTAGTGCTTTGAAAAATAGTCTGATGGGGTGATAAGATGAAGAAAAATTGGAAGGGGAGGGTAGGATGTTAGATCAGATGGTCCTGGAAGGTATCTTTGCAAAAGTGACACTTGAGCTGAGAATGTGAAACTTCCAGCATATGGAAACCTGGGACAGAGCACTTTCACCTGAAGGAGCAGCAAGGGCAGATCAGGGAGTAAATGAGCCTGAAGCACATCATAGTGAATAAGACAGCTGGTCCAAGAGGAGGTTGGAGGCCAGCATGGACAGGTCCTTGGAAGCAGTGGTAAAAAGATGGAATCTCTTTTCTAAGGGTAATGGGAATTCACTAGAGGATTTAAGGGAATAAAGTTATCTGATTTCAGCAAATTATTCATGAAATGAATCCTAGAACCTCCAAATACTGGGAAAGATGCTCTTGAGGAATCATCTGGCATATTATTTGCCTGATGACGGAAATGTATCTGAATAACTAGCACAAGCATGGTGGGGCAGTCACAGGTGCCACTCTGATTCAGAGCCTTGCTATCTACTTACGGAACCCACAGATTTGCAATGTGGTCCTTGTACAAAAGATCTCAGGCAACCATGAAGAGTGAGTCCAGGGGGAGCCCTCCTGGACTCAGTCTGGCATTTATCACAGCCACGGTTGCAGAGGCAAGTTTGTGAAGCTGAGTTGACACACAGCAGGAACATGCAGGCATTGTTTTCTGGGGTTTCTTCTTCCATATTGTCTCCCAGGAAACAGACTCAGTGACACAATCCTTTTCTCCATTTCTAATGTCCGCCATCAATGGCCAGTGATTATCTAAATGGGATTTCTCAAGTATGTCTTCAGTGTATTGAGGCTGAAGTAGTAGGCGTAAAGCATGTTTTTAAGCAAGAACTACCTTCCATATAATGATCAATTCTTTCACTTATCTAGCCTGTCATCTGTTACCCGAAAGCAGTTCCACATGCATTGGTTTATATTTGAGATACGAGACTGTTCAGCCGTGGCATCCATTTGGTAACATCAGGCACATGTTTTAAACATGTTTAACATTATTGCCCTATTACATCTTGCCACAGAGCACTCCTTCCTAAGAATACAATGCTTTTTGTGAATACCACTTCATTAATCCTGGGAGAGGCAGTGACTATCATTCTCTCTGCATTCTACCAATAAGGAAACAACCACTGAGAGATTCAGAGTGAGCCAAGATGATGAGCAGCTACTTAATGGCAGAATGGTGAATGAATTCCTGGTTCTACTTGAGCTGATGCCATTACATTCTGCCCCACCTACCCTGGACCAATACGTGAAGCACTAGCAAATAAACTACCTAACATCCATCCATAAACTTCACGTGCTGGAGTCTTTACAATCCTAAAGAATCTGTTTGAGTCCCTACCATTCTGGAAGCTACTTTCTTTATCAGGCAGGTTTCATTCCTTTCAGGTTGGTGCTCTAGTTTCCAACCACATTTACAAATAATAGGCACAGTCATTCAGGCTCTGAATTCAAGATCATAGGCTCCCTTCAGCATTTTTGCGGCTGTGTTGGACACTCACAGGGTTCTGGATGGACCACGCACTTCAACTTAGCATAAGTCTCTGTTTTTAAACTAATCAAAACAACCCTGTAAAACTTTGAAGCAGCTCATGACTTGGATTGTTTTAATTAATGCTGGGTTTTCAGTAAACTCTGTTTGTTAGAAATTTGAAATTCTAGAATTTTGCTATCTTATGTCTTAAAATGAAGTTAAGAGATTCTTTCCAGTCTTGAATATCCTAAAAGTTACTGTTGATGTCTATGGTGCCAAGCTTTGAGTATGAATTTTTTCAGGCTTTGATAAAACTCATGGTGACAGCTACCCTTTGTGGCTTGTGGAAAAGCAAAGAAAATACACAAAGACGACCTCAGATCTAAAATTATTTGGTGGGTAACTGTGAATTTGATAACTGTGAGAAGCAAGTCACTTCCATGCATACGCCAATTAACTGTAGTTGCTTTTTTCTGTCATTTTGTACCATCACCACATTTCTACAATTACTATTGACTTCTTTTTTCAGTGAGAAAAAATGAACAATTAGAAATTCCTATGTTGGACAAAAGTAATTGGAGAACAATGAGTCAGTCAAAGCCGTCTCCCTCTTGTTCTTCTCTTATCCTCAAGTAATTAATATCTATGGCATTTTTCAGTGTACCCAACCATCTGGGCCCATGAACTGACAAAAATATTCAGTAGTCTCTTATCATAGAAGTCCTATTCACCTTGTTCCAAAGCCACAAGCACATTCTCATTTGAGTTTTCCATTTTCTTAGATTTCATCGAGTTGCAAAAGACCCACTTGATGCTAGTGCCTGAATTCCAGTACTTTACTACTGTACACAGATGCTCACTCAAAGTCTTTTCATGCGCGTTATGCTTTGAATATACACTTAGCAGCTAATTGCCTTCAGGGAAAGGATTCAGGTGAGGATGCATGGGGCCTCTCTCTCTCTCAACATTTTCCTCTTCCCATTCTCCTTTCTACACAATATTGAGGAATGTTCAGAGGCTTGTATTAAAGGTAGCCATGCTCATGTCTGGATTTTTTCCTAGACAGGAGTTTTCTAAAAAGATTATCCCACCAAATTACTAATATTTAAAATTCATAAAAGTGGAACAAAATGTTACATCCACAATGTAAATGTGAGTTCTTAGGAAAAGATAACCCATAACTGAAAGTCAAATGAAAATGTAAATATAATATCTGACAGGAGAGATAATGGGATTTAGGATCAGGAAACTAGGTTCAAGCCTCAATTCTGCCAACTTTCTATCTGTGTGAATCTGCACAGATGATGTATCCTGAATCTTAGGTTGTTTGCAAAAAATGCAAAATAGTTACCTTTATAGAGATTTTACAATTTAGGAGAGAGGGAAATTCATCCATAAAACTAATCTAATCAACATTGCCAAATACAATAATCAATTTTTAGTTTTCATCTACTTCATCCACTAATGGTATTTGATATTAAGGGCCCCTCTGGCATCCTTAATATATTTTTTCACTTGCCTCCTGGAAACCACACCCTCCTTGGTTACCATCATCCTACTTCAGTTGGTTGATCCTTCTCTGTCCTCTTTGCTGCTTCCTCCTTAGCTTTCTGGCATCTTAACATTTGAGTGCTCCAGGGCTCAAGAGGAGGAGATGCTCAGCACAAGTATGTTTTAAGAGGCTGAAGCCAAGCTCCTCAAACATTCAGAACCAGCAAGAGATCAAAGTCAACTCTGGGGCAGGAAGAAGAGCTGGTTGGCCTGTGTGAGGATGAAGCTCTGCTCATTGATAGATGCATGCCGAGCTTTAGTGGTGAAAAGAGTGGGATGTGACCATACGGTCTAAATTATCCAGAATAATTTTTACTTTAAATAGTCTGACCTGCATGAACAAATATGTATTGCAGGCTTGACCTTCATTCAATGAGGAGGCCTTAGACACATGTCAGTGCCCCAGCTTGCAACTAACAAATGAAACATCTCAAAACTTCTCTCTTACCAAAAGGATTTATGTCAGATTTACAGACTAAGAATTCAGGGGCTGAGTTTAGAATTGAAGTGGTGGCCTGGGTAAGAGGGTGATGGCAATTCAACCCAAGGCCTCCAAAATGTAGATAGTCCTTGAGGTGAAGCAAGACATCTTGGATACACACGGAATGTGTGTTGGGTAGTAGCCAATTTACATACTAGATTTCTAATCAAGATGTATTAATTCTTCAGAAATGCTGTTCTTTTACTCTGTCTTCCAGGGACAACTCAGCTCTACAGGTTTTAAAATATTCCTTGGGAGCATTATCTCTGTATTAAATTCCAGATAACTCAGCCATTAAAAAAATAAAATGAAATCCTGTTATTTGCAGCAACATAGATAGAACTTGAAGGTATTACGTTAAGGGACATAAGTCAGAAGGAGAAAGACAACTACGGCATGATTTCACTCATATGTGGAATCTAAGAAAAATGAAAAATAAAACAAAAACAAACTCAGACACTAAGAACAGGTTAGTGGTTGACAGAAGGGAATAGAACTGTGCAGTGATGGATGGTAACTAGACTTGTAGTGGTGATCACTTTGTAGTGTATATACGCGTTGAATTATAATGCTATATATCTGAAAATTATAGAATAAAAATACAATCAAAAAATCAAAAACAAAAATAAAATCCAGATAGAGTGCAAGAGAGTAACAGGTCCAACAACAATAAATAAACTAATATTCTACCTACTTTATGCCTAACTTTTGTAATTAAAATGGCTCTCTCCAATGATCTCCATTGTAACAAGAACATACCAGTATGATCCAGTTTTATAATGAATCAGTCGACATTCAGAAAATAGTTAAGTCAATTGCCCAAGGTTGTTCAACCAGTGGTGAAAACAAGATGCCAACAGACAACCTGACTCATTACCCACAGGCCCACTTACACCAGGAGCCTGGGTCCTCATCGTCTAAGGCAGAGCTGTCACATGACTTGAGCTAGTCTTCCACTGCCCTGATGAGTATTCTGCATTAATATACATGAAAACAACAAAGGGACAGATATATCATTATACTAAAGGTTTGTCCATCTCCATGCAGTAATTGGCCCTTTTAGTATTTCTGTGCCATAAGTCACCCATTACATGCCTATTACTAAGTCAGTCCCACCAAAGACCATTAATGTCAGAAAGACCTGGTATTTCATCACTAAACCACCTCCAAGAATGTTTAACACCTTGTCTGGGGCTGCATTTAATGACTACAATTATAGGGCAAGGATGACATGCAAACTGTCCTTAAATCTTATTCTAACATAACCAAACAAAACATCAACTTGATTAAGGGCTCCAGGACATTGGGTAAAAGCTACTGCCATGTGTTTTTAGGCTTCAAAGACTAATAGTTAAAGTGCTCACCATCACAAGAGGACAAAAATACATACCAGCTGCTCAGCTTTGCCTAAGCCTGTGAACTCAAGATGAAAAGAATCAAAGTAATCAGGCCTCAATAAACAAAAGCCTGGCTCAACATTAAGAAGCCCCCACTAAGGGGGCAGGACACCTCTAGGCTCTAGGTGCTTTGGGGCTTCTGGTATGGAAACATTTACTAAGAGAGTAGTATTATTTCACCAGCTGTGAGATGCTGTTAACCTCTGCTGTGTTTGAACTCCACTTGTTTGTTCTTGCCTCTGAATTTGCTTTCCTTTCCACTAAGCATATCTGGTTCCTCCTCTCCATACTCAAAAAAAAAAAAAAGGACCTAATTGATCCTCCTTTAAAGCCTCTTTGGGCTTCCCTTGTGGCTCAGCGGGTAAAGAATCCATCTGCAATGCAAGAGACCTGGGTTCAATCCCTGGGTTGGAAAGATCCCCTGGAAAAAGGAAAGGCTACCCACTCCAATATTCGGTCCTGGAGAATTTCATGAACTATATAGTCCATGGGGTTGCAAAAAGTCAGACACGACTGAGCAACTTTCACTTTCAATCAAAGGATGAAGAATATTGCCTTTGGTTCTCTTATATGACTGTCATCTTTCCTTTGCAAGACGTAAGAAGTGTCCAGCACAAAACTAATATCTCTAACTGCTTCTGCTGAGAAGTGAAGAGAGGGATGATCAGCTAAATTCTGCTTAGTCTCTGTGTCCCATTTCCCTATGCCCAAGGAAGCATCTTCCAGTTCTTCTTCTCAACTTTGAGTCTTGCTTCTCAGCATCACAGCTCTAAGTCCACCTCTAGGGAGGTTGGCATTGAAACATCCTCCATCCAGGTGACACTAGACCACGCTCTTCCATGTTGGCACAGACCCCGAAAGAGGCAGTAGGGGACACAGTGGATTCATGCCTATGACACCTCCTAATGAACACACACAGGAAAGAAGAAGTTAAGTTTCTTAGGTTTCTATTTTGTAGCGGACATCTTGTCCCTTCCTATTGCTGCCAGTGCTTCCCTCTTTAAATACTCTTTTCAGGGTTTTTGTTTTTCTTGACCACACCAAAGTTTTCCCAAAGTCAATATTAAGTTATTGTGACTGGTGTGAAGGATTCAATGAATCAGATAGTGTTTTAAAACAATAGTCACCAAAGCCAGAAGCAAAAGTGAAACTCACTCAGTCATATTCGACTCTTTGCCACCCCATGGACTATATGAATTCTCCAAGCCAGAATACTGGAGTGGGTAGCTGTTCCCTTCTCTGGGGGATCTTCCCAACCCAGGGATCGAACCCAGGTCTCCCACATTGCAGGCGGATTCTTTACCAACCAAAACCAGAAGTGGGGAGCAATACTTGATCCCCAGATTTAATCGGCTACCAGGTCTCAAAAGATTATATGGACACATTATCTCTCAAGTTCATTCTCTTTCACTCAGGGCAGGAGCATACCTCTGAACAAGAGTGCCCAGTAGAGGGGACATGTAAGGCTAAATTTCAGTCAGTCACTGCCCCAACACAGGAAGTATCAGCCCAGAGAACAGGACATCTTTGTGTCAACCAGCACAAATTTGCTTTAACCATCATGATTGCACCTGCCTTGTTCCCGGCTCTTCCCATTTTCATACTGATCACAGGAATAGCTTCCTAATACCTTTGGGATTGAGCTATATTGAACACACACACACATACATATTCATAACAGGACAAGGTACATACAAATTTACAAATATATCATCACCAAAATTCAAATATTCAAATTAACAGCAGTAACTGAATGTGACTGAAATACTACAGGGCTGAAATTGAACCTCTTCTGCTCCAACAAGGCTATGGAACATTTTTGTCATAGGACTGTCCTAGTTTGGTACTAAATACCATGTGTTATGTGATGATCCTAAATCCAACTATTTTTCCTCTATTAAAGGACTTCAGAACTGTGACATCACTTGGCCTTTACTAAATTTACCTTGTTTTAGTCTCATTATGTGGCAACAGTTAAGGCAGCACTGCTAATAACCGAAATAACCTTATGCTCAAATGTCTACTTGGACTTAAATCTCATGGTATCACTCAGACAGTGAAATAATCATCTACTTAATTCATAATATGCATATATTTTTAAAATATAATGAACCAAAATCATATGAGTTAATTTTAAAAATTAGAGTCTAAAGGGGACAGATCATCAAGTCTGAATTTTTATGTCAAGTGAAACCCAGTTAAAATTCAACTCTTCCCTTACAGATTTCAGTATTAGGTGGCTATAGGGGGACTCATTGTAGAAAACTGTTTCTCATACATATGGCTTTAGGCTCTCCTATCAGTACACAATGGAGGGGTTATATTCTCAATGGGGAACAGATAACTGCAAACTTTTTCCATTGACTATACTTACTATCAGAAAATATCAAATGCCCTGTAAAAACAAAATAATCTTATTTTATCACTGAGACAATCTAGTGGAGGGTCAGCAAACAAGTCTGGGGGCCAAATCCAGTCCATGCCCGAGAGCCAAGAATAGTGCTCACATTATTAGGGGATTGTGAAAAGGAAAAAATGATGCACATACAACAGAGACTGTATTGTAGTTCACAAAGCCTAAAACATTTTACTATCTGGCACTGCAGATAAAACATTTTCCAACTCCCGAACTAAACAATACCCTAACAAAGAAGATTGCTAATGAAAAAGACATACAAAGAGTTATTCTTGATTTCCGCCTAAATTCGTTTTTAAGAAACAGTCATTAGAAAGAAGATGAGGGACGAATTTTACCACCCACAGGGTTTTTATTTCTTGAACCTCTGTTAGGAAGCATTCATCAGCAAATGTCCACAGGGAATATTTTGTGCCCAGTCAAGTCTAGTGGGAAGTTTAAGCTGGTCAGGTTGTGATAAGACCAACAACTTCATTTTGTTCACAGCCTCCATCCTGAACTGCTTGCTCCATCCCACTCAAATGTTGTTACCGAGTGTCCGTCCTGCTGAGACCTTGCTTTACCTTCTGTTGACAGAATTACCTTATTGCCTTGCTCAGAGATCTGCTGATCCCCACTTCTCTGGCTCTGATCTCAACTTTCCGTTGTAACCACTCTTTTGATGCTGTGCTTCAGAGTAAACCCAGAATGGTCTCGCCAAGGCCAGCCCAATCTTATGCGACAGTTCTTGTACTGTACCCTGCAGCTGGTAAGTTCCCACACTTGTATGAAGCCAGGCATCCTGTCACCTAGGGACTTGGAAATTGAATACACAACTGGTTGATGCCCGACTAGGAAGCCAGCCAAAGTGGCTCAATCAAGACAAAAATCTACTTTGTGTTTGTGTTTTGCTCCAGTGTGGCTAATTCATTTGATGGGGACTTGGGTTTTTTCTTTTTCAGATTGAATTTGAGAAAGATGATATTAATTTGGGGAATGTATTTGGGAACACTGGAATTCTAAGGCAGTCTGACACAGTGTCTCTTAACTAAGAGCCAGGGACCCCTGTGACAATGTTTCTTAGTATTGAGTCCTGTTGGCTTGAATCAGAATTCTCTTGCTGGCTTTTAAAAATTCAGGAAACGAGGACCAGCTCCTTAATATCTAATGAATCAGAATTTTTGAGAATGTTGTCCTAGTGTTACTCCTTTGTGTACTAAATTTTTAGGACCAATGACCTAAGAGACCTATTGTATGGCTACCAGGGGAATTTTTTTTTTTTTTTTTTTTGGACCCACTGAGATTATTTACAAAAACTCTCTGTGTTGGTTCAAATTGCATTTTTGTAAAATAGTTTTATTACCCATCATGAAATTCTCAAAGCAGTTCGTGGATCAAAATGATAAGAACCATTAGTTTTAAAAGGAAATAAACTCATAGACCCACTTCCTGAACAATTAACAAGTCTTAGAAAGATCATCTCCCTTGCCCATGGACCATGCAACTCTTCACAGGTGCTAGCAGCTCAGAACTCCAACATTTCCATTATACCCAAGGAAGTTGTTTTGCTAGTTTTTCTCAGCAAAAAAAAGCTAAGCTCCTCTGGGACACAGCTGAGGTCTGACCTGCTGCTTTCTATCCTAAAATCATTTGCATTCAGTGAAGGTTGTCCAAGTATGAGGGCCACACAAAGCTCCTTCTGCCAGCATCTGAGACACCAGAGGAAAACACTTCTGAGTGGGGAAAGTGTTTGATTGCTCATCTCTTATCTCTAGTCAGTCAGGCCACTCACTTTGCCTCTTTATTCCAGTTCTTCTTTTGTGAAAGAATTTTTTTTTTTTAATACTATCTTGGGATTCTGTACCCAGTCCCAGTGGATGGGTTTTTTCCACACCTCCAAGCAATTCTCAGATACCACCAGGTGGGTGTCCTACAATTTAACTCACTTGTCTGATACTATCTACCTGAAGATACCATTAGATCCCACAGCTTAGAGCTCAATCCTACAAGAACACCCACTTCATCACACTTCAGATGCCCATCCCAACTCCTGATCATAACCTGTGCTTCTGAGCCACCAGCTATAGACGTGAAAACCTCTATAGAACCTCCTAGGGTTTGATGAATTTTCACCAAATCTGGAGAAACAATTCACTTACTAGATTGTTGGTTTATTATAAAAGGATATAACTCCAGAACAGCCAGGCAGAAGAGATGCATAGGGCAAGGTATGTGGGAAGGGGCTTGGAGCATCCTTGCCCTCTGTACGTTGCCACCTCCCCAGTACCTCCAGGTGTTCACCAGCTTGGAAGTTCTCTGAACTCTATCTTACAGGGTTTTAATGGAGGCTTCATCACATAACTTCCCTGGTGGCTCAGACGGTAAAGAGTCTGCCAGCAGTGCGGGAGTCCAGGGTTCTATCCCTGGGTGGGGAAGATCCCCTGGAGAAGGGAATGGCAACCCACTCCAGCATTCTTGCCTGGAGAATCCCCTGGATGGAGGAGCCTGGTGGGTTACAGGTCCATGGGGTCGCAAAGAGTTGGACACGACTGAGCGACTTCACTTTCACTTTCATCACAGAAGCATGATTAACTAAATCATAAGCTATTGGTTGTGACTGAACTCAATCTCCAGCCTGCCTCTCCTCCCTGAAGGTGGGTGTAGAGGGAATGAAAGTTCCAACCCCTAATTCTCTTTGTTGGTTTCCCTGGCAACTGGAACAGGCCTTAGGAAGTCATCTCATTAACATAACAAAAGACACCTTTATTACTCTCAGTGCTGGGAACTCCAAGGGTTTTAGGAGCTCTGTGCCATAAACTTGAATGAAGACCAAATACACACTTCTTACTATAAATCTCAATATCACATCTGACTCTACTTACCTCTTCCAGTTTAAAAACAAAAAAAAACAAAAAACAATGTGAGAGTGAGAAAGCCAGAGATTGCTCAGTTGTTACCCTACCCTTCTGTTTTATGGAGAAAGATATCAAGGCTTAAAGGGATCTGTGAAATTTCTAGCTTGATAAAAACTACAAGGACATGCAATTACAATATCTCATTGTCTCCTCAAGAGCCATATTTTCAGGGAAAGATACGTCAGCTGATTTTTGTAGATTATTTGGCTCTAAGTCCAATGTTCTTTCCACTTCACCAAACTGGTTCATAAATGAATGACAAAAATAAAATTTCTTAGTAAATAGTATGAGAAAAGTAAACAGAATTCCATATTATGACTATTTCACCTCTGACTCAATAAGATTTTTTCTTTGAAACTGGAAACAAAGATTCCTTAACTATATGGCGTAATAAACAGAACAACAACCTAGTAATTAGGAAAATTTCCCAAGAAGTACCCTTTCCTATGGCAAAGGACCCTTTCTTAGGTTGGTTTCCTAAATGGAAATTGATCCAATCTTTTATATATTCCTTTCCAAGCAACTACCTGATCTTCTAAAGCTTGAGTTTTAATAACCAGTTTTCCTATCCACAAATCTTGCCTCAGAGAGCCATTTATGATATTTGCTTAAGGTAATGTCAGACTTCCTCCCTACAGTCTATACTGGGCAGTGTAGAAGGTTGTTGCTGAGTCTATCAATCGGAGAAGAATTGAGGCTGAGGTAGAATATAAAATAATCAAAAACAAATGAAATGGAGTCAAACAAAATCTGACCTCAAACACATTCAACAAAATCATTCACTGAGAAGCTGAGAAGCTTATAGTCTGACAAAAGGGCCATCTCTTCAAAGTCAAACAAGTCTATTTTGAAGTTAAGCAAGACTGAAAAGGGAAGAAAAACCTTGGCAAAACTCAAAATTGCAGCTACTCAAAATAGGCTATTAACTTATTAGTCATGTGAGAAGCATTGAATATATTTACTGCTGTCATATTTTCCCATAAGTGTTTTCCACAAGTGGAGACTGGGGAATGTACACAGAAAAGAATAAAGTAAAATAAGCATAGAGACTATTAATAGTATAAACTCCATGAAGTTCTCAAATGGAATTTGCAGGAGTATACTTTCTAAGCCAGTGTGTTTCGCTGGAGAAAGTGAATAATAAAATCAGGCTGAATATTTAAGTTGTTGAAAAGGACCCACTGTATATACTCTCCACCTTTTCAATGTACAATGTCAAGGCTGTCCTTAGTTATTTTGAGGATGTTTTAAAGAATCTGCCTGCCAATGCAGGAGACACAGGGGATGTGGATTCAGTCCCTGGGTCGAGAAGATCCCCTGGAGCTTCAAATGGCAACCCACTCCAATATTCTTGCCTGGGAAATCCCATGGTCAGAGGAGCTTTGGCGGGCTGCAGTCCATAGAATTGCAAAGAGTCAGAGCGAGCGCAAGCATGCACACGCGCACGCGCACACACACACACACACGCGCGCGCGCGCGCGCACACACCAGAAAGCAGTTCCATTCTCCATCCTCTTCCTTCTCTTCACCTTTCTCCAACCACAATCTTATTAAATATGCTTCAGAAAATGAGAAAATAAGAAAGATATTTGATAGACGAGCATTCTCTCCTATTCTTTCCCTGGCATAAACAAGTTACATACGCCATTATGAAAAATCAAAGTTGGTCACGAATTTTAAATTTCTAAGTTGAATACAGGAATCCCTTACTATCACAAATTGAATCTATCCCTAAAAACCTCCTAGTGAATTTTTATAGTAGGAGCCTATGCTTCTTTACTTTAAATATGAATAAAACAGTACCCTGTGTTCCTAACCACTTTCCCCCAGTATTACTAAAATATTTTGTGACATCTACATAACAATTTCAGTTAGTCAATTCAATTGCTCAGTTGTGTCTGACTCTTTGCGACCCCACATAACAACTTACCCACTATCTAATTATCTAATACTTATTGCACACCTCAGTGGGTACTGTTATATGCCCAACCCAACAATAGTGTATAGTTTCAGATTTTTACTGCATTTTCCTTCTATAATGCAACAAATATGTACCCTAATATAAAGAAATTATTAAGCAACAATTTGAAGATAGACAATGAATACAAATAACAATTGCAAGAGGAATTTAAAGAGCAAGGCAGATTTTACAAATAGTTATTTACTGACTACAGAATTGCCTGAGTGGTGTCTGATGGCAAGAGGAGGCTGCTTGAAGAGAGGTGAAGGTGACAAAAACCAGCTGATAAAGACAGAAAGTCCATGTGTGAGGTTCACCCACAACCATATGAAAGGAACAGATAGGCAGCCTTTTCCTGGCACTTGAGATCCCAGGAGTGGTGGCTGTGGACCCTATGTCCAAAACTTCCATTGTGGGACCGTGTGATCCCTTCTAACCTCTTACTAACGCATGGTCTTCTCTAAGGCTATCAGGCTCACTACTTTCTTTACAAGTTTGTCCATCTCCTTAGAATGACATTATATTTCATAATGTGGGGAAGATATAAAGGGACTCAGAAGTATAGTATTCTATGTGCTCATAAGCAGAGAAGAAATGAATATTGGTAAAATCTAGCAACATAGGTTAAAATAAAATAGGAGAATGGATAAGATGCATGTGTGCATAATCAAAAGTAGGTGGGTTTATACCTGAAGGAAAAATTAACCCCAGAGACCTCCACCAGCTTTCTAGGATAGTAAAGAAAATAGGTCATTAGGCCAAAAGGAGGACTCAGTCAACTGTAGAGCTATAACCAAAGGCAACCATAATCACAAATACTCTGGATTCACAATAAGATTTATGCTTACCCAAATGATATCATCTTACTGGTCCCTTAAAAACAACCACCAGAATGTAAGCAGCTGTTATGGGCTAAATTGTGTCCTCCCCCTAAAATTCACGTGTTATCCTCATACCCAGTACCTCAGAATGTGACTATATTTGGAGACAGGGTCCTTAAAGGAGTAATGTTAAATGAGGTCATTGGGGTGGACTTCAATTCAATATGACTAGTGTCCTTATAAGAAGAGAAGATTAGGACAGAGACACAGACAGAGTGATGTGACCAAATGAGGATACAATGATAAAGTGACCATCTGCAAACCTGTCAACACTTTGATCTTGGACTTCTAGCCTCCAGAAGTGAGAAAAACTAAAATTTTGCTGTTCAAACCACCTAGCCTATGTTGTTTTGTTAGGGTAGCCCTGGCAAACTTATATAGTAGAGTACTTAGTGTTCCACGCAATTTAAATACAAGAACATCATAGATTCTAAAAAACCAAAAGACTTGCCCAAGTTTACACATTTCAATGTGAAAAACTATATCAGGACACCAGCCTCAACTCCAGGCCTTGAGCTCTTTCCCCTGCACCAGGGCAAGGACACATGGCGGGCCTTGTGGCCCCTCTTTAGATCAAAGGTCTTAAGGAAACAATTTTGTCTGCATTTTCCTGGGGAGGGGGAAATGTTGAGCCCTGTTTTGCATTTCCGTTCTGTCTCCACCTAGAGCAGTTTTACCCCTGGCATCAAGTGGCCTCTCAACTTCTTTTTATAGTACAGTGGTGAAGTTGGAAGAAACCAAAAAATGAGAAGATAGAGGTCACCTGCTGCCTGTACACTCTAGTGTTGTCAATATCAATTTTGGTTAGTGCCTCAGTATTATCAAATGAAGTAAAGTTGGCTTATATTTTTTAGGGATAGGAAAATAAGTGAGTAGGAAATCATATTAGAAAGGCTGTTTTTATGTTTTCTTGTGATGAGTTCCCACAGTTTCTACATCCCATTCAGATGTGAGAAAAGTGAAAGGTGGGACCAGATGTATGCTCTAGTCTTTTTTTACCTTAAAATTGATGACGGCAAGTCAGCAATAGAAATTGCAGCTGGTATCACAAAATTTTCCTTCCTAAAATCCAAAGTTGAAGTTCAAAATTCCAAGTACTGGGAACTTTCCTGGTGGTCCAATGGTTAAGAATCTGCCTTGCAAGGCAAGGGACATGGGTTACGTTCCTGGTTGGGGAACTAAGATCCCACATACCACAGAGCAACTAAGCCCACTAACCATAACTACTGAGCCTGCACACTCTGGAGTCCAAAGGCCACAACTAGAGTCTATGCACTGATACAAAAGATCCTGAATGCACAGCGAAGACCCTGAGCATCACAACTAAGACCCAACACGATCAAAGAAATAAATATATGTTTTTAAAAATTCCAAGTACTGGTATAGAAACCCTGCCAGAATCTTGTTCTCACTGATGTTTTTGGTCCCATCTCCATCTGTCACACCTCATGTTCTTAGTAAATCTTGAATGCTCCTAGTTTTCTGAAGGTTTTATGCATGTTCTATGTGCTTATGTCCATATTCTTTCCTCTCACTTCATCACCTTATGTGATGGGACCCCATTTATTATTTAAAATTCAGTCTCTTGGTCACCTCTCAGTCATCTTCAAAATCTTTCTCCATCCAGTCTAATCAACCCCCAGCTTGGTTATCCATTATCTAGTTTGTGGCTTCTTCCTTTGTTCTAGGGTTAACTATTTTTATGTCTCAACCCACAAATTCAACTCACATGATACCACCTGATGTAGACTATGATCTTTATGAAAGTGGGGACACAGCTGATTTATTTTTAATATCCTCAACCCCAGCACAACCTATGCCATTTTCCCCCCTAAATGCAATAGATCTAATGTTACTGTTATCTGAGGTTCAATTTCTTCCATAACTGTTTTGGAAAGGAACACCAGTAGGATTCAAAAGTGTGAATATTTACATATTCGTCAACAAAATCATTCATTAACTGTCAATACATCAAAACAATGGAAAACCAAGGTCAATCTGCATGTCTTCAACTCATGCCTCATGGGGTACCGCTGCTCTGAGTGAAGCACCAGCTAACGTTGATCAAGTGGATCAAGTAAGGAAAAGAAGATGCTCTTCTAGCTACTTTGAGTATTGAGAATGATGGTTAAGACTAAACCCTAGTCCAAGGACAATACTCTTAAATGCACTTTATATCAGATCACTGAGAAAGAATAGATGGGAAATCCAAAATATACACAGTTTTGTTTTCTACTTTGACAGACTATACAGTGTAAGCAAATACAGAACCCCTCATTGCTAAGATAACTTCTAATGATCTCTCTCTCCTGTAATCAAGCCAGAGACACTGAAACCCTGAAGCAAGGAATTCAGCTGGGGTCAAAGCTAAGCCAGAGATTGGGTTCTAGTTCAACTTACTAACAAAAAATGCAAATGCTTTCTCTGAAGCATTTTTCACATAGTTTGTGATATGGTTCCTCAGCTTATTTTTGGCTTGTGTGACAGGAACTTAGGGCAGAGTCCTCTGTGGGGCTCAGTCATCGATGGACACTTAGGAACGTGTCTGCGTGACAACCAACTTCCTGACAGATCAGGACTCCAGCAGCAGAAATAGGCTCCCAGTGACTCATTCACCTCCAGCAGGGCTCCTGGGATTTCCCACGGCATAGCAGAACCCCTGCACTGTGATGTGAGGTTACACTCTGACAGCTTCACAGCTCTGACCTCAGGCCCTTCCCTGTGAAAAGCACTAATCCAGCTGCTGTCTCTCTCAATGGGATCTGGCTCCCTCTGTTCTTTTGTCTAATCTTCTAGAAGATAACAGAAGGCTAGCTGCCTTTGCCCTGTGAGGAAGACATTTAGGTATATGTCAACGGAACAGTTGATTGAAGAGCTGATGGAAGGAGTATTGGGCTATATGTAAAAAGGCAACTGGAATGGAAAAGATGCAATCATCTGAGAAATTTGAAAAGCTGATCTACATAAATTACAACACACTACAGCAGCCTGATGTGCAGAGAAACATAATCTTGCCTAAACGGATAAGAGATAAAGGAATATTCACTAGATCCCTTTTCCTCACCACAGACAAAACCTAAACTTGTTTTTATCTCATATAACTCAGTTCAGTTCAGTTGCTCAGTCGTGTCCAACTCTTTGTGACCCCAAGGACTGCAGCATGACAGGCCTCCCTGTCCATCACCAACTTCCGAAGTTTACTCAAACTTATGTCCACTGAGCCAGTGATGCCATCCAACCATCTCATCCTCTGTCATCCCCTTGTCCTCCTGCCCCCAATCCCTCCCAGCATCAGAGTCTTTTTCAGTGACTTAGTTCTTCACATCAGATGGCCAAAGTATTAGAGTTGTAGCTTCAACATCAGTCCTTCCAATGAATATTCAGGACTAATTTCCCTTAGGATGGACTGGTTGGATCTCCTTGCAGTCCAAGGGACTCTCAAGAGTCTTCTCCAACACCAGTTCAAAAGCATCAATTCTTCGGCACTCAGGTTTATTCACAGTCCAACTCTCATATCCATACATGACCACTGGAAAAACCATAGCTTTGGCTAGATGGACCTTTGTTGGCAAAGCAATGTCTCTGCTTTTGAATATGCTATCTAGGTTGGTCATAACTTTCCTTCCAAGGAGTAAGTGTCTTTTAATTTCATGGCTGCAGGCACCATCTGCAGTGATCCTGGGGCCCAAAAAAAAAATAAAGTCTGACACTGTTTCCACTGTTTCCCCATCTATTTGCCATGGAGTGATGGGACCAGATGCCATGATCTTTGTTTTCTGAATGTTGAACTTTAAGCCAACTTTTTCACTCTTCTCTTGCACTTTCATTAAGAGGCTCTTTAGTTCTTCTTCACTTTCTGCCATAAGGGTGGTGTCATCTACATATCTAAGGTTATTGATATTTCTCCCAGCAATCTTGATTCCAGCTTGTGTTTCATCCAGCCCAGCATTTCTCTGGGTGTACTCTGGCATTTCATGATGTACTCTGCATATAAGTTAAGTAAGCAGGGTGACAATATACAGCCTTGATGTACTCTTTTCCCTATTTGGAACCAGTCTGTTGTCCCATGTCCAGTTCTAACTGTTGCTTCCTGACCTGCATATAGGTTTCTCAAGAGGCAGGTCAGGTGGTCTGGTATTCCCATCTCTTTCAGAATTTTCCACAGTTTGTTGTGATCCACACAGTCAAAGGCTTTGGCATAGTCAATAAAGCACAAATATATTTTTTTCTGGAACTCTCTTGCTTTTTTGATGATTCAATGGATGTTGGCAATTTGATCTCTGGTTCCTCTGCCTTTTCTAAATCCAGCTTGAACATCCAGAAATTCACGGTTCATGTACTCTTGGAGTCTGGTTTGGAGAATTTTGAGCTTTACTTTACTAGCATGTGAGACGAGTGCAACTGTGCAGTAGCTTGAGCATTCTTTGGCATTGCCTTTCTTTGGGATTGCAATGAAAACTGACCTTTTCCAGTCCTTTGGCCACTGCTGAGTTTCCAAATTTGCCGGCATATTGAGTGCAGCACTTCACAGCATCATCTTTTAGGATTTGAAATAGCTCCACTGGAATTCCATCACCTCCACTAGCTTTGTTTTTAATGGGCTTTGTTCAAGTGGACTTCCTAAGGCCCACTTGACTTCACTTTCCAGGACGTCTGGCTCTAGATGAGTAATCATACCATCATGATTATCTGGGTTATGAAGATCTTCTTTGTATAGTTCTGTATATTCTTGCCACCTCTTCTTAATATTTTCTGCTTTTGTTAGGTCCATACCATTTCCTTTATTGAGCCCATCTTTGCATGAAATGTCCCCTTGGTATCTCTTAATTTTCTTGAAGAGATCTCTAGTCTTTCCCATTCTATTGTTGTCCTCTATTTCTTTGCATTGATCACTGAGGAAGGCTTTCTTATGTCTCCTTGCTATTCTTTGGAACTCTGTATTCAAATGGGTATATCTTTCCTTTTCTTCTTTGCTTTTTGCTTCTCTTCTTTTCACAGCTATTTGTAAGGCATCTTCAGACAGCCATTTTGCTTTTTTGCATTTCTTTCTCTCCAGGATGGTCTTGATCCCTGTCTCCTGTACAATGTTACAAACCTCAATCCATAGTTCTTCAGGCACTCTGTCTATCAGATCTAATCCCTTGAATCTATTTTTCATATAACTCAAGAGTACACACAGTGGCCACTCTGTACTGCCTGGATTGGTATTAATAACAGAGGATGTATCTTTGCTCCTTTGAGCAGCCTGGTTTTACTCATAGTGATATACATTTGCAACCTGAGTAGAGTAAATAACTGACTATCTCAGAGAGAAAAAGAGAACGCTTTGGATGCTTATGATGGTACGTCCTGCTTTTTTGCACTGAGTTTGATCAGCTCCTTTACAACCATGAGATGACTAGGTACTGTGCAATGTTTTCTATTCCAATCCAATGGGCTTCCTTCTGCTCTTTGCTCTTAGTAGGGAGTTTCTGCATCTTGATCTCTACCTACAAACAGTACTTCTCCACCCAGATTATAGGGTGTCACACTAGAACTTATCTGGTGTAATAGGAATATGTGACATGTGCCATAGTTATCATGTTGGGAACATGCTGTTAAACTCAAGAGAGACTGTGTGTGTGTGTCCAAATGACTATTTTCAATGAATAGCAGGTCTGTGGTTACAAGCAATATCCTCAGACTAGGAAAAGGCTCTGCAGGCAGACTAACTGTGGTCTTAGACAACTTATCTAATTTTAAGAAGATTTTGCCTCCTTATCCATGAAATCATAATAACACCAACTACCTTACAGAAATTGTTACGTTGAGAGAGAATGTACATAAAATATGGGAAAGTTAGGAGGACCTCCATAAATTAGATCCATTTTATTTTTATTACAATAATTAAGTTGAAAAGATATTATTTCACACACTGGCTTTTCTGTTGTTGTTTTACCCTTTCCAGAAACATCGCAGGGAAACCATTCCAGGCCTCAAGCTGTCTCCTTCCTTGAAAAATTCTCCACTCAAGGGCTCAGGGCAATCTGAGGGTAAAAAGTAGAGGTGAACCTTTAAGAGTTGCATGTCCTGGGCCCATTTATTGATCAGTGAGAGATGGCTCAGACGGTAAAGCATCTGCCTGCAATGCGGGAGACCCGGGTTCGATCCCTGAGTCGGGAAGATCCTCTGGAGAAGGCAACGGCAGCCCACTCCAGTACTCTTGCCTGGAAAATCCCATGGACAGAGGAGCCTGGTAGGCTACAGTCTATGGGATTGCAAAGAGTTGGACATGACTGAGCGACTTCACTTTCACTTTCAAGAGATATAATAACAGAAAACTTTTCTCATAAAATGACAATCAAAGGCTGAATCTTTTAGACCTCTCCTTAAAAGGCAAGAGTAAACTCTGACTGATATTCAATTTACAAAAAACTCAGAAATAATGGCCACTTGCAGGAGGTAGTATTGCTCATAAATAGTGCTCAAATTTTATTCCAAACAAGCTCATTTATAACTAAAGAAGGTTCTAGAATTCAGTCACTTGACTGTGATGAGTAAACAGAAGCACAGGATGGAAAATCCATATCACATATCATGTCTACACAAATTTCTTTAACAAATAGGCATTCCTCCTGCATTGAGTTTTCTCCCTTAAATGATCATGATCACAATATAAAAAGAACCATCCTTGTCAGTTCTTGTACTTGTTAATACATCCCCCCTTGAATTTAGCACAATTTAGCATGCTGTACCTGCACAAGTCTGCTTCTCTAGCAACTGGGTCTGAATTCAGAGTCTATTCTCCTTCACACACAGAACTCACCATCCAAATGATACCTTATCACAACCCACAGAGGCTTCAACAACAACAAAAAAAAGTCAAATGCCTTCATAACAGCCCCTGCAGACTGACACTGATTCCAAAATGAAGGGTGGGTTCTATTTCTGATAAATTCAATCGAAGAATTTTAGGGACTGTATATTTAAACAGGCAGATGATGATCTAAAGCGAAAGCCACTCAGTTGTGTCAGACTCTTTGTGACCCCATGGACTATACAGTCCATGGAATTCTCCAGGCCAGAATACTGGAGTGGGTAGCCTTTCTTTTCTCCAGGGGATCTTCTCAACCCAGGAATTGAACCCAGATCTCCCACATCACAGGCAGATTCTTTACCAGCTGAGCCACAAGGGAAGCCCAAGAATACTGGAGTAGGTAGCCTATCCCTCCTCCAGCAGATCTTCCCTAACCAGGAACTGAACCAGGGTCTCCTGCATTGCAGGTGGATTCTTTACCAACTGAGCTACCAGGGAAGCCCTGTGATCTAAAGGATAATCCAGAAACATTTCAAGTGTCACTTCACAAAGTGTGGTTTGTTAATAAGGTTTTTTGTTTTGTTTTGTTTTGTTTTAAATCAAGAGTAAAAGTTTAAGCTTTAAAAATCTTCATCAAATGTTATTTTAATATAGGCAGCAGAAACAAATATGTTCTATAAATTCCAGTGGTTATACTTCTTTCTTGGAAGGTTCAAAACCCCTCAGCCCTTTGTTAATTTATCTGATTCAATGGAGCCATTCAGTGATGTCCTTAAACTGACCTAAGAGTTATCCTTTTGAGGGCTCATATTTACTAAGTAACAAGTAAGAGGCTCAGAGAATGGTTCAGCTAGTTCCCTCTAGGGTGAACTCAGTGGTGGTATATGTTCAGACCAGCCAAGATGGCTGTTCTCTTGCTCCCTGCTTGACCAGTACCTGCTTCATTTACACCCCACTCATAAGACTGACCTTTCTACATACTTTCCCCAGGCCCAGATAGTGATTGTTCTTATCCAAAGGGCAGTGACCAACATGCTTCTCTGCTAGTTTCCCTGGTAGCTGATGAGCCACCCTGACATCAATTTACCCCTTCCATTTCACCTCGACCTAAGGAGTCAAGACTGCCACCATGTCTGGCCCCACCATCCAATGCACACTGTCGGGTGTCACTCCAGTACTTTGCTTCAGACATGTAAGAGCCTCCTATCCATTAAACCATTAATGTCTCTGTCACCACCTCCAGGCTCTTTCTTCAGTCTTGAAGCTTGCAAGTACAGGGCTCATAGGCCTGTGATGTGCAGACCAACAGGTGGGCAAAAGCAACTATTCAAGCCAGATACTTAAAAAATATCCCTTTATCAGATCACCCAGAAACCAAAGAAACTCCTTCTGTGGGACATTTTAACACAAAATTGTTTGGGGAGCTAAGTGAATTATATTGTTTATTTTGACTCAAATGTGATCTCCTATATTTACCTGTTTCAAGCATGTATTGCTTTTATTAACTTGCTTTCGTTAACACTATTACTGAATTACTTATCATAGTATTGGACTGTATACGTATTTTTTTAATTAATATTTGTAGAAGTAAATTAAACTGAGGCACATTCTTAGGAGAAACAAAGGTGAAGCTGTCAACTGGGACTCATTCTGGTGCCAGTATTTTATTTGATTCTCACTTGCCTTTAGAGTTTCTTCAAGAAGGGGTTATGTCAGTAGTTTAACATTCTCTAACCTGAGTGACTGAACTTTGACACAGAACTCAATCTCCAGTTTAGAGGATATATCTGAATATGTCTTATGGGCAAATGGTGTCTTCTAAATCAGTCATCATAAAAGTAGAAGTAATTTCACACACCAGAGTCCAGTTTAAGTTCTAAAGTGAGACACAGGATTCTAATCCCAGCCTTGCTACTTGTCAACAGTATATCTACATGCAAATTGCCAAGCCCTTTAGGGCTCCCTTTTCCCATATGTAAACTAGAAATAATAATGGTTCTATCTATGGGGCTGCTTTGAGGATTACTAGAGAGAGTACATGTGTATTCCCAGAGGAACAGAACTAATAGCATATACAGACATGTATGAAGGGGATTTACTATGGGAATTGGCGCATGTGATTATGCAAACCAAGATGTGCCACAACACATGTCTGCAAGCTGGTAAACTAGGAAAGCAGGTGGTATAATTCAGTCCCAGCCTGAAGGCCTGAGAACCAGCTTTTAACAGTCAAAAGCTCAAGAACTAGGAACTCGCATGTCCAAGGGCAGGAGGAGATGGACTACCCAGCCCGAGAAGAGAGAATTTGTCCCTCCTCCACTTTTTTGTTCTGTTTGCATCCTCAATGGATGGAATGATACCCACCCACACTGGTGAGGGTGAATCACATTTACTCAATCCACTGACTCAAATACTAATCATTTCCAGAAACACCATCAGTGAAAAACCCAGGAATGATGTTTTATCCGCTATACGAATATCCCTTAGCCCAGTCAAGCTGGCACATAAAACTACCACAATAGGTAACACACTTAACACTAATCACGTAATAAATACCCAATTAATACTGACTCTCATTCTTACAGCCATCTTTAGCCTCAAGTTCCAAACTTAGGTTCAGTTTGTTGGTTACAAGAGTCCCAGGTGCCAGCCTGCAGACAAGGATCTCTTCTTTGATCTCATTTTTTTTTCCTCTATGCGCTAGGACAAACTCTTACTAAAGTGAGTTGCTCTTAGTAAGCATAATAAATGCAAGGAGCAGTAAAGCAAAAATGTCCAGATTATGAAGGGAACATTCAAAGAAGACTTGAAAGACTTGACTAGATTATAAAGAAGCAGAAAGTGGTATTCAAAGCTGAAATCTAAATTTCTCTAGCCCACTGACTGCCCAGTCTCTAAACATTACTAGGTTAGTAAACATTGTGGACTGACTAATAGGTGAAAATAATAGCCCTTACTTTCACTGTTTAAAATATTTAATTATCTGGTTAATGCATCAGAATGTGGCTTTGATCCATAAAATTCTGGTTTGATATTTGAATATCACCCATGTTATAACCCCAAATCCAAAAAGATACATCCGCTTTGCTCCTGAGGTACAATCCCACATGAAAATACTCTCTTCACTTCTTACCTCAGTCTTCCTGAAATTCCCTCTTTGGGTACAGCTGCCATTATAGATGCCCAAACAAGACTCTTTTTTTTCCCCTCTCTTTCAAAAGGGCAGCCTGGGTTTTCTTATTCCTCTGACTGCCTGCTTTGCATCTGCCTCCTCTCAGGTGTGTCCTTCCAGGAGAGTGGCTTGGAAAACCAGGGAGAATAAATGCCTTTGGTTGAATTACCTGCCAAGACAATCTGAATTTTACATCTGGAATATATCTTTTAGATTCACCTTTCCCAGATACCACAAGGACTGATCATTATTTTTAAGTTGGGCAAAGAGAACAACAATATGAGAATTGGTTTCAATTTCATAAACAAAGAAATGGTTAATGGATGAATGTGATCACAGTTCTCCTCTCCTTCCCAAGGTTTTATTTTTTTCTGTTATACCTTTTTTAAACCTACCTTTTTTTTTTTTAATGCTACCTACCATACGTTAATTGGCCTCAGACCACTGACAGTAAGTAACAAAATAAGAATTAAAAAAAAAAAAAAAAAACTTTCACAAGTCATTTTTTAAAGTAGGTTGAGTCTAGATTTTCTTTTGGAGGCTTCACACCTCTCCCCTTCTCCTTCCCTGCACTGCATCCAAGGCTGTCTTCCTATTCACCTCCTTCCGCAACAGAAAGGACACCCTCCTTCCAGAACTCAGACTGAATTTCTTCTCAGATCTTCGAGAAAGAATTAGATTGGATTCAGTTACAAATGTTTCCCAAACTCTTAAAAGAAGAAAACTGTTTAATTAATTTACAATGAGCCAGAAATTATCCTTTTTAATCCTTCTCAAGGTTTGTCTGCACACTGATGGATTTCTCTCAAATGATGTCTTATCATTCTCTCTTCCCACATCCCATGTTATTTAGAGAGAACTCATTTCGAAAAGAGAAAAGTGTAGACAGGAGGATTAGATTTGAGCAAAGCACAACTGTACATTTATCATCCTCATCCCAACCCCTAAATCACTGATCTAGTCTCCTCTGTTAGACTTTGTTCATCCATAATTGCTAAGTGTCAGGGCACTTTTATCTTCAGTCCCAGGCTGCAGTGTGTAATGGAAGTACCTTTGCCAAGAAATATTGATACACAGAAGAGTCAGGACCAGGCAGGCAAAGCCCATATCTGATGAGGCAAAGTACATTTTTGGCTCTGGCCTTACAAAGTGGGTTAAGAAATGATGTGAACTTTCAAGACAGAAAAGCAAATAAGTTTGCACACATTTATGACAATAGCTACCAAGTGTAGCTTGTTGCTTCGGAGGGGAGGAGTAGCCTTTTTTAGTGTAAATGCCTAACTGGTCCTCTGAGACGCTGTAAGATGACCAGGGAACTAGGAGAATGCCCTGAGCAAAGATTCGTCCATTAGGCAGAAGGAAGAGAAAGAAGAATTCTGGGTACTTGCTCCAGATCTAGAAACAAGCATTTAGTTCTGAGGGAAAAAAGCATTCCAGTTTGCAACATTCATTGTCTCTCTTCCTCCCCACCTCTTTATACCCACTCGAGCTGGAGACAGTTTCCCTGCCCTAGAGCTAAGAACTCCCTTAAAGTTAAGTCCTTGCCTCTGATTTTATGGTTACCTGGACAACTGAGGTATGGAAAACAGTGTTGCAGTTCAGATAAAGCTCCAACAGAGGTTCATATTGTTTCCCAGTGGAGTGTCCACCAGGAGGCATGCAGCAGTTCAGATTACATGCAGATTTCCATCCTCAATCAGCCCCTAATTAAAAATAAAGCCTCTCTCCATCTGCTCATAACGCTCACAAAACCTTTTTTTTCCCCCTTTGGGCTCAACATTTTTAAGCTTGGTCTGTGCCCAACTGTAGATTACTCTGACAAGTCTGAAGTGTTTTGGCATGAAGTAATGGTGGGAATAGGTACTTTTTTTTTAAACTTGATTCTTAAAAACAGCAACAAAAAACAGTCTCTAAAAGTAATTCAAGTGAAAATAACTTCAGATGCTCGTTTGTACACTTTAAATGTTACTAGTTGAAAAGGACATCTAAAGAGCTGTCTGAAGCTCAACCCAACAGGAAGGCTCCCAGCAGACCCTGACACAGATGCTCTCTATTACACTGTAATTGTGCAATGCTGAGCAGGACTTGAAAGGGTGACAAGGTCACTGCCCAACCTTGCAGCTCTGCAACTTGTGTGTAATGATGGGGGGTGCATAAAAACTATGGGGCAACTCAAAAAGGCACGGAGGAAGCAGTTTTTGTCCCCCAGTTAGAAGGGTTTTGTCGACACCCGCTTGAGATTGCAGAAATACAAATTTGCTCAACACCACAATGACACAGCTCGTACAAGAGGGGTTTCCCCTTTCCTTCTACACAATCTGCTCACTTTCTATGCAATTTGTTAAAAGTCAGATATGACTTTAAAACTCTCTCTGATAGGTGGCTTCTAAGATCCTCTACTCCTCTGGCCTCCTACCTCACCTCACCTTCCCAGTAAAACAAGTCAAGATAAACATCCCCAGGGCAGGTAATGTTCCCTGTGGGCACGTGACCCCAATACAGATAAGCACAGAGCAACTGGCTGCTGGAAATACTTCCACAACATTGAATAGATCTGCTTTTCTTTTTGCATTTCTTGCCCCAGTTTCACCACATTTACCTCTTCAGGTGCTTCTCCTAGGAAAGTCCTACATAGTCTGAGGATCTGGCAAGCTACTTTTTAATGCACTTAATTCAACAACATTATCCTTTGGGTGATCTATGACAGCAATCCTCCAAGGAAGGGGACAGAAAGGGTTCCCTTAACTCAGATGCTCAATGTGGGGCCCAGCACTGATTTAGTCTTAGGACTAAAGCAACCATGTATGATTGCTTGCATGGCACCAGTCCCTCCCCTCTTCTCCCCTTCCCTTTTTTTCATTCCTGAAGCATTGCCTAAGCACCTCTGCTGTGTCTACCTCTATGTGCAGGTTCTAGGAATCCAGCTAAGAAAAGATAAACAGAGCAGTATCTTTAAATTTATACTGCTTGTAATCTAGCAGACATCTGAGAGTCACTAAAACACCCCCAAACAGATAATGTCCCCCTAGACAGATCATGACCCAAATGCAGGAGCAGCTAATTTCTCACTCATCCAAAGTAGAAAACAGAAGTTCCTGAGCATCAGGAAGCCTCCCCCACACCACCAAAGTATTGGTACAAGGATCCGAGATTCTTCTATTTTGTGGCCCTGCTATATTCAACACTTGGCTTTTACGGTTGTCATGGTTATCTGCATCGAGCCTCTGGATGAAGAAAGGGAGGGGCAGGGGGTGGAATGGGGAGAATGCTTGACACAGGACGTATCTGGGGTCAGTCCATAAAAACTCCACTGGTCAGTCACAAGAAAGGCTGGGAAGTGCAATCTCACCAAGTGCCCAGGAAGAAGAAGAAACAGTTTTCATAAACAACTAACCAGCCTCTGCCAGGAGGTCAGAAGAGAGAAAAAATGAGAAAAAGGAGATCCTACAGCAGAATTCACTGAAGGCAGAATTCAACATAAGGAACAAAAGAGAAAATGGAAACCAAAGCAACCCAGGGTGTGCAAAACAACAACAGGACTCCGAATGATGTTAGGAGGCATCCTCTGAGGCCTCCATCATGTGAATAGTAACATGTCAGATGGATCTTCCAGAGCATAATGGATCATCAGAGCATAGACAGTGACATGTGACAGCTAAGGACCAAAGGCCATCAGGATCACAGGAGATGAACTGACATGTGGTGGCTGAAAGCCCATAACAACAGCCCATGTAGTTTCCAGTTGAGCTAAAATTGTTCATAAAGAAGTCTGCATGCCTGGGACAAATCAGTTTTATGAATTGGTGACTATATTCATTCAAATGTGGCAGGGGTGTGGTTTGGATGAGCCACTAGCATGATACAAATTTTGGGAAATGTCACATGAGAAATCTGACTTTCCATGGTCTCTTGAACAAGCAAAAGATCCCAGTAAGAGTGATTCCTCATTCCTGAGTAGCAATAATCCAGTCACTCAGAATTGCCACTGACCTCCTTCAACTGGGCCTGCTCTCTCCAACACACCAAAGCCCTATAACATTTCATTTACATATTCTACCTGAGTTGTGTAGACAATTTGTAAGCCCTAATGTAAATAGTTAAATTCCTACAAGTCAGGGACTTCCCCAGAGGTCCAGCAGCTAAGACTCCATACTCCCAATCCAAGTGGCCCAGGTTTGAACCCTGGTCAGGGAATGAAATCCCACATGCCGCAACAAAGCTACCACAAGCCACAACTAAGACCCAGTGTAGCCAAATAAAAAACATTTTTTTACCAGTTAGAAATATAATAGAAAGAACCATGTAACTCAAGATCTTGGGCATTTTCAGGGTCTGACAGCAGCCCCCATAGAACATTGTTGTATGTACAGATACACATATATATACATATATGAAAAGCAGCAACAATGAGACTTTGCTCTATATTTACTTATTTAAGCATCTGTCTTCTTCAATTCAGTATGAATAATTTTGAAGGCAAGGCTCAGAGTATCTGGCCCATATAAGGTATCAGTTAAGTCTTTTGAAAGAAATCACAGTAAACTTATAACAAATAATCCCTTGAAAATGAACTGAAATAAAGAAAATATGAGTATGGCACTGAGGCAGCATCACTGACTTGGGACAGATCTCACCAGGAAACCCAAAGGCCATGTGGGGACTGATAATCCTGACTGTGCACACGTGCACCCTTACAAAGAAGGCAGAGAAGAAAAAAGAAAAACTGAACTGGAGACAAGAATTGAGAGAAGTGAGGAAGAAAGGTATATTAAAAAGTTTCAGCAGGGAAGGAATGGAGATGCAGATGTAGAGAATGGGCCTGTGGACACAGTGTAGGAAGGAAAGAGTGGGATGAACTGAGAAAGTAGCATTGACATAATACATTATCATGTGTAAAACAGATCTGATAGAGTGCCTGAAGAACTATGGACAGAGGTTTGTGACATTGTACAGGGGGTGGTGATCAAGACCATCCGCAAGAAAAAGAAATGCCAAAAGGCAAATGGTTGTCTGAAGAGACCTTACAAATAGCTGAGAAAAAAGAGAGAGAGAGAAGCTAAAAGCAAAGGAGAAAAGGAAAGATATACCTGAGTGCAGATTTCCAAAGAATAGCAAGGAGAGATAAGAAAGCCTTCCTCAGTAATCAGTGCAAGAAATATAGGAAAACAATAGAATGGGAAAGATGAAAAATCTCTTCAAGAAAATTAGAGATACCAAGGAAATATTTCATGCAAAGATGGGCACAATAAAAGACAGAAATGGTATGGACCTAGTAGACGCAGAAGATATTAAGAAGAGGTGGCAAGAATACACAGAACTATGAAAAAAAGATCTTAATGACCGAGATAACCATGATGGTGTTATCACTCACCTAGAGCCAGATACACCAGAATGCAAAGTCAAGAGGGCCTTAGGAAGCATCACTATGAACAAAGCTAGTGGAGGTGATGGAATTCCAGCTGAGCTATTTCAAGTACTGAAAGATGACACTGTTAAGGTGATGCACTCAATAGGCCAGCAAATTTGGAAAACTCGGCAGGGGTCACAGGACTGGAAAAGGTCAGTTTCCATTCCAATTCCAAAGAAAGGCAATGCCAAAGAATGCTCAAACTACCACACAATTGCACTCATCTCACACACTAGCAAAGTAATGCTCAAAATTCTCCAAGCCAGGCTTCAACAGTACGTGAACCATGAACTTCCAGATGTTCAAGCTGGATTTAGAAAAGGCAGAGGAACCAGAGATCAAATTGCCAACAACTGTTGGATTATAGAAAAAGCAAGAGAATTCCTGAAAAACATCCACTTCTGCTTTACTGGCTATGCTAAAGCTTTTGACTCTGTGGATCACAACTCTATGGAAAATTCTTGAAGTGATAGGAATACCAGACCACCTTACCGCCTCCTGAGAAATCCATACACAGGTCAAGAAGCAACAGTTAGAAGTGGACATGGAACAACACTGGTTCCAAATTCAGGAAGGAGTATGCCAAGGGTGTATACTGTCACTCTGCTTATTTAACTTATTTGTATAGTACATCATGTGAAATTCCAGGCTGGATAAATCACAAGCTGGAATCAAGATTCCCAGGAGAAATATCAATAATGTCAGATATGCAGATGACACCACCCTTATGGCAGAAAGTGAAGAAGAACTAAAGAGCCTCTTGATGAATGTGAAATAGGAGAGTGAAAAATCTGGCTTAAAACTCAACATTCAGAAAACTAAAATCATAGCATCAGTCCCATCACTTCATGGCAAATAGACGGAGAAAAAATGGAAATAGTGACTGACTATTTTCTTGGGCTCCAAAATCACTGAAGATAATGCCTGCAGCCATGAAATTAAAAGACGCTTGCTCCATAGATAAAAGCTATGACCAACTTAGACAGCATATTAAAAAGCAAAGACATTACTTTGCCAACAAAGGTCCATATATTCAAAGCTATGGTTTTTCCAGTAGTCATGTTTGGATGTGAGAGTCGGACCATAAAGAAAGCTGAGCATGAAGAACTGATGCTTTTGAACTGTGGTGATAGAGAAGACTCTTGAGAGTCCCTTGGACTGCAAGGAGATCCAAACAGGCAATCTTAAAGGAAATCAGTCCTGAATATTCATTGAAAGGACTGATGCTGAAGCTGAAGCTCCAATACTGTGGCCACCTGATGTGAAGAACGGATTCATTGGTAAAGACCTTGATGCTGGGAAAGATTGAAGGCAGGAGAAGGGGACAACAGAGGATGAGATGGTTGGATGGCATCAACGATTCCATGGACATGATTTTAAGCAAGCTCCAGGATATGGTAACAGACAGGGAGGCCTGGCATGCTGCAGTCTGTGGGGTCGCAAAGAGTTGGACACAACTGAGCAACTGAACTGAACTGACTGAGAAGTTGCTATGTAACACAGGGAGCCCAACATGGTGCTGTGTGATAACATAGAGAGGTGGGATAGCAGGAGGAGAGGGAGAGTCAAGAAGGAGGTGATATATGTATTCAATGCAGTACAGTTCAGTCACTCAGTCGTGTCCGACTCTTTGTGACCCCATGAATTGCAGTACGTCAGGCCTCCCTGTCCATCACCAACTCCCAGAGTTCACCCAAACTCATGTCCATCGAGTCAGTGATGCCATCCAGCCATCTCATCCTCTGTCATCCCCTTCTCCTCTTGCCCCCAATCCCTCCCAGCTTCAGGGTCTTTTCCAGTGAGTCAACCCTTCACATGAGGTGGCCAAAGTACTGGAGTTTCAGCTTTAGCATCAGTGCTTCCAAAGAACACCCAGGACTGATCTCCTTTAGAATGGACTGGTTGGGTCTCCTTGCAGTCCAAGGGACTCTCAAGAGTCTCCTCCAACACCACAGTTCAAAAGCATCAATTCTTCGACCCTCAGCTTTCTTCACAGTCCAACTCTCACATCCATACATGACCACTGGAAAAACCATAGCCTTGACTAGATGGACCTTTGTTGGCAAAGTAATGTCTCTGCTTTTCAATATGCTATCTAGATTGGTCATAACTTTCCTTCCAAGGAGTAAGCGTCTTTTAATTTCATGGCTGCAATCACCATCTGCAGTGATTTTGGAGCCCCCCAAAATAAAGTCTGACACTGTTTCCACTATTTCCCCATCTAATTTCCATGAAGTGATGGGACCAGATATCATGATCTTCGTTTTCTGAATGTTGAGTTTTAAGCCAACTTTTTCACTCTCCTCTTTCACTTTCATCAAGAGGCTCTTTAGTTCCTCTTCACTTTCTGCCATAAGGGTGGTGTCATCTGCATATCTGAGGTTATTGAGATTTCTCCCGGCAATCTTGATTTCGGCTTGTGCTTCTTCTAGCCCAGCGTTTCTCATGATGTACTCTGCATATAAGTTAAATAAGCAGGGTGACAATGTACAGCCTTGACGTACTCCTTTTCCTATTTGGAACGAATCTGTTGTTCCATGTCCAGTTCTAACTGTTGCTTCCTGAACTGCATATAGGTTTCTCAAGAGGCAGGTCAAGTTGTCTGGTATTCCCATCTCTTTCAGAATTTTCCACAGTTTGTTGTGATCCACACAGTCAAAGGCTTTGGCATAGTCAAGAAAGCAGAAATAGATGTTTTTCTGGAACTCTCTTCCTTTTTTGATGATCCAGCAGATGTTGGCAATTTGATCTCTGTTTCCTCTGCCTTTCCTAAATCCAGCTTGAACATCAGGAAGTTCATGGTTCACGTATTGCTGAAGCCTGGCTTGGAGAATTTTGAGCATTACTTTACTAGCGTGTGCGATGAGTGCAATTGTGTGGTAGTTTGAGCATTCTTTGGCATTGCCTTTCTTTGAGAATGGAATGAAAACTGATCTTTTCCAGTCCTGTGGCCACTGCTGAGTTTTCCAAATTTGCTGGCATATTGAGTGCAGCACTTTCACAGCATCATCTTCCAGGATTTGAAATAGCTCAACTGGAATTCCATCATCTCCACTAGCTTTTCGTAGTGATGCTTTCTAAGGCCCACTTAACTTCACATTCCAGGATGTCTGGCTCTAGGTGATATATGTATGCTGCTACTGCTAAGTCACTTCAGTCGTGTCTGACTCTGTGTGACCCTATAGACGGCAGCCCATCAGGCTCCCCCGTCCCTGGGATTCTCCAGGCAAGAACACTGGAGTGGGTTGCCATTTCCTTCTCCAATGCATGAAAGTGAAAAGTGAAAGTGAAGTCACTCAGTTGCGTCCGACTCTTAGCGACCCCATGGACTGCAGCCTCCAGGCTCCTCCATCCATGGGATTTTCCAGGCAAGAGTACTGGAGTGGGGTGCCATTGCCTTCTCCAGATATATATATAATTATGGCTTATTTGTGTTACTCTACTGCAGAAACCAACACAACATTATAAAGCAATTTTATTCCAATTAGAAAATAAATTTAAAAATACAGAAAAAAATTCACGAGTCTATTTGGCTCAGATGATCACTTGGGTGGTGTCCTAATTGGCCCCTCTGGAAGTTGCAGGTGAACAAACTATCTGAGCACCACTCTCCCTTCCTGGAACACCCTGGGATCTACAGAACTGTGCAGTAGCAACCAGAGGTTCCCAGGGAGACCAGCCAAGCTCGCTGCCACCTGTTGAAAGATACCCTTAACATGGCTCAGGGAACCACCACCATCAACCACCATTTATCTCCACAGTAGGAGCTCAGAAAAGATTGGATTGGGCTGAATGGAACTTAAAGGACCTGAATTGATGTTACTGAGAACAACTTAGGTTACATGACAGGAAAGCAACTTGGCCCTCCATGAGCTCTGTGCAAAGGGCCTGCCCCTGCTGAAGGCACAAGAATTATCAAAACCAATCAAGCACATAAATAAGTCTCTCAGGAATGATTAATCCTTGCTGTGAAGAGGCCAGGGGGTAAGTGAGGCGCCAACAATTCTCTAGTCAACTCTGAGAGTTACCCATACAGGGAGACAGGGGCTCTGGCATCAGCACAGCCAGGCAGAGTGAGAAATGTTGGCAAGGTGACTGCTGGGGGCAGGCATGTCTGGGCACAGAAGTGTTAGCTTAGCCTCCTAATATTTTTCTTGGACAACAATGAAAGTCTTGATGGAAGTATCTTTCTATTCCCTCTTTTGCTAACTCTACTCTCTACTCTCCTAATCTGCCAAGGGGAAAAAAAGCAAAGCTCTTTCCTAAACTTTTCCGGGAAAACTAAAGTAGGGTTCTCTCCATCTTCTGGGACCAACACTAGCCCATCCAATCAACATTTTTTTTATTGACAGCCTACCATATACTAAGTGCTAGATGGAAAGCAATGAATAAATAGAGATTTGGTAGTATATTTTCTATCCGGAGAGAAAGGCAGTGAACCAGTAAACACATGCATCATAACTAACCACGATAAAAGTTTCAAAGAAAATGAGCATAGAGCCCTGATAGGAAAATTACCAACGCTGTGTGGTGGCTTTGAAGAGAAAGCCTTTCAGAAGAAACTGAGACCTGAAGGAAAAGAAGGATCCAACCAAGAGAAAAGTAGCTAGCAAAGACTGTTTCAGGTAGAGGAAACAGCATGAGAAACCCTCAGGTCTCTGAGAGGCCAACAGGAGGTTATTGGGATTCTGGATCAGAAGTGTGGCCCGGAGAGGCACACAGACTGGTCTGAAAGAAATATATAGAAAGATAATGCATGTGCGGCCTTTTTGTAGCTCCCATGTGTTAGGGTCCACATGGGCTTCTCTGACTCTCACAACACAGGAAACCCCTCCAGTGAACAGCACAGAGCAAACCAGGATCCATGACCAGCTCGGGTTATGCTCACATGGAAAGGCTCTGCTAGACTCATGAAGCGTCCTTCTTCCATGAGCCAAAGATTAAACAAGTCAGAACCAGCCCTGCTGGAAGCAGCTGAGAGGAGGGTTTTCTCTGTTCTTCACCATCCACATGCCAGACAGCCACAGGTTCAGAAATGGGCATCAGAAGTGTGCTTGCAGTGCTTTAGAACAGGTGCTCATGGCCAGGGTAGGAGCAGGCTTAGCCACTGGCAGAGGTATGCCTCCTCACAGCTGGCCTAGGCCAAAGGTTCAGGACGGAAATGATTTAATAACCAGATCACAGTTCACAGAAGAAAAATCTATGATTCCTAATCAAAACAGACATCCAGACAGGGAGGATGCTCTTTTCACAATGAACAAGACTCATCCTTTTGGTCTGGCAGCCTTCAGAGGCATTGTTCTTGCCATTTCCTTTATAGTCCAAGGTTGCTAAAGGTAGAGATTAATTTTCATTGCAGTGGTTACCTGCTAAGTGGATGCCTTCAGGCACTGGATGTATGTTTCATTTTATTCTGTTAGAAGTAAATAAATTTCCTTTTATTTACTTCTAACAGAATAAAATGATGCACGAAACTGGATGCTTGGGGCTGGTGCACTGGGACGACCCAGAGGGATGGAATGGGGAGGGAGGAGGGAGGAGGGTTCAGGATGGGGAACACATGTATACCTGTGGTGGATTCATTTTGATATTTGGCAAAACTAATACAGTTATGTAAAGTTTAAAAATAAAATAAAATTAAATAAATTAAAAAAAAAAGAAGTAAATAAATTTCCTGAAGGACAATATAATCTTGCCATAATACCTATGTGATAACTTCAGGCCAACAAGATGGGACCTATTTCAAACAAGTACCTAGGAAGACCTTTCTGAAGAGGTAGAGCAGGGCAGGGGCACTTTGACAAACCCTAAATTGTGAGCTTGTTTTTTTGGCAATTACTGAAAAAGCATTGAATTTCTCTGGCAAAATGTGGACACAAATCCAGCGTTATTCATAGATTGAGCCTGAGCCCAAGCATTAAACTTTGGCCCTGAGCTTTCAATTCTTCCTGTTCAGTTTTTGATGCAGAAGATAAGGTTCCTACCTTGAGCCAGGCTACACACTTACATCCACTCCATGTCATCACAAAGATGAGTTAAATCCAGCCAGGATTAAATGGAAGCCCTTGATAAATAGGTCAGAACTGACTTGTTCAAGGTTATATCTCCAACTGGCTTGAAGCTACATATTTCTTTCTGTCATTATTTTTAGGAGTTATATCTGCATGTTGTTGTTCAGTCGGTTAAGTAATGTATGAATCCTTGTGACCCCATGAACTGCAGCACACCAGGCTTCTCTGTTCTTCATTATCTCTCCGAGTTTGCTCAAATCCACGTTCATTGAGTCAGTGTGGCCATCCAACCATCTCATCCTCTGCCACCAGTTTCCCAGTGTCATAGTCTTTTCCACTGAGTCAGCTCTTTGCATCAGGTGGCCAAAGTATTGGAGTTTCAGCTTCAGCACCAGTCCTTCCAATGAATACCCAGGGCTGATTTATTTTAGGATTGACTGCTTTGATCTCCTTGCAGTACAAGGGACTCTCAAGAGTCTTCTCTAGCATTACATTTAGAAAGCATCACGTTTTCAATAAAAAAAACCTATTTTGACCATATTTTTATATCTCAGTCAGGGGTTCCCCCAACTTTCCTCACAGGTATGTGTCCATCTGTCTGCCTGTATTTAAGCTAAAGAAAACCTTACCACCCAGGTTTAGCAGTAATGCTTTTGAGAAGCATGCATCTTTCATTCTTAAGAAGCCTCCAAACTTAGGCAGAAAGTTACCAAATGTTTGGCTTGGTCCCCCCTAAGGTGGTGAAACATGATTTTTCACAAACTTACAGAGCAGCACAAGACTGTCTACAAAGCAATAACATAACACCAAACACGTTAGCATATGCAACTTTTCAAGTCCCAGCATCACCTCTCTGCGGTTCTAGACGGGAGCGTAATGAAGCAGCAGGATGGCTCCTGCAGTAGACAAGAGGGCCATGAATGTTTAATGTCCCCCTTCCTCAGCAGGCAGCAATGCAGAAGTCAGATGGAGAAGGAGAAGCTTGGACCTCCCTCGTATACCTGTGACTGATTCATGTTGATGCATGGAGGAAACCAACACAATATTTTAAATTATCCTCCAATTAAAGATTAATTAATAATAATTAAAAGAGAAGGCTAGGCTTGACCCCATGCATTGTGGCCATAGCTACATTCACTGAACTCACTAAAAAAGAAAAAAAAGTGGCTCAGTAAAAACATTTACATTGATGACCAACTCACTCTGTCATGTTTTGAGACATTGCAAGTTATCCTCATTTACCCAACCATGCTTAACCTTGGAGACTGAGAAAGAGGGGATGGGGAAGGGAGTAACAGGCAGCTAAAGGATTTGACTGACTTTTTTGTTTGAGGTGTTTCATGACAAGAACTGTCAAGACAAGAGCAAGTCTGTTATTAATCTCCGTTCCCTCAAGGAACATTTCTTTATGGAGTCCCATGCAGTCATTCATTTGATCAGCAAACATTCATTACACACCAGGTGCTGAGCACGAATAGGAAGAGATACCCTAAGTCAAAACTAGGGACATCAGCCCTGGTGATTTCCATGCAAGAGTCCAGACCCTTCAGAGATCTTTTACCTCTGATCTTTTTCCATGTCGGTCAAACTAAACCAACACAAAAGTTGCAACATCTGCCCTCAGGGAGGAACTGTACCATTGCCCCCAACTGTGCAAGTATAGTGAAAGATACGCACAAGTAGCAGATGGCATTTCATCACTACATGCAAAGAGTCCTGGAGTCTTCAGCTTGCCTCTTTCCAGTTCCTTGAAAGAGGGATGCTGCCTGGTCTACCACTTTCCCTCAGAGTTGCATCTCCAGCCCCCTCTCTCTAAGCAGGCTCTTAACACTCACTTTGGCAGAGACATTCCCTGTTTTCAAGCCCTTCCCCAATTAGCTACATTTCCAATTGCTTTTCCCCCTTTCTGAAGAAATTAAGTATGCAGTGATTGTGACATGTTCTAAAGAGGTTTTCTTTACCAAGAAAGTGCTACAAACTGGGTCCCCACAAGGAAATCAGAGTGAGTCACTCAGGACTCTTTGCTTCTGCTTTTCAGGCTGTTAAATGCAAGCCGTGAGGCACCCCATACAAAGCCATTTGCCTCAGCTGAGGCCTAAGAGCGTCACTCCCTACACAGCAGATCATGAAGAAATAGCCAAACAGGGTCAGCCTGAATCCCATGTTTCTTGTTGTTATAATCTGAGAAAATGAGCACTGACAGGATGAAGAGTAATGTCTATTGTATTTCATTTGAGTGTAGTTGGAAAGTAAACAATTGTTAGAGAAATTATTCCAACTCCTCTGCTTCAGCAAACATACAAGAGAGAGAAAAAAGAAACAAAGATAAACATTCACAGCTCTTGTCATCTTTAACACAACACAAAAACCCGTGACATGAATATCTACCCAATGGCACATGGCTGGATTGAAAGCTTGGAAATTGAGTGAGAAACAAACTAGAGGTGTTATCAGTCTAGGAGGGACTGCAGGGCAGAGGAGCAAGATGAATCTTCTGTTCTGCTTAGCTCGGGAGCGATCATGTTTCAAACAAAGTCGTTAATGATAAAGCAAAGCACGGTGATAGCAAAGAAGCTAGGCTCCAGCCGAGAATGAGGTTTGAGGCTTCACTGATGCTGACTCTGCCCAGACACTACTTCCTCTCTCTTCTCTAAGGTCCAGCAAAAGTCGCCCTCCTCCTTGAAGTCTTCATGGGTTTCATCTGCCTGTATACATATCTTGTCTTACGAATTCATGGAGCAGCTACTCTTTAATTTTTAAATTATAGTATAATTGCTTTACAATGTTAGTTTCTGCTCTACAACAATGTGAATCAGCTATATGTATGCATATATCCCCTCCCTGTTGAGACTCCCCCCTACCCCACCATCCCTAGGCCATCACAGAGCACAGAACTGAGCTCCCTGTGCTATACAGCAGCTTTCTACTAGCTATCTATTTTACACATGGAAATGTATACATGTCAGTGCTACTCTCCTAGTTCATCTCACCCTCCTGGAGCAGCTACTTTCATGCTTTACAATATGGAGATTTTTCAGATTTTCCTTGACTTTGTTCTCTAGTTGATCCATGTGTTTTCACCTCTAATCTTGTGACTGAATTCTGATTCTCTTGGAATAAGAGCTTAGTTTTATTTTTTTTATTTTTCTTTTGGCTCTCCTACACAGCCTGGTTTGGAACTGAACATATCAAAAGCCTCTAACGTGTATCTCTCTAGATGATTCTGACAAGTTTTCCTAAGAGTCACTACCCATGGAAGAACCAGGAGAATTGACAGCTTATTTACATTAACTTAGGGGGGAACTTGGTTGGGCATGTCCACTTGGACTGTGGGCCACCTGTTCGTCATTTACTTTCAAGTTGAGTCTTGAATAACATAGCGGACCTGGAATTCCTTGGTGTTTCTTCTGTTAGTCACCCATAACCAAGGCCCATATTCTGAGCAGGTGAACAACACGGTCAAAGAACACCTAATAGTGACAAGCTAATAGCTGCAAACATCCAGACATGACTGCTTTGTTCATTGTTTAATCAAAGCTGGAGCCCACTTTGCTACTTTCAGGTATGAACATTGGCCCTCAGGTGGAGGGATGCGGAGGATGGCAAATTTGATCAGCCACATCCAAATAGAATTTCACCCTCTGGATCCACACTAGGGCTGCTGAGTAGCCTGTGGATAATATTGCTTTTCTCACACATATTTGCCTCAGCTGAAAAGGTTTGATCCTTTAGTTTAAAAAAAGACAAGAAAAGTTATATATGTAAAAAGTTTATGGCAGGTGTTCTAATCAGTGAGGTTTGACATATACAGAATGAGCAACTGTCCTAATTCACTGGGACTGATGTGGTTTCCTGAGACATGGGAATTTCCAGGCTAAAACCAGAAAAGTTATTGACAGACTGGGACCAGTCATGTCCTAGATTCCAAGAGTCAGCCTTCAGACCTTCAGCAGACCATGTTGTTGTTCAGTCGGTAAGTCATATCCGACTTTTTGCCACTCCATGAACTGCAGCATGCCAGGCTTCTCTGTCCTTCACTATCTCCCAGAGTTTGCTACAACTCATGCCCATTGAATCAGTGATACCATCCAACCATCTCATCTTCTTTCACCCCCTTGTCTTCTTGCCCTCAATCTTTCCCAGCATCGGGGTCTTTTCAAATGAGCCAGCTCTTCGCATGAGGTGGCCAAAGTATTGGAGTTTCAGCTTCAACATCAGTCCTTCCAATGAACACCCAGGACCGATCTCCTTTAGGATGAACTGGATGGATCTCCTTGCAGTCCAAGGGACTCTCAAGAATCTTCTCCAACACCACAGTTCAAAAGTATCAATTCTTCAGTGCTCAGCTTCCTTTATAGTCCAACTATCACATCCATACATGACTACTGGAAAAACCACTGGTTATGGGTTTTGGTCTGTCTAGTCATAGCTTTGACTACATGGACTTTTTATGGCAAAGTAATGTCTCTGATTTTTAATATGCTGTCTAGGTTGGTCATAACTTTTCTTCCAAGGAGTGTCTTTTAATTTTGTGGCTGCAGTGATTTTGAACCCAGGAAAATAAAGCCTCTCACTGTTTTCATTGTTTCCCTATCTGTTTGCATGAAGTGATGGGACGAGATGCCATGATCTTAGTTTTCTGAATGTTAAGTTTTAAGCCAGATTTTTCACTCTCCTCTTTCACTTTCATCAAGAGACTCTAGTTCTTCTTTACTTTCTTCCATAAGGGTGGTTATGGCATATCTGAGTTATCGATATTTCTCCTGGGAATCTTGATTCCAGCTTGTACTTCATCCAGCCCAGCATTCCACATGATGTACTATGCTGCTGCTGCTAAGTCGCTTCTGTTGTGTCTGACTTTGTGCGACCCCATAGACAGCAGCCCACCAGGCTTCTCCACCCATGGGATTCTCTAGGCAAGAGTACTGGACTGGGTTGCCATTGCCTTCTCCGTAATGTACTATGCATAGAAGTTAAATAAGCAGGGTGACAATATACAGTCTTGACATACTCCTTTCCTGATTTGGAAACAGTGTTGTTCCACGTCCAGTTCTAACTGTTGCTTCTTGACCTGCATACAGATTTTTCAGGAGGCGGGTATGATGGTCTGAGAGATTCCCATCTCTTTCAGAATTTTCCACAGTTTGTTGTGATCCACACAAAGGCTTTGGCGTAGTCAATAAAGCAAAGTAGATGTTTTTCTGGAATTCTCTTGCTTTTTCTATATTCCAAAAAACTGATGGCAATTTGATCTCTGGTTCCTCTGCCTTTTCTAAATGCAACTTGAACATCTGGAAGTTCATGGTTCATGTACTGTTGAAGCCTGGCTTGGAGAATTTTGAGCATTACTTGGCTAGTGTGTGAGATGAATGTAACTGTGCGGTAGTTTGAGCATTCTTTCATTGCCTTTCTTTGGGATTGAAATGAAAACTGACCTTTTCCAGTCCTGTGACCACTGCTGAGTTTTCCAAATTTGCTGTCATATTAAGTGCAGAACTTTCATAACATCATCTTTTAGGATTTGAAATAGCTCAACTGGAATTCCATCACCTCCACTAGCTTTGTTCATAGTGATGCTTCCTGAAGCCCACTTGACTTCGCATTCCAGAATGTCTGGCTCTAGGTGAGTGGTCACAACATTTTGGTTACCTGGATCATGAAGATTTGTTTTTGTATAGTTCTTTGTGCTGTTGCCGCCTCTTCTTAATATCTTCTGCTTCTGTTAGGCCCATACCATTTCTGTCCTTTATCGAGCCCATCTTTGCATGAAGTGTTCCCTTGGTATCTCCAATTCTTTTGAAGAGATCTTTAGTCTTTCCCATTCTATTGTTTTCCTCTATTTCTTTGCATTGATCACTGAGGAAGGCTTTCTTATGTCTCCTTGCTATTCTTTGGAACTCTGTATTCAGATGGGTATATCTTTCCTTTTCTCCTTTGCCTTTCATTTTCTTCTTTTCTCAGCTATTTGTAAGGCCTCCTCAGACAACCGTTTTGCCCTTTTGCACATCTTTTTCTTGAGGATGTTCTTGATCACTGCCTCCTGTACAATGTCACAAACTTCTGTCAATGGTTCTTCAGGCACTCTGTCTATCAGATCTAATCCCGTGAATCTATTTGTCACTTCTACTGTATAATCATAAGGGATTTGATTTACATCATCCCTGAATGTTCCAGTGGTTTTCCCTACTTCTTCAATTTAAGTCTGAATTTTGCAATAAGGGGCTCATGATCTGAGCCACAGTCAGCTCCCAGTCTTGTTTTTGCTGACTGTATAGAGCTTCTCCATCTTTGGCTGCAAATAATATAATCAATCTGATTTCAGTATCGACCATCTGGTGATGTCCATGCTTAGAATCTTGTCTTGTGTTGTTGGAAGAGGGTGTTTGAAGTGACCAGTGCATTCTCTTGGCAAAACTCTGTTAGCCTTTGACCTGATTTATTTTGTACTCCAAGGCCAAATCTGCCTGTTATTCCAGGTATCTCTTGACTTCCTACTTTTGCATTCCAGTCCCCTATAATGAAAAGGACATCTTTTGGGGGTGTTAATTATAGAAGGTCTTGTAGGTATTCATAGAACCATTCAACTTTAGCTTCTTCAGCATTTTGGTCAGGGCATAGACTTGGATCACCGTGATATTGAATGGTTTGCCTTGGAAAGGAACAGAGATCATTCTGTCGTTTTTGAGATTGCATCCAAGTTCTGCATTTCAGACTCTTTTGTTGATTATGATGGCTACTCCTTTTCTTCTAAGGGATTCTTGCCTATAGTAGTATATATAATGGTCATCTGAGTTGAATTCACCCATTCCAGTCCATTTTAGTTCACTGATTCCTAAAATGTTGATGTTCACTCTTGCCATCTCCTGTTTGACCACTTCCAATTTACCTTGATTCATGGACCTAAAATTCCAGGTTCCTATACAATATTGATCTTGGCTCTGACCAATAGAATTGTCTCCTCTTGCCTACCATTTCTCCCGCATTCCACTCTAAACCCCTCCAGCATTCCACTGTCATAGCTCTGGTCAGATCACGTGTTTGCTAAACATTCACAATAGTCACTTCTCCACTGTACTATGTCCAAGTCCTACACAGCCTTCATACCCCAAATGGTGCCTTCCCCATGAAGCATTGTCTTTTTCTATATAAAACAATCCCTTCTTTCTAAATGCCTTGGGTCCTTGACTCTTCCCTACTTTACTTAATGTTATTATTTATGTGTATTATCTTCCTTTATAAACCAAAGTCCTTGAGAGTAAGAATGGTATATCATCCACCTTTTTACCCCCACTGAAAATAATTAAAAAATCAATGAATAAAATTCAAGTAAGGTTTAACCTGAGGCATACTCCCTTGCATGGATGCTGTTGCTTAACTTTTGAAAGTTTTTTCTATATCCCTATGTCTTCCAACCATTCCTCCCCATCTTGGTCAACCATTGTCAAAGCCTGAGAGTTGGGGGCAGCCACTCCCTTGTCTTGATGCAAATCTTGTTGCTGTAGGACTCCCAGACGCCATAGCAGGCCAGCAGGGCTCAGCTAAAGGGACTCTGTCCCACAGAACTGTGAAATAGAGATTTCTTTGAGGTAGAGTCTGAATTTTTTCCCTGTCCTCTGTCTTCACCTTCATAATTAGCACACTTTCTTAACACAGGCACAAAACTATACTTCACTTTGTCCTCTCCTCCACATCCCCCAGGACACTATGGCTCTGAGTTTGTCCAGCTTTCTGACCCAAGAAATAAAGAAATGTATTAAACTGTCTCAGCATTTATTTTAATATATGGAAACAAAAGGGCTGACTTAAAGCAGAGATGTCTGGAGGAGGCATTTCTCCTTATCCCTGTCATCTCATCCATCATGGAGCAAACATTCAAGAGTTTACAGAAGGAGACAATCTGAACTTGTCTTAAGAAGTTCTTTTCTCAGCTCCTCTTTGTTTCCCCCCTCCACAATTGTAGCATTTCCTGGTTTGAATGTTGTGCTGTGCTAGGCACTCAGTTGTGTCTGACTCTTTGCAACCCTATGGACTATAGTGCATGAGGCTCCTCTGTGCATGGAATTTCCCACATAAGAATATTGGAGTGGGATGCCATTTCCTCCTCCAGGGGATCTTCCTGATCAAGGGATTGAACCCGTGTCTCCTGCATCTCTTTCACTGCAAGTAGATTCTTCACTTCTGTACCAATACCAGGCCTCAAAACCCAGTCATTATGGGAATGGTGAACACAGTCAGAAGAAAGGCCTCTGGTGCGGAAGCACAGGGACCCTTTGGAACAAAGGAGCAAGTCGGTGCAGCTCAAGCCACAGCTGCAGGACAAGCTGAGTCCCACTCTGTAGCCTTGTCTGTGTCTCCTCTCAGCAACCGTCCACTTCATGCAATAAGTGTTCATCAAGCGCTTAGCATGTAGCTGCTCTATGGTTACTAGGAGCGATACACAGTGTCATTCCAGATAGTCGAGAATGAACATAACATAGGCATGACATGAATGATCGCCAGCATCCTGGAGCAGGATTTGAAGGGCTTCCCTGTGCCAGGATTCACTTCTTTTGTTGCCAGACTATAGGGAGGTCCAGGGTTTTCAAATGAATGAACAGAGCAGCTGGATGGCAGAAGGAATACCCAGGATCTTCAGGGGTCAGATACTTGCCTGCTGGTATGGAAGGAACTGCTTTAATGCCAGTATGCAGATAGCAGTTTAGTAACTGACAGGGCCATATCGGGGCTAGCCCACTGGATAGGAGCCTTTGATACAATAATGTGCAATAGAGAAATGGCTCTTTCACCGATGGATCCCACAGTTCAATGTAGGAGATACAGAGTGCCATGCTCTGAATGTATCCTGTGAAAGATGCACTCATCTATTGAAATACTAACCCCCAAAGGTGACAGTACTGGTATTAGTAGGTGGGACTTTGGGGAGGTGATTAGGGGAGGGCTTTTCTGGATAGAGTTAGCGCTCATCTAAAAGAGAAGCCACTGAGTTCTCTAGTCCTTTCCACCATGTGAGAACAGTGTGAGAAGTGTTCAACTACAGAGGATCTTTTCTCATCTTTTTTACAACCTGATTGTCCTAGCACCCTGACCTGGGACTTCTAGGCTTCACAACTGTGAGTAATACATGTTTGTTAACAGACAGCAATCAGATAATCATAAAAACAAATGTAAGATCCCAGTTGGGTTTGAGACTACCATATACAACAGTATCTGTAAATACTGTTACAAAGATGGGAATCTAAGGCAAGAACAATGCTGGAATGCTACAACACTGGGATTGTAGCAGTTCTACAATACTGGAATCTGACCATTTCAGATGGATACAGGAGGCTCCCCAAGGAAGCAAGTTTTTGGTTAAGATCTGAAGGAAGAGCAGGAGTTAGCAAGTCAATGAGGGGATAGAAGAGCATTCAAAACAGAGGGAACAACATGTTCAAAGGTCCTGGGGCACAGATCACTGAGAGAGGAGAAGAGAAAGTTAAGAGGAAGGAAGAAAGTATATAGGGACCAGTGGTGGGCCTTGAGTTCTATCTATCCCAAGAACAATGACCTATCACTAAATGCTTTAGAGCACTGGGGCAGGGACTTCTCTGGTGATCCAATGACTAACACTCCACACTTCCAATTCAGGGGGTCAAGATTCAATCCTTGGCCAGGGAACCAGATCCCACATGATGCAACTAAAAGCCCACATGCTGCAAATAAGACCCAATGCAGTCAAATAAATAAATAAGTATTTTTAAAAAGCAGTTGAGTGGCATTATCAGATTAACATTTTGAAAAGACTGTCTTCCTAGTCGCCTTGGAAATGGCTGTGCCTGGAGTAGGAGGCTGAGGGTAGACACTTCACTGGCCAACACCAGGGACCTCCTAAGAGCCTATCAATATATATGCAGTGTGTTCCTCAGGGCTCTGATCTCATCCTGGGAGGGAAGAGCTCCCTCCATAAGACAAGGCTCTGACAGCTTCCTCCTATCAGTGAAAATAGAGTGAGTGTGCAGTAGGGACAAAAACATATAGTGGTTTAAAGAATGATATGCTCTCAACCTCTTCCTTAATTGTTATAAACTATCATTTATTTAGCACACACCCCAAGGGCCAAGCCCCTGACTAATCATTGCTGCCCATTGCCTTCAAAGAAAGGCAATGCCAAAGAATGTTTAAACTGCTGCACAATTGCACTCATCTCACATGCTAGTAAAGTAATGCTCAAATTCTCCAAGCCAGGCTTCAGCAATATGTGAACCATGAACTTCCAGATGTTCAAGATGGTTTTAGAAAAGGCAGAGGAACTGGAGATCAAATGCCAACATCTGCTGGATCATCGAAAAAGCAAGAGAGTTCCAGAAAAACATCTATTTCTGCTTTATTGACTATGCCAAAGCCTTTGAATGTGTGGATCACAACAAACTGTGAAAAATTCTGAAAGAGATGGGAATACCAGACCACCTGACCTGCCTCTTGAGAAACCTATATGCAGGTCAGGAAGCAACAGTTAGAACTGGATATGGATTAACAGACTGGTTCCAAATACGAAAAGGAGTACATCAAGGCTGTATATTGTCACCCTGCTTATTTAACTTTTATGCAGAGTACATCATGAGAAACGCTGGGCTGGAAGAAGCACAAGCTGGAATCCAGATTTCCAGGAGAAATCTCAATAACCTCAGATATGCAGATGACACCACCCTTATGGCAGAAAGTGAAGAGGAACTAAAAAGCCTCTTGATGAAAGTGAAAGAGGAGAGTGAAAAAGCTGGCTTGAAGCTCAACATTCAGAAAACAAAGATAATGGCATCTGGTCCCATCACTTCATGGGAAATAGATGGGGAAACAGTGGAAACAGTCTCAGACTTTATTTTGGGGGGCTCCAAAATCACTGCAGATGGTGATTGCAGCCAGGAAATTAAAAGACGCTTACTCCTTGGAAGGAAAGTTATGACCAACCTAGATAGCACATTCAAAAGCAGAGACATTACTTTGCCAACAAAGGTTCATCTAGTCAAGGCTATGGTTTTTCCTGTGGTCATGTATGGATGTGCAAGTTGGACTGTGAAGAAGGCTGAGTGCCGAAGAATTGATGCTTTTGAGCTGTGGTATTGGAGAAGACTCTTGAAAGTTCTCTTGGACTGCAAGGAGATCCAGCCAGTCCATTCTGAAGGAGATCAGCCCTGGGATTTCTTTGGAAGCACTGATGCTAAAGCTGAAACTCCAGTACTTTGGGCACCTCATGCGAAGAGTTGACTCATTGGAAAAGACTCTGATGCTGGGAGGGATTGGGGGCAGGAGGAGAAGGGGATGACAGAGGATGAGATGGCTGGATGGCATCACTGACTCGATGGACATGAATCTGAGTGAACTCCAGGAGTTGGTGATGGACAGGGAGGCCTGGCGTGCTGCAATTCATGGGGTCGCAAAGAGTCAGACACAAATGAGCGACTGAACTGCCATGTTCACTGGCCTTCTTAATGTTCAGGCTGATCCACCAACATAGGCATTATCAACTCCATTTTACAAGGTGGGCATTCATACTCAGGGAGTTAACTTGCCAAGGAGTCAACAGTCATGTCTTTCTGATTCTTGCTCTTTTGTTTTTAACCCAATACTGGTTATTAAATGTGAATATGTGGTTGGTTGCATGATGTGTGCCACGCTTCAAAAGATACTGTCTTACCCAGAAAAAAGTGCAGTCTGATGGAGAGGGGATCACAAGCACATATATACATTTAGGCAACTAAATATAACACAATTAAAATCATACAGAATTTGTTCTTCATGAAAGAGTGGTGGCTGTCTATATTTAGTCATATTGCATTTGGCTCAGCATCTCTATGAGGAAGGAATGAACCAAGTTGAAAGCCAACTTTACTGAGTGACAGTTGTGTGCCAGGTATTGAGCTAAGTGCTTTCAGCATATTAACTCAATGAAATCCTCATAGCAAGCTCACCAGGAAGGCAATACTATTGTCTGTATTTTGCAGATGGGGAAAGTGGGGCTCATATCAGTCAAAAAAAAAAAAGAATCCCCAGGATCACAAGTAAATCACCAGACGATAAATAACTTGTGAAGGGAGAGTAAACTAATACTGCTGATGGCTGACTTTCAATCTACAGGAAACTGGAGATAGATTCTAAAATGGAAAACCAAACTCTGTGCTGATGTAAGACACAGAGCATTAAAACTGACCCTAAACACCCCAACCACAGGAGTCTGACTGCAAAACAGGTTAGCTTCCCAGAGCCAGGCTCTATGGGCAAACTGTTCCTACTTCTTGGAGTTGTTTTGACATTAAAATGTGAAAGTTCTTAAAATAAGGAAGAGGGTAGAGACTCCAAGGAATGTTAAAATAATTTGTGGCAAAACAGAGAAAGTTAAACATTCATTAAGGGGTTTTCATTTCAAATGATCGTTTTACCATATCAATGTCTAAATTGGGGAGCAGAGAGAAGAGGAAGAAACTCTTACTTAATCCCTTTCCTGAATTGGCCACAGAGAACGCTCAGAGACCCATGGAGGTTTCAAGCCCCTCCTGTAGAAGCTGGGGTCCACAGATGCAGAGACCCTACACACGTCTCCCTGGCTGCCTGTTCACCTAACCAGAGCCAAGCCAGCTTTGCCAACTGTCAGCACACCAACCCTGGCTGCCTCCAGCACGCACTTAGGGATCCTATGCATATATCTTTTCCCAGAGGCAGAGCTTTGCCCTGGATTATATCTTCATTATTTCGCCCCTAAGTGCAAAGAACAAATGTTGGGCTCCCAAATCCTAGGAAATATCTGAAACCCAACCCAGCAGATATCCATAAATTAAGTAATGTCCAGCCTCAAATATAAGCTGTCATTTCCAAAAGCCTGGAGGGTGTGTATGTCCAGGGAACAGTCTAGAATGAACACCCTCTACTCTGGTGTTCAGATCTATGTTGCTCATCGGAGTTCTTTCAGCTCCTTTGCACTAGAGGTACTGGTAGCCTCACAGCTGAAAGTCACCCTCTTATTCACTGCCTTCAGAGCCGACTTTCTGCTGGTTCCCTGGGTGAACGCTCAACATTCTCAATATGCTCAAAGGCTTGCCTACCTTGGAATTAATTTATTCATTCATATATCTCACCATGAATTTATCAGCTATTCTTTGAATGCTTATGTGCCAGGCATGGAGCTAGACACACTGATAGTACATCAACGAGCAAGCAATCACTAGAATTTTAGCCTTCAGATTTATTCAACTTTTCATCATGATTGCATCTTGACATGCTGCCCAGTAGAAGACTGATTAGAATACATCATTACATCAGCACCGATTGCTGTATCAGTGCCCTGGAAGTTTGTTTGGGGCAGAATGCTTGCAGAAAAGCAAGCCTGGGAAGACTCAGGGACTCCTGGGGGTACTGTCACCTGGAAGGTGGTGTCAACAGACCCAAGATGAGAAAACAGAAACCCAGAAAATAAAATACAAATGCCCCCACCAAACTCTGCTGTAATGGATAGGCCACATCCTCACTCACTCAAAAGCACCAGCTGTGGAATGATACGGTATCATGCTGGGTACCAGAGGCTACAAAACACCCAAAGGTTAGTTTCCCACACTCAGGCCACTCACCACAAAGGGAGCCACAGATGCACGAAAATTTGAATTACAGAACAAGTGATTCATTAAAGTCATCTCTCACTTGACTCACTGCAATAATTTTCTCATTTCCCCTCTTGTCTCAGATCCCCCTTGCTGCCCACTCTGGCCTCCCTCAACTCTAATTCATTCTCAACATCCTGGCTAGGATTATTTATAAAACACCTCCCTGGAAAACTGCCTGCAAAGGTAGTTCTCAAACTACCATTCAAGAGGCCTGGAGGTCAATCTGAGCCTCCGTATTTACCAAATCCGGATTTTTATAGGTAGGGCCTTGGACACTGCACATTAAACATATATTAGAATAATTCTCATTCACACCTACTCATTAGTAATCCTAATTTCCAGTTTGAAAGCTAGCCCATGGAGAGAAAAGTTGATTGACGGGGCTGGATGCCCTTCATAAAGGATCCTAGCCTACCTTTCCAATCTCATTTGAGGCCATTATAATACCCCATGCTTTATGTCTTAGTAACATAAATATATTCCCTGAACAAGCTAGAAATCTTCCTTCTCCTGTGCCATTTTCATGCAAATCCTTCTGCCTGGAATTCCCAACCCTCCTCTCCCAGTCAAATCCCTACTAGTCTGTGCACCTAGGTGCACATGTGCACACACACACACACACATACACACACACTCCACTTGGAAAACTCTTATTCACCTATTAAAAACCAGAACAGGAACTTCTGGTGGTCCAGTGGCTAAGACTCTGTGCTCTCAATGCAGGGGGCCTGGATTCGATTCGCTTTGGGAACAAGACCCCACATGCTGCAACTAAGAATTCCAAGATGTCACAACTAAAGATCCTGCATGCTGTGGTGAAGAGCGAGGATCCCACATGCTGCAACTAAGACCCAGCAGAGACAAATAAATAAGCAAACATTTAAAAGCCAGAACAAATATCACTATCCTGTTATCTTACAGACCCCTTCAGCTTCCTGTAAAATGCACTGTTGTCTTACTGTATTTCCACAGTACCATACGCTTTCTATTTTCCTTCACTAATCCCATGTATTGTACTCTTGAATTTGTGTCAAGCGGCTGCTCTCCCTGTTCATATACACCCACATGCATTTACTTCTTGAGGTTTTGGGGGGTATGGACGGTTCTTTATCCATCTCTAAATTCCAAGTGCCTAACACTTCACTGCTCAACAAATATTATATTGAACTGAGGCTATTCAAATTTTACAGATGAAACATGTAACATCTTTCCTTACACATGGCTAACTTTTAAAAAAACATTTACTTCTTCCTCTCCCCTCTAAGGAAGTCATATGGAACTAAATCTTCCAATCCATGAGCAAAGAATTTATTTAACTCCACCTACTTAAGTCTTCCTTAATTTCTCTCAGTAAGTTTTTAAAAACTCTGGTTAGAGGTTTTGTATCTCTTTTCTTACATCTACTTTTAGGTGTTCAATGTTTTTATATTTTTAAACTGTTTTTTATATTTTAAGACATACAGAAATTCAACTAATTTTTGTATATTGCCCTTGTATTCAGTCACTGAATTTTAATATTAGTTTTAATAGTTTTTCTGTAGATTTATTAAATCCTCTATATACAAAAATAATACCAGTTTATTTCTTTTCCAATTCTTATACTTTTATTTTTCTTGACTCATTGCACTGGTGACTTCTAGTACAATGTTGAACCAAAATGGTGATAATTGATGTCATTATTTTATTCCCCATGCTATGCTGACTACGTCTTAATATTTCATAATTATATAATAATATTTCCCATCACTATGTAAAAGCTGAGTCTTTTTCAACTTATGTTAGCCATGAATGGGTGTTGAATTTTATCTAATTTTATCTGTATCCACTGATGCGATTATATAGCTTTTTCTCCTTTGTAATGTTTATGTGGTAAATGTGTTAAAGTATTAAGCCAATCTTTCACTCCTAAAATAAACTTAAGTTGGTCGTGATACAAAATTATTTTCATAGATCACCAGATTCATTCTTCTACTTATCATTTTTATATCCATGAGCATGAGAGAGTTAGCCTATGAAATTGATTTTCTTATAGTATCTTTGTCAAGTTTTGATATCAAGTTTTTCTGAACTCATGGAAAAGGTTGACCAATGTTCTGCCCTTTCTTCTCTGGAAACTGTGATCCAGCCCTCTTCATTTTAACCAGAAATGGAAATTTCTCCCCCTTTCTTCTCCTACAAACACTTTATCTTTGAGGGGAAAACATATTGAACAATAAAAAAGTAAGCTGGCTTAAACAATACCAACTTCAAGGACCTGGTACACTCTTAAAAACTTGACTCAGTACCACCTCTGCATTGTAAGCTACACAAATTATTTCTGTGTAAGTATACTTTATCCTTAATGTCAATGTGTAAATAGACTTCAAATCTATCACTGTATTTTATTATAAATATTCTTATGTCATGTCATCATACTCATTACTTCTTTTGACAAGTACACAAACCCTTGAATAATGTGAGATGGACACACAATATTTAATCCTGCTCTACTATATTCAAGCAGACCTTCAATATAGACTAATGGCATTCTGACCATATATAGAATTACTTTATGCTTTGGGTTAACTGATTTCAGTATAAACGCAGACTAATACTCAGTTTTTAATAAACATTCATTCTTTTAGATATTGCTACCATTGCTATTTGCTTGGTAAGTATGCTTTGCTGTTTCTCTTCTGTTAGTACAAAGTAAAATTTTAGAATACAGTTATTCATAGTCCCTGGCTATGAAAAAGTAATCAACAAACTCTTTCTTATTGAATTCATTAATGAATTAATAATGAATGACTGCAAGGAGATCAAACCAGTCCATCCTAAAGGAAATCAACCCTGGATATTCATTGGAAGAACTGATGCTGAAGCTGAAACTCCAATACTTTGTCCACCTGATGAGAAGAACTGACTCATTGGAAAAGACCCTGATGCTGGGGAAGATTGAAGGCAGGAGGAGAAGGAAACGACAGAGGATGAGACAGTTGGATGGCATCACTGACTCGATGGACATGAGTTTGAGAAAGCTCCATGATATGGTGAAGGACAGGGAAGCCTGGCATGCTGCAGTCCCTGGGGTTGCAAAGAATCAGGCACAAATGAGTGACTGAACAACAGCAATAATGAACAACTAGAAAGTTACCCATTCTCAAAAGTCAAGAGTTAGAAAACTACAGTTTCTGAGCCAAGTTCACTTGCTCTCTGATTGTTAAAAAAAAATGTGGATTAGGCACAGCCACATTAATTTGTTTATATACATTCTCTTTTAGAATTGAATTCCTTCAGTTTTTATACTTGAATAGTTGCAACAGAGACCATATGGCCCCTAAATATGGTCTAAATATTTACTGTCTATAATAGTAAACAATGCAAAATATTTACTATCTGGTCCTACAGGAAAAGTGTTCCAACCTCTGCTCTAAAACGGTATTCTCTAAATAATTGGAGAGTGGCCAGAATGCATCTACCACAGGGAGGCCTATGCAAATATAATCTTCCAGTTTATTGTTGAAAGAATAAATGAGAATATCAGAGGTGAAGATGCTGGTGACAAACAAAGATTCTGAATTTTTTCTTGAGGCGGCATGGTCAAGTGTGTTTGTCAAAGGTCACAGTGTGAGGGCTTCATCTCTTTAACCAACACTCATTTCTGCATCTCATTGTTGTCCAGCTTTTCTCCTTCTCAGAGGCTTTGGTTAAGTTTTTTTTTTTTTTTTTTTCCTGAATTTCAGAATTTTCATTGCCTCTTTTTAAATAACAGGATTTCACTGAACTAAAATAAAAGAGTGACCCAGGCAAGGAATGTGGAATGTTAAGATGACTGTGGCAATTCAGCAGATGTCTGGACTATAAGAAAGAGTGTCTCATATAAGTCTTTCTTATTAAAATGAAGAATCCCTGACTCATGAGCCAAATTGGTCAACAATTCAATGTGTAGCCAAATGGAAATTCTACAATGCAGTAAAATGCCTAAGTAACATTTGTTTTCAATTTCCATTATCCTTCTTCTCCATTTAGAAGGAAACCCTTTTAGTAAGAATTCTAGTGTCTATGTTTTCATAATATATAAAGTAATTTGCAGAAACCCAAAACTTATTATTTAAACATAAAAGTGAAGTAATGCTATTCATTCTCAGCACATGACATGGTACACATAAAGTATCAAGATGTCATAAGAAACAAATGGTAAAATCAGAATCTATTCTGGAAAATAAAAAGCAAGATATGGCATCACAAGTGATTCCATATCAGTTTTCTGGTAGCCAAAAAGCTAACCAATTAATTAATCCTATTTTTTCGTGGCAAATGGTGTGGGTTGTTCGGCTTTTTTCCTGGATTGTTCATGTGATGTTTTCCTAGTCATCATGTTAAACTGAATAACAGATTTTTAGTAATGCACTATATAGTCCCCAAATCCAACTATATGTATGAGCACAAGAACAGAAAACTATGAGGCAAATGAATAGAGAATAATCCACCATAAAGTAATCTGTAGAGTCAGATAATATTACTTACTAAGTAACTATTGCTTTCTGAATGCTATATTGGTGATGTTAGGGAAAAAAAAGCACAAAGACTAGCCAGCTTATTTCATTTTAAACAAATATGTATTACAATTCAGATATTACTATAGATAAAATAGCAATCTTTATTTTCTCTTCAAAAGGCATTTTTTTCTTGGAGGATTTAATATATTCCTTGCCATTGTTTTTAAAAATGAGCAATCCTAGTACATTACTTTTCGACTCAATTCAGTAAGCTTTTATTTTTAACTTTTTAGAATCTTTTATGCATCAAGAAAAGTGTACTTTAAAACACTGTCAATATGACTGTATTACCCTAGGCAATCTATGGATTCAATGCAATCTCTATCAAAATACCAATGATGTTTTACACAGAATGAGAACAAAAATTTTTTTAATTGTACTAAAACAAAAAATGCCAAATTTCCTTGAGGGGAAAAAAAGAACAAAGCCAGAGGTATCATACTGATGGCTTCAGAATATATTACAAAGTTTACTAATCAAAATAGTATGGCACTGGCGTGCACACACACACACACACATACACACACACACACACACACACACAAAACCAGATACATAGATCAGTGGAAGAGAATAGACAGGCCAGAAATAAACCCATCCATTTATGGCTCAGTTCAGTTCAGCTCAGTTCAGTTGCTAAGTCATGTCTGACTATTTGTGACCCCATGGACTATAGCACACCAGGCCTCCCTATCCATCACCAACTTCTGGAGTTTACTCAAATTCATGTCCATTGAGTCTGTGATACCATCCAGCCATCTCATCCCCTGTTGTCCCCTTCTCCTCCTGCCTTCAATCTTTCCCAGCATCAGGGTCTTTTCAAATGAGTCAACTCTTCACATCAGGTGGCCAAAGTATCAGAGTTTCAGCTTCAACATCAGTCCTTCCTGTTGAGGTCCTTTAATGGACCAGAACCTGGTGGTCTAGAGTTGACTAATAAGAAAGTAAAGGAGTGAGAAAGAGGCTGATATTCCTTGGTTTATGCAGAAAGCCAATAAAGCCCCTGCACGGGGCTTGCTCTGTTCATGAAGGCCTCACGCGCCCTCTCGATGGGGTGAAGGTGCAGAGCACCTTCTCGAGAGGGTCTCAGAAGCCCGGGCAGGAAAGTGCATTCAGAGAGCCTCTGTGCTCCAGGGGATCAGCCTTAAAGAGAGAGAGAGGGAGAGAGAGAAAACAAGCAAGACATGGGGACCAAAGCTCTGATGGATCAAAGGTGTTTTATTCAACATTGTGTAGGTATTTATACTGTCTTATAAGATAGCTATTTTCAGCAGAGATAAAATCAAAACTTACAAGGAAACATGAGGTCATCCATATGAAAGAGAGAGGGTTGTAAATAATCACTTTTACCATATGGTTCATAAAAAGGAATAGGGTACTTATCACCGTATAGAAAAACTAATGAAGGAAATGCCTGGATTCCTTAGCCCCCAGGAGAGACCTGCCTCTCCTCTTAATTCCTGAATATTCAGGAATTAATAACAAACAGAAAATTCCTGACAGATCCAAAACAGCACACAGGAAGCCTCCTGTTAAATGCTTCCTGACACTTCCAATGAACGTTCAGGACTGATCTCCTTCAGGATGGTCTGGTTGGATCTCCTTGCAGTCCAAGGGACTCTCAAGAGTCTTCTCCAACACCATAGTTCAAAAGCATCAATTCTTCAGCACTCAGCTTTCTCTGTAGTCCAACTCTCACATCCATATATGACTACTGGAAAAAACCATAGCCTTGATTAGATGGACCTTTGTTGGCAAAGTAATGTCTCTGCTTTTTAATATGCTGTCTAGGTTGGTCATAACTTTCTTCCAAGGAGTAAACGTCTTTTTATTTCAAGGCTAAAGTCACCATTTGTAGTGATTCTGAAGCACAAAAAAATATAGTCTGCCACTGTATCCACTGTTTCTCCATCTATTTGCCATGAAGTGATGGGACTGGATGCCATGATCTTTGTTTTCTGAATGTTGAGCTTTAAGCCAACTTTTTCACTCTCCTCTTTCACTTTCATCAAGAGGCTCTTTAGTTCTTCTTCACTTTTTTCCATAAGGGTGATGTCATCTGCATATCTGAGATTATTGATATTTCTCCTGGAAATCTGGATTCCAACTTGTGCTTCATCCAGACCAGCATTTCTCATTATGTACTCTGCATAAAAGTTAAATAAGCAGGGTGACAATATACAGCATTGATGTACTCCTTTCCCTATTTGGAACCAGTCTGTTGTTCCATGTCCAGTTCTAACTGTTGCTTTCCTGACCTGCATACAGATTTTTCAAGAGACAGGTCAGGTGATCTGGTATTCCCATCTCTTTCAGAATTTCCCACAATTTATTGTGATGCACACAGTCAAAGGCTTTGGCATAGTCAAAAAGCAGAAATAGATATTTTTCTGGAAATCTCTTGCTTTTTCAATGATCCAGGAGATGTTGGCAATTTGATCTCTTGTTCCTCTGCCTTTTCTAAAACCAGCTTGAACATCTGGAAGTGCATGGTTCACGTATTGCTGAAGCCTGGCTTAGAGAATTTTGAGCATTACTTTGCTAGTGTGTGAGATGAATGCAATTGTGCAGTAGCTTGAGCATTCTTTGGCATTGCCTTTCTTAGGGATTGGAAAGAAAACTGACCTTTCCCAGTCCTGTGGCCACTGCTGCTTTTCAAATTTGCTGGCATATTGAGTGCAGCACTTTCACAGCATCACCTTTTAGTATTTGAAAGATCTCAACCAGAATTCCATCACCTCCACTAGCTTTGTTCGTAGTGATGCTTCCTAAGGCCCACTTGACTTCACATTCCAGGAAGTCTAGTGCTATGTGAGTGATCACACCATCGTGATTATCTGGGTCATGAAAATATTTTTTATACAGTTCTTCTGTGTATTGTTGCCACCTCTTCTTAATATCTTCTGCTTTTGTTAGGTCCATACCATTTCTGCCTTTTATGAGCCAATCTTTGCATGAAATGTTCCCTTGGTATCTCTAATTTTCTTGAAGAGATCTCTAGTCTTTCCCATTCTGTTGTTTTCCTCTATTTCTTTGCATTGATCACTGAGGAAGGCTTTCTTGTATCTCCTTGCTATTCTTTAGAACTCTGCATTCAAATGGGTATATCTTTCCTTTTCTCCTTTGCTTTTCGCTTCTCTTCTTTTCACAGCTATTTGTAAGGCCTCCTCAGACAGCCATTTTGCTTTTTTGCATCTTTTTTCTTGGGGATGGTCTTGCTCCCTGTCTCCTGTACAATATTGCGAACCTCAGTCCATAGTTCATCAGGCACTCTGTCTATCAGATCTAGTCCCTTAAATCTATTTCTCATTTCCACTGTATAATCATTAGGGATTTGATTTAGGTCATACCTGGATGGTCAAGTGGTTTTCCCTTCTTTATTCAATTTAAGTCTGAATTTGGCAATAAGGAGTTCATGTTCTGAGTCACAGTCAGCTCCTGGTCTTATTTTTGCTGACTATATAGAGCTTCTCCATCTTTGGCTGCAAAAAATATAATCAATCTGATTTTGTTGTTGACCATCTGGTGATGTCCATGTGTAGAGTCTTCTCTTTTGTTGTTGGAAGAGGTTGTTTGCTATGACCAGCGCATTCTCTCAGCAGAATTCTATCCGCCTTTGCCCTGCTTCATTCTGTACTCCAAGGCCAAATATGCCTGTTACTCCAGGTGTTTCCTGATTTCCTACTTTTGCATTCCAGTCCCCTATAATGAAAAGGACATTTTGGGGGGGGGTGGTGTTAATTCTAGAAGGTCTTGTAGGTCTTCATAGAATTGTTCAACTTCTGTGTCTTCAGCATTACTGGTTGGGGCATAGACTTGAATTACCATGATATTGAATGGTTTGCCTTGGAAATGAACAGAGATCATTCTGTCGTTTTTGAGACTGCATCCAAGTACTGCATTTTGGACTCTTTTTTGACTACGATGGCTACTAAGGGATTCTTGCCCACAATAGTAGATACAATGGTCATCTGAGTTAAATTCACCCATTCCAGTCCATTTTAGTTTGCTGATTCCTAAAATGTCAACATTCACTCCTGCCATCTCCTGCTTGATCACTTCCAATTTGCCTTGATTCATGGACCTAACATTCCAGGTTCCTATGCAGTATTGCTCTTTACAGTATCAGACCTTACATCCATCACCAGTCACATCCACAACTGGGTATTGTTTTTGCTTTGTTCTGTCTCTTCATTCTTTCTGGAGTTATTTCTCCACTGATCTCCAGTAGCATTTTGGGCACCTACCAACCTGGGGAGTTCATGTTTCAGTGTCATATCTTTTTGTCTTTTCATACTGTTCATGAGGTTCTCAAGGCAGGAATACTGAAGTGGTTTGCCATTCCCTTCTCCAGTGGACCACATTTTGCCAGAACTCTACACCATGACCTGTCCATCTTGGTGGCCCTACATGGCATGGATCATAGTTTCACTGAGTTAGACAAGGCTGTGGTCCATGTGATTATATTGGTTAGTTTTCTGTGATGGTAGTTTTCAGTCTGTCTGCCCTCTGATGGAGAAGGATAAAAAGGTTTATGAAAGCTTCCTGATGGGATAGACAGACTGAGGGGGATACTGGGTCTTGTTCAGATGGGCGGGGCCATGCTCAGAAAATCTTTAATCCAATTTTCTGTTGATGGGTGGAGCTGTGTTCCCTCCCTACTGTTTGCTGCTGCTGCTGCTAAGTCACTTCAGTCATGTCCAACTCTGTGCGACCCCACAGGCAGCAGCCCACCAGGCTCCGCCATCCCTGGGATTCTCCAGGCAAGAACACTGGAGTGGGTTGCCATTTCCTTCTCCAATGCATGAAAGTGAAAAGCGAAAGTGATGTTGCCCAGTAAGAGTCCGACTCTTCATGACCCCATGGACTACAGCCTACCAGGCTCCTCCATCCATGGGATTTTCCAGGCAAGAGTACTGGAGTGGGTTGCCACCTCAGGCCAAACTATGGTGGAGGTAAAGAAGATAATGGTGACCTCCCTCAAAAGATCAAGGCATGTACTGCTACAGTCCGTGCCCCCTACCCTACAATAGGCCACAACCAACCCACACCTTCACTGGAGACTCCTGGATACCCACAGGCAAGTCTCCTCTGGGGTCACTGTTTCCTTCTCCTAGGTCCTGGGGCACAAGGTTCTGTTGTGCCCTCCAAGAGTCTATTTCCTAGTCCAATGTAAGTTCTGGCAGCTCTATAGTGGGGTTAATGGCAATCTCCTCCAAGAGGACTTATGCCATACCCACACCCAGAGCCCCTGTTCCTGTGGCAGAACACTGCCCACCCGAACCTCCACAGGAGATGCTCAAACACAGTTCTGTCTCAGTCTCTGTGGGGTCCCTGGCTCCTGTGCATACAAGGTTTGTTTGAGCCCTCTGAGCGTCTCTGGCGGAAAAGGGGTTTGATTCTAAACGCAAGTTCGCCCCTCCTACTGTCTCACCGGGGCTTCTGCTTTGCCCTTGGACATGGAGTATCTCCTCACAGCTGCTCCAGCACCGCGCACCCACCACTGCATAAGCCACACTTATGGCGCCGAGCCTGTAAAGTCGTATCCAACTCTCTGTGACCCCATGGACTGTAGCCTACCAGGCTCCTCTGTCCATGGGATTTCCCAGGCAAGAGTACTCGAGTGGGTTGCCATTTCCTTCTCCAGAGGTTTTTTCCCACCCAGGGATCGAATCTGGGTCTCCAGCATTGCAGGCAGATGCTTTACTGTCTGAGCCACCACTAATCTACCACAAAAGAAGCAAGAATTTACAGGATAAAAAAGACAGTCTCTTCAATAAGTGATATTGGGGAAATTGAATGGCTACATGTAAAAGAATGAAATCTGAACATTTTCTCACACAAGTTTATTTTCAAAACTAAATTCAGAATGAATTAAAGCCCTAAATGTAAGATGTGAAACCATAAATCTCCTAGAGGACAATACAAAAACACTCTTTGACATAAATCATAGCAATATTTTTTTGGATCTATCTCCTAAGGCAAAAGAAACAAAAGCAAAAATAAACAAATGGGAAACAAACTTAGAAGCATTTTACACAGCAAAGGAAACCACTGACCAAAAAAAAAAAAAAGACAATGTATGGAATAGAGAAACTATTTTCAAATAATATGATTAATAAGGGGTTAATATCCAAAATAAATAATAAGCTCACACAACTCAATATTTAAAAAGAACCAACAATCCAATTTTTAAAATGGGTAGAAGACCTTTTCCCAAGAAGACACACAGTTTGCCAACAGGCACATGAAAAGATATTCAACATCACTGATCATCAGAGAAATGCAAATCAAAACCACAGTGATGTATTATCAACCATCTATCAGAAAGGCTACCCCCAAAAAGTCAACAGATAACAAATTTGGATGTGGAATAAAGGCAGCTGTAGTGCGCTGTTGATGGGAATGTAAACTGACAGAGCCAGGATGGAAAGCAGAATAAAGTTTCCTTTAAAAACTAAAACTGGAACTACCATATGATCTAGAAATTCTACTCTTGGATATATACTCAGAAAAAAAATGAAAATGCTAATTTGAAAAGACACATGAAATGCTTATAGCTGCATTAGTTACAATAGGCAAGATATGGAAGTGTCCATCAACTGATGAGTGACAAAGAAGAAATAGGATATGTATACGTGTATATATATGTATGTGTGTATGTATGTGCTTCCTGGTGGCTCAGAGAGTAAAGACTCCACCTGTAATGCGGGAGACCTGGGTTTGATCCCTGGGTTGGGAAGATCCCCTGGAGAAGGAAATGGCAACCCACTCCAGTATTCTTGCCTGGAGACTCCCCATGGACAGAGGAGCCTGGCAGTCTACAGTCCATGGGGTCACAAAGAGTCCAACATGACTGAGCAACCAAACAGAGCACAACACACACATATGTATATATAAAATAAAAGCCAATCAGCCATTAAAAAATAAGGAAATTATGCCATTTGCCACAACATGGATGGACTTGGAGGATATTATGCATAAGTCTGATGGAGAAAGACAAATACTATACATTATTACTTGTTTGTGGAATCTAAAAACTTTTTCAAAAAAGAATGAATATAACAAAACAGAAACAGACTCAAAGGTACAGAGAAAAACTATTGGTTACCAGTGGGCAGAAAGAAGGGAAAGAACCAAGTGAGGGGCAGAAGATTAAGAGATTCTAACCACTATGTATAAAATAAATAAGCAACAAGCATATCTTATACAGCTGGCGGAAATGTAGTGATTGTTTTTTGGTAACTTTAAATGGAGTAAATATTAAATCACTATGTTGTAATCTGAAAGTAATATTGTAAATCAACCATACTTCAGTTAAAATTTAATAAATAAATAACAATACAGAACATTGCACAATGCAGATTGCACAATGTACCACTATTTGTGGTAAAAAGAGATGATAAGTGTACATTTATTTGTGCACATGTGTGTGCTTTCACATTCAGACCTCTGGAAAAAGTATATGAGGCAAATATATGTGTGTGTGTGTGTGTGTGTGTATATATATATACATATATATATATAATTATATAGTTATGAGATGGTTAGCATGAGTCAGGAAACTGGGAAACTAGGGGATGGGATGTGAGAAGATTGTATTTTACTATATATTCTTTTTGGAGAAGGTAATGGCACCCCACTCCAGTACTCTTGCCTGGAAAATCCCATGGATGGAGGAGCCTGGTGGGCTGCAGTCCATGGGGTCGCTTAGAGTCGGACATGACTGAACGACTTCCCTTTCACTTTTCACTTTCATGACTTGGATAAGGAAATGGCAACCCACTCCAGTGTTCTTGCCTGGAGAACCCCAAGGATGGGGGAGCCTGGCGGGCTGCCGTCTATGGGGTCGCACAAAGTCGAACACGACTGAAGTGACTTAGCAGCAGTAGCGGCAGCATATATTCTTTTATTCATTCTGAATTTTGGTTCAGAAATACATATTATCAAAAAAATAATTTTATGTAAACAAAATTGGCAAATGTTTTCCTATTACAAGTTCAGTTCAGTCACTCAGTCATGTCCGACTCTTGGCAACCCCATGAATCACAGCACACCAGGCCTCCCTGTCTATTACCAACTTTTGGAGTTCACTCAAATTCATGTTCATTGAGTCGGTGATGCCATCCAGTCATCTAATCCTCTGTCGTCCCCTTCTCCTCCTGCCCCCAATCCCTCCCAGCATCAGAGTCTTTTCCAATGAGTCAACTCTTCGCATGAGGTGGGCAAAGTACTGCAGTTTCAGCTTTAGCATCATTCCTTCCAATTAACACCCAGGACTGATCTCCTTTAGAAAGGACTGGTTGGATCTTCTTGCAGTCCAAGGGACTCTCAAGAGTCTTCTCCAACACCACACTTCAAAAGCATCAACTCTTCAGTGCTCAGCTTTCTTCACAGTCCAACTCTCACATCCATACATGACCACAGGAAAAACCATAGCCTTGACTAGATGGACCTTTGTTGGCAAAGTAATGTCTCTGCTTTTGAATATGCTATCTAAGTTTGTCATAACTTTCCTTCCAAGGAGTAAGTGTCCTTTAATTTCATGGGTGCAATCACCATCTGCAGTGATTTTGGAGCCCCAAAAAATAAAGTCTGACACTGTTTCCCCATCTATTTCCCATGAAGTGATAGGACCAGATGCCATGATCTTAATTTTCTGAATGTTGAGCTTTAAGCCAACCATTTCACTCTCCACTTTCACTTTCATCAAGAGGCTTTTTAGTTCCTCTTCACTTTCTGCCATAAGGGTGGTATCATCTACATATCTGAGGTTATTGATATTTCTCCTGGAAATCTTGATTCCAGCTTGTGCTTCTCCCAGATCAGCGTTTCTCATGATGTACCCTGCATATAAGTTAAATAAGCAGGGTGACAATATACGGCCTTGACATACTCCTTTTCCTATTTGGAACCAGTCTGTTGTTCCATGTCCAGTTCTAATTGTTGCTTCCTGACCTGCATACAGGTTTCTCAAGAGGTAGGTCAGGTGGTCTGGTATCCCCATCTCTTTCAGAATTTTCCACAGTTTATTGTGATCCACACAGTCAAAGGCTTTGTAATGTCAATAAAGCAGAAATAGATGTTTTTCTGGAACTGTCTTGCTTTTTCCATGATCCAGTAGATGTTGGCAATTTGATCTCTGGTTCCTCTGTCTTTTCTAAAACCAGCTTGAACATCAGGAAGTTCACAGTTCATGTATTGCTGAAGCCTGGCTTGGAGAATTTTGAGCATTACTTTACTAGTGTGTGAGATGAGTGCAATTGTGTGGTAGTTTGAGCATTCTTTGGCATTGCCTTTCTTTGGGATTGGAATGAAAACTGACCTTTTCCAGTTCTGTGGCCACTGCTGAGCTGAGTTTTCCAAATTTGCTGGCATATTGAGTGCAGCACTTTCACAGCATCATCTTTCAGGATTTGAAATAGCTCAACTGGAATTCCATCACCTCCACTAGCTTTGTCTCTAGTGATGCTTTCTAAGGCCCACTTGACTTCACATTCCAGGATGTCTGGCTCTAGGTGAGTGATGACACCATCGTGATTATCTTGGTCATGCAGATCTTTTTTGTATAGTTCTTCTGCATACTGTTGCCACTTCTTTTTAATATCTTCTGTTTCTGTTAGGTCCATACCATTTCTGTCCTTTATCGAACCCATCTTTGCATGAAATTTGCAGGTTACCTTACAGACTGTGAATAATCAGAACACTTGGAAAATTTCACAACTAATAAAAAATGTTATTACATTTTCTCTTTCAGTAAATCTAAAACAGTTCTTACTTTCCATGATGATCTCCTTTGTTTCCATTCTGGAATGCTGACTTCTTTTGAATAGTTAAGCTTTCAAATTAGATCACCACCTCCTTTGTGACAGGCCTTCATGAATTTTCCAATAGTTATAAAGAGTCAAAAAGAAGTGGACAATATTTCACAAAGGCCTGCACTAGTTCCAGGCTGGGTGGGGACATCGCAGAAAAGGTTGTTCTCCTCAAAGTCTGCTGAGATGACCACAGAAAACAAAATGAGGTGAAATAATTTAGATGAACTTATGTCATCCTTGGTTAAGACTCAGTTCTCTCTTGGACCCAGAGGAAGGTCATGGCAAGAATTACACACCCTCAGTTTTGCCCTAGCCTTGGAGGTATGCCAGCATTTTAGTTGGAAGCCAGTGCGGAAAGAGGCAGAAGACAATCGCAGGGCAGGTCAGAGCTTGAGATGTGAACATCAGTGGAGTGAGGGACAGGCAGAGCGTGTCTCTGTGTCCCAGCCTTTGGGTCCAGGCCATCTGGCCTGATGTGCAAAGAATAGCAGCAGAAATCTCTAAGGAGTGGTGAAATACAGGTTTCTGGAAGCGGTATGGTCAGAGGCCATTTTTGAGCAGACGGTTTCAACCTAATGTAAATTAGGACCCTACCAATAGCTCAGTGACCCTGGAACAGGGTCCAGATGCTGGAGAGAAGAGGCTGGAAATCACTGAGTTTCAGATACTTGTGTGCAAATCTGGGTTGAGATGTAGCCGCAGCAACAGAGCAGGCAACCTTAGCAGGTACAGGGGAGAAGGCTGAACTCGGGAGCAACCAGGGGAAAAATCTGCTCCTGCTTCATCAAACCAAGAAGTCCAGCAGCAAGACAGACCAGACATCAGTCATCAGGAGAGAAGTGTGAGTAATTTCCCAGCCATGGTCCTTAGCTCTCACTCCTTTTTTTATAGTTTTATTTTTCTCTCTCAGAGAATTCAATTTGATATATTCCATTATTATTACTAGACTAATTACTCCAAATGAGGATCTACATGCCTGTTCTAACATGTACCTCCAAGACTTCCCTCTAGGGATGTTTGTCTCCTTGCTTGCTCACTTTATTCTCTATCTACAAACTAGACATTTCTATGGGGTGCCTCACCATCATTATAAACTCAACACGTCTTCATAAGCCAAATGCAACCTCTTCCTTTCCCTTCATTTCCATCATCCCCCATCTTTCCCTTGTCCCCAACCTCTTTGTTCAGTCATTGGTATCTACATCCTCTCTACCACCTGAGTTCAAAATTTAGCTGTTTTTCTCTGCCACCTCCTTAGAAATCCAGAATCACAAACATCTGCATTTGTTCATTTAAATATAATACTGAATGCAAACTAGTGCTAAACTATGCTGCAGGTACTGTCAACCCTCCTTTGAAATACACTTTCTTTCTTGTATATTTTCTCTCTTGTATGTATTTCTTGTAAGAATCTCACATTCTTTCCTGTTTTCCACCACCACACATCCAAGATAATCTAACTTAGGTATTCAGGTACTTCAAAAGCTTCATAAAAGGCCTTCATGATTCTGACTTTACTCCTTCTAATCCATTCACATCTTTAGATTACTATTCTAAATTATTTTTTTAACTCTTATTGTTATTTTATTTACTTTTATTTTTTGGCCATGCTGTTTGGCATGTGGGATCTCTGTTCCCTGATCAGGGATCAAACTCATGCCTACTGCATTGAAAGCACAGTCCTAACCACTAGTCCCTAGACTAATTTTAACCTATCCCTTTCAAGTAGGCCCTGCATTGTAATTATCCAGTGCTTAACAGTCTCCCTCTCTCTAGACAGTAAACTCTTTAAGGTAGGCTCATCTGCAGTTGTATCGTCAAAGCCTACATTAGTGTCTGAAATATAATAGTATTCAAGAAAATTTTTAAATAAATTTAAAATTTGTTAAATAAATTCTCAAAGGCTTTCCAAGGCCCCTTACAACTGGTTGCATCAAACCTCTATGTCTCTGCTTAGCTTTCAAAGTCCTTCAATGTCTGGTCAAAAGTTGTTTATTACTACTTAACCCTATTTCCCATTACTTGTTTCTTCTGCACACCTCAAGCCCATTTCCTCCTACCCCTATAATTCTTGTGCTAATATCACCTTCACACACTTATCTCTAGTGTTTCTTGCCTGGAATGTCCCCTTTTCCTCTCTCATTCAGGGGATCTTGCCTCAGCACACAGCTGTAGCCGTGTTCCAACTCCAGAGGGGAGGAGGCTGAGGAATGATGGCCATTTCTCTCTCTTCCTTCCCCAGGAAGTATTCTCTGGCCCCTCTGCACTTCCAGTGTCAGTGAAAGGACATGTTCTTTCCATCCTAAGGTTTTGGCAAGTTGAGTCCAAGTCCATCAGTGATGTGAGTGGAGTCAAAGGGCTGCTGCTGCTGCTGCTAAGTCGCTTCAGCCGTGTCCGACTCTGTGTGACCGCAGAGACGACAGCCCACCAGGCTCCCCTGTCCCTGGGATTCTCCAGGCAAGAACAAAAGTAAAATCTATCAGAGGCCACAAGAGATCCTTAGTTTAGCACCATTCCTGCAACACCAAGTTCAGCAGGGTGGGTGGAGGAAGGGGCAAGGGAGGTCACAGCCTGTCAGATTTGCCAGAGGCTAGCAACAAGACACAGGTGCTCATCTGCCTCCTGTGTCCCTAGCTCACCCACTCCTTGGGTAAAAATCGGGCACTTGGCAAACCTGATTTCTCATCTCAACACCCTTCTACTTCCCTCTGTGTTGTTATTATCTGAAAAATAAAGAATCTGAAACAGCCCTTCAAAAATGGCAGAGCCAAAGTTTTGGAGGTGAGTGAAAGGACATGCTAGAGGCAACAGATGATTCTAAACATCCAAGAAGACAGCAGTCAAATCCTAACGTCCATTCTATCCTGACTATCCCACTGCATTATGATTAAGCCCAAGTTCATTGCAAATTAAAATGTTCGCTATGTGCCGAACACTATGGGCGATTGTAGGTAGAGAGGGTGAGTGAGACATGGTTTCTGGTGTCCCACCACTTCAGTATCCCAACACCTCCACAGCAAGCCACATATGCCTCCTGGGTCTCTTTGGTCCCCACTTGCACCCTGACCTCACTTCACATCCCTTCCCCAGGCATCTAGATTTTCCTATGCAAGACCTACCTCATAGACTTGACCTATTGCATTTTTCTTTTCTCCCTTAACTTCCAAAACTCTCTTTGACCTTGTACTCTGATTCTCCTTTGCTTCCAGCTTTTCTCACATTCAGCTCTGGTTACAAAAATCCCGACTGGTGATGGCTTCAGATTTAAAGGTCTTGAATGTCACTGAATTGTTCACTTTAAAATAGTTAAAATGATAAACTTTATGCATATTTTACCACCATAAAAGAATAATCCCAGGTCCAACCATAAGCCTCCAGTCCTGACCCTGGAAGCAAAGATCAGTCATCTGTTGTGATGAAACCCAGAGTAAAGTAGAGGAAACACAATCCACACAAACATTAATTCAGTAAACAATCTACCACATGCTAAACCCTGCACTGAGAACTAAGAACTCAAGGGCTGTACTATCTTTATAAAGGTTTTAATTTAGCCTGGGCAATAGTCATCAAGCAAATAGGCATAGAATTAAATAATTCATTAAGATAATGATAAACACTACGAAGGGATCTGCAGGGTCTTATGAGAGTACCTAACAGGCAGATATGAGCTGGCCTGGGGGTTCTAGTAGGCTTCTCTGATACAGTGATGTTAAAGATGACATTTAAAAGATGAGTAGACTTTAGCCAGGCAAAGGGGTGTGATGGGATGGTCAGGGGGCAGAACATTCTAAGTTGGGGAACCGCAGGAGTAAAGCAAGACTTCTCCCAAAAGGTCAACAGCGACATGATCCCTTTGAAGGTCTGCCAGAAGCCAGTGTAGGCAGTGAGGGGAGAGAAGCTAGTTGCCTCACATAAGCTCCACCTGCTAGAAGCCCAAAATCTAAAGGCAATTCAAAGACGTTCAGAGGACGGAGGCAATGTCTTCTGAATGGGGGGAAAGATAAGTTTTTTAAAAACAAAAACATAAAGTTAATATTTGGAGGGAATCAGGGACTCATGACTGAAGAAGGAAGAAACAGGTATTATAGGGGAAATACAAAACCCTAAGCTAAGGTACCAGAGAAGGCAATGGCACCCCACTCCAGTACTCTTGCCTGGAAACTCCCAGGAACGGGGGAGCCTGGTGGGCTGCCGCCTATGGGGTCACACAGAGTCGGACATGACTGAAGTGACTTAGCAGCAGCAGCAGCAAGCTAAGGTACAGATATGGGGAAACCCTGGGGGCCTTTGGTGATAGGAAGTGGTCTGTTCTGGTGAAGTACAGAGAGGATAATGCAGGAAAATGAGGCTCAGTATGAAAGTAAAAGGGTAAAGTATAAATAGAGGCTTCTTTCAAAATCTTGAGCCAGGATGGTTGGTCCTAGAACAGTGGGTAGGAATATTCCACCCCCCGTCTCTCAGCCTGTCCCCTGTCTCCTACCATCACCATGGATGACTGTACACACCAAACCACCAGCCCTCAAGCATCTGCATCATGGCAATGCCACCCCTTTAGAGGGACTTGGCCCTCCAAGACCTCAAGTCCCAGTGCCAGAGAGCCCTCCCCTCTGTTAAACATGTGGAAGCAGCACTACAATTAGCCATGGTGCTCAAATGATGAGCGACTAGCAGGCTTCTATCAGCACAGCATAGGCTGTAGACACCCATTGACCACACTGCTTCTTCAGCCCCCGAGGGGAATGCAGGCAGTTAAAAAGTCTGGCTGAGAAACAAGCAGGCGCTCAGTTTGGTAGGTGGAAGCATTCCCAGAAGCATCAGTTGGCCCGTGGCTTGACAGTGGAATTCTGAAAAGCTTTGCCTTTTGCCATTTTGTTTATCTCTGGCTCCAAGAGACCCTTCTCATTGACTGTCTTCTATAAACACTCCCTCTGTAAGTTCAAATTACTCCCTTGTCCAGATGGAGGGCCAAGTGTGAACATGCAAGAATATTGTTGGCCTGTTTTTCCTGATAACAACAAAGACTGCTTCCCCAGAAAAGTGCTGCTGGAAGTCAGCCTGCTGGGAGGCAAGCATCGCTTACACAACACTCACGTCTGTGGTAGAGACCCGGCTTCAGCTTCTTGGAGCCCCTTGTTCTCTTTCAGAGGCCTGCTGTAGAGTCCCTGTCCTCTGGCTGGGAACAACTGGCTCTGGAAGGTACTACCACAGGGCTGGGTCAGAGGGGCTACCCTAGGGGACCAGGAGTCCCGGAGACCCTGTGCAAACTGAGGTCAGGGGGCAGGCCTATAGAAACATGGAGGTCTCCATATTTGCCACCATTTATTGTAGGGCTGGAAGAAACTGTCAGGATTTTAGAGGTCAATCACTTCATTCCACCTAAGAGGAAACAGACCCAGAGAGAGAAAGTGACCTGACAATATACAGCCAACTTGTTTCATAACTGATCACTTCTTTCTTTTTTTTTTTTAACTTTACAATATTGCATTGGTTTTGTCATATATCATGAATCCACCACAGGTATACATGTGTTCCCCATTCTGAACCCTCCTCCCTCCTCCCTCCCCATACCATCCCTCTGGGTCCTCCCAGTGCACCAGCCCCAAGCATCCAGTATAGCACATCGAACCTGGACTGGCAACTCATTTCCTATATGATATTATACATGTTTCAATGCACTTCTTGACTCAAATTTCCATCCAAAAAAGTTTACCACAACCTATGCATTTGTAAAAGCAGATTTTTTTATCCATGTCAATAATTAGAGATCTAACTTATGTTGATCAGAGAAAGACAAATATCCTATGATATCATTTTTATGCAGAATCTAAAAAAAAGATACAAATGAACTAATTTGCAAAACAGAAATAGACTCACAGACATAGAAAACAAACTTATGATTAGCAAAGAGGAAGAGGAAAAGGGATAAATTAGGAGTATGGAATTAATAGATTCATACTACTTTATAGAAAATAGAAAAACAACAAAGAACTACTGCAAAGTATAGGGAACTGTACTCAACATTTCATAATAATTTTTAAGGGGAAATAATTTGAAAAGGTATATATACATATATATTCTGTTCTCTCTATATATAAATATATACCTGAAACTAACACAACATTGAATAAGGCAATGGCATCCCACTCCAGTACTCTTGCCTGGAAAATCCCACGGGCAGAGGAGCCTGGTAGGCTGCAGTCCATGGGTTCGCTAAGAGTCGGACACGACTGAGCGTCTTCACTTTCACTTTTCACTTTCATGCATTGGAGAAGGAAATGGCAACCCATTCCAGTGTTCTTGCCTGGAGAATCCCAAGGACAGGGGAGCTTGGCGGGCTGCCATCTATGGGGTCGCACAGAGTCGGACATGACTGAAGTGACTTAGCAGCAACACAACATTGTAGATCAACTATACTACAATTAGAAACTAAAGATTTAATATTCTTTGACAGAGAAGCAAAAAATTTTATAGTAAGATCCCTTTGGTTAGTTTTCTAAATTAAAGTTGTGGAGAAACTGTATTAGAAGCATTTTTCTAGTTTCAGAATATATGCTGAAAATTACAGCTTACTTTATAAGGATTGAATGGCCTCAAGTATTAAAAATCAAAATAGAACAACTTTCCTGAATCATCTAGAAATTGGGCTGTTTGCTCTCTAGGGGTGACATTTTACCCAGAAACTGCATTCACAGTACAGAGATTTTGGATAAGAGTGATGGTGTCAGAGACCAAAACATCACCGTCTCCTCTCCATGACTATACCTTTCTTCCTTCCGTAGCTTCCCTGTAGTTTTATCATGATTATTATCACGACTATGGAAATGCAGTTCATTGCCAAGCCCAGTAGCATGTTGTGACTGCTTTTGTTGTTTGTTGAACATTTCCCTGCAGAGTTGACTCTCTTCTCCCCCTCTTCTTTGGCTATTCAATTCACCAGCTAAGAAAGCCTTTTTGTACCCTGAAACAGCTCGTAATATGATTCTCGATTCAACTGTCTACTTGGTAAGTCAGTCAGATAACCTACCAACTCCATTTCCTCCCAGAAGCATCCCTTGGGGAATATTTTACATCATGCTTTGTAATGACTTAAATTCCTCTCCAATAAGAAAGGTAAGGCCCTGTAAACCTCTCCCCCAGCTCCTGCATTAGAAGCCTGCTTTTTAGAAAAACCAATGGTGTGATGCTCAAGTTCTAGGGATACTTTTCCTCCAGCCTTCTAGAAAAATAATGTTGGAAGAAACAAAGGTTCTCTAGTGTCTTAGAGCCCATTTGTCCTCAGACCACATGCAGCTCCCCTGACTCCACAGGGGTAGCAGAGAATGAGAAGTCTTCATGTCTGAAGGAATCGGGCCTCTGTCGCCTGTAAGCCAACACAGAGGACATGATTCTGAGTGTCCTTATCCTCAGTCTGGGCAATGCAGGCAATAACACCTATTCTGTTGTTCAATCACTAAGTTATATCCAACTCTTTGCAACCCCGTTTACTGCAGCAACCCCATTTACTTCCTTATCCTTCACTATCTCCCAGAGTTTGCTTAAATTCTTATCCATTGAGTCAGTGATGCCATCCAACCATCTTATCCTCAGCCAGCTTCTACTTTTGCCGTCAATCTTTCCCAGCATCAGGGTCTTTTCCAATGAGTCAGCTCTTCGCATCAGGTGGCCAAAGTATTGGAGCTTCAGCTTCAGCATTCGTCCTTCCAGTGAATATTCAGGGTTGATTTCCTTTAGGATTGACTGATTTGATCTCCTTATAATGCCTATATGGTAATGTTGAATCACTTAGTGGAGACCTAGATACACAACTGACAACAGAATTGAAAAGCATGAACTTGTTTCTTCTGATTCAGATTTCTGGCAAGACAAACCTGAGATGTCTTAACATTCACGCAGCCCTCTTGAGAAAATGGATTCGGACTCCTCAGACATAGGGAACTTGCCACCCTTCTGAAATCTGATTTTCTAAGAAGTATGCAGCAGCAAGCACAATGGTTAGAGGGACTTAAGTGCCAGGGTTAGTGATAGCTCTGCCAAAGCCTTACCCACAGGAGGTTCAAATAGGAAGATGATTTATTTGAGAGTCATTTATCCAAGAATATAAACTTGAATCAAAGAGAAAAACAACTGTCCAATCTTCTTTATCATAAATGTCCATCAATATGAAAGAAACAACCATACAATAAATACTAACACAGGGGCAATTTAATTTGCAATGCCAAGGAAGAGACCAAATGTTATCTTAAATCACTTATTCAGTCATTATTTCCATCTTTAATATGTGAAATGTAAGTCCAAGTTCAAAGTGACTATGCTCCCTTAAATTTTCTCTGGCTCTCAAAGCTTCTGAGTTATTGAAAGTGAAAATGAAAGTCACTCAGTTGTGTCTGACTCTTTGCGACCACAGGGACTATACAGTCCATGGAATTCTCCAGGCTAGAATACTGGAGTAGGTAGCCATTCCCTTCTCCATGGGACCTTCCCAACCCAGGGATCCAACCCAGGTCTCCCGCGTTGCAGGTGGATTCTTTGCCAACTGAGCCAGCAGGTAAGCCCAAGAATACTGGAGTGCATAGCCTTTCCCTTCTCCAGCAGATCTTCCCTACCTTGGAATCAAACTGGGGTCTCCTGCTTTACAGGCAGATTCTTTACCAACTAAGCTATCAGGGAAGCCCCCTGAGTCTATTACTGGGTCTCAAATAGAATATTTGAAGTTATGGAGCTGAAAGTTTCAAATAGAATGAGGTTCTAATTCCCAAACCACCCTTGTTGAGGTGAAAACATGCATCACACTCTTGTATTGTCTTCTGAGCCATTTTCCTCCAAATATAGAAACAAGGCACAGAAAAGCCCAGCCCAGCCCAGCATCACTGCTCCATGTTTGGCCAGGGAACTCATTCTGCTTCTGGTTGTACAAAGTGTGACAGGACAGCAACCCACTTCACTCAGTACTGAAAGAATCTTAAATGGAACTCAGAACAACCTCCCTGAAAGCTGTTACATTGAAATGATTATGCAGCAATGATTTTTAACTCATTGTTCAGTTGCTGAGTCGTCTCTGACTCTCTGCGACCCCATGGACTGCGGCATAAGGTCACCAAACCTCTTGGCCCGCTGAAAAAGTCATGACAGGGAAAAAGAAAACAGAAAACCACTTACTATGGGTTGCTATGACTGGGCTTCCCTGATGGCTCAGGTGGTAAAGAATCCACCTGCAACATAGGAAATCTGGGTTCAATCCCTGGGTGGGGAAAATGAAGGGAACGGCAACACACTCCAGTATTCTTACCTGGAGAATTCCCTGGACAGAGAAGCCTGGTGGGGTACAGTCCATGGGGTCACAAAGAGTCAGACACAACTGAGCAATTAATACTTCCACTTTTATGGGTTGCTATACACCTCCAACAGAGTTTGGATATGGTTCAGTTCAGTTCAGTTCAGTTCATTTGCTCAGTCGTGTCTGAATCTTTGCGACCCCAGGAGTCCGTCACCAACCCCCGGAGTTCACCCAAACTCATGTGCATCAAGTTGGTGATGCCATCCAGCCATCTCATCCTCTGTCATCCCCTTCTCCTCCTGCCCCCAATCCCGCCCAGCATCAGAGTCTTTTCCAATGAGTCAACTCTTCACATGAGGTGGCCAAAGTATTGGAGTTTCAGCCTCAGCATCAGTCCTTCCAATGAACACCCAGGACTGATCTCCTTTAGGATGGACTGGCTGGATCTCCTTGCAGTCCAAGGGACTCTCAAGAGTCTTCTCCAACACCACGGTCCAAAAGCACCAATTCTTCGGAGCTCAGCTTTCTTCACAGTCCAACTCTCACATCCATACATGACCACAGGAAAAACCATAGCCTTGACTAGACAGACCTTTGTTGGCAAAGTAATGTCTCTGCTTTTCAATATGCTATCTAGGTTGGTCGTAACTTTCCTTCCAAGGATTAAGCGTCTTTTAATTTCATGGCTGCAATCACCATCTGCAGTGATTTTGGAGCCCAAAACATAAAGTCTGACACTGTTTCCACTGTTTCCCCATCTATGTCCCATGAAGTGATGGGACCAGATGCCATGATCTTAGTTTTCTGAATGTTAAGCTTTAGGCCAACTTATTTTCTATAAACCTGGTCTCTAGCACTGCTTTGTTAACACAGTTGTAATAGGAAATTAAACACAATGCAGAATCATAAATAACTTTTCATATGTCAGGCAATCAGACACGTGGCACAGTGGGGAAATCCTGAACTTGACTTCAAGCCCTGCTTGGCCATTTCCTAGCTCTGTGACCTTGGGCAAATACTTCAATATGTCTGTGCTTCAGTCTCCTTGTTTGTCAAACAACAGTATCTCCCACACACAGACATGCCAAAGATGTAACTAGATGCTATAACTGAAAGCGATTTGTGAGATTTAAAACTCAATCCTAATATAAATATTATCATATTAACTGAGTCTGAAATGAGTATACTCTTTAGTTGGCCCACGATCTATCTCCTATTAGAGATGGCGTGAATTGGGAAGATTAGCTTTTAGATAGATGTTTATCTTTAAGTTTTTGTGAGGCTCCACTGGTGATTCCTGCTGCAGCCCAGCATGGCAAGCATCCTAGGCAGCCAAGGTAAGGTCTTGGGACCTAATGGGGAAAAGTTAGTTGATCTTGGTTGACCTTGCAATGTGCTGTCCTTTAATCCTGTATAATCATATTACATGACTACAACCAAACTTACTTCTTCTCTCCATATCCCACTCTTGCTCCTTAGAAAGGAGCCATGCATTTGTATACTTTTTACAAACTCTATACTATATTCTGGAGAAGGAAATGGCAACCCCACTCCAGTACTCTTGGCTGGAAAATCCCATGGACAGAGGAGCCTGGGTAGGCTACTGTTCAGTGGGCTTCCCTGGTGGCTCAGACAGTAAAGAATCTGCCTGTAGTGCAGGAAACCTGGGTTTGATCCCTGGGTCAGGAAGATCTCCTGGAGAAGGGAATGGCAACCCACTCCAGTATTCTTGCTTGGAGAATCCCATGGACAGAGGAGCCTGGCTGGCTATCGTCCATGGGATTACAGCCGGACACAACTGAGCGTCTAACACACACATACACTATGTTTGGTACCTGGCAAACAATCTTTATTTTATGTCTTATATTTGAACTTTAATGATCACCAGGGAATTTTTCTCTCACCTAGTTCAGCTTCCTGATTTTTAACTGAATTCTCATGAATTATCTGCTTTTGTCTCTTTCTCTTGGTCTTTTGGTCTCCCCATACCTTTGCCTCTGTTACTTTGTCCCTCTGTATCTTCGTCTTTCCTGCAAACATACACACACACGTGCACACACCCAATCCTACAGTGTCCTAATTTAGACTCTACGTTTTCCATGTAAGATGTTTCACTGAGCATCTGCTGAGCCCCAGTGTACAGTGTGACAGTCTTCAGTTCTTCTCAGACACATATCTATGGAAGACTGGATTATTTTGATTGTTGTTATCTATATACAGACACCACAAAAGAAATTACTTACTCCTGGGAAGAGATGTCAAACCCTTAATTTAAAAATAAATACCAAATGAGTAAGTCCCAAAGCATTATTTCTCCGTCAAACTCAGAACATTTTAATTACCTTGAAATAAACAAAGAGCCTTGGCCAGGCTAATCATACCATTTTTTCAAAATTCCCTGTCTCCTATAGGCTAAGGATTTCTACCTGCCCCAGTGTTGTTCATGACTTGAGCCTTTGTTTATTCTGTCCCTGCTGTGGTGATGAACCCATCAAACAAGGGAAGTAATTTAGTCCTAAATTTGCATAAGGGCTAATGTGAACACAGAAGTTACCAGTGACCCATCTCTTTAATTGTGTATTGGGCCAAAATGAACAGACTTTCTGCCTCTAGCTACATATTTAGTTAAGAAGCAAAGAAAAGCATAGAGCTTTAAGGACTAGAGTGTTACTCTCCTTATTGAGCAATTTATGCTATTTAGTGTTGTAATCTAACGAGAAACAGAGATTTCCCTTGTCACAGGACACAGATGACAGCAAGGAGGGACAGGGGGTTAAAGACATTTGTATACAATTCTAAGTAAGAAAGACCTATAGATGGAATGGTTCCCAAACATGCTTCAGCCTAATTTCAAGCTACTAGCTGCAAACTAGACTTGAATCTCCCCAAGGAGTGATGAGACAGTCAACTCACCGCTGAACCATTGCTGCTCAGAAGCAACTGAATACTAGCATCTGTGGAATGTTTACCAGTCAGACAAGTGAAACTCAGGGCATAATCCCTCAGAGCCATCGACAATCCTCTTCAATGGGCAATACCTCTAGATTAAATAGAATTTTCTCAGTCCAGTTAAACTGGATCAGGGGACAGTCAGAAGTCTGGGCTCTTCGTGGTTTCATCAATGAATAATGAATAGTTCAAAGTCTCATTTATAAAGACAAAGTTATTTCAATTGAAGGATTAATATCTTTAGTTATGGGGAAAGTTTGGGTTATCTCTTGTAGTATTTCTTCTTTGCTGATCTTTTTATTCTCTAGTTCCTGGAGCTTTCCTCTTTGTCTCTCAATTTCTCTTTTCATATGTTAAACCTCTTCATCTGCCTTCCAGGTCATTCCTTTAGTTTTTACCATCTTACTCTTAACTGTCTCTTCAACCAAATCTATCAGACCAGGGACAAGGGCGAAACAAGCATGGTCCCACAGTGCACATTTAAAGGAAGCACTCACTTGCAGAGTCTTGCAAGTTCAAGGCTTTTACCTGTCAGTGTTTGCCTCCTACAATTATGCATCCTGGCTGCCTCCTTTGTCTCAACGCTGGTCTTGACCCAGGCGACTAGACTCTAGTTTACCTTATCAGCCACAATTTTTATTTCAATGAATACACTTTCCACTCCTCAGGTTTCTAGATGAATTTTTAAATACCTTACTGTTTTTGATGAATAATCCTTCGTTCTCACTTTCTCTCTGACGTATTTGATGATTGCAAATTATTTTAACATATTTTCACATTGCACCGTTATTTCTAGTTCCTCACCATAAAATCTGTAGGCACATTTGTAGGTTTCTGGCTCCTTATGTGTAGGGTCTGTAGATTATCGAGTCTGCTAACTAGGATCATGACACAAGGCATCCTTGTGTATTCTGTCATTTTTGTCTGAAAACTCATCTTGCTTGGGAGATGTGTTTCTGGTGAACTCCCCTCCCTGTCAAGTAGTTTCATGTTTGGTAACATCACCCTGGCACTCCAGATATGCATCACCAAGTTGAGATGTATCTCATTACCAGCCACCACCAGCAATGTCACATCAACACCACGGCTATGTGCAACAGGGCCTGGTTCCCATTCTAACCCAGATGTCTCTTCTCCATCCCAGAACCACAGGAAAGCAGGATCCAATGATGGGTAGTTAGTGGAATTTTTTCATGTCTACTGACTGCCAGATGCTGTAAACACTGATCTCAGCTTCATCTGGGAAGCCCAGCTCAAATTTCTGCCTTTTGTGGGGTGAGCAATGCCTTCATCACCAAATGGCCTTTGAAGCTCAGCCTCCACTGTTTGTATAAAGAATCTGCTGCCTATGAACCAATCACCTTTACCCTCTGTTTCCCAATATAGGTCTCTGTTAGTTCCAGATCATTGGATCTTAGCCTCTTTTTTTGAGTTTGTGTTTAAAAAATAATTAAGCATTTAAAGGTTTTTTTGCTTGTTTTTCCCCCTCTCTTTTTAAAAAATGAGATACAAGGTAAAAGCAGGGGATAAATCAGCTATATCAACATGATAAGGAAAAATATAATTTATCACCAGTGTTAACTTTTTAATCACTTATATGAGTGGTATAATGGCCCACAGAGCTAAAAGATGTTTGACTTAAACAATCTATCTTGTCAAGGCCACAATAGGCATAATTGCTCATTTCCTGCTTTTGCTGTCAGTCATCTATTTTTGTATGAAAACTATTGAAAAAATTAGTAGCTTACCTAACAAAACTTGTACAGTTCCATAAACTAAAATGTATAAAATTCTGATGAAAGCAAAACTATAAACAGCTGGACAGATACATATAGTTACCCCTCCATATCAGTTCCACACCCATGGATTAAACCAACCACAGATTGAAAATATTCAGAAAAAGTAAGGCAGGAAATTAAAAAAGCGAAAATTGAATTTGCCACTATTTACACAAATTATTTTCATCATGTTTACACTATTTAAGTAACATCTATCTTGTATTAGGTATTATAAGTAATCTGTGTGTGGGCTTAGTCACTGTCATGTCTGACTCTTGGCAACACTTTGGACCATAGCCCTCCAGGCTCCTCTGTCCACGGGATTCTCCAGGCAAGAATACTGGAGTGGGTTGCCATGCCCTCCTCCAAGGGATCCTCCCTGACCCAAGAACTGAATCTGTGTCTCCTGCATTGTAGACATATTCTTTATTTGCTGAGCCACTGGGGAAGCCCTGTAAGTAATCTAGAGATTGCTGATTTAAAATAACCAGGATGATGTGCACAGGTCATATGCCAATACTATACCATTTTATATAAAGGACTTGAGCATCTACCGATTCTGCTACCTGTGGGAGTCGTGGAATCAAACCCCATGGGTACAGAATGACTACTGTACTGTGATCACAGGTTAGAAGTCTCAGTGTAGTAGAGGTCAATTCTCCCCAAATTGTTCCTTAGATTTAAAGCAATTCCTATCAAAATCCCACGTAAGCAGAGAAAAACGCATTCCAAAATTTATATGGGAAGGAAAAGGAACTAGAATGGCTAAACCAATTTTGGAAAGAAATAGAACTGAGTAAGAAAAATCATTGAAAATGAAAGTATTAGTTACTCAGTTGTATCAGACTCTTTGTGATCCCATGGGCAGAGGAGCAGCAGATTCTTTACCATCTGACTTATCATATTGTGAGCTTCCCAGGTGGTGCTAGTCGTAAAGAATCCCCTTGCCAATGTAGGAGACTCGGGTCCCATTCCTGAGTCAGGAAGATCCCCTGGAGGAGGGCATCACAACCCACTCCAGTATTCTTGCCTGGAGAATCCTGTGGACAGAGGAGCCTGGCAGACTACAGTCTGTAGAGTTGCAAATAGTTGGACATGACTGAAGTGACTTAGCACATAGTCATCTTAACAACAGTCACATAATAACTGTGTGGTATTGGTAAATTAGAAGACAGATCAATAGAACAATATAGAGAACCAAGAAATTTGATTAATTTCATTTACAATAATTTTGATTCTTTTTACAATAGTGTAAAAGCAGTTCAATGGAGGCCATATCATTTTCCCAATAAACTGTGTTGAGACAAATGTAAACTAAAAGTGAACATCAACCTAAAATTCACACCACATTTAAAAATTAATTCACTTGGATCCTAGACTTAAATGTAAAATGTAAAACTATAAGAGCTTTTGAGGAAAACAATAAAATCTTCAGGACCTTGGGCTAGGTGAGAAGTTCTTAGATATGATACTAAAAGCACAATGTATATAAGAAAAATTAATGAACTGGATGCTATCAACTTTAAAAACATTTTTACCACAAGAGATCCTGTTAAGTGAATGGAAAGATAAGCTCAAGACTGGGAGAACATATTTGCAAACCATAGATCTATCAAAGAACAAGTTCCTAGAAGAAACTTGGTACATTCATACAATGAACTACCACTTATCAGTAAAAAAGAATGAACTTCTGATTTATACAATAACTTGGATGGACCTCAAAAGGGTACACATACTGTATGATTCAATTTATATAACATGCTTGAAATAACAGAACAATAGAAATGATAAACACATGAGTGGTTGCCCAGAGACAAAGGTAGGAGTGTGGCGGGGGTATGTGCCAGTACAAAGAGAGAACAGGAAAAAGAGCTTTTGTGGAGATGGTGATGGTTATACAAATCTATACGTGGAAGAAAACCGCATAGAACTACACATACACACACACACATAAATGAATGCTGATGTTTTAAAAACATGGTGAAAACTAAGCTTACTCTGCTTCACAGCAATGTACTTAGGTGGATTTCCTGCTTTTGATAATATACTACAACTATGTAAGATGCCATCATTAGGGAAAGTTGGGTGAAGAATATACCTGACTCTTCAGGTTTTTCAAGTCAAAATAAAAAGTTTAAGACAACAATTGTTTACCTAGCACACCACTCTCTGCCTGCATGTAAGTCATTTCAGTCATGTCCAACTCTACGCGACCCCATGAACTGTAGGCCGCCAGGCTCCTCCATTCATGGGATTTCCCAGGCAAGAATATTGCAGTTGGATCTTCCCAAACCAGGGATCAAACCAACATCTTTTCTGTCTTCTGCATTGGCAGGTGGATTCTTTACCACTAGCACCACCTGAGAAGCTTCACCACTCTTAAGAGTTGGCAATTCTGGCTGGGATCAACCCAGCAGTTCTTCACCCAGTCTCAGTATGGATAACGCATGCCTTTGCAATCAGACATGGAGATGCAAGTTCGATCCTTGAGTTGGGAAGTTTCCCTGGAGTAGGAAATGACAACCCACTCCAGTGTTCTTGCCTGGAGAATTCCATGGACACAGGAGCCTGGCAGGCTACAGTCCATGGGGTCACAAAGAATCGGATACAACTGAGCAACTAACACTTTCACTAGCCAGCTAAGTTGTTTCTGCTTCTGGGACTTCACTGGTTGGGGTGATGAGTGCTGCTAGACCACACATCTCTTCTGTTCAGCAGACCAGCCCTGCCACCCTGTAGGTGGCAGTTACAGGGTTCCAAAGGCAGCAAGAGAGTAAGGTCCAATGCACAAGCTCATCATAAGTCTCTCTTTGTATCAAGTTGCTAAGAGTCCTACTCTGCAAAACAAATCCAACCTAAATTCCAAGGGTGGGAAAATAGACTCAGCTATGAGGGGAGGAGCTGCAAAATGTGTGGCTATTGTTTTTCAATCTACCACAGTCACAGTGTACTTCTGGATAGTGGAGCAAGAAACTGATGTGGAAGTTCAAGATTCCCTTTCTCCAATTTGCTAGTGATCACTTCTCATACATTCCCAATCCTGAATGACAGTAACTACATTGGAGTTATTGGAGAAAAGAAGGAAACAGAAATGTTTTCTCAGAAATAAAACTACCCTATGACCTAGCACTCCCACTAATGGGCATATACCCTGAGGAAACCAGAATTGAAAAAGACACATGTATCCCAGTGTTCATTGTATCACTCTTTACAATAGGTAGGACACAGAAGCAACCTGGATGTCCATCAGAAGATGAATGGATAATGAAGTTCTGGTACATATATACACAGTAGAATATGACTCAGCTATAAAAGGGAACACATTTGAGTCAAGTTCTAATGAGGCGGATGAACATAGGGCCTATCATATATGGTGAAATTAGTCAGAAAGAGAAAGACTAATACTGTATATTCATGCATATGTATGGAATATAGAAAGATGGTACCAATGATCCTATCTATTGGGCAGCAAAGGAGCCAGAGATGTAAAGAACAGACTTTTGGACTCAGTGGGAGAAGGAGAGGGTAGGATGATTTGAGAGAATAGCAATGAAACATATGTATTACCATACGTAAAATGTATAACTGGTGCCAGTTTGATGTATGAAGCAGGGCACCCAAAGCCATGCTCTGTGACAACTTGGAAAGGTAGAGTGGAGAGGGAGGTGGGAGGGCAGTTCAGGATGGAGGGGACACAAGTATACCTATTATGGCCATTCATATTGGTGTATGGCTAAAACCATCACAATATTGTAAAGTAATTGTCTTCTAATTAAAATAAATAAATAAAAAGAAATATTTTCTTAAAGCATGCAAAGACGGGAGCAGAAAATTTTCCATCCTCAGGGACTCGGCCAATAGATTCAAAAGGTCCAAAGACTAGAATTGTCTTGGTCAAGCCTAATCAAAGTTTTTATATGAAAGAGTAAGAGATTAAACACAAAGCTCCCTCGGGGATTGGACTACCTCTGACATTTATTGGTATATCCCTTACAAGCACTACATACACAGTTCATGATCAGTCAATATGGTTATTAAATGTAGAAACTCCACCACAGACCTGGCCTGATTATCACTGACCCTCTAACAGATTAATTAGTGCATAGAATTTGTGAAGGGTAGGTAGATTGAAAATCAAGAATCTTTTCCAGGTTGGAAATGTTAAGGCTTTTCCTACTTTAAACTTCTCTGACACATACACTTTCAAAGTAGTTGCAAGAATCATTACTGCTACTGCTAAGTCCCTTCAGTCGTGTCCAACTCTGTGCGACCCCATAGACGGCAGCCCACCAGGCCCCACCGTCCCTGGTATTCTCCAGGCAAGAACACTGGAGTGGGTTGCCATTTCCTTCTCCAATGCAGGAAAGTGAAAAGTGAAAGTGAAGTCGCTCAGTCGTGTCTGACCCTCAGTGACCCCATGGACTGCAGCCTACCAGGTTCCTCCGCCCATGGGATTTTCCAGACAAGAGTACTGGAGTGGGGTGCCATCGCCTTCTCCGAATAACTACTAGGCTTAGGCAAATTGTGAAAGTGAAGGACCTGACCTAAATTTTAATCAGACCTCTCCAACTTGAGCCCAGAAGCTAGAGATCTGGCAAGAGACTAATCTGACAGCCAATAAGCCCTGGCAATACCGAGGGGCACTTGCCCTTGGGTTCTTAGGTTTTTGCCAGAACTCAAAGTAAAACTCGGGTGGTATGAAACAAACTCTCGGTCCTACTAGGACTCCCCAAGTAGAGGAAGGTTTCTGGTTGTGATGCACACTTATCGAATCTAATCCCCTTTTCCTCATAATGGTATATATGTTTGCACCCAAGTAATAGACAATTTTATTCACTGGATAGTAAGTTAGCCCAAAATGCTTCAAGGAAAAGCTTAACTTCTAAGACACAAAGCCCTCTTCCCCAGTGTAGCAAGTTTTCCAAGGGTTTTATGAGACTATAAAATAAGGGCCACGCTGAAAACAAGCAAACAAACAAATGAAAAAGCAACAAAAATTGTTCTCCTCTCAGGAGATGAGGCTACTCCAAGCAGCCCCACACACACTGCAATCTCTTGGGCTTCCAGACAGGACAGCATAAACAAGACTAATGTAGTGTGCATGTATGTGTGTGTGTGTGTGTGGATGCCTTTCTAGTGAACTGTACAGCAGGCAGGGCCAATGCTTAAATGAAAGGCAGGGATCTATTAAGAGAGTAATAGTCTACAAAGACTATTCCATGCCTCAAGATGTGGAATTTCATCAAAGGAATGAAAATAGCGCATATGAAGTCCTCTCAAATATGGAACTGATCTGAAAGACTTCATTATAATATCCAGACTTCCAGTATCTATCACAAGTATGCCTGTTTCTGGGCCACTGCCTAGTGTATCATGCCAAGTATTTTATTGCTAACATAAGGTTTATATAATGTTCATCAGAAAAGCATAATAAAAACAATAATAAATCTCACATAGGATTGAAGTTTTGAAGCCTGTCTGGCATTACTTATGCAATATTTTATTTGATACCACCCAACCACCCAGGACACTATTATTAGCTGCATTTTACAAATGAGTAAACCGAGGCTCAAAAACTGAAGGCCACCTACCTGTCAATGACAGAACCTGACCTACCTATACAGTCCATGGAATTCTCCAGGCCAGAATCCTAGAGTGGGTAGCCTTTCCCTCCTCCAGGGGATCTTCCCAACCCAGGGATCGAACTCAGGTCTCCTGAATTATGGGTGGATTCTTTACCCGCTGAGCCACAAGGGAAGCACAAGGATACTGGAGTAGGTAGCCTGCCCCTTCTCCAGCAGGTCTTCCTGACCCAGGAATCAAACCAGGGTCTCCTGCATTGCAGGTGGATTCTTTACCAACTGAGCTATCCGGGAAGTCCAGTCACAGACTTACTGTCCCCTTTCTGTTGTTTACCACTGTGGGAAAATTCCACAAAGGGGGAAAGACGTGGAAGAGCTATCTCAAGTACTGAAAAGAATGGCTACTATTCAAAATTAAGAGTCAGAGACCACAGGAGCCAGCTTGAACTGGTTCCCACAGGCCAAAGTTGGCACAGTTTGAGCACTGAAATAAGCAAGGATAGAAATGGACTTAGTGAATAAAATTAGAACCTATAAGTCTATGCTAATATAAATAAATACAATAGATACATAAAATGAAGAGAAAGTAACTCTTGACAGTAGAATTCCAAGTAAAAACTATAGAAGGGATGGCATGGTTAAAATGGCATTAGTAGATGCTAAAACTAAGCAGGTGAAAGTCTTATGAGAAACAAAGTATTTACACAGTATCAAAGTATTTCCCCATTAATTATTTAGGATTGATTACAAGAGGAAAATAGTAGCTTTACAGCGGAGAAGCTGGCAGGCATCCCCTTAAACACAGAGCTGGGCACACTGACATCATGCGTCTCCTTATGGTTGTACCGAGGAAGACATAACATCACTTTTCTGGCATTTTGGTCAAAAGTGTAAAACTTGTGACTATTTTATGGATGGCGGTCTGAACTAATCTGGACAAAACATCAGAAAAACCAAATTGAATGGCATTCTACAAAATAGTCTGTACTCTTTTAAATGTCAAGGTCAAAAATGGCTGAGGAAATGTTCCAGAGTCAGAGTGACTAAAGAGACATAACAATCAAATGCCATGTGGACTCCTGGTTTGAACACTGGCCAGGCTGGGGGAAAAAGAGCTACAAAGAAGATCCTTGGAACAATAATACACTGAAACATTGTTTCAATAATACAATGCTTCTAATACATTGAAATATAAATCACCATAATACACTGCTTCTAATACATTGAAACATAAATCACCATACACACACCTGGCAGAAAAAAAAAAAAAAAAAGATTGGCAAACCTGAATATGGGCTGCAGATTTTAGATTAAATATTGTATCCATGATAAACTTTCAGATCTTGATATTTATATTTTGATTATGTAAAAGGAAGCCCTTCTTCTTAGGAAAAAAGTATTGAAATATTTAGGAGCAAGTGTGCAGTGTCTCCCGGAGAAGGCAACGACACCCCACTCCAGTGCTCCTGCCTGGAAAATCCCATGGATGGAGGAGCCTGGTAGGCTGCAGTCCATGGGGTCACTAAGAGTCAGACACGACTGAACGACTTCACTTTCACTTTTCACTTTCATGCATTAGAGAAGGAAATGGCAACCCACTCCAGTGCTCTTGCCTGGAGGATCCCAGGGACGGGGGAGCCTGGTGGGCTGCCATCTATGGGGTTGCACAGGGTTGGACACGACTGAAGTGACTTAGCAGCAGCGGTGCAATGTCTCCAACTTATTTGCCAATAGTACAGAAAAACAAGAGAGGAAGCACTGGGTGGGGCCAGAAAGTTCTTAGATATTACAATGGTTATAAACAGGTGCACAGTTTGTTTAGCTGTGGTCTTAAATTTTTATGGAGTAAATGACTTTAATAATTGTCTAAAATGTCTCCTGAAAGAATAAGTAATGAAAAAAATTGAGAAAGAAAAAGAGAGGTGAGGGGGAAAGAAAGCAAAATCAAACTGAACTCATGTCAAGAAAGAAAATATAGGAATCCCCTTTAAGTTTAGCCTGTGTCTTCCCCAGTGGCTCAGCAGGAGACACAGGATTCAAACCCTGGGTCAGGAAGATCCCCTGGAGAAGGAAATTTCCTAGTATTCTTGCCTGGGAAATCCCAGGATCAGAGGAACAGTCCATGGGGTCGCAAAGAGTTGGACACGACTGAGCAACTAGGCATGCATGCATGCCTTTCTTGGTCTTGGTCTTTAAGTGTGAAAATTTTCAAACTAAAAAGTTGCAAGAATAAAATATACATATTTAGAGGTAAAGCATCAACAACAGTAGGAATAGCACTCTGGTCCAAGGAAAGATCCATGTACAGAGTCACGTGAATGGCTTTCATTGTGCTTCTCTAGAACCTGCTGCATACATGTTATTCATGTTGGCACGCTTGACTATTTTATGGATGGTGGTCTAGTCGTCTCCCTGCCTGAGGACAGTACTGGCTCAGTAAGGCCATTCACTTTTTAAGGAGAGCATTTTATGTGACAGAAGGTGACATGTTCCAGCTTCACGAAGGATAGCACAAAACAAAGGTTTTTTAAAATAGCAGATAAGATCTAGGTTAGAACGCAAAAAGAACTTTAAAAATAAAATAGTTGGGAATATAAATTACTGAGTTGGTTATGGAATATTCTCTCACAAAGACCTTTAAAAGATGAGCAATAATTAAGAATATTATCAGGCACACATCTGTTAAAGGACAGCTCAACGATGACTTAGTCCATTCAAGCTGCTGTAACAAAATACATAGGCTAGAGGGTTTAAAACACAGAAATTTACTCCTCACAGTCCTGGAGTCTGGGAAGGCCAAGATCAAGGTGACAACCAGTTCAGTGTCTAGTGAGCAGCCACCTCCTAGTTCGTGGGTGGTACCTTTTCACTGTGTCCTCTCATGGTAGAGGGATAAGCTGACCCTCTGGAGTCATTTATAATGGTCTCCACCCTCGTGATCTAAATACATCTTAAGTCCCCACCTCCCAACACTTTCATTTTAGGAATGAGTATTGGGGGGACAAATTCAGAGCATAGCAAAAGGCAAGAAGATGTATTAGAAGAGCCTTTCATTCATTTATTGATGCTCTCAAAGTTGAGTAAAACATGCCCTCTGCCTTTAATGAACATGCCAACTAGTAGAAAGATTAGTTTACGATTATCATTTCTCATTATAATAAAACCCTGGCACCTTATTTCACATTCTCAGGCTTTACAACTTTTTCCTAACATTTTATTATTATCCTAATTGTTGTCATTTATCCTAATTGTTGTCATTATCATTAATACACATGTATTTCTATCCTAGTACCACTGGCACTATACAGCGACCTTTGCATAATATTTTTTAACCACTAGTGATAGCACAAGATAAAAACAAGTTAAAAAAAAAAATCTGCATTCTACAGCCTTTCAACTAGGTATGTTGAGGTGGTAAACAGCTCCCTCTGGGACCTCACAAAAGTCAAATCACTAGACTCTCTTGAGGCCCTGTGTGCTGGCCCCATGCAAAACTGGCTCTGTTGCTGCCATTTTCTGGCCATTGGATTCCCTCACTTGATTAATTAACTCAAAATTGCCACTCAATGGCAAGCCAGACTTCTGTTTCCAATTTCCTTCTCTGCTGAAAAGTAAATAGGTTTGACCACATTTTCAAGCCCCTGTGCATGGGTCTTTTGTGCTACTAGCAAACCAGTATCCGATGGAAGGGGTCTGGGCCAGTGCCAAGTTAGGGATTTGATTTCTTTGTTGTCTTTCAGTAAAACCTAGCTAACCACAATCCCTCTCCACCATTCCTCTGCAATGTGCTTGAACTAGAGCCAAGAGCCCATCCTACAAAATGAAGAAAAATGTAGGAAATAAATAAATCAGTAGCCATGGGGAAAAAATAGGGCTTGTGAATATTGCCCATACATCACATTTTCTTTTTACATCTTTATAAAAATCTCTAGACCCTGAATGCACAGTTATATGCAGGAATGACCCCAAGGGCCTCCCATTCTCTCCTCCCACCCAAGAAGATTATAAGATTATAAACATGGGGCAAATTTCCATGCTTCTATTCCTTGGGGCCTAGCCCTGGCTTCTGACTTTGGGGATGGAGGGTGGAATGGCAAATGCCTAAGAGGTATGAATGACTACCCAAAGAGAAGCGGATGGCTTTAGCAGGCCTGTGCCAGTATATGATCTGTGTGAGCTCCATACAACTCACTTTTCCCCAGACCCAGGGAGAAAACATTAAAAATGAGTCTCTGCTCACTAATGAGGTGAATTTACAGGATAAGAGGCTTCCCGTATGGAAAGAATAATGGTATCAGGCCAGGGCATGTACACTGAAGAAGGGCTCGGGATTTTGTACAACTTCTCTTTCAATGGGTGGACAATCTTTTATTCTCCCCCCATTAACTCCCTACTCCACTCTTCCCCATAGATATTAATAAACTTTCTCCAATCCCCCCAAAAGTGATAGCAGCATAAACATAGACACAAAGAAAAGAAAATACGGGGCATCTACTGGGAAGAGTAAGTAATTAAATTGGAAAACAGAGAACATGAGGTATAGTATGAGGAAGAATGCCCAGGAGTTTAGGCTCAGATTTGCAGACCATGAGCACAAGGCCAAAAAGTTCAAACTTTGTTGATGGGAACTTACTGAAATATTAAATTTAATATTAAAAGATAGAACTTTGGAAAAATAATCAATTTAGAAGAAAGATGATATCACATCATAAAAGAGAGAAAGCTAAGCATGAGAATTAGTACAATAGGAGTGCTTCACCTCAAGGATGGATTCCTGTGACTGACATACAGGTATACAAGGAGCCAGGTATACAAGGACAAGTTGAAACATATAAATCTTTATCAGACAGAAGTTAGCTCATTAGTTCCTGCAAAGAGAGCAAACATCCTAGGAGAAACCCTGTGGACTCTTTTACAAGCCATTAAAGGCTTCAACAATACGTGAACCATGAACTTCCAGATGTTCAAGCTCATTTTAGAAAAGGCAGAGAAACCAGAGACCAAATTGCCAACATCCGTTGGATCATCAAAAAAGCAAGAGAGTTTCAGAAAAACATCTATTTCTGCTTTATTGACTATGCCAAAGCCTTTGACTGTGTGGATCACAACAAACTGTGGAAAATTCTGAAAGAGATGGGAATACCAGACCACCTGACCTGCCTCTTGAGAAATCTGTGTGCAGGTCAGGAAGTAACAGTTAGAACTGGACATGGAACAACAGACGGGTTCCAAATAGGAAAAGAAGTACATCAAGGCTGTATATTGTCACCCTGGTTATTTAACTTATATGCAGAGTACATCATGAGAAATGCTGGGCTGGAAGAAGCACACGCTGGAATCAAGATTGCTGGGAGAAATATCAATAACCTCAGATATGCAGATGACACCACCCTTATGGCAGAAAGTGAAGAGGAACTAAAGAGCTTCTTGATGAAAGTGAAAGAGGAGAGTGAAAAAGTTGGCTTAAAACTCAACATTCAGAAAACGAAGATCATGGCATCTGGTCCAATCACTTCTTGGCAAATAGATGGGGAAACAGTGGCTGACTTTATTTTTCTGGGCTCCAAAATCACTGCAGATGGTGATTTCAACCATGAAATTAAAAGATGCTTACTCCTTGGAAGGAAAGTTATGACCAACCTAGACAGCATATTAAAAAGCAGAGACATCACTTTGCCGACAAAGGTCCATCTAGTTAAAGCTATGGTTTTTCCAGTGGTCATGTATGGATGTGAGAGTTGACTGTGAAGAAAGCTGAGTGCCAAAGAATTGATGCTTTTGAACTGTGGTGTTGGAAAAGACTCTTCAGAGTCCCTGGGTCTGCAAGGAGATCCAAGCAGTCCATCCTAAAAGAGATCAGTCCTGGGTGTTCATTGGAAGGACAGACATTGAAGCTGAAACTCCAATACTTTGGCCCCCTGATGCAAAGAGCTGACTCATTGGAAAAGACCCTGATGCTGGGAAAGATTGAAGGCAGGAGGAGAAGGGGACGACAGAGGATGAGATGGTTGGATGACATCACCAACTCAATGGGCATGAGTTTGGGTAAACTCCAGGAGTTGGTGATGGACAGGGAGGCCTGGCGTGCTGCAGTCCATGGGGTCACAAAGAGTCAGACATGACTGAGCAACTGAACTGAAGTCCTAATGAATATCTTACTCTGGGTTCATTCAGGTCAAAAATTGATCCTTAAACTGGGCAACAACCTTTCCCAATCTTAGGGAAAGTTTTTCTTTTTGCCATACTTGTAGTCTTAACATTTTATTGCTCTGTCATACATGGAAAAGAGCTCCAAGTTTGGCAGTTTGGGGAAACTGAGGGGACAGTCATTTTGAGGTAAACCTTATTCTAAGTCTGTAAATCATATAATGAGAGAGCTAGTACAACTAATCTAGTCTCTGAGTATCTTGGCCATCTTTAGAAGATGTTGCTAGTATGTTGCCCTTTCTTAACCATAATAAATCTTCATATTTGGAACAAATATTATGTAGATGTTGGAATTTCACTCTTTAATTGACTAAATCTGGAAAAATTGGAAAGCCCACATTCAACTGGAATTTATATGACCAAGAAACAGCTGCTATGTGATGAAATGAGATAGAAGACGAGAGGGAGGATAATTTTCTAAGATTGTTTGCCATCTCACTTTCAGTGTCTTCCTTTATGGTATGATTTATTTGCATTTTAATTTTTGTGGTCTGGAACTTGAAAACAATCTTAATAGTCTTTTAAAAATAATTTTAAATGTGAAACAACTCATGGAAAACAAATTTTTGTACAATTCCGTCAGCATCTAGAGAAAATATTTTGTTTTCTTCAGCCCTAAGATGCTGTCTACTAGAAGATGAAAGCAAGACTGGGAATTGAACAGGTATTTTCTCCCAATTAACTAGCTGTGTGTTTGAGTTCTTAATGGTTAAATCTGTGGCATTGCCTCTTCTGGGTATTTCCCCACAATCATGTCTTGGGTAATATGAGAAGGTTCCAGTAACTACTGAAATCATACATTCAACAAATATGGTTCAAGTACACTAGTTAATTTGGGGACTTCCAAATGAATCAGATCATGAAGTTTTGCTGATAAGGATGAAATCTAACAACAATAGATCACATTATAAACATAAACAAATTGCTAGGCAGAATAGGATCAGTTTAAGAGAAATTCAGATTCCATTTCTGGTAATATCATGAAACATATTTGTAGAATTTTATGCAGTGTTATTTTATATCCAGAATATATCCTGGGATAGAATATGTAAAAATACTGGATAAAAGTTATAAACATTTCTCCTAATTATAGCTAATTGGCACATAAAATAGAAATATATCCCAGAAATAATATGAAAGTGTGATTACAGAAGAATAAGTTAGTGCTTTAGCTAATACTTTCTCTGAGAGTATCTGCATTTCTGAATGAGACACAGATTCCTCTCAGGAGATACAGGTGAAGAGAATATCAGTGAATTAGAAGACAGATGTGAGAAAAAACCTAGAAGGCATTTGCATACAAACAAAGAGAAGGGAAATATAAAAGTTTAAGAGATATGGTAGAATATAAGATTCAACATACACATAATGAGAGTTTCAGGGGAAAAAAAGAGAAAAATGGAGGCAAAAAAGTGTTCGATGATATAATGACTAATAGCTTTTCAGAACTGATGAAAGGTACCAATGCTCAGGATCAAGAATCCTAACTAATATCTAATCAGCACACAGTTTATTAGGCTTCTTGAACCTTAGGGTTAATGTCTTTCATATGCATGTATATAATCAGATATATATCGATATATATTCTATAAATATTCATATGTATATATATTTAATTTTTTCATAAGAGACATGCCTAAGACAAAAGGAATTTAAAAGGTTGACAATAGAAAGAGCAAGATTATATATAAAGCTCTCTAAATACACTAAATTGTGAATCTCTATTAATAAAAAGAGTATGGGATTAAGACAAAAAGATTTTGAAAGGCAAAAAGTTATCACTGCACAATTCCCTTGACATTAGAATGTTAACATATAGCCATCTCAGAAGATAGGATTATACCATATGAAGAAAAAATGAGCAGAATATACAAGGATATCTTGATTACTTCAGCATTGTGACAGGAGATTTAAACTCTATTCTCCAGTAATCAATAAAACAGACAAAATAAATCAAAAAGTGTGGCAGTCATTAGTGCTGTTTCACCAAAATTCCAATTCTCCTCCCTCATACTACAGGGTAGGAATACACTTTCCACCCCTTGAAGTTAGGTGTGGCCTTTTTGGTCAGATGACTTGCTTTGGCCAGAAATATGTGTACAGAATGATGTGTATTACTTCTAGGCAAAAGCATTTAGTGGCCAATGTGACACTGCAGAAGCCTTTTCCCTGCTGTGTCAATCATGGAAGCACAGAGTTGGATCCTGTCAGCCTGATTCCTTAATAAAGATCATGTGAGTATGAGTCAGAAGTAAACTTTAACTGCAGGGCAGTTCATTACAACCTAACCCATCTCACATTACAGTAAGGATAGAAAAGAATCAAGTAACAAAATTAAAAGGTTAAACGTGCAAATATTTAGAACATGCACCCAATATTTGGGAAATATATATGCTTTCATGTATGCATAAAGTGTTTATAAAAATCAAAAACATTCTAGATCACAAAGCAAGTCTCAGGTCAAAAAAATCAGTTGTTAGACCACATATTTTACTACTATACAATAAAGTTAGAAATCAAAACCAAAGGATAACCCTATTTTGGAAAAAGATGTTTAAATAATCCATATAAAAAATAATCCATATGTCAAAGAACACAGAGTGAAATTTGGGAAACAAAACAAAAACTAAATTATAATGAAAATAGTGCTTCTTGAAAGCAAATTTAAGGTGTAAAAAAAAAAAAAATCAGTGTTAGACCACATGTTTTACTACTGAAAACAACAATCACAGAAAACTAACCAAATTGATCACATGGACCAAAGCCTTGTCTAAATCAATGAAACTATGAGCCACTCTATGTAGGGCCACCCAAGATAGACAGGTCATGAGGGAGAGTTCTGACAAAACGTGGTCCACTGGAGAAGGAAATGGCAAACCACTTCAGTATTCTTGCCTTAGAACCCCCAGAACAGTATGAAAAGGCAAAAAGATAGGACGCTGAAAGATAAACTCCCCAGGTCGGCAGGTGCCCAATAGTGGAGAACTAACTCGAGAAAGAATGAAGAGATGGAGCCAAAGAAAAACAACACCCAGCTGTGGAGATGACAGGTGATGGAAGTAATGTTTGATGCTGTAAAGAGCAATATTGCATAGAAACTTGGAATGTTAGGTCCATGAACCAAGGCAAATTGGAAGTGGTCAGAAAGGAGATGACAAGAGTGAACATCAACATTTTAGGAATCAGTGAACTAAAATGGACTGTAATGGATGAATTTAACTCAGATGATCATTATATCTACTATTGTGGGCAAGAATCCCTTAGAAGAAATGGAGTAGGCAACATAGTCAACAAAAGAGTCCAAAATGCAGTACTTGGATGCAATCTCAAAAATGACAGAATGATCTCTGTTTGTTTCCAAAGCAAACCATTCAATATCCCAGTAGATAGTAATAGACAGTAATCCAAGTCTATTCCCCAACCAGTAATGCTGAAGAAGCTGAAGTTGAACGGTTCTATGAAGACCTACAAGACCTTCTAGAACTGACACCCCAAAAAGATGTCCTTTTCATTATAGGGGACTGGAATGCAAAAGTAGGAAGTCAAGAAATACCTGGCTGCTGCTGCTGCTGCTAAGTCGCTTCAGTCAAGTCCGACTCTGTGCAACCCCATAGATGGCAGTCCACTAGGCTCCCCCGTCCCTGGGATTCTCCAGGCAAGAACACTGGAATGGGTTGCCATTTCCTTCTCCAATGCATGAAAGTGAAAAGTGAAAGTGAAGTCGCTCAGTTGTGTCTGACTCTTAGCGACCCCATGGACTGCAGCCCACTGGGCTGCTCCTTCCATGGGATTTTCCAGGCAAGAGTACTGGAGTGGGGTGCCATTGCCTTCTCCGAGAAATACCTGGAGTAATAGGCAAATTTGGCCTTGGAGTACAGAATGAAGCAGGGTAAAGGTGAACAAAGTTTTGCCAAGAGAATCCACTGGTCATAGCAAACACCCTCTTTCAACAACACAAGAGAAGACTCTACACATGGACATCACCAGATAGTCAATACCAAAATCAGACTGATTATATTCGTTGCAGCCAAAGATGGAAGAGCTCTATATACTCAGCAAAAACAAGACTGGGAGCTGACTGTGACTCAGATCATGAACTCCTTATTGCCAAATTCAGACTTAAATTGAAGAAAGTAGGGAAAACCACTAGATCATTCAGGTATGACCTAAATCAAATCCCTTATGACTATACAATGGAAGTGCATAAATAGTGTACAAATAGATTTAAGGAATTAGACCTGATAGACAGAGTACCTGAAGAACTATGGACTGAAGGTTATGACATTGTACAGGAGGCAGCGATCAATACCATCCCAAAGAAAAAGAAATACAAAAAGGCAAAATGGTTGTCTGAGGAGGCCTTACAACAGCTGTGAAAAAAAGAAAAGTGAAGGGCAAAGGAGAAAAGGAAAGATATACCTATCTGAATGCAGAGTGACAAAGAATAGCAAGGAGAGACAAGAAAGCCTTCCTCTGTGATCAGTAAAAAAAAAAAAAAAAAAAAGAGGAAAACAATAGAATGGGAAAGACGAGAGATCTCTTCAAGAAAATTAGAGATACCAAGGGAACATTTCATGCAAAGATGGGCACAATAAAGGACAGAAATGGAAAGGACCTAACAGAAGATAATAAGAAGCAGCAGATAATAAGAAGGGGTGGCAAGAATACACAGAAAAGCTATACAAAAAAGATCTTCATGACCCAGATAACCATGATGGTGTGATCAATCACCTAGAGCCAGACATCCTGGAATTCAAAGTCAAGTGGGCCTTGAGATGCATACTAAGAACAAAGCTAATGGAAATGATGGAATTCTAGTTGAGCTATTTCAATCCTAAAAGATGCTGCTGTGAAAGTGCTGCTCTCAATATGCCAGCAAATTTGGAAAACTCAGCAGTGGCCACAGGACTGGAAAAGGTCAGTTTTCATTCCAATCCCAAAGAAAGACAATGTCAAAGAATGCTTAAACTGTTGCACAATTGCATTCATCTCACACACTAGCAAAGTAATGCTCAAAATTCTCCAAGCTACGCTTCAGCAATATGTGAACTGTGAACTTCCAGATGTTCAAGCTGGTTTTAGAAAAGGCAGAGGAACCAGAGATCAAATTGCCAACATCCATTAGATCATTGAAAAAGCAAGAGAGTTCCAGGAAAACACCTACTTCTGCTTTATTGACTATGCCAAAGCCTTTGACTGTGTGGATCACAATAAACTTTGGAAAATTCTGAAAGAGATGGGAATACCAGACCACCTGACCTGTCTCCTGAGCAATCTGTATTCAGGTCAAGAAGCAACAGTTAGAACTGGACATGGGACAACAGACTGGTTCCAAATAGGGAAAGGAGTACATCAAGGCTGTATATTGTCACCCTGCTTACTTAACTTATATGCAGAGTACATCATGAGAAACACTGGGCTGGATGAAGCACAAGCTGGAATCAAGATTGCTGGGAGAAATATAAATAACCTCAGATATGCAGATGACACCACACCTATGGCTGAAACGGAAGCACAACTAAAGAGCCTCTTGATGAAAGTGCAAGAGGAGAGTGAAAAAGTTGGCTTAAAGCTCAACATTCAGACAACTAATATCATGGCATCTGCTCCAATCACTTCATGGGAAATAGATGGGGAAACAGTGGAAACAGTGACAGACTTTATATTTTGGGGCTCCAAATCACTGCAGCTGGTGACTGCAGCCATGAAATTAAAAGACACTTGATCCAGGGAAGAAAAGTTTTGACCAACCTAGTTCAGTTCAGTTCAGTTCCGTTGCTCAGTCATGTCCGACTCTTTGCAACCCCATGAATCGCAGCATGCCAGGCCTCCCTGTCCATCACCAACTCCTGGAGTTCACTCAGACTCATGTCCATCGAGTCAGTGATGCCATCCAGCCATCTCATCCTCTGTCGTCCCTTTCTCCTCCTGCCCCCAATCCCACCCAACATCAGAGTCTTTTCCAATGAGTCAACTCTTCACATGAGGTGGCCAAAGTACTGGAGTTTCAGCTTCAGCATCATTCCTACCAAAGAAATCCCAGGACTGGTCTCCTTCAGAATGGACTGGTTGGATCTCCTTGCAGTCCATGGGAATCTCAAGTCTTCTCCAACACCACAGTTCAAAAGCATCAATTCTTCGGTGCTCAGCTTTCTTTATAGTCCAACTCTCACATCCATACATGACCACAGGAAAAACCATAGCCTTGACTAGACGGACCTTTGTTGGCAAAGTAATGTCTCTGTTTTGAATATGCAATCTAGGTTCATCATAACTTTCCTTCCAAGGAGTAAGCGTCTTTTAATTTCATGACTGCAATCACCATCTACTGTGATTTTGGAGCCCCCAAAAATAAATTTTGACACTGTTTCCACTGTTTCCCCATCTATTTCTCATGAAGCGATGTGACAAGATGCCATCATCTTAGTTTTCTGAATGTTGAGCTTTAAGCCAACTTTTTCACTCTCCTCTTTCACTTTTATCAAGAGGCTTTTTAGTTCCTCTTCACTTTCTGCCATAAGGGTGGTGCCTAGACACCTTATTAAATAACAGAGACATTGCCAACAAAGGTCTGTCTAGTCAAGGCTACAGTTTTTCTAGTAGTCACATATGGATGTGAGAGTTGGACTGTAAAGAAAGCTGAGCCCTGAAGAATTGATGCTTTTGAACTGTGGTGTTGTAGAAGACTCTTGAGAGTCTCTTGGACTGCAAGGAGATCCAACCAGTCAATGCTAAAGGAAATCAGTGCTGAGTGTTCATTGGAAGGACTGATGCTGAAGCTGAAACTCCAATACTTTGGCCACCTGATGCAAAGAACTAACTCATTTGAAAAGACCCTGATGCTGGGAAAGATGGAAGGCAGGAAGAGAAGGGGATGACAGAGGATGAGATGGTTGGATGGCATCACCCACTTAACGGACATGAGTTTGAGTAAATTCCGGGAATTGGTGATAGACAGGGAGGCCTGGCGTGCTGCAGTCCATGGGGTCTCAAAGAGTGACATGACTGAGCAACTGAACTGAACTGACCTTTACTACTATATGATAAAGTTAGACATCAAAACCAAGGATAGCACTATTTTGAAAAAAAATCTTGAAATAATTCATATGTCAAAGAACAGAGAATGAAATTTTGGGGATGAAGCATAAAACTAAATTATAATGAACATATTGCTCCATAAAAGTAAGTCTCAGGTCAAAAAAATCAGTGTTAGACAATATATTTTACTACTATATGGTAAAGTTAGAAATAAAAACCAAAGAATAACTCTACTTCGGAAAAAAAAATGTTTAAATAATCCATATGTCAAAGAATACAGTGTGAAAGTTTGGAGACAAAACATAAAACTTAATTATAATGAAAATGCTGCTTCATAAAAGACTCAAGGAACTAGATTCCACATGCCACAACTAAGGGTTCTCACGCCACAACTCAAGATCCAGCATGACACAATGAAGACCCAGCACAGTGAAATAAATAACAATGACAACAAAATAAAATATAAACCATATGTATAACATATGGAACTATATTCAATATCTTGTAATAATCTATAACAGAAGAACATGTAAGAAAGAATATATATGTATATGTACAAGTGAATCACTTTACACTTGAAACTAACACAAAATTGTAAATCAACTATGCACCAATTTAAAAAACTGCAATCACAAACTGCCAGAATACAGAAAGGACACCCCAAACTCAGCAATTTAAACAAGATGAAGAGACAGAGGAATACCCAGCAGATAAAGGAACAGGATAAATGCCCACCAAACCAAACCAAAGAGGAAGAGATAGGGAATCTACCTGATAAAGAATTCCGAATAATGATAGTGAAATTGATCCAAAATCTTGAAATTAAAATGGAATCACAGATAAATAGCCTGGAGACAAGGATTGAGAAGATGCAAGAAAGGTTTAACAAGGACCTAGAAGAAATAAAAAAGAGTCAATATATAATGAATAATGCAATAAATGAAATTAAAAACACTCTGGAGGCAACAAATAGTAGAATAACAGAGGCAGAAGATAGGATTAGTGAATTAGAAGATAGAATGGTAGAAATAAATGAATCAGAGAGGATAAAAGAAAAATGAATTAAAAGAAATGAGGACAATCTCAGAGACCTCCAGGACAATATTAAACGCTACAACATTCGAATCATAGGGGTCCCAGAGGAAGACAAAAAGAAAGACCATGAGAAAATACTTGAGGAGATAATAGTTGAAAACTTCCCTAAAATGGGGAAGGAAATAATCACTCAAGTCCAAGAAACCCAGAGAGTCCCAAACAGGATAAACCCAAGGCGAAACACCCCAAGACACATATTAATCAAATTAACAAAGATCAAACACAAAGAACAAATATTAAAAGCAGCAAGGGAAAAACAACAAATAACACACAATGGAATACCCATAAGGATAACAGTTGATCTTTCAATAGAAACTCTTCAAGCCAGGAGGGAATGGCAAGACATACTTAAAGCGATGAAAGAAAATAACCTACAGCCCAGATTATTGTACCCAGCAAGGATCTCATTCAAGTATGAAGGAGAAATCAAAAGCTTTTCAGACAAGCAAAAGCTGAGAGAATTCTGCACCACCAAACCAAATCTCCAACAAATACTTAAGAATATTCTCTAGACAGGAAACACAAAAACGGTGTATAAATTCAAACCCAAAACAATAAAGTAAATGGCAACAGGATCATACTTATCAGTAATTACCTTAAACGTAAATGGGTTGAATGCCCCAACCAAAAGACAAAGACTGGCTGAATGGATACAAAAACAAGACCCCTATATATGTTGTCTACAAGAGACCCACCTCAAAACAGGGGACACATACAGACTAAAAGTGAAGGGCTGGAAAAAGATTTTCCATGCAAATAGGGACCAAAAGAAAGCAGGAGTAGCAATACTCATATCAGATAAAATAGACTTTAAAACAAAGGCTGTGAAAAGAGACAAAGAAGGTCACTACATAATGATCAAAGGATCAATCCAAGAAGAAGATATAACAATTATAAATATATATGCACCCAACACGGGAGCACCGCAGTATGTAAGGCAAATGCTAACAAGTATGAAAGGAGAAATTAACAATAACACAATAATAGTGGGAGACTTTAATACCCCACTCACACCTATGGATAGATCAACTAAACAGAAAATTAACAAGGAAACACAAACTTTAAATGATACAATAGACCAGTTAGACCTAATTGATATCTATAGGACATTTCATCCCAAAACAATGAATTTCACCTTTTTTTCAAGCGCGCATGGAACCTTCTCCAGGATAGATCACATCCTGGGCCATAAAGCTAGCATTGGTAAATTCAAAAAAATAGAAATCATTCCAAGCATCTTTTCTGACCACAATGCAGTAAGATTAGATCTCAATTACAGGAGAAAAACTATTAAAAATTCCAATATATGGAGGCTGAACAACACGCTGCTGAATAACCAACAAATCACAGAAGAAATCAAAAAAGAAATCAAAATTTGCATAGAAACGAATGAAAATGAAAACACAACAACCCAAAACCTGTGGGACACGGTAAAAGCAGTCCTAAGGGGAAAGTTCATAGAAATACAGGCACACCTCAAGAAACAAGAAAAAAGTCAAATAAATAACCTAACTCTACACCTAAAGCAACTAGAAAAGGAAGAAATGAAGAACCCCAGGGTTAGTAGAAGGAAAGAAATCTTAAAACTTAGAGCAGAAATAAATGCAAAAGAAACAAAAGAGACCATAGCAAAAATCAAAAAAACCAAAAGCTGGTTCTTTGAAAGGATAAATAAAATTGACAAACCATTAGCCAGACTCATCAAGAAACAAAGGGAGAAAAATGAAATCAATAAAATTAGAAATGAAAATGGAGAGATCACGACAGACAACACAGAAATACAAAGGATCATAAGAGACTACTATCAACAATTATATGCCAATAAAATGGACAACGTGGAAGAAATGGACAAATTCTTAGAAAAGTACAACTTTCCAAAACTCGACCAGGAAGAAATAGAAAATCTTAACAGACCCATCACAAGCATGGAAATTGAAACTGTAATCAAAAATCTTCCAGCAAACAAAAGCCCAGGTCCAGACGGCTTCACAGCTGAATTCTACCAAAAATTTAGAGAAGAGCTAACACCTATCCTGCTCAAACTCTTCCAGAAAATTGCAGAGGAAGGTAAACTTCCAAACTCATTCTATGAGGCCACCATCACCCTAATACCAAAACCTGACAAAGATCCCACAAAAAAAGAAAACTACAGGCCAATATCACTGATGAACATAGATGCAAAAATTCTTAACAAAATTCTAGCAATCAGAATCCAACAACACATTAAAAAGATCATACACCATGACCAAGTGGGCTTTATCCCAGGGATGCAAGGATTCTTCAATATCCGCAAATCAATCAATGTAATACACCACATTAACAAATTGAAAAATAAAAACCATATGATTATCTCAATAGATGCAGAGAAAGCCTTTGACAAAATTCAACATCCATTTACGATAAAAACTCTACAGAAAGCAGGACTAGAAGGAACATACCTCAACATAATAAAAGCTATATATGACAAACCCACAGCAAACATTATCCTCAATGGTGAAAAATTGAAAGCATTTCCTCTAAAGTCAGGAACAAGACAAGGGTGCCCACTTTCACCATTACTATTCAACATAGTTTTGGAAGTTTTGGCCACAGCAATCAGAGAAGAAAAAGAAATAAAAGGAATCCAAATTGGAAAAGAAGAAGTAAAACTCTCACTATTTGCAGATGACATGATACTCTACATAAAAAACCCTAAAGACTCCACCATAAAATTACTAGAACTAATCAATGACTATAGTAAAGTTGCAGGATATAAAATCAACATCCAGAAATCCCTTGCATTCCTATACACTAATAATGAGAAAACAGAAAGAGAAATTAAGGAAACAATTCCATTCACCATTGCAACAGAAAGAATAAAATACTTAGGAATATATCTACCTAAAGAAACTAAAGACCTATATATAGAAAACTATAAAACACTAGTGAAAGAAATCAAAGAGGACACTAATAGATGGAGAAATACACCATGTTCATGGATTGGAAGAATCAATATAGTGAAAATTAGTATACTACCCAAAGCAATTTATAGATTCAATGCAATCCCTATCAAGCTACCAACAGTATTCTTCACAGAGCTAGAACAAATAATTTCACAATTTGTATGGAAATACAAAAAAACCTCGAATAGCCAAAGCGATCTTGAGAAAGAAGAATGGAACTGGAGGAATCAACCTACCTGACTTCAGGCTCTACTACAAAGCCACAGTTATCAAGACAGTATGGTACTGGCACAAAGACAGAAATGTAGATCAATGGAACAAAATAGAAAGCCCAGAGATAAATCCACGCACCTATGGACACCTTATCTTTGACAAAGGAGGCAAGAATATACAATGGATTAAAGACAATCTCTTTAACAAGTGGTGCTGGGAAATCTGGTCAACCACTTGTAAAAGAATGAAACTAGAACACTTTCTAACACCATACACAAAAATAAACTCAAAATGGATTAAAGATCTACACGTAAGACCAGAAACTATAAAACTCCTATAGGAGAACATAGGCAAAACACTCTCTGACATACATCACAGCAGGATCCTCTATGATCCACCTCCCAGAATATTGGAAATAAAAGCAAAAATAAACAAATGGGACCTAATTAACCTTAAAAGCTTCTGCACATCAAAGGAAACTATTAGCAAGGTGAAAAGACAGCCTTCAGAATGGGAGAAAATAATAGCAAATGAAGCAACTGACAAACAACTAATCTCAAAAATATACAAGCAACTCCTACAGCTCAACTCCAGAAAAATAAATGACCCAATCAAAAAATGGGCCAAAGAACTAAATAGACATTTCTCCAAAGAAGACATACAGATGGCTAACAAACACATGAAAAGATGCTCAACATCACTCATTATCAGAGAAATGCAAATCAAAACCACTATGAGGTACCATTTCACACCAGTCAGAATGGCTGCGATCCAAAAGTCTACAAGCAATAAATGCTGGAGAGGGTGTGGAGAAAAGGGAACCCCCTTACACTGTTGGTGGGAATGCAAACTAGTACAGCCACTATGGAGAACGGTGTGGAGATTCCTTAAAAAACTGGAAATAGAACCGCCTTATGACCCAGCAATCCCACTGCTGGGCATACACACTGAGGGAACCAGAAGGGAAAGAGACACGTGTACCCCAATGTTCATCTCAGCACTGTTTATAATAGCCAGGACATGGAAGCAACCTAGATGTCCATCAGCAGATGAATGGATAAGAAAGTGGTGGTACATATACACAATGGAGTATTACTCAGCCATTAAAAAGAATACATTTGAATCAGTTCTAATGAGGTGGATGAAACTGGAGCCTATTATACAGAGTGAAGTAAGCCAGAAAGAAAAACACCAATACAGTATACTAACGCATATATATGGAATTTAGAAAGATGGTAACAATAACCCTGTGTACGAGACAGCAAAAGAGACACTGATGTATAGAACAGTCTTATGGACTCTGTGGGAGAGGGTGAGGGTGGGAAGATTTGGGAGCATGGCATTGAAACATGTAAAATACCATGTATGAAACGAGTTGCCAGTCCAATCAAAAAATGGGCCAAAGAACTAAATAGACATTTCTCCAAAGAAGACATAGGTTCGATGCACGATACTGGATGCTTGGGGCTAGTGCACTGGGATGACCCAGAGGGATGGTATGGGGAGGGAGGAGGGAGGAGGGTTCAGGATGGGGAACACATGTATACCTGTGGTGGATTCATTTTGATATTTGGCAAAACTAATACAATTATGTAAAGTTTAAAAATAAAATAAAATTTAAAAAAATAAAAAATAAAAAACTGCAATCAATCAATCAATCAATATATATACAACCATGTACAAGTTAATCAATTTGAGACTGATGATCAATATCAGTTCAAATGGTGACTACAGGAGTTCCCTAGAGACCCATGGTCTCCATTCATCAGGAAAAGACAGTTTCAGTATTTCCTGAGCAACTTGAAGGGCTGAGCAATAGTTAAATTGTCCTGGCTCTGATGGAAATTCCACTTGATTTGGGTTCAAGGATGCCTCCAGATTTACCTTCCAACGAGAAATTTCTGGTTTTGTTTTATAAGCAACATGCGGAGAAGCTAAGAATAGGGGAAAGGTAGAATCAGTGATGTCAAGTGTAACTATTATGCAGGTTTCTTCCCATGTGCTCGTCTGCCTGGCCCCTGTATGGCTTCTGATACCAAAACATGACCTTTAAAGAAGGCTTCATGAAAGGTCAAAGATTTATTATTTTCTAAACCCATCTGGGAATTTGGGACTGCTTTTAAGTTCCTGTTGTCCTATTGGAGTTGGTGAATTGATGAATGCATGGCTGACTGGGTGGGTGTTTTGAAGCTCCCACTCACCAAGCCTTGGCAGGTTTCTAAAAGATGAAGGGAAAACAAGAAGGGAGGGATATCCTGTTGATGGCTTCTGTTCTCAGAGGGGAGCTGACCTTGCATTTGCCTTTTCATCAGTGACTCCAGTGAGAGTGGTTTTCTGGGCCTGAAGTGTGAGCCACCATGCTCTTGTTAACTGCCCAGGAACCTGGAGGGCTGCCCGCTGCTGTTCTTTGTCCAGAGAGGAATGTCCTTAAGGACTCATTACCACATGTACCCTAAAAGCATCCAGTCTGTCTAAGACTGCAAATCCACCCTACTATTCCCCTTAGATGGTGGTATAGGCTGAATTTTGTCCCACCCCAAATTCTTTATGTTAAAATCCTAAACTCTAGTACCTCAGAATGTGACTGTATGAGACAGGGCCTTCAAAGAGATACTTAAGTTAAACTGGGTTTGTATGGTGGGCCCTAATCCAATATGCCTGGTGTCCTTATAAGAAGAAGAGTTTAGGAGACTGACAACACAGAAAAACAACCATGTGAGAGGTCCAATGAGAAGGCAACACTTTACAAACCAAGGGAGACCTCAAAAGAAACTAAACCTACAAATACCTTGATCTTGGATTTTTTGGCCCCAGAATGATGAGAAAATAAGTTTCTATTCTTTAAGTCTTCAGTCTGTCTATTTTGTTATGGAAGTCCTAGAAAACTACTACTGATATCCTCTATGCTTTCTAACACCCAGATAGCATAAATTCCCTAGAAAGTTCCTTATGGTCCCAGAAGGAAGAACAGAGTAAACCCAAAACCCTGGAAAGTGATAGCTGCTTTAATCAGGCCAATATTCCTGATTTTTAACATAAGTTGATCCTTGGCACTCCCTGATGGTCCATTGGCTAAGACTCTCCACTTCCAGTGCAGGGGTCCTGAGTTTTTGATCCCTGGTCAGGGAACTAGATCCCACATGCCACAACTAAGAGTTCACATGCCACAACGAGGATCAAAGATCCCACATGCTATAACTAAGACCCAGCTCAGCCTAATAAACAAACAGGTGCTGTGTATATGTGTGGTGTTAGTAGCTCAGTCATGTCTGACTCTTTGCAAAACCATAGACTATAGCCCACCAGGCTCCTCTGTCCATGGAATCCTCCAGGAAAGAATACTGGAGTGGGTAGCCTTTCCCTTTTCCAGGGGATCTTCCTGACCCAGGGATCAAACCTGGGTCTCCTGTATTTCAGGCAGATTCTTTACCATCTGAGCCTCCAGGGAAGCCCAACAGTTACCTAAGAAAATTGAAAAATAAAAAAAAAAGAGTTGATCCTTTTGTGAGACAAGTATTTGACCTGGGCTCCAAATGAAAGTTATTTTCTTGAGCATCAAGGACATCAACAGGACATAAGCTCAGTACCTTGGGGAAGCTGCCTGTTTTATTGTACACATGCTCAGAGTCCAAAAGATCCTTTCTGAAATGTCAGTTCTGTAAATTTCTAGCTGTGTGAACTTGAGTAAGTTACCTTATTTATCTGAATTTGTTTTCTCATCTGTAAAATAAGGACACTCATACCTTGAATAATACTTTGCAGTTTGTGTCAGAATTAGAAGTATTACCCATGAAAATTTAGTCTGTTCTTGGCTGGAGAATTAGTGCTCAATAAATAGTGGATAAAATAATAATTATTATTATTATTTTAAATAAACAATATAGCACTGGGCCTGACAACTGCTAATATCCAACATATATGAACCCTGAAACTTCTCTTTCAAGTAAGCTACATTTCAGAGTCCAAGCACCTTAACATACCAGAGATACAACCATAAACATTGCACATACCTCGTCTTATTGTGCTTTACTTTATGGAATTTCACAGATATTGCATTTTTTACAAATTCAAGGTTTGTGGCAACCCAGCATGGAACAAGTCTATCGACACCCTTTTTCAACAGCATTTCCTCACTTCATGTCTCTACATCACATTTTGGTAATTCCCACAGTATTTCAAACTTTTTCTTTGTTATTATAGTTATTATGGTGATCAATGATCTTTGATATTGTCATTGGAGATGGAGGGAGAGAAATAAACCATACCTATATAAGACTTAACTATATAAGACCCATATAACTTAACATGTGTGTGCCCTGACTGCTCTACCAACTACATTCCCATTTCTCCCCTCTCTTCAAGTCTCCCTATTCCCTAAGACACAATATTGAAATTAGGCTAATTAAACCCTACAATGGCCTTCGTGCATTCAAGTGAAAGGAAAAGTTGCATGTCTCTCACTTTAAATCAAAACCTAGAAATGATTAAGTTTGGCGAGGAAGGCATGTTAAAAACCAAGATAAGCTAAGAGCCAAGCCTCTTGCACCAGTCAGTTATGAATGTGAAGGAAATTAAAAGTGCTACTCCAGTGAACACATGAATGATAAGAAAGCAAAACAGCCTTATTGCTGATATGGAGAAAGTTTTAGTGCTTTGAATAGAAGATCAAACCAGCCACAACATTCCCTTAAGCCAAAGCCTAATCCAGAGCAAAGCTTTAACTCTCTTCAATTCCATGAAGGCTGAGAGAGGTGAGGAAGCTGAAGGAGACATGGAACCTTCTCCAGGGTAGATCACATCCTGGGCCATAAATCTAGCCTTGGTAAATTTTTTTTTTTTTTTAATTTTATTTTATTTTTAAACTTAACATAACTGTATTAGATTTTCCAAATATCAAAATGAATCCGCCAGAGGTATACATGTGTTCCCCATCCTGAACCCTCCTCCCTCCTCCCTCCCCATTCCATCCCTCCGGGTCGTCCCAGTGCACCAGCCCCAAGCATCCAGTATCGTGCATCGAACCTGGACTGGCAACTCATTCATACATGATATTTTACATGTTTCAATGCCATTCTCCCAAATCTTCCCACCCTCTCCCTCTCCCACAGAGTCCATAAGACTGTTCTATACATCAGTGTCTCTTTTGCTGTCTCGTACACAGGGTTATTGCTACCATCTTTCTAAATTCCATATATATGTAGCCTTGGTAAATTTAAAAAAAAATTGAAATCATCTCAAGCATCTTTTCTGATCACAAAGCAGTAAGGTTAAAAGTCAACTACAGGGAAAAAACTATTAAAAATACAAACATATGGAGGCTAAACAACACACTTCTGAATAATCAACAAATCACAGAGGATATCAAAAAAGAAATCAAAATATGCATAGAAATGAATGAAAATGAAAACACAACAACGCAAAACCTATGAGATACAGTAAAAGCAGTGCTAAGGGGAAGGTTCATAGCAATACAAGCCGACCTCAAGAAACAGGAGAAAAATCAAATAAATAACCTAACTCTATGCCTAAAGCAACTAGAAAAAGAAGAAATGAAGCACCCCAGGGTTAGGAGAAGGAAAGAAATCATAAAAATTAGGGCAGAAATAAATGCAAAAGAAACAAAAGAGACCATAGCCAAAATCAACAAAGCTAAAAGCTGGTTCTTTGAGAAGATAAATAAAATAGACAAACCATAAGCCAGACTCATCAAGAAAAAAAGGGGGAAGAATCAAATCAACAAAATTAGAAATGAAAATGGAGAAATCACAACAGACAACACAGAAATACAAAGGATCATAAGAGACTACTATCAGCAACTATATGCCAATAAAATCGACAAATTGGAAGAAATGGATAAATTCTTAGAAAAGTATAACTTTCCAAAACTGAACTAGGAATAAATAGAAAATCTTAACAGACCCATCACAAGCACAGAAATCGAAACTGTAATGAGAAATCTTCCAACAAACAAAAGCCCAGGACCAGATGGCTTCACAGCTGAATTCTGCCAAAAATTTAGAGAAGAGCTAACACCTATCCTACTCAAACTCTTCCAGAAAATTGCAGAGAAAGGTAAACTTCCAAACTCATTCTATGAGGCCACCATCACCTAATACCAAAACCAGACAAAGATGCCACAAAAAAAGAAAACTACAGGCCAATATCACTGATGAACATAGATGCAAAAATCCTTAACAAAATTCTAGCAATCAGAATCCAACAACACATTTAAAAGATCATACATCAGAGCAAGTGGGCTTTATCCCTGGGATGCAAGGATTCTTCAATACTCGCTAATCAATCAATGTGATATACCACATTAATAAATTGAAAGATGAAAACCATATGATTACCTCAATAGATGCAGAGAAAGCCTTTGACAAAATTCAACATCCATTTATGATAAAAACCCTCCAGAAAGCAGGAATAAAAGGAACATACCTCCACACAATAAAAGCCATATATGATAAACCACCAGCAAACATTATCCTCAATGGTGAAAAATTGAAAGCATTTCCCCTAAAGTCAGGAACAAGACAAGGATGCCCACTCCCACCACTACTATTCAATATAGTTTTGGAAGTTTTAGCCACAGCAATCAGAGAAGAAAAAGAAATAAAAGGAATCCAGACTGGAAAATAAGAAGTAAAACTCTCACTGTTTGCAAATGACATGATCCTCTACATAGAAAACCCTGAAGACTCCACCAGAAAATTACTAGAGCTAATCAATGAATATAGTAAAGTTGCAGGATATAAAATTAACACACAGAAATCCCTTGCATTTATATACACTAACAATGAGAAAGCAGAAAGAGAAATTAAGGAAACAATTCCATTCACCATTGCAACAAAAAGAAAAAAATACTTAGGAATAAATCTACCTAAAGAAACAAAAGATCTATATATCAGATCAGATCAGATCAGTCGCTCAGTCGTGTCCGACTCTTTGCAACCCCATGAATCGCAGCACACCAGGCCTCCCTGTCCATCACCAACTCCCGGAGTTCACTCAGACTCACGTCCATCGAGTCAGTGATGCCATCCAGCTATCACATCCTCTGTCGTCCCCTTCTCCTCCTGCCCCCAATCCCTCCCAGCATCAGAGTCTTTTCCAATGAGTCAACTCTCCACATGAGGTGGCCAAAGTATTGGAGTTTCAGCTTTAGCATCATTCCTTCCAAAGAAATCCCAGGGCTGATCTTTAGAATGGACTGGTTGGATCTCCTTGGAGTCCAAGGGACTCTCAAGAGTCTTCTCCAACACCACAGTTCAAAAGCATCAATTCTTCGGCGCTCAGCCTTCGTCACAGTCCAACTCTCACATCCATACATGACCACAGGAAGAACCATAGCCTTGACTAGATGAACCTTTGTTGGCAAAGTAATGTCTCTGCTTTTGAATATGCTATCTAGGTTGGTCATAACTTTCCTTCCAAGGAGTATGCGTCTTTTAATTTCATGGCTGCAGTCACCATCTGCAGTGATTTTGGAGCCCAGAAAAATAAAGTCTGACACTGTTTCCACTGATTCCCCATCTATTTCCCACGAAGTGATGGGACCTGATGCCATGATCTTCGTTTTCTGAATGTTGAGCTTTAAGCCAACTTTTTCACTCTCCACTTTCACTTTCATCAAGAGGCTTTTGAGTTCCTCTTCACTTTCTGCCATAAGGGTGGTGGTGTCATCTGCATAGCTGAGGTTACTGATACTTCTCCTGGCAATCTTGATTCCAGCTTGTGTTTCTTCCAGTCCAGCGTTTCTCATGATGTACTCTGCATATAAGTTAAATAAACAGGGTGACAATATACAGCCTTGACGAACTCCTTTTCCTATTTGGAACCAGTCTCTTGTTCCATGTCCAGTTCTAACTGTTGCTTCCTGACCTGCATACAAATTTCTCAAGAGGCAGATCAGGTGGTCTGGTATTCCCATATCTTTCAGAATTTTCCACAGTTTATAACTATAAAACACTGATGAAAGAAATCAAAGATGACACAAATAGATGGAGAAATATACCATGTTCAAGAATTGGAAGAATCAATATACTGAAAATGAGTATACTACCCAAAGCAATCTATAGATTCAATGCAATCCCTATAAAGCTACCAACAGTATTTTTCAGAGAACTAGAACAAATAATTTCACAATTTGCATGGAAATACAAAAAACCTCGAAGAGTCAAAGCAAGCTTGAGAAAGGAAAATGGAACTGGAGGAATCAACCTGTCTGACTTCAGGCTATACTACAAAGCTGCAGTCATTAAGACAGTATGGTACTGGCACAAAGACAGAAACATAGATCAATGGAACAAAATAGAAAGCCCAGAGATAAATCCACACACCTATGGACACCTTATCTTTGACAAAGGAGGCAAGAATATACAATGGAGAAAGGACAATCTCTTTAAAGTGGTGCTGGGAAAACTGGTCAACCACTTGTAAAAGAATGAAACTAGAACACTTTCTAACACCATACACAAAAATAAACTCAAAATGGATTAAAGATCTACACGTAAGACCAGAAACTATAAAACTCCTAGAGGAAAATAGGCAAAACACTCTCCAACATAAATCACAGCAGGATCCTCTATAACCCACCTCCCAGAATACTGGAAATAAAAGCAAAAATAAACAAATGGGACCTAATTAAACTTAAAAGCTTTTCCACAATGAAGGAAACTCTAAGCAAGGTGAAAAGACAGACTTCAGAATGGGAGAAAATAATAGCAAACAAAGCAACTGACAAAGAATTAATCTCAAAAATATATAAGCAACTCCTGCAGCTCAATTCCAGAAAAATAAACGACCCAATTAAAAAATGGGCCAAAGCACTAAACAGAAATTTCTCCAAAGAAGACATACAGATGGCTAACAAACACATGAAAAGATGCTCAACATCACTCATTATCAGAGAAATGCAAATCAAAGCCACAATGAGGTACCATCTCATGCCAGTCAGAATGGCTGCTATCAAAAAGTCTACAAACAATAAGTGCTGGAGAGGGTGTGGAGATAAAGGAACCCTCTTGCACTGTTGGTAGGAATGCAAACTAGTACAGCCACTATGGAGAACAGTGTGGAGATTCCTTAAAAAACTGGAAATAGAACTGCCATACGACCCAGCAATCCCACTGCTGGGCATACACACTGAAGAAACCAGAATTGAAAGAGACACATGTACCCCAATGTTCATCACAGGACTGTTTACAATAGCCAGGACATAGAAGCAACCTAGATGTCCATCAGCAGATGAATGGATAAGAAAGCTGTGGTACATATACACAATGGAATATACTCAGCTATTAAAAAGAATGCCTTTGAATCAGTTCTAATGAGGTGGATGAAACTGGAGCCTATTATACAGAGTGAAGTAAGTCAGAAAGAAAAACACCAATACAGCATATTAATGCATATATATGGAATTTAGAAAGATGGTAACTATAACCCTATCAGAAAAGTCAATGGCACCCCACTCCAGTACTCTTGCCTGGAAAATCCATGGACAGAAGAGCCTGGTGGGCTGCAGTCCATGGGGTCGCTAAGAGTCGGACAAGGCTGAGCGACTTCACTTTCACTTTTCACTTTCATGCATTGGAGAACGAGATGGCAACCCACTCCAGTGTTCTTGCCTGGAGAATCCCAGGGATGGGGAAGCCTGGTGGGCTGCCACCCATGGGGTTGCACAGAGTCGGACACGACTGAAGTGATTCAGCAGCATGACCCTATATGCAAAACAGCAAAAGAGACACAGATGTAAAGAACAGACTTTTGGACTCTGTGGGAGAAGGTGAGGGTGGGATGATGAGACAATAGCATTGAAACATGTATATTATCATATGTGAAATAGATCACCAGTCCAGGTTCGATGCATGAGACAGGATGCTCAGGGCTGATGCACTAGGATGACCCTGAGGGATGGAATAGGGAGGGAGGTGGGAGGGAGGTTCAGGATGGGGAACGCATGTACACCCATGGCTGATTCATATGAATGTATGGCAAAACTACCATGATATTGTAAAGAAATTAGCCTCCAATTAAAATAAATAAATTTTAAAAATAAATAAATAAAATGCAGAATGACAGTGAAAAATAAAGAAAAAAGAAAAGTTTGAAGCTAGCAGAGGTTGACTCATGAGGTTTAAGGAAAAAAGCCATCTCTATAAGATAAAAATGCAATGTCTAGCTAAGATAATGAAGGTGGCTACTCTAATCAAGAGATTTTCAATGTAGAAAAAAACATTGCAAGAAGATGCCATCTAGGATTTCCATGGCTGGAGAGAAGTCAATGTTTGGCTTTAAAGCTTCAAATGACAAGCTGACTTTCTCGTTAGGAGCCAGTGCAGCTGATGACTTGAAGGTGAAACTAATACATACTTACCATTCTGAAAATCCTAGGGGTCTCAAGAATTATTGTAAATCTATTATACCAGTGCTCTACAAATGGAAAAAAAATGTCTGGATGATCGCACATCTGTATACAACATGGTTTACTGAGTATTTTAAGCCCGCTGTTGAGACTAACTATTCACTGGCAATGCACGTGGTCACCCAAGAGCTCTGATGAAGATGTACAAGATTCATGTTGAAAATGCCTGTTAACACAACATCCATTCTGCAAGCCATGAATCAAAGAGTAATTTTGACTTTTGAGTCTTATTATTTGAGAAATACATTTTGTAAGGTTACAGCTGCAAATAACAATGATTCTTCTCATGGATTTGGGAAAAGTCAATTGAAAACTTTCTGGAAAAGATTCATTATTCTGATGCCATTAAAAACACTTGTGATTCATGAGAAGAGGTCGAACTATCAACATTAATATGAGTTTTGGAGAAGTTGATTCCAACCCTCAAATATCCAGTAACCCTATGTAACTTTGAGGGGTTCATGACTTCAGTGGAAGAAATAACTGCAGATGTGATGGAAAGAGCAAGAGAACTAGAGTTAGAAGTGAAACCCAGAGATGTTACTGAATTGCTGCAATCTCATGATCAAAATAGATAAGGAGATGCTTCTTTAGGATGAGCAACAAAGATACTAATTTCTTAAGATCGAATCTACTCCTGGTGAAGATGCTGGGAATATTGTAGAAATGACAACAAAGGATTTAGAATATGTCATAAACTTAGTAAGGCAATGGCAGGGTTTGAAAGGATTGACTTCAGTTTTGAAAAAAGTTCTTTTTTGAGTAAAAATGCTATCAAACAGTGAGTAGGAAACCCACATGGAGAAGGCAATGGCAACCCACTCCAGTACTCTTCCCTGGAAAATCCCATGGACGGAGGAGCCTGGTAGGCTGCAGTCCATGGGGTCGCAAAGAGTCAGACACGACTGAACAACTTCACTTTCACTTTTCACTTTCATGCATTGGAGAAGGAAATAGCAACCCACTCCAGTGTTCTTGCCTGGAGAATCCCAGGGATGGGGGAGCCTGGTGGGCTGCCGTCTCTGGGGTCACACAGAGTCAGAAATGACTGAAGCGACTTAGCAGCAGCAGCAGCTATCAAACAATGTTGCATGCCATCACCCAGATCAGTCAGTATTCATCAATATCAAGGCAAGACTCTCCACTGGAAAAAAAGATTACAAATTGCTGGAGGCTCAGATGATGGCTAGCAATTTTTAACAATAAAGTCTTTTTAATTGTATTATATAAATTGTATTTTTAGAGATAATGCTATTGCATACTTAATAGAAGTATAGTATAAACATAGCTTTTATAGGCACTGGAAAAACAAAAAATTATGCAACTCATTTTATTGCAATATTTGCTTTATTGTGTTGATCTGGAACTGAATCTTCAATATCTCTGAAGTGTGCCTATAGAGTCTTCATATTTTTATTCAAAAATTTCTTTCATCTGAAATTACTGACACACTTTGTCTTTTTCCTAATCTTTTTACATGTTTTTATTTTTCATGCTTTACCATTTGTTTGAAGCAGTGATACTTAGCATTTTTTGTCTTGTTCCTGATTTGAAAAAGAATGACATTTTTAACATTTTGCCACTATGTATTAAGTTTGCTGGAAGTCTTTTTGTGACTACTTTTAAATAGCTTCAGAAATATTGCTTTCTTAGTTAGCTATACATTTTTATAATGAATGGTTGTTGGATTTTATCAAATGCTTTTCCTGCATTTATCAAGGTTACCATACTTTTATTCACTTCAAACTTTAAGATGGTGATCACAATAATATAATTTCTAATGTTTAATTCACTTTGCATTTTGAAAAACATCTAATTTGTTTTATTTTCTTTATTTTATTTTGTTAATATGTCACCAGATTCAGTTTGCTAATATTTTTATTTAGCACTTTCATTCATTTATCTATGTTCATGATTGAAATTGCCATGTAATTTTCCTTTCTTGTATGTCTTTGTCTAGTTTTAGAACCAAGTTTTTAGTCACCTCATGAGATCAACTGAGAAAATATTTCCTCTTTTTTATTATCTAAAAGTTTAGAATTACCTATTCCTCAGATTATTAGAACTCACCTTTAAAATTATTGGGGCTAGTATTTTCTTTGCAGGAAGATTTTAAATAATTGGTTACATCCCTTTACTAGTTATAGAATCATTTAGACTTTTTAATCTCTTCTGAAGTCAATTTTCATATATTTTTCTCTGAAAATTCATATACCCATCTAGTTTTTCCTAATGTGATGGCATAAAGGTCTATAAAATGTTATATTATCCTTTTAATAAATGTACAGTCTGTGGTTATATTTCCCTTTTCATTCCATTTTTTTCTTTCTCTGTTTTCCACTCATCACTTCTGTCATGAGTTTTTCAAGGTTACTAAGTCTTCTATATAACCCTCCTGCACTGGCTAGAACCCACTTGTCCATTATGGTTTCCTCAGCACCTAGAATCATGCTTAGAGCACTCAAAGTATTCAATAAGTATTTACTGAGTTTTAAAAATGCATGGGAAAAGCATGAGACAATGTGGCTAGAGATCAAGTTTTAACAAACTTCCAAAGCAGAAAACAGTAACTACAAATACACGGATCTTTCCTTCAAGAAGAAAAAGTAAATAACAGCTTAAAAGTTAGTATGTCCACTGTTTACACCAATCTTCAGTATTTGCCTAGTTTTGATCCCTTTAGATGGAATTACAGATCTTTCAAGATTTAAAACTCACAATCTAGTTGCAGTGGTTTTAATGAAAGCAGGCCTATTTTACACAACACTTAATAGGTTCTGGTATTAGAAACACAAAGATCATGAATTTCCTCATTTTTCTTCACTACCATAGATAGTAATCAACACGTGATCTTGTAACATGTAGTGCTGATCCATCACTATTGCTCATTTTTGAAAGTGATGTTGCTGATGTGCTGGAAGTAAAGGGACCTCATGAAGGCAAAGACACAGAGGAAATGCTGAAAAGAATGAACTTGGCACACATTACTCAACAGAGTCCTTCAAATACTGGATTGTCAAACAAGGAAGTGTGGGCCACTCTTTCAATTTTCAGGAAGAACTCTCTAGTGATCAGCAATTCCAACCCCTGCACCTCTGTTCCTAAACCAAACTGAATCAGGAGGGCTGAAAAGAGAAATCAGTTTCCTACACTTACTCCTCTACACCTTTAATCCATATACTTAGTGGTTTTCTGTTGGAATCTGAACTGAGAGTCAGATTAACTGCATGACTCCATAGCTGTAAATAGGATACCTTTGGAGATTAGATTATGCACTGGCCCAAACAAGGCTCTGTAAATCCTAATAAAATCCTTAAACAAATTCTTCTTTTGATATATTTGACAAATTTCTCCCAAAGTGAAATACTGAGAATACACTTTAGGTAATTGAATCCTGCAGATATGGGGTCAGGACACAATACTTGAAGCCCAAAGATGTAGCTGCTGCTGCTGCTAAGTCGCTTCAGTCGTGTCCGACTCTGTGCGACCCCATAGACGGCGGCCCACCAGGCTTCCCCAACCCTGGGATTCTCCAGGCAAGAACACTGGAATGGGTTGCCATCTCCTTCTCCAATGCATGAAAAAAGTGAAAGTGAAGTCGTTCAGTCCTGTCTGACCCTCAGCGACCACATGGACTGCAGCCTTCCAGGCTCCTCTGTCCATGGGATTTTCTAGGCAAGAGTACTGGAATGGGGTGCCATTGCCTTCTCTGAAAGATATAGCTGCTGCTGCTAAGTCGCTTCACTCGTGTCCGACTCTGTGAGACCCCATAGACAGCAGCCCACCAGGCTTCCCCATCCCAGGGATTCTCCAGGCACGAACACTGGAGTGGGTTGCCATCTCCTTCTCCAATGCATGAAAGTGAAAAGTGAAAGTGAAGTCGCTCAGTCCTGTCCGACCCTCAGCGACCCCATGGACTGCAGCCCACCAGGCTCCTCCGTCCATGGGATTTTCCAGGCAAGAGTACTGGAGTGGGGTGCCATTGCCTTCTCCGAAAGATATAGCTAGAAACTACTATTTCCAGCAGTTTAAGTGAATGGCAGTTAGGCAGCAGATCATGAGTACTGAAACTGAGGAAAAGGGACCAGAAGCAGCCCCACCTCTGCTAATAATCTGAATTTGGCAGATAAGAGTGAATTGAAATCCCTGAAGAGAAGGCCGTGACCTCATGGAACTCAGGTCAAATGTGTAATACAAGGCAGATGTGATTGGGCTATGGGAAGGAGAAGAATATACTATAGGAGATAGTATCCTGAAAAGACTTAAAGATTGACTGTGTATTTATATATACTAAAAATGGTTGTGTTTAAATTATAAGTGCAAGAGACAAATGCTCTGTATTTGGCATGATTGATACATATTTATAGTATAACTCCAAGCCAGTGCCTAGAACCTAATAGGTGTTCAGTTAATATTTTTAGAAGGGTCTTCCCTGGTGGCTCAGATGGTTAAAAAAAAAAAAAAAAAAAAAAATCTGCCTGCAATGCAGGAGACCTGGGTTTGATCCTGGATCAGGAAGATCCCCTGGAGAAGGGAGTGGCTACCCACTCCAGTATTCTTACCTGCAGAATCCCATGGACAGAGGAGCCTGGAGGGCTACAGTCCCTGGCGGGTTGCCAAGAGTCAGACACAACTAAGCAACTAACAACAAGTCATATAAAGAGTACTGGTCTGGAGACCTGAATTCTAATCCTGACCCTCTCATTAACTAGATGTGTCACTTCAAAAAAGTCACTTAGCTTCTTTGGTCATAAGTATTTAAGGCAATGGCACCCCACTCCAGTACTCTTGCCTGGAAAATCCCATGGACGGAGGAGCCTGGTAGGCTGCAGTCCACGGGGTCGCGAAGAGTCGGACAGGACTGAGCGACTTCACTTTCACTTTTCACTTTCATGCATTGGAGAAGGAAATAGCAACCCACTCCAGTGTTCTTGCCTGGAGAATCTCAGGGATGGCGGAGCCTGGGGGGCTCCCGTCTATGGGGTCACACGGAGTCGGACACGACTGAAGTGACTTAGCATAGCATAGCATAGCATTCCTCTATAAAGCAGAAGATAAATTGAAAACTTACAATATCACTTCCTATTTGAAGCATCTATGTCTCCATTAGTGCTACAAGAAGACCAGGTCCCCACACCCAGTAAGACATGCTCTCAGGGAATCACTGAGCAGAATCAAAGCCAGGGAAGTGAATGGAGTGTTCAGCAGCTAGTCTGATGTGACTGGAGAACTGGGCTATAGGAAGAAGATGCAGGTGATGCACATGGAGGAAATGGATGAGCCAGGGTCTGAGAATAATCACTTAAAGTGGGAGAGGTAAAGAGCTGCTGCTGAAAATGAGCCTGAAGGATGCCAGCTCATCTGTTAAGACCAATGAAGTCTATAACATTGTGAATAGTGATGTCATCCTATATAGTAAAAGGGCAGTGAATATCATTCCTTGGTGCACATACTGATATGTTTTTTTCAAATAGAAGTGCCTGCTGCCCACCACCCCTGACCCCAGCCAGAGACTCTGACTCATTAGACATCAGAATTTTTTTTTTAATCTCTGTGGTGATTCAGGTGTATGATGAAAATCATGTGTGTGATGCTTGACAATTCACATACCTTTCAATGTTATCCTTTCATCCTCACAGCCAGCGTAGATAAGGAGCAGAGTAAACAGAATCATCACCATTTCACATGGGAAAAAATAGAGTCTCAAAGAAATCACCTCTATCCAAAGGATGAGTAGCAGAATTGAGACTCTAAGCCAATCTGCTGAACCCAGGTTGTGTGCTCTTTTATCGGAGCTCAGTCACCTAAAATGAAAACTGGGATAAATGAGTAAGAATTTCTCCCCCAATACAAGAAAATATGGGAACCAAAAAGCATGACTTGAAGGTAGCAAAGGGTACATTTAAGTTCAATGAAAAGGTGATTCTTTGAATGTAGTTGACACATTCATGGACCTATTAACCTGAAGACATGCAAGGTGATCATAGTTTGGAGGAGATTTCAATACATTGATAGATAAAGCATACACTCTTTTGGGCTTCCCAGGGGGTGCTAGTGGTAAAGAACCCACCTGCAAATGCAGGAGATTTAATAGATTCGGGTTTGATCCCTGGGTTGGGAAGATCCCCTGGAGAAGGACGTGGCAACCCACCCCAGTCTTCTTGCCTGGAGAATCCATGGAGAGAGGAGCCTGGTGGGCTACAGTCCATGGGGTTTGAAGAATCAGACACAACTTAGCATGGCACAGCACACTCTTTTAACTATTTGAGAGCAATACTCTTACACACTTGTCAAAGTCCAAAGGCCAAGCTGGTTGTATTATGTTACCAACAGTCTACAAATGATAGTCAGATATTCTCAGAGCTTACAGTCTTATCCACCTCAACCTTCTACTGAAAATTTGATTATCTGTGCCCTCAGAGGGAAGGAACAGCACAGATAAGTAAAATTCACACAAATCAGCTACAAAAAATGAGGATGTGGTGATGGTCCCATTACCACAAAAGGCCCGGGGCCCCTGGTGACATCAGGCAAGCTAGTTATTACATGATTAATATGGGGAAGGAAACTCACAGTTATCGTATGCCTGCAGTAGGAAAACCCTGTGGGAGATACTGCCTGCGCCATCACAATTGGTCCTCATGGGAATCCCCAAAGGGTAGCGTTATCATTAGGCCCTTTCCACAGGTCAGGGTGGTCAGGCTCAGAGAAGTTCAGTAACATGCTTAATGTTACAGAGCTCCACACAGCAGAACTGAGCTATATCTACCTCCAAAGCTTGCAGTCATTCCACTATATTATGTTTTTCACAGCCAATCCAAGTACAAGAAAACCTGGTGTAACATAATTAGATGCCTCTGCCTTTATGGACGGAGAAGACGATGGCACCCCACTCCAGTACTCTTGCCTGGAAAATCCCATGGATGGAGGAGCCTGATGGGCTGCAGTCCATGCAGTCGGACACGACTGAAGTGACTTAGCAGCAGCAGCAGCCTTTACAGAGGGCACCTGAGTGACTGCAGAGCTGCATGGCTTACATCATTGGCAGCAGCACTCAGAGCACAGGCAGGAAGACAGGACACCTGACCCTGCAGAGTCAGGAGGCATCTGATCTTTACCTTCATGTGTTCATCCAAACTGGGAGTGTTACCCCTGTGTGGGGAGTCCTGCCTCATTTAGTCACGCTTATGTTGCATAACAGATATGGCATTTCCAAAGCAAGGCACGCTAACTGTCAAAAAAAAAAAAAAACATTGTAAGAGCAAAAATGTTGGCAGCCAGATGGCTGTTAAATAATCAAAATTTTACTGCCTATTACAAAAGCCAGGGCTCATAGAAGCTGCTGCCTTAAATTTTGCAGAGTCCTAAGCTTTAAGCAGGCTTCCCTGGAGCTCAGCTGGTAAAGACTCCGCCTGTAATGCAGGAGACCCCAGTTTGATTCCTGGGTTGGGAAGATCCCCTGGAGAAGGGATAGGCTACCCACGCCAGTATTCTTGGACTTCCCTGGTGGCTCAGAAGGTAAAGAATCCACCTGCAATGTGGTAGACCTGGGTTCGATCTGGGTTGGGAAGATCCTCTGGAAGACAGCATGGCAACCCACTCCAGTATTCTTGCCTGGAGAATCCCCATGGACAGAGGAGCCTAGTGGGGTTTCACAGAGTTGGACACAACTGAGCAACTAAGCACAGCACAGTACGAGTTTTAAGGAGGGGCTTCCCAGGTGGCGCTAGTGGTAAAGAATCTGCCTGCCAATGCAGGAGAAACAAGAGACACAAGCTCCATCCTGGGTGGAGAAGGGCATGTCAACCCACTCCACTCCAGTGGATAATCCCAAAGAATCCCATGGACAGAGAAGCCTGAAGAGCTGTAGTCTTTGGGTCACAAAGACTTGGACACGACTAAAGCAAATTAGCACACACAAGCACTAAGTAAACATGTAGAATTATACATCCCATCCTTAAATACAACACAAGTGAGAGATATGTAGTTGATTCAGAGGACTGGGTGCCAGAATTTATTCTCACTTTAACATTGAGAAGCCACCCAGAAACATACATCTTGCTGAGTACCAATTAATCCTGATGGAGCATGCCAAACACAGTAGGCATAAAGCATCAGCATCATCCCTAGCTTACACTGATGAAATGTATGGATGGTAACTTTGCCATAAGCCCCTTTGCTGCAAACTCTGCCACAAACACTTTTGCTGCAAACATTTTCGCTGTGTAACTTCATTGGCCATAAGGCATTGTTGCTGCAAAAAAGAACTGATTGACAGTTTGGTTCCATTTCTTGATTGATTCAGTACTCCCATGTTTATACTGCATGAATCTGAAAAAAACTGAGGGTCTCAAATATTTATTATTTGTAGACTTTTTAATGAGGGCCATCTGACTGGCATGAGGTGATACCTCATCGTAATTTTGATTTGCATTTCTCTAATAATTAGTGATATTGAACACCTTTTCATGTGGCTGTTGGCCATCTGTATGTCTTCTTTGGAGTTGTTACCTCTGTTACTGACAAAAGAAATTTTAGTGAAAAACAAAATGTGCAATACCAAACGAAGAGACAAATTAACAATCAAAAAAAAAGTATAAAATATTATGAATGAAAAACTCTGAAGACAAGTGTTTAGGTACAATCATAAAATAAAATCAGTTATTTGTGCAGTATTGCAATGGATCTATATACATTTTAAATGTATTCAAATATTCTGTATTTTGCAATGATGACTTTCATGTTTGTTATTCATTTTTTTATGCTTACATCCTTTTTCATTCCCCCCCTTTTTTGTTTTATTATTTTTTCTTTTATGACAATATTGCCTTCTGGCAAATTAATTACGCAGTGAGTATATTCAGGCAAAAATTCTTGTGGCAAAGATATTCACTGCAAAGAGGCCTTTGACAAAAATATCTTGAACCACAGAACTGCCTCGTTCCTGCTATCCCCGCATTCCTCACCACATGTCAATCCACTTCCCACTAGCAGGCAGACCCTCTTCTTGAAACACATAGATCTGTCTGTGTTGAATTCCAGCTAAAAATCTTTCCATTGTTCTTAGTATAAAGTTACTTAATTCACATGCACCAAGGTCTATTTTGTCCTTTTTTTCAGTTTCCTAACCATACCTGCCTGCCTCAGGACCTTATCACATGCCAAGATCTGGCCAGAATCATGACTTTCTCCCCACCCCAGCCCACCATCTTAACCAGGCTAATTTCATCCCTTATATTTCTGCCTAAATGTCACATATTCAAAATATCCAAGTTAAGTGTCTCTTCATATTTTCTCATAGCACCCCACTGGTCTGCTTTCAAAACAATCACAATTTGAATGTAACATTTAAGTAAGTCTTTGTTAAAGTCTGTTTTTCTTACTATAAGGTAAACTTCTTGAAAGCACAGGAAAATAACTCACTCATTTCTCTATTTCTAAGTGCCTTCTCATCCTCTGCCGCCCCTTTTGCCTTCAATCTTTCCCAGCATGGGGGTCTTTTCCAGTGAGTTGGCTCTTAGGATGAGGTGGTTAGATAGCATCACTGACTCAATGGGCATGAATTTGAGCAAAGGGAGATAGTGAAGGACAGGGGAGCCTGGTGTTCAGCAGTCCATGGGGTCGCAAAGAGTCGGACATGGACTTAGCAACTGAACAAAAAGTGACTTCTATATTGATTAAGTTGTTCATTCAGTAGTTGTTGAATAAATGAATGAATGAACATGGTTATCCTTTCCCTGAAAGATTTTGTTTTCTAATAAGCTAGGGATAATCCCAAACACGTTTCCTTCCAAACTGAGGGTGTGTCCCTGCATGTCAAGTTACCTTTCCTGGGTCAAAGAATGACACACTGCACTCGGGTGGATGCTCCCTACTACTGCCAGTTTGGTGTCATAACATCTCACCTGCAAGATGGTTCTCATGGCACTATCCACAGTCTGGGTTGTAAGCACCAACTCATGTCCTCAGCACATGACACCAGACCATAAGAGGCAAATTCCCTGCTTTACACAAATATGCCTTTTAACAAATATTTGTTGCATTGGAATCTGAAATCCTATGAAAATCACATTTTATACCTAAAAGCTTAGTTCATGATTTCAAATATTGAAATCTATTGTTCACATAGGGGTATGTATATTTAAAAAGTATTTTTCATTTGTTGATTAAGAAAATGCCATGAAAAAATTTAAAAAATAAAATGCAAAGTATAACAATGAAAAAAGAAAATACCATGATCTACTTATACTCTAAAAAATTAAAAAAAAAAAAAAAAAACGACAAAACAAGAGCACACTGGGAGGTTTAACCTCTTTTTATGGGGCAAAAATTCTATTTCTATCCCAGGAATCTGGAGACCCAGAGAAAGCTATAAGGTATGGGCAGTGTTACAAATAAGCTCCTGGCCCACAGACCTCTGCACAGTCCATGTACCTAGTGGTAACCATGGTAGAGTCTACATATAGACGATTGCAGCACAACAATGGAGAGACAGCACTGAAATAAGAAAACAGCAATTAAGAGCAAAGTTACTAGTTTATTCCTATATATCATGAAGGTATTTCCAAGTACTGCAGTTAACTGCCAGATGTTCAAGAAATGACGTAAAATGACAGGACTAAAAAGCAAGTACATGAAGGACAAGCCCATGAAGGAGTTAAGGCAGTAACCCAGCTGGGCAGATGAGAGATACTAGCGTCCCAGTCTTCATCCTTTTCTAGCATCTGATGGTCTAAAGTGCAGAATTAAAGTGCAAAAGACCATTTAAAATATTAAAAGAAAGACAAAGCCCACACATGCTTATGTACACTTACACACATGGAGTATAAATAAGCCAAAAAGTTAATAATGCCCAGATCCTGCATATAACCCTCCAGTCCCCACACTACCAGGGAACTTAAGACTCCTTGGTCCTCCCCACTTGGCAACCGTTCCTCTACACCCACCACTCCACTCTGGGACTATGACCAGGGGCCCCTTCTGTTAGTATTCACGGACGCATCGTCCTTGTTTAGCACCTGCTGACCTGGCGTCTGATGGGGTCAGCTGACACACCCACCAAAATGACAACAATGGCAGTACCTTAGTATCAGAGACCATAAAGGTACTGATTAAAATAGTTATCCATAAATAAACAATAAGGATTTACTGTATAGCACAGAGAACTACATTCAATATCTTAAACTATGAGGGAAAAAATTTTAAAAAAGAATATAGATATATACGTATCTTTGTATAATCAAATCACTTTGCTATACACACAACAATAACACAATATTGTAAATCAACTATACTCCAAAAATAAATAGGCAAAAATAAATCCTGGCACAAAGAGGGAGCATATTCCTCATCAATATTTACAGATGATTTACAGATTTATTTACATAATATCTAACTAGGAAATATTTTATGGGTTACATTGGCCAAATTACGATTGCTTTCATACTTAGTCAAGAAGCAAGGTTTAATCCATTTAACAATTAAAACAAAACAGACAAACAAAAAAACAGCTATCTCCCTTTCTCTGTCGGACACATACATTTGAAGACCTAAGAGTTTCTGTGCTTTTCGTGGAGCTATGTAACCAGGTATAGTTTAGGGATCTATCAAAGCAAATTCTCATTAAATGTCTTATCTCTTGGTTTGTCTTCCATACAAAATATGAGTCACTCTTAGAATCCAACAATTTAAATTTGTCTGCACTGAGGTTTCCTTCAACAGGATCATGCTTCACCTCTACCATGTCAGGGTATCTCTCTTTCCTAGACTTGGACATCCCTGGGTTTACTTCAGTTTCACCTCAGAGCTTTCCCATAGATCAGTTCAGTTCAGTTGCTCAGTCGTGTCCAACTCTTTGCGACACCATGGACTGCAGCACGCCAGGCTTCCCTGTCCATTACTAACTCCCAGAGCCTGCTCAAACTCATGTCCATCGAGTCAGTGATGCCATCCAACTATCTCATCCTCTGTCGTCCCCTCCTCCTCCCACCTTCATTATTTTCCAGCATTAGGGTCTTTTCCAATGAGTCAGTTCTTCACAGCCGGTGGCCAAAGTATTGGAGTTTCAGTTCCAGCATCAGTCCTTCCATTGAATATTATATTCAGGACTGATTTCCTTTAGGATGGACTGGTTGGATCTCCTTGTAGTCCAAGGGACTCTCAAGAGTCTTCTCCAACACCACAGTTCAAAAGCATCAGTTCTTCCGCACTCAGCTTTCTTCACAGTCCAACTCTCACATACATACATGACTACTGGAAAAACCATAGCTTTGACTAGATAGACCTTTGTTGGTAATGTCTCTGCTTTTTAACATGCTGTCTGGGTTGGTCATAACTTTTCTTCCAAGAGCAAGTGTCTTTTAATTTCATGGCTGCAGTAACCATCTGCAGTGATTTTGGAGTCCCCCAAAATAAAGTCTGTCACTGTTTCCATTTTTTCCCCATCTGTTTGCCATGAAGGGATGGGACCGGATGCCATGATCTTAGTTTTCTGAATGCTGAGTTTTAAGCCTACTTTTTCACTCTCCTCTTTTACTTTCATCAAGAGGCTCTTTACTTCTTCTTTGCTTTCCATAGATAACAAAAATAAAAATTGAAATTCAAGATTGGAAACTGGCATCAACATCCCATTGGCTGTTACTAAGAAATCAGATAATGGGAGAAACTTAGATCTTACTCCTGAGTAGCCCAGTTTTATCACCTCTTAGTACAAGCAGTTTGGAAAAGGCAATGGCACCCCAGTCCAGTACTCTTGCCTGGAAAATCCCATGGACAGAGGAGCCTGGTAGGCTGCAGTCCATGGGGTCGCTAAGAGTCGGACGCGACTGAGCGACTTTTCTTTCACTTTTCACTTTCATGCATTGGGGAAGGAAATGGCAACCCACTCCAGTATTCTTGCCTGGAGAATCCCAGGGATGGGGGAGCCTGGTGGGCTGCCGTCCATGGGGTCGCACAGAGTTGGACACGACTGAAGCGACTTAGCAGCAGCAGCAGCAGCAGTACAAACAGTTGGTTCTGCTTGTGTTACTGATGGGATTATCTGTCATTCTACCATTGTGGTCTAACACCTGAGTTTTAAAGTTTCTTTGATCTTAAAGATACCCTTTTAGAAATGAAGTTTGTCTTAGGAGGGACCACACCTTCTAGCTCCATTAGATTATACAATTCATTATTTAAGACTCAGAAAGGTCTAATACTGAAAGAAGTAAGTATTGTATTTACTTCCCATTTTTTTCCCCAGTTGTGGTCAAAATTATGCCACCATAGTTCGTGAGACCTTGGGTGGATTACCTAACTGCACAGAGTTCAACTTGGCCCTCTTTCAAAAACAGAGATTTCAGACTTTTTATGTCATACTATGATAAAAAAATGTTCATTGTACACCTATAAATTTCAGAAAATATACAACATGATATTTACCTTAATCTTTGAAAGTCATATAGCATAAGGAACATGGTGATCATCTAAGCACTGTAAAAAGTGAAGTGGAGGACAGTGATTACATTTATAGCAGAAAGGATGAGCGTGGCTTGGAGAAGAGTATCTTTCAGACAGCATTTTAATTAAAGAATTTCAATTTTACAAGCAATAAGTGAATATATTCATATAAGCATAAGACATGTGAGGTAATACAGCATAGTTCATCTGCTTAGAGTTAGTCTTGAGGTCAAATTTCAGCACACATCTGCTGGCCATGTGACCTTGAGCATGTTAGTTTATTCTGCAGCTCAATTTCTTCACCTGTCAAATGGGGACTAAATTGGCTTTTGGTAAGCCATGGTTCTGACTCTTTGCAACCCCATGCACTGCAGCATGCCAGGTTTCCCTGTCCTTCAGACACGACTGAGTGACTGAACAACAGCAAAAGTCATAGATGCTCCACAAATAATAGTAAATGTGCTGATTTGCTAAGAGTGACTGGAAGGTAACTCCAGGAGAGGGGAAGTAAACAGCTCCAAAAGCAATCAATGATGGATTCATTCCTTCATCCATTCCTTATTCAATCACTCTTCCAGCATTTGTTAAGAATAAAACTTACTATGTGATAGGAACCATGCTAGTGTTTGAGTGTTCATCTTTAAGTGAGAGAGCAAGACAGGTACACAGGTACTAGCAGGTGCAGAGTTAAGTGCCAGAAAAGAGGGAGTGGATGAGGCTACTTTGCACGAGGGTTGGACTGTGAATGCCAGAGAAGAATGGGCAAGGCAGTCACAGAGATGTACTACATTCCAAGGATGGGATGGCCAGCGGCTATGTGGAAAGAGCATGGAGATGGGCACGGTGTTCCTCGTGTTTGTAAGGTCTAGACTGAGTGCATTATCTGAAGGATAATGGGTGCTCAGTAATGTGTGTTTTTGAGATGAGGAAGGAAAGAAAATTGTTCCAGATGTGAGAGTGAGGTAAAGAATTCAAGAAAAACTAACACAGCTGAGATAAATATGATGAGAAACAGATGTGTGAGATGAGTAGAATGGGATGAACCAGTGCTTACTGATGGATGGCCATGGAGTGGAAGGGGCAGTAGTCATGAAATACAGATGCCCTCTCCATGGTCCTCATTTAGCCATGAGCCTCTTGCATGGCCCTGAGCAAGTCATCTCAGTATCTCTTGATTCCAATTTCCTCACCTCTGAAATCAGGGAACTGAATCTACTCTGAGAACTATCTCAACTCTCTCCATTCCGCTTAGAATTCAGGAAGCTCTCACCCACCATTTCTAGTTTCCCGTTCTCCTACATGGCAAAATACAGAAGCCTAAGGGAAGCAGAATCACATGATAGGAAGGAAGACTACAACTTTCCCAGGCTTATAAAGGAAAATTCTAGAGCTTTAGGATTAAAGTGATAAGTAGTTTGAGCTGCCATTTTACTAAGCTTAATGAATTGGCCACTCAAACAAACAAAAAAAAATCTGTAAGGTTAAATATTTTTATTGCCTGAAACAACTGAAAAAATATTGTGGGAACATGAGGGGTGAAAGGATTTTTGGAAAAAAGGGTCTTTCATCAATGAAACACACCCTCTCCCCATCATGAGGGTTAACTCTTTAACCTCTTCATAAATTTGACCTTACCATATGAAGAGAATTATTTACAAGTAGATTTCTAAACCCATTATCCTTTAGCTTATGCTGAAAATTATAAACCGCTAGCCTGATCAGGCTGTGTAATTTAATTAATCATAAATCCCTGATAACTCAGTTGGTAAAGAATCCACCTGCAATGCAGGAGACGCCAGTTCGATTCCTGGGTTGGGAAGATCTGCTGGAGAGGGGATAAGCTACCCACTCCAGTATTCTTGGGCTTACCTTGTGGCTCAGCTGGTAAAGAATCTGCCTGCAATGTGGAAGACCTGGGTTTGATCCCTGGGTTGAGAAGATCCCCTGGAGAAGGGAAAGGCTACCCACTCCAGTAGTCCAGCCTGGAGAATTCCACAGACTATATAATCCATGGGGTCACAAAGAGTTGGACACAACTAAGCCACTTTCACTTTCAAAGACAATTTAATATTACTGTCACAATTCCTTAAGTCTAACTCCCCTGACTTATCTGTCTTTAAAAGCAGCACTAGCCTGGTATATAGAAGATTCTCAGGAGATGTTCATTCAATGCATGATCTGGCAGAGGAAAAGCCAAATCCTGCCTAGGTGTCCTGGAGTCCTTTTGTCTTCTCCCTTGAACTAGGAGAGCCATGAAGATCCAGTGACCTCAATATAAGCAATTCTGCATAAGCACATGCAAGCTGTATCATTTGTAGATATGAAATTAGACGCATCCCAAAGTCACTAGGGAAAAACCAGAGATGCCAAGCAAGGTGTGAGGTCTCAGGCTGCTGAGTTAAGCCTACTGTTATCATTTTGATGAAGGCAGTGAGGTTCCTCAGTTGCGGGGAAAGAAAGCAAGCCTTCCCAAATATCTAATATCAAAACCATGTGCCTTTTAGGTGAATAGCCATGGATACAGTCTCCTTTGGGGAGAAAAAAAAAAAAATCCTATTAAAACTGAAGCTTCAGCAGATTTCCAGATGCACTCAACAATGAACAAATTATTCCTGGGCCAGCCCTCTAGGCAGAGTCTTTGACTTCCCTCCCAAGATACCCTCTCTCCAGATGAAACAAACTTTTTTTTTTAATTAATTTATATTTTTAATGAAGGATAATTGCTTTACAGAACTTTTGTTTTCTGTCAAACCTCGACATGAAGCAGCCATAGATAGGTGTATATATATATATATATATATATATATATATATATATATATATATATATTCCCTACTTCCTGAACCCCCCTATCTCCCCCAAAATCCTACCTCTCCAGATTGACACAGAGCCCCTGTTTGAGTTTCCTGTTTGAGCAAATTCCCATCGGCTATCTATTTAACATGTGGCAATGTAAGTTTCCATGTTACTCTTTCCATACATCTCACCCCCTCCTCCCCTCCCCCCATGTCCATAAGTCTACTCTGTATGCCTGTTTCTCCACTGCTGCCCTGTAAGTAAATTCTTCAGTACCATTTTTCTAGATTCCGTACATATGTGTTAGAATATGATATTTATCTTTCTCTTTCTGACTCATTTCACTCTGTATAATAGCTTCTAGGTTCATCCACCTCATCAGAACTGACTCCAGGTGTTCCCTTTTATGGATGAGTAATATCTCATTGTGTATATGTACCACAACTTCTTTATCCATTCATCTGTCGATGGACATCTAGGTTGCTTCCATGTTCTAGCTATTGTAAATAGTGCTACAATGAATAATGGGATATATGTGTCTTTGTCAATTTTGGTTTCCTCAGGGTATATGCCTAAGAGTGGGATTGCTGGGTCATATAGTGGTTTTATTCCTAGTTTTTTAAGGAATCCCCATACCATCTTCCATAGTGACTGTATCAATTTACATTCCCACCAACAGTGCAAGAGCATTCCCTTTTCTCCACACCCTCTCCAGCATTTACTTTTTTGTTGATGCTCATTCTGACTGGTGTGAGGTGATACTCATTGTGGTTCTGATTTGCGTTTCTCTAATAATGAACAATGTTGAGCATCTTTTCATGTGTTTGTTAGCCATCTGTATGTTTTCTTTGGAGAAATGTCTGTTTAGGTCTTTTTCCCACTTTTTGATTGGGTTGTTTGTTTTTCTGGCATTGAGTTTTATGAGCTGCTTTTACATTTTTTAAATTAATCCTTTGTCAGTTGTTTCATTTGCTATTATTTTCTCCCACTCTGAGGGTTGTCTTTTCACCTTGCTAGTTTCTTTTGCTGTGAAAAAGCTTTTAAGTTTAATCAGGTCCCACTTGTTTACTTTTGTTTTTATTTCCATTACTCTAGGAGGTGGGTCATAGAGGATCTTGCTTTGATTTATGTCATTGAATGTTCTGCCTATGTTTTCCTCTAAAAGTTTTATAGTTTCTGGTCTTACATTTAGGCCTTTAATCCATTTTGAGTTTATATTTGTGTATGGTGTTAGGAAGTGTTCTAATTTCATTCTTTTACATGTAGCTGTCCAGTTTTCCCAGTAAATGTCTATGCTCCCTATTGATTCAGGGAAACATTTTGAAGAGACTTAGACAACATGCATTGTTACAGGGACAAAAAGTTGGCCATCTCTGCAGGCAAAGCAATAAGAAATAATAATTTCAGGAGGCAGACTGTGTGCTTTCTCCCCTTGCTTTCAACTCCAAGAATATGAACAAACAAATTGGTTATTCCAATCTTTGTTTTATGGATCTTTTCAGAAACTATTTTTGGTACTGTTTTCCTATAAGAAATGCAGAAGACTGGCAGCAAATTCTTTCAACCTATTGCCCTGATCACAGTGCCAGTAACATAATAGGCTTTCAATAAAAATTGGCGACAAAAAACACATTGAGGGAAATGCATTAGTTTTCACAGTTTTGTGTGCAGTGTCCATCTATGGCAGTGGTTGAATTATCTCACCGTTCCAGCTCATCCTTTACTTTATCAAGTCATTTTCCAACAGAATTCTTTCTATCACTTGGGCTACTTTCTGATGAATGAGGAAATTAAGGCTGGGAGAGAAGGTTCAAGCCCCTGGGTCAATCCAAAGGCAGAGCAGGGAATTCTATTAAGAATTTAAACCACAAGTTCACTTTTCCTTGGCAGTGGGCATGCTTCCAGAAGCACTGGGTCATCACCATCCTTCCAGCTGTGTCCTCTATATTCCTGCGTATTCATTCATTCACATAATTGTATCGCTCAGGAGAGGGAACCCTAACGAACAAGGACAGTGACTGTGACTCGGAGAACCTATGAGTTCTTCTGGGTCTAAGGGCCTCAAAGAAGAAAATATTCAAAGTCAACACAACAATTAACATGCTAACTATTCTAATATCTTCTTCTTAACATCTCCTAGGGGCGAGTTGGAGAATACCAATATTGGAGCTTGAAAAGAGACTGGATGGCTAATTTTAAGAACAATTTGAGCCCCTTCACTTTATAAGCATTCTTCAAAGCACAGGAGAAGTAAAAAAGAAATATTTTAAGTTGGTATTTTCCAGTCCACTAAATTTTCTAACACAAAATTCAGTGCCCTTTTTAAGTCTCCCAGTAGCCTTGTTAATTCTTAGTGACAAGGATACTGTCCTTAACTTTTCCTTTTGGGTATATCTTGATGGCTAATATATGAATAATTTGTTGCTGTTCAGTCACTCAGTCGTATCTGACTCTTTGCGACCCCGTGGACTGCAACACACCAGGCTTCCCTGACCTTCACTATCTCCTGGAATTTGCTCAAACTCATGTCCATTGAGTTGATGTTAACAGTTAGTGCCTCTTAAATTTTTCTGAGCACTGTCATTTCTCTAAAAATTAACTATGGTACTTTTAAACAAAACTTTTCCTTAATTTATGTATATTTATTCAGTAAACATTTATTTGGCACCTACAGTATGCAAGTTACTGAACTAGACTATGGAAAATGTAAGGATGAGACATTGTTTGCTGGGAAACTATTATCCCAGGATAATAGTTTGAAGAACCATCTTTTATCTACCACACCGGGAAAAACAGAAACCATTGTATTTCAAATAAAGTCAATTTAATATAAGGGATTAGGTTACTCAGGTGATGGAAGAGCCAGAAGCCCATCAGAGGATGGTGAAGCAATACTGAAATAGAAAATAGCTGGTAGCACCACCATCCCTAGGCAGGAAGAACAAGAAGGTTGTGTTTCCAGAACTCAGGGGTAAGGACCACCTATCAAAGCTGGAGCTATAAGTGACAGTTGAAGCCCCAGAGAAGATTCATTTCTCCTAGAGACATCTCCCAGGGCATGGGGGTCAGAAGACCCCAGTTTCTGATGCCAGTACTACCAAGTATGAAACCCACCCAGTTGACCCAGGAGTCTGGGCTGTACAGCCCACATGTTCAGGTTAGAAAAGGTAAAGAATGAACCTGAGAGCAAGCAGACCATATACAGTGAACTTTGACACCTGTGTGGTAGCAAATTCAAATTAGCAATATCAGGAATATATAGAAAGAGTAAAAGAAATGTTCAATAATTTTGCCTTAACATAGTCACAAAAAATAATGAAAATTTAGAGAAAAGATGTATTTGGGGGCTTCCCTGGTGGCTCAGTGGTAAAGAATCCACCTGCCAGTGTTGGAGACACAGGTTCGATCCCTGGTCCAGAAAGATCCCACACATTCTTCGGAGCACCTAAGCCCATGCACTACAATTACTGAGCCTGCATTCTGGAGCCTGTGTGCTGCAAACGCTGAAGCCTACACACCCTAGATCCCATGCTACAACAAGAGAAGCCACCGCAATGAGAAGTTCACCCACTGCAATGAAGATCAGCCCCTGCTCACCGCAACTAGAGAAAAGCCCATGCAACAGTGAAGACCCAGCACAGCCAAAAATAAATAAATAGATACATCAATATAATTTAGAATTGCTGATACTTTATGGCAGAGGCAGCTCTTTGGGAAATCTAGGAGAAATGGATAGAATTTTGAAAACTAGAAGAGATATAGAAAGAATTCTACTTTGCAAAAGCCTCTAAGGTAGGTAAATATTCTGGACTCATGTACTGGGATCAGATTAAAGATGGACAAAAGTACCAAGCTAAGGAATGTGAATTTTTCCTGGTAGATGAGGAATCACTAAGATTTAGGGACAAGGAAGTGATAAAAGCAGAGTTGTACTTTAGGGATTATTTTTGCAGCAGCATGTGAAATCCATTGGGCATGCAGATGTCAGGGAAGAGGGAATCAAGTCTGAAAGAAAGGCATGGCCATGGGATTTCATGGAACCTTTTCTAATTGGTGGAGTGTCATCTGGTTGGAGGTATGGGGCAAACAATTGGAAATGAGAGCCCCCTGAGAGCTCAGAAAGGGTGTCCAGATTGTCTGTGTATGTGGGGGCACCCTATGCAAATAATAAAAGATGAAAACCTGAAGGAAAGTAAGAGAGTCACACAGTCGTGTCTGACTCTTTGCGAGCCCATGGACTGGAGCCCACCAGGCTCCTCTGTCCATGGAATTCTCCAGGCAAGAATATTGGAGTGGGCTGCCATGCCCTCCTCCAGGGAATCTTTCTGACCCAGGGATCAAACCCAGGTCTCCCTCATTGCAGGTGGACTCTACCGTCTGAGCCACCAGGGAAGGGCTAAAACCTTCCCTGAAGATGGATAAAATTACATGGACAGAAAAACAGAAGAGAAACATGCTTCAGAAAGGCCTTGGACATAGAGGAAGAGGAGCTTAAGAAAAGAAAAGGAGTCATAGGAGAAGAAAAAAGAGGTCAGGAGAGGACTGCATTTCAGTGGAAAGAGTTTCAGAAAAAAGTGAATGAGTGTGTACATAAAATGAAGCAGAGAAGACAAGGAGAATGAATTCTGGAAAGGGTGGTAGGATTTTTCATTTTCTAAAGAATTTTAGAAAGTATCCAGAACTGAATTTGAAATCCAAAGACTTGGGTTCAAGGTACACATAAAATAATTTCTTTCTACATCATACATTCTGCTTATGTATTATTCCTGCTCTCTCATCATTTTAGTACAATGGAAATTGTTGCATCCTCTTTGGTTCTTCTCTTCAGGATGATCTTTCAGTTCCTACACCCTCTACTAAATGTTTTGTACTCTTGACATCCCCCAGGACAATGCACTCCCATGTCACAATGCCCATCAGAAGTCCAGTCATCTACAGCCAGTGGCAGGAGTTGAGGGGAGGGAGCACACCATATCTACAATTTGACTTCCTAAAGATTTGCCCATTGACATGCGTTTAGAAGGGACTTGGGGCATAATTGCAAAGACTGACCTGGAAAATCAATCTAGCATCTTACTTTTGCAGTGAAGTCTCAACAAAACACAGAAAGCATGATTTTGTAATAGGCTTCATTAACATAGTTTCAGTTTATCATTTGTAGACATTCTGCAGAAAGCACTGAAAAAGAGAAAATACAAGTTAGAATGACACATGTTTATGAACTAGCATGTTGGCCTTTCAAGAAATGTATGCATGCTAGAGAAGCTATTATCCATAGTACTAAGTTTAAACCACTTCGACTGTAATTCAAAACCCTACACAATCTGATAACAGCCTACTTTCTCCAGCATTCTCTCTCTAACCATGCAGTCAATAACTCAACAAACACTTAACTCTCTCCCAGGCATCGTGCCAATCACTACACTGAGCACACACCACCGCCACCACCCTCCCCAAGCCTTTTCCAGTTCAACGCTGCAGCCACTGCAGCTCTGCTGGTCAGGCTCCTCTCTGTGCATACTAAAATCCCTCTAGAACCTGTGCCTTTGCTTTTAAATGCTTTCCCTTTAAATCTAGCTCCACCACTAACTAGCTGTGTGAACTGGGACAAATTTTTTAAACTCTTTATGCCTCCGTTTTCTCCTTTTTCATCCTTATAGTGTTATATTGTGATGATCAAACACATGTGAAAAGCACCTATGCAGGTATTTAAAGGTACTTAGAACCTACCAGGAATTTGGTAGGTATTCAACCACTGTTAAAAGGAGTAGCAGCGGTAGTAGTAGTCTAATGCTCAGTCCTAGATGAACCTTCCTTATAACGCTTTCCATGATCATTCCAGCTCATGTCCAGGACTCCAATGCAGTCTTGCATATGTCTTATATCTTTAAATAGATTAAATGCCCCTTAGAGGCAGACTGTTACACTTTTATATTCTCCAAATACATGAAAGCACGTGTACCACAGTGCCTAATGGTAACTGAGATATACAGAATATATATATACATATATGCATAATATCTATATATGTATAGATAGGTACATATCTGTATAATGCAGATATATACTATGTAAATATCCGTTATTATACCTATATTTACCCATGTTACCTATATTACCTATTCTATATATACATATTATATATGTTACCTATACTGCTACAATATCTATAGAAAAATATATATAACCTATAGATATAAAATGCACGTATATAAAATACATTATAATATGTATCATATATAATAAATGCATGCGTGCTAAGTTGCTTCAGTCATGTCCAACTCTTTGAGACCCTATGGACTGTAGCCTGCCAGGATCCTCTGTCCATGGGATTCTTTAGGCAAGGATACTGAAGTGGTTTGCCTTGCCCTTCTTCAGGGGATCTTCCTGACCCAGGGATCAAACCTGTGCTTTTTATGTCTCCTGCATTGATAGGCAGGTTCTTTACCACTAGCTTCACTTGGGAAGCCCAGTGTATAATACAGGCATATACAATATGTATACACATATTTATATACACATATATACACACAATGTGCTTGGACTACTTTAGTGGACCCTAAGGAAAATTTTAGGGTCCACTAAAGTAGTCCACTCCAGTACTCTTGCCTGAAAAATCCCATGGACGGAGGAGCCGGGTGGGCTACAGTCCATGGGGTCACTAGGAGTCAGACATGACTGAGCGACTTCACTTTCACTTTTCACTTTCATGCATTGGAGAAGGAAATGGCAACCCGCTCCAGTGTTCTTGCCTTGAGAGTCCCGGGGATGGGGGAGCCTGGTGGGCTGCCATCTATGGGGTCGCAGAGAGTCGGACATGACTGAAGCCACTTAGCAGCAGCAGCAAGGAGAGTTTTGTGAAGATGGTGAACTGTTATCCTCTCATCTCCAGGGGACATCGGTTCGTAGTCACCAAAATGCAAAGAGGGTGACTATAGAATTTCCTTCTCAATGAATCTTTAATAACCTCGCTGCTTCTTGTAAGTCTGGGTTGGCTTAGACTCATTCCTGCTAGAGGTTGAGCAATGGATCAAATATTTATAGTTTCACCAGTCACCCCATCATAACACCTCTAGATCATCATGCTGCCGAAACTTGATTTGTTAAGCACAGTTAACAAACTGTGACCCTATATCCCTGAACTTCACCCACAGGCATGTAGTTGGGACCAGACAAGGCTGGTCTGTTTCTGGTAAGACAAAGAGCAATCAGCTTATGCTTTGACCGTGCAAAGAACTGATTACAGCTGCTTCAGAGGTAATCAGCAAAGAATGTCAGAAGGAAATGGCCCAAGGGAGTAGAAATGCTTTTGCTCTCTAAGATGGTAGTTTCACAAGCCGATGGACAAATGACAAGCTGGAAATAGCACACACTGAGTATTCGTGATAGTACTGGGAAACAGTTTTAGTCTGTAAGCTGGACCACACGTATACCACCCCTTGCTTGGGAGGAACTAGTGCCTGAAACAGATAAGTTTCCAGACATGACTAACTTACTGAGTGACTATCTTTCTGCCTGCTTTCCCCCACATGCTGATGGGAAATGAGGCATCAAGGAATGCACAGGCTTGAGGAAGCCCAGATAATATGAGGGACATGCTCCCTGGGGTGAGTCTTGTGAGACAGAAATGGACATGCTGCCCTCAGTCCTGGGCTCACCATTGCTTCTATGTCTTCAGAATTAAAGGGGGGAGACCTAACACTTTCATTCACCTGGAGGTCTGTGCCAACGCCAATGCTAGACTGACAGTAAACATTAAAGTGCGCAATTTTGTGAATTTCATATCTCATTTAAAAACTGAACCATTGCAAAGTTAATCCTGCAACATCATCACGTTCACCCAGGCTCAGGTGTATTTGTCATGGTTTCCCAAGTTTTGTCCTAAAGAATCGTGGTTCCATGAATTATTAATTGGAAATTCCTGAAAGCAAGGATTCAGAAGTCCAGTGAGTTTGGGAAAGTTGTCCGAATATACCTCCTTGAGCAGGAGAGAAAGGAGGGAATGCCAGCCATGGTCCAGGGATTACATGGCCTCTGGGCTCAAGCCCTGGAGCAGCACTACACAGGGGCAAAGGTTATCAGTGAAATGCATCAGGGCCTCTCAGGGAAGGACTCTTCCTCCTGGTGACTTTGGGTAGCCTACAGGAAGAACTCCTAACCCTCCATATGAAAATGCATTTCCTGTGGCCACTTGAAACAAGTCTGCATATTCCCAATAAATTCTTCAAACCGCAGTTTTCCAGAAATATGTATGTCTCTAAAAGATAATTTTTTTTAGAAAAAGTTGAAAGTTGCCTGCAAGTCTTGAAAAAGAGCAGCAGGGTATACAATATGATTGTATTGTATGATGATACAAGATCATCACCTACCTTCTTGTTGTTCTAAGATGTAGTTCTTTAAGCAACAAATGCGTTATTAAATGAGAATATCTGTTAGGGAGCCACTGACTGAAACCACTGGCCTTGGCCAGATATGATGATAACGCTTGCCTGAGTTGTCTCACAACAGGAGGTCGATAAAGAACATGATGCTGCAAAGTGAAAAACTAACCAGGAGAATTGGGGAGGGATCAAAAGGAGGGAGGATATATTAGCCCATAGTATGTCTCGTAAAACTAACCCTGAAGAATTCGAGAGGGGCCAAAAGGAGGCGTATGTCCTGCCTACCTCCCAGAAACCCTCATGCTGAACTCCATCTTGGCTGAGAGATGAACACACCACCAGGAAGGACCCTGAGTCACCCAACATGGGCCAAGCAAGAGGACTGGCCAGAGACAACCCAGACACTAATCATATTGTCATAAAACCTGAGATTGCAAGCTACATGTCAGAGCAGTTCTCCCAGGCCCCCTTACCCTGCTGCTTTCTGCCCAGGCGCCCTTCCCTATCGAGTCTTTTGATTTGTCAGTACTTGTGTCTTCTGACAATTCATTTCCAAGTGTTAGACAAGAGCCCACTCTTGGGCCTTGCAAGGGGGTCCCCTTCCTGCAACGTATTTGTATTGGTTTCAGACACAACAGTATTACAGTTTCCCTTCAGTTGAGTAATAACGTGAGGTATAAAGAATTCATTATCCAGTGAAAGTGCTGACTCTTCTGTATGGTACTGGAACATACTCCTTTCCTGTTACCTCTTTAATTATAATTTTAATAACACCCAGTAGTTAGCCAAGATCTTCTGTTCAGGCAGGCCCAGAAATGCACTGGGGGAGGGAGTGGTTAGGGGGAAGACACTTTCCCCACAAATGAATGATGCTCCATGGTTCTGCCCCCTCATCACACGACAACACGCTCTACTGTCACAAACAAGTTAACGCAACAGTTAAGCAACTTTCTGGACATCCATGAGACTGAGGGAAGGGCAGGGTCCCTTTCAGGCCACAGGGAAGTGAGAGCAGATTGCTGCCACAGCCTGTGGGCTTGTCCTAACTCACCAGGTTAGTTTCACCAGAAAATCAGTCTGGAAGTTGTAAGAGCCAGTTACAGTCCTGGCTCTGCCACTAACCAGCTGAGACAAAGGGCAATTCCCTTTACATCTTGGTGCTTCCATTTCTAATCTGAAAAATGAGGAGGTTTGGACCAGATGATCTCAGGGACTCCTTTGGCTCCACTTCAAGCCACTAGATGATGGCTCTGTGCAAAAAGGAACCACATCTTCCTTGTTCATCACTTTAACTCCAGCACTGAGTACTTTTCTGAAATACAACAGGTGCCAAATGGGTATTTTTTTCTGAATGACTGAACACAAAATGTTAAGTTCAATGCAAAATATTCTTCTGGTTCATATAATTCAGGGCAAACACCCCTCTTTTCCCTTGATTAAAATCCCTTTTGTTTTTATCTCAATTCTCTAGATGAGACCCTAAATTACCCTCTTACTAGACTTACTGAGCTGGTGCACTGGATAGCATTCCCACCTACCAGAGGTAACCTAAATCTCTGAACAAAAACTTTTAGAAAAAAATTCTGTGAGCAATCCAATGTGTCAGACTTATCCACTGATGACAATGTAAGTGTGTGGAAAAGACTGTTGAGATAGGCAGTGATGACTTGTGATTAGGTTCAAAAACTAAAGAACCATTTTTTTCTTTAAAAAAAAAAAAAAAAAAAAAAAACTGTTACACAGAGGTTCTTACCAAGATAAAAATAGACAGGGCTGGCCAAGAAAATTGTGAAGGTCCCGCATTTTTTCTGTATTTCCAAAGTCCCTTTTCTAACCCCTTCCCCGAATTCAACAAAAGACTCATCATTTATCATAATTGCAAGTTTAAGCCTTTAATCTCTTATTGTTCAATCAAAGACATCTGTTAAATGAATTTCAGACAATAGAAAACAGATGAGAAGATATTTGGCAGGAGGGTTCAGTGAAAGGCAGGGCAGTCTTCATACTTCTCACACTACTACCCGTAAAACTGATCTTGAAACCTAAACTTCCTTTATGAACTTTTCAGTGGCCGGTTGGTCTGAGGGTTGAAGTGGAGTGAAAGGTGATAGGACACTTACCAAAAGGAGCAGGGAAGTGTCTGGCCTATTCCTATCTTCCTATAACACTTGCCCAGGGTCAGGGTCCAAGAATCTCTCTGAGTCCTCTCCCGTTCCTGAGGCCAGTACAATATAGGATAATATCACTCCCCTCAGAAAGAGTCACAGGTTATTTTTCTCCCAACCTTGCCCCCCAAGAAACTTCAGGTTCTAGGGTTCCTGATCACTCAGGTCTTTGGGACTAATGCATTCAGTCATGTCCAACTTGTTGCAACCCCATGGACTATATAGTCTGCCAGGCTCCTCTGTCTATGGGATTTTCCAGGCAAGAATACTGGAGTGGGTTTCCATGCCCTCCTCTGGGGGATCTTCCCATTCCAGGGATTGAATCCTTGTCTCTTAAGTCTTCTGCTTCTTTACCGGCTGAGCCAACCAGGGAAACTTCTGAGACTAACTCTAATCAGTAACTCTGTTTTTCTGAACAAGATCCATGGACTGACCCATAATCTACGGGGGAAAAAAGGAACAAGTATTTGAAATTAACACTGGAGATGATCCAACAGGACTGAAGCACAGGTACCTTGAAACATTAGGTTGGGGTATAGAAAAGCCCAGTACTGCCCAGGACTTGAGAAACTTACCAGAGAGTAACATCTAAGATATGAGTGTGAATATATGCATGGTGATGATGGTAACAATGAAAAAGACCATAGCACCAGGGAAAACGATTCATGATGAGACCAATTTTTAGTACTGGTGAACTAAGCAATGAGAGAAGAAACGTTATAATTTTCCTGAAAAGCAATAGTAAATGCAATCATTGGGATGCTAAATGTAAACATACACCCATGAATGTATGGCCAATTATGGAGCAAATACAGTAGAAATTATGTATATCTTAATGTGGTCAAATTTATTGCAGCCTTAATTAAAAAGCAATGTTAAGCTAAACTGTTTATTCTTAGCTTGTGACTTATGACTGTCAGATTGTCTCTAAAGCAATAAAAAGAAAAAAAAAACAGTAGCTAAAATCCTTGATATTAATTCCAGTTGAGCTATTTCAAATCCTGAAAGATGATGCTATGGAAGTGCTGCACTCAATATGCCAGCAAATTTGGAAAACTCAGCAGTGACCACAGGACTGGAAAAGGTCAGTTTTCATTCCAATCCCAAAGAAAGGCAATGCCAAAGAATGCTCAGACTACCGCACAGTTGCACTCATCTCACATGCTAGTAAAGTAATGCTCAAAATTCTCCAAGCCAGGCTTCAGCAATATGTGAACCGTGAACTTCCTGATGTTCAAGCTGCTTTTAGAAAAGGCAGAGGAACCAGAGATCAAATTGCCAACATCCACTGGATCATGGAAAAAGCAAGAGAGTTCCAGAAAAACATCTATTTCTGCATTATTGACTATGCCAAAGCCCTTGACTGTGTGGATCACAATAAACTGTGGAAAACTCTGAAAGAGATGGGAATACCAGACCACCTGACCTGCCTCTTGAGAAATCTGTATGCAGGTCAGGAAGCAAAGATAGAACTGGACATGGAACAACAGACGGGTTCCAAATAGGAAAAGGAGTACGTCAAGGCTGTATACTATCACCCTGCTTATTTAACTTATATGCAGAGTACATCATGAGAAACGCTGGGCTGGAAGAAACACAAGCTGGAATCAAGATTGCCGAGAGAAATCTCAATAACCTCAGATATGCAGATGACACCACCCTTATGGCAGAAAGTGAAGAGGAACAAAAGAGCCTCTTGATGAAAGTGAAAGTGGAGAGTGAAAAAGTTGGCTTAAAGCTCAACATTCAGAAAACGAAGATCATGGCATCTGGTCCCATCACTTCATGGGAAATAGATGGGGAAACAGTGTCAGACTTTTTTTTGGGGGGCTCCAAAATCACTGCAGATGGTGACTGCAGCCATGAAATTAAAAGACACTTACTCCTTGGAAGGAAAGTTATGACCAACCTAGATAGATTATATTGAAAAGCAGAGACATTACTTTGCCAACAAAGGTCCAACTAGTCAAGGCTATGGTTTTTCCTGTGGTCATGTATGGATGTGAGAGTTGGACTGTGAAGAAGGCTGAGTGCCAAAGAATTGATGCTTTTGAACTGTGGTGTTGGAGAAGACTCTTGAGAGTCCCTTGGACTGCAAGGAGATCCAACCAGTCCATTCTGAAGGAGATCAGCCCTGGGATTTCTTTGGAAGGAATGATGCTAAAGCTGAAACTCCAGTACTTTGGCCACCTCATGTGAAGAGTTGACTCATTGGAAAAGACTCTGATGCTGGGAGGGATTGGGGGCAGGGGGAGAAGGGGATGACAGAGGATGAGATGGCTGGATGGCATCACTGACTCGATGGACGTGAGTCTGAGTGAACTCTGGGAGTTGGTGATGGACAGGGAGGCTTGGCGTGCTGCGTTTCATGGGGTTGCAAAGAGTCAGACACAACTGAGCGACTGAACTGAACTGAATATACCCATACCCCATGCATGTGTGCTAAGTCACTTCAGTCTTGTCCAACTCTTTGCAGCCCTATGGACTGCAGGTCGCCAGGCTCCTCTGTCCATGGAATTTCCCAGGAAAGAATACTGGAGTGGGTTGCCATGTCCTTCTCCAGGGGATCTTCCTGACCCAGGATCAAACTCATGTTCCTTATGCCTCCTGCATTGGTAGGCGGGTTCCTTACCACCAGTGCCACCTGGGAGGCCCCATCCATACCCTCAAATAGTATATAAAATGTTTGGTGCTTTATTTTAAATCTCCATTATTTTATAATGATACTGTATTGATAGTTTAAAATAAAATTTGCATATTTTTGAGGGGTTAAAATTTCTTCTGTTATGGACAATGTAACATAGTGGTTACAGAAATCATCATTATTGTCAGGCAAATCTGAATGTGAATACCACCTATGAAGTGCATGAACTTAAACTGAAAGACTATTTTCTCTCTACATGTCAATATGCTCTGCTATAAAATGACTACAATGGTAGGTATGATTCACTATACCAACTACAGGTACCATGCAAGGGTTGAGGGTCATGGAATCTCAGAGTTAAGTGAGGTCTTTAAATTATCCAATACAGCCATCTAATTACAGTTGCAGAGATTTCTCCTTATGATGACTTTTTAAAATTACTTTTTATTGGAGTACATTTGATTTACAATGTTGTGTTGCTTTCTGCTGTACAGCAAAGTGAATCAGTTATACATACATATATAACCACTCTTTTTTAGATTATATTCTCATATAGGTCATTACAGAGTATTGGGTAGAGTTCCCTGAGCTATAAGTAGGTCCTTATTAGTTTTCTATTTTATATATAGTAGTGTGTATATGCAGAGAAGGCAATGGCAACCCACTCTAGTACTCTTGCCTGGAAAATCCCATGGACGGAGGAGCCTGGAAGGCTGCAGTCCATGGGGTCACTAGGAGTCAGACACGACTAAATGACTTCACTTTCACTTTTCACTTTCATGTATTGGAGAAGGAAATGGCAACCCACTCCAGTGTTCTTGCCTGGAAAATCTCAGGGACAGGGGAGCCTGGTGGGCTGCCGTCTATGGGGTCGCACTGAGTCAGACACGACTGAAGCGACTTAGCAGCAGCAGCAGCAACAATGTGTATATGTCAATCCCAATCTCCCAATTTATCCTTCCACCTCTTTCCCCCTTGGTAATGTAAGTCTGTTTTCTACATCTGTGAGTATTTATGTTTTGCAAATAGGTTCATTTGTACAATTTTTTCTGAATTCTGTATATAGGCAGTATCATGATATTTATCTTTCTCTGACTTCACTCAGTATGATATAATGGAATATTACTCAGCCATGAAAAAGAAAAACTAATGCCATCTGCAGTGACATGGATGGACCTAGAGATTGTCTTTTTTTTTTTTAATTTTATTTTATTTTTAAACTTTACAATATTGTATTGGTTTTGCCAAACATCGAAATGAATCTGCCACAGGTATACATGTGTTCCCCATCCTGAACCCTCCTCCCTCCTCCCTCCCCATACCATCCCTCTGGGTCAACCCAGTGCACCAGCCCCAAGCATCCAGTATCGTGCATCGAACCTGGACTGGCGACTCATTCCATATATGATATTATACGTATTTCAATGCCATTCTCCCAAATCATCCCACCCTCTCCCTTTCCCACAGAGTCCAAAAGACTGATCTATACATCAGTGTCTCTTTTGCTGTCTCGTATACAGGATTATTGTTACCATCTCTCTAAATTCTGTATATATACGTTAGTATACTGTATTGGTGTTTTTCTTTCTGGCTTACTTCACTCTGTATAATAGGCTCCAGTTTCATCCACCTCATTAGAACTGATTCAAATGTATTCTCTTTAATGGCTGAGTAATACTCCATTGTGTATATGTACCACAGCTTTCTTATCCATTCATCTGCTGACGGACATCTAGGTTGCTTCCATGTCCTGGCTATTATAAACAGTGCTGCGATGAACATTGGGGTACATGTGCCTCTTTCCCTTCTGGTTTCCTCAGTGTGTATGCCCAGCAGTGGGATTGCTGGATCATAAGGCAGTTCTATTTCCAGTTTTGTAAGGAATCTCCACACTGTTCTCCATAGTGGCTGTACTAGTTTGCATTCCCACCAACAGTGTAAGGGGGTTGCCTTTTCTCCACACCCTCTCCAGCATTTATTGCTTGTAGACTTTTGGATTGCAGCCATTCTGACTGGCGTGAAATGGTACCTCATAGACTTTAAAAACCAAAACCTGGGTGATAATGCTAAGGAAAGACTAACTGAGTAACTGGGATATTAAATATGAGGAGTGTTTGTGTCATGGCTATGCTTAGTCGCTTGGTCGTGTCTGACTCATTGTGACCCCATGGGCTATAGCCTGCCAGGCTCCTCTGTCCATGGGGATTCTCCAGGCAAGAATATTGGAGTGGGTTGCCATGCCCTCCTCTAGGGGATTTTCCCAACCCAGGAATCAAACCCAGGTCTCCCCCATTGTAGGTGTTTAGAAGCCTTCAAAATTCACTAAGCTAAGTTGCCAGCCCTGGTCCAATAATGTGGACATTAATCCTATTTCTGGAAACCTTATCTACTTAGGAGTTCTTTGAATTCATGCATATTTAAGAAGTGTAAATAATATATGTATACTGTATATTACTTTCTTTTTTCCAGTTCTATTTATTATCATAGCTAATGATTCCAGATCATGATTATCGAACCTCAGATTTGTGCCAGGTACAGGGCTAGGAGGTATGCATATACCATCTCAGCCAATTTTAAGGACAATTTCTGATGTGGTTACTATTATTTTCCCCATTTTACATATGACAAAAATAAGGTTCAGAGAGGCTAAGTAACATGCCCACGTTCACAAAACATGTAGGAGATTTCAGACAATAACAAACAAGTGCAATGTAATTTTTGCAGAACAGTGGAGAACTGTAGTGTCAGTTCTGTATGACCATATGGACTGTTACTCCTATAGACAAAATTTAAACCAAGGATTCAAATTTTGATTCTTGAAACAAAACCAGCAATCAATTAACTTATCCAATGAAGAGGATATTCAGTGATATATCTGGAAGAAAAATAACTTAAGGTTACTATAAACAATTAAAAAATCAAAATGGCAGTAGTAGTGGTGATAATAATGATGATGAGAGTGTAATTACAGCATGAGGAATTACGGACAATAAACAGGAGCTAGTATAAATACAGAAGGCTTCTGTGGTGGCTCAGATGGTAAAGAATCTGCCTGCAATACAGGAAACCTGGGTTAGATCCCTAGGTTGGAAAGATCCCCTGAAGAAGGGAATGGCAACCCGCTCCAGTAGTCTTGCCTGGAAAATTCCATGGATGGACGAGCCTGGCAGGCTACAGTCTATGGGGTCACAAAGAGTTGGACACAACTGAGAGACTAACACTTTCACTTTTTTCATTATTTTCTGACTTTTTCCAAGTGATTTTGTGGAATGCCCTTCACTTGAGATCTTCCAAGAGAGATTGATAAGTGTAAAATACGCAGTCATCTCCCAAGAAAGGCAGCTAGAATATTCCACCAGACAGTGAGATCTTACAGGCTATACAAAGCACAGGAGTAAACCATGGTCTCTAATGTGTTTCTCGATTTTGGCAAGGATACAGATGTTCCATGAATGTGATCATCAAAAAGTCATTGTTGATATGAGATCAGAATCCTGTGACTACTGCAACCCTGGTAACAAATCCTCTTCAGGACAAAATCTCAGTTTATAGTAAATGTTTGATTTATGACTACTGAGTCCATCCTGACATGAGTTTAGAAGATACTTTTCATATTGGCCTTCAAGCAATGTCATACTTTAATAAGCAAAGCCAGAACCTGAAGCTCCCCAAATTCCCCCCACCCCAGATTCCTGAGTCTGTGATGCAATTACTACAACACATTCATTCAATAAATACGGATTATGTGCTGATGATCTATCTAGTTCTGTGCATTGAGAGGTGCCAGTAAATGAAGACACGGCCCCCTGCTCTAAGAGGAAATTACACATCATGCACTTGGAGACATGTGTTCTTGCTGCTGCTGCTGCTGCTAAGTCGCTTCAGTCGTGTCCGACTCTGTGCGACCCCATAGACGGCAGCCCACCAGGCTCCCCCGTCCCTGGGATTCTCCAGGCAAGAACACTGGAGTGGGTTGCCATTTCTTTCTCCAGTGCATGAAAGTGAAAAGTCAAAGTGAAGTCGCTCAGTCGTGTCCAACTCTTTGCGACCCCATGGACTGCAGCCCACCAGGCCCCTCCGTCCATGGGATTCTCCAGGCAAGAGTACTGGAGTGGGGTGCCATTGCCTTCTCCGGAGACACGTGTTACCTACTGTCAACCTTCTCCAGAGTCTGTGGGCCGAGTGGGCCCTCTGAAGCCTCACAGGGTCTTGGCACTAATATTCACAGATGGTAACCACAAATCTCAAATGTCTTTCAGTCACCAGTTCTTCAGCCCCAATCCACTTGTAGTGGCTCCCACTCTAGTAGGTACAAAGATACATCATTCATAATTTCCTCCATTAATTTTTCATTTCAAATTGGTTGATCTATCTAGAAGAACCACTTAACTTTTTCCAGTGGGCTATAGGGCAACTGGTGTTTTTGTGCATTTTTGAGGAGGGAATGGAAAAAGCAAAAAGGCACAGCTATATCACTGGGCCCCTTTGCCTGTATCCCAGCATCTCAGGATATTGGTCAACCTGTTCATGGCCACTGAGCCCCAAGCAAAGGCCTCCTGTGCTCTGTAAACACACTTGGCTTTCTCTGCATCTCTGCCTGGGTGCTCTTCCCCCATGACTGTGGCATTCCTTCTCTACTGCTTTCAGGTCACTGCTCAAACAACACCTTATCAGAAATGCCTCTTCTGGGACTTCCCTGGTGGTCCAGGGGCTAAGACTCTGAGCTCTCAATGCAGGGAGTCTAGGTTCCACCCCTAGTCAGAGAGCTAAATCCCACATGCTACAACTAAAACAGCCCGCATGATGCAATGAAGATCAAAGATCCCACGTGCCACAACTAAGACCCAGTGCAGCCCAGTTAATTAAAAAAAGAAAGAAAGAAATGCCTCCTCTGACCACCCTTTCTAAAAGATTGAGCCTTCTCATCATCCTTGCTCCTCTACCGTAATTTATTTATTATCACCTATTGCCACCAAAAAACCCCACAACTATTCATTATCTGTCTCCTCCCACTAGAAGTAACTTCCATGACAATAGAAATTTCATGTGCTTTCTTTGTTCTGTGGATTGCTCAGTTGTTGGCACTTAGGAAACACGTAAACATTATATGTTGAGTTAACCACCCTCCCCAAGTGAGTGAAGTTGCTCAGTTGTGTCCGACTCTTTGCGACCCCATGGACTGTAGCCTACCACGCTCCTCCATCCATGGGATTTTCCAGGCAAGAGTACTGGAGTGGGTTGCCATTTCCTTCTCCAGAGCATCTTCCCAACCCAAGGATTGAACCTGGGTCTCCCACATTGTAGGCAGATGCTTTACCATCTGAGCCACCAGGGAAGTCCTCCCCAAAGTGTAAGACAAAGCAAGCTGCTTTTAAGTTCTAGAAGCTGACTCTGTCCTCCAGATTGTTGTTTTCTTTTTTTCTGACATCATGCACCTTGTTCCCCAATAGCAGAGCCTCAGGAAAGACTTGGAAAAATCTCATGAAAGCCTAAGATTTAGGCCTTCATGTCCAAGTTCAAGATCAGACTTGTGGTCAAGCCACAGATAGGCACTACGTGACTGTTGATTCCATCACAAACCAAAGTTTGATCATGACTTAAAAATGGGAGAACTACTAAGGGAGTGTCAAGTAGCCAAAATACTCAATCTCTTTGACCACAACCAATTTTAAAAGTTAAATGCTTCATGGAATCTTGCTTCCTCATTCTCAATGACCTAAAACAGGGGCACAGAGAGGTTAAATGTTTTGCCCAACATCCTGCAGTGTATCAGCAGAAATACTGGACTTGGAAACCACCAGGTTTCCATATTTCCTGCTTACCACCCCTCTGAGACAGAGAACTCCTCAGGGGTAAAGAGAGTCAGTTCAAGCCCTAATTGTATAAGGTTGGAGGAAGGAACTGTGCATACACACACAGAGATACCATATACCTTAGAATGGATGGAGAGTTTCACTTCCCGAGTTTTCTATAAAGATGGCTAAATTTACAGTTTTAGGGATAGGCACATCTTTTCAGGTCTTGCCAGCATAAAAGTACCACCAGGGAGCCCAGAAGGGACTAAATCACTTGCTTTTCAATTTCCTAGTATCCCAAGACAAGCCGGATGATTATACAGTTTTATGTCCTTCCCTTTCCCAAGGAAGAAGTGTCCCTATGACCCTATATGCAAGACAGCAAAAGAGACATAGATGTAAAAAACAGACTTTTGGACTATGTGAGAGAAGGAGAGGGTGGGATGATTTGAGAGAATAGCATTGAAACATGTATGTTACCATATGTAAAATAGATGACCGGTGCAAGTTTGATGCATGAAGCAGGGCACACAAAGCCGGTGCTCTGGGACAACGTAGAGGGATGGGGTGGGAAGGGCAGCGGGATGTGGAGTCAGGATGAGGGGACACATGTATACCATGGCTGATTCATGTCAATGTATGGCAAAAACCACCACAATATTGTAAAGTAATTAGCCTCCAATTAAATAATTTTAAAAAACAACAACAAAAAAGCTGCTCCACCTAAAATAAAGAAACGATTCCAGGTTACCTTTACAACATTGTGTAGTATTTCTCCTCAAAAAGCAAACTTTAGCATTCAACAATCAGAAGAATGAACAACAGATGCAAAATACTGGGACACAATGGAGGAACAGTAAACAAGTAACATAATTTGTACCATCTTGTTTTTTTTCTCTTTCTTTTATGACTTTGTGAATCCCTTCCTACCAGCTCTTCTCAATAACCTCCCCATCACCTTTTCAGTGTCTCCTCATTTCATTTTGATACACAAACCCAACAACTCAATTCTTTAGTTGATATTGTTGGGCCCTTTATAGTCAATTAAAATCAGTCCTTCTTACTATGGTAGTTAAGGGCCCCCACAACCTGATCTCAGTCTATTCTGGTGATCCTCAAGCTGGGGGGCAGGGGGTGGCAGTGGAACATACCTGTAGACATTTAACTACTGTGAGAAGGCTATTTACTGGCATCTGCTGCTAAACAATGCCCAAGACAGCCCCCTACAACAAAAAATTATCCAGCCCATGTCAATAGAGTCAATAGAGCAGAGGTTGAGAGACTCTGCACTATCTCTCTCCACTCCTTTGTTTGTTTGTTTGTTTTTTACAGTCAACTCTTCAATAGATGACTTACAATGACCTAGATGGTGGCTCATGGGTTCAAACCCTCCAGCTTTCTGTGATATATAACTATATATAACTATATATATATATATATAGTTTTTGATCTTGCTCCTGGCACCAGGCTCCAAAAACTCTAGGAGTTTTCCAAATGAAAAGAATGCTCAAGCTGTCTTTTGTTGCGTTAACAAGGTGACTTTTGGAAAACACCTAAGGATGGGGTCTGATTGCCTGGGGACCCAACCTTGCAATGAGAATATTAGAAGTTTCAGTCTTTTCCCAGTGACCTGCAGAGACATCAGGGATTGATTGGCTGGAGTTGGAATCAATAGCCAATGGCCAATGACTAAATCAGTCCTGACTGGGTAATGAAGCTTTCATAAAAGCCCAGAAAAGGATGGGGTTCAGAGAGCTTCCAAGATGGAGAAGAGAACAGTTCCATGTGCTGGGCCTAAATCCCACAGGATAAAAGATCCTCTGCTTTGGACCGTACTCTATGCATCCTTTCATCTGGCTGTTTTTTCATACCCTTTACTATCCTTTGTAATAAATCAGTAATCTAGTGAGTCAAGGGCTTTCCTGAGTTCTGTGAGCCTATTTAGCAAAGCACTCAAACCCAAGGAGGAACTCAGAGGAACTCCTGACCTATCGCTGGATGGTCAGAAGCACAGGTAACAGCCTGGACTTGCTATTGGCATCTGTAGTGGCAGCAGTCTCGTGGTATTGAGCCCTTAAATTGTGGGCCTAATAATGTCAACATTGAGTTGAATTGTAGGACCCTCAGGATCATCAGAGAATTGCATGGTGGAATTGAGAATCTTATCCCCTCTGTGCTCTCTCTCTGCCTGGAAAGCTCAGGACTTTCAGTCTGCTGGCAGACTCCTATCTTTTCTCTAAGACCCACTTCCTCCTTCGAAGTTTCCTGGATGGATGTGCTCTTTCCTTTCTAAATCTGATGAGTGCTTTGGTAATCCTCTTTCCATGGAATTTACCACATATAGTCTGGTCTTCCTAGGTGGGTGGCACCAGTGGTAAAGCACCTGCCTGCTGATGCAGTAGATGCAAGTTCTACCCCTGAGTAGGGAAGATCCCCCAGAGGAGGAAATGGCAACCCACTCCAGTATCCTTGCCTGGAGAATCACATGGACAGAGAAGCCTGACAGGTCACAGTCCATGGGACCTCAAAGAGTTGGACATGACTGAGCAACTGAGCGTATATACACACACCCCATATATAATCTAAAATTATATACTGCAAGCTCCAAGAAAAACCACACTTTTTGAAGACTATATCACCAGTCTTAGAAGATGCCTGGAACAGAGCAAATGCTTAATAACACTTAATCAAGGGAGCAATTGTCTGTGCTCTAAATTCTTCACTCTGATCAGAATGAACGTCTCCAATTCTTCCCTGAATCTTTACATCACCCCTTCCACCTAGAAGATGCTTAATAAAAATTCACTAAATGTCTGAATAATTAATAAGTACACATATAGTAGGATATAAATATTAAATGTTCAAATGCAAAAAATAAATACAATGTATATCAAATAAATGCACAACTGAAATACATGGGTAAAAATGAAATAAGGTTCAGGCTGTAGAAATTTAAGCCTAGGCAACTGTTCACTCACCTCAACTTTTAATTATATCAGAAAATTCATGTCACAAGCATGTTCCAATGTCTTACATTTCCTCCTCTTTGAAAAAGTACTGAAATGTGCTTTGAAATGTTAATTGCTCATCTGGAGAACACATGAAACAGAAAACATTCAAAGACAGAGTGTGCCATTGGCCGACTGTACCAGAATAGAAACCCATTTCAGTTTTTAGTGACACATTATAAACCTCTTGCAACACAGAGACACTAATGTGTAGAGTAACCATGGCTAAATCATCAAGGTGATGGTTAGGAAGCAAGTGGGAGACAGCATTAAACTTGGGTCCCTGACAACTGACATATCTAACATGTTGCTATGCTATGCTAAGTCACTTCAGTTGCGTCCGACTCTGTGTGACCCCACAGACAGCAGCCCACCAGGCTCCCCCATCCCTGGGATTCTCCAGGCAAGAACACTGGAGTGGGTTGCCATTTCCTTCTCCAATACATGAAAGTGAAAAGTGAAAGTGAAGTCGCTCAGTCGTGTCAGACTCTCAGTGACCCCATGGACTGCAGCCTACCAGGCTCCTCCACCCATGGGATTTTCCAGGCAAGAGTACTGGAGTGGGGTGCCATTGCCTTCTCCGAACATGTTGCTATTTATTAAAATTTCCTCATATCCCATATTGGGTGAAGATGGAAAACTAGAGCCCATCATAATTTCCTGCAGACTCCTATTTATTCTTGATGTGGTACTTCATAATCCCTCATCTTTCTTTTCCCCAGGTACACTGATTCCATCCTTTTTACATTTTCTCATAGGTTCTGTTCTCTGCCACATAACCATCCTTCTAGGTAATCCTTAATCCTCACAAACTGTACAAATAGAAACAAACCTAACATTTTATTTAGCACTTATTGTGTGTCAGCCACTTTCCTAAGCACTTTATCTGCATTGCCTCATCTAATTCTTACAAGAACCCTAAAACATATGGGCTATTTTTACCTCCAATTTCACATGAGGAGATTGAGGCTCAGAGAATATAAGGAACTTGTTCAGGGTCACACAGCTTAAATGATTCAGTATTCTTATCAGAGGTGAGTGGTCTTGTCACAATTTTAAGATATCTTTGAATTCATTTGGCTCTTAGTAAATATTTACAGGGTACCAACAATGAGCTAGGCTTTGAAGAAAAAAAATGGAAAGCAATAAGGGACATGAATGTTCCTCTTAGGAAGATATTAGACTACCTCGAATAGTCAAAGCCTCGAATAGTCAAAGCAATATTGAGAAAGAAGAGTGGAACTGTAGGAATCAACCTGCCTGACTTCAGACTATACTACAAAGCCACAGTCATCAAGAAAGTATGGTACTGGCACCAAGACAGAAATGTAGATCAATGGAACAAAATGGAAAGCCCAGAGATAAATCCACGCACATATGGACACCTTATCTTTGACAAAGGAGGCAAGAATATACAATGGAGAAAAGACATTCTCTTTAACAAGTGGTGCTGGTAAAACTGGTCAACCACTTGTAAAAGAATGAAACTAGAACACTTTCTAACACCATACACAAAAATAAACTCAAAATGGATTAAAGATCTAAATGTAAGACCAGAAACTATAAAACTCCTAGAGGAGAACATAGGCAAAATACTCTCTGACATAAATCACAGCAGGATCCTCTATGACCCACCTCCCAGAGTAATGGAAATAAAAGCAAAAATAAACAAATGGGACCTAATTAAACTTAAAAGCTTCTGCACAACAAAAGAAACTATAAGCAAGGTAAAAGACAGCCTTCAGAATGGGAGAAAATAATAGCAAATGAAGCAACTGACAATCTCAAAAATATACAAGCAACTCCTGCAGCTCAATTCCAGAAAAATAAATGACCCAATCAAAAATGGGCCAAAGAACTAAATAGACATTTCTCCAAAGAAGTCATACAGATGGCTAACAAACACATGAAAAGATGTTCAACATCACTCATTATCAGAGAAACGCAAATCAAAACCACAATGAGGTACCATTTCACGCCAGTCAGAATGGCTGTGATCCAAAAGTCTTCAAGCAATAAATGCTGGAGAGGGTGTGGAGAAAAGGGAACCCCCTTACACTGTTGGTGGGAATGCAAACTAGTACAGCCACTATGGAGAACAGTGTGGAGATTCCTTACAAAACTGGAAATAGAATTGCCTTATGATCCAGCAATCCCACTGCTGGGCATACACACTGAGGAAACCAGAATTGAAAGAGACACATGTACCCCAATGTTCATCTCAGCACTGTTTATAATAGCCAGGACATGGAAGCAACCTAGATGTCCCTCAGCAGATGAATGGATAAGAAAGTGGTGGTACATATACACAATGGAGTATTACTCAGCCATTAAAAAGAATACACATGAATCAGTTCTAATGAGGTGGATGAAACTGGAGCCTATTATACAGAGTGAAGTAAGCCAGAAAGAAAAACACCAATACAGTATACTAACGCATATATATGGAATTTAGAAAGATGGTAACGACAACCCTGTATGCGAGTCAGCAAAAAAGACACAGATGTATAGAACAGTCTTTTGGACTCTGTGGGAGAGGGAGAGGGTGGGATGATTTGGGAGAATGACATTGAAACATGTATAATATCATATAAGAAATGAATCACCAGTCCAGGTTCGATGCAGGGTACAGGATGCTTGGGGCTGGTGCACTGGGATGACCCAGAGGAATGTTATGGGGAGGGAGGAGGGAGGGGGGTTCAGGATGGGGAACACGTGTACACCCGTGGCGGGTTCATGTTGATGTATGGCAAAACCAATTCAATATTGCAAAGTAAAAAAAACAAAAACTTTCAAAATAGTATTAATAATAAAAAAGAAAAAGACAGTATTAATGAAATTAATAAATTAATACAAATTAATAAATAATTGTATTAATAATTAATACAAACTCATAAACCAAGCTAAGCTGTCAAAAAAAAAAAAGAAGAAGCAAAGCATCAAACCTACCATGAAACAGAGAATGGGCAGCAAGCATTTCAAAAAGAATAGCCTGTAGAGCAGCCATGGAGGGAAGGAACACAGCATGGTCAGCAAACTCAAAGGTGCAGAAGGAGAGCAGGGCTGTGAGACTAGAGGGGAGATGGAACTGGTCTAGTTTGGGTTCCTGAGAAACTGATTTTTGAGACAAACATGGGGTTCGGGTATGTTAATTAATGATTCCAGAGCACTCAGTGAGGAAGGAGGAAAGAGAGAGGGAAGGAAGGAAAGCAATAACATGAGCCCAGTTCAACCAGGACCTCCAAGAGACGACATACAACATACTTCAGATCTGCCCCACTGCCGGGGGAAAGAGGGGAGCTGAACTATTGATTCTTCACCCCAACTGGTTCAGGGTGCTCCTGGCAATCCAACAGCACTGCCTGGGAAAGAGCAAGCTGGGCACAGTTGGTGGGGAGAAGAACAGCCCCAGTGTAGTAACTGTGCCGAGCAGGGCTAGTATCCACTGCAGGGCCCACAGGACTCCACCCTGTGACCCTGGGGAGCTAGTCAAGGGCCCTGACTGGGGCAGGTGGTAACCTAATCAAATTTGGGTTTGAGGCACTGACTCTGATGTGGAGAACAGGTTGGAGGGAGCCTGGGTGGATGTCATAAGACAACTGGGATGTTACTGCAGTGCTCCAGGCAGGACCGGCTACTTCATTTGTAAGAATCAGTGCAAAATGACACAGTGAAGCTCTTTGTTCACAAAGAAGGATAAAAGTTCTTTTTAAAATATGAGAGTTTTTATAAAGAGTTCTTTTCAGAATGCAGATGTGAGAGTTGGACCATAAAGAAGGCTGAGCACCGAAGAATTGATGCTTTTGAATTGTGGTGCTGGAGAAGATTCTTGAGAATCCCTTGGACAGCACGGGGATCAAACCAGTCAATCCAAAGGGATATCAACCCTGAATACTCATTGGAAGGATTGATGCTCAAGCTGAAGCTCCAATACTTTGGCCACCTGATGAGAAGAGCTGACTCATTGGAAAAGACCCTGATGCTGGGAAAGATTGAGGGCAAGAGAAGAAGAAGACAAGAGAGGATGGGATGGTTGGATGGCATCACCAACTCAGTGAACATGAACTTGGGCAAACTTCAGGAGACAGTGAGGGACAAGGAGGGCTGGTGTGCTGCAGTCTGTAGGGTCACAGTCAGACATGACTTAGTGACTAAACAACAACCACAGCAACAACAGAAAATGGTTTTAAAGGTATAAAGCTGTTTCCTTTCTTCTGCAGTCTCTCTCTCTCTCTTAACCTGTGCTGGTGGTTTTTATTTGTTGTCATGTTCCCTTGGGCATGGGGATAGCATGAAGTGACCCTCACAAGCACCTGGGGGTCCTGTCCTGCCATCTTCCAAACTAAAGTGCTAAGCTCCAGCTAGGAGTTGGGGAGTGAGCCAGGTATCTCCCCTGTTCATGGGCCTGCCTCTCAACTCATAGCAAAAGGTGACCTTCAAAAACATGGCACCCTCCATGCCAGGACATGCTAGGTCATGGACTGGGGGTGAGTGGACTCGCTCTCACTGAGTTGCCTGCCAAATGTACCTTGGCACTGCCAGTCCTGCATAGGAATGAGCATCTCCATTTCCTGTCTCAAGATCTCATATTCAGTCCCAAACCTCCCCAAAGGGTCCCTATCAGAGGCAGAAGGGATGAAGAGACTAGGCAGGGTCTGGGGTGCCAGGGACAGGGGAGTGAGTAGCCAATAATTATTTGAGGATGTGGGGGAGGCAGCAGGAGTTGGATTTATGTGTGAGCCAAGACTCCAAGCCACCAGCACCTGCCCCACTGTACCATTTGACTTCACTTACAAGATACAAATTCAAATGTAAAATTATAGCTAAGAACTTCAAGATGGCTAATGTTGGGCATTAAAACCTAAGGGAAGGGTCCTTTAGAGTGTGGGTCCCTATGTGACTGGTCACATGCTTATGAAATTGGCCATGAGCTTAAAGGAGAGGATGTTACTTGGGCTATTGGAGGATACATGGAGAAACAAACCAAACTGAAAACTACCTTCAAGATAAATGTAATGGCAGTTGGTGATTAATTTGGTCTGGATGGGTAGAATGGGGCAAGATAGAGAAATAAGGGAGAGAAAGTGCAGCTGTGGAGGTCTATATACCTGGACCTCTCCAAGGAAGGATTCAGCTCTAAGTGCAGGCAACTAACAGCCTCCAACTATTGGCCCTTCTGGATCTGTTCCTCTGCCTTTGTGCTGAAGCAATACTGATCTCACAGACAGAGCTCAGTCATGACTGCACACAGCAGGGATCTTAGGGCTTGCTCCTTTTCGCCCAAGGCAGGACTCCTGCAATGGCCATCTCTTTCTCAGGAGCTCCTTTTTGGATTTTCCAAGACACTGTTACATCTGCATTGTATTGCTCCATCCTGCCTTTTCCTTTCATAGGTGTGGGCTCTGCATTGGTCTCAGAATTCCTTCCCTGCTCAATCCTCTTCCTCCCGCCTTGTATCTTTTACAGGCATTAAACCGCCACTCCACAGGCCTCCTGCACTTCTAACTCCATCTCAGTGTCTGCTTCACAGGGAATTCAGCTCATACAGAGGGTCAAAGACATCTCCTAGTCATCTGTTTTGTGCATCTGCATGGACCCACTGGGACTCTAAGAGACAGCAGGTTTATTGTGCTTCAATTCAAACATCACAGAGCGCCATTTTTTTGGCAAGCACTGTGCTCAGTGCAGTGGAGGATGTAAACTGATATCTGACAAAATCACTGTTCTTCAAGAAGGCTCTTGTCTAGGCGGGAAGACAAGGCCCATACAAAATGCACAGATGGCTTTTTCAAGCACCCAATAAGAATTCCTTGCAAGAAATTAAAAACCTCCAGATGTGCAGGCAGGCTACCCCTCAAAGATGAGACAGCAGTTTCTTCTGCCAACCTAGATATAGTTTCCAGATTGTGTGTGTATATTAAAGTTGCATAACTTCTCATCTCTCTAAAAAGTTACTGTATTATAAACCACCCAGGAACCCACCTTCACTTCCAGAAAGGTCTAAAACAGACCCCAACCTTATGTCTACGTGGTTTCCAAGTCTGACCTTTCCAACAGGTCCCCAGAGATTGGGTGTGAGTCGAGCCTGGGTGGGGGCCTGCAAAACAGGCCAGTTTTCCTCTTCAAAGTCCCAGTGCCCTGCTCCACCAGGCCTGGCAGCACCAATTGGAAAACCAGTTATAAGAACTTGGCCATTTGGTCCTTAACATCAAAGGATTGATGCTCCATCTGTCAATTCTCACTTTTATCTGCTTGCTCTTTGGTGCAAACATTTATAAATTGAGGCTTGTGGAAGTAATCAACTCAAAATAAGATGATCATTCACTACATCCCTGCCAGGTGTCCTAATGGAACAAAGAGAATTGCCAAATCTAATGCCAAGTTTTATGATACTTAATTCAGAAAGCGGTACCTGGAATGATCCTCACTTTTTAGAGCCCTCCCTCCCCCAGACCAACACCACTGCACATTCATCCCCTAATTCATAATTCAATGACAATGGCTCATTCTGTCTCTTGGTGAGGCAGAAGTGATGCTAGAGAAGGAGAATGAGCACTAAGCCTTTCTGCACTCATGGGCCTGATCCAGCCTTCCACACGGGTTCTCTTGAGCCATTCTGCATTGGCACTGACATAATTCAAATCATGGATGCTTCTTGGCAATGGTCCCTAATAGTCAAAATGGGCGGATTAAAGCCTTGGATTGCAGCCAATTTCCTTGTAGGCTATGCATAAACTTACTCACAACAAGAATCTTGAAGGGAAGGAATTTTATTTACCCCCATTCCCAGATGAATAGGATAAGGTCCAGGAAAAAGGAAAGCTACTAGTCTCTTGGTCTTCACCCTTAACTGCATTTTCATCTGTCAGATGGAGGAAGATATAGAGATATGAAGGAGGAGAACAAGGGGTGGACTGACAATCCCCTGGGGAAATACCTACTGCAGAGGACTCTTATGGACATATTGAAATAAAATTGCCAATCATGGTCACACACAGAATTATTAGAGTCTGCATTTGCAAGGTTATATCATTTTACATCCCCTTGGACTTATTTTTCTAAGCCTAACATGAAGAAACACACATGTGGATTCAAAGTTGCCACGTTATTATTCCTATGAATTGGCATCAGGTACATCAGTCTGATTCAAGCTGGACCACAGGCACCAGTCAGATCCTGTACATTCAGATTCTGAAGGTGAAAGAGTGTAGCCCTGAGAATTCTGGAAACTGTTCTGCTTATTAAACTTTTAAAGACGTTTCCTAGATCACTTGTACATCCTTCAAAGTTTGAAAACCATGGAGAGGGATTAGTAAGTGGGTTTAGATGATAATTTGGAAGTCTATGAAACTGAAGTATTGTAAGTTTGCTTCTTCATATCAGCTACATTACACAAAGTGCTAGAAATATACCAAAGTCAAAACACATTCGTTTGCAAAATTCCACAATTTTGGTTAATCAGCTGACACCTCTTCCCACAGGAAGAGCACATTATGCTGTAAGACTCTCTTTCCAATTCCTCAATCCTCTCCCAACCCCCAGCCCCTAGATTTGTGTACTTGGACCTTTCCCAAGAGACACAATAAGAAGAGAATCAGGTCATATGCAGACAATTCTAAAAATCACCCCAGTTGTTACAGAGAATCATTGTGCCTGGGCTTCCCAGGTGGTGCTAGTGGTAAAGAACCCACATGACAATGCAGGCAGACGTAAGATATATGGATTCAATCCCTGGGTTTGGAAGAGACCCTGGAGGAGGGCACAGCAACCCACTCCAGTATTCCTGCTAGAGAGAGAGAGGAGCCTGATGGGCTATGGTCCAGAGTGTCACAAGAAGTGAGACACAACTGAAGTGACTTAGCACACATGCATTCTGCCCAGAGGGCTTGGGCAGGCAGACATCCATACAAGGAGGAGACAAAGTATTGGATGGGGGGACGGTAGGCTCCATCCTGAGCTACCAAGTGCCATCATGGTCATCAGTCCCTGCCTTTCTTTCTTAGTTGAGGAAATTGAAATACAAAGATGTAATGGGACTTGTGCAAGCACAGAGCAGAGTTCCAGCTGCTCCCTGGGTATCCCAGTCGTAGTCCTGCTCTTTCCACTCCTGCAGGCTGACTGGGCCACCAGAGCCCTGGGTGGAGTCAGAAGAGCGATGGTGAAGAACCTCTGCTTGAAGGACTGCAACACAGAGACTAGGACCCCCATTCTCGAGAGTAGGACCCCAGCCCCTCTGTCTGTGTTCTTATCCCTCTCCATGGCTAGGGGCAACAATTACTCTCACGAAATTGCCTTCTAATGCCAAGTTTTGGACAATGCTGAACAATAGGCCAGCCCACAGGGAAAAGTGAATTTCAGAAGTGAACCCCAAACACAAATACGTAAATGGCATGAACATGATGATTGCTGGTGTTTTTAAATGTTTTCTTTCTGACTGGACTACACAGAATTTTTCTTCTTTGAGTTGGTTCAGTCCTGGCTGTAAATAGCATCTGTCAACCATATGCCTCTTTGGATCATCGGGGACAGAGCTCTAGCATAAGGCTGTGTGCATGAGCTTCCTTGAGGCCTTGGAGCTCCACCTTTCTGCCCTGCCCTCTCTGGTCACTGTCCATGACTGACGTCAAATGATTCTTGTTGCTTGACAACAGGTGTCCTGCAGAGATCTGGCTTTCTGATGCTGAGTTTGGGACCACCCTGAATCATCTGGGGAGGCAACATGAGGGGGAGGGACCACCCCTTACCCCAGCTCTGCTGTGGTTAACCAAACCCTCAGCTATTTTTAAGCAAATACCAAACCCTGCCCCATGTGTCATCACGGCTTTCACACATGCCGCCACCTCTGACAAAGGCGATGAATCTGTGGCACATTTTCTGGGAAATGCTGTCCATGAGTCCTGCTTCACTGATGCTTATCCTCCAAACAAGACTGTGTCAGCAGGCATTTTAAAAGCTCACACAAAGTTGGCCTTTCCCATAAGCAAACAGATACACACACGTACACAGATCTACATTTTCAGGCTCCACACCAAGGATTCTGATAAGTTTCTGCTCTGGGGCAAAGCACGTCTCCAACCTCATGCTGAGGGGAGCCTTAGAGAAGCTACCCATCTTCACCATCAAAACAAGTTTATCCAGCTCGGGACCCTGAGACCCAGGGGGAGAAAATGTAGACCCTCCATATGTTGGATCAGAAGCTGCTTTCCCTTTGCTCTGTGGTCAGCCCAACTCCTGCGGTCCCTGCTCCAAGATCAGCTCTGGAGCTGTGGAGAGGTTGGGCTTCAGGAGAGAACACCAGAACACAGAGACCCAAGACCACTGTCTTTCCCTGGGTCACTCACAGTTTTGACATGCTCCATATTTTTGTTTTGCTTTGGTGTGGAGACAGCAAAAATTTTATGGCACTGTAAATAGAAGGGTAAAATGGGGTTATGGTTACAGGTGCCACCGAGTGAAGTGAAGTGAAAGCCGCTCAGTCGTGTCCAACTCGTTGCGACCCTATGGATTATATAGTCCATGGAATTCTCCAGGCCAGAATACTGGAGTGGGTAGCCCTTCCCTTCTCCAGAGGATCTTCCCAACCCAGGGATCAAACCCAGAACTCCCGCATTGCAGGCAGATTCTTTACCCACTGAGCCACCAGGGAAGCCTCACAGGTGCCACCAAAATGTCCTAAAATTCTGGCATCAGTGTTTTACTTTTTAAATACCAAGTACATTATCTGCCTTTACTCTGCTGGCTTGAAGGGGACATGCTTGCAGGGTCACCAGTCCTGCCTGGAGGTTACTCTTGGGTCTGGCTGGCTGGCCTGGGACCTTGACAGACAGCTCCTTCCGTGCTTCCCTCTTGCCTTTAGGGCTTCTTGGCACCACATTTACTGAAGCCACGAGACCTGTGATGGTTGAGGTTGAGGATCAGAGGCCTAGGCACAATCCTGAACCCAACATCCAGGGAGGTACCCTCTTCCCAGGTGGTTTGATTCTGTGCTTCCCATATGGTGGCTAGGAATAAAGGACTCTCATATTAGGCCACTCTAAGGCCAAGGTGACATCCTGTAGGGAGAAATAGGGCCAGAAAGGCCACATTTTGAGAGGCTAAATTTTTTTTTAGTTTTCTAAGTGTTCTCTCTCACTGCTTTAGGAGAAACACATTTATTTGATTAAAACTATTTATAAACAAGCATTTCTGCATTTCTTTGTATCTACCACGTTCCAGGCACTGTTGAAGGCAACAGAGATGACCTAAATGCCCATCTGGAGCTTACGTTCAAGTGTGGAAGAAGGGGGCAGATGATAAATCGTAAATCATCAGACAGTGAAACAAGCTAATAACCCTAAAATAAGAGTCTGTCATGTGGTCCTGTGTGCAGGATGTGGGTACCAATGACATTTGAGCACTAAGTCTGATATGTTTTATTGCACTTCAAAAATGCTGTTTTTCACAAAGTGAAGGTTTGTAGCAAACCTGAATTCAGCAAGTCTATAGATACCATTTTCCAAGCCCATTACTTTTCAACTAAGGCGGCCACTGTTTTTTTTTTTTTTAAGATATAATGTTATTACACACTTAATAGACTACAGTATAATATAAACACAACTTTTATATGCCCTAGGAACCCCAAAAATTCATGTGACTCACTCCAAGCATCCCAGGCGGCCATTACCCACAGTGGAGGAGTTGTCCTCATATGTGCACTCACAGGACCTCACTTAGGGGACCACCAATGTAATAGCAAAGAAGTAAATGTAATAGTAAAGAAGTCGGGGATATTCACTTTATTGCAGTGACCTGAAACTGCACGCAGGGCATCTCTGAGGTATGCTTATGTACTGAAAAGGCTCCGAACATTACATAAAGGTTAGACGTTGCTTTAAAATTTTTTTCTCTCAATTAAATTAAGACCAAAGTTTGTCTCCTGGCTACTGATTTAAATCTTGTTTATATCTTCTATTTCTGGAAAGAAAAAAAAAAAAACTGCAAGATTACTATTACATTGCATGCCTACATGCTCAGTCATGGCTGACTCTTTGCAACCCCATGGACTATAGCCCGCCAGGCTCCTCTGTCCATGGAATTTTCCAGGCAAGAATACTGGAGTGGATAGCCTTTCCCTTCTCCAGGGGATCTTCCTGACCCAGGGATGGAAGCCATGTCTCCTGCCTTTCCTGCATTGGCAGGGGGATTCTTTACCAGCACACCACCTGGGAAGCCCAACTTCTTTGCTATTACATTGGTGGTCCCCTAAGTGAGGTCCTGTGAGTGCACATATGAGGACAAGTCCTCCACTGTGGGTAATGGCCACCTGGGATGCTTGGAAATGTGGGAATTTTCTTCTTTAATATTTAACATTCCATATCATTAATAATCCATTGTTTATACTCTAAGTCCTCTCGGTAACAACATAGGCTCCTCTTTCCAACCATCTTATAAATGAACATTCTGAGATTGAAAGGATTTTTTTTTAAGGGTACCACTAGGAAAGCTGATTGAATAATCTTCAGTCCTATAAAGTTTATCCCATGTAAGAGGAATAGTATTTATCCCCCAGAGCTATAGGGTGACTGGAGCATGGGTGTGGGGAATCATGATTAGTGTGAGAGGCAGGAAAACATTAAAATACAAGTAGCAGAGAGGAAATGACATAGCCTTCCTACCTCTTATCCTCGAGTGCTTTCGAGAGCCTGTCTGGGGCCAGCAGGCCCAGGAAACCCCAAAGCTGTTGTGCGCCTTCGCCTCTGGGCTGTTATTTTACTGCAGTTCACTAAGGAGATCTTTTCCATCAACCTTATCTCTTTCTTGGCTTTGGGTCAGGTTGAGTCAGACCTGGAACACTTACTTTCACAAAGACCAATCTTTTGTCTAGACACACATGTCTCCTACCAAAGCTCGCTGACCAAGGTCAAGGAAGAGGCAGTATTGCATGCAGGCGGTCTTGGATGACTGGACATTCCAGGCAGAGGGCTGAGAGTATGGGGGATGAGGAAAAAGCAGGGGCTGGAAATGGGTTGACAGCACATAGAGTGGGCAACTGAAGGCATTTTGAACTCTGTTTGAATGGGATAAGGAGACGACTCTAAAACCCCCCTGGAAGGGTTTACAAATCCATACCCGTACTGGTTTCAAAGACCCCCAAGGCCTTTGTTCATATTGTTCCCTCTGCCTAGACCACTTTCTATTCTTCATCTCTACTTCCTTTTCCCCTCGCCAAATTTCTAAAAAGATATCTATTATTTATTTTTAGCTGTGTCAGTCTCAGTTGCAGCACATGAGTTCTTATTGTGGTGAATTGGCTTCTCTCAAGTCACGGCATGGATTCCCCAGTTGCAGCTCATGGGCTTAGTTGCTCTGTGGCATGTGGGAGATTAGTTCCCTGACCAGGGACTGAACTTGCATCCCTTGCATTGGAAAGTGGATTCTTTTCACTGGGCCACCAGAGAAGTCCCTCCCACTGGACAATTTCTATTCACTCTTCAAATCTTCTACTAAAAGTCACTCTGTCAGAACAGCTTTTCCCAGCCCCCTCAGGCTATCCTCTCATCACACTCTGCACTTGGCCAGTGCAGCTGTCCTCTCAGTCCTACAATTAGGATGCATCTGCGGCTCTTGGAAAATAATCACCCATATTCATTAGCTGTGGATGTAGTAAATGAGCTTATAATTCACTTAATTATAATTTTTAGGCAGCAATATTGCACAATAAAAATAATGTGTGTAATTATTCTTGAACTAATGGATCGCTTAACGGGTAAAGAATCCACCTGCAATGTAGGAGACCCCAGTTCAATTCCTGGGTTGGGAAGATCTGCTGGAGAAGGGATAGGCTTCCCACTCCAGTATTCTTGGGCTTCCCTGGTGGTTCAGCTGGTAAAGAAGATGGTAACAATAACCCTGTGTACGAGACAGCAAAAAAGACACTGATGTATAGAACAGTCTTATGGACTCTGTGGGAGAGGGAGAGGGTGGGGAAGATTTGGGAGAATGGCATTGAAACATGTAAAATATCATGTATGAAACGAGTCGCCAGTCCAGGTTCGATGCACGATACTGGATGCTTGGGGCTGGTGCACTGGGACGACCCAGAGGGACGGTATGGGGAGGGAGGAGGGAGGAGGGTTCAGGATGGGGAACACATGTATACCTGTGGTGGATTCATTTTGATATTTAGCAAAACTAATACAATTATGTAAAATTTAAAAATAAAATAAAATTTAAAAAATAATAATAAAAAAAAAAGAATCTGCCTGCAACGTGGAAGACCTGGGTTTGATCCCTAGGTTGGCAAGATCTTCTGGAGAAGGGAACAGCTACTCACTCCAGTATTCTTGCCTGGAGAATTCCATGGACTGTATAGTCCATAAAGTTGCAAAGAGTTGGACACAACTGAGCAAGTTTCACTTTCACTTTCACTTTTCACTTTCAATGATATCTCCCTCACTAGATTTTAAGTTCCTTGAGGGCAGAGACTGTCTGAGCCTGTATATTCTTGAATACCTAGTACTTTATGGTCTACCTGACACATAGTTGGAGGACAAAATATGTGCTGAATAAATAAATGTGTAAATTCATGAGATTGACCATAAGTCAAGCAAGAGGGAAAGTTCAAGAGGAAAAGCACCCAGAGAATAGTTCACACCTGTTTAGCCCAGGCAATAATGTCTAAGTATCTCTGCTTTTGCTGCGCAAGAGTTCAGTGTGGGCTTCTGCCGCCCACATCATAGGGCATCTCTGGACACAGAGACCTCTTCTTTCTTATTCCACCATCGCCTTTATGAACAGAGGGGAAAAGGAAACCTAGAAGCCACTCCCTGCTGTACTGTAAGTTTCCCTTCTGAAAGCAAAACGTGGTCTTTGGTCATTTCAGAGAAACGTGAAATGTAGTTTACATTTGAAAAACAGCTCATTGTTAGAGAAAAAGATTGTCAAGCAGTGACTCAGACAATGGTTTTTCCCATGCTGACTCATCTTCTATATAGCATGTTGCTGCCCAAACCATCTTTCTGTGAAGTTCCATTACTCAGCAGATAAGATTGTGCCTATCTCTGTGTAGTTCTGGTCTCCTCAGAGATGTCATTGGCTCTATGAAGGTTCAGTTCAGTTCAGTTCAGTTCAGTCGCTCAGTCGTGTCCGACTCTTTGTGACCCCATGAATCGTAGCATGCCAGGCCTCCCTGTCCATCACCAACTCCCGGAGTTCACTCAGACTCATGTCCATCGAGTTAGTGATGCCATCCAACCATCTCATCCTCTGTCGTCCCCTTTTCCTCCTGCCCCCAATCCCTCCCAGCATCAGAGTCTTCTCCAATGAGTCAACTCTTTGCATGAGGTGGCCAAAATATTGGAGTTTCAGCTTTAGCATCATTCCTTCCAAAGAACACCCAGGGCTGATCTCCTTTAGAATGGACTGGTTGGATCTCCTTGCAGTCCAAGGGACTCTCAAGAGTCTTCTCCAACACCACAGTTCAAAAGCATCAATTCTTTGACGCTGAGCTTTCTTCACAGTCCAACTCTCACATCCATACATGACCACTGGAAAAACCATAGCCTTGACTAGACAGACCTTTCTTGGCAAAGTAATGCCTCTGCTTTTCAATATGCTATCTAGGTTGGTCATAACTTTCCTTCCAAGGAATAAGGTAGGGATAGTCTAATGCATACCTTTCACAACCTCAGGATCTATCATGGTGTCTTGGGAACAGTGTAAGCACTGATGTGACAGATAGATGCAGCAAGTCAAGAAGTCCTTGAAATGTTCTCCATTAAACAGAAAGTATCTCCCATTAGTCCATCTCACAGGGCCTGAAAAAATGGCTTTCAAGGACTCTCCTTATGGCAACCTGGTATCTTCTTGCCTTCCTCCCATGATGTGTACCAGCTCACTAAGTCTTCTCTGCCCTGCTCCACCCTCCTCAAGCCTCCCTCTCCCTTCTGACTCTTCAGAGGTGTCTTTGAGGACCACCACTTCCTTCTATACAGGGCCCTCTGCCAGAATTTTCTCAGAGTACATTCTTTTCTTGGTTACAAAGAGTCCCACATGTCCAACATCTTCTTGGGCAATCATCTATACACAGAAATCAAGTCACTTCAGGTGTATATTTTCATGAATAGGTGGGCAGAATCAGCTCTCTGGGGATCTTTCACAAACTCAGTTTAATAGGATCCTACATTATAAGATGCTTTTTTAAGTCTGTTAGTCTAATCAACATTCTTAGTCTACACATCAATATGAGGTAGCCAAGCGCCTTGAGCATTGGTGACCTTCATTAATATGCTGCTTGTGCTGCGGTGACATCTTTCAGTTTTTAATGTCTTCACTTGATTCCAGCTTAATTTTTCTTGAATGTCTCCATTAATTTTAAGGCCAGGTCTGTGTGTTGGACTGTCCATTATGCTTCCATATAAATAAGCAAGCTAAGACAATCTAGGCTGGTAGTCACAACCACTGGAGTTACGGTTCAAAAGTCAAGAAGTATGAAGGGGACCTTAGTGAAAAACCATCTAGTTGGGTAAATATGGGCTAGATCCTATGTATAAACTCCTCTCAGAACACTACTCAGTACAGTGGTTGATGGCCTGCCAGCTGATACCTTCCTACATAGGAATAGTGAAAAAAAGTATGAAAAGAAAACATACATGGTGTAAATGGTCTTTGGTAGAAGAGGATACCAGCACCCAGGGGGAGAGTTCTTCTTTTCTTCATTCAACATAACTCTTTAAAGCCAAAAATGTGTCAGTCCTATTTAAAAAAAAACACCCAGTGCTGCTCACCCATCAAATCTTCTCTCAAGTATGATCACACCACACTGAATATTTAGTTGCTGTTGTCCAGTCACTAAATCTCTTTAAGACCCCATGGACTGTCACCCACCAGGCTCCTCTTCCAGTCAAGAATTCTGGAGTGGGTTGCCATTTCCTACTGCAGGGATCTTCCTGGCCCAGACATCAAACTCATGTCTCCAATGTCTCTTGCATTGGCAGGCAGATTCTTTACCACTGAGCCACCTGGGAAGCAAATGGTCTGAGGGAATTGCTAAAGCTGCTATAATCTGACCTCCTGCCTCCAGAAAACACTGTGCTGTCATTTCTCCTATCCCTCAAGTAAGGAATATCCAAAGAGAACAGGTGGGCTCTCAGATAGGTAACCTGCTATGTACCTTCCATAGTGTTCACCACATCAGCAGTGATGGGCATTGCCCTTCATTCTTGTTCTGTGTGCAGCAGCCATGCCCCATCCAGCTAATCAAGCCCGTGTGGTAGTGTCTCTTTGTTGATTCCTGGGATGCATGAGTCAACAGTCTCCCTATTGATCCCTGGCATGGATGAATATACAAAGGAAAGGCCTTAGGGTGCCTGATGTAACCATGAGCTTGCTTCCCTGTCTTCAGCATGTCCAGGAAGAATTTTGTCCCCTACCTTGGTTGACCATGCAACCTCATATGCCAAGTCTCAACATCTTCTCTTCATTCACATGAGCTACTACAGAGTGATGGACTAGCCAGGCCACAATCCACAGAGCAACAAGTAGAGGAACCAGGAGGGAGGCAAGAAAGAGCAAGCAAAACACCTCTCATGCCCTTAAATGTCAGATACTTGGCTAGCCACTTCATAAATATGACTACATTGAATCTTCAGAAGGATCTCAAGCAGGTTTGTTTTTTTCTCCTGCATTTTGCACATGAGGAAATTGAGATGTAAAGAAATCAAGTAACTTTTCCAAGTTTACAAAAGAGAATGTAAGTGAGAATTTTAGCCTGAGTCCTTCTGATACCAAAGTCTTTGTTTTTCCCCCTGAAACTTTCCTGAGAAAATGAGACCAGGACTCAAAAGACTTTTAACCTGTGTTCCAAACTCAAGAGGCCTGGGAAAGAACCAAATTGAAACAGCATGCTGGTTGTTGACCCAAAACTCCCAAACATCCTGACTGGCCACCAATATGTCACCACAAATTTCGAGGTTCCAGAAACTAATTTTAAAGTTCAAAAGAGAAAATTGCCTTAAAAATGCACTAGTGATACAAAAGCAAAATAAAAATTAAATCTCTTTTTCAAAAGCATTTTTCTTTAGTATGGAGTGAGCATGTTTGTGTACGCAAGAGAGAGAGAGAGAGCATATTGAGAAGGACTTTAAAATGTCAACATTCTCGGTAGTGTTGGGAACCCAAACACAACAGTCTTAGGTCATTGCCTGAGAACTAGAAAAGTAAGCCGACTGGACAATAACCATAAACATGGCCCCTTTTAAAACTGATGCTGCTAGTGTCCCTGGGAGAATGCAAAACATAAAATCAAACAAAAACTATGGTTTGGCAATAGTTCTGATTTTTAAGAGGATTAAATAAACAAGAGTTTGGGTCAGAGAAAGCAATGGTCATGTTCAGAGTTTCAGGATCAGTCAAAAACATTTTGAGATATTTTACCAGGATTCAGGGAGGTCTGAAAGCTTGAAAATAAGGTAAGAAAAGATAGTTTGATTTGCCCCAGTGGACTCCATAGGAGTGTGAACTTTAAAAAATAAGTCAGCATTCCTCTTTACTGGTAGAAAAAAATAAGGCAAATTATCAGATCTAGGTAGCCAGGGCATTGGGATAAGAGTTTCATGCATATGTTTCCATTCCCCAAGTCTCTACTTGGAAGATGCCACTGGTCAGCCTCCTGTGTGGATAGGGCAGGTCCCTGCTGTGTGGGCTGACCCTCCTCGTTCACATCACAGAGTGTCTCACTAAGGCCTGGGACTCAAGGCCACAGAGGGGCCGTTGAGAAGCCATCCAAAGGCAACTTATGTTCCCTCATGGACTTGGCAAGCTCGGAGGGTCACATTTCAGCTTGACCTAAAGGCTACAGCTTCTTCCATGAACTTTCATTCCCCTTTCCCCGACTCCCTCCTACCACAGGCCAAAAACAGCCCAGTTCAGTCTCCTACATCAAAGAATTCCTTTTATTGAAAGCAGCCCAGCTCCTCTACCATATATGGCTTGGGAGAGGAAAGGTAGGAAGGAAAGCACCTCGAATATGTGCTGTGCTGGCTTTCAAAGGGTGCCCTGTTTGAGGAGGCGGTTATCTTGTGTCCACATTCTCTGTTTCCTCTGGGTCTGAAGCAGGAGTTTGATGAGGTGATACTGAATCCCTTCGCTAGCACAGAGTAATGTTCCTCTAAGGGGACCTGTGACAAAATTTAATTTTAGAAAAAAACCACATGCTCCCAAAACATATCTGAAAGAAAGGTATGCCCTGCAGAGTTCCAACCAATTGGGATGGACTGAGGGGACATAGGGTTGCATGTGTTCTCTTTTCATGTGGAAGTAAAACAACAGGGAATAAACCCATGATGGTTATTCTATATTAGGATCCACGTCTATGCAAACAGTGGGAAATAAGACATCAAGCCAAAACCCATGAGCCCCCTTTTCCCAGGAAACGCCTGAATCCATCTCCCATTTTTCCCCTTTTCAACCTATAGGGAATGAACACATAGAAAGTATTCAGTGAAGACTTGTTGAATTTAAAGGAACTGAAATCAAAATGTGGGCACACATTGCCAAGAGGAAAATAAACATCTCATTCCTCATTCCAAAACCACAGAGACACTGTATTACAAAAATACCTCAGAGAGCACGTCCATAAATCCCCCCATATTATGGCATGGGTCTCTGGTTTTGCTAAATTCTCAGTGGGTGTGCCACTTTCCTGTCAGGATCTGCTAAATAAAAATGAAAGCAGAAAAATGCCCAACCATCTCTGGTTCTTCCCTTGTGGGGAAAAGGGCCAAAAAAATAATCCTTGAGTTCCCACTTTGGAAGGCATATGTTAAAATTGTGACCCTGAATGCAAAGACAATGTACAAATCTTCAAACACTCTCTCAGGCTCCACATCTGCCACAGAGCTGCCGGAAGTAAGATTTAAAACTTTTAAGTGGCATTCTGTAAGAAACAAAGAAACTTATAATTCAGATTGTGTTGTCCTAAGTAAGCCTACTTTCCACCAAAATATTTCCACAGCACCCAGGAGCCAAGACTCTTAGTACAAGCTTCGGCCCCTCCCTTGCTGGTATCGGCAAGTGTCTATAGCAAAGGGCCTTCATGGGGAGTTTGCCTGTTGGTAGACACCGCTCCTAATTTAACAGCAAAATCATTAAAAGGGAATAGTTTTAAAAGTCCCTAAGTCAAAGGTCAGCAAACTCTGTCTACCAGCCTCATCCAGGCTGCCACATGTCTTTGTAAATAAAGTTTCTCAGGCACAGGGCCCTGGCCGTGCACCTATTAATATGTATTGCCTGTGTCTGTTTTCACTCTGCAATGGTTTCAGAGTTGAACAGTTTCAACAGAGATCCTACTGGCCCAGCAAAGCCTCAGACATTTACTATCTGGCCCTTTCTAGTCATAGTTTGCCAACCTTGGCCCAAACCTGTTTCACACAACTTATTTTCAAACAGTGGTCTCTGATTATTTAACAAAACCTGATATATCTCATGCCAGAGAAGAATTGCACTTAAAATTACAACTGCTTTTTATAGAAACAGAACACTTGATTTTTATATGCAAGGAAAGAGATTATTATCAATTCTCAAGTCAATATACAGAACACAGTTTTAAAAGGCAGCTCAAAATTTGTGCTCAAAAAGGAAGATGACTCTCTCCTACCTACAGGTGCTATGTTGGGTGAGCCTTAGAGGAGGCTTGGAAGTAGAGAACTTTGATGGGAAGACTATCATCATAGAGTGAAAAAAAGGTCCTGGGGCACAGATATGGACAAGTATGTGGGGAGCCCCCTCAGTGCAGCAATATAAAGACAGACACCTGCCTTTACTGAGTCCCTCTCACAAAAAAGGTGCTGCCTCGCCAATAAGGCACCATCAGCCCACGTCCATGGCCACTGATAAGGATCAGGCTCAACTGCTGGAACAGGGCTCCGAGACTGAGCATAAGCTGAGCTGATACAGAAACCCCTCAGAGTCTGAGACCCAGGCTCCTTCTCTCTCACTGTTCTGTCATCCCTACTCTGCAGTCCTCCTTTGTAAGACCCAAGATGCACCCAGCACATCCACATTCAGTTCCATGGGATGGAGGGTTGGGGAGGGAAGGAGACATCTGAAGCCAGACAAATGCAATGCTTTATTCTAGGCAGTCAGGGGCCCAGATAAAACTCGAGGCTTTCTAGTGACTGAAGGATGAGAATCAGGAGACCCTAGCATTTTCTACAGTGAAGAAACACTGCGTCCAGATGGGTGAATCTAACAAATGTTGTGAAGACAGTTGTCAATTTATGGAGGTAATAAATTATCTAGAAGGGAAAAAGAGGCACCATCATATTTGGAGAAAATACCTTACAAAGAAGAGAAGGGGCCTGACAATAAACTTCGCCAAACTTCTACCCCGATAAAGTTTGTCTCAAGATTCATGTAGGTCTAGGCTGATTTCAGACCAAAGAACACGACCTTACCACTAAAATCCAGGCTATATCTGGTGAGGGGCGCCAGCCATCATGTGACATCCTGCTCTGAGTCTGTTAACACAGAAGTGCCAACACAAGTCAGAACAACCAGGATTCTCACTTCCAAAGCCATCGAACAGGGCAAGAGCATGGCTACCACCTCCGCCAGAATTCTGAGAAACTGTCCACCCAGTAAATGGAAAACAGCAGGAAAGAGGTGGGCAGACAAGCTCCCCCCACACCTAGTACGCAGCCAGCCTGCCCCAGATGAAAGAGAGAAAGCAAAAAATGAATGCTGACACCTGCGATGAAGAAAGGGGCACAGGCTGATCCCACGTCTCATTTACTTCAGGCTCCCTCCAAGCCCCTGCTTGTCATTTTGAAGGTTTACTTGTCAAGATGTACACAGGCAGTGCTTAAGCCATACCAAAAAGGAAGAACATTAAGAACAATCCAAAAAATGAAGCCCATCTTTGCCAAAGGGAGTTGCTCTGTCATTTGTGGCAAAAGGCACTGGTGCTGCTGGTGCCATCCAAGTAGAAAAGAGAAAACAAACAATCCGATTAAAAAATGGGCAGAGGAACTGAATGGACATTTCTCTGAAGAAGACATACAGATAGCCGACAGGCACATGAAAAGGTTTCAACATCACTGATTATCGTTCTGTGCTAAGTTGCTTCAGTCACCTCCAGCTCCTTGTGGCCCTGTGGACTGTAGTCTGCCAGGCTCCTCCGTCCATGGGAATTCTCTAGGCAAGAATACTGGAGCGGGTTGCCATTCCCTTCTCCAGGGGATCTTCCCTACCCAAGGATCAAACCCACATCTCTTATGTCTCCTGCACTGAAACTAAATAGACATTTCTCTGAAGAAGACATACAGATGGCCCACAGGTACAGGAAAATGTGCTCAACATTACTAATCATCAGGAAAATGCAAGTCAAAATCACAAACAGCTATCACCTTACACCTGTTAGAGTGACTATTATCAAAAAGATAAGAGATAGCAAGTGTTGGTGAGGATGTAGAGAAAAGGGAAGTGCTATGCACTGTTGGCAGGAAAGTAAATTGGTGCAGCCACTATGGAAAACAGAAGGGAGGGTCCTCAAAATTTTTAAATAGAACTACTATATGATCCAGCAATTCCACTCCTGGGTGTTTATCTAAAGGAAACAAAAGCATTAACTTAAAAGATATCTACATACCAATGTTCATTGCAGCATTGTTTATAATAGTCAATATGTAAAATTAACCTAGGTAGCATATATATATGTGTGTGTATAAATATGATATATATGAATATTATTTAGCCATAAAAAAGAAGAAAGTCCTGCCATTTGTGACCACATAGTTGGACTTTGAGAGTGTTACGCTAAGTGAAAAATTCAGACAAAGATACATACTGTATAATCTCACTTATAGGTGGAATCTATAAAAACAAAATTCAGGGGGGTATTGGGAGACTGGGATTTTCATATATACACTACTGATATTATGTATAGAATAGATAATTGACGAGAACCTTCTGTATAACACAGGGAACTATACCCAATGCTCTGTGGTGACTCAAAGGGGAAGGAAATTTTAAAAAGAGGGAATATACATATGACTGATTCACTTTGCTCTACAGTAGAAACTAACACAACATCGTAAAGCAACTATAAGTGAGTGAGTGAAGTCGCTCAGTCGTGTCCAACTCTTTGCGACCCCAGGGACACCAGGCTCCTCCGTCCATGGGATTTTATAGGCAAGAGTACTGGAGTGGGTTGCCATTTCCTTCTCCAGGGAATCTTCCCGACCCAGGGATCGAACCCAGGTCTCCCGCATTGTAGACAGACGCTTTACCGTCTGAGCCACAACTATACTCCAATAAAAAATCTTTAAAAAATAAAAATAAAATACAAAATCATGACTCACAGAAACAGAGAACAGGGTATGTGGGAGGGCAGAAATGGGTGAAGGTGGTCAAAAGTACACACTTTCAGTTATAAGGTAAACAAGTCCTGGGGCTATAACATACAGCCTGGTGACTAGAGTTAACAATAATGTATACTTGATAGTTGCTTCAGAGAGTAAATTTTGAGTTCTCATTATAAGAAAAAATATTTGTAACTATGTGAGGTAATGGATGTTTACAAGTTTTTTGAATATTTCACAATATGTGCATATAGCAAATTCTTATGTTGTACATCTTAAATTCATGCTATATGTCAATTATATCAATAAAACTGGAAAAAAGGAATAGAAAAATATAAACAAAGGTAATATAGGTTTCAAAAAAGAGAAAGAAAAATTTGTTACCCAGATTTTCCACCTTTTCCCACTAACAGGGAAGAGCCCACTCTCAGACCTTCCTAAGCGGAGGTTCCTGCAGGTGGGGAAAGAAGGAAGGTTCAGTTAAGGGCCCCACTGCCTGGGAGGCATGTGCACCCTGTCTCGCTGGCCTCCCAAGCAGCTGCTGTACACTCAGAGATGGGAGATAGTGCTATGATTTTCAATGCCTGGTGTCCCCAGCAGCACTCATCAGCTGCTAATCCCAGAGGAAAGATGGTCCAACAAGCGATGGACTGCATCCATCTACCACGACAGCACAGAAGCTAGAACCACGGCCAGCCCTTGATTACATCTTGGAGTCTGCTTTTTATTGTCACCCCACTTTCCTTTTAGCATCTACTGCCTTATTTTTTGCATCCTCACTGAGGAATCCCCAGGCTGTTTATCAAGCACTTCACCCACGCGGCCTGCACCAGCACTTGTCTCAGTCTAGACTTGCCTCCAGATCTCCTGGGGCTAAAATGCATTCACTCTGCCTTTCATTTTACCGCAAGAAAAGGGTCAGTGTTAGAAAGGAGCTGATATAACACTTCCCCAAACAACTCCTGGGTCAAAGAGGAAATCAAATCACAGTTGCAGCATTTTTAGGAAGAAAAATAACAATATTGACAAAACTACATATCAAAATGCACAGTGTGCAGTCAAAATTTATTCAAAGAAAAAACTGGTTTTAGAAATGTCTTAAATATTAAACAGAAAGAATGAAAATAATCTGAACAGAAAATGGAAGAAAATATTAATAAACATGACTTTAGGGAAGAGAAAAGGAATACAAGTATGGCTAAGAAACAAATTAATATTATAAGGGAATATTCATATAACTTGATGCTAATACATGTTCGAGTGTCAGTGTATTAGAAAATTCTCTAGAATATTTAAATGGGAAAAAATGACCCATCAAGACATATTCAACTAATATGCCAATTGAAATTGGAAAGATAAAAAGAATACTATTTTAAAAATCAGCACCCCTAGGTGGTATATAATTCCTAAGTTTTCTGGATTGTTTCAGAGAATTTGAAAAGCTGGAAAACTTTCTAATCAATTTTATGAAGTTGGTAGAAGCGTGGTATCTGAAAGCTGACCAAGTCAACACAGACATACACACATACATTATATAAATATTAATATCTTGTATGATACACAGAGGTCATAAATATAGTGTGTCATATGATCTAGCTAAGTATTAAGAGAATAATTCAAAATGGCCAAGTAAGTTTTATTGCAAGAATACAAAAATCATTCCATATTAGGAACTGTATAATTCACTAAGAGACCAAAGGAAAACAGATGACCATCTCGACAGATGACTAAAGGACATTTGACAAATGTCCTTTAACTCATTTCTTCATTTTAAAAAGTCATAGTGAAGTTGGAAAAAAACTTTTTCACTAAAATGATAATGATTATATCTATTGACAATCAATAATCAGCTTCATACATAAGACTCAAATAGTAGAGGCACTCCCCTCAAGGTCAGGAAAAAGACAATGATGCCTGCTACCACCACCATCATTTTACATTGTTATAGAAGCTCTGGTCTATATAACCAGACAAAGAACTGTTGTAAAATGAGATATTAATATTATAAAGAAGGAGATAAAACATTCTTAGCAAAAGATGTGATTATTCATTTGTAAAATTCACAATACTTAATTGAGAGACCATTAGAATCCATTAGATTTCCTGAAGGTGATCAGTTACAAGGCAGAACAAATGCAATAGCACCCCAGCATAAAACAGAAAAATTCATAAAAGGTAGTAATAAACTAAGAATAAATGCATCAAGAATAAACTAAGAATAAATCTAAGATTTAAAAAAAAGGAAACTGTAAATTTCTGAAGGAAATAAAAAGAGTGTTGAATACATACACAAATATGAAATATTCATAGATGAAAAAATAATGCCAATTATTTATAAGCTGATCTATAAATATTATGGGGCTTCCCAGGTGGCGCAGTAGTAAAGAATCTGCCCATCAATGCAGGAGATCCCAGAGACATGAGTTTTATCCCTGGATCAGAAAGATCTCCTAGAGCAGGAAATGGCAACCTGCTCCAGTATTCTTGCCTGGAAAATTCCATGGACAGAAAAGCCTGGAGGGCCACAGTCCATGAGGTTGCAGAGTCAGACACAACTGAGTGACTAAGTGACACACACATAAATATTATGCAATTCCATCCAAGCTTTCTCTCGTCATTATTGTTTTGAAATATTCTTTGCTGCTATTGCTGCTATTGTCATTGTTGTTGAAATTTTTAAATGAATATGAAGTTCACTTGAAAAAATAAACATGGTAACTAAAAAATTATTAAAGAGGTGTAAGGACGGAGGACTTACACATTGTATAACCTGCAATTGTAATATTAAAACAATTAGTATGCAGCTAATGATAATGTTGGTGGAGGGTGCAAGGTGCACAAAATTGTTTAAGATATTGTTATTCTTAAGGAGATCCCATGCTTTTTAGGGAACTAGACATAAAAATGAATAAATCTGTTAAAGCATAACACCAACTGTACCAAAAAAACATTAAGACAAAGTACTCTAATGATGCAGGAAGGGATTTCCTCCTCTCCTTTTGGGAGGCTGGGAAGCCCTGCAAAAGCAGAAGCTGGTCTATGTCTGGGGCTCACTGGTGATAAAGGGTGGCAGCCCAAGAACTGGAGAGATCCAAGCGAGGTCCAGGAACAGATGGCTTTGAAAAAAGAGCAGTAGATACTGAAGGCTATGCAGCTAGAATGGGAATCTATATCCAGATCTGAATATCTTTGGGAGGCAGGGGTTCAGAGGGTTAAAAGGTATTTTTAAGTAAATCTGGATTCCTGCGTTTCACGCTCAGAAGTTATAATTTGCTTTGCAGTTGATTCAGGATCACAACCAGGGTTTAAAGTCACTCTTTTAGGCCATAGGTAGCTATGAAAACAAAGATGTTATACCATTCTGGCCATGTTTCAGAAAAATTCCTCTGGCAGTTGGTTGGAGGTGGACTGGAAGGGAAAGACACTGGAAACAGTAGACGAAACTAATTCTCAGAGAGGAAGTATACTTGCCCTAAGCTGGCATCACAGGCTAATGGCAGAGCCGTGGGTCTCCAACTCCCAATTCAGTGCCCTCCACCCCTCATCACAGGGTGATATAGAATGTCTAAATGATGGCAAACAGTGTCTAAGGTATGTCATTTCCCGAAGGCAACTCTGCCTGTGGACCTGAGAAGACAGACCCTGACCACCTCTCACTGTAAAATAATCCTTGTAAACACTTGAGTTGGTTGAACGTTTTCTATAAAGAGAGCAAGTAATGAGCAGTACAGAGAAGTTCAGCAAGAAGACTCTTGGAAATCCTCATTTTACAAAGCAGGATGCACAAAAGAGAATTCTTCAAAGTGATGTGAGGAATTTATCTGTGTTCATGGAGCACATCCGCAAGATGGATATGAATCTCTAAATCTGCTTTTCTCTTCCTTCATCCAGGAAGCTTGGGTTATTCAAGTAAAAGAGTGTGTAGGTGTGTGTGTGTACACACATACATCCTGTGCACCTTTTAGATCCCTGATGTCATTAGAAAAGTGCTTGAGAAATCCAACAGACTGGCTCTCCAACCTACACCCACAAATGATGACGGAGCTAGGATCTCTCCAAAATCTATTGTATTCAGTATTCTATTTTGTACTAGTTATGCAGGACCTAAGGGAGATTTCACAATGTTACGAAGACAGTACCTTTTCACTTGTTTTTAAATTTCTATCAGATGAGTCAGGAATATTGCCCTAAAAAGAAATTATTTCTTTGCTGATTAACTTGACATTCAGTTTCCTTGTCTAAACCCAAGATTATGACATGAGCAGTTAATATCATTGCTTTGGAAGGGCAGAGGAAAAAAAGATGCAAACAGGGACTGGAAAGAGGGAAGAGGAGAGGGGATAACAGGCTGCTTCTTTTGATTTCTCTTGCTTAATGTTCAATATGTAAGAACTAAATATTTCCCAAAATTATGGTGATGGCAACCAAGAAAGAGTGAGAGAAGATATAAGGACAGTCATCCCAAGGTGACCCTAGACCCAGACCCAAATTCAGTCCTCCAGACTCAGACTTTCATTTCAGTGAGCTAATGAACAATTCTACTATGAGGATGTACAGTAAGTGCCAACCTGGGTCTAGAAAAAACATGAAACACCCCTTGGATCCCCATCGCTTAGAGTCTGGATCTATAATATGACAGCCAGATATCCATAAGAACTTTAAAACTTAAAAACATAGTGGACAAGGCATTCTGAGACTGTGGAGGTCAAAGTCAATAATATTTAGCAACATGGGAAAATAAATGTAGGAAAAAATCAAACTCGATTAAGGCTCTGGTTACCCCATTCTACCTAGTGGGAGTCCTCAGTATTCCTCACTCTCTTAGTGCTCTCTAGGCCAGAAATCATCAGTTATTCTTCTGCATTCAGCCAGTCATATACATGATCCAATCGGGATGATTTTAGTACAATTAATGTAGTTAAGGGAAAACTGACTTTATAATGTCCATCCATTTTTCCAAACATTTCATAAGGTCATCACTAGTCATATCTGTGCACATTTTTCACTCTCCCTCTCAGTCTCTGCACATTTGGATTCACCTTGACTCTCTTCAGTATCACCGCATGCTCTTCAACATTTCTTCTTGATGCTGTGTTATGTAAATGGTCAGAAAGAGACATCGAGGTCCAAATTCTGCCTCTACCACTTATTAGTGTGTGTTCTCAGATAAGTTGCTTAACTGCTCAATGCCTCAGTTTCCCCCTTATAAAATAAGAACAACTACCATATATGATTGATTGTCAAAGATCCAACCAGATCCTCCATATGAAACACTTTTATGCCCAGCATCTGGTAAGTGCTTTAAATATAATATCAATGTTGTCAAATTCTAATGAATGCAAGAATCACCTAGAGCTTGTTGAAATGCAGATTCCTAAGTACCAAACACAAATCCTCTGATTCCATAGGCACAATAAGAGGCCCAGGAATCTCCGTTTAGAGAAAGTACATCAGATAGTACAAAGAGTCTATAGACCACATCCTGAAAAACTCTCCTACCAGTGTCATTCTCTGCACAATACAATATAAGGGCAACAGGTGGGCAGAGCAGCTCTCAGCAGCTGAGACCACCAAAGCATCATAAAGTACCATGATTGAGGAAGACAGATTACAATATCAAGAGAATAGCTGAAGAGATAACAGCCCAGGAATCTCTGAGATCTTTCCTCCAAAGCCGTCAGTGACAGCCAGGGAAAGTGTGCCAATTTCGTCCTCTTGTCTCTTTTTATTTAGTGAAGTTATTTTGTTCTGTTGCTACCAGTTACCAGGAGCCCAGCTTAATCCCAATCTTCCCATTCTGTTGACATTTCATGTCTCAGTGGAGAGGACATTTACTGCTTTCCCAGTGAACTGTGTGCCAAGAACAGAGCCCTCATTCCTGGCTTCAGATGCACATTCCAGTGGGAGCATCAGACTCCACAAAGACAGACCCTGCTGCTGAGACCCTCCAGAAACTGGGAAGCTTGCGTGCGTCTTCACTGAGGCTTGTGATTTCTCTCACAAATTAGAGGGCTGTGCCGAGAGCTTTCTGCTTGGAAAGAACCCCAGTTCTGGAGCCCTAACCTAAAGGGGTCAAGAAAGACCTGCCAGAAAGAACTCAGAGACAGCAATTCACAATGGTGGTACAAAAGAGTGGGTTCCAATAAGCAGGAACCAAGAACCAGGGGACATAACATGGCCTGTAAACAGCTCCCAGTGAGGACTGCAAGGTCCCTCTGTCGTCCCTCACACACTCCTCAGCAACCTGGAAAGATGCAGCCTCCAGGGGAGCTCAAAGGGTTGTGAATGATTCACATTCCTGCTGCCCTCTGCTCTCTGCTGTGGGATAAACAGCCCCAAACTCAGCTTCCTGGCAGAATGTGACCTGTCCTATCCAATTTCCTCAGTAGTTGTATAAGCAGCCGAGATACCCTGCGAGCTGACCCTGTCTCTGCCTCACCTCCGAAGGTGGCCTAGAGATAGCCCTTCATGTCCTCACTGCACTTGGTTAGTCCAGCTGTCAACCAAAGTGAATCGTGAAATATCAGACCAAAGCACCTTAAACCACACAAATGGAGAAAGAGAGCAAGAGGAAAAAATGGGAGAACTGAAGGGTTTTTTTAATGTTACCCTCCTTTTGTTGATCCATATATTTATATAGACTTACTGGTACTTAATAAGAAAGAGTATTTTTTATTTAAAAAAATCACTGTTAAAGAATGAGGTAGCATAGCACAATGATTATGAACACAGGTTTTAGAATTATGGATTCTAAAATATGCTACTTACTAGTTAAGTATTTTGAAGCAAATTATTTCAGTATCTTAAGCCACTGTTTTCTTATCTGTAGAATGAAGACAATATTAATACCTATCAACAGGGTTATTTGGAGGAGAGCATAGCAACTCCCTCCAATATTCTTGCCTGGAGAGTCTCCTTGGAGAGAGGAGCCTGGTGGGCTACAATCCATGAGGGTGCAAAGAGTTGGACATGACTGAGCTTCTAAGCACAGCACAGCACAGCACAATAGGGCTACTGGAAGGAGTAAATGATACAGTCTCTATAAAGTACTTACATAATAAGTACTCAGTTAATTGCACTGATGTTATTTGTGGTAGCATGCCCCTTTATATATGAAGATACACCTGTCAAGTAGACATTCACAGACCTGCAGTCCTAAAGTAGGATGACTTATCTGGTAAACCCACTCCCCACTCACACACACACATACACATGCACACTTGCTTTGCTGAGTCTCCTGACATTATGGTACTTGTGGGTAAAAGGGGTAAAGAGGACAGTATGGGGATTGATACAGTCCATGATGTTGACCTCATTTAGCACCTCTTGCATTAAGCCGCATGTAAGCAGATACTGTGAGCTGTAGTTATCTAGGATCCATGGCTGTAGAGATGGGTCCTATAACCCTATAGCTCTGGAAATAAGAATATAAAATTCCCCTTTTAGAGATAAGAATGTTCCCAAGACTTTTAGTGATTAGTGACTTTATCAATGAGACATTACATGCACACACTCACACCAGAAGTAGGAATGTTAACAGAAATATTGGAGAGGCTCTTCCAACCTACCCAACTCACTGGGAAGTCAGCTACACAACACTCTTCTTGCCTAAGGAGGAATTCTTCCATCACTCTCCATTGGATAACACTTGACAATCACTGTCATTGTGAACAACTGTAACTGATAAGAGAGTGTTGGAATGAAAATAAATATATAACTTATCAGACTCTAAAGAAAACTAAAAATAAAATTGCTCTCTTCTTTCTTTTCTAACACACACACACTTGTTCTGTTTCACTGACTTTTGCATCACTCCAGTGTCTTTGACAGCTTCCCTCTCAAGAAGAATCTGAGGCCCCAGGAAATCTTTTTCTGTTCACAATCAAGTCAGGTCTTGTACTCCTCTTTTTCTTCTGCTTCTCTCCTATGCAGTCCCCTATCTGTGGGGCTCTTTTATGTCCACTGGGCTCCTTTGTGGTTTCTGTTGAACACTGCAGCTGCCTCCCTGGAAGACAACTTCCTCCAAGCTTTGCCAGAACAAATAGGTTGATATCCTTGAAGTTTCCAAAACATGTCCACTGAGGTCCTCAGTCCACTTACACCACACCCAAATGGGATATATATCTCTTTTGTGGACTTGCCTTGCCCAGTTGGATACCAACACAATCCTGCTGTGTGAGGATATGGTACAGAGAGTTTCATGAAGGACTCAATTTTCACCCTCTTTCCCATTCCCCTAGGACACAGACAGTACTCCATGAAAAGCTGGTCCAGAAAAAAAGTCACATATAATACAAATCATTCATAAATCTCCTTCTCCCCTCTGATGGCCAATGGACTGAATCTCTTTTACCAGATCAAGTGTATCCAGTTGACTCTTTTTTTTTTTTTGCAGGGCGGTGGGGGGGCAGTGGGGAACGAGTTTTATCTTGGGAGGCTCATCAGGCATTTATGCAATTACATTTCTGCCCTACCAGGAGTCCCAGCATGTCTCTGAGAGTACCCTAAGATCAAGTGAAACCTTCCCAAATACCAAGATAAAAGTAATTTTTTTCAGCCCTCTTCCTTCTCATATGATCTCTAAAGCTCTGAATCTGAACTTCACCCATGAGAAAATAAAACAGAGATCCCTGATATTAATTATCCCAAAAGCCCATCATTTTAAAGGCATGAATGAACAAATGAAAGGCTAAGAATTTGAAATATGCTTTCTCAACCAAATGTTGAATCTAAAGCAGCCTTGATATCAACCTATATTGCCTTTGATCTTCCCCATCCCACCTTTTTGTATCTTACTATTCACCCTGCCCTTGGCTCTCTGCCAACTGGATGGGCACTGCCCTGGCTTCCCCCTGTTCTTACCCAGCAGTGGCTTAGTCTTAAATTTTCCTGCTGATAAACACATTTCAAAATGTATCTGTGAGACTTCTCTGGTGGTCCAGTGGCTAAGAATCTGTGCTTCCAAGGCAGGGGGCCCAGCCAGGTTCAATTCTTGGTCTGGGAACTGAGATCATATAAACCCTGTGGCTCAGCGAAAAAGTAAAAAAAAAAAATTTTAATGTATCGATCTTGAGTTCAACTCCCACAGGCCCTGAACCCCTAACTGCTAAGTCACTTCAGTCATGTCCGACTTTGGGCAACCCCACAGACGGCAGCCCAACAGGCTCCCCCGTCCCTGGGATTCTCCAGGCAAGAACACTGGAGTGGGTTGCCATTTCCTTCTCCAATGCATGAAAGTGAAAAGTGAAAGTGAAGTCGCTCAGTCGTGTCCGATTCTTAGTGACCCCATGGACTGCAGCCCACCAGGCTCCTCCATCCATGGGATTTTCCAGGCAAGAGTACTGGAGTGGGGTGCCATTACTAGCTAGTTAATCTCTCACTATAAGGGTGGAATGGCAAACTAACCCTCTCGGGTTTCACAGTTACCACTAAAGAGAGTGTTTGAGAAACAACAGCTTAACCTGAAGGCCCTGGGGGAGTGGTGTGCAACAGGAGTGGGGGTGATAGGAAAGCAACAACAGGAATACTGGACCTCTCCCTCTTGCCCACCACCCTCCAGTGTTTGCAGAGCCTGTCCTATTTTTATTGTGATCTCTTCGTTCTTATCTCTTATCTCCAGCAGAATGTAAACAAAATAATCTTTCAACCTAATAAAATCTAATAACCTCTTAACAGAAGGTAAACAAAATAACCACCAAAACAAACATTCCATCATTTGCTTTCACTTTTGGTGGTTTTTCCATTAGTCCTCATTTATCCATTGTTTCTGACCCTTGTCATTTTTCCTACACCAGCCACAACTTGAATGAACTCTTCAGAGTCCCAAGCAGTGGATCTTTACCCCTTTTTTTCCCCATGTCTCTGATACTTTCACTCTGATAATAGAAAATATTTAGCTCTGATTTCTTGGAACCTTTTGTGTAAGCAGATCTGCAGGTATGTGGGAGATCAAAGCCCTTGGGTGAGTCCACATAAACATATGCTCCAAAGAGGAGATTAAACTTCCTTTTCCTTAAACCCCAGAGCCAGACACTTTTCTCTTCACTTAACAAAATCCATCCTGTATGTCAGAGAAGGTTTCCTGAGCCTTTCAGAGGGAGGCTTATGTCAGCGTCCTCTCTTATCAGTGAGCCCAGCATTACAGTTGGAAGAAAGCACTCATTTTCAGCAATTATAGTTGATTTACAATGTTGTTAGTTTCTGGTGTAGGGAGAGCTCATTTTTGAGATGACAACATAGAGACAGAAAAAGGAGACCTGATTTTATAGTAATGACATAACCCTCACTAATGCATTTCCTTTCCATTTTTCTGTAACTGAAAGTGCATGTCCTTCCACAGAAACAGTAATAAAGCACTTCTCAACTGGTCTCACCCAATGGAACTTAACCAGAAAACTTCTTTCTTTTCACTCCCCTTTTCCAAGAAACTATATAAAAAACAGTGTTTGACTTCTGGGAAATATTCAGGAGTTCCTCATATGGGAATGGTAGTGAGGATTTCTAAGCTTTTAGGCTGCAATAAGGTCTGGGTGACTCTTTCTTAGCCTTTTGATCATTTGATTTATCACATGGCTTGCTCACAGTCCACAAAGGTCATGTTAGAACCAAGTTAGAATTTTCTTTAAGGTCCCTAAATTTCTCAGCAAGATTAGGAGAGAAAAGTTTAATTTGCACATCTGGCTAATACTTTCCTTTTACCCCATAGTCTTCATCTCTTTTCTCCAACATATTAGCACAGATTCAGTTTCTCTATGAACCAGAAAATGCTAAATAAATTGCTTCAGTGTCTGAAGCAATATTAATGCTGATGGATGTCTCAGTGTAAGAGGAGCTGGAGTGGTTCTCCACAAAGCCAGAAACACAAGTCCTTTCTACCTTATTGCCCCTCTGAGTGTAACCTTAGCCTGGTGATCCAAAATGGTGGCCAGGACACTTGAGGTGGCAGGATGGAAGGAAGGATGAAGGAAAGGGCACCCATACTGTCCCTGAAGAAGTTTCTCAGAAGCTGCTACACAACATTTCAGTTTATACCCCAGTGAACAGAACTTAGTAATATGGCCAAACCTAGATGCCAGGGAGTGAGATTGCCATTCTGAAAACAGTATGAACAGGTAAGTCAGAGGTTCTATCTCCATGGAAAAAGGAGTTCACTAGCAAACCCATTTGTGTTACCAATTATTATAATATTCAAATCACAAAAAATTTCCAATTAAGAGATGAATCTGGCTGAAATCCTGGCACTAAATCAGAAGACTCAGTGATAGATTCTAGGGTGAGAAAGAGAGGGAGGCTGAAACAGGAAAATAAAATTGGAGGAGGTGGCCTTTGAACATGAGGGAAGGAAAGAAGGTGATAATAAATTTAAGAATTATTTAGAACCTACTACTACCTACTACTAAGTCGCTTCAGTTGTGTCCGGCTCTGTGCGACCCCATAGATGGCAGCCCACCAGGCTCCCCCATCCCTGGGATTCTCCAGGCAAGAACACTGGAGTGGGTTGCCATTTCCTTCTCCAATGCAGGAAAGTGAAAAGTGAAAGTGAAGGCGCTCAGTCATGTTTGACTCTTAGCGACCCCATGGACTGCAGCGCACCAGGCTCCTCAGTCCATGGGATTTTCCAGGCAAGAGTACTGGAGTGGGGTGCCATCACCTTCTCTGATTTAGAACCTACCAGATATCAAACCCTAAAGCCATAGAAATTAAAAGTTGATCACACTGTAGAAAAAGACAAATAAATCCATGGAACAGATCAGACTCTAGAAACAGTGCTGTATATACATGGAGGAAGAATGGATTATTCAGTAGTTTGAAGACAAGGGGCTATCTTTTTAGGAAAAAATAGATCACCTTCTCTTATAACTTGGGTATTCTAGAAACACTACGTGAAGCAAGGCTCTCATGCTAATGCTTTTTGAAAACGCAATTCCGTAAGTGAAAGAAGTGATAAAACGAAGGGTGGGGAACCAGCATGAGGTGATGGGCTACTGAGCCTCTACTGCATCATGAAGAGACACAGCCTATCACTGATCCATGCAAATGTCCACCGACACACTACATAAAACAGTGCCTCTGAACTGTTTGCTGGGAGAACAAATAGAGTATTCATCTGCTGATTTCCTTCTATCTCCTATTTTCCACCAGCCACAGTGCTCACTGACACCCCATCTTATGCTGTGGACATTAGATACCACAGTTTCCACCGAATAGTTTCCAAATAACATGTTTCTATAAGCAGAGCAGTGAGTTGTTTTCAAAACATATTTCTTCAGGGATTCATAATGGAGTTTGATTGGCAGCTTCAGAAAAATAGAATTGTTTACATTCAATTTCCCTTCACTAGCTATGGCTTACCAGCCAAAGGCAGTTAGAGATGTTAGAATTCACATCAAATGCTAAAGGACCCATCCCTTTGCCTTTAATATTATGAAATGGAGCCAGTAAATATCTTCTGGGTACTCATTTCCTCATCCCAGAAGTTGGGGAAAGCAGAGAGGACAAAGGAGCTTTCCATCCCCCAGGGCAGGATCACTCCCACCTTCCAGTGAGAAACCCAGTTTCAGATCAGTAATATCCATCACTCAATGCTTATTGAACAAGCTCCAGGCACCAGACACTGCTGAATTTCTGTGATATTCCAAATTCAACTGGGCTAGACTTGCCTGTTTTTCAATATTGGTCATGACTGACAAGAGGGAAAATAGTTGCACAAGCCAGAAATATGAAAATAATTGAGCACTTCTGAAAGTTATTAGTTTGGATTTGATTTCTATTTGAGGCAAAAAGTCAAAAATCTCAAGTAAAGTTTTACTTAACCTATGCTGTTGATGCTTTTGAACTGTGGTGTTAGATAAGACTCTTGAGAGTCCCATGGACTGCAAGGTGATCTAACCAGTCAGTCCTAAAGGAGATCAATCCTGAATATTCATTGAAGGAACTGATGCTGAAGCTGAAGCTCTAATACTTTGGCCACCTGATGTGAAGAGCCTACTCATTGGAAAAGACCTTGATGCTGGGAGAGATTGAAGGCAGGAGGAGAAGGAGACAACAGAGGACGAGATGGTTGGATGGCATCAGCAACTCAATGGATGTGAGTCTGAGCAAACTCTGGGAGATGGTGAAGGACAGAGAAGCCTGGTGTGTTGCAGTCCATGGGGTCGCAAAGAGTCGGACACAACTGAGCAAGTGAACAACAAATGCATCATACTTAATAGACCCAAAATCAAAATAACAATGGCCCAGAAGAGTTCCCTTTAGGTCTTCACCCACTAGAACAAGAGCTCAAAGCAGCAGAGATTTGTGTCCATTTTGTTAACTGATTTATCCCAAGTCCTTGGAACAGTGCCTGCTATATAGCAAGTGCTCACAAAACAATGCAATAAACAAAAGAGATTTGTGGGAGAATGTATATTTCTCATCTCAGTTGGACCTCTACTGAACAAAATAATGAATTTCGTGCATACTGCTCTTTTTTATATCTACTTTCTTGTGAGTTTGAACCTGGTATCCCACCACAATTCTCCATTTCAAGAAACAAGGAGAAATCCACTGAATTGAGCAAAGTGTTTCTGATGTTTCCTAGTCTTTGATTTATTAAAATTTGGAAACACAGCTCATGATTTGGAAACACAACTCCTTTACATGAAGATTTTAAAGTTTGTCTTTACAAATTAAATAGGCCAAGTTTAAGAGCAAACGAATTTACATTTCTTAAATCAGCAAAGAAACTAATTCTGACTAATTTGGACCAAAAATTGGAAATCTATTGTGTGAACAAAATTTGGTAGCCTACAAAATAAGGGGAAAATTAAATAATGAGATTGAGAAAGAAAGGGAATTAAGGCAGTTCTGGTCATTATAAGGAGCAAAATTAATGAACAGAACTGTTGGGTATGTTTGTCTGGAGAGAATCAGCTACAATGGTCATACTGTTCAATCCTTAAATCCCAGGGAGAAAGGTTAAGAAAGTGTAACACCCCTTAAGAGATTCCCAACAATACTGTGTCGAAGAGGAAATGCAAGTCTCAAAGCAGGGGACTATTACCAACATCCTGGGGAATGGACCCTGAACAGGCAAAAACCAATATTCCTTATAACAGCTTTCACTAACCTAGTGACTTCTCCCCATATATGGCCTACAATTAAAAACTGAATCTCACCATGAACTTTTTTCTACCCAAAGAAAAGAGTACAACTGCCCTGCATGGAGCTGAACTCCAATAACACGTCCAAATAGCAACTGAGAAAGTCTTGAGGAGGCCAAAATTATGAAAACACTCCATGCTGCAAAATTTATACACAACTGCTCGAGATTAGTGTTGCACCCAGGAAGTGCCCCCTGCCCTGTGAAATGGAACAGTTCTGAAATATAACACCAAAGCACTCTACTTAATAGCTAGAACCTCTAAGAATGGAGTTGACAAAAGCAAATTCATCTATTTCCCTGCTACGGACTTTTACTGGTACTTAGTGTCTTTGGACTTTTAAAAATTTAGGATGTTCCTGCTTAATATGGTGCACAGAACTATAAAAGTGACTGTGCAGGTTGACCATGCAAAGTGATCCAAATAATCAATAGGAAGAATTAAAATTATTCCATAGCTTATAAAAAAGCTTTGTCAACACTTAAAGCTTTCTTTACTATTGGTTATAAGTAGTATAGGACATGAAAAGATAGTAAAATGAATATTTACTTAGTATATCATAATTTAAAACTTAGAATCATTGAGTATTAAAATATTTTATTTCTTTGACAAATACCATATAATATCCCTTATATGTGGAATCTAAAAATAAGACATAAATGTACGTATCTACGAAACAGAAACAGTCTTACAGAGAGAACAGACTTGTGGCTGCCAGCAGGGTGGGAAGGATTGGGAGTTTGGGATTAGCAGAGGCTATCTACTGTACATAGGATGGATAAACAACAAGGTCCTGCTGTAAAGCACAGGGAACTATATCAGTAAACTGTGATAAACCATAAGAAGATGAAAAAGAAAATGTATGTATATATACATATGTGTGTATATCTGAATCACTTTGCTATACAGTAGATATTAACACACATTATAAATCAGCTGTACTTCAACTAAAAAATTAAAATATTTTATTTCTTTGTAAAAATAAACTCCGCTTGAGATTGAACCGAGTTTGATTTTTTTCTCTCATAGCATAACTACAGAGTGAGCTTTTCCTTTCTCTGCCTTGACAAGTTGTCCTAATTTTTTCTAAATTTGGGTCAGCTTCCAACATTTTATCCTTCATGCTTTCAATATTATGAAATATTTCCAAGAGTTCCTTTAACGTGAACATTTTTTTTTTCACTGAAGTCACTTCCTCTAGAACATCTTGATCCTTTTCTTCTCACTCTCCTCCTTTGTAAGTTCATTTTCACTAAGTTCATCTGACTGCATTTCTAGAGTGCCTTAGTGGCACAATCAACTCTCAGTCAGTGACTGCTTCTTTAGCTCTGTTTATCTTTGATTTGAATTTCACTTCCAGCATTATCCAATTTTGTTCTTTGCTGTATTTTTTATCTTTGTTGGCCAGTTTCCTCTTTAATTACCATTTTTGTAAAATTTTGCTTGATGGATAATAACAAGGAGCCAACGTGATTGGTTGCATTATAACGTACATCTAGGCTGAAGAGGTAGCAGTGAAGTTTGCTCTTTATGCGATTCTTCATAGTTACTATACCATGGTAACTGAAACGGGAACTGTGCTGTGGGAGGACTAGTGTGAGATTTAAGTAAATCATGGTAACTGAAATCCATACATGTCAGAACTATACAAAGTGAGCACTGTCTGTGTTACAAAATATTCTGCTAAAAGTCATTAAGCAGGTCCTGAAATCTCTTATCTTTGTTTTCATATTTGGGGTGAATTCCTAGATAGGAAACCAAACATCATGTCTTATCAGTATTTGCTTATAATGGCTGAGTGGCTTATATTTGACAACTGAATTGGAATTATCTAACAAATCTTATTGTTGACCTTCTGCCAAATACAAGTTTGAATTTGATACGTTGATTTCTCTTTTCTCCGATGAAAAAAGCTAATCTTTTGTTTATATGTATAAGATTAAAACCAACGAAACACTATTCTCACCTTTCGAAACCCAACTCAACTGCTACTTCGTCCATGAGCCTGTCCTGGACTCACATGGCAGGTGAGCCCCCATGACAACTGACCCAGTTCTCTGTCATGGCTTTCTGCACACCACTCTCCCTCGGGGGCAGACAGGAGCCTTTGAAGGACAAAGATTTATTCTTGTTCATCTTTATATCCTTCATAGCCAGCATAGTACCCAGTCCACATCAGATGCACAACTGTTTCTTGAATAAAGAAAAATCTCAAACTTTAAAAAAATATTTTTTCCCTTTTTTTTAGAAAACAAAAGAATGCCTCCTAGTATGGGATTCTAACTAAGAGAAAGGCCCTGAAGAAATAAGCTGGAGATCCAGTTTGAATTCCTAGCATTTGCATTCAGGAGCGCAAGAACCCCATTCCAGATTCTGGAGGGCACCTTGTGTGTGGTGGTCAGATAGGCCTACGGAAGCCCCAAAGAGGAGGTGACTCAAAACAACCTCTTATCTGCATAGGACCTCTGCTGACACACTGACTTTGGTGTTTGGACCTTCCAAATCTGTAATGGGTAACACATGGGGTGAGGCAGTTATGAAAAAAAAAATATATATATATGGGTCACATGGTTCAGTGTATAAATCCAAGGAATGTTTTTTACGTGAAATGGAGACAAGCATCTGTCTTGCTCACCTTGCAAAGTACAGACTGTTCCATGTGGACTAGTCAACCTTTATAGGCCTACTATCCATCCTTGTACATTTCCTAACAACCTGTCCCTCCCAGAGATGTTGCTCACTGGAAACTTGTCACTGACTAAACAGCCAGTGTTTTCTATAATGCATAGAATAAAATGGAAATACCACAGGGTCCATTTGACTTACTGAGGAGCAAGCAGGAAACAACATCCATACATTCCATATTAGGCCTTTTCTCTCTCTCACACACACAAAGAGACATAAATCAGAGACAAAGGCAAGAAAGGATTTGGCTCATATAAAAAAATGAAATAATGCCATTTGCAGCAATGTAGATGGACCTAGAGATTATCATACTAAGTGAAGTAAGTCAGAAAGAGAAAGACAAATACCATATGATATTACTTATCTGTGGAATCTAAAATATGACACAAATGAACTTATTTACAAACGAGAAACAGACTCACAGACAGAGAACAGACTTACAGTTACCAAAAAGGGAAAACAGGGCGAGGGAATAATAAATTTAAAATATGGGATTAACAAATAAAACCACTATATATAAAATAGATAAACAATAAGAACCTGCACAGGGAACTGTATTTGATATCTTAACCATAATAGAAAAAATATAAAAATATATATGTATGTATGTATAACTGAATCACTTTACATGAGAAACTAACACAACATTATGAATTAACTATACTTTAATAATAAGCTGTCTAAAAAGTAAAGTTTATCAATTAAAAAAAAAGGATTTGGCCAAATTGTGGGTCAAAGTACACAAAACTTCTTTCATTACATTGATTCATTTATCTGAAGATTCCCACAAATATTTAATAACATTCATCTGACAAAAGGGGTTGCTGCTGCTATTTTACAGGGGGGAAAAAAGAGGAAACTCTTGATCTAGTTGCACAATGGAACAAAGAAGAAAAACAGGCCTGCTAAACCCGGACATGGACTACAATATAAATGCTATAAGAGAATCCCGAAAGGCTGCACTTGATCTTAAAGGATGTGTTGGAACTCATCAGACAGTCAAGGAGTGTGTCCATGTGTGTCTGCAGACATACAGGCAGGTACGTGGAGATCTAGAGATGTGGGAGAGAAGCCAGACATTTTCTGTACCCCACCCCAAGGGTACAGCCTCAGCAAAGGCACAGAGATGGCTGTGCATCTCTTGTTGTTGCCAGCCAAAGTGTGGGATGATGAGTGAGCAGCAGGATTCACAGCTGGACAAAGCCAACTGAAAAGCCTCAAAGCATCATCACAAGAATCGAGTCTAGATTTCACTGTATATACAGTACAACATGTGTCTCCAGATTTTCAAGGAGAAGTTCTATTAAGACTTTGGTTCTTATTTAAAAGAATGTCTTTCTGCAGCAAACAAAAATGTCCTTTGGAGTTTCTTGCTATTGCTGTTGTTGTCGGTGGTGGTGGTAATGATGGTGGTTTAGCTTGGGTTTTTTTGTTTGTTATTTCTGGCAGAAGCTGTGCTGCTGCCTTGCCCTGCTGGCCCTACACTCATAGACTTAGCCACTCTGCTCATACACGCAAACCCAGAAGAACAACCTGGTAGAAAAGCAAGAATGCATCAATGGAAATAACTTGATACTGGAACCTTAACACCATGTTCCACCCAATGGTTCTTATGGATTGAGCCAAAAAGATCTGTGACCCATCTACACCACCAATTTCTACTTACTAAGGGAAAGATCTCAATGATGGAAAAAAGGTAAAGAGAAGCATGAAAAAATCAAAATGGTAATAATATCTCAATTACACTAAGGTGAAACATTAAACAGACATACATCTATAAATTCTAAAATATACTCATTATGGAAGAAGAGCAGCAATTGAAAACTAAAACAAATCACTTCAAAACCTCACTGATAATGCACTGATAACAAGGCATCCTTTCCAAAAGCTGTGGAAATTTCAGCTCTTTGTGGGTAGGTCCAGTGGGAGTTTTGCAAAATGTCAAATATTCCATGGCAACAAAAATTCTTATATAATAGTGTTTTGAAGGAAATACCAGTAGCCCTTCATAGCTTGATTATTGTTTTATTTGTAAAGTAGACCTTAGACAAAGGTAAAAACCAAAGCAGTCTTGGTATATAATGCTTGCCTGCAAGTTCAAAAGAAAGGAATTACATCTCTGTGTTAACCCATCAGGAGGAATGGCCTAAACTTGAACGCAACTTTAATCTGCCAAGGCAAAAGCCTCTGACAACAGCCTCCCATAGATCACACAACAGGACTTCTGTCCTCAAGGCTCTGAAAATTTCAGGGCAGTGTAACTACCTCTCAACACTTGGACTTCAGACCTGAGATGGGAAGGCCTTGGACTGATGGTCAGGGTACTCACTCTAAATCCTGCTCTATTTGGGCTTTGTGTCCATACTGAACTCTCTATGGTTTTCCTCTAGCATCTTCCTCAAGAGATGGGCTATCCTGCACAAGTCTGCTGCTCTGAACTCACCAGACACAAAGTGAGTGGACATCAGACAGTCACCAAGAATCCTTTATGAGAAATGTGATGCTCAAACAGCCTTAAGAAACAAACTGATGCCTTTCTTTCTACATAAGCAAAGACTGAAGCTCCTCAGAATCTTAAAAGGACTGCCTATTTTCTTGGTGATCATTTCAGTTGAGGGTGGAATCTGTTATATTATCTGATCATCAATCCCAAACAATATCTGATTTTTTTTCTACTTATTTTTAAACCAACTGCTTTTAATGAAAAGTTCATCTAGATAGAAACTGCGATTCGTTATGCTATAGCCATGGAGAGAACATAAAAATAACCAGGAATGAAGACTGGGCTTCCTGAGAGACGGACAGAACAATGAACAACAATGTCAGTGCTGATGATAAAAAACACCAGCTACGCGTTTTTAGGCTCACTTCCAAGCTGTTAATTATTGCTACACCCATCCTCATGGTCTCAAAACCAAATCTGGAGCTTCTGAAATTAATTCATGCCACTTCCCATACGGGCTGGATGTGGCTGGGGCTCTGTGAACAGGATGGTGTGTAAGAGCATGGGCTCTGAATCCAAATGGCCTGGGTTTACATTCTTCTCTCACTGTGTGATCAGATCTAAGGTATTTAACCCATCTGTGCCTCATCTACATTCTTAACCTCTAAAATAAAAATACACACCTGGGGTTCATGTGAGGCTGAACCATAAGGTGAATGTTTAAAAGTCTTCAAACACAGCTGCCACGTGGTGAGTGCTGGTTATACACTAATGAGCGTGATGATGGTCATGGCCACACACTGGAAAAGGTCCCTGTCACCAAGTACTGCTACCTCATTAGCCTTTTCAGACCCAACCCACAGAAACAGGGTGTAAATAAGCAAATGAAGATGTAGGATCACTCAGACCACTACACTGAGCAGTTCAGTGCAAAATGAATGAGGGTTGTCATTCTTTTCTTTGTTGCCCTTTACCAAACAAAGAAGACTTAGAGACAGAAGTGGGGGTCAGAAAGCACCATACCCCATCATGGTGTGCTCATGTGCTTTCTCTATCTTCCTCTGATAACCCACTCACTTGATTCGCCACTCCTATATCTCTACCTAATGGCTTCCCCCACAAAAATAGAGGTTTCCAAACTGTAGCCCTCAAGCTTGATCAGGAGAGAGATGGAGGGTTCTTTCTACTCACGCTTTGCCAAACCCAAAGGCAAAAGAGTAGATCTTGATCCAGGGGTTGGCAGGATAGCAGGCACTCATTCCTGCCCAGTTTCCCACTGAAAACAGTTACAGTGAACTGCTCACCAGTTACCTAAGATGCATGCTACCATGCCGTGATGGGAGCTGTATTTTTTCTAGAGACTCCCCTCACCACCATCTGCCATCTCATACCAGGAAAGGATGTACTTCCTGTGAATGTGGCTTTGACTCTGAACTACTCCTCATGAATATTAGTTAATGATGGCTTCCCCAACCCTTTCATAGGGTGGGTGGGTTTGTGTGTGCATAGGTGAGGCAACCTCATCTCTGATCTCCACAACGTTTTATCCAAGAGGAAGAAATGGTGACTCAGAGAAGGTAAGTAACTAGCACAAGATCACAAAGCCTGTTGTAACCCAAGTAAGCTTAAAGTTAAGCCCTCTGTTTTCTCCACAATAACATGCTGCTTCCCTTGCATGACATTTGAGAGTAAAAGCAGAGCCTATCAACTGTTACAAAAGCACTTGTTAATAAAATCTGCTGCCTGATTTCCCCAAAGAGTTAATTCCCTTTACAGACACAGACTTTACTCACTGAATTGCCAACAAAGAAGAAAGACATGGAGAAGGGTCCAAATTTTGGAAGCCTCCCAGCAGCTTTTCAAATCTCTTAGCCAAACACAATGAGCCCTGACTTGCATTGTTCTTACCCAACAAGGGAATGCCAAAGTGTTTGTCCCTAACTTCATTCTGAGAAGACCAATTTGTCCTCCTAAACACATCTGTCATTTCCTGAGGTTTATCTCTATTTCTAGTTTTCAGTGTCAGACTTTAGGGCTTCTGCACCCTGAAAATGCCCATGTTCTTCCCACTGCCTGTCCACACCAAGAGTTTGGTTAAAGCCAATAGAATATGCAGTAGCGAGAGGAATGTCCCCTTGTGACCTCAAGCTCCCTTCTTGGCTCAGAAATAAGCTGTGCTCCAGCCAGGAGATACTTTCTTTTCTTTTTCTTTGCTTTTATAAATTTTTTTTTAAGTTTGAATACAGTAAAAATCAGTTATTTTTGGCTTACAGCTCACTAAGTTTTGACAGAGTTGTGTAACGACTGAAATCAGGATACTAGGCCATTCCTTTGCAAAAAAAATCCCTGGTGATGCCCACTGGTTGTCAGATCCTTTCACTCTTAACCCCTGGCAATGCCAACTATCCTCTGTCCCTGCAACTTTACCTGTTCCAGATATCACCTAAATGGAACCATACACTATGGAGCCTTTTGAGTCTGGCTTCTTTAACTTAGCACAAAGCAGTAGAGATTTAGCCAAGCCTTTTTTATATGAATAGTTTACCTTTTTTTATTACTGAGCATCACTCTGTTGGATGAACTCCCCATGGTTTGTTTATCCATTCCCAAACTGAAGAACATTTGGATGGTTTACACTTTCAGGTTGTTGTGAATAAACCTTCTCTTACATAATTTACAAATTTGCATACAGGTTTAATATAAACCTGTTTTCACTTCTCTGGTGCAAATACCTAAATGTGCAATTGATAGCCATATAGTAAATGTATGTTCAATTTTATAAGAAATTGCCAAACTATTTTCTGAAAGGTTGTATAATTTTTACATCTCTATCAGCAATGTATGAGAGTTCCAGTTGCTCTACATCTTCACCAGCACTTGGTTTTGTCAGGTTCTCTCTCTCTCTCTCCCTCCCCCCATCTCCCTCCTTCTCTCTTTCTCCTCTCCCAATAGGCCAATGGTGAAACTACTTATACAAAGATACTCTTGTGAAAAAGGTGAGGCTCCATGGACCTACATAGGCAGTCATAGGCTTGGATAGCCCAAAGCAGTTCACAGGGTCAGGAATAGCAGAGTTATCTATATAAGGTAAGTGAAGTCACTCAGTCGTGTCCGACTCTTTGCAACCCCGTGGACTGTAGCCCACCAGGCTCCTCCATCCATGGGATTCTCCAGGCAAGAATACTGGAGTGGATTGCCATTTCCTTCTTCAGGGGATCTTCCCGACCCAGGGATCAAACCCACGTCTCCCACATTGCAGGCAGATGCTTTAACCTCTGAGCCAAGTTATCTATATGGCCCCAGTTAAAAAAACCAGGACCCACAGGTTATACAATTCAAAAAGAGTTGCAATTTGAAACTCTCACAACATACGAAGTTAGGGATATTGCCTTATACATTTATTCACATAATACCATGCTTTATTCTTAACATACAACTAAACAAATGCATTCACTTCGCTTTATGAGCTTTCATATATTCCTCAGAGCATGTGGGCAGCCCCACTCATAAGGACTGTGTAAATGGACAACTTCACTGCAGAGATGGTCAAAAGCCTTAGGCACACTCCATGAATAGTTGGAGCCAAGGTAGAGAGGCTCAGAATGTAAAAATTCCAAAATGATGGTTATATATTTTAAGAAAGTTGTAAACCTATGAGCATCTTGTGGGATTTCTGGGCCCTACTGCTAGAAACAGACTTTATTTTGGGGGGCTGCAAAATCACTACAGATGGTGGCTGCAGCCATGAAATTAAAAGACACTCCTTGGAAGGAAAGTTATGACCAACCTAAATAGCATATTCAAAAGCAGAGACATTACTTTGGCAACAAAGGTCTGTCTAGTCAAGGCTATGGTTTTTCCAGTGGTCATGAATGGATGTGAGAGTTGGACTGTGAAGAAGGCTGAGTGCCAAAGAATTGATGCTTTTGAACTGTGGTGTTGGAGAAGACTCTTGAGAGCCCCTTGGACTGCAAGGAGATCCAACCAGTCCATTCTGAAGGAGATCAGCCCTGGGAGATTTCTTTGAAAGGAATGATGCTAAAGCTGAAACTCCAGTACTTTGGCCACCTCATGCGAAGAGTTGACTCACTGGAAAAGATTCTGATGCTGGGAGAGATTGGGGGCAAGAGGAGAAGGGGACGACAGAGGATGAGATGGCTGGATGGCATCACTGACTCGATGGACATGAGTCTGAGTGAACTCCGGGAGTTGGTGATGGACAGGGAGGCCTGGTGTGCTGCGATTCATGGGGTCGCAAAGAGTCAGACACGACTGAGCGACTAAACTGAACTGAACTGCTAGAAAAGTGAGAAAATAATATAAAAAGAATCCTTGAAGTCTGTCTATGACCTTACAGTGGTCTATGAGCTTAAGTAGTTAAGAACCACTGTCCAAAAATACCCATGGTTTTTACAGGCAGGAGGTCATTTCTATCAATATCCTCCTCTTCTGAGCTGAATAAAGGAACCCAAGAATTGGTTACTAGTGAAACCATGGAGAAACAACAGCTGCATGGCTTTATCAATTGTATTAATTTTCTAGGGCTGCCATAGCAAGATACTACAGACTAAATGGCTTAAACAATAGAAAGTTATTTTCTCACAATTCTAGAAGCTTAAAGTCCAAGATCAAGATTTTGATCTAAAGAAAGAAAGATGGCTTACATATGGCCATCTTTCTCCACTGTCTTCACATAGTCTACCCTCTGTGAATTCATGAAACTTCACACATTTTAAACACATGTATCATATTACATGGAGAAGGCAATGGCAACCCACTCCAGTACTCTTGCCTGGAAAATCCCATGGATGGAGGAGCCTGGTAGGCTGCAGTCTATGGGGTCGCAAAGAGTTGGACACGACTGAGCAACTTCCCTTTCACTTTTCACTTTCATGCATTGGAGAAGGAAATGGCAACCCACTCCAGTGTTCTTGCCTGGAGAATCCCAGGGATGGCAGAGCCTGGTGGGCTGCCGTCTATGGGGTCACACAGAGTCAGACATAACTGAAGTGACTTAGCAGCAGCATCATATTACAGTTGCTACAGAAAGCTCAGAATACATTTATGCATCACTAATTTGAAATTAACCACAGTTGCTAAACCCACTATCATATAATGCATTAATGAAGAAGCACATATATTGCTATATTACATTTTTTAACTATATTTCAATAAAAAAGTATTCTCCTTTGCAATCCTACATACTTTAAGTTTTTTAAAAAAAAATTTTTTCTGAGAAGGGTACTATAGGCTTCTCCAACTGCTAAAGGGTCCACAGCATAAACAGTATGATTGCAGCAATACATGGATATGGATTTATTTACCTCCAACCCTCACCACTGGGCCACTTAATCTTCACTGGTAGGGTCAGATCTATCCCAAACTCTCAGTTCAAACATGCTCGAAAGAGTAAATGAGAAAGTCAAGAATTCATCAGTTCGGTACAAGTTGACCTTGTTGCAAGTTCTGTTTTTCCCTTGAATTATGTATTTCCTAGACCTCAGAGATATTGAGGGTTAAGTTTCAGACTAACATGATAAAGCGAACATCACAATAAAGGAAGTCACACAAAAACTTTGGTTTCCTGAAAGAAGAGAGTGAAAAAGTTGGCTTAAAGCTCAACATTCAGAAAACTTAGATCATGGCATCTGGTCCCATCACTTCATGGCAAATAGATGGGGAAACAGTGGAAACAGTGGAAACAGTGTCAGACTTTATTTTTTGGGCTCCAAAATCACTGCAGATGGTGACTGCAGCCATGAAATTAAAAGACGCTTACTCCTTGGAAGAAAAGTTATGACCAACCTAGATAGCATATTGAAAAGCAGAGACATTACTTTGCCAACAAAGGCTCGTCTAGTCAAGGCTATGGTTTTTCTAGTGGTCATGTATGGATGTGAGAGTTGGACTGTGAAGAAAGCTGAGTGCTGAAGAATTGATGCTTTTGAACTGTGGTGTTGGAGAAGACTCTTGGACTTCGAGGAGATCCAACCAATCCCTTCTAAAGATCAGTCCTGGGTGTTAATTGGAAGGAATGATGCTAAAGCTGAAACTCCAGTACTTTGGCCACCTCATGCGAAGAGATGACTCATTGGAAAAACTCTGATGCTGGGAGGGATTGGGGGCAGGAGGAGAAGGGGACAACAGAGGATGAGATGGCTGGATGGCATCACCGACTCGATGGACTTGAGTTTGAGTGAACTCTGGGAGTTGGTGATGGACAGGGAGGCCTGGTGTGCTGCAATTCATGGGGTCACAAAGAGTCGGACATGACTGAGCAACTGAACTGAACTGAGTGCACGTAAGAATTACATTAACACTACATTAGTTTATTCAGTGTGCAACAGCATTATGTCTAAAAAACCCATGTATATATCTTAATCTAAAAATCTTCTGGCTAAAAATATGCTAACCATTATCCAAACCTTCAGCAAGTTCTATTTTTGCTGTTTGAGAGTCATACCCTGTGTTGATGGCTGTCCACAGATCAGGGTGGTGGTTGCTGAAGGCTGGGGTGGCTGCAGCAATTTTTAAAAATAAGACAACAATGAAGTATAGCCCATCAATTCATGACCAATTTCTCTGTAGCATGCAATGCTGCTTGATAACATTTTATTCACAGTAGAACTTTTTTTAAAAATAAGGGACAGTCCTCTGAAACCCTGCCAGTACTCTATCAACTAAGTTTAAGTCATATCCAAAGTCCTTTGGTATCATCTCGACAATATTCACAGCACCTTCACCAGGGGTAGATTCCATCTCAAGACACCAGTCTCATTGCTTATCTGTAATAACTAACTCCTCACCTGCTCAAGTTTGATGATGAGATTACAGCAATTCAATCATACCTTCAGGCCCCACTTATAATTCTCAGGCTATTTCCCCCACACCTGCAGGTACTTCCTCCAATGAAGCCTTCAACCCCTCGAAGTCACGCAGGATGGCTGGAATCAACTTCTTTAAAACTCCAGTTAATGTTGATATTTTGACCTCTTCCCATGAATCATAGTGTTTTTAGTGACGTCTAGAGTAACTAATTCTTTCCATAAGGTTTTTCAATAGGCTTTGCCCAGAACCATCAGAGAAATAACTATCTATAGCAGGTATAACTTTACAAAATGTATTTCTCAAATAATAAGACTTGAAAATCAAAATTACTCTTTGATGCATGGGCTGCAGAATGGATGCTATGTTAACAGGCATGAAAACAATCTTAATCTTGTTTTACATCTTCATCAGAGCTCTTGAGTGAATAGGTGCATTGTCAATGAAAAGTTATATTTTGCAAGGAATCTTTTTTTTTTTTCCAAAGCAACACGTCTCAATAGTGGGCATAAAATGACCAGTAAACAATGTTGGAAACAGATGTGCTGCTATCCCAGCTTTGTTGTTCTATTTATAGAGCACAGGCAGAATAGATTTAAGATAATTCTTAAGGGTCTTGGGACTTGGGGAATGGTAATTAGGAATGGCTTTAAGTCAGCAGCTTCATTAGGCCTAATAAGAGAGTCAGTCTGTTCTTTGATGTTTTGAAGTCAGACATCAACTTCTCTCTACCGGTGAAAGTCCTAGATGGCATCTTCTTCTAATAGAAGGCTCTTCTGTCTACATTGAAAATCTGTTCCTTAGTGTAGCCACCTTCATTCATTATATTAGCTAGATCTGGATAACTTGCTGCAGCTTCTACATCAGCATTTGCTGTTTTATTCTGTACTTTTGTGTTATGGAGAGGATTTCTTTCTTTAAACCCCATGAATCAACCCCTGCCTGTTTCAATTTTTCTTCTGCGGCTTCCTCACCTGTCTCAGCCTTCACAGAATTGAAGGGAGTTAGGGCTTTGCTCTGGACTAGGCCTTGGCTTAAGAGAATGTTGTGGCTGACTTCATCTTCTATACAGACCACTACAAATTTCTCAGTGTCAGCAATAAGGCTGTTTTGCTTTATCATTCATATGTTCATTGTAGCAGCACTTTAAATTTCCTTCAAAAACTTTTCCTTTGAGTAGAGAAGGCGATGGCACCCCACTCCAGTACTCATGCCTGGAAAATCCCATGGATGGAGGAGCCTGGTAGGCTGCAGTCCATGGGGTCTCGAAGAGTCAGACACGACTGAGCGACTTCACTTTCACACATTGGAGAAGGAAATGGCAACCCACTCCAGTGTTCTTGCCTGGAGAATCCCAGGGTCGGGGGAGCCTGGTGGCTGCCGTCTATGGGGTCACACAGAGTCAGACATGACTGAAGTGACTTAGCAGCACAGCTTGCCTGACTGCTTGGTTCAGGAGGCCTCATTTTTGGCCTATACCAGCTTCCAACATGCCTTCCTCACTAAGCTTAGACGTTTATAGATTTGATTTAAAGCAAGTGATATGCAGCTCTTCCTTTCATTTGAACACTAAGAAGCCACTATAGTGTTGTTAATTGACCTAATTTCAATATTGTTTGTTGTGTTTCAGGAAATAGAGAGGCTCAAGAAGAGGGAAAGGCCAGCCAGTGAGCAGTCAGAACACATACATTTATCATTAAGTTCATGGTGTTATATGTGTTTTGCGACACCCCAAAAACAATTACAATAGTCACATCAAAGATCATGGACCACAGATCACCATAACAAACAGAATAATAATGAAAAAGTGTGAAATATTGCAAAATATGACACAGAGATATAGAGTGAGAAAATGCTGAGAAAACTGGTACCAACAGACTTGCTCGATGCAGGGTTGCCACAAACCTTCAGTTTGTGCAAAATGCATTATCTGTGAAGCACAATGAAGTGACACACAATTAAGACGAGCTGTGCCTGTAGACTGCTGCCTGGTTCCACAGTTTTTCTGAGACTGAAACCCAGAAACCTCGCACCCCAATCATTGAGCCTGTCACAAAAAATGTAAAAGGTCTCCTGTAAACTGTAATAGCCAATGTTTCTAGCTTAATGAATTACGAGACTAGTGTTCTGCTCATGTTTTCTTCTATAGAAAGCTCTGAGGTTGAATGGCTGCCAGGAGACAGTTCATGAGGCACCGTGGGTTAGATTATGAAATGACAGCCAAATTTCCTATGTGAAATTTCCATCTCCTTTACATCAGGAAGGTGTTTTTTATTGACCACGTTCACAAGGAGGACTAGTCCTTATCATGTTTAGTGCTAGACCCCCAAAGGAATCGAAGTTGTGTGAAGGAGAAGTTCTAATGCACTGCTATGTCTTCCTTCTCCAAGAGTATCTGAGGGATCAGTTCAGTTCAGTTCAGTCACTCAGTCATGTCCGACTCTTTGCGACCCCTTGAATTGCAGCACGCCAGGCCTCCCTGTCCACTACCAACTCCCGGAGTTCACGCAGACTCACGTCCATCGAGTCAGTGAGATAGATTAGTGTAGTTCCTAGAAGAAAGACTGGGAAGAGCTGTAAAATGACCTCAAAACTTCTAAAAACTGCTAATATGGGTCTGAAGAATTAAGGCAAAGAAAATGACAATCATAAACATAACAAAGTAGAAAGGGAAAATAACTTAGTTACCACAGAAACAATCTGGAACTTAAAGCAATGAAAGAAGTTGTCCACTGAGGAAAAGTTCTTATTTTCCATAGATAGAGACTTTCTTCTGAAGAACCACCAGTTCTGAAGTTGTTCTTAATGATAAAACTCTAAGACTTTCTCAATAGCATTTTAGTAAATCTTTGAAGGAATCAAAGAAAATTCAGGAGTGGGATAAAGCTAAAAGGAGAGAAGTTAGGTCTCATGTTCATGACCAGATTTGTTCAGTTCACAAACAAGCCTTCTCAGACTTTCAGTCCTCTCTGGTACTCTCTCCAAGAGCCACACTGCTGCTGGATTAACCTCTTAGAGTATGGAAACTTAAGCAGATGTGTTTTGGTTTTACTTATTTCACCTAAAAAAAAAAAAAATCACATTTGGCTCCAATAGAGGTAACTACAATTTTCTTTCCTGTAGAGTTTATACAGATTTTAAGACTAAGAGTCATGCTACCAAGTAAAATCTGGGCTATTGCACAGTTGCTTAGCTCATTTCTCCAGGCAGGCTAGAATTAGGAAGTAGAGGATCTGAACATATCACACTGCATGTTCTGGGGTGCATATGGGGTCCTGCTCTCACCCCCATTTCCTCAGGAACTCTGATCCTGCAAATAAACCATTTCTAAATTTGGCTTTAAGCAATGTTTTATTTATTTATTTATTTGGTTTTATTTTATTTATTTATTTGATTTGGCTGCATCTTACAGCATGTGGAACCTTAGTTCTCCAACCAGAGATTGAATACACGCCCCCTGCAATGGAAGCAGAGTTCTAACCACTGGACTGCCAGAACAAGCCCCACTGAAATGAGATTCAGACCCTCGAAGGTACATTTCCTTAGTTTCCATCTTCTCCACAGAGGCAACTAACATGGAAAACAAATCGCTTCCCCTAGAGATAGTCCCTTTTGTTTTGTCCCAAGTGCCACATTAGTGAATAAGCCTGCAATGTAGGATAGTAATCGCAGGGAATTATAGTAATGAATGAACACTTCACCCTAAAGGGTGTCCAGGAAATAAACATTAATGCACTCTTGAAACACATATGTATAGGAGTCCATTATGCAATAACTTGCCAACAGTAGAATGTATTTTAAGAACTCATCAGTTATCTGTGGTCCTCTTGAAATCTGTGATCTGGAGCCCAACCAATTTCTGAAAAGCCCCAGTGGTTTAGAGCTGTGGTTCTTAAATTTAGCTGTATATCAGAATCATTTAGAAAGAATTTTTTTTTAATTTTTTAATCACAGTCCCCTGAACACAGCCTAGACCAAATAAACCAGAATATGCGGGGGCCTGGGCATCACAGACCACAGCCAAAAATAATCTCCCCTGGTTACAGATCCCCAGGGCTGGGTGCCTCAAGGTCTGGAGAGTCCTTGTCTGGGCTGCACGTTTTAGGTGAAGCCCAAATCACACAACATGGGGATGGAGAGACGGAGGCGAATCTGCCTGCTGAGGATGAAAAGACACCCGAGGGTTTAGTATTTATCCTCCACAATCGATCGGTTAGGACACTAACCAAGGTCACACCATGGCACCTTTTTTCCCCTCAGCCTTGCCCTTAATACACATTGTTGCCTGATTTCACACATATAAGCATATACATATAGAGACAGAAGCTAATCATTTGCCCCAGTACCACTGCCCTGGAATAGTCCTACCCTAAGACATGAATCTGCTTAGATTCAAGCCAACCAGATAACTTTAAAGGAAATCATTCCTCAAACGACAAGTCTTATATTTCGCATGCTTTCAAATTGCTTGAGCAATTAAAAAGTAAGCAAAACTAACCTAGACTCCCTTCCCTTCGTGAGCTGAAAATAGCTCAAAGTATTTTTCAAGAATGAAGGATGAAGCACCAACCCACACAAACTGCTGACTGGTGTCTGTGGCTGATTTGCACAGCCATTTAGAACACTAGATGAATGAGGGTCAGGCCCTAATCTCATTTTTGTTCTGTTTTGAGGCCTCGGATTTTGTACTAAGCCCTAGCTACTGGTTCAGCAAAGATAAGATACTCCCTTCATGACCAAGTGAGCCAACACATGCCCAGCCCTCTAGAACATACAGTTAAGTCATTAAAGACACTAGCTGAGGACCTAAAATGCAAGGGGAATTGCCCAGGTAAATAAATCCTTGTTCTTTTAAAGCATGTATAAATACGAGGATAAAGCTGAGAGTAAGAATCCATAATCTGAAGGAGGGGAAGGTGAGGACAGAAAAATTACATTTTCAGTCACCAGTACCAGCTTGTATAATCCTCTTTTCCCTTTTTTTAAAATAGTAGAAAACTCCCCTCAGGACTTCCCTGGTGGTTCAGTTATTCAGACTCCAAAGCAGGGGATGCAGGTTCAATCCCTGGTTGGGGAGCTAAGATTCCATGTGCCTTGCCAGCCAAACAACTAAAAGGTGGGAAGCAGGTTCAATCCCTGGTTGGGGAGCTAAGATTCCATGTGCCTTGCCAGCCAAACAACTAAAAGGTAAAACAGAACCAATATTGTGACAAGTTCAACAAAGACTTTGAAAAACATTCCACATTAAAAAAAAAAAAAAAAAAGTGCCCCCTTATGAGGTTAATTCTTCCACAGGTGGTCTGGGACCTCCCCTCTCCCTCTCAACCCAAATCCCCCCATCAGGTAGCCCTCTCACAGCTTAACTTCTCCCCAGGAGCTCCTTCTGGGTAACATATAGATTCTCTCAAGTCTCCCCTAACTAGAAAAAATGAGCAGAAAGAATAAAGAGAAGGAGAAGTCTGCTCTCTTCCCTTGCCCTTATAACCACTGCCCCAGCTTACCACCCTCACATCCTCCTCTACCTGTTCACCTCCCACCAGCCCACGGAATCTGGCTTCCCTCAGCACTCTTCACTTATTGCCAAGATAAACCACCACCACCACCCCTTTCGTAAAACCCAAAGGAAACTTTCAATCTCTATCTCTCTCCCTTGACCCCCAACTTGCACTAGACACATCTAACCACTACCTCCCTGAAACCTTCCCTTCCCCACCCTCTTGCATGCCACTTCCCCATCCTTCTCCTGCTTCTCTGGCTTCTCATTCCTGTTTCCTTTGGCTGTTTCTCTGCCCTTGCCCATCTGACCTGTTATGTTCCTCAGAGATCTGCCCTTGGTCTGCTTCTCACTCCACTCCTTCTTAGTAGGTAAATCCTCGTGGCTTAAGTGACCACCTATTTGTTGATAAACTTCCAAATCTATATTTATAGGCTTGATATGTCTGCAGAGTTTCAGATTTGAATAGCCCTCTGTGTACTCAACATCTCCCTTAGAGGGACTTCCCTGGTGGTTCAGTGGTTTGAACTCTGTGTTTCTGTTGCAGGGGGCAAAGGTTTGATCCCTGGTCAGGGAACTAAGATCCCACAAGCCAAGTGGCAAAAAAAAAAAAAATATGAAAGAGAGAATCAATATAACATCTCCCCTTGATCTCAGAGACATTTCAAGCTTAATACATCGAATTATATACAATGCAATTCACTCTCTCCCCTAAACCTGCTCTTTTTCTGCTCCCTGTGCCAGTCAACAGCAGCACCATACAACTGGTTGCTTAAGTAAAAAAGCTTAGCCTCTTCCCTGTTCTTTCTTTTCTTCAGTCTGTCCGTCCAATAAATTACTAAGTCCTGTTGATCAGAGGAGCCTGGCAGGCTACCATCTATAGGGTTGCAAAGAATCCTACACGACTGAAGTGACTTAGCATGCACAAGCATGCACTGATTCTATCTGATAAATAATCTTTTCAGTCTATTACTCCTTTCTATTTCCACTACCAAAGTTGAGGCCACTATCCCCTCTTAAACTGATCACAGCAACAAATCCCAAATATCCTCCCAGCTTCCAGACTTACACCCTTCCAGCCTATATTCTTTGTTGTCACCAGATTGATCCTTCTAAGATGAAATGCTGACCTCCCTCCCCCATTACAAGCATTAAAAATCCTTAGTACATCCCCCAGTACATCAGAATAGAATCCAGACTCTCCACAATGGCATCAGGTCCTAGGAGATTTGGTGATCTGGCCTTGCCTCCCCTCTATAGCCTCACCTCATGGCCACAATTCATGGACTATAGTTTCCCTAAAAAGCAATTTTCTTTATCATGTCCATCACTGTATTCCCAGTCTTTCAACAGTGCCTGGAATATAGCGAATTATTAATACATATTTTGCTTAATCACTTTGCTAATAATTAAAGTTTAACATATTAAAGCTAAAAGAAATGACAAGTCAAATTTGCAAAGTTTCTTCCTGGCAGGAGTTATCAGTATATTGCCTGGGGCTTCACTGCATAATTATGAGGCATCAGGGCCTTCGCTAAATATGCTAAGGAGCTGGTGACCACTATTTGGCAAGGAGGCTTCATAATGAAAGGGACTGTATCTTTTTCCACTATGCCAAAGAAGACCCATCATAAATTCTATTTGGACACAACATATACTGCAATGAGAGGAAAGTATTCCAAGAAACAGAAAAAAATATTTCCCAGATACCTCAAACTGGGTTCAGAATTTCTGTCTTCAGATCTTAGACAACAACAGTGAGAGAGGTAGAAGCAATTAGTCATCCTTAATTGTACCTGCTACCAGTTGATGGCTGAAAGGAAAAGTCTAAGATTGCTTCTGTGAATATCAGCATGGAACCCAGTTCAGATATTTCTAGACAGTATGGAGGTTTGGGGAATAACTCACAGACATGTAGTCTTGGACCACGCTCAGAAGCAAACTGTTTATCACGAGTAATGTAGAGATTTCCAAGGAATGTGTGCATGCATATGTGCATGTGGTGTGTGTAAGTGTGCATGTAAGAATGTGTGAGTATGTGTATGTGATTTATTGAAGATCAAAAAGTGAGCTGAGATTCCTAACATATCCAATTGGCTTATAGCCACTCCCATCTCTACACACACACACACACACACATCACATATTTATTTATATTAGATTGGCCAAAAAGTTAGTTCAGATTTTTCGTATGCTTTGGCAAAACCCAAACGAAGTTTTGGCCAACCCAATGCAAAACTTACTGAGTCCATTTATTTCCTTAACTCTTTGGTTTTCCAGAGAAGGCAATGGCAACCCACTCCAGTACTCTTGCCTGGAAAATCCCTTGGACAAAGGAGCCTGGTGGGCTGCCGTCTATGGGGTCGCACAGAGTCGGACACGACTGAAGCAACTTAGCAGCAGCAGCAGCGGTAGCTTTGGTTTTCATTGTATCTAGTCCTCATAATGGAGAAGGCAATGGCACCCCACTCCAGTACTCTTGCCTGGAAAATCCCATGAACCGAGGAGCCTGGTGGGCTACAGTTCATGCGGTCGCTAAGAGTCAGACACGACTGAGCGACTTCACTTTCGCTTTTCACTTTCATGCATTGGAGAAGGAAAGCAACCCACTCATTGTTCTTGCCTGGAGAATCCCAGGGATGGGGGAGCCTGGTGGGCTGCCGTCCATGGGGTCGCACAGAGTCAGATACGACTGAAGCAACTTAGCAGCAGCAACAGCAGCAGCAATCCTCACAACGGCCCTGCAAGTTTGATGTTTTTTTCTCCATTTTACAGACATTTAAGCTGAGCACCTGAAGATCTAAGATCCTTCAACAAGTTAAAAAAATTAAAAAAAAAGAAATCAGAACTTGAACCTTGGTCCATCCAATTCCAAAGCCAGCCATCCTGTCATTAACACTTTCCTCCCTTGAATTGTCACTCTCCTTGTACTGGTTATAAGAAATGCCAGTGGGAGTGGCACTGCTTTACGATAAACCACCCTAATAAAAATGCTTCAGTGATTATTTTTGAGATGTCAAGTTGAAAATGTACAGATTTCCCAGGACAAACAACCTGCCAAGTTTGATTGCACAATCAAAGGGCCGCAAGAAACCAAGGAAGCCAAATGTGTGTTGGAAAGGCTACAGATGTCATTTGGGAATGCTCAGCACTTCGACTTTTCAGGCTGAGACAGCCTCACTTCCACCGGAACCACAGCCTTATAAGGCTAAACCAAGGCCAATGACTTCCTCAGCTGAATCAACCTGACACATACCGCCTGTTCTCTTAGCTCACTGGGATTCCACTGGCGGAGCATCAGCCCCGTCATGGAAAAAACACCATCGCCGGGAGGACTGAGTGAACTGGATCACAAACACCCACCTTGTCATAAAGCTGCTATGAGACTTGCAGTGGGAAGATGGAGGAGGCAACAAGCTGGGGTCAGGAGTGGAGATATTTAAGCTCCCAAGAGAAATTAGTCACAAGTCATTCCTTCATCTCCACTTACAGCCATTTTGGGGAGCAACAAACTCTAAAAGCATGAAAAACAAAGTCCGCCTCCCACCCACATCCAGCATGTGCTCTGAAGTTCATAGGAAGGCTTCTCCTCATTTGTTCTGGGGCGCACAGGCTGCCTGTGAACAGCTGTGCCTTCCGATGGACAAATTAGACAGTCAGTGTTCCAGAAAAATAGTGGGCTCTGGGGAATTAAATTAGCCATTCATTTGATTCTTTTCCATTAGACCTAATCCCATTGTACCAAAACTCTAGGAAAATAAAAGGAACTTAGCAGAAATCAGCTCCACAAATATTCACAAGGAGAACTGCCTGGTTCTGAGAAGCCACCTCAATCAGAGGTTGGGAAATAGTGAAAAGGTTTGAGGCTTCAAAGTTGAGCACATGAGCATGCTTCCAAAAATGGAAAACTAGTGCCATCGCCAAGTAACTTCCCTTCCAGTTATCATTACTCTCTACAGATTATGGAAAATATTTGTCTGAGATGTTATTTCAACTGCTCTCATTCTCAGTAAGTATAGTAGGACTATCATGAAGCATGTGTTCATCATTTCCCCCCAGAAGTAAACTGTTGGTCTTGAAATGTCAGGTGCTAGGGAAAGGATGAGGACATTTTCAGAAGAAACCCAAAGGTCCTTCTAAGGGGAAAGACACTTCAAGTCCAAGTCTTTGAGATTCTCCTTAGTGGAACATCATCAGGGTGGACTTTGGTGACTACCTCCCCAACCAAAGCCCAGGACAAGAAAAGGCTACCAGCCCCTTTAAGAGGAAACATCATGGTAGAAAGATATTGGACCAGTGGGAAGACTTATACACCAAGATTCATCTCTGAGACAGTGTAGTGCTTCTGGGTCTTTAAGGCTGTAACCATCAGAACTAGTACTGACCCAGCCCCATTGAGCAGAAGCTTGTGTCCTAGGGAAAAGACATAGGGGAATCGAAAAGACATGGACCAGCTTTTGAGTGACTCATTCTTGGGTCAGGAAATACTGGAGAATCACTGTTGCCAGGGTTGCTGCTGGAAGGAGTGGTACCCTCCATTATCATGTCTGTGTATCCACTTAATTTGCATTTTCCTGAGTGAGAGGCCTGATACCAGCTCTCCCACCTGGCAGCCTGGTACCACACTGCAAAGCTACCAGCTTAAGGGGTGGTTATAGCATGATCTAGCCTCACAGAGTACAGCAACCATGAGAAGGTGTCTTGCAGACCTTCTTCTACCTGGGATGGAATCGACCCAGGGCCTCAACTACAACACTTTTAAGTCTCTTGCTGTGTTCGCACCATGAGTCCTCTTTCTGAGAGCTGCTCCCTGCCGCTGATGGGGACTCCTTTTGTCGGTTAACTTGGGCACAAGAACTTCCCAGGTGCCTCCTCAGACTACAGAGCAGTGTAGCCAGCTTCTACCTATCCTTCTCTCCTGATCCCTTTCACCGACTCAGGGTCACATTGTGACCTGACTTCTAACCCCAGCTTTTCCCTCCCTAAGTCCTTTCACACAAGCAGTCCCCCAGGAAAATCTTTGCAATGTTTAACATTATCTTGGCGTCTGCTTCTCAAGTACCCTAACATAAAAAGAAACATTTGAATTGTGTCTACAGGAGCGAAGTGGAAGAGGCAAGGATTATTGCTCGGATATAAATTAAAATAGAATCCTGAATATAAAACAGCACCCTGAAGACTTGTTGAGGTTATCATAAGTATGGAAGCCAGGGAACACTATGCTATGCTATGCTAAGTCACTTCAGTCATGTCTGACTCTGTGTGATCCCATAGACGGCAGCCGCCAGGCTCCCCCGTCCCTGGGATTCTCCAGGCAAGAACACTGGAGTGGGTTGCCATCTCCTTCTCCAATAGACAGGTTCAAATTGATCAATTGTATTTGTGACTTAACTTGTAGCCAACACTTTAAATAAATATCTGCTATGCAAGTTTAGGCACAAAGGGAAGCATCAAAACAAAAGGCCGTTCCCTACTCCGTAACGGAAGGGAAAGCAAGAAGAGATGACATGTACCAGGGAGAAGGCCAAGGTTGCTTGGCCATGGTGCCCTCCCAAATGAGCACTCCAAATATCCCATTGTAACCTGCAAGCACAGCCTGGCTTCCATGTGTGGAGAGTTAAGGAATTTCTCCAGATTCCATTTATTGAACCCAACACCATCAAAGCCTAATAACACTCTCTAAATGATGATACATCAATCATCAGCCCTGGGACCCTCCATGTTCTGTCTGGTTCATCCAGAAGTAGAAATGATAGCCCTCTCCAGAGAGGAGCTTTCTACTCAGTGCCAATTCACATGTAATTGATAGCTGGAACTTCAATCCATCAAGCCCTCATTCTGTACCAGTCATTGCACAAAGCATTTTACATTCAGTCATGTTATCCAGCCGTTTATTCATTCAACACATCTGTTGAGCACCTACCCTGTGCCATCATTCCTCCAGGAATGATGGTCCCCAGCCCATCACTTTAAGGTCCCCAGCCCCAAGACTAAAAAGTCCCAGCCCTCATAAAACTAGTGCTCTAGTGGGAAAGACAGAAATAATTTTTTAAAAGAAAGAAAACATAGATATATGTTTTAAGTAATGATAAATACCATAAAGACAACTAAAGCAGAGTAAGGTGCCAGGAAGTTAATAGATAGAAGGATAGAGTGCATTTTACAAGGAGGAGCAAGGAACTCATGTAAGGAAGCCATATAATGGTAGAGATCTATAAGAACTGGGAGAGCTAGCTGGGTAATCAAGGGATCAGTGAACTGTCCACTTAATCTCCTTTAATCCACACCTCAAACGTGTGAAGTAGATGGTGTGCATGCATGCTAAGTCACTTCAGTCATGTCCAACTCTTTGCAACCCCATGGACTATAGCTCACCAGGCTCCTCTGTCCATGGGATTCTCCAGGCAAGAGTACTGGAGTGGGTTGCCATGCCCTCCTCCAGGGGATCATCCCAACCCAGGAATTGAACCCATGTCTGTTAAATCTTCTGCATTGGCAGGCAGGTTCTTAACCACTAGCACCTCTGGGGAAGATCCAAAGTAGAAGGCATTATCCCCCTATTATGCAAAAACCTTAGAGAGGTTACATACTCAAGTAAGTTTCATTCTAAAGTCAGTGTTAGCATTACACCTCAGCCATCAAAGTGGACTCTAAAATATTCCCACTTATGTTCTAAAGTCAAAGAGAAAGCCCAGGCTTTATGCATAGCCTATTACTGCTGACACACTTGTTGGGTTACAGAGAAGACACTTATGAGACGACAAAAAGCTGGCTGTGCTTGGGAAGTTCCTAGCCCAGTGCTCTCCATCACACACAGACACACGCACAGAAACACGCACACACACACACATACAGTCTGCCAGGTCGGCAGCAATGCCAGGGCATTCTTGGAAGCATCATAAGGTCTCTGCCTCTGCCTAGCAGAAGGCTGGCACTGCCTGGGGACCTTAAAGCCTGAGCAGTGGACACTCAGTGGCACCAGAACCACAAGAAAACTGGCCAGGTCCTGTTTCCTCACAAAAGTGTTCACTACACAAATGAACAAGGAAATGTTCAGGTCGAGCAAATGATGGTTTTACTTGAGCTTAAACATGGAATTTTATGAAGTTATCAGCACCGTGTGTGAAATAACAATCTCATTAAAGCTTATAATAGAAAGATACGTCATCAATAGCTGCCGCCGTCGTAAGATATGAACACAAAGTTTACCATTCAGACCTCTGTTTCACAAACTTTTTCTTCTACAGCCCTTGACACATAGTAAACCCTCAAAACGGAAGCTATTATTATTATATTCATTAAATAATCATCATTATTATAACTCTTTATCCTATCCCACAGTCCTGGCAGCTGGGAAAGGCGGTGATAACAAGGATCTCAAGAAGCTGTACTTCCCCACATGGGTTCACCAGTTGGGGTGGAGGTCCCTGTGGGAGATTCTAAAATCAGCCTTCAGCAGGGAAAACAATGACTCAATAAACTCGGAGATATTTATGTTGCTCCTGCTTTAAAGAACATCTTTTCCTCCTGGGTAATAACTGAGTCCCATAAATAGATTCTAACCTTCTACCCATTCACCAAAAATAAACTTGGAGGACTTTCACGACATGCCAGTATGACGCACCATTAGCTGTATTGGCTCATTTGATTTTTGCCTTCTTCTCAACACCTGCTTCATGTGAATCCCAATCTAACCCAGAGGTCCATGTAATAATAAAAGATCCAAGCCTATGCATTCATGGTTTCCTGAGCCCTGAATAACCAGGATTCTCTTCCTGTGTTACCAGTTTATTAGAGGTTAGGGGTTTTTTATTTTGTTTTTCATGAGCAGACACTCTTTTACCGCCTTCATTTATGGCACATGACCTAAACATCTGCTTCACTGAGTTTTTTCATAACAACCTGGGTGTCTCTAGGGTGTTGTCTATGGGGTGGTGGACATTTTTATGTAAATCTTCTAAGCTGAGACCTAACATAACCCCAAGGACAGGGATCCTCTTCTTCAGTCCATATAGAAATCCACATAACGTCATCCTTAATAAAAGGTAACTATAATTGCTTTGACAGTTTGTAATTACTAGCTCAACATGTTTTGGGAGTAATATTTATACACATTTATTTTCATTCAATCTATGAGACAACTGTTGATGTCCAAGTTGGGGTTCACATCTGATAAAGACTATATATAAAAAGTATACCTTGGAAACTTCATTCTCTTCTTGATTCTCTGGTGCTCATAGTCAAGTGAGTAATCAAGTTCAATGCCTGAGAAACATTGTGCATTACCTCATGTAAATGTGGGCACTTTGTTTGAGAATGGAAACTCTCTTTGAACTCTCAGTCTCTCTGTAGCCAAACAAATCTGGTAAGCTCTAAGAAAAATTTGAGAGAGCTGCAACACACTTCCTGCAAACAGCTCTACTCCTCTTGGTTTCCCAGGCCTGGGTTTTGATAGAATGCATCTTCTTAGGTATGCACTACATGTTTGATAAGGGCTAACAGAGAGGCCAGGCACTGATCAGAAATTCTCCTAGAGTTTAAGAGATGGACTATATCTAACGAATAAAGTAGTAATTTATCAGGCCAGATATAATAAACTATTTTCAGAATGTGCTTCATTGTGGTTTTACTCCTTTTTGTGGAAAAAAAAAAAAAAAAAAAAGAACTGGACATGCAGGAATTAACCTGTGAACCAGAGCCAGGAGAAGAAATCTGCATAATACAGCCAGTCAGTAAGACAGACCTCAAAATCCTTTTTTCTTTGTGGTCTCCTGCCATTCTTATTAACCCAAACAATGGTGTTTCCCTTTTTCCTCCTGACTCTAATGTCTGCTATCTCTGACCTTGGCTTAGAAATCTCTGTTAGAGCTGTAATCTCTCATGGTTGTATGCATGCTTAAGTTGCTCAGTCGTGTCCGACTCCTTGAGACCCATGGACAGTAGGCCACCCGTCTCCTGTCAGTGGGATTCTCCAGGCAAGAATACTGGAGTGGATGTCCATTTCCTTTTCCAGGGAATCTTCTGGACCCAGGAATCAAACCCAGGTCTCCTTCATTGCAGGTGGCCTCCTGCATCGCAGGCAGATTCTTTACCATCTGAGCCACCACAGAAGCCCCAATCTCTCATGGTTGGAAGGTAAATAAAGATGGTGTAGTTCAAGCCTCTACCACTTCCCCCATCACCCTTCCAGGGCAGGAAATCTCCCTCCAATGTCTTTGAGCAATGGTCACAGACCCTCCGTGATGGAGACTGCTGATTATTAAGAATGTCTTCCTTAGACTGGGTCAATTTTCCCTCTCTGAAAATTTCATCCTTTTATGTTCATCCTGCCTTCTCTTCGCTTTTCTACATGCCTGACACTTCTGCTGTCTGGACACATGCTCTGAATTCTTCCCAAGGGCCCACTGCTGTGTGGGGTTTGCAGATGTACAAGGCTCTGAGTGTACCTCTCTGGGTACTCTCAAGTGTCAATATCTTAAGTGATGCCCATGACAAGGGATGATTCTGGTTATGGTCTTAAAGCATGGTGAGACTGTTTTGTGACTGAGACAATATCACTTTGTCTATTTATCCATAGCTCGGAAAAGGAGTGATAACATACAAGCTGAGTTTCAACACTAACTGGTGTTGGGAAATGTAATGAAGTCCCGTCTTTTTCATAAGAATTCCTCTTAAGCAAGCTCACCCCCATGTATTGACAGCTGTTTACAATTGGCTGATGATAAATGATTCCATGAGAATAATATACTTTTTAAAGGGAAGTAACAATTAATAGTAAAAAAAAAAAAAAGTATAGCAAGTTCTATGCAGAGGAAGTTCACTGTGTCTCTTTTATCATTTCAGTTATGTAGACAGAGAAATGTTTGTTCTTAAGAGTTTTCCAGAATATCACCTTAGTTCCTGGTCTCTTTTGCCACTTCCAGGTATATTTCCTGGCTGTGCTGAGATGTGAAAGTAAGGAAGCAGGATATGGGATAGTCACTGCCCAGAGAATAAAGCAACCTAGATTTTAATCTCAGCTCTGCTATTAATGCTGGAAGATAAGATTAACTAACCATTTTGAGCATTAGTTTTCCAACTTATAAAAGGAGGAGCCAGGTTTAGATAATCAGCTTTGTTGCATACCAGTGAGAAATCTGTTTGGAACATGTCACCATTAAAACACTGCTAATCTTTCTGGGAGGGCCCACTGAGTCCCCACAGGGTAGCCAGCATAGCTCTGCCCACTGGATGGGGGATGAGGAGTCAGGGAACCCCGCTCCAAAGCAAAGACTCTCAGCTCAGAGACACTCCTACACCTGGCTGGAGGGAAGAAGCCATCCTCGCTTCTTGATAAGGCCTGTTATTCAAAGCAGATGGCACACATCTGCAGCAACATGGAGGGACCTAGAGATAATCACACTAAGTGGAGTAAGTCAGAAAGAGAAAGACAAACACCATGTGATATCACTTACATGTGGAATCTAAAGCATGATACAAATGAGCTTACTTACAAAACAGAAACAGATTCAGGGACATAAAAAACAAACTGTGGTTATAAGAAGGAAAGGGGTGGGGGAGGGATAAATTGGGAGTTTGGGATTAGCAGATACAAACTACCATATATAAAATAGATAAACAACAAGGGCCTATTGTATAGCATAGAAAAATATATTCAATAACCTGTAACAAACCACATGAAAAAATATATTCTATATATAACTGAATCACTTTGCTATACACCAGAAATGAAAATATTGTAAATCAACTGTACATCAATTTTTTAAAAAAAACCAGATGGCTCACGTAGGCAGTCTATTCCTACACCTTCTCTACCCTTCAAGTGCTCTGCAAATATTAAAGGCTTTTCCTTACATTTCTCAGATCAATATAGTACTCAAACTCATGTGGACACTAAAGAAGGAACATTAACCCAAAACTACTTTTTACTGCTTTAATATTAAAAAATAATTTTGTTATCCTTAACATGTGACATATGTACATTTCTTGTTAAAATATAGGTAGAAAAAATGAAAACGTTCCTTTAACCACCATTCAGAGATAATCAGATTGTGCCCACTATTTCAGATTTTATATATATATATATACACATTTATTAAAGTAGGCAACACCAATAATGTTTTGTGATCTACTTTTTCACTTGATAAGATGTCATGGACATTTTTCCATTCCCTCATATAGTCTTCCACAGTTCAACATCCTATTATATGAATTAGCCACTGTGGTTTGAACTAATTCCATGCTGCTGGACATGGAGGCTGCTTTTCTGGAGGCTGCTCTTGGACTGGTCAGTGCACCTTGCCATGGGTCTTGGCAGCTTTTCACATTACGATTGTTGGTGCCAAGCGCTAGAAAAAGGGGTTGTACCTTAGTGATTGCCTGGTTCAGCCCCTCTCTTTTTGCACAGATGACACTGTAGTTCAAAGAGGGTAAGGAATGAAACCAAGGGAATACATCTTACAGATGGAAGTGCCAAACTAAAATCCAGATCACATCTAATCATAGCCAGTACTTTCTCACTACTTCTTTCTTTAAAAATTTTTATTGGAGTACAGTTGCTTTACCATGCTGTATTAGTTTCTGCTCTATGGCAAAGTGAATCAGCTACACATACACATAGATCCCTTCTTTTTTGGGTTTCCTTCACATTTAGATCACCATCATCACTACTTCCTACATAAATATATCCTTAAATATTATCCATTTCTATTTAACTCTAAACTGTCTTTGAAACTTCTAACTATAAAAGCCAGAGCAGACATTAAGAATCTTAATTTCTTTAATCAAGTCATTTGATTTCTGGTTTTCCTGACAGACTGATTCCTTCCTGCACTGTTAGTGGGGAGACTTTGGGGAAGACAAAAGTTTTCCTTAATAATGGAGGCTAGGTATCCAATATAACTGTGGGGTGGGAAAATTAGGATTTCAGGCCCACTTCTCTGCTTTTTATTGTTGTTCTCTTTGGGGATGGTTACCATTGCAAAATATTAATTGCTCAGTTGTGTCTGACTCTGCAACCCCATAGACTGTGGCCTGTCAGGCTCCTCTGTCCATGGAATTCTCCAAGCAAGAATACTGGAGTGGGTTGCTATTCCCTTCACCAGAGGATCTTCCCGACCCAGGGATTGAAACCAGTCTCCCTCATTGTAGGCAGATTCTTTACCATCTGAGCCACAAAGGAAGCCCATTGCAAAAGAGTCTCGTTTAAATTACTTCTACAAAAAATGATTCATAAATTATTTTAAACTAGGTATCATTGACTAACAACTGAACAGTGAATCAGAGATGGAAGGTGCTCTGGAGATGACCAACTCAAGCTCCTCATTACATAGAAGGGAAAGAAGGTCTGGAAAAGGGATACAACTTGTTCAGCTAGATATTGATGAAGCTAGAACACTGCTAGGACAGGACATCCTCTGTCTCTTAATTCAGTATGTTCTTACACTATACCTGAGACCAATTGTGTGGCTGAGATGTGTGAGGATGTGGGGGTAACAAGGACACTCCAAGTTCCCCATGTCATCCATCCTCCCCTGAGCTCCAAGAGCTGCCCTCATGATTTAGATCAAAGTCAGTAAGGCTACAGGCTTCCCAGGTGGCTCAGTGGTAAAGCATTCACCTGCAAATGCAGGAGATGTGGGTTCGATCCCTGGGTCAGGAAGACCTCCTGGAGAGGGAAATGTCAACCCACTCTAGTATTCTTGCCTGGAGAATATCATGGACAGAGGAGCCTGGTGGGCTATAGTCCAGGGGGTCACAAAGAGTCAGACACAACTGAGCACGCACAGTAAGGAAAGAACTAAAGCTCTTGAAGTTTCCTCAGTGTCTCATCCGAAGTGGAGAAAACATGATCAGCTCCTCTGGAGAGGGCAAATCTGGAGCTGCATTAAGTTATATTTATTTAAGGGAGTATAACTCAGCAATGAAAAGGAATAAAGTACTGACACACACAGCAATGTGGATGACTCTTAAAAATACTGTGTGGAGAGAAAGAAGCCAGACATGAGAGAATACATTCTGCATGGTTACATTCATTATAAAATCTAGAACAAGCAAAAAATCTATTGTGATCAGAATAAGAAATACATAGGTGCCAACGTTTGTAATTATTATATATTCCTAATGGAGAAAACTATTATCATTTTTAAATGTCTCTATTTCAAATAATAGTTTTGTCTTATAATATTTTCATGATATTAGTATAGTCAATTCTCTTATGGCCACTATTTGCATGATACGCTTTTTCTATCCTTTTACCTTTTACTTTTCTCTTTCTTTTTAAGTAAGTTTTTCAATTGAGGTAAATTTACTTAAAACAAAATGCAGAGATTTTAACTGCTCAGTTCAATGACTGTGGACAATTATACCAAGCAGTGTGTCCAGCTCCCAAAACAAGATATAAAATCCCTTACAATTCTCTCCTTGCACTTTTTCAGTGAAGTTTCATCCTCTCCTTTGGGATAGGCAGAATCCCAAAACACGTGAAGCCAAAGCTTCAGGGAGATTTGCAGGGAGATTTAGAAAACTCAACAATTATAACTGAGGACCTTTCAGTAGAGAAGAGAAAAATGGAGCAGAAAATCAACAAAGACAGAGAAGGCTTCAACAACACTATAAATCAAGTAGACCTAACACGCATCTATAGGCCACTCCACGCAACGGCAAAATACACATTCTTTTGAAGTGAAGATAGAACATTCTACAGAAATAAGTGTGCTAGGTCATGAAACAGTCCTTGATAGATTTTAAAAGTTTGAAATCATGTAAATTATATCTCTAATCACAGAAATTCAATTAAAAATCAATGACAAAAAGAAACTTGGGTAATAAGTGGAAATAAAACATACTCCTAAATAACCAACAGGTCAAGGGAAAAAAATCACAAGGAAAATTGGAAAGCACTTGAGTGAAAATAAAAACCAAAAATACCAAAGTTTATGGGATGTGGTTAAAGTCATGCTTAGCAGGAAATTTATAGCTCTTAATGATTATGTTTAAAAAAAAAAAAAATCTCAATCTACTATCTAACCTTCCACGCTAGGAAACTAGAAGAACAAATGAAACACAGCAAAGAGAAGGAGAAAAATAAAAACTTCAAGTGTAAATAAATGGGATGAAGAATAAAAACAATACAGAAAATTAATTAAAATCAAAAGTTTTTTTTTTTTAAAAGATCAACAAAATTAACGAACTGTTAGCTAGACTGACCACAAAAAAAAAGAGAGAAGACTCAAATTACTAACATTAGGAATGTAATGATAAACTTTACAGAAATAAATCTTATAGAATCTTATAATCTTACAGAAATAAAAAGTGATATAAGGGAATAATATGAAAAACTTCAGTGCTAACAAATTAGATAACTTAGCTGAAGTGAACAAGTTCCTAGAAAGACACAAATTATCTGAACTCAAGAAATAGAAAAATCTGAATAAACTTGTAACAAATAAAAAGATTGAGTTAAGTAAACAAGAAATTTCCCACCAAGAAAAGTGGGTCTTTACCAAAGCAGGCTTCACCGGAAGTGCAACCTTTATCAGTAAAGTCTGCCAAACATTTAAAGAATTAACATGAATCCTTTACAGAATGTGAATAAGAAAGTAGAATCAAAGGGAAAACTTCTCAAATCATTCCATGAGGCCAGTTTTAGCCTGATATCAAAGCCCCATGAAAATATTACAAGGAGAAAACTGCACGTGAATATCCCTTATGAATATAGATGCAAGCTTCCTTTTAAAAAGTATTAACTAACTGCATCCTGCAACAGATAAAAATTATTATATACCACAACCAAGTGGGATTCATCCCAGGTATGCAAGGTTTAACATCGTAAAATCAGTTTATGTAATATACCACATCCAATAGAATAAAAAACAATCACATGATTATTTTAATAGGCTCATAAAAAGCATTTGATAAAATCCAACACTTTTATGACTCAAACACACACACACACTTACACACAAAGACTGGGAACAGAAAGATACTTCCTCAACCTAACAAACTGTTAAGTCGCTTCAGTCGTGTCCAACTCTGTGCGACCCCATAGATGGCAGCCCACCAGGCTCCCTCGTCCCTGGGATTCTCCAGGAAAGAACACTGGAGTAGGTTACCATTTCCTTCTCCATGACCTAACAAAAGACAGCTATAAAAACATCTATAGCTATCATGCTAAGCTGTAAAAGACCAAATGCTTTCCTTTCAAGATAAGGAATAAGACGAGGATATCTACTCTTACCACTTCTATTCAACTCTGTACTATAGACTCTAACCAAGTCAATCACACAAGAAAAACAAAGGAAGATGTACATCTATATCCAGATGACATAATCTTGATTATAGAAAACCCCACGTAACCCACTAAAAAACTATTACAATTAAGAAATGAGTTCAGCACCACTGCTGGATACAAGATCAAAACACAAAATCAACTGTATATCTATACACTAGCAATGAAAAAATCTAAAATATTTCCATTACAATTAGCATCAAAAAGAATAAAATTCTTAGAAATTTAACAAGATTCCTTAAATTTAACAAAGTATGGACAAAATTTATATACTGAAAACTACAAAACACTGTTGACAGACTAAATAAGATTGAAATAAATAGAAAGACATCCTATGTTCATGCATCAGAAGATTCGATATTGATAAGATGGCAAAAATTCCCAAATTGATCTACAGATTCAATGTAGTCCTTACCAAATTTCCAGCTGACTTTTCTCACAGAAATCCATAAGCTAATTCTAAAATTCATATGGAAATGCAGGGAACCTACAATAGCTGTAACAATCTTGAAAAAGAATAACAAAGTTGATGGGCTCACACTTTCCAATTTCACACCTTACTATAAAGCTACAGTAAGCATAACAATGTGGTACTGGCATAAGAATAGATACATAAATCAGTGGAATAGAATTAAGTATCCAGTAAACTCTCGCATTTATGTTCACTTGATTTTCAACAAAAGGACCAAGATAATTCAAAAGGCAAAGAATAATCTTTAACAAATAGTTCTGGATAACTAGAAATTTACATGCAAAAGACTGCATTTGTCCCCCTACCCCACATCTTACATGCAAATTTACAGAGACAGAAATTGCAGATGTATGAAATACTCTCCCACCCTCTTCTGGCCTAACCATCCTACTCAATCCACCTCAAATGCCACCTCCTCAGTGAAGCCTCCCCTGATTCCTGCCATCTATCAAGTCTAAGTGATAAGTTCCTCTTTTACGCCTTCATTGTGCGTGCGTGTGTGCACGCTTAGTCGCTCAGTCGTGTCCAACTCTTTATGACCCCATGGACTGTAGCCCACCAGGCTCCTCTGTCCATGGGATTCTCCAGACAAGAAAACTGGAGTGAGTTGCCATTCCCTTCTCCAATGCCTTCATTGTAGCTTGAACCTATTCAATACTTCCCTTATAGCAATTACCTCACTGGTTTAAATTTAAGATGGAAATATTTCCTGAGAGTTGGCCCAGAATTCCTGCCACATACAGCATTTCCTGCACATAAAAAGTCATACCTTTGCAGGGGACTATGTTTACCCCATGGATTGGGGCCGACAGAATTTCCCAGGCAAGAATACTGGAGTGGGTTGCCATTTCCTTCTCCAGGGATCTTCCTGACCCAGGGATCAAACCCCAGTCTCCCTCACTGCAGGCAGAGGCTTTATCTCTGAGCCACCAGGGAAACCCTATGTTTACTTCATTCCTTTTCCCATCTGCTTACCACAATAGAACCTTTCACTGACCCTGGTGACACCATTCAGTCTTCTCAAGACCCTGCAGCAAATACTCACTTCACCACTTCACAATAGCCGGACCAATGGTCCTTTCCTTTCTTTTACACAGAATATTATTTCTCTATCAGTTAGCTCTGACTGGCATCATGGTTATCACTACTTTTATTCTCTGGGCCTGATAGAGTACCAGCTGTGTTCAACCCATCTAAGAAAAGGGGTTTCCTGCCAAATGCACAACTAAGATTATTGCTGAGAATAGATACCCCATGGAGCCCAATGACAAAAGAACATAAATGAGGAGTAACATTCTGACTGCTACAAATAGAAGATCTTCCTGACTTCAATGAATATCAAAGGCTCACACAGAGAAAACTAAGTGCTCAGGTGTACTATCTGGGTCAAGGGACCCCAAGAAGATAGCACGCTGCCCTCAGAAAGGTGGCGGGGCCCTGACCACCAGGGCTTTGATACCCGACACCAGAGATCCTCAGGACCTCTGCAGTCTCTGCCTTGGGACTTCTCAGCCACCACAATACAACCAGATAATCAGCCAGTTATTACTTACTCTCTCAGACATTCTCTCACTACTCCCACACACACGCTCACTGGACTTGCCTTGAAGCAGAAGCGTTAGTGGTGCTTTATTAAAAACAGACACGAGAAGCAATCATGTCTCATCTCTTAACAGGACTAGAGAGAATGCCATCTTCCTCCCTCGCCTCCAGACCCAACCCTTGCAATTCACCTCAGTGCTGCTGCCAGGAGCAAAGAAAGTGCAAACAGGATCATGTGACCCATCTCATTTAATACTGAGGCTAGAGCATTCCTGGCAGTTGATTGAAGTCCAAACTCCTGCTCAAAGCGTTCAAGGGCTTTCACAATCTATTGCCAATCTACCTTTGCAGCAGTATCCTCAATAGTGTCTCCTCATACACTGGGGGCTCTGGCCTCCCCAGACAGCTCACTGTCCTCTTGAGATGCTGCATATTTTCATCATATATGATTTTCCGTTCACTATTCTATTTACCTAGAATCTATCCCCTCCTCACCTTCTCCACCTGATGAACTCTCAGTGATTCTTGGAGAAGAGACTCAAATGTAATTCATCCTTCTGATCCTTTCCCCTGCCATCCCAGGCCAAATTAACCACTACTTCTGCACCCCTATGAGCTACACTCATAATGGTTTTCGAAGGTAATAGGTGGCAAAACCAAGACCCAAATCAGGTCTTCTCACTCTAAATCCTAAGGTCTTTCTGCTATGCCACACTGCCAAAGGAATCGTGCTTCAATTTGGAATCCCTAGATAGCTGACCAAAGGTGGGTACCCAGTAAATGTGCCTTGGGTGAATGAATGATACCCTATAGGTACTTTCCAGCATCCACCCACATTCTATCCTCCAAAGTAGAATGTACAAAGGAAACTTAGCTTTTCAGATGCAACCAACTCCTGAGGTACTATGAGTCATTAATCATGCCCCAATTTAGCAACACCACAAATATATGCCATGTAATCATATAGGTCCTCCAATGAAGCTCATGGTGCTTGTTTAGCCAGGGAAAAGGGAGAGAAGAAAAAGATAGCAATGTGTAATGTTTAGGGAGAGCCCTGGCCCAAAGAAGCATTTCCCTTTCAACTCCTTAATACACCTCTTTATATAGCCAGTGAGCATCTGAGCTCTCCAGGGGCCAGGGGCCAAGTCTGAACTGAAAGTATCACATGCTATTTTGAAGAATGAAGCCAGGGTGTCCACGATAATATAAACACAGAGACAAATAGGACAAGCAGGCCCTAAGAAGAGAGGCCAAGCCCAAGACTGTCAAAGGATTTTGGACTGTGAATCTACTCTCTTGTCAAAGGGGGAAAAAAAAAGTAGAACATTTAATAAAATAATAAACTCCTTGATTTTACCTTTTCACACCAAAAATCTCTCTTTAAGAAGTGGCAAATAAATTCATCCCAACTAATTTGGTGCTTAGTAGAATGTTGAGATACCAGCCCTTAAAGGAAGAAAGAACAAGCAATTCAAAATGGGCTTTCCTGCCCTAGGCTGAGGGTCTGAAATTGTCTATTTTGCCAGTGTATTCTGTCTGCCAACCTATCTGCAAAGAAAGACACCATTTAAAATTTCACATCCACCCAAGATGGCTGTCATACAAAACCTATACACACAGGCTCCCCTCAAAGCCTGGTAAGGAATAAAGAAAGAAGAAAAACTAAGGAAATACTCTGGCAGGTCTTCTGGACTTTACAAATTCCATAAGCAAAGACTTTGCCAAGATCTACTTGACAGGATTATAGATAGTTAATAAAGCAAGGGTTTGAAGAAATTCCAATTTGTAAGAACAATTTCGTGGTTTTTTTAAATTAGTGTAATTTAAATGTAGGTATGATCATGATCTATTAGAGATGTGATATTATGGGCTATTCTCACACATGCAAATCTGGAGGCTTCCCAGGTGGAGCTAGCAGTAAAGAATCCACCTGCCAATGCAAGAGATCCAAGAGATGTGGGTTCAAGCCCTGGGTCGGGAAGAACCCCTGGAATAGGAAATGGCAACCCACTCCAGTATTCTTGCCTGCAAAATTCTTTCCTGGAATGGAAAATTCCATGCACAGAGCAGCCTGGCAGGCTACAATCCATGTGGCTGCAAAGAGTCTGAGGCGACAGACCATATTTCTAGAAAAATCACTATGTCCAGAAGGTTTTCAAATTAACGTACTTTGAATGTAGGTATGATTATGATCTATTGGAGATGTGATATTATGGTTTATTCTCGCATGTGTACATTTGGAATGGCCACAACTAAGGACCATGATTAAAAGACTGATTTAATGCAATATTGTCACTCCACAGTGGAAGAAAGATGCCAGCCAACAAGACACAAAATGGTGCATCCTGAGGAATAGGGTTGGAGCTGGTTTTCAAAGACCCTATTACTACTTAGATTCTAATCTTGGACAGGAGGACTGAGTTTCTTTAGGGCCCACCCAACACCTAGCGTGCTGTAAATCCTTAATAAGTTTGCTGTTGAGTTTGTTTCTTTTTGTTGTTTAAGAAAAAAAATGACAGTGTTTAACTTGCTCTTTTATATCCAAAACACAGTACAAATCAGAGATTTGCTAATGTCTTGTTTATTCTTTTTCACTTAGTAAAAAAAAAAGTGGCACATGGAGGAGAGATCAAATGGATCCTCGAAGCTGTTAAAAAGAAAATTGCGTCCCCTGCTTTAAACTTGATCACAGCCTCAGTGAGGACTTCAGACATGGGCCCTGCTGAGTTTCTCAGATTGCCATGGATTAATACAGCATAGGTAGGAATTGCACTCTTTTAGCAAATAGTTACTGAGCACTCCCACTCTTAGCCAGTCATGGTACTTTGTGCTGGGGATGCAAAGATGAGTAGGAAATGCACCCTACTCTCAAGGGAGCCACTAGGTGAATTTCATCCAGGCTGACCAGCCACTGCCCTCAGGCTAATGCCTAGGATCCCTGACTTCTGCTCTTCTCCCTCCACCCTTACATGTCTTGATCTGTCACTACCACATTGATGCCCCTTGGATCTATAAACTTGACCCTGACTTCCAACTTCTCTCAGGTTATATCAATTGACCAAAAGGTACATTTAAATTTTTCTATAAGATGCTGGAAAATCCCAAGTAAATGTTTTGGCCAACCCAATATATACCCAACCATTGCAGATGTATATCCTGCCACTGCTCCATGCATGAACTGATCCAGGCACCTTTCTTTCCCAAATTGCTCATCTATGCAAAATAGCTCCTCTTTCTAATTGTCCCCTTCCCTTTAATAGAATACTAACCCCACCCTTTTAGTTTCCCAGACTTTACTTTCCACTTCTTTTTTCAACCCTTTAATTTTTCTCACTAGGTCCTAGCATCTGCCCTTTAGGATGGCTTTGAGGTCTATTTCAGCTTTCATCACCTAGGTCCCTGCCTCACTAGCCCACAAATGAAGCAAATGTCCTCTTTGATCCTTCCAACTCACTTTTGTATAAACTGCAAGATATTTTTCCTAAAAGTATTCATTATTATTTTCCTGTTCATGGAACTCTTGGCTCTCTTTGCCTGTCTTGATATACACTCTTTAAAAAAAAAAAAAAAAAACTGTCTATCATCTGATCTTTCCCTAACAATGCAATGTTACTTTTAACCACCCCTGTAATCCCCATCCTCTCTTCTAATCAAGCTAATCCATCTTGGTATCTTTGTTCAAACCGGCCCCCATATCACCAAATCACAGCCATTGTCCACATGGACATAATTCATTTAATCAAGTATTCACCAAGTACCTACTGGGTAATACACACTATGCTGGCCCTTAGGGAACAGCAGAGAACATGACAGGCTCATGTCTTGTCTTCACAAATCTTGTATTTTGTTACAACAACTTAACCTCCTGAGAAAAAGTTGGATCATTTTCTCATACTCCGTACCTTTAAAAATCTTGGTAGAGAAAATATTTTCAGGTATTTTTAAATGAAAGTATTATAAATTTAATGTGTACTTTCCTGATTAAAAAGATATCCAGCAATAGGTTTCATATAAATGAGTGTGTGTGAAACTTCTTTATAATCTCATGACCCCCTCAAGAAACCTTGTAAATCTATTTGTCCATTACAGAATTTTCCTTCTTTAAATATCTATGTTCCTTAATGTACTCCAAACAAGGACCCAGAGTTTTGCCTTATGTTTCTTTCATAGCCCTCATGACAATAAGAAACTAGTAAACTTCACAAGCATACCAGAGTTCTTGACAGAGTATCCAGATTCAAATATCCACATTTAAAAACAGATCTATATAATTTAAAACCTCAGAAATCCAAAAATTCATTATAGTGAGCTTTAACCACAACAGCCAACCATACTTTCAACTAGAAGAAAATCCGTCTCTTTTGAGATGGACCTCCTTTTCAAGCCTCTGCAGTCCAGAGGTATGAGGACATGCAAAAAGGAAAGGGCAGAAAATAAAGAGTAATTAGAATGTGAATGATAATATAAAGAGTCACTTCTTTCTCCCCCTAAATGATATTTTTATCTTTGGGGACTGAAATGAACTTGTCACCAGACGTCACATGAGCTATTGGAGCCAAAACCTCCAAAAGTGTTTGACAAAACTCGTAGTTTCTGACACAGCTATTTTTAGTGAGAGAACATTGTCTTAGTTTCTGCAACATTTCCCAGAACAATGGTAAGTCTGAGATCAGACAGAAGGGAAGTTTATTTTGATTTAAACATTTACTCAGTGAAAGATTGAGCTGACAGCCATATTACATGCATGAAAGCCACTCCCTCCACCCCCACCAAAAAAGCAGAAGTGTTTCAAAGGGAGTCATATTGCACTAAGTTCTTCCTTGGGAGAGCAGTCTATCTGGACTGGAAAATTGGAACCAAAAGAGATAAACTGGCTTGATTCTGAATTTCTAACTTGGTCTTTAAGAACTAGAATGCTGGAACTTTACTTGTGGTCCAGGGGTTTATAATCTGCCTTGCAATTTGGGGGATGTGGGTTCAATCCCTGGTCAGGGAACTAAGATTCAACATGCCACAGAGAAACTAAGCCTACACACTGCACCTACTGGGCCTGCACGCCCCAGGGAAAGATCCCACAGGACACAGTAAAGACCCTGAGTGCAGCAGCTAAGACCCGAAGCAGGTGAATACATTAATTAGTTAAAAAAAGAGCTAGAAAGCCTTCTGATCCACTCTAAAGATCAGAGAACATTATGAAAAGCAAGTCTCACCTGGACTATTGCCTTTACATCTCTGATCTTTCTCATAACTTCCAGGTACATTCTGGAAGGGCCCTTTAAACCCCTCAAGCTGAAGTCAAACTGGAGTGGAAACTGTAAACTCTATAACTACACAAAATCTTATTACCCATTCAAATTTTTCTCATATTGTTTTAATTACATGCTGCTATCTATTTGCATACCTCTAGTTTCACAACTCCAAAGAGTATTTGTCTACAACTGAATAAGCCATAGTGCAAATTGGTTTCAAACTTCTCCCAAATAGTGCAAAATTAAATCCATGAGGTTTTTCAACAAATGTTATCTACAACCTAGAAATACATTTCCAATGTCATATAAATCAAATATCAAAATGACCATATTTTGCCCTTCCCCAACCATATCTGCAGTGTTCTTTTTTTTTATTTTATTTTTAAACTTTACAAAATTGTATTAGTTTTGCCAAATATCAAAATGAATCCGCCACAGGCACACATGTGTTCCGCATCCTGAACCCTCCTCCCTCCTCCCTCCCCATACCATTCCCATACCATTCCTCTGGGTCGTTCCAGTGCACCAGCCCCAAGCATCCAGTATCGTGCATTGAACCTGGACTGGCAACTCGTTTCATACATGATATTTTACATGTTTCAATGCCATTCTCCCAAATATTCCCACCCTCTCCCTCTCCCACGGACTCCATAAGACTGTTCTATACATCAGTGTCTCTTTTGCTGTCTCGTACACAGGGTTATTGTTACCATCTTTCTAAATTCCATATATATGCGTTAGTATACTGCATTGGTGTTTTTCTTTCTGGCTTACTTCACTCTGTATAATAGGCTCCAGTTTCATCCACCTCATCAGAACTGATTCAAATGTATTCTTTTTAATGGCTGAGTAATACTCCATTGTGTATATGTACCACCACTTTCTTATCCATTCATCTGCTGATGGACATCTAGGTTGCTTCCAAGTCCTGGCTATTATAAACAGTGCTGCAATGAACATTGGGGTACACGTGCCTCTTTCCCTTCTGGTTTCCTCAGTGTGTATGCCCAGCAGTGGGATTGCTGGATCATAAGGCAGTTCTATTTCCAGTTTTTTAAGGAATCTCCACACTGTTCTCCATAGTGGCTGTACTAGTTTGCATTCCCACCAACAGTGTAAGAGGGTTCCCTTTTCTCCACACCCTCTCCAGCATTTATTACTTGTAGACTTTTGGATCGCAGCCATTCTGACTGGTGTGAAATGATACCTTATAGTGGTTTTGATTTGCATTTCTCTGATAATGAGTGATGTTGAGCATCTTTTCATGTGTTTGTTAGCCATCTGTATGTCTTCTTTGGAGAAATGTCTATTTAGTTCTTTGGCCCATTTTTTGATTGGGTCATTTATTTTTCTGGAGTTGAGCTGTAGGAGTTGCTTGTATATTTTTGAGATTAGTTGTTTGTCAGTTGCTTCATTTGCTATTATTTTCTCCCATTCTGAAGGCTGTCTTTTCACCTTGCTAATAGTTTCCTTTGATGTGCAGATGCAGTGTTATTTTTAAATCCATCCATGGATTGCCTGCAACACTATCTCTGATAACCGGGCTCAGAACTCTGAGCTTAGCCTGTACGTGATCTCTCAGAAATATTGAACTAGGAAAAAGAAACACTGAACCATTGGCCCCTGGGCACAGATCTGAGGGCGTGGTGACTCAGGGTCAAGGGGGTACTAAGGACCAGGGAGAAACTGAAGTCATGGGAAGGCTGGCCAGTGGGAAAGAAAAAATGGACTTGATGCACAGAGAAAATCAAGGGCATCACAAATGAAAGACCACAGAGCCTTCATTCTGTGAGAACTGGCTGGACTTCATTGCCTACTCCTGGATTCCCAAAAGTATGTTCTGTGTCCTTATAATAAACCCATCTATCCATAGATTAAAATGAGTTGGTCTCTCTTAAAGGCAAAGAGATGAAACAGGAATCACTGTTGATACTGTGGAAGAGACTTTTATACTCTTTGTAATAGTGGAGAAAATCAGTTTCCTCAACCTGTGTAGTAACAAAAATCACTTGGCATGTTCAAAATACAGATTATCAGGCAGCTTCCCTGGAGATTCTGACTCCAAAGTTCTGACTCAGGCCCAAGAATATGCAGAGAATTCTGGGACCAACCAAGTTTGAGTCACACTAGATTAGGTAAATTCCAAGATACTTTCCATTGCAAGGTCAACAAGTATTAATATGAACCAACCACTTCTCTATACACATTAGTTGTTCAAGCGTACAGATTTGGAATCAAAGTCATAGTGCTTGTCCTTAGGGAAAAAACCCATTTCTAGAACACACTCAGTTCAGTTCAGTCGCTCAGTCGTGTCCAACTCTTTGCGACCCCATGAATCGCAGCACTCCAGGCCTCCCTAGGTCAATCAATAGAGGAAAGCCTTAGAGACAGAGAAACAAAGCCAAACCATGTGAGTATATGCATTCGTGCCTGCATGCACTTTGATCTAATTTTAGAGATTAGAACAAATTGCTTCAAGAAACATTTGCACTATGTCTGCATTACATAATTAAACCCATATAATTTGGTAAATACATGGATTCTATCTCTTTAACACACAGAGCTGAACATTACATACTGACATGTTGCAGGGAGGAGCATGATTTCCTTGAAGACCAAGAAGAACACAGTGAAAATACGGTCAGTGAAAGGATTTGAAAGTCAAGATTCTAAAAGATGGTGCAGACCTTCGTTCATTCATTAGAATTCTAAAAAGGGGCTGTGAAAGTACTATATCCAAATTCTAGGGAAAGTGTAAGCAAATCCATAAGAAAAGCCCTGTGTGGCTTTGGGAGAATAAACAAAAACTTCAGGTTGAGTTGAGCCTTTACTTTGAGCTCAGCCTCTAGTTCTAATAGGAACTACAAATAATTCTATGACTTTTTGAGAGACATAAGTCTCTTTTGAAAGTAATCTAACCTCCTACTTAGAACATAGTCCTTCAATTCCTGGAGGCCCTGAGATAGGCAGTGTTCCAACATGGTTAGGACCTTAAAACTTGAATCAAATGCTTATAGATGGACTAAATCTTAGTACTTGTGTGACTTTGGTGGGCAAGATATGCTTTCTCTGAGTATCTGTTTTCTAATCTATAAGATCGGGCAAGTGATAGTCACTCAGCTTAGTCATGTCCAACTCTTTGTGACCCCATGGACTGTAGCCCTCCAGGCTCCTCTGTCCATGGAATTCTCCAACCAAGAATACAGGAGTGGGTAGCCACTCCCTTCTCCAGGGGGTCTTCCCAATCCAGGGATTGAACTCAGGTCTCCTGCATTACAGGCAGGTTCTTTACCATCTGAGCCACCAGGGAAGCCCATAAGACGGGGAAGCCAACACTCAAAGACATGAAAATAATTCACCTGAAATGATGTAACTGGTAGGTGATGAGGCAGCACCTTAAGGTGAGGCCTCTGTTCTGCTCTGCATCTGTGCCTGAAAGCCAATCATGGAGTCAATGGAGAGGCTCCTAATACGCCAGCCTCCTGCCTGTCAAGGGGTAGGATTCTCACCCAGGAGCCTGCTGCCAGAGCCCCGACAGTGAGAGAGAAGCATCTGCCCCTCCCTGCATGCTTGAAAGACAAGCCCAGCATTCTCAGAATGCACATTACACAGTGAAAGTATTTTTAATGACTTCAGCCCTACAATACTTCAAGGTTCCCCCTTCCTCTCCAGGAAAACACAGACACTGAGCTTCCAAATGTCTCCCTAGAGAGAAAGTAAACCTCATGCTCTTGTTTCTTCCAAAAGAGACTCAATTTCTTCTTGGAAAAAAAAAATCAATCTCTTTCATCAAAAGATTAGATTTAACCCATATCCTTTCCCTGTCCAGGTTTCCTTTCAGTTTGTTTCCCTCTTAAGCAAAAGCCAGGGAACATGCCCCTTCCAGCCCCCACTGAGGGCCATCAGTGGGCCTTAATCCTACCCTTCCTGCCTCCTACAGGGGCTGTGCAGCCCCATCGGCCAGCCTACTCAGGCACAGGTGGGCCAGGGGTCTCTCACCCAACAGAAGGGACAAAGCAGCAGCTCTGAGAATTTCACTTAAGGCCAGATGCAAAGAGAGACACGGTGACACAAGGGTGAAGAGCGGTGGGAGACACCAGGATTCCAAGATTACAGCCCGAGGCTCCTACTCAAGAGTCCCTCTCAGAGCCTCAAATGTCCACTTGGACAGAGGTTGTAGCCACCACAGGGAACCCCGAAGGCTCACTCAGACCCACTGGGGTGGGAAACTCGAACAAAGACATGCTGAGCCAGGTGCAGCCTCGTATCTCGGCTCAGAAGTTTTTATTTTCACTCATTCTCTTGAACAGGATTATAAATACCATTTGCAACTCTTCTCCTCCAAGGTTTTGGTGTTGTCTGAGGCAAATATTGTGCCAGTTTTAGAAGTAACGAAGAAGAGGCTGACAGGACAATGAAAGGCTCAGGACTCCTTGTGGATTTTCTCAAAAAATTATGAAAAGAATTTGTGTTGAACCAGGTCATTCACTGTGGAATCAGGAGTTTAGGTTGGAATCTGAAAACTACCATTTAGGCGTTAGTTTACTCACTGGTGAAACAGGACTCTTGAGAACACTTGCCTTAGAAAGACATTGTTAGGATTCTATGAGGTGATCTGGTAAAAGGATGGAGCAGTCAGAGTCCCATCAGGAGACAGAAACCCCATGGTAATATGACAGAGAAGGCTAATATAAACCATCATTAACTATCTACAGGGCATTAGCTATGAAAAGAGGATAAAAGAGAACTGTAAACCACACCCCAGGTGTAAGTGAGAGGACCTAAAGGGATTCTGAGGCTCAGTCCCAATGTGGGGGAAGTGGTTTCCTCCATACCAGCAAGCAAGTAATTCTTGGACACCAGATGGTGGTCCTACTGTTCAGCTCAATTCTGACACTCTCTACATGGAGATATAATCAGAGTTCAGAGTTTAAGGCTTAGTCCTACAAGACTGTTCCCCACCCCTACCACTTCAGACCCCAATCACAAGTCCAGGTTATCACTTGTGCTTCTGACCTACCAGCTATAACTCAGAGGCCCCCACAACCCTCTCTTTAGGTTCAAATAATTTGCTTGAGTGGCTCAGAGAACTCACAGAAGCATTTTACTTACTAGATTACCAGTTTATCATAAAAGGATATAACTCAAGAACAGCCAGAAGGAAGAGACATGTAGGGCAAAGTGTGGGGAAAGATTGTGGAGCCTCTGAGCCCTCTCCAGGTGCCCCACATCTCCACGTGTTTACCAATGCCGAAATTCTCCTAATACTGTCCTTCCGGGTTTTTACGGAGACTTCATTACATAGGCATGACTGATCAAGTCATGGCCATTGGCAATCAATTCAACTTCCAGCCACCCTCCCCTGCTGGAAATCAGGGGATGAGACTGAAAATTCCAACCTTCTAGCCAATGTGCGTTCCCCTGGCAAACAGCCTCCATCCTTATATGCTTTCTGAAAGTCACCTTATTAACAAAAACCCAGTTATTGAAATGGGCCTGTCATGCATAACAAGACTCCCATATTACCTTTATGACTCTGAAGCATTTCAGGAATTGAGGACAAGAAATCAGGGTTTGGGGAACTGTGAGTCAGGAATGATGGGTGAAGACCAAATATATATGAGAAATATATTTTGATCTCTGGAATGGCCAAATATCTACTTCTTATAAGTCACAATATTGCAGAACCAAAGGAAAGAAGAATTCTGAAGGAGCAGACCCTTCCCCAAAGTTGAGGTTCAGACCTCACTGGAGAGGGCATGGCTGCCGACCGTGGATGGGGTGGAAGCTATTGGCCACAGCTGGTCAACAGGCAGCAGGGCAGCAAACCACAAGGCGGCAACCTCCCTCCTGATGAGATGCTGTCAGCTGGGGGACCACTAGCTGGAAGCTAGGTACCTGTGGGTTTCTAGATGCTGCCTTAGGAGCAGTCCAAAAATAGCATGCCAAAAAGAGAGAAGAAAGCTAGTGCTCTTTGGCAGCTAGAAAGAAAGAAATGTTCTGATAGGACAAGCAGGACCATGAACAATGGATTTGGAACTGAGTGGTAATAAAGTGATAACCGGCCAAGAGGGCTAGTTATCATCATCATCATTATCCCCATTGCCATCATTCCGTCATCACTTCTCTCGTGGACTCATTTGCCAAAGTGAAGTGAAAGTGGAGATGGAGGGATGGAGGCCTTGATGGGTGCCCCACCTCAACTCTCTGTGAGCCGAGCTCATTGGCTAAGCTTGGAGACAAGAGCAGAGGGTTTAGAAAATGGCACCAAGAACTACCGAAAGTCTGGACCTTTGTGCTCGTCACACCAGGACCTGTGAGGCTCTCTCTCCTTGCTAAGCTCACCCACACTCAGGGAAAGCTTCCCTAACTATGAGAGTCACTAATTGCCCTTCCAACAGGATTCACCCAACCCCAAGAGCTATGTAAGCAATATAGAGGCCCAGAAAAGCACTGGTAAAAAAAGGAAACCTATTTTATGTCTGTCTGTCTTCCCACCAGAGGGTCCCTGGTAGCCTTTGTAAGCAACATGAGAAGACAGTCTTACATCATCAATCCTGAACATGAAGGAATATGACGCTGACCCACCTCAAAACAAGGAGATCCGAATTACTCATAAAGGAAAATGTTCACAATTGTATGAAGATCATATTTGATTTGATATCATCTTGGAACAAAGGTTCGTCTAGTCAATGCTATGGTTTTTCCTGTGGTCATGTATGGATGTGAGAGTTGGACTGTGAAGAAGGCTGAGCGCCAAGAATTGATGCTTTTGAACTGTGGTGTTGGAGAAGACTCTTGAGAGTCCCTTGGACTGCAAGAAGATCCAACCAGTCCATTCTGAAGGAGATCAGCCCTGGGTGTTCTTTGGAAGGAATGATGCTAAAGCTGAAACTCCAGTACTTTGGCCACCTCATGCGAAGAGTTGACTCATTGGAAAAGACTCTTATGCTGGGAGGGATTGGGGGCAGGAGGAGAAGGAGGCGACAGAGGATGAGATGGCTGGATGGCATCACTGACTCGATGGACATAAGTCTCAGTGAACTCCGGGAGTTGGTGATGGACAGGGAGGCCTGGCGTGCTGCGATTCACGGGGTCGCAAAGAGTCGGACACGACTGAGTGACTGATCTGATCTGATCTGGAACAGCTACAAAGACTCCTCTTTAAAATAAGATACATTCTGATGGCTTCAGCATCACCCTGCTTGTAACCCCTTAAGGTATTTTCTGCTCCCAGCTCCTACAGGGAGGTGACAGCATGTGCCACAGTTTGGATAAAATTGAAGGCAACTTTAGAGGGAAGGCCCTTAGGGCCTCGATCATATTTCCCTTACCAGCATGTGCCAAGGACAGGCCTGGGAGGCCACAGCACTGGGGGCCCTGAGTGGGAAGCCATTGGAGGCCACACAGGAGGCAGTAATAACCCATCAACATTCAATAAACAATCCCAGGACCAAAATAACTGGGAAATGATGACATGCAGAAATAAAGTGACAGGCCTGGTGTCCAGAAATTTCCCTTTGAGGAAGAGAATGAGTGGCCTCCTATCTGACTGTGGGATTGGCAGGGAAGAAGGTGTGTATTTCAGCACAGCATGTATAGCTGTGCTGCAGGCCAGGCTCAGCAGCAGTTTTCCATCTACATTTTTGAGGCACTTTCAATCTCTTCCAAAAGGACATTTCTCAAATAACCTGCCTGCAAACCCCATTGCCACTCAGGACATGCTTTTCTTTCTCAAGGAGGTGCCACCAGCAAGCTGCCAAGGGCCGTGGTACTCAGCCAACCTGGGAGAGCCTGGCTGAAACCTTCACTGGAGATTTTCAGAATCACAAGGCTCATAGGGCAAGGTGGGCTGGGTTCATGTTACAAAGGAATACCTTTAATTCAACAGCTTATCTTCACCCCCAGGGCTCCGTGTGATGACGGGACTGTCTGAAAACACACTGTGGGTTAACAGTAAGAAGTGGATCTGGCATCACCTTCTCCCTCACCTCAGGCCCAGCTTCCTCCCCACCCAACACTGCATGCAGATACCTAAGAAAACACTCAGAGCTTAGTATCCAGATAATCTTGTGTTTTGCCTGTCTGCTCTGTGTCCAACCAGTCATGAAAAATTGCTTCAGTTGAATAGGGTAGGGGAGGAGTTGTGTTAGAATGATGGCCAGGGTTAGGGCAAGGGGGAGAGTCTAAATCAGGATGACGGTCAACAAAGTAGTCCAGGAAAATAGATGAACACCTTTCCCCAATGCATCTCAATTGTTATTTTCACCTGGCCTGTCCTAAAACCATTGCTCCTTGCATATTAATGATATGAACAAAATTAGTAGATTGGAACATAAACCGACAAGCTCTAAAAGAAGAGCATGTACCTTAGTCACTCTGCAGTCTCAAAGTACCAAAGCCAGTGGCCAGTATGCCTCTGTCATCCATGGCTGTGTCACAAACCACCCCAAAATGCTTAAAGGAATACCCATTTGCTTGCATGCAAATGCAATTCAATTCATCCCACCCACTCCTTCCCACCCTTTCCTTCCCTGCTTATGTCCACAAGTCCATTTTCTACATCTGCGTCTCTGCTTGTTGCTGTTATTCAGTCACTAAGTCGTGTCCAACTCTTTGTGACCCCATGTACTAGAGCACACCAGGCTCCTCTGTCCATGGGATTTCCCAGGCAAGAATACTAGAGTGGATTGCCATTTCCTTCTTCCTGCATCTCTATCCCTGCCTTACAAATAGGCTCATCAGTACCATTTTTCTAGATTCCATATATATATGTATATAGTAATAAATGATATTTGTTTTTCTCCTTCTGACTTACTTCACTCTGTATGACAGACTCTAGGTTCTGAAGGACAGGGAAGCCTGGCATGTAGCACTTCATAGGGTCACAAAGACCTGGAATTGACCTAGCGACTTAACAACAAGGTTCATCCACATCACTACAAGTATAACCCAATTTCATTCCACTTCTTAATGAAGAGCAGCAAAATGGAATTGTAAAGAGTGTGGACCAAGGGAGGTGGGGTCCCTTGTTGGTCAATTTTTACAATTTGCTCCATGGTGCTTGTCACAGGGAAGGACAGTCTGGTATAATGGAGGGGGAAGTAGACCCAGGAGCTGGTGGTGAGATGTGAGTGAGTGTGGCCTCAGGCAAGTCACCTCTTGAGCTTCTAATAATAAGGAACTTTCCTCTTCTCTATGCCAGCAAATTTGGAAAACTCAGCAGTGGCCACAGGACTGGAAAAGATCAGTTTTCATTCCAAGCCCAAAGGAAGGCAATGCCAAAGAATGCTCAAACTACTGCACAATTGCACTCATCTCACACACTAGTAAAGTAATGCTCAAAATTCTCCAAGCCAGGCTTCAGCAATATGTGAACCATGAACTTCCTGATGTTCAAGCTGGTTTCAGAAAAGGCAGAGGAACAAGAGATCAAATTGCCAACATCCACTGGATCATGGAAAAAGCAAGAGAGTTCCAGAAAAACATCTATTTTTACTTTATTGACTATGCCAAAGCCTTTGACTGTGTGGATCACAATCAACTGTGGAAAATTCTGAAAGAGATGGGAATACCGGACCACCTGATCTGCCTCTTGAGAAATTTGTATGCAGGTCAGGAAGCAACAGTTAGAACCGGACATGGAACAACAGACTGGTTCCAAATAGGAAAAGGAGTTCGTCAAGGCTGTATATTGTCACCCTGCTTATTTAACTTATATGCAGAGTACATCATGAGAAATGCTGGACTGGAAGAAACACAAGCTGGAATCAAGATTGCCAGGAGAAATATCAATAACCTCAGATATGCAGATGACACCACCCTTACGGCAGAAAGTGAAGAGGAACTCAAAAGCCTCTTGGTGAAAGTGAAAGAGAGTGAAAAAACTGGCTTAAAGCTCAACACTCGGAAAACGAAGATCATGGCATCTGATCCCATCACTTCTTGTGAAATAGATGGGGAAACAGTGGAAACAGTGTCAGACTTTATTTTTCTGGGCTCCAAAATCACTACAGATGGTGACTGCAGCCATGAAATTAAAAGACGCTTACTCCTTGGAAGGAAAGTTATGACCAACCTAGATAGCATATTCAAAAGCAGAGACATTACTTTGCCAACAAAGGTTCGTCTAGTCAAGGCTATTGTTTATCCTGTGGTCATGTATGGATGTGAGAGTTGGACTGTGAAGAAGGCTGAGTGCTGAAGAATTGATGCTTTTGAACTGTGGTGTTGGGGAAGACTCTTGAGAGTCCCTTGGACTGCAAGAAGATCCAACCAGTCCATTCTGAAGGAGATCAGCCCTGGGTGTTCTTTGGAAGGAATGATGCTAAAGCTGAAACTCCAGTACTTTGGGCACCTCATGTGAAGAGTTGACTCATTGGAAAAGACTCTGATGCTGGGAGGGATTGGGGGCAGAGGAGAAGGGGACGACAGAGGATGAGATGGCTGGATGGCATCACTGACTCGATGGACGTGAGTCTCAGTGAACTCCGGGAGTTGGTGATGGACAGGGAGGCCTGGCGTGCTGCGATTCATGGGGTCACAAAGAGTCGGACACGACTGAGCGACTGATCTGATCTGATCCTCTTCTCTAGCATAGGAATAGGATAGAGTGACTTGGTTAGAGAATACAAATGAGATAACTAAATTAAAAACACATTGAGACTGCAGGGTATGATGTAATTCTAACCATTCTGAATCCAAATACTAACGTTGTGTCAGTTTATTGATGCCCCCTTTCCTCTTAAACAACATTCAAGGCAAACAGTGGGTGGCTGCCAGGGGGCATTTTAAGAGTCCTAAGAATAGCTGTCTTGTCTAACAAGCTGAGGCTTCAGGCCTAGCTTGGCCACTTTCTCATGAGGAATCATTTGATCTTTCTGACTTTGAGTGTTTCAAAATAAAATTACATTTTTGTGAGGATATGGGCTGTTTTTCTTGATTTTTGTCAGGATTATCATAAAATGCGCTAGCACAATCAACACTACCATTATTATTATTATTCGAACATTTAGACTATGACCAAAAATAAAATCTGAAACTCATAACTTGAGCAGCCAAAATTTCTAGAAAAACAGAAGTTTAGTCTGTGCCTGAGCAGCTTTTTAGACCTAGTTTTTTGGGTTTTGAAACAAAATCAAAACTAAAACTTCTTTTTTAGGTTGGAGTCATTTCTCCTTTAAAGACAAAATGCTATTACCTACATCAGTTTCTGTGCCTGGAAACCCTAGCTGCAGGCAGAGAAATCCCATCCCAAGGATGAGAGCTCCTGGGCCTTCGTGGTGGCCTTGCCCGGGGCTCTCTTCTACCCCCAAGAACTTGGCCATCTGGCCTCCCTCCTCCAACCAGTTGCCAGGGCATCACAGCTGGATACTTAAGCCCAGGTCTTTGGCAACACTGTCTGGCAGCTCACTCAGGAAAGATGTAGTTGGGGTTGGGGGTATCCTGCCGCTCCCAGCACTTGACCTGGGTGTAGCTGCTGTTACGCTTTGCTACAGTTTTCTGGAGCTTGGATGGCTTGAAGCAGTCTTCACTGAATGCAAACCCCCACTTTCCTTTTAGCCAAGTTCTCTTCTGCCTCTGCCTGGACCTGGGCTTGTAACCAGCACTGAAGTCAGCTGGACCCGGCTGCTCCCACAAATCCATATGGCTGGCTCTGAGGACTAGGGTCCTGGGAAAGGGAGTGAGGTCGAGGGGAGTGACTAATGAAAAAGGAAAGATCAGGACAAGCTCAGCTTCCTTTAGCCAAGAAGAACCTAATCTTGATTAGAAGTCAAGGGATGGGCTCCTGAATAAAACTTGCACCAGATGTAGATGGTTTCTATCCGATCTCTGTATCCCAGGGTACTTTAGAGCAGTTAATGATAATAGAGCCACATGGGGGGTAGATGGCGGTGCTGACCTGCCTGAGCAAGTGTTGGTAGAAAGGAAGAATATATCACAATAAGACTCTAATTCTGGCTCTGACACTTACTGACTGTGTAAATACATCAATTCCCCTCAGTTTCTTTATCTGTAAAATAAGCATCTGACAGATCAGAGGTTTTTAATCTTGTGGACCAACAAGATATTGTTGACGTGTATCAACAATATGAGCCCATGAGCCTGCTGAAATGGGGTTCCAAACTCCCCCTGATTATCATTCTCCATGTAAATAAATGCAATCCAAATGGTCTAGCTGAATCCAATGTATAACCATTTGGGACATTTTCCCATCCCACTCAAACACACATCTCAGTGTTTGTTAATCTAGGTGGGGCCTTCTCCACTTACAAACCTTCATCCTATATTGTTCAGCCAGCTTGAGCATCTCTTGTCAGCATCCAAGCTCCAAGAGGAGACTGTAGGGTATCATCAAGGAAAGAAACCTAAGGTCAGTATTAAGTTACCGTAGGAACTGCAGAGAATTCCAATAAAATTACACAGTTTGAGAAGAATCTGGTTCGTGTCGTCACAAATATATGGTTCCTACTGAGATAAGTGGTGGCCGTGGAATTCCTATTTGGGAAACAAAATGTTCTTTGCAGACAATTTAGCCATTCCTGCCTCAGAGAAAGTCTAAACTAAATAACCACCCACGAGAAAGCAATATAAATAAGATAGTAATATCACTTGCTTAATCCAGTGCAGGACCCTTCTAAACCCAGGCCAGTTAGCACTTGCTTTAAGCAAGCACCATTTCTCAAGAAAAAATGAGTCATGCTGATGTAATAGGATAGAATGAAGGCAGTCAGTCGTTTGGGTCATGCGGTGACACTAGATGGGGGGCAGGGGGAGAGATAGCCCCAGAGGCTGCCTGGTAAAAATATCCACACTGAGGTCAAGAGCTAAAGAGGGCAGGTACCCTGGACTAACCCACTGGGCTTCTTTCAGAAGTTACTGGCAATGAGCTGAGGAAACTGTGAGACTGGGAGTTCTTGATATTCCTCCATTGTCAAAATCCTTGCTTTTGGTGATGAAACAAATTGCCAAGAAAGCACCGAACCTCTCTCTGCTCTGGACCAGAGAAATTTGCACCCTCCTAAGGAGAAGGCAATGGCACCCCACTCCAGTACTGTTGCCTGGAAAATCCCATGGACAGAGGAGCTGGTAGGCTGCAGTCTATGGGGTTGCTAAGAGTTAGACACGACTGAGGGACTTCACTTTCACTTTTCACTTTCATGCATTGGAGAAGGAAATGGCAACCCACTCCAGTGTTCTTGCCTGGAGAATCCCATGGATGGAAAGCCTGGTGGGCTGCAGTCCATGGGGTCGCACAGAGTCGGACACGACTGAAGCAACTTAGCAGCAGCAGCAGGAGAAACAGGCTTGGGATGCCCTGAATGTGGGTTCCTTCCTTTCTTCCTTCATTCCAGAAAGACCCCGTGAGTGCCCACTACCTACCCGGAGAGTCCAGGCAGGAAGATTACAGAGACAAGAAACTCAGAGTCCAGGAACCTGAATAGAGCACAGACCCCTCTGTATGTAGCCCTGGGAAAAATGCAGATCATCTCCTGAAAAGTCAGTGAAGAAGCTGAAAAGTAGCCACTGGCTTTTGTGAAATGGAGATTTTAAAAATAAACAAGAGGCTGGCCCTCGGTCTGCCTGGCAGTCATCAACCCTGATCATCAGCTGGCAACAATGAAGAAAAGCAAACTAGTTTTGCTTTTTTTTTTTTATTGCCAACATGAAACACAAGCAGGAACAAAATTTACCACAAAAGCACTCAAAAATCCTGCCTTCAAAACACAACGGGTCTATGCTGTGATAAACTAGGCCACAGCTCCCTTGAAAGTTGAATGTACCAAAGAACAAAATGTTTCTCATGTGCTCTCACCCCAGAGACACAGGCCTGCTGTAGTTGAAGAGTGAGAGCTCAGAGGAAGTGGGCAAAGAACTGCAGGTCATAAATAGCTAACATGTACTGGGGGCGATTATGCGTCTGGTGCTGTTCTATACAGCTTATATATATTTAAGCCTCACAATAACCCTATAAAATGGGTTCTGTTATTTGACTAAGTTTGCAGCAGACACATAAAGGTTAGGTAAGATGCCCAAGGCCACACAGTTAGTCAAAGGCAGAACCTTGAATTGAACTGAGCCTGTGCAGGGAGCCCTAGGAGCCTAGCTTTCCCTGAAGCTCCAACTGTGGTCAGGCAAGAGGGTATTTGTACTTCTCAGGAGTCTAACCTATTAATAAGACAGGAGCTTTGGACCATATATTTTTTGAGGGGGTGAGGCTCCAAAATCACTGCAGATGGTGACTACAGCCATGAAATTAAAAGATGCTTGCTCCTTGGAAGAAAAGCTATGACCAACCTAGACAGCATATTAAAAACCAGAGACATTAGTTTGCTGACAATGGTTCATCTAGTCAAACTATGGTTTTCCTAGTAGCCATGTATGGATGTGAGTTCAGTTCAGTTCAGTGTTCGACTCTTTGCGACCCCATGAATCGCAGCACGCCAGGCCTCCCTGTCCATCACCAACTCCCGGAGTTCACCCAAACCCATGTCCATCAAGTCAGTGATGCAATCCAACCATCTCATCCTCTGTCGTGCCCTTCACTTCCTGCCCCTCAATCTTTCCCATCAGAGTCTTTTCCAATGAGTCAGCGCTTCGCATCAGGTGGCCCAAGTATTGGAGTTTCAGCTTCAACATCAGTTCTTCTAGTGAACACCCAGGACTGATTTCCTTTAGGATGGACTGGTTGGACATCCTTGCAGTCCAAGGGACTCTCAAGAGTCTTCTCCAACACCACAGTTCAAAAGCATCAATTCTTCGGTGCTCAGCTTTTTTTCACAGTCCAACTCTCACATCTGTACATGACCACTGGAAAAACCATAGACTTGACTAGACAGACCTTTGTTGGCAAAGTAAGGTCTCTGCTTTTGAATATGCTGTCTAGGTTGGTCATAACTTTCCTTCCAAGGAGTAAGAATCTTAATTTCATGGCTACAATCACCATTTACAGTGTTTTGGAGCCCAGAAAAATAAAGTCTGACACTGTTTCCACTGTTTCTCCATCTATTTGCCATGAAATGATGGGACCAGATGCCATGATCTTAATTTTCTGAATGTTGAGCTTTAAGCCAGCTTTTTCACTCTTCTCTTTCACTTTCATCAAGAGGCTTTTTAGTTCCTCTTCACTTTCTGCCATAAGGGTGGTGTCATCTGCATATCTGAGGTTATTGATATCTCTCCTGGTAATCTTGATTCCAGCTTGTGCTTCCTCCAGCCCAGCATTTCTCAAGATGTACTCTTCATATAAGTTAAATAAGCAGGGTGACAATATACAGCCTTGATGTACTCCTTTTCCTATTTGGAACCAGTCTGTTGTTCCATGTCCGGTTCTAACTGTTGCTTCCTGACCTGCACACAAATTTCTCAAGAGGCAGATCAGGTGGTCTGGTATTCCCATCTCTTTCAGAATTTTCCACAGTTTATTGTGATCCACACAGTCAAAGGCTTTGGCATAGTCAATAAAGCAGAAATAGATGTTTTTCTGGAACTCTCTTCCTTTTCCATGATCCAGCGGATGTTGGCAATTTGATCTCTGGTTCTTCTGCCTTTTCTAAAACCAGCTTGAACATCTGGAAGTTCACAGTCACGTATGGCTGAAGCCTGGCTTGGAGAATTTTAAGCATTACTTTACTAGCATGTGAGATGAGTGCAATTGTGTGGCAGTTTGAGCATTCTTTGGCATTGCCTTCCTTTGGGCTTGGAATGAAAACTGACCTTTTCCAGGCCTTTGCTGAGTTTTCCAGATTTGCTGGCGTATTGAGTGCAGCACTTTCACAGTGTCATCTTTCAGGATTTGAAACAGCTCAACTGACATTCCATCACCTCCACTAGCTTTGTTCATAGTGATGCTTCCTAAGGCCCACTTGACTTCACATTCCAGGATGTCTGGCTCTAGGTGAGTGATCACACCATCATGATTATCTGGGTCATGAAGATCTTTTTTGTACAGTTCTTCTGTGTATTCTTGCCATCTCTTCTTAATATCTTCTGCTTCTGTTAGGCCCATACCATTTCTGTCCTTTATCGAGCCCATCTTTGCATGAAATGTTCCCTTGGTATCTCTGATTTTCTTGAAGAGATCTCTAGTCTTTCCCATTCTATTGTTTTCCTCTATTTCTTTGCATTGATCACTGAGGAAGGCTTTCTTATGTCTCCTTGCTATTCTTTGGAACTCTGCATTCAGATGGGTATATCTTTCCTTTTCTCCTTTGCTTTTCGCTTCTCTTCTTTTCACAGCTATTTATAAGGCCTCCCCAGACAGCCATTTTGCTTTTTTGCATTTCTTTTTCTTGAGGATGGTCTTGATCCCTGTGTCCTGTACAATGTCGTGAACCTCCATCCATAGTTCATCAGGCACTCTATCAGATCTAGTCCCTTAAATCTATTTATCACTTCCACTGTATAGTCATAAGGGATTTGATTTAGGTCATACCTGAATGGTCTAGTGTTTTTCCCTACTTTATTCAATTTAAGTCTGAATTTGGCAATAAGGAGTTCATGATCTGAGCCGCAGTCCGCTCCTGGTCTTGTTTTTGCTGACTGTATCGAGCTTCTCCACCTTTGGCTGCAAAGAATATAATCAATCTGATTTTGGTGTTGACCATCTGGTGATGTCCATGTGTAGTCTTTTCTTGTGTTATTGGAAGAGGCTGTTTGCTATGATCAGTGTGTGTTCTCTTGGCAGAACTCTATTAGCCTTTACCCTGCTTCATTCTGTACTCCAAGACCAAACGTGCCTGTTACTCCAGGTGTTTCTTGACTTCCTACTTTTGCATTCCAGTCCCCTATAATGAAAAGGACATCTTTTTTGGGTGTTAGTTCTAGAAGGTCTTGTAGGTCTTCATAGAACTGTTCAACTTCAGCTTCTTCAGCATTACCAGTCAGGGCATAGACTTGGATTACCATGATATTGAATGGTTTGCCTTGGAAACGAACAGAGATCATTCTGTCGTTTTTGAGATTGCATCCAAGTACTGCATTTCGGACTTTTGTTGACTATGATGGCTACTCTATTTCTTCTCATGGATTTCTACCCACAGTAGTAGATATAATGGTCATCTGAGTTAAATTTACCCATTCCAGTCCGTCGGACTATAAAGAAAGCTGAGTGCCAAAGAACTGATGCTTTTGAACTGTGGTGCTGGAGAAGACTCTTGAGAGTCCCTTGGACTGCAAGGACATCCAACCAGTCCATCCTAAAGGAAATCAGTCCTGAATATTCATTGGATGCTGAAGCTGAAACTCCAATACTCTGGCCAGCTGTTTCGAAGAACTGACTCATTGGAAAAGCCACTGGTGCTGGGAAAGATTAAAAGCAGGAGGAGAAGGGGGTGACAAAGGATGAGATGGTTGGACGGCATCACTGACTCAATGGATATGAGTTTGAGTAAGCTCTGGGGGTTGGTAACAGACAGGGAAGCCTGGCGTGCTGCAGTCCATGGGCTCACAAAGACTCAGACACGACTGAGCAACTGAACTGAACTCTGGGCCAGATTTCAGTTCATCTTCCCTGATGGCTCAGATGATGAAGAATCTGCCTGCAATGCAGGAGACCCAGATTCAATCCCTGGGTTGGGAAGATCCCCTGGTGAAGGGAATGGTAACTCACTCCAGTATTCTTGCCTGAAGAATCCCATGGACAGAGGAGCCTGGCGGGCTACAGTCCAACAAGTCACAAAGATTCGGACAGGAATGAGTGACCAACAACACTTTGGACCAGAAACCCTGAGCTTGAATCCCAATTCTGCCATTCAGTGGTATGTGATTTTGGGTAAATTACTTCTTAGGTCACAGGATCCTCATTTGTCAAAAGGCATTAATATCTCCTTAAAGTCTATTGTGAGGATGTGAGGATTAGGTGAAATAAAAATAAAACCCACACAGAATTCCATGCTTAAAAGAGAGCAGTTCTGCCTGACTATGGTGTAAGTTCCATATACCTGAATTTCCATCAAGCTCATCTAAGAAGTGGCAGGTTGTCCAGGGATGTGTCAATGCAGTGAATAATCACACATTAGCGGGTCTGATATGTCCACACTTTAGTAAAAGCCAGGAAGTGTTTTGTTTTGTTTTGTTTTCCAGAGCATCTGCTTAATTTGTAACAATTTATTTTTAAATACTAGAAAGTACAGTCATTCATTTCAACCAAGGAAACTAGCAAACTGTGTGACTACAATTGTACAGTGATTTGAGGAGCTGTTGCCTGTAATATGGCCAAGAACGCGTTTAGGAACATAAGTCTCACCAGAGTCCAAACGATGGCTAAACACCATGGTGGGGTATAAGAGTTCACACTGGACTGAGCATATGTATAATACACAAAGCAGAAAATTGTATTACTTAGCATTTTCACTAATGCTTTAGAACGGGGAACAACTGTTTAGAACAATTTACAAGCCCTAAATACCTCCGAATCCAACTACTCACTTCATGCTTGAGATGGTTCAATGAAATGAGAGCTGAGGATCCTTTCACCTTAATATTCTATGATTCACTAATAAAGTATGTTCTTTTTTTACAGATATTTTCAGCACTCAATCATCTACACTGCTATCTGCTTGATACTCAGTTAAAATCTAATCAGTCAATTCTGCGACTTTCCTCAACATTCAAAAAGTTAAGATTATGGCATCTGGTTCCATCACTTCGTGACAGATAGATGGGGGAAAAAATGGAAACAGTGACAGAGTTTGTTCCCTTGGGCTCCAAAATCACTGTGGATGGTGACTGCAGTCATGAAATTAAAAGATGCTTGCTCCTTGGATGGAAGGAGCAACCACTCCTAGGTTGTCTATGAGCAACCTGCTGCTGCTACTGCTAAGTCGCTTCAGTCGTGTCCAACTCTGTGCGGCCTCATAGATGGCAGCCCACCAGGCTCCCCCGTCCCTGGGATTCTCCAGGCAAGAACACTGGAGTGGGTTGCCATTTCCTTCTCCAATGCATGAAAGTGAAAAGTGAAAGTGAAGTCGCTCAGTAGTGTCCAACTCCTAGCGACCCCATGGACTGCAGCCTAACAGGCTACTCCATCCATGGGATTTTCCAGGCAAGAGTACTGGAGTGGGGTGCCACTGCCTAGACAGTGTATTAAAAAGCAGAGACATCACTTTGCCAACAAAGATCTGTAGAGTCAAAGCTATGGTTTTTCCAGTAGTCATGTATGGATGTGAGAGCTGGACCATAGAGAAGGCTGTGCACCGAAGGACTGATGCTTTCAAATTGTGCTGGAGAAGACTTGGACAGCAAGGAGATCAAATCAGTCAATCCTAAAGGAAAACAACCCTGAATATTCATTGGAAGGACTGATGCTGAAGCTGAAACTCCCAATACTTTGACCACCTGATGTGAAGAGCTGATTCATTGGAAATGACCCTGATGTTGGGAAAGACTGAAGGCAGAAGGAAAAGGGGATGACAGAGGATGAGATAGTTGGATCTATCTTATAGATAGATCTTATAGATATAGAAATATCTATCTTATAGATAGTTGGCAACACTGACTCAATGGACATGAGTTTGAGCAAACTCTGGGAGACAATGATGGACAGGAAAGCCTGGTATGCTGCAGTTCATGGGATCACAAAGAGTCAGACATGACTGAGTGACTGAACAACAACAGCAAAACCTGATGCAGAAAAATCAGGAGTTCACCGCTGAGTCAACGGCTTGAACACAGATGGGCAGCATTCACCCTCCAACACGAAAAAGAGTTCTCCTGGACATTTCTTGGGTTTTGTGTTTCAAAGATGAGAATCAGTAGTTCACACTTTATGGTTACCTCTAACATCTGTTCATAGCACATTATTTCATCCCTAACTATAGACATATGAAATATTAGTAGTAGAGTAATCAAAATACAACAGATTTGGTGTCAGACAGACCTGGGGGAAAATTCATATTTGTAATTTCTTACTTGAATGCCTTGGACAAGTCATTTAACCTCTCTAAGCTTCAGCTTCCTCACCTGTAAAGTAAGGTGTTAATGCCAACCATATAGGGTTGCTCTGAAGACCAATGAAATAAACGTACAGAACATAACCCTAAATTTGGCCAAGGATGTACTACATACTCAACAAACGCTGAAATGAAGCTAGAAAAGAAGTGTTCTTATCTTATGGAAAGCCACTGAAAGTAGATTAGGACTTACAAAGGTTATTCAGCAGCAACTACAAGGGTCTCTTGAAGTCTCAGGGGAAGGATTTCAACAGATATCACAGTCTGGTGGGTAATACAGACATCCATTCATTCCAGAAATATTTGTCGAGCACCACTACATGCCAGGAATACAGCGATGAGTAGCCAAACACTAATCAAATAACCATACAAAGGTCAGACTGAAACTGTGATAAACACTCAAAAGAAAGGTTACTGACACCTGGAGGTTTTATAATAGTGAGGAGCCGCAGAGCCATGGAGGAAGGGATGCTTGGCCTGAGATCTGAGGGCTGAATGAGTGGGTGCCCATTAGGAGAAGGTGAAGGAAGAGAATTCCAGGCTGATGATTTTGGTGGAGTTGGAGATTTTGATTTCTGAAGGTTTTGAATGAAGTACTGAGGCAAGGGATAGAATATACTCCAAACATAATGCAAAATGATCAAAGGAGGTATTCTGAAACTAGTTGCATAATCCTTTTTTTTAACCCTTCACCCTCTCTGAAAATATAAACAGGTCAGGGTTATTGGAGATGAGGTGAGAGATTTTGGAGATAGCTGTGGCATGCCATGAGCCCTGCCTCACTCCATGTGGGTGGGGGGTCCCTCCCCTCACACCTAAGAAAGGGGGTTTCCCAAGGCAACTTGGAAAGCTTCATCTGAGTCCCCGTAGGGTTCAGGAAAGAGTGAGGACTGAGGTCTGATCCAGCTGAGTTGTCAGCTAGCTGCTCTGAGGTTGCCGCTGCAGGGGGTCAGCCCATACTCCTGGGAAGATCCTGAGAAGCAGAGTCCAGACCAACCTAAGACCCCCAAGCTCAGGGACTGGACTGCCTGGCTCCAGGAGGAAGACGAAGGCACAACTGGGCCCCACTGAGTACGAAAGCCTCACTAGTCTCTCAGCACTTGCCAGGAGAACCAGAAAAGATGTCACTTCATCAATTCTATCTAAAGCTGTCTCATATAAGCCCAGCTATCTGAATATTCAGGAGGGTAAAATTGCAACAAAGCACGCAGTCATCTCTGGGCAATGAGACAGGACTGTGATGATACAGCTAGAGATGCTAGAGATATTTTAAGGTTTGGGGTGGGTTTGGGGGCAGTATTATTGTAGTTTTGGTTTGCTTTTAAAACAGCTACCAAGGAAGGGGTCTTATTTATCAACACTACTAATTTCTACACAGCAACCAAGTCAAAGGAGACAGGGAAGGTTACACTGTAAGGAAGATTCACAAATTACTCCTGCTTCTGCAAAAACATCCAAATTGAATTTGCATGCCACCTCTGTCCCCGAGAAAGATGTCTACACCTCAAGAACAGCTAATATGGATCTCTTTAATACTATGATGATGATATAGTATTAATTTATCATTTGCCATATGCCCAGCATTGTTAAGCTTCGGTGTATGGTTCTTAAAAACGGTTTTTGTTAGGGAAAGATGGATGACTCTCCTGTCTGCTGCCTTTTTACCCAGTGCTATTTTTGTTTTATGTCACACTTGTTACATTTTGGTACCCTCATGAGTCCTGCCTTCAAAGACAAATTCTCTTGGCTCCTCTTCCTCCCCATTCTCCCCTGGAGCTCACCCCCAAGCCTGTGACCAAGAGCTCCATGCATCCACAGAGCATTGCAGCCTCTCTGGTCAGGGTGTTCAGTTAGCTACCACCCTGTGTTCTTGTGCAGTCTTCAATATATTTGTTTATATTTGTGATCAGAAATTTCCTCCAGATTACCTCTCATTAACTACACCCCCTTACACACACACACAACCACACACCACCAACTATCCTCCATGTTTTCCCTGCCCAGGGAGATAATCCAACGCCCCATCCCATTGCTCAGAGCCCAGACTTGCTCGAATGGTAAGGAGGCTGCCTTCCACCCTCTGTCTCCTGTGTGTTTCACAAATTCTTCTTCCTTTATCCACCCCTGGGATTCCATCTTTGTCCCAGTCTTCTTCCCATCTACATGTTTTCCTCCTGCTCCATGGTTTTGATCACATCTCTTTGCTCACACCACCCAGACCTATGGCTCCAGGCAAGATCTCTCTCCTGAGCACCAGATTCTACACCATTGACTACCTCATCTCCAATGGTTCCCCTGATTTCTTAACTGGATCATGAGGTCCTCAGAGATAAGAACCATGCCTCGTTCACCAACATGTATGCCTCAAGGCTTGCACTTCAGGAAGCACTTAGTGTATTTTCACTCTGATGCAGAAGTGAGTGAATAAATACATGGATCCTATGAATGTCTTTGTAATGCATATCAAATTAAGGTAAGAAGAGAAAAAATGCCTCCAAAGGAATAGCCATGCGCAGCTTTGTCTTCTAAGACAGAATGTCCTGGAGAAGAGACTGTGGAATGCTGTATTCCATAAGCTGAAACATACGTGCCGGAAAGTGGCATGGTCAAATACATCAGATAAACACTAGACTTTTAAATGTAAGCAGGATTCTTTGATCCTCTAATATGCTGATGTGCAGTTCAAATGTCCAAAAGGTGATGCTTTTCAGCCTTTGTCAAATATGTTTGAGTGTACTTCTATTTTGGTTTGTGTGTTTAATGTAAACCAGGTGTTCTGCACACTGAGATTCTGTCAATAATCAACTGGGGAAAATGAAGTCCTAGAACATCAGACCTTTATCTTGTACACTACTTATAAGATCGTAATTTTAAAAAACAACTTGAGTTCAGTGGTAGTATTGAGGAATATTGGATTTTTTTGGTAAGAACAACTCAGCAGATCATGTAGACCACTTGGATTCAAAAGAGACTTTGGGCTTGGCCTGGTGTGGACTGCGTCCCAGAGGGTTAGGGTGGAGACATGGGCATGCTTCAGGGTCACATCGATTCTCTATCACTCAGGCCACCCCTGTTAACCCATTTGCTATGTTGAAAGCCACTTTTGTCCTGCCTCCCCAAGCAGAGTCATCTTCGGGTTGCGAAGCCCACACACGCTGGCTCTCAATGGCTGTTCCTCTCTAGGGCCTTGGGGCGGACTCCTCACGCTATAGCAGCTGCAGGAAGTGCTGGGTGATATCACCTCCCGCTAAGCCAAGAAGCCTCCACAAGGTCAGGCCTGGAGCAGTCATGTATAGACAGAAAACACACAAATAACCCACCTCTTTCCGCCCTCGGGAATGAGCTCACAGCTCAGGGGATCCCAGCTCTACATGTGCCAGGTGATGTCAGGATTAGTGTCCTAGCGGTCCTGACATGCTGCAGGTGCTTCATTCACGGGACGCTACCCAGTCTGCACCAGATGGCAGCGTGGGAGATGGAAGTCCAGCTCCAGACTTTCCCTTACTCTAAGTTATAAGGCCTTTGGGGGACAGACTCACCCATTTTCTTGGACTGGGTTCCATGGATGTTGGGCCAATCAGAATGGGAATAGGGTGGAGATGGAGAAGAGGTTCTCTAGAGATTTCTCTACAAATAAAAATTCCTGGCAATTGCCTCCCAATTCTATTGCCAACTGTTATTCTCTGGGTTGTGGAAAATCCTGAATTGTTGTTCATATAGGGGATATAGTAGGAAGAGTTCAAGGAAAGCTGATTGGCTCACAGACAGGTAAGCAGAGTCATAGAGAACAAGAGAAATGTTCCTGCAATGAGTTGGACATCCTGAAACAACCTAACCTGGGCTTCCCTCTTCCCTACCCTGCCAAAGCCAAGAGGCAAAGAGAATTCAACATCAGCCTACATTTTAGTTCCATGAAAAAAAAGAAAAAGTTTCTCTACTGTTGTTTATGTTCAACTACTGTTCTGTTTGTCCTGATTATACCCTGCTTTCTCATCACAGGTAGGAAATGGGCATGAATAAAATAAAAAAAAAAAAAAAAAGAGGTCCTAGTTTGATGTCCATGTCTCAGTTCCCTATAACTTCCTCATCTTTTCAGTGCTAAGCCTTTTCCATGTAAGGGGGTGGTGCTTATCTGCCTGATGGGATGAAGTCCCAGGGACCCCACAGGGTACCGTGGAAAGATGTCCCCTTCAAAGGAAGAAATCCCTTCACACCTTGAATGTTTACACCTAATCTAATGACTAAAGCAGATGGAGGGAGCTTATCAAGGAAATGAAGGAAACAGGAAGGGAGACAAAGAAATAAGGTGTAAAGAGGATGGAGGGGGGAAGAAAGGAAAAGAGGGAGAAAAGGAGTAGGAATGGAGAGGAAGAAAATGGGGGCTGATCAGAAGCCCATCAGATTTTATAAATAAGTCATGGAAGCAATGAAACCTGACTCTTCTGAAAATGGGAGAGTGAAAAAGCCTCCCTGCCTTCCCTGTGATCTGTGTCCTGGTTCAGGAAGCCTAAAACCTGAGGAGAGCTGGGCGGCCATCCAAGCTCCAGCCCGCAGTCCTGATGGTCTGCATGTTGGAGGCTGCACTCCAAGTGGGGCTGCTTGAAGGACCCTCTCCCCTGGAGAGCCCACCACAGCTGGTCAGGAATGGCCCTCAGGAAGCTGGCTCATAACAAGGTCATTCCCTTCAGAATTTAATGAGCAATCCTCAGAAGAATGGAGGGGGGGCCCAAGGCGTGAACCCTGACTCCAAAAATAATATGCCAGAATTTTACTTTTCATGTCCTTCAGGAAATAACAGTGGAAAGTAACCTCCAAATGAAGGTTCCTGCACGTGAGGGATCCAGGGCAGAGGAAAATGCTTGGACCCAAACAAAAGAGCTACTCTACTTAATGTCAATAGCCACTCATGGCAAAGTGGGAAGATCCAGAGTAAGAATCGGAATGCCTCATCCTCAACCCACGCAGGGCCAGCATTTTCTTCATCTGTCAGTAACACATCTCAGTTCAGTTCAGTCACTCAGTCGTGCCCGACTCTTTGGACTGCAGCACACCAGGCTTTCCTGTCCATCACCAACTCCCAGAGCTTACTCAAACTCATGTCCATCGAGTTGGTGATGCCATCCAACCATCTCATCCTCTGTCTCCCCCTTCTCTTCCTGCCTTCAGTCTTTCCCAGCATCGGGGTCTTTTCCAAGGAGTCAGTTCTTCACATCAGGTGGCCAAAGTATTGGAGTATCAGCTTAAGCATCAGTCCTTCCAATGAATATTCAGGACTGATTTCCTTTAGGATGTACTGGTTGGATCTTCTTGCAGTCCAAGGGACTCTAAAGAGTCTTCTCCAACACCACCATTCAAAAGCATCAATTCTTTGGCCCTCAGCTTTCTTTATAGTCCAACTCTCACATCCATACATGACTACTGGAAAAACCACAGCTTTGACTAGATGAACCTTTGTTGGCAAAGTAATGTCTCTGCTTTTTAACATGCTGTCTAGGTCGGTCATAGCTTTTCTTCCAAGGAGAAAGCATCTTTTAATTTCATGGCTGAAGTCACCATCTGCAGTGGTTTTGGAGCAAAAAAAAAAATCTCTCTTTCCATTGTTTCTCCATCTATTTGCCATAAAGTGATGGGACCAGATGTCATGATCTTAGTTTTCTGAATGTTGAGTTTTAGTTTTCTGAATGTTTGGTACACATCTACTAGAATGAAATGTCACTACACATCTGCTAGAATGGCTTACATTAAAAGGATTACTCATACCAATGGAGGGATCAAGTTAGCTGAGTATGAGATATGGAGTTCACCTCCCCACCACGAACACATCAAAACTACAAATACATATGGAACAATTCTCACTGAAAACTATCTGGAAACTGGCAGAGGGTTCCTATACAACCAAGGTTATAAGGAAGATACACATGAAATTGGGTAGAAAAGAAAGAAAAGTGATCAGTGCCCCAGGAGGGGATTAGGAGAGAGATGACAGGGGCTGACACCTGCCCTGGAAAATGAGCAGTTGGAGTCACATATGGGGCTTCCCAGTCCTGGGGTCCTACAGAGAGGAGACAAGTCCCTTTGGCTGGTTGTAGGACCACTGGGACAAAATAGAGAGGGCCAGGGGAGTCCTGGACTGTGCTAATGAGAAGCACACGTGCACCAGCTAACCCCCAAGGCAATGGGGAGCCTCTGTCCTAGCGGCTGCCAGGTTTCCTGTGAACACCTCACTGTGCACCCCAGCCCAAGCTGAGTGAGCTTTTTGGCCCTGCTCACTCCATACCACAGCATGGCACTGGATCCAGGGCACCCGTGACTAAGGAAGAGACTCAGGTGGGGGGTGCAGAGATGACCCGGGCCTGAGGGAAAGCCTGGGTGGGGCAGTGGTGGCCACTGCCGGTGCTTTGTCAGACAGTGCCTCAGAAGCCATCCAGATCTCCAACGGTGGCTCTGTGCCCTAGCTAGTCTCCTGACACAGGCTGAGTGTCCATGCAGGCCCCCGCCAGCCCTGAGGGCAGTTCCACAACAAGGCAGAGGAGGCAGGGGCAGTGATCTGCTGTGAGGGTTAAAGGAGACTTGTACCAGAGGCTGTGTCTCAGTGGGGCCATGGACACCAACACGGGTAGCTCATCAGATCTCTGTCTACACGTGGGCCCTATTTGCATCAGCACTCCATTCCTCTGAGGCAAAGATCCTGGTGTAAAGAAAGGGAAAACACACACTTAGAGGGAACAGAGCCAGCCTGGACTCAACCCTCAGCGACTCTGCTCAAGCAACTTGGAGTCAGACCACCCCAACCCCTAATAGGGCAGGACAGCCACAGAGCATAATGGAGGTCTCACCTCACACCTGGTGCTGCTCTAGACTCTCCATCTCCAGCCTGACCCCCTTCCAAGGCAATAGGTAAAAGTGCACACCAAAGGCAGTGGACATAGGCAGTCCATACAGGGGCATTGCCACATGAGAACATACCTTTAAGACCACAATAGCTAACTAAATTCATATGAGCAGAGAAAGTTAAGCAAAACAAAATGGCAAAATACTACTCTCAACTGAAAAAGAGAAAACTTTTGAAAAAAAAAATAGAAATAAACAATTTACCAGATAAAAAATTCAAAACATTGGTAAAAGAATAAAAATGTTAACTGAATTAGGGAAAAGGATTGTTATAAACTGAATATTTTAACAAGTAATTAGAAAATATAAGAAAAGATCAATCAGCAATGAATGATGCAATAGCTGAAATAAAAAAACACATCAGAAAGAATAAATAGCAGACTAAGTGACACAGAAGAATATAAGTGATCTGGAAGATAGAATAATGGAAATCACACAATCAGAACAGCAAAAAGAAAAACCAAAAAAGTAAAAGCAATTTAAGAGACATCAAGAATAATATTAACATACCAACATACCCAGGCATACCAACATTCATATTATAGGGATCCCAGAAGGAAAGAGAAAGAGGAGATTACAAATGTATCTGAGAAAATGATGGCTGAAAAATTCCCCAACCTAGAGAAAGAAACAGATATCCAGGAACAGGAAGTACACAAGCTCTTAAACAAGACAAACCCAGACAGACCCACACCAAGACATATTATAATTAAAATGGCAAAAGTTAAATACTAAGCGAAAATTCTAAAGACAGCAAGAGAAAAACGAAGAATTGGAGTCCCCATAAGGTTATCTGCTGATTTCTCTGCAGAAACTTTGCAGGCCACAAGGGAATAGCACGACATAGTCAAAGTGCTGGAAAGAAAAACCCTGTAACCTAGGATACTTCTCAGACAAGCAAAATCTAAAGTCGTTACTTTATCAAAACTAAACTTGCTCTTAAAGAAATGTTGAAGGGTCTCCTCTAAGTGGCAAAGAAGGCAGAAGCTATAAGAAAGGGAAAATCCTACTAGGAAAGGCAAATATATAGTGAGGACTGAGGACAAACCATTTAATAAACCAGTACATAGATTAAAAGAAAAAACTGTAAAAGCAACTATAAGAGTTAAGAGAGAAGCATGAAAACGTAAAATATGACATCAAAAACACAAAATGCGTGGAGTAAAAAAATGTAGATCTTTTAGAATGTGTTTGAACTTAAATGACTACTAGTTTAAAACAAATAGATATAATTATAGATCAACACATATAAACCCCATGGTAACCACAGATGAAAAGTGGTACAATAAATACATAAAAAATAAAACTAAAAAGAAAGAAACATAAGCATACTACTAAGGAAAATCATCAAACCACAAAGAAAGAATCAAAAGGAAGAAGAAATGAACCCAGAAGAAGTATAAAAATGACTGTAAAACAATTAATAACATGTAATTATTTTAAATGTCAAGGAACAAAACACTCTGATCAAAAGACATGGGAGGGGGGCTGATTGGATAAGCAAATAAGACTCTTCAATAGGCTACCTATCAGAGACTCACTTCAGGGCTAAAGACACATACAGACTGAAAGTGAAGAAATAAAAGCTATTTCATGTAAATGGAAATAACAAGAAATCAGGGTAGCAATACTCATATCAGACAAAATGGACTTTAAAACAAAGCCTATAACAAAAGACAAAGAACAGCATTATATAATGATAAACGAGGACAATATAGCACCTTAGTTTGCTCTTCCTCATATAGCAACCTCTGAGCTTAACACAGCAGTTCAGAGTCACTGTTCCAGGCAGTTTCTTTTATGATGCATCTCATATTCAACTCAAGAAATCATGATGAATGGATAAGAAAGCTATGGTACATATACACAATGGAGTATTACTCAGCCATTAAAAAGAATACATTTGAATCAGTTCTAATGAGGTGGATGAAACTGGAGCCTATTATACAGAGTGAAGTAAGCCAGAAAGAAAAACACCAATACAGTATACTAACGCATATATATGGAATTTAGAAAGATGGTAACAATAACCTTGTGTACGAGACAGCAAAAGAGACACTGATGTATAGAACAGTCTTATGGACTCTGTGGGAGAGGAAGAGGGTGGGAAGATTTGGGAGAATGTCATTGAAACATGTAAACTATCATGTATGAAACGAGTTGCCAGTCCAGGTTCGATGCGCGATACTGGATGCTTGGGGCTGGTGCACTGGGATGACCCAGAGGGATGGTATGGGGAGGGAGGAGGGAGGAGGGTTCAGAATGGGGAACACATGTGTGCCTGTGGCAGATTCACTTTGATATTTGGCAAAATTAATACAAGTATGTAAAGTTTAAAAATAAAATAAAAAAAAAAAAAAAAGAAACCATGACCCATCCTGAAGATGGGAAATATACTGTGTCAGAATCTCCTTAGTCATAAGGATAAACTGTGCTATATTTGGTTTTCATCATAGGTACTGACTTCAGAATCCTCATGTAAGATGAAATTCCACTATATATTTTCTAATTTTCAGAACAAATCCATGAAATGGTTGAGGCACGTATTATTATCTACACTTGACAGATGAGGAAACAGAGCCTGAGTGATGTTGTGACTTGCTAATAAGGAACAGCTTCATTCCAAGAACCCATGCCTTCAGACAGCAAGTCTAGGATTCCTTGAACTGTATCACCACCCCAACATGCTGCCATTTTGCTCACAGACAAAAGCATTACTTATGGCCTAGATTTGCCTCACAACAACTCTAAGTTATTTTCACAGCGCAAGCAGAAATCCCTGCTAGTTAAGTCCTAACTCCTCCTTAATATTGTCTATCCTCTTAGCTAAAAAGAAAATGTTAAACCAAACATGGTAGCCTTGTGACTCCTACCTGCCAACCATAATCAAAATTTACTTTAATTCACCACAAAGATGTCAGTTAGCCAACCTTTGGGGAGAAGGGAACTGATGAAACAGCTAAATTATGATGACATGATTCTACAAACAGAGAAACCAGCATCCTGGGAGAGTTCTTCAATGCCCAGAGGCAAAGAGAAGGGTCTACAACACATCTTAACCTATCGTGTTAGGCACTCCTTGGACATCAATATACATTCTCCCATATGGACACATTCTATTTGAAGCCCCTAATAAGGGCTGATGGATTTCAAATAGAAGATACCCTTTCTTTTAGGGTATCTAAATACCCTAAATAGAGATTACCCTTTCTTTTAGGCCTCTTAAAGAAAACATTTCTGCATAGGGAGGTGGAGAAATTAGATACAATCACCTCCAAGGATAATTTTCACTCTAAAACTCTAAAAAACTGTCCCCAATCCATTTACCAATGCATGAATTTGCCTCCAAAACTCATGTTGCAAACAGGGGGAAAAGTGAGAGGGACTCTGGCTACTGTCCATGTCTCCACTGATGAGACCTCAGCCTCAAACAGATTCAAATTTAACAAGTGCCACTATCTCAAGTGTGACAGCTAGGATGGAAACCATTCCCTCTCTGACACAGATGAGAAGCCCAGAGACCACTACCCCAGAAGTTAGGAAATATGCTCTAAGAGTCATATTTTCTATAGGGACCTATTTCCTATCTTAAAAGAGTTTTCATCCGATAAGAAAACACAGGAGTTCAGCAGGATCTGTTCACACACAGCTTCACAAATGTCATAGCAATCTCAGTTACTCTGAACTGAGGCCGGAAAGTTCCATGAGCTCCAATGTTTGGTGCTGCAATGCTTATGCTCGTCCATCCTTTCACTGAACTCAGCTGCAACATAGAAAGAGGCTTTAAGAATTAGGGGAAATCAGAATACCTGAGCTCACCTAGGTCATCGGTCAGAAATGTGATAAGATGTGCTGATTAAGAGAACATGGAATGCTAATTTCCCTTGTTGGCTCAGTAACACTATGCCACAGACAATTTGTGCGCTTAATCGCTCAGTTGTGTCTGACTCTGCAACCCCATGGACTGTAGTCCACCAGGCTCCTCTGTCCTTGGGATTTCCCAGGCAAGAATACTGGAGTGGGTTGTTATTTCCTCCTCCAGGGGATCTTTCCGATCCAGAGATTAAATATGCGTCTCCTGCATTGGCAGACGAGTTCTTTACCACTGAGCCACTTGGGAAGCCCAGACTCTTGTCCAATAGGTGCCAGGCCTGATTATGTGGCTTTTATTTGGCTGAATTATTGTCTTTTTAAATCCTTCCACCTATACCTCCAATTTCCTCCCTTCTGTCTGGCAGTGAACCAGGAGCATAACAAACAGGCCACTAACACGCTACAGATGGAAGAACCTCAGGAAAGTAAACAAATTTGCTTCTCCGGTTGCATTGCTTTCCTGAAGGGAGGAACATAAGAGAGGAAGACTCAAAACTAAACTCAGAAATTTCCCAACAATACTTAATCTCAGAAGTTCCTGCCAAAGATGACTGGCTTTAAAAATGCTTTTCGGGCCTGAGCGTGGGATAGCTCGAAGGCAATCCCACTCCATGCAGAGCTGCTATTGCATTTTTTCAGCTGTTTTCCAGCTGCCTGAAAGGGGCACAGAGTAAAACACAGAGCACTCACTCGCCTGGGCCAGGTGGGAGGAGCAGAGAGAATGAGCAGTATTGTTCCTTACTCAAATGTGCTTTAAGAAAAAGAAGAAAACCTTTCCCTAGGGCCTAGGCTGCTGCTAGATTTCTCACAGAGCCTTGGATGCAGACACTTTGTGGATGGGTCTCTGAATAGGGGTGATTAGCAGCAGGTTTCAACTACCGGAGGCCCTGCATCACTAAGAACTCCAATCACTGGCAAAAGCAGTTCAAGCTCAGCTACATTTGACCAAATGCACTGCCTTCTCCAAAGCCTAACACATTCTGTGCATGGAGAAAGTGAGGTCCAGACAGCACAGTGACTACCCGAAGCGTTGCTTTCAACATCAGTCCTAGAGCCAAGACAAGACCCCCTGCCTTCTAGGCCACCAAGACAAACTGACTCTTGAGCATCTCATCCCAGAAACAAATTGAGGGGAAAAATATTCTATACAGGACTTCTTGGTATTTGAGAGGTAAACTGGCTCATGATCCATTCCTATGATCCATTGTTAAATCATCTGTCATTTGCTAAGGCACAAATGTGAACGTGCCCCCTGCACAGGGGGAGAGCAAAATGGGGTCTAGGTGGAGAATGAACGGATCCCACCAGAACAGCCTCCCCTAAAAGCAGTTTTATTCATCGCCATCTCTCCTCACCTGGTAAGTTGACCTGTAAATGCAGCAGTCAGGAGCTCATAGCTGTTCAAAAGCTACTGGGTGAAATACTTTGAATTTCATTATACTCTAGCTAAGAGTTCACTTCTTCCTCGTGTCTGGATCTGGACTAGACTGACTTGCCACCCAGAATGCAGGAGAGCTGGCAGGTATTTTTTTGCAGTGTATTTTGTAAACCAACCAGCAGCTGAATTCCTATCTGGGCATCCACCTATTGCCAATGGGCAGCAGTGATGGGCAGCTACCTCTTCTGGGGCTATGCTGTTCTTTGTCTAACTTCATCTATCAGGTATCTCACAATACTATTTAAAATAAGGTATAGCTGGCAGCATTATCAAATAAAGACTGGCAAGTGAACTCAAGAATCACATATGATTCTTCCATTTAATTTAGATCCCTAAGGTCTTGAGAAAAAAGCAAATTTTTTGTAATAGGAGGTGCATTTGGATTGTGAAAGGACAATTTATAAGTTCATGCCATCAGTATACTTATTTCTGATTCCCTGAGCCTCAAATACCTGGAAAACTTGGGCTCCCTTAGAAAATTCAGCATAGCATGGCCTAGGTGCTTAGACTTTGTCTCATAAGAAAATTCCTGGGACTTCCCTTATGGTCCAGTGGCTAAGCTTCTGCACTCCCAGTGCAGGGTCCCGAGTTCAATTCCAGGTCAGGGAACTAGATCTCATATGCTGCAACTAAAGATCCTTCACGCCTCAAAGAAGATCAAAGACCCCGTGTCCACAACGAAGACTTGGTGCAGACAAATAAATACATAAAAATAATAAATGTTAAAAAAATAAAATTCCTCATTGGATAATATTATTCAAATATGATTCTGGTCACAATGGTGGAAAACAAACAATAAAAGAACCACTTACAAATTCTCTTTGTGAGAGACATGTTTACTACCTTGGAAGAAATAACATTTTTGCTGTGTTAAAAACAGGTTTTCAGAAAAATATCTGCTGTTTTAAGCTCTTTTAAATGGATCCAATATTCTCCTCTAGGTCTGTTTCTAATGCCTAAGTGAAAAGATATTTCAAATTCATGGGCCAGTGAATGTGACAACTTGAATGCTGCGTTAGGAAGAAAGAAATTTTATTATTAAAGAGGAGGGGCACATGATTTTTTAATGTTTTTGATTAATGCTTACACATGTTTGGAAGCAAAATAAAATGGTCTTACAATTGGATTCCAGGGCCCACACACATAACCCTTCCACCTAGCTCACACTGGTCACGTATCAGGTTGCTCTCTAGAAGTTACTGTCTATCCCTGATTACTCTTTTTCATCAAAGGAGACTATTATTTCAGACTTTTTATCAGCAGTAATAAATAATGACTGTGCTCCTGACATGTGTGCAGGACCTGTGCTAGACCCAGTGGTACAGAGGTTAAGAAGACGGTTCTAAGGGCCATGTAGTCTATGGAAAGTGTGAAAGGGAAAGTGTTCGTTGCTCAGCCATGTCTGATTCTGTGCAACCTCATGGACTGTAGCCCACCAGGCTCCTCTGTTCATGAGATTCTCCAGGCAAGAATACTGGATTCAGTAGCCATTCCCTTCTCCAGGGGATCTTCCCTATTCAGGGGTTGAACCTGGGTCTTCTCGCATTGCAGGCAGATTCTTTACAACTTGAGCCTAACAGCTGTTCAAATAGACAACTTACAGCACAGCACGAGGCAGTCTAAGCTAAAGGCACGTGCAGGATACAGACAGAAATCCTCCAAAGAGAGCTGAGGCCCCTGGAAGTGGGCCTGGATGAAGCCTTTGTGACCTTAAAAAGAAAGAGGCACTGATGAAACCCAGCACAACAGAGGGGGGCTCAGGTTGAGGTGGTGGTTTGATGATTTGAACAAAGGTGGTGGTTAGAATACACAGTGTAATTTGAGGAAATAATGCAGACCATTCCGCAGGATTAATGGATTTGCAGAAGACAGACCTGGAAGGTGAAGATACAGAGGCCAGGAAAGGCACAAACTGTAGAAGTTGTCAAAGTCAGGCTTGTGTGCACCAAGTCTAAACCAGAGGCTACCTTCTTAAATTTCCATCAACTTTCTAAAAGATAACATTGTCGTGAAATCTTGGCGGACTGTTTCATTTCTTTGCTTTTATGCTTACTGCTAATATTTTTTTTTTGGCCATGTGACATGTGGGGTATTTGTTCCCCAAACAGGGATCAAACCCACGTCCCCCGCATTGAAAGCACAGAGTCTTAACCACTGGACTGCCAGTGAAGGCTCTGTTGCTGGTATTTTTACTGCCTGTAGGTTTTACCTTAAGTTCCTACTGTGTGAGCTTGATATGGTCAGGAACAACAGAAAAATAGAAAGATTACAAGTTGTATAGCTGCTACTCAAGAATAGAAGAGGAATTAGAAAGGCTTAATCACATGACAGAGCAAGAACACAACTCCCACAAACAGGTATATCAAAGAAACAGTAACGGAATACTTTTCTAGACTACATGAGGCACAGATCCCATGCTGGCTCTATTCCAAGTTGGTATTTTTTCCTGATAATCTGCTCTTTTAACTGGTGATTTTATGCTGATCCTGAGAGAAATATCTAGTGGATTAGGCGCCTGACTTTTGGGTGTGGAAATAGCTTGCTTATATTCCCAGAGAATTTTATAATTCGCAAGATGCTTAAGTGTGTCCCTTTAACCAGCTCTACAGGCTCACAGGGTAGTCAGGACAGAGGCATTGTTATCACAGAACATACTTTACTTACTAACCTACTCTGTGACACAGGGCCAGTCACTGGACATCTGGAACTTCATCCCAGCATCAGTAAAATCAAGGGGGCGGGACTGCATGATTGCTTAGATGTCATCTGACACCAAATTTGCTTTTCTGAGTTTCCACCCTTTCCTTCTTTTGAATCAAGAGTCTCTATCCACTCTTTTAGTGTTACTTTCTCCATCAGCAAGATTCAGGAGGAATGCTTTGAAAACTCAAGAAGCCACAGAAGCACTGTGAAGAAAAACAGCTTAAGCTCAGCTCTTGTAGAAGCAGGTGGCCAAGCAGAATGAGCTCCACCTTGGATATACCTGGAAGTGGCCCAGTCATCACACCAGCATCAGGCAGGCATCCCTGGGCAGAGAGTTTCCAAAGTTCACACGTCAGTATTTCCCTGGCTTTGATAAAGGCCTGAGCACCCTTTATGATGGGGAGGGTGATGTGGGTCACATTTTCACTTAGTATCCCTCTGGTTAGCTGCCAAAACCTGGAGAAGCATTGCTTTGGACCTGAGATCAAACTACTGAGGCCTGTGGTCCTGCCAGCCTGGTTAAGAAACATAAAAGCACGGATCTGATTAAGGCAGAACTTGGATTAAGTGAAATCATTCTAAGCCAAAACAATGATAAATAAATTTTTTCATAGAGAAGCCTGGTCCTTCCTAGTCCATCCTAAATTACTTTGCTCAACACATATGAATAGCATCAATCTCCAGCTCATCCCAGCCCTCAAAGTTTCCAAGGAGATCTACCAGTGAGTGTCAACAACCAATACTGACAGAGAATTGACGACTAGAATTTGGAGGACTGCTTAACTCACTAGGGATGAAAACAAAACAAAACCAAAAAAAGAAGTCAATTCCTCCTATATTAGTTTTCCAGGGCTGCGGTAACAAAGTACCACCCACTGGGCAGTTTAAACAACAGGAATGCATCATCTCACAGTTCTGGAAGCTACAAGTTCAAGATCAAGGTGTTGGTAGTGTTGGTGCCTCCTGAGCACTGTGAGGGAAGGATCAGTTCCAGACCCCTCTCCTTGACTCGTAGACGCTGCCTTCTCCCTGTATCTTCACGTTCTCTTCCCTCTCTCCGTGTCTCTGTGTTTAGATTTCCAACTTTTTCATCCCATTTCATAAGGACACCAGTCATACTGAATTAGGGCCTATGCTAATGACCTCAATTTAACTTGATTACCTCTGTAAAGACCCAAAGGCCAAATAAGGTCACATTCTGAGGTGCTGGGGGTTAGGATTCCAACATGTCTTTCTGGGTGGGGGCAGTGGGAGCAGGGACACAGCTGAACACATTACACCTCCCTTTTCACAAAAGATAGCTCCAAAGTGGGAGGGGAGAACACCAGGATTAATGACGGTTCATGGACGTAGCACATGGGGGCTAAAGAAGGGATGAAGTCAGAGAGAGCAGGATAAGCTCTGGAGAAAATCCCATCCGCTGAGAAGGTCCTAGGCAAGCCTCTGAGGGAAGGGAAGGTGCTAGACTCTCAACAGGATATGACGTAGCAAAGAGCCAGACCCGGGCTTCATCAGCCGGTGGTTCCACGATGCTGGAAGGCCAACTGCAGTAACAGGCCCTGCACAGGGACCCAGGACCAGACCATCTCCTACTCGGCTGCAGAGGGCCAAAAGGACCAGGGTGATGGCAAGTCCACTGGCATGCATATGAAGCCCCCTCCCCTCACCCATGAGCCCCCACCACCACCTTGTTGGACAAAGAAAAAAAAGTAGGAGTAGAGATCTAAAAGTCTGAGAATTTGCTTCAAAGAACCATTCCACTAAAGGGCACTGATTTAAACTGAAAGATACCTTTCAACCAAAATGGTCTCAGGTACTTTAATTGGCAAGTTAAACACTAGGAAAATAGGGTTTTTTTCTACCTAACTAGGCCAGGGTGCTGGAGCAAGATTAGATCCATCGTGCATGCATGCATGATCAGTCACTAAGTCATGTCCGACTCTTTGCAGCCCCATGGATTGTAGCCAGCCAGACTGCTTGGTCCATGGCATTTCCCAGGCAAGAATACTGGGTGGGTTGCCATTTCATTCTCCAGAGGATCTTCTGACCCAGGGATCAAATCCATGTTTCCTGCATTGGTAGGTGGGTTCTTTACCTCTCAGCCACTGGGGAAGCCCCTTAGACCCATCACAGAATGTTAAAAATTACACTGTCATTGCACATACAATTAATAAGATAAAATCGTCAACCACCATTCCTATGACAGGAGGAGGAGTTACAGAGATCAAGTGAGGAAATGTTCCGGGAAACAGTTGAAAATCCAACCCCTGAACAGAGGAGGGGATGAAATCGAGCATGAGATGCACACCCATGATAGGTGGATGAGTGTTTGGGGACTGAGAACATCTGTACAGACGTTAGGCTGTGTTTCCATGTGCATGAGAAGATACCTTCACTACGACCCAAACCCTGCGTAACATCTCAACTATGTGGCCGTGGCAAGACTGGCCAATTTCCCCCTCCCTGTCACTTTCACAAGCAGTCTATTATGAAACCCAAGTCCACTGTGGTTTTCCTCCTCAACCTCTCCCCCTACCTCCAGATTTTCCTCACTCATCTGTGCACTCACTCTGTTAAGAGCACGATCTTAATGCACTCAAAACAACCACATAGTTAAAGCTTTCTCTGAATGAGTCCATTGCTCAGGAAGTGGAGCTTTCTATTAGCACAAGAACTAGGTGGCCTCAGCTTTGGGGAAAGTGATACGATCACAATTTGATGGTGGAGCTCATGCCAAATTTCAGCAGAGAGCCCCAGGGAGCAGAGTCACTGAAGTGACTATGTCCTTGCCTTGGCCTGAGTGTCTTCACACCACAGAACACTGTTTATGGAAAAGCAAATGGAAGTCACCAGACGAGTGAGCCAGGACAGCAAGGGGACAGCTGCAGGCCTCAGCTCAGCTGTGAAGGCAGTGCCCGAGGGCACTCACCTCCATGAACGCAGACCTCCAAGGGCGCTTACCTCTAAGGGCACTCCCCTCCATGAACGCTCACCTCCATAAACGCTCACCTCCAAGGAAGTGCAGTATAGCAAGCACTAACCTTCTACCATTTTCATGCCTAATATTCTTCCTCCCACTCTAACAGGGGGCTGAAAACAACCCTTGAGTAGTTCAGTGTCTTGCCCTGGCTTACATCTTGAGTGTCCCGGCCTCCCCTATTTGCCGATGTGGACTCTGTGGACTGAGAGGTCTGTGGTCCCTGCCTCCCACTCCTGCCTTCTCCAGGGCACACACCCTTTGCCCTTCAGACAAGGTCCTGCTCCTGGGCCCTGTGTCAGTCCAGCAGGGATCCCTGTGGCAATGACTGGAGGGTCTGCAGCTGCAGAAGCTTTCACTCCCTGCCAAAGCCCACCTGGCCTCTCTGGTGAACAGCACTGGGGCCTGGAGGCAGGGGTATGTCTCTGTGGAGTCCGCACACCTGCCTCTGAGTGTGAATGTCTAACGTCCACCTCTACTGCCTCACCAGGAAGGAAAACAGAGAAAGAGAAGGGAGGAACAGGAGCACCAGGGAACCAGAAGACCAGCGGCCAGGAACCCAAAAAGAAAGCGACCTGATGACAGTTTGCAGACTTCATACTTGTGCCCAGGGACAGCCTGGCCTCTATCACTGCATCTCAGCATAAATTCTGTTGTGTGCGTCTGGCTCCCCTATGGCCCAGAAGAGCAACTCAAAGACAAAGAGGGCACTTGTTTTTCTCTGGATGTCCAAAGTCAAGCATTGTGTGGTCATGGAACATACATTGACCACCCTGGGAGCTGATGCATCACAGGGACCTTCATGTGACAACTAGCTCTCAGGGTCCAGCCAGCCTGCTCAGATGCCCCTGCTATTAGATGACAGACAGGACCCTTCCCAACCTCTCCACCCCCACACCTGTCACAGACGGCACCTCGACTGCAAGTGAAAGGGCAGACCTGTGGTCAAGGTTGACCTGTGCAGAAGCTCTGAGACACTATCCCAGGACCTCTGTGCAAAGAGAAATGTGGAGGCGACAGCTGCTTTCTGCTTAACAAGGGGATCTCCTTCCATAGCTTGCATCTCCTGTTCATTAGCAAGGGGGATGTTAGGAATCAAAAATGTAAAGAATAGTTAGGCTACTTCAGGATGATAAATGAAACTCATTAAGAGGAAACAGAGTCATCCTTAAAAAACTAAAAATAGTTATCATATATCCTGCAATCCCACTCCTGGGCTTATATCCAGAGAAAACTCTAATTCAAAAAGAAACATGCACCCCAATGTTCACTGAAGAACGATTTACAATAGCCAAGACATGTCCATCAACAGATAAATGGATAAAGAAGATGTGAGATATGTATCTACTCACCCATAAAAAAGAATGAAATAATGCCATTTGCAGCAACATGGATGGACCTAGAGATTATCATACTAAGTGAAGTCAGACAAATACCATATGATATCACTTATATGTAGAATCTAAAATAGGATACATATGAATTTATTTACAAAATAGAAACAGACACATAGACAAGGAAAACAAACTTATGGTTACCAAAGGGAGAAGGGGGTAAGGGAGGGATAAATAAGGGATTTAGGAGTAACATCTACGTATTACTATATATAAAATATATAAAGAGCAAGGACCTACTGTAGAGCACAAAGAACTATACTCAATATCTTGTAATAACCTATAATGGAAATGAATCTAATGAAAAAATGGAAAAAGAGAGGAGACAGAGTTAGACCATGGCAGGGAGCAGGTTCCTACAAAAAAGTGACTCCTGACTCTCAGTTAGAGAATTCTAGGCCCCCAGAAATATCCCCCCTGGCCCAGGGCCACTCTCTGCTGAGCTCTACCCAAGGGGCAGCTGTGCCAGGACACCATGACCCAGGGACACAGGTGCAGCCATGCAGGGAGTCCCCCGGCTCCCAGCAATTCTGGGCCTGCTGCTGGCAGCTCTGTGACTGAGGCCACAAAACAGCTGAGCCATCCCAGCATCCTCGTCTGCAGAGAATGGACTGGGCTGACCCAAGTCATCATTCCAGGGCTTTCTGACACTGAAGTCCTAAGATTGTAATGTTAAAGTATAGCAAGTCATCAGCCATCAACTGTCTTTGGCGTTTCTACTGAAGAGGCCATTGTTTTATGTTCTAGGGCCTCAAAGACCCAGGCCTGAGCAGAGGAGTCCCTCTCCCTCCTTCCCTCTCCCCCTCTCCCTCTCCCCCTCCCCCTCCCCCATTGAAGGCAGCCCAGCAGAGGGACCAGTCCTCCCTGAAACTCTCCCTGCCCACACAGCTCTTCCCCAACTGCCCATCTTTCAGCACTCAGCGGCCAGGCCTCAGCTTACCGTTCATGATCCTTTTAGTTCAGTTCAGTTCAGTAACTCAGTCGTGTCCGACTCTTTGCGACCCCATGAATCACAGCACACCAGGCCTCCCTGTCCATCACCAACTCCCAGAGTTCACCCAGACTCACATCCATCAAGTCAGTGATGCCATCCAGCCATCTCATCCTCTGTCGTCCCCTTTTCCTCTTGCCCCCAATCCCTTCCAGCATCAGAGTCCTTTCCAATGAGTCAACTCTTCGCATGAGGTGGCCAAAGTACTGGAGCTTCAGCTTTAGCATCATTCCCTCCAAAGAAATCCCAGGGCTGATCTCCTTCAGAATGGACTGGTTGGATCTCCTTGCAGTCCAAGGGACTCTCAAGAGTCTTCTCCAACACCACAGTTCAAAAGCATCAATTCTTTGGCGCTCAGCCTTCTTCACAGTCCAACTCTCACATCCATACATGACCACTGGAAAAACCATAGCCTTGACTAGACGGACCTTTGTTGGCAAAGTAATGTCTCTGCTTTTCAGTATGCTATCTAGGTTGGTCATGATCCTTTAGCACCTTGCTATTCCAACCGTGGTCCCCGGACCAAGAGCCTCAGCATAACCTGGCAATTTCTTAGAAATACAGACTCTACTTCTGACTCCCTGAATCCAAATCATCATTTCAACGAGACCCCCAGCTGACCCCTACATACAGTAAAGTTTGAAAAGCAGATTTATCAGATTTGTTGTCAAACTGGGTATAAAAGGAATAACCTGGAGAGTGTTAACAGATGATGATGCCCAGGCCCACCTCTGAAAGTCTGATTTCATCAATACGGGTTGTGCTACAGGCACAGAGGATCTGAATCTCCCTGATGATTCTAACAGGAAGCACAGCCTGAGAACGCTGCTTTCCTAACCCTCTCCAGTGGGATCTTCTATCTACTCCTTCAATATCCAGTTACTTAACAAAGCAATAGTAAGCTGTCTCTTAATCAGCTAAGATATAAATAGATATTAAGTCAGTTTGCAGGGCCACTAATTCTAATGGGTCCCCAGTTTATATCTTGCCTCCTCCATGGAAGTGGGAAGTCTGGGGAAGGGGTGCAGACACAAGCCCAGCCCAGGAATTCTCTCAGAGGGCAGGGCAAGAACTTTTTAATATCTGCACAGAAGAATTTCAGGGACAAATCAGGCAGATGGCTGGCCTGAAGGCTCATTATTGTACTCAGTTGCGAACCTATGAAATAAATCAACGACAAATATCATATGATTTCACGTCAATGCAGAATTTAAAAGCAAAACAAATGAACAAAGCAAAACTATAGATGCAGAGAACATATTGGTGGTTTTCAGAGCAATGGGGGTTGTGGGGTGGACAAAATGAGTAAAAGGGATTAAGAGGTACAAATTCCCAGTCATAAAATAAGTAAGTTATGGGGATGTAATGTACAGTATGGTGACTATAGTCAGTAAAACCATATTGCATTTTTGAGAGCTGCTAAGAGAGTACATCTTAAAAGTTCTCAACACAAGAAAAGAAAAGTGTAACAAATAGTTTATAACAGATTTGGTAATTAACCCTATCGTGGTGGTCATTTTGCAATGTTTACAAATATAAAATCACTATGTTGTACACCCAAAACTACTATAGCTATATGTCAATTACACCTCAATTTAAAAGAAAAAGCATCTGTAACTCTGCACAGGAGGAGGCAAGCTCTTTCGCTCCCTTTGGATCAAAGCCCAGTAGGTGATGCACGTTGAATGCACACCCTTAACACCAGGCAGCTCTAATCACATGAAATAGTCCAACCTGGGCCCCCTCCAAGGATGACAGCACCGACTGGCAAGAGGCAGATAGCCAGCTGCCATCTCTGGAGGAAGAAACCCAGGGAAGCTGGCCGAAGGACTCCGCTGACATCACAGAAAAGCTCAAGAAGGAAGACGGGAAGACTGAGCTCAGGATTTTCTGAATAGGAGCCCATTGTAGGCCACAGGATTTCCCTCATTTCTTGAGGAATGGGCTGTCAGATGAGGGTCTTCCCAGATTTTTGAAACTTGGTAGGCATAATCCTTTACATGGAAAACGGGTCTACACTGCAATCTGAGTAGCTTAATTTATTTATGAAGAGAATTTGACAGCTTCAAAATGTATGTCCAAAGGAAATGGTAAAAATAAAAACTTTATCACCAGTAACCTTTTCTAAAAGCTCACATATTCACCAGCCAGGTGTGCTGGGGTGGAAGAAGAGAGACAAAGCAGTTGTGTGACCTTAGATGTGTTACCTCCCCAGTCTGGGCCTCAGTCTCCTCTATGTAAAATAGAGGGACTCAATTTGGATAATTTCTAATGTCCAATGTCAGCATGTTGTATCCTTCTAAAGGCTGAGTCTTTCTTTTCAAAGCCTTGCAATAACTGCTGCTGCTGCTGCTGCTGCTAAGTCGCTTCAGTCGTGTCTGACTCTGTGCGACCCCATACACAGCAGCCCACCAGGCTCCCCCATCCCTGGGATTCTCCAGGCAAGAACACTGGAGTGGGTTGCCATTTCCTTATCCAATGCATGAAAGTGAAAAGTGAAAGTGAAGTCGCTCAGTCATGTCCGACTCTTAGCGACCCCATGTACTGTAGCCCACCAGGCTCCTCTGTCCATGGGATTTTCCAGGCAAGAGTACTGGAGTGGGGTGCCATTGTCTTCTCCAGCAATAACTGCTACAATCCCAAAATTTGATGGCAAGCTTTCTCATGGAGTTGGATCCATAGTCCCAACAACTAGAAATGTATAGAAAATTTCAGAGAAAACATAAGAGAAGGTGATACAAGCAGGATGGGGAACTCTGTCCTGTAGGAGGTCCTTGAAGTTGTTTTCTTCCATTTTATTAATGAACTCTTTGAGCCTATTCCCATCAAGCTGTCACCTCTGGTTCTCCACCCAAAATGGTCTTCCCAAGGTCACAAAGAAGTTAGCTTGGTTAGAACCATGGCATCTTCATCTTTCTACCCCTCTCAGCGGCATACTCTGCAGATGGCCACTTGCTCATCCTTCAAATACTTTCTTCCTCTGGCTTCCAGAACACACAGAGGTCTGGTTTTCTTCCTACCCCTCTGGCCATTCGTACTTGATCTCCTTTGCTTGTTCCTCCCTGTCTCCCCAACCACATAATGTTACAGAGTCCCTGGTCTATCGATCTCTTTTCTTTTCTTTCTCTGTCATTCCCCTAGTGATCTCACCAGTCTAGTGACTTTATCCTCACTACAAACCCCCAACCATACATCTCCAGCCCTGACCTTTCCCTGCTACAGGGTGCCAAGCAACCCCAAACAGCTGGAAATGCTCTAGATGGAGGGGTTTGTTCTCTTAGTACAGTAGGGATAAAAACCATCTTGAGGCTAGTTGTTTTTTAAAGCTTTCTTTACAGAGAAAGATGGATACTTGCTGCTTATAAAACAGGTAGCGTGTTTGGCAAAGGTCACAAAAACATGAGGAATAAGGCAATACTCTACAGAGAACTGGTTCTGTGTCAGGCATATCCATTCATGCACATATTAGATCATTCTGTGCACAGGAACAATAGCCCACAAACCTGAAGGAAGCACCCCCTTGGGAAGAAGCCAGGAGACCTTGTCCTTGGGGTACTTCTGACTCATCACTACAAGGAGGGAAGACGAGGATGCCTATCAACCAATATGTCATGTTTGCCAAATGAGTGAATGAATGAAACAAAGAAGGCATAGTTCTGAGCTGGTTAATGAACCCCAAAGCCCATTAAAAGGCAATAGTAAGTATTCAGCAATTATATTTTGAGGACCAGCCATATGCATGAATCATGGTAGGTTTCTGCATGGTATACAAAGCTAAGGTCACAGCCTTCCCCAGGCTACTTGTCATATGGGTAGAAAAGACCCAAGTGCTCCAGGACAAACAGGCCAGGCTGTCACACTCTGAGAAGCCAGAGCTGGCCCTCATCATGGGCCGCTGTCCCCATTCTGCGAGCTCCTTCATGACCAGTGGCACTCCGATCTCACAGGTTTATTTGTCCCCATTTGTCTCTATTTTTCTGAATATGTATGTTTTCCCCTTTCCATTTGCAGCCTTTGATAAGCGAGTTTGTAAACAAGCAGGGAGCAAAGAGTCTCATCTGGAAACTCTCTCAGAAGCCCTTTTTGGAAACGAGTTTCTAGCTCTGCACTGCTTTCACAGGCTGGAGGAAGACAGGCAGAGACACACAAGAGAGACCACGCTCCCGAGAGCATTAACCTCGGATTTGACAACACTGCAATAAAGCGCCAAAGCTATCCCCTTTGGGGAGGCTTCAGAAACATGGAGTTCCACCGGGATTTCAGCTGACAGACCTCCTAATGCCCTCTTGCCTCCCAGGCCACACGACACAGAGATGAAGAGCACCCCAGGCGCGGAGGCACACGTTCCCCCACCACCCCCGCCTCAGTGAAGAGCGTGGCTGCACCATCAGCAGCAGCAGGAACTGACCGGGGTCCATTCTCCCACCTCTGACCTGGGGCCTGAACCAGAAATCCCCAGAGAGGCCCAGGCCCCCCTTGCCTCCTGCTTCCTGTGTTGAGATCCCATCGGAATGAAAGACTGAAAAGGCCTTTTCATGGAGGTACTGGCAAAACTTGCCTTTATATTTTTATAATCTCTATATTTCCTCATCCTTTTACAAGCAGAAAACCAAGCAGGAAAAAGCCCATGATAGTTTTATCTGCTCTCCTGTTCAACAACGGGGCCATGCCTGCCCAGCTCCCTCACTCCTGTTTTGGAAATGGACACTAGAAATTTTTCCTGTTCGTGACTGAGGCTGTAGTCTGTTTCCAATTACCTTGTTGGAGGTCACATGGTTAGCATCCCTTTTCTAGTGGAAGGAAAACAAGCTAATGCATTCCCACTCCAGTCCAGCATTGGTCCCTCCAAGAGCAGCTGACATACATTCCAGCCTGAGGTGGGTTCCCCCAGAGGGTGACTGAGGATAGAGTGGGACCAGAGATGGGAAGCAAGCTAAAGCAGTATCCACAGGGTTAGGAGCCTTCTTACAGGTGGGGAGCAGGCTGTCTGACACACCAGGAGAAGGGCACTCCAAGGCCAGGTCCTGGGCAGCTGAAGAACAGGGTAAGCCAGAGGGGCAAAACCTAGGAGTCATCCCGAAGTAGCAGGACTGACCAAAGGATGAGTGAAATCTTTAGCAGCATGAAAACCCACCTGGAGGCTTGCCAAAATGCAGATTTCTGGGCTCAACCCCAGAGATTCCACTGGTCTAGGGTGGGGACCAGGCAGAAACATGCATTTCTCCAGTTTCTCAGTTAGTTCTAGTAGAGATTACCATTTGAGAAACACTGATGAAAAGTGACTGTGGTCAGTCTGCAAAGACTGGCCGAAGGAAACTACGTGGAGAATATGTACTTACTCAAAGTCCTGAAGACAAATCCAAAGTCAGAGGCTGAAGGGATGGAGAGGAACGCACTCCCAGCTCAGAGGTCAGGCCTAGAGGCCCAAAGAAAGCACAAGTCCAAAGGTCTAAGGCAATCACTGGGGTGAACAAGCCTCAGAGGAGCTTCTGGAAGCCAGTGGTATGGCAGGTGGCACACAGCAAGTACACCCTACATGCACAGCATTCAAGGCACATCCTAGAAAATAAGGTGAGTCCTAAGCAAGTGGCCTGGCTCCTGCACATCCAGAATTTCTCCACAGTTCTTTATAAGTGTGGGTACTGTGGTATGTGTGTATCGGGGGAGGGTAACTTCCCTCAGCAAAAATAAGCACAGGGAACCACAGGCTAATGTAATGAAGCCCTAGTTCAACTGTTCTGGTATCTGTTATTTGAGCATGGAGGATGCTAGGTTCTGCTAGAGATTCTAAAGAAGATAACATAACTCCATTGCCACCATTAGGGAAATACAACTAACACATAAAGCACTTAAGAAAAAGCTGGCTGCTTAAGCAGGCCACGGTTAGATAAAATTGAAGTCATTGACCACAATCTAGAGTCCAAAGGGCAAAGGAGGTCCACTGCATCCAGGAAGAAGTTCCCAGATCAAGCAGAGGGTCAGGACTAAGCAATTGAAGTCATAATCCTGTCTGCCGGGCCCCCTTTCCAATAGACCTGACTCTGTTATATACAGTCCAGTTTGCATGAAATTAGACCTCAGAGCATCAGTTCTTACCTACTTGCACCTTTGGGGACCTACATTTGATTTCTCGTCCTAATCCTTTTGACAATTCATCTTCACTGTGAGGTCTTGCCATACCCGTGAACCTGACATTAGATATCACTCCAGTGTTGACTTTTGCTATCCTTTCTCCTCATGCTCAGATTTGCAAAGTCCCTCTAGCCACTCTGCTATTGACCATCCTGGTTATAAATATGTATGCTGACCCAACCCAGCCCCAGATCCTTGCATGCTTTTACACTGGCATAGGCTACAGTAGCTCTACAGGCAACAGTTCCTCTACAGAGTTTTTCCAACTTCAGAAGAGAATTTACACACTCATGAAACAAGAGAACACGGGGGCTGAGTATGTAGGGACAAAGGAGAGATGGCAGTTAAGAAGCAATAGTCAGAGAGGAGAGTCCACATTTTGAGATCAGTGACAACATTTTCTCCTTCAATTAGAATATTTCCTAACCTCAGCTACTCAGTTGAGAAGGGAGAGATCGATTTTTTCTCGAGTCAAAGAAAGGTAATGTTTGCCTTAAAGCATCAGCCAACCCTAATCTTCTCCATCTTGCTGGAACCCACATGGAAAGGTGGAGTCAGAAGCACAACCGAGATACAAAAGGAAATCTGATAAAAATTGTTCATTAATAGAACTTCAGTTCTCTGGCCTGATCTGGGCCAAAGCTGGGCTGTAGGAGTCTTGTTCTTGCTGAGTTTCACCTGCAGCCTCAAAACCTTTGGGAATTTAGAATCAATGAGGTCTAAATATATCAACTGGCAGTCACTGGGCATGGTCCAATCCATGGAAGTTTAGGGATTTGTAGCCTAGAACTATACCTTGATCAGATAGGATGCAGTAGTTAGGCAAATAAGGATAGGTGAGGATTATCTGTTTTACCCACTCTAAAACTAGAAAAGACATTCTTCCCTTCCCCAAGAACTTCTCATTGGTAAAGATTTGCAGAGAGTGTTGGTTTGGGGTCCTCCATTGTTTCCTTCACTTTTCATAATGAATCAGCTATAGCAGGACCCTTCCTCACTCAATATCAGCAAAGCTCTTGGGAGAAAACTCATAGGTTTATGGCTATGCATCCTTTACGTGATTATTACAGGTCCCTGGAGACATTTTTCATTGGGGCTTGCTGAGGATTTGGGCTGATTCCACTGCATTCCAGCTAAGGCTTAACTGAAAATCTTATGGGAATAGAAAGCCCTCTAAACAGGAGAGAACCAACATCCTCATTCTAAAATGGAATGGCCTTTTCTGGTCAAATAGTCTCTGATATGTCTTTTGTGAACAGGACATGTTACTTCTCCCAGAAAATATTGATTCAAAGTGTTGCTTGTGTAAAAAGAATTGTAGAGTAAAGCTGGCCTTCAGATTTCCTAATTTTTTTGTCCCATCAACAATTTGAGAGAACCAAATACCACCTCTTCCCAAAGAGAAGAGAGTCTGCCATTCTGGTAAACCAGGTGTGATACAATCTCAGAAATAGGAGAAATTTGCCTTGTCTTGGGTTAAGGGCAACAGGATCAAATATAAAGGAAAAGAAAGAAAGATACTGCATTGTTGAGCTGAGTAGCCACCCAAATATCCCAGAGAATGAACTTTAACTTTCTCAACAGAAAGGCAACCGCATCTTGGCAGCTCAAGGAGAAAGTTCCTTCATTAATGTGTGACCTTTACAGCCTTTAATCTTCACATAGAATTAACACAGGGCTGAAAGATGTGTGTCTTTTCCTGTTTTGTTTTAATGGCAGACCCAGAACACAGGGTACAGTTTTGCTTCTGTCTTGAGAGCTGTCCTCGCCTTGCCCTCCACGGCCTGCAGCCAGTTCAGTATTTTTGGCCAGACAGAAACATTCTCCGGTCCCAAGAATGCCCAAGAACCAACAGAGTTAGGTGGTTCCTAAGCTTATTTCCTGTGTTCAGATTCTGGCATAGAGTCCCAGTCTGGCCTTGCTACAGACACTGGAAGGTAGAAAAGGTGAGAAATTCTCTAAAATGTTTCCAAGTTTTCTATTTACTGGATAGACAACAAACCAATAACTGTTTGGAGCAGCCAGCCTGCTGGCAGCGATTTTCCAAGAATTTCCAAATAGCTGTGCATGTCCTAAGGGAGGGAGGTACCAGGAATGGAGTAAGAAGGGAGGAAGGTTAAAAAAATGATTTATTGATGCCCTTGGCTATTTAAGGTTAGAGTGGAAGGCATAGCTAAAATGTAGCTTGCTACTGCAGAAGGGAAATTAGCGAAGGGTGGTACCCTTGGAGTTACAAAGGATGCTAATTGCACAGATGAAAAAGAAAACTTTACTTTCCTGGAGATACACAATTGACCTGATACACAATCCCTGTGAAAAACTAACGTCCTTCTCTTGCTTGAAAAAAATACAAGGGTCTCCATCTGGCAAGGTGACATGGTGTCCCTCGGGATTTAGGCACATCTCTTTAGTTCTGGCTACCAGAAAGTCACATTGAAACTGGCCAGGAAACCGCTAGGCCTCCAAGGAGAGGAAAGAGACCATACCCCAAAGGGGCCACAGGTCCCAGACAACATGCAACAAGGGGAGTGGAAGATAAGTGTGAATAAGAGAGAGAGATCATTGCTATGAAAGCACTCTCTCATGAGCACCCACGCAGATGCTATTAACATTCTGCTAGAATGGCTCTTGGAAACTATAAAAAAGCAATGGTTCACATATGTGCATGCTAAGTTGCTTCAGTCATGTCTGACTCTTTGCAACCCTATGGACTCTAGCCCACCAGGCTCCTCTGTTCATGGCATTCTCCAGGCAAGAATACTGGAGTAGGTTGCCATGCCCTCCTCCAGGGGATCTTCCCAACCCAGAGATCAAACCCCATCTCTTATGTCTCCTGCACTGGCAGGCAGGGTCTTTACCACTAGTACCACCTGGGAAGCATGGTTCACAGTAAGGAAAACTAGAAAGCCAGACCACCAGGATATATTATGGAAGAAGAAATCAAAGGCTCAAAGGGGTAGACAAGAGGTGGGGCAAACAATGGAAGCTGGAAACTACTAGCAGATTATATACTGCAGGAGGCAGGCTGGGACCACGCTGCATCTGCCAGTGATGAGGGATGTGCTGGGAGGAGCAGCAGTAGCAAGAAGAAGCTCAGTGGTGCTGTTCTCTAGGCTGGGCCATATCAGTGCTATTACAGGGCTGGGCTCCCAGAGACCAATGGAGATAAAAGGAAATAATAAACACAATCGAGGCTAAGTGACAGTGCTTAAGTGTCAGAAACAAAATGAATGCAATAATTGTACTGAGCAGAAAAACTGGAGTGGGAGCCAGGGACATCAGACATGCAGGGAGCAATGGAATGGTTAATAGAACATAGCATCCCTAAGAGCAGGCAAAATGGGCTGTCAACAAGAGTGTTTCTCAATCTGGATAGTCCAAGACTGAATGATCAGGAGGCTAAGGGCAATCACCCAATAAAAAGTTGTGATCCCTTGCCCAGTTTCCAGAACTAAACCAGTTATCAGATGTCTCACCTTCTGACTGAAGGAGAGGCCAAAGTACTCGGAAGGAGCAAGCCTGCAATGGCTCAGCAGGTGTGTAAGGTAGTGATGGCCTTAGTCTTCTCCAAAGGGCCCACGGCTATTTATTCCAGTAATCATAAACTGAGGAAAAGGAAATGTCCCAGTACTTTGAAGACTGGTGGATACAGAGCCATTCACCCCCGGTGCACCACATTTAGCTGCACAGAGGTTCCTGATGTCCAGCTGATGGAGGAGAAAAAATGTCAAATGTTGTTAACAAATGAGTCAGCTTGATGTATAGATGCAAACCAGAAATGGACTTCAGTGTTCTCAGTCCTACTCAAGAGTGACCCTGAGAGAGAGCAGAGAGGGGATTTTCTCCCAGTGAGCTTCCAGTGATGCACAGAATCACTCACTTTGTGAAATACATACAGACTTATGGTCAGTGGTCAGTAACTCGGCTGGTTGGTTAGTGGCCTGAAAGGAGAGAGATTAAAAGATGAGGGACAAGAGGTCTAGGAGAGAGCATGGAACTGGACGTTAAATGTGAGATCTCTGGACCCCATGTTAATGTCCACCAAAGAGCACCCATCATGAAGAGGCACTTTACAGTCAAGTAGAAGGAATAACTTGGCCAGTTGATGTTGACAGCCTCTCTCATTTGCCACACCCGTGCTGGTCCTACAGACATTTGAACAAAGAGGTCACGATGGCAGGGATGGAGGATAAGCAGGAATCCTGTTTATGAAAATGTTGACCTATCTCCTGCTGCTGCTAAGTGACCAGATTGGCACAAACAAAGATTACTGCCAAGCCCCTGGTACAGAACCATTCTTCAAGAAGATTAACCAGCTACTCTGTGGTGCACTAATTACTTTGAACCACCTTCTCTATGGAAGGGCCAACAATGCATCTTGAATGAAATCAACACATATTCATTGTATGGATTTGCCTTTCTTGCTCATAGAGTCTTGTCTGGCATCACTGTGTAAGGGCTTACCTCATGTTTAGTTCATAAACACAGAATCCCACATAGTATCTCATCATACCAAGGAACCTAAAACAAGGGAGAAATAGTATTAAACACAGGACCATGGGCTCCACTATCTTGTCTCATACTGCACCACATAGAAGCTCTTGACTTTACAGAGTGAAAGAATAGTCATTTGAAGAAGCTACTGAAGGCAAAAGGAGAAGAGGGTGGCAGAGGATGAGATGGTTAGATAGCATCACAGGCTCAATGGACAGGAATTTAAGCAAATAGGAAGAACAGGGAAGCCTGGCACGCTACAGTCCATGGAGTTGCAAAGAATTGGACATGACTTAGCAACTGAACAACAAATCACTGAAGCACCACATTAGAGGTAATACTTAAGGATATGGTGTCATGCTGCAGAATGCAGTGAACCCCCTAATCAATGTGAATTGTATAGAACTGTGTCCTCTCTATATAGAACACATGATTTGGATAGCAGTAGGGGTAATCCCACTTACCATCCCATCCAATGAGTTACCGAGGGAATTTCTTTCTTTCAACTCCAAAACTCTGGGCTCTACAGAGCTAGAGATTCTGATTCCAAGAACAGAAATACTTCCACCATAGTCACTGCAAGAATCCATTAAACTTTAAGCTACAGTCACACTTTGGACCTCTTGTAACAAGAGTTCAACAAGCAGAGAAAGGCATCAGCATCATCCTTGCAGGGGTAATTGACTCTGGCCATCAGAAGAAGGTTGGGCTGTTGCCACACACTGGGAAGGAGAGGAGTACATATGGCACCAAAAAAGACCTATGTGGCATCTCTTGCTAACCTCCTAACCAACTGTAATGATAAATAAGTAAGAGCAGTCGGTAGTCATGCTTGAGAAAAGAGCACAACGACCAGGGGCTCAGCTCCTTCAAAGATGAGTATCTGGGTCGCCCACACGGTATGTGCCCTGAGCCAGCAGAACTGCTAGCCAGGGAGGAAGAGAATCAGCAGTGGGTTGTAGAGAAAGGATTTGATGAACCTCAGGTGTTGCTGAGAACAGCTCTATGGTTAAGAGCTGTAGTTTGACCCATTAAAATTTCTCTTGTACATTTCCCAAGGAAAAGAGGCTAACCAGAATCCTAAAGGCTCTATTCCCAGATAGGATGAATTTTTTTTAGAAGAAATCAGGTGTTTATTGTGCAGAAAGTGCAAGGGGTAACTTCGGTGGATGCTGTGTTGCACCACCAGATTCTCCCCTTCAGTTCTGAGGACTCATCCCCCAGCTGCCAAGACTGCTAGCCACCCTCAGCCTACAATTGAGTCCTTCTCTAGGAATTGCCCTTGGCTAAAGGGAGAGACCTCACCTAGGAACAACCCCACCCACAAGAGTCCACCTGTAGCCAATAAGTGGTCAACATAATGGCACAAAGGCTTGGCCCACTCGCCTCAATCTGAGACAATTCTAAAGGGATCCCCAAGTTCCAGAGCTCCCCAGGATGAGCTGAGGTCATTATCAAAGTACACTACAGCTCCAGAGCTTCCTCTGCCCTCCTCTTCCTTCTGCTGGCCTCTCACAAATGTTGAGGGTGCTCAACTAAACTTTCTGCACACAAACCTCGAAGCAACATGTGAAACACAATATACATTAAAATCCTAAATGTTTCAGGATGTTAGGATTTCTCCTTTTCACACACTTTGATGCAGCAGTCTCAAGTCTAAAATAGTCTAAGGAAATAACAAGAGATGAAATCAGAATTTGATGTTGTGACAGTATCACTTTAAAAACTAAGAGGGCAATACAAATAATAATAATATGGAACTCTCTGCAGTCATTACAATGCACGTTTCTAAAGAGTATATTGTGACATAGGAAAGTGTTCACAAATACATTTAGTAAAAGCAGCAGAATACAGAACGATAAAAATATACATGGTTCACAAACATGTTACTTACAGAACTGTCAAGCCCGAAAGAAATGAGATGATCAATTGGTAAATTTGTGAGGAAAAGCCAGGAAAACAGTCAAACTTGATTTATTGAGTAAAAATTCTATCTCATGGTTATACTGATTTTTAGATAAAAGATGGTGAGTTTCCCAGCACTGGATATTTTGAGAATAAAGTGACCACTTGGCAAGCTTGATGTAGAGTGGAATTTAGTATTAGTTTGCGTTTTAAGGTACAGTGTGGTCCTCTGGAATCCCATTCCACAGTGCTAAGTATCAGAGCTGTGCTTTGGGTCTGCTTGCCTTTACTTTCCCTTGGTTTGCTTTGCTCTGCTTGGTTTTTCTGAGCTAACAACTTAGCTCTTGAAGACTTCTGATTTCTTTGGCTGTCTTTGACAACTCAGTGAGAAGGAATTCACTTAATAATGCCCACCTCAAAACCCTATAGTCTTTTATCACAAGCATTAGATTAAAAGAATTCCAATAAAAGAAACTCACTTCAGAGGATACCGCTCAGAATCTCTAGGAAATAGGAGACAGTAACCTAGCCCTAATAGTGAGGAAGGGGTGTGCTCTTTAAATATAAGGCTTTACCTTATAAACTAATTGTGAGGCCAAGTTATGTTTCGTGGTTAAGTAATCCCCTGTGCATTTTCTCTCACTTTCAACAGAGCCCAACTGCACCAAAGAAGTTCAGAGACTCTGACCCCCTTCCACCGCCAAGCCCCATTTTCTAGGTCTAAATAAAGATCAAACATTCTCATTTTCCCAGGTTTTGACCCCCACTCCCCAAATAGTTCAAACACCTGGAATGAATAATTTGAAGGTTTTAAAGAGTGAATGGCAAGACACCGTCCCTACCACTACTCCACACTCCCGAGACTACAGCCTGTCTGTAGGAGACACTTGAACTCCAAGGACAGATGAGCCCTGTCTTCATCTTCTTTGTGCCCAGCCTTCAGTGAGGGGGATTCTGCCCCTGCCCTTTCCAACCAAAGGTGCCCTAGCCTGGCCACAGGTGAGGAGTTCCTCAAAGCAGATGAGGCCTGAGATATTTTGTTCTCAAAAGTCACCAAGGGATGCTGACCACCCCTCCTTCCTTTTCACCTCACTTTTTCCTATCGCATGATTAAAATGCAAGAATATACCAAAGGAATTGGTTTGAGAACTCAAAGTGACAAAGGGACCCTCAAGTGATCATGTGGTAAAATAAGAAAGCTAACCGTGGAAAAGAAGAGTGGTATAATGGATTTGAAAGTGAAAGTGTTAGTCTCTCAGTTGTGTCTGACTCTTTGCAACCCTAAGGACTGTAGCCCGTCAGTCTCCTCTGTTCATGGGACTCTCCAAGCAAGAATACTGGAGTGGGTTACCATTCCCTTCTCCAGGGGATCTTCCTGACCCAGGCATCGAACCCAGGTCTCCTGAATTGCAGGTGGATTCCCTACCATCTGAGCCACCAGGGAAGCCCATAATGGATCTAGTTCCTCTCTATTCTGCCTATAGAACTAGAGATAGCTCTTTGATGTAGAACCATTGAAGAAAAGCCCATGTGGAACTAGAACACTTGTGTTTATTCAACAAATATTTCAAAAGCATTCGCTCTGTGTCAGGCACTATATTAGGTCTACCCCACCTGCATGGAGATCCTATTCCAGCAGCTCGGAGATTTATTAGAAGACTGTTTCACAACACCTGGTAGGCCAGACAACACTGTCAGACACAACACCGCTCTGAGCTCATCCATCCCTTTGTTGTTCTCAGAAGTGCTGAGAAAGGGAAGTACTAGCCAGAAATATCCCGAGAGAAGGATTACCTGGGACAACTCAAAAACATCTCCAGAGCTGCAACTGCCTCCCTCTCCTCCTCTGCCAAGCAGGAAGATGAGATTGGAGAGAGCAGATGCTAGGAACTCCAAGGAAGTGCTGCTATTTCAGCTTGAACAACAGCCCCAGGTGCTACCGCAGCTCTGGGCAAAACTGCAAAGCAGGCGAAGTTGGTCTTGCAACCACCCCAATTCTTCTTGCCTCATTATCAACCTCCCAGGCACTACTTGCACTTACGCTGCTTGAAATCTGCCCCCAATCCTCCAATAAGCCCAGACATGCCATTAGACTACTGTCTGATTAAAAATGCAAATAAAGTTTAACCTCACCAGGGGTGCCTCCACAGCCCCTGGCCAAGACTCCGACCAAGACCGAGACAGGCTGAAGTGGTGTAATGGAAAAAGCATGGGTCTGGGGCCAGAGAGACTTGGTTTCTCCACCCTCGTTCCACCACTTACTATTTTGTGACTGCAGGCAAGTTACTTAACCTCTTTCAAGTTTCAGTGTTCTTGGCCATAAAATGTAGATAGTAATGTCTGTCCAAGTACATTTGGGGAAAGATTAAAATACAAATGAGCTCCTCATTTCTTATCCTGTCCTTCCTCATCTTGTAAAGGGAACCTATAAACTCAACAAAAATAAACTAGGCAGTGGCTGAGACCCTGTGCTGAACAGGGACCTTTGCCTGCAGTTCGCCATCGTTGGTTGCCTTGGCTGGAAGTAAGAAAGGGGTCCTGGGGTAAAGTTCAGTGGCCCAGGGGATCACATTAACAGGAGCCAGGCCACTGGGCAAAATGGCTGAAAGAAGTCATCAGTATTATAATCCCCTTAAGAAAGGGCATGAAAAGCAAAGTGCATTCTTAATGGCTTCAAAAAGTTCTGGGTGTTAAATAATATGTCCTGGAAATAATGACAAGAAGAAAGACTGGACTTGGCTTTATTTCTGCAGGTGACATCATTAGGATTTGCAGCCTCTTTCCTGGCAATAGCACAGGCCTGGCCTCCATCGCTGCTTCCGACATGAAGTCAAGGCCCTGACCCACATCCAGCCTGGATGCCCACTGCTCCCCATCAGGCAGCCCCCACTCAGGTCCATGTTGGCCAGCTCCTCCCTCACCACCAGCCAGCTCCTGCTTCCCAGCCTCCATGTCATTCATCCTGTTCTTCTCTCCACCTAGAAAGCCGTCCTTTCTTAGATGCCCTTCACCTTCCCCCCACACCCACTCACACAGACTCATACCCACGTTCCGGCTCATACGGACCCTCCTCCAGTGATAGAAGGCAGAGTCCAGGATCCGGGTCCAAGGACCAGGGCCTCATCTAGACCCTACAGACCTGGGCCTCACTCTGGAATGTGGATCTCAACCAGGGGCCCTTAAAATTCAACTAAGGAGCTTTTAAAAACATGCAGACACCCAAAGTCCACCCCAAACCTACCCACTCAGAAGACCTTGTGAGGAGTGTAGCTGGGCACCTGTATTTTTAAGTTTCCACCCTGGAGTCTCATGTGCAGCCCTAGCTCAAAACCACTGCTCTCGGATAAAGACTTTTCTAAATAAAAGAAATTGGATACCATGGTATTACTTCAAAGACTCTACAAATAGAGCTGACGGAAAATAACACAAAAAGCAGTGGTTGGACAACCTGAACATTTACAAATCAAAGGGCCCAGGTAATAAGTAGTTTGGGATGTTCAAAGACCTGGGTAAGAAACCAGTGAAAGGTTTCATTATTTCTCTGAATTTATAGAGGGGTGGAAGGAGTCAAAACTGAAAGATCTAAACATTTATCCTGAAATTAAGCAGCACTTGTAGGTCTGTAATTAACGAAGTAAGGGTAATGACGGTATAAAATATGATTTGTAGATATATCCAGGGCAGTGGAATTCTCAATAAATAACCAAAAAATACTTGCTTAAGGACAAAGAATGCAAAACAACATGATATCTTGGTTTTTTTGTTTTAGAAAGGGTAACCATATGATAGGAGAAAAGAAACACAGCAGATGCTGCATTTTTGGACTCAAGTTGCAGTATTTCATACAGCAACTCATGAAATTTTAATTGCTAACATGGTTCAGTTGGCAGGGAAAACAAGTCACATGGCTTGAATATGAACAAAAGATTATGAAGGAAAGGTGAATTTGTCAGGCAAGTCTTCAGTAAGAGGTGCTCAGCAGGGTGTCCCAAGGTCAGTGCTTGCTCACTTTAGATTTCCTTGTGCATTTTAATTAGCAATGTGGGAGAGACAACAAGAGTCCCCTGAAAGTGATCTGAAGAAGACTTGCAAAGGGGGATGTTGCCAAACCCCAGGAAGAAGTCCAAATTGAGATAGATAAGCCCACAAGGTTTAACCTATGGACGAAATAACTGAGGGCTGAGATTATTTATAAAGAGGCAAACAAGCTCACTGGAGGGACACTAATCAGAGCTCCTTATACTACAGAAGCAAAAGGACCCATATCACAAAAAGGTTTCAACTAATGGAGTAAGAGCAGACACCACCGTGAGGAGGTCAGGCTGTACTGGACCCAGTAAGCCTGCCCCACCCGCCTCATCCTACTCTGCCTACCTATCAATATCAGCCAGAACATGGGCAGAGGCAAAGCCTGTCAGTATATTGATGACCAGCATATTGATGGGTTCTGTCTAGAAAAATAAAATGTTTAAAGAAATGTCTGTCAGCCATTATTAGGCACTAGCACACAGACCCTTTCACTGTGGCTCAGCCAACAAGCAAGACTCTCCATAATATTGGAGATCTCCATCAATATCTCCATCAATATCTCCATAGATATTGATGATTTCCACTAACCCCCATGCCCTTCTCTCACTACTCAGCCAGGGAAGGCAAAGATCCCCCTCTCCTGGGAGTCTCCCTGCTCCTTGGGAATGTTTCCTGCAGAATCCTGTGGTTCTGACTTTTAGTGAGTCAGTCTCAGGCCCAGAGGGTCCAGTGTCAGGCAGAAGGGATTGAAAAGGTGAAATAAAGTAGTCAGGCATTTAAAAGGACATAGAGAGAAATGCAGGATCCCTTGAGAAGGGCAAACACAGAGCAGTTAAGAGCACAGATGCAGGAGCTGCAGGGTCTGGGTATAAGTCCTGAATTTAAACAGCTCTCGCTGCCCTAGTCTCTTCATAAGTAAAATGGGTGCTAGAGAGCATTCAGAGTGAAGCACTCAGAAATGTTTGATGACTGCTAGAAAAACAAATGGAGCAGAGATAAAGATTCCAAGAAGGCTCAAAAAGCACTCTCAATATCCCTAGATGGAGAAGTTTCATAGACTTAATTCTCTTGCTTACTTCTCCAGGGACTATTTCTCATTTCTCCTGTCTTGTGTAGACTAATATACCTCTGACATTGTTCCTGCAGCTCTTTATCCCAAGGAAGATGGAGAATAACAAACAAGCAAAGTATGCAGTTAAGTCGGATGGCTGCCAGCAGTGGGCCTTTTGGGGCAAACAGTAAGGAAGGGTTTATGGGTGAGGATGAAGGAAAAATACTCATGAATAAGATTCCAAAAGGGCTAGTCAATATTTCTGAAATTAACAGATGCTTCTTGCTGACTTTAGATACATCTTTTTTGTTTTAGACCTTCTAGACAAACTGAGAAGCTGTTGAGATGTTGAAAAATTAAATCTGAACTCAGGGTGCCTGAACATAAGCAAAAAACAGATGAGCAAGTACACCATTGATCCCTCTTCCCATCACATCTCACCATCAATCAAACATCCTCTGCCGTGACAATTGTCGCTGCTGCTGTTGCCAAAATACAAAGTGGATGTGACTCAACACCACTTCTGCCACAAAGCAAAGAGGACTGGAGGAGGGCCTTGCTTACTCAGTGGGGTGGGGTCCACATGCAAGGGCTTCTCAGCACACAGACTCCAACAGGAAACGAGGAAAGGCTTCAGTGATAACATAAACTGTTGTACTTCAGCTACTGGCCCCAAAGGCAGCTTTGGATGCCATCCTCAGATCTCTTGAGATTTTCCAGTATCTAGAACATAGGAGGTTCTCAAATCATATCTACAGAATGAAAGGTGGTGGCTGGGTCACCGTAACCCCCTCCCGGAGAAGACAGGGACAAAGCTCTTTGCTCAACAAGGCACAGAATGATGAGAGGCATCCTGCTTGGTAAAAAGAGAACTGGACTTGGCATTGAGCCTCCAGACCAGATTTCCCAGGGGTCTGGGTAAAAATGTAGATCCTAGAGCTCCCCTCCCCAGGAAGTGGGATTCTGGGGCTGGATCCAGGAGTTTGCCATTTTAAAAAGTTCTGTAGGTGATTTCAATTCAGGTAGCCTGTGGTTCATAGTTTAAGGAAAAATCCCTCCAGGTCCCACTAAACTTGAGCCTTCAGAGATGATCAGAGTGCTGGCCACCTTTTTGCCCTGGGGGAATCCTACAGTCTCTGCAAAATTAGTGGATGTCACAACCTCCAAGCCCTAAATGCAGAAAGAAACGTACTACGGGGGCAGCATGGAAACCCACTCACCAGCAAACAAGCCTCAGATCAGCTAGGAGAGGAGTTTCTGGTTCAGCTGAGAGATAAGAACAGAAAGTGAAAATTGCTCAGTCTTGTTTGACTCTTTGTGACCCCATGGACTATAAAGTTCATGGGATTCTCCAGGCCAGAATACTGGAGTGGGTAGCCTTTCCCTTCTCCAGGGGATCTTCCCAACCCAGGGATCAAACCCAGGTCTACCACGTTGCAGGTAGATTCTTTACCAACTGAGCTATGAGGAAAACCCATAAGAACAGAAGATTAACATTATCTGAACCACAGCCCCTGCCCCACTAAAATTCTTGTCACATGAAGTAAGAGCCTTCTGCATAAAAGCCTGTGTCCCTCAAACAGAAAGGTCCTGGAAGATGTAGAGGTTTTTATGGCTCAGTTTTATTAAGAGGACAGAGTCAATCTCCCCAGTATAAAGTATAGGTAAATTGAGAGCTGAGTATCCCTCAAAACATCATAAAAATTAAATTTTATGTTTTTGCTGGCTAAATTCTAACTGTTGAGTTTTAGGAAGAACAATTTGACAGAGAAAGAGAAGGGGCTTTGAAATTGAGGGATGTTCCATCAAAAAGCCAACTAATTTTGGGAGGGATGTGTCCTTGAAGGATTAAATCTGAGACACATACCCCGAGTTCAGGCAGCAGCCCCTCCCTGGATCAGGAGTTCAATGTCTCAACGTGCGCTTGTGAGAGAAACCAAACAGGACTAAGGGGAAACTGGAGAGTTGAGCTCCCCGCCTTTCTCCATGGAAGCGAAATGCAATCTGCTTGTTGGATCCAGGTGAAGGGACCAGAAAGACAATGCCCGGCCCTCATCTGGAAACTGCTGGAATGTAACCTGTCAGCATGGGCTCTCCTCGCTGCAGCTACCTGATGCTCTACCTGCCTCCAAACCAAGAGTCTTCCAGTTTGTTCTACTGGCATTTGCTGAGTGCCTAGTGCATACTCTAGGAAGGGCAGGGAACGACCCATTGTCTAGCATGTGTACACGTGTCCCTCCAGACCAGTGTCCAGTCTCATACTGGAGACAAGAAGACACCTTTAAAGTCACCTGTAGAATTTTAAAGAACAATAAAGGAACAGAAATTCAAAGTACAGGAACTGGAAGCACCAGCTACTCACCAATGGGTTGTATCCCAAAAGTTTCTTTTTAAATTCATTGTTGAGAGGTCCAAACATATTTGTTCAAAGGACAGCAGCCCAGTCTGAACTAAAGAATTCATAATGCAGCTAAAACCATGCTGTGCAATAAAAACAGGGGAAATACTTCTGTTCCATTATTATAATTAATTGCAAAATAATTTAAAATAAATACTAATTCTAAAAACTACCCAAGCACCCCTTTAAAATGGGTAGAATGAAGTGAGTCTTTAGGGTAAAGATGGAGGGAAAAAAGATTATGGGATAGGGTCATGGGAGTTGGAAGGGACATCTTTAATATTCAAATATTTTCAGATGGAATTTTTTAAAGTGAGAGGAATATAGCACAAATAATTAGTAGTCTGGAGCTCTGATTTCAGGTATGTATTATCTATATTGTGTTTGGTACATATGAACTCTTAATTTTTGTTACTGCTTTATATCCATCTTGTCCTAAATGAGAAAAAAAAAAAAAAGAAAAAAAAAAAGAAAAATCATTTAAACAAAAATATTTAAGAGTTTTCTTTAGTGAGGACAGCCCCAGGAAATAAAGTTTAATTTGAATTTTATGAAGAGGAGGAGGTATGAGAGTATGAGGAAATCTGGACTCAGGGGACATTAGATTCTTATCTCACATTATTATTTAATGACATTTTCTGTTTATAAAAATAGTACATGTTTGTCATGGAAATTTTGAAAAATACATTAAAATTAAAAGCAAAAAATATAAATTATGCATGGCCAACAGGATATAACTATTATTGACATCCTAATGTATTTCTGTACAGGTGTTTTGTTCCAAACATATAGGCATGTATTTTTTATTGGAAAATAGAAACATTTTTGTCATCTGCTTTTTCACTTTTTACTATAAAATCATCCTTCTTATTACAATACCATCACTGTATGTTATCTTTCTTCTTAATCCTTGCCAAATTGAAAAACCGATTTCTATTTATTCTGTCACTAGTGAGATTGGTCTTTGATTTTTCATTTGATTAAATGGTCATTTGTATTATTTTATATGTAAATTATCTTTTGTGTCTTGTGTCTACTTTTCTGCTGGATTACGCATAGTTTTCTTTGAGTTGAAAAGATTATGAATATATACTAATATCTCCTTGGTCATATATACATTACAAATATTTTCATTTAATTTTTACTTATTTCATAGCATCATTTAACACATAGAATCTTTTTGTATATAGTCAAATCTAAAACACGTCTTCCTCTTCAGATGGCATATTACTGAATTTTTATCTTTTGAAAAGATGATGCATTCACATGATTACAAGACCAAATCTGTCAAGACAGATATACACAGAGAGGTCTTGCCTCTATCCCCACCTTCCTCATCCAATCATACTGTCTTGTCCTAGTGCTTTTTCTTGCAAACTTGAAAACAATGGTTTATTGATTCTTCTGAATTTGTACAGACTATTGCATTTTGAAAAGGATTGTTTTTCCCACTAAATTTTCTAATTGGCAATGGTTGATAGAAAAGAAAAACTGTTGACCCCTGAACATGTATTTTGAACACATTCATCTTGTTGAACTAATATGTTTCCAGTTGATTGTCTTGGATTTTTAGATTGACACATAATCTTTCCTATTTATACTCATAATTTAATCCTCTACTTTCAAGTAGTGTACTTATTCTATTCAGTAGTATACTATTCAATAGTATACTACTATTCTTATTCTATTTTATTCTATCTAAGTAAGCCACCATTTTTCTTTGCGATATAATTGTACTACTCAGGCTTTTTAAATCATGAATCTTTTCCAGCTCTTAAGGTGATGAGCAAGGCAACCTCTGGGGTTGCTGTCATCATTTATATTAACTAGGATGGGCTAAGTTTTATGGCTTTAGAAAACAACCATAAAATCTTAAAATCATGGAACAATGAAGACTGAATTTCTCACTTAGGCTCTAAGTTTTTTGTCTCAAGGGCCCATTTCACAATCCAGTGTCATCCGTTATTGCTGCTCAGGTTAGGGGCAGGAAAGCTGGAAATTTATGCATGGGTCCTTACAGCCTCTGACTGCAAGGGACACACATCATTTCCCATCACATTTTATGGGTCAAATCAAGTCATACAACCATGCCTGCCTTCAAAAGATCAAAGAAATTCTATCCTACATTCGCCTAAAAGGAAAACGACTTGGAAGTATGGGTGGACAGCACTAACAAACTACCATATCAGTCTAAACACACTGTACACACACCAACAGTATGTGCGAATAGATTTTCCACTGTTGATGATAGCTTTTCAAATGTATCTTGGTTTTTTGGAGGGTACAGAAGTGATTCAATTAGATGATTCAAGTTAACTAGATGATTTTCAAATAGATTCTCTAAATCCAATAATGCTCACCTTCCAGTAAGATTAGAATCCATGCAAAGATCAACTTTTTAATTTATAAATTATTAGGGCTTATAGTTACTTATTCCCTTCCCCTTGTGTGTGTACTTAGCTGCTCAGTCGTGTCCAACTCTTTGCAACTCCAGGGACTGTAGGCCACCAGGTTCCTCTGTCCATGGAATTTTCCAGGCAAGGATACTGGAGTGGGTTGCCATTTCCTACTCCAGAGGATCTTCTCGACCCAGGGATTGAAACCATGTCTCCTGCATCTCCTGCATTGGCAAGCAGATTCTTCACCACTGTACCACCTGGGAAGCCTCTCTTCCCCTTAGAGAGTCTAAATTAATTAGAAGTTACTGTGATTTATTGGTGGTTGATTTCCAGATTTAGATCCATAGTCATATACAGCACAGCTAGTAATTATAAATTCAAGTAGTTCCTAGGAGGCCATAGTTTACTTTCAAATCTTACACATTTCAGAAATTTTGGGTAGTCCAAGGGAGGACTACTATTGAAAAATTACCACCATCTGGGAGGCTTAAGCAACAGAAATTTATTTCTCCCAGTTCTGAAGGCTGGAAGTCAAAGCTCAAGGTGTCAGCAGGGTTGGTTTCTCCTAAGGACTTGCTCCTTGGTGTGCAGACAGCTGCCTTCCCATCTCACCCTGCTCACATGGTCTCTCCTCTGTGCCTGTGCATCCCTGGCTCTGGCTGTATATCCAAACATCCTCTTCTTACAAAGACACCAGTCATATTGGCTTAGGGCCGGCCCTAATGGCCTCATTTTAACTTAATCATCTGTTTAAGGCCCTATCTCTAAACACAACCATTTTCTGACATTCAAGAGTTAAGAGTCCAATATATGAATTTGGGGGGAACACAATTCAGTCTTTAATAATATCCTAATTTTATCCAATATTTATCTTGCTAATTCATGCCATTATTTTCATATTAAAAATCCATCTCTCATTTTTATTATGCTTATTAATAAAGTCTTACCTCTTTCTTTGTATTACTAACGTCATAGTCAGTCAGGTACAAGGGCATCCAGTTGACAGCCTAGTAGCAAGGGTGGCTGGTGTGGTGAGTTCCTGTCTTTTATCCTGGGAAGTGGGGACTCATATAACTGGGTTCTTTTTTTGGCAGTATCTGTATTCCTCTCCATATTTCAGCATGCATGGTGTAATATGTGTATGCCAGCTTCAACTCTAGGGGCAGTCAGTTACCTCAATAGAAAATCTACACTCAAGGGTTAGCTATTTGGCAATATTCAGGAGATAAAAACAAATGTTCCAGCTATCCATAATCTGAGCAGAGTCCTTACCAAAGCAACCTTGGGTGGGCTTTGGCAATACTACATTATTTCAAATAGTTCTCAGCCTTCCAGAGAGTCTGTGGGTTACCTTATAGATCATTTTTGGGACAAATCCCTTTTCTGCTTAAACTAGCCAGAATCCATTTCCTTGCTGTCATGTCATCTGACTGATACTTTTTATAGTATACTGTATATAGTACCTAGTATTTCTAGAAACCATATGTAGTTTATCTCCTCTCACACAACTAAGTCTCATGTTGATCAGCTTACCTGTCTACATTTGAGCATATTAGATCTAAAGCAGTAAGGGGAAGAATTAGAGAAAGATATCATGTCAGAGGGGCTTCTCTGGTGGCTCAGCAGTAAAGAATCTACCTGCAATGCAGGAGACTTGGATTTGATCCCTAGAGTAGGGCATGGAAACCCACTCCAGTATTCTTGCCTGGCAAATCCCATGGACAGAGGAGCCTGGTGGGCTACAGCCCATGGGGTCACAAAGAGTCAGACACGACTGAAGCAACTTAGCATACACACACACCCACACACACACACACACACGTCAGAACTAGAAGAGACTGTAGCAATTATCTAAATGCAGATCAAGAGACAGAGCCCTAGAGAGAAAAGATTGTTCAGCGCCACACCTGTTCTTGTCCTTACTGCCAAAAGAATTGTTTAACTCCTGTAACTCATTTCATAATTCTCAGCCTAAGGATTCTTTTCATTTAGATCTAATCTCTAAATCTATCTGTGTAAGCCTGAAAATATGAATACAGTAAGTGTTCCTAGTTGTTGGGGCTGTAACTTAGAGAACAATTTTCTATTTCAATTTAGACCCATAACCCAAGGTGACAGACAAAGACACGGAGAAAAGGAAACAGCTGGGTCTTCACTAGATATACACCCGAGCTAAGGAGTATTACCTGTGTCGCCCCTCACCTTGGCAGGCTTCAGGTCAGATTCTATTAGGTGGCCATGGAAACTTCCCTGACTGGGGCGCAGAGAGGGGAACAAGGTCCTGGTACCTGAACCTGGCCTTCATACATCCCTTAACCAGGCCAGCCAACCCGAGGGAGCACTGCTATTTTTTATGGATGTCATCCGGGGCCATTCACTTCTCTGTGTTGGCCATTCAGCTATAACTATGTTTGGAGGGTTTTTGTTTTTTCCTTTGAGTTTTGTGTGTGTGTTTTAAACCTATACTGTTCAAAGAAAATGCATTTTTCTTGGACCACAACAAAGCATGTTCTCTGAATTAGATGACTTTTCACAAAGGATTAGTCTTTAAACCCTTATGAGCTTAAAAATAGACTGAAAACTACTTCCTAAATCTCTTTTTGAAATGTATAGTGTTTCTGTGAGTGTGTACAGTTTTTGTGAGGGGAGAGAGAGGGGAGGAAGGTTAGCATAATTAAGCAGATTCACACACACAAAAAAAATTATTTCCCACATTACTCCATGCTCTGAGACTTATTCCTATTTTGTTTTATTTTTTTCCCTAAGATATTTTAAATGAATACTTTTATCTAAATGAAGGTATTTTAAAAATGAAAGAAAATAGAGCTTATTATCTACTTTCCATCTGGGAAAGGGTTTTCTAGGCAATTTTAAAAATTCTATAGCATTTTCTTATTTTTTTTTTATTTTTTTATTTTTGGTGTACACATTACTAAATGAACCATGAGTCAAAGAGAAAAGTTCAAGGAAAATGAGAAAATATTTTGAATTGGCATTTGTAATTTGCCCCTTCTTGTATTTTCCCTACTCAGTTTTGTAGAGTTTTCTTAATTTTTGAGACTCAGTCCTGTTGATAATAAAACTTATCCTGGATATGCATTCCTACATTCATTCCTCTTTTATTCTGAAGAGTTGACTGTGTACCTTCCGATTCAAGGCTCTGTGCTAAGAGAAATACACAGGAAGGAACCTGGAGTATTTAAGAGAAGGATGTTGATACACATACAAATTGAAAGTACCATGATTTGAGCTTCTGAGATTTTGGACTAATTAAACCTCAGGAAATGCAGCGTCTATGTTGCTGGCAAAGCTGCCAACAAAGGAGATATTAGACAGAACAATCCACAGTAGATTTCATCAGCCAAGAAACCTCAATTCATTATGTCCATGGAAGGAGAAAGTTAATTACTGGCTTTGGTTAATTGCTTTCCTGGCTCTGTAGTATTATCTTACCACACAAGGCAAGAGAAGCCAAGAAAGAGTTGAAAGAACTGCTCTTCCAAAATACACCGGGGAGAATAAAAAACACAGATGTTCCTCTCCAGGGCCCTTGGTCAGAGCCTCCTGCCCAGATTCTAAAACAGTTTAGTGAAAGCAAAAGTGGTGGCTGTGAATGCCAACACATTAACTGGCCTTTCCTCTTTATCCCAAGACCCAAGCCTTCTGAACAGTCTTCCGAGACTAAGCTTAGATGCCATTTCTTCATGAAAAGCTTCTGTGACCTCTGCACCCCCCACCCCACTCACACAACAGGCCAGGAGAGGCCCCTTCTCACTCCCATGCCTCCTTGCTTTCCCCTCACAGCTCATCCCTCAACGTCAGGGTTGTGGGTCTGTGGGTCCCCTCCGTCACAGGCCTGGTGGCCAAATGGCAGGTCTTTGCCACAAAATAGGCACTTAAAAATGACACATACTTACATAAATGATGAAATTTTCAGAGCATGCATTTACAGGAAAACATAAAAGAAAATACTCGTGTACATTTAAATACTACACTAAGGCAGTTTGCATTTGTAGACAGAACAAAATCTGGCACATAGAAGATAAAAGAATGACCTATCCTACAGGGTATATGTAACTCACACCATCTTTCAAAATGCCTAAAGGGAGAAGTTAGCCTAAAGGCAACTCTAATCACTGAAGATGTAGGGTCCATTATTTTTAATAGTGGAAAGCATTTCAGAACAGGATGTTGACACATAGGCACACTGAAGGCATCATGAGTTCAGCTACAGAAATCTTACAGCAAGGAAAGCTTTAGCCGTTGGAGTTCACTCATCAAACTTTGCAAGATTACTGCACGTAGAGAATATGTGAGGTTACAATCAAATAAACAAGTTACATGGAAATGTGAGTTGGTATATGTAATTATTATTCTGCTCCACAATAGTTATGTATCAGTGGTAAGTAATTCATGTAATTATTATAATAATTAGCACAGCTAAATTGTACTTTCCTTTCCCCCTCTGGCTTAATTCGTTCTCCGCTGTGTGGAGAAGCGCCAGTGTCTGCAGTGGTCCTGAGTGTCTGCAAGTGGTCCTGAGTGTCTACAGTGCCTACCACACCTGCACATGGGCACAGACACCAAAACACAGACACCTGTGCACCCAGCCCTGAGTGTCTTTCACAAACTGGCCTGATATTGTTCAGTGTGGTGTTCCTCATTTTTCTCCCTATCTAGTCTCCTTCTTATGCCCCTCAACCAGGGAGGACTCAACTCAGGTTGGGCCTGAAAAGTATATAGTTTAGATGATTTTACTTAGTTAAATAATAAAAATTTCAAATTCAAAGGTAAAAATGAATAATTACTTAAAATGAGAAAAGTCACAACAAATTAGAAAATACTTAAAGTAACAAATGCCACAAAACATCACAAAATTAAAAAAAATTGTATGATACATTTCTATAACACTTTTCCATACTTTCTGACTCCGTACATGTCAACATTTGTTTCTTCTTCACACACACACACATCCACATCAGACACTACATACGCCACGATACTACCTTTAAGCCTACACCTTCCTGTTAGATACCAGGTGGGCGCTAGGAATACTCACGGAAGCCATCAAAGGGCAAGGACAGCTAGTCATTACTTCACTGTATGTACAAGGGACTGCAAACCACATAAATAGATCCCTCTTCTATGTCCCTCTTTATTAGATCCAGAAAATTCCTGCAGTCACTCTAACTCTTCAACATGAGAGGGAGAGTGAATGAAACAAATTAGAATGGAAAATTCAGTGGACTTAACCAATTGCAGTTAAAATATCTTACTTTAATAAATGCTACCAAGCATATGACCATGTGAACATATCACTAGGACCCCTCTACGGCCTTGGAAGGAACCCAGGCACATGAGGAGCCCTGAAACTTAAGTTCCATCAATTTGTTTGTAAAAACACCTCTGCCCTCCTCCCATGCCCCATCCCCCATGGAATCCAATTCCCAACCTATCTACAAGGCCATGAGGCTCAAGACACCCAGTGCCATTCTTAGAGAAGGACAGACAGACCAATAAGGGAATCAGGAAGGGTGAAGCCACATAGGTGCCCTCTGCCTTGAAGTCTTGGGACAATGAGGGACAGAGGGAGTGGTCATAAAGTTCCAGGGCATTGAATAATGGTGAACTAAGTGCTTGCCTGGTGGCTCAGATGGTAAAGAATCCACTCGCAATGCAGGAGACCTGGGTCTGAACCCTGGGTCAGGAAGATCTGGAATGGCAACCTACTCCAGTATTCTTGCCTGGAGAATTCCAAGGACAGAGGAGCCTGGTGGGCTACAGTTCATGGGGTTGCAAAGAGTTGGACATGACTGAGCCACTAACACACTTGCAAGTGCTTTCCGTGTGTTACTGCAGTTCGTCCTCACTAAATGCCTAAGGAGAAGTGGAAGAAAAAAGGAAGGAGGAGGAGGAGATGAGGAGGAGGAGATAAAATAGGAAAATGGAAAGGGAAGAAAAGAGAAGAAAGGAGGCTAGGGAGGGGGGTGGAGAAAGAGAAAGATGTCCTCCCTGTACACCTCTTCCCTGGGAAGCAATAGTGCTTATCTTGGGTGTCATAATAAAATTAAAAGCTTTTTCCAGACTACACACTCATCCTCTTAAATTAGAAAGAGTGACAATTCCCTTGGCTCAGTTCTACAAAATGCAAATTGTCATGATCTCACTATTAACAAAGGGATCAGGGAAAAAACAACCTCCCAAGAGATGGATATCACTTAAAACAAATGCCCGGGTAACCCAGCCATTTGGGTGCTGGCCACATTTCCCAGTGCCATGTGAGTCTTTCATCCAGACTGAAATTGGATGCCAATCTCCATGTCACATTTAATCTTCAAAATTCTTCACACAATAGTTGGGGTTTTCTTTATTTGTGCCTGTCTTACCCTTTTAACTGATACTCATAATTTTCTTCCAGAGGGAGAAAAAATAACAATAGAAAATTTGGAAATATCACTTAATCTGGACTGCACATGGGATAACTGTTCACAAAATTTGAAAAATTATCATTAATAAATGGGTGGTGTGAAATAGAACCTCAGAAAAGTTAAATTCTTTAGGAGGAATGTGTTTCATTAGCGTCAGAAGCCAACTCCCTCATAGCAGTCCTGGAAACTCCATCGTGTCACAGCCTGGCAGACGCATAGACTTCCTCCGTGACAGGGACCTCTGGAGGTCATTCCATTCCAGATTAACTACTAAATCCATACTATGGGTGAAGACAACCAGAAAACATTTCACAATCTATCTCAGGAACATTCTGATGCATTATCATTCTCACTTTTAGGAAATCCTTCCCCATTTCCAAAGAAGCTGGTATTGCTCCACATCCTTTGTGAAAGTAACAGGATCAACACCTTTACAATTTCAGTACCAAAAAAGGCACAGAACTCAAGCACATTCTCCTCTTCTGCAAGCTAACTTGTCTTTTTTTTTTTTTTTTAATCTTTAACCATCTCTATGGCTCTAATACAAGCCAAGGTGCTCCCTGGGCCTTTCTTTTGTGGTCAGAATGACTAAACATCTCACCCTACAAAATTGATACTGGGAAGAAGGATTATTTCACAATTCCTAGAAACCCCGGAAGACCAGATGCCTCAGGTTCCATAAAACTTGCTTGAGGATCAAAGTGATTCTTCATCGTGTCTTAGGCTGGGTAAATCTGAAGTGATATTGTGTTTCTAAACACCTGTTCTGTTTCTAAGGCAACTGACAATCCTGGCTTCAAGCCAAAGTGTAACACTCTCCTGGGAGCAGCAGTAAGCATTTCAGTAAACTCGGGAGTGGGGTCCAGGAGGATTGGGACTCCATTTGAAGGGAAGAGAAGGGAATACATAGTGCAGGTGGGCCTTTGGTTAACAAGCTAATATCAGTTTCTTCTGCTGTCTTTCCTTCCTCTCTCTTGCCTAGCCGCTCCTCTTTAGCCTCTCACCTCTCCCAATTGTGGGCACATACCTTGCTGTTAACTGGAAAATTGGGAAGCATTTCTGATTTACTACTAAAACATTTTTGAAATCATATGAAATGAATTTCAAAGAGTGAAGCCCTATGAAGGTCAAGACTTTAAGCTGGAGGTACGAGCATTTGAATTGTTTTCTGGACTTCCCCCCAATCAACACGCTCAAAAGTCACTTCACCTCCTTGAACCAACCTCTTCAGCTGTTAACTGAGAAGTTGGACCAGAAGGCTCTTTCTGGCTTAAAAAAGTTCCAAGGTTTTATTTTAGAGGAACTTGAAGTCCTGGTGGAAAGAGAAGAAACTGGGATGCAAGAGGTATGCTTTGTACGCATTAAATCAAGTCCCAAAGATGACTATGCTTTCCCAGCTCCCTTCCCTATTAGTAAGTACCTATGGATGTGTGGTCTTCTTGCAGGGTGACAAACAATGAAAACAAGTTTCTACAATGAAACTCAAACCAGCCCATCCTTATTGATGCCCTGAGGGGCATTAAGATGATAAAACATAAAAAGTTGAATAGAGAATAAAGTTTGAGGATCTAGTGGATAAGACAGTGACTATAGTTGATAACACCATATTGTATCATTGAAATCTGCTAAGAATAGAATTAAACATTTTCTCTCACACACAAAAAAAGGTAGCTATGTGAGGTGATAGACGTGTTAATTAACCCATGGATGGAATACTTTCACAATGTATCATATCATCACATTGCATGCTTTAAGTATTTTACAAGTTTATTGGTCAATTACACCTCAAGGAAGCCGGAAAAAAAGTTGAATAGAGAGAAGAGTATGAAAGGGGAGTCAGAGAGACTGGTCTCAAATGCAGGGCTTTCCATCACCCACCCTGGCTAGCCCTGCACCCCTAGGCTCGGGTCAAAATCTCATCATTTTCTTTGTCCCTCCTCTTGCCCCATATCCTCAATTTCCCAACAGATCAATTTCCCAACTCCTTCCCTCCGATAAGCTTATTCTGGATACTCTTTCCTGAACGCACTGGACTATATCTCCCAGTTCCCCAAAGAAGGGATGCAAAGACACAATAACATCAGAAGTCATGCTCTGTCTCTCCAGTCAGCTGTGAGTCATGCCTGGGGCTAGCAGGGCCTGCTGGCAAAAGGACAGGGAGAGAGAGAACAATGCAGCCTTTCTGGAAAGCACCTTAATAATATACGTGAAGAGTCTTTGAAAACATTTTTATCCTATGACCTGTTCTTATTTCTCTTACTCTAAAAAATTCAGAAGAGGTTAAAGCAAAGTGTGTGAAAAGACAACCTAAGCAGAGAGAATTTAAAAGCTTCATGAGTTACAATATTTGCGGCTCTAAGTAACAGAAAAACAACAACTTGGCCTAACTAATAAGCTTCCCTAGTAGCTCTGACAGTAAAGCATCCGCCTGCAATGCAGGAGACCTGGGTTCGATCCCTGGGTCAGGAAGCTCCCTTGGAGAAGGGCACAGCAACCCACTCCAATATTCTTGCCAGGAGAACTCCATGGACAGAGGAGCCTGTCTGGCTACAGTCCATCGAGTAGCAAAGAGTTGGACACAACTGAGTCACACACACACACACACACAATAAGCACATATCCAGAGAAATCTGGAGGTATCATGGCCTTTAAGGTTGGCAGCTCAAAAATATGCTCTGACTTACAGTTCTGTTCATCTCCCTGCTCCTCCTTCTCCAGCATTGGTCTCACATTAAGTCTGGTTCCCCTAGCAGCACCCAACACGGCTTGCCAGCATTCAGACTTAAGTGGAGATGGAGAGAACCTGACTTCACGTGGCTCTTTCTTCCAAGTAAGAATGTTTTCCCAGAAGCCTTCAGCAAAGCTCTCATTGGCCAGAAGTGGGTCTCATGCTAATCTCCAAATCAATTTCTGGTGGGAGACGGAAGCAGGAAACATAATTACCATTAAAGTGATAGTCCTACCTCTTCCCACTAAGATCAATTCCCCAAGAGTATTGCTTCAATTCTGTGGGGAAGGGGTACAATGTTTTGGGGGGTCTATCACCTCATCTACCCCAGGAACTCAGGCATAACTGCAGGAAATGCTGGAGCTGGTCTGAGAGCTGGTGAGTTTCCAGTCTTTCTGGGCCATAAGCTGAGTATAAAGGGATTTGGAAATTCCCAAATATTGGAGCTCTTTCCAAGCCCAAACCTTTGGATACTTACATTCTAGTCCTTACACATTTGGAAATAAAATCAATTTTGAAACACTAAAGAATGGAGGGCGATGAGTAGGGTGGTAGAGAGAACGCATGTTTCCAAAGAAGAAACAGGTCAATTTAAAGCTGTAGGAGAACATCTCCTGAAGGAGAGGGAAGCCTGAGCTGATGTTTGATTGAAAGATAAGAAACACCTGTCGGTAACTCCCCTCTGGCTCTGACCATCCAGGTGGCTGAACTAAAGCAAACTCTGAACCGTGATCTAGGGAAAATACACAGAGGGAATGAATACCTGATGTCTTCATTTCAGAGATGCTAGGATTTTGGTCCATTCTAGAATACAATAGTTGGCTGCTGTTCACTTCTAGGAAATTACTAATAACAAGGCTGAATATTTCTAGCTTTTTTTTAAATTCCTACACAAAACACAGCACATCTTGCTTCTCTTTGCTACATAAGCAATTTTTTCTGATATTACTGACAGTCCTGTTCCTCCTATTCATGGGCAATGGTTTTAGATCAATTCCATATCCAGTTAGGAGGAACTTATAAAAATAAAATCCTATAGAAAAATGTCATATACTTAACAACTTTATTTTAAATATGTAATCCTCAATGATAACAACTTAGCAAAGCAAGAACCAGATCCTGTCCCTGGAAGGCCCGTCCCTTGAGTCCATGTCAGATTATTGGCCTGAAATCCCAGAACTTCCAGGTCGAGGATACACACACACAAGAGGGAAATATCATCCATATTAAAGGTATAATTTTTCTTTCCCCTTTTCCCATCCTGCTTCTCCAAGAAGTATTTAGGTTTCTGAGGAATATTTTCAGCACACATTGACTAGCAGAAATGCGGATGTGCTCCTATCAGTGACCCAGCCACCCTTTCCCCTGTGATCCTTCCTTTCCACCAGAAAAACTGGAGTACCACAGCTTGGGCAAGGCCTCTGTGTTGGAGGGCCTCCGTAAGCTTTGTCTGACATGAAAGCTCTTCCCTGCTACTGTACAGATCACCTTGCTATTTGCAGGGTATATAACAGGTTGTAGATTTCTTCTTTTGTTGGAAGAAGCCACGTTCCAAGAGAAGTACAGAGGAATGCCTACAGTTCTTCAGTCCTGGAAGTGGCCCCCCTGAAGGGTCCTTCCAATAAGCTTCTGCTCTGTCCCTTCAGCTAAGCCTATAGGAGATGATCTAAAAGGGCAATGTATCCTGCTTTTGTGCGCCTCTTGTGGCCCCAAACCCTCCATTCATCTATATAAAATTAACAAGTAGGCCAGAGGAGCAGGGGACCATCAGGCCATCTTCTGAAACTGTTCCTAAGTACCCGGTATTATCAGTAGCAAGTGAAAAAAAAAAAAAAAAAAAGAAAAGTCACCTTTCAAGGAGCTAACAGGATGCTAGGAAGGAGAAGGAAGGGGAGGGGAGTGTATGGCTGCTGACTCTGGAATTGTCAGATCTGTTTGATGAATCATTACCTATGACTTTCACGACAGGAATCTGATTTGACTAATCATCCAATAGAGGTTTTTATTTCTGTCTCCCAGCATGTGAAATCTATCTGTCAGGTTTAGCAACTACTTAAGCAACAAACAACTGTCTTAAGAACATACTTGTCATCTTCTAGAGGTGTTTGCTGTGTACTGAGTAACTAGTAAACACTCCATCACCCACATGCCCCTTGTCACACAACACTCCCACACAAGAAAAGTGAAATTGCCAGTTAGATGAATGTTTACACACGTGTGGGTGTTGGGAATCTGGCCAGGTGTGAATGCTAAGGAGGGAAGTGAACCCTAGGGATTCCCCTGGCCGGTGGCTGAGATCCTTATTTGGTGAAGCTACTACCTGCGCCCTGGGTCCCAGGGCCAGCCTGATAGTCTGGGATCACAGCAGGGGAAGTGCGGCTGCTGACGTCCCAGCCGAAGAGATGAATGGAATTCCAGGCAGCTGGAGTCATGCTGGCTTGGGACGGTGGCTTGGACACCAAACTTCCAATGACAGAAGCATTAAGCAAGCGGCAGCACTCATGGCATTGGTGTACCCACAGAAATGTAACCCACACCTCGGTTTCGGGAGCCTAAAAATGAAAAGAACGTTCAGGGAGGGGGGGAAAAAAAGGAAATAAAATGATAGGAAGAAGGTAATTTATTACTCCATGAGTCTATTCTGTAAATAGTTCAAGACTCTGGAGCCAGATGGTGCTGCAAATCCTCCAACCAGGAGTCACGTTAAGCAGCACGAGTGGGCACAAAAAACTGTTTTTCAAGACACAATTTCCAATTTGGCTTTAGGAAAGTGGGTAAGAGTAAGTACGTTTCCTTAACATTCCTGACTAGAAAGAAGCTGTCCGCTCGCATCCCCTTGATCAGAATTCGCACATCGCCTCCAAGCGGCCAGCCGTGGAAGCGCCGCAGCACTGGGAAGATGGCACTTTCCCGGGGACTCGGGCGGCAAGCCCCTGCGGAAAGGCTGCCCCGACACGCGTGGGAAGCCAAGCCGGGTACCCGCACTGCTGGCCAGTGCGACACCCACTCACGTCCATGGAGGATAGGCGGAGGGCAGGCGTGGGGCGAGGGCAGGAGCGCGGCGCTAAGCGGGTCCCGTGGTCCCCACCCCACCTGGATGGATGGACGAGGATCAACAAGTACCCAAGAGAGAACTCCTTCAACTACTGATTCCCTCTTGGTCCCATTTACCCCGTTGGGCTTATTTTTTTCTGTACAAACGGGTTCGCTCCCCAAGTGTCCACCCTTCAGCCGTCGCGCAGGCATTCAAGGGGACGAGTTTGCCTGAAAGCCTCTCTTAAGGGTCTTGGGTTGGGTGGCTAGGGCCCTGTCGGCTCGGGATGCGCGCACAGGGCTTGGGGCCGCTCGGCGCCAGAGCCCAAGTGCTGAGCCCGTGAGCGCCAAGGCCGCGTGGGCGGGCACCTATTTTTCTGAGAAGTTCCAGTGCTCCTAGGCCCCGACCCCCGCCGCCCCCCTTCCACCTTCTAGCTGGAAAGTTGTGCGCCAGGCAGCGGGGGGCGGAGAGAGGAACCCAGACTGGCCCCCCTCCCGCTTCCTGCCCCGCGGCCTCTCATTGGTCAGAGGAAACCCCAGGAATGTGAGCGCCCCTTTAAAAGCGCGCGGCTCCTCAGCTTCGCCAGCCACTGCACTCGGGCCGGCCGCTGAGAGCCCACCCTGGCGAGCTCTCCCAGCCGCAGCCTCCGAATCCACGGCCTCCACCCCGCGCCTCTCCAGCGCTCTATCCCGTCGCTGCGCCCTTGTCGCCGGCCCCGGCCGCTGCATCCGCGTCCGCACAGGTAAGGACTCCCGGACGGCCGCCGAGGACGAGTGCTGCCCTGGCCAGCCACCTGGAGCTCCCAGGCTTCAGCGCCTCCGGAACCCCGGATCTCAATATTTTCTGCCTTCCCCGTACTGTCGCTCCCAGCCTCTGGGGGACTCTTCTTGTGGAAGGGCTCCAGAGCCATCCTCTCCAGCCTTGGGATTCACAGACTAACCCACCAGGACACCCCAAGATTTTCTTCTTTTCCCCAAGTCCTATCAGTCCTCTAGAAAAGGACTGTGCCTCCCTGCGCCCCTAAACTACATCTCCTGGTCCAGTGTTTACCCTTCTCAAGGAAAAACGCCTCCCCAGTGGTTAGTCTTGCCCCCACCACCTGTTTAAAGCGGTAATCTCCCCTCAACTCTTACTTTCTTCCTGATGCTCTCTCCAAAGTAAATACGGTTGCCCCTCCTTCCAGCAAATGTGGGTCCAAAGGGGGATCCCCAGGGATCTCTAGCCCCAAGGCCAACTGGGTTTTGCCCACACTCCCTGCTTGGCAGCCTCTGACCCTGGGCTCTGTGCTCCTTGCTGCAGGCTCCTTGCTGGGCACAAATAGCTCCACCATGGGGCTGGCCTGGGGACTCGGTGTCCTGCTCCTGTTGCATGCCTGTGGCTCCAACCGCATTCCAGGTGAGTCTGTATAATACCTTCTGTGGGGGGAGGGAAGAGGAGGAGGTTGGGTTACCCCAGGTGCGCTTCCCTCCCTGTGCACTCCTCTCTCAGCTGCTTCTCCCCTGAGCCCTGACCAAACCTCAGGATGCCGGTTGCCTCTGACTGTGCCCTTTATTTAGCTCTTCCAGTGGCTGTCAAGAGCTTTCATTCCAGCCCTCTGCCTCACCCCCACCCCCCAGAGCTGAGCTTCCACCCCACCCCCAACCCAGAGCGCTCACCACGTGTCCTGCTCTTGTCTAACAGAGTCTGGGGGAGACAACAGTGTGTTTGACATCTTTGAACTCACCGGAGCTGCCCGCAAGGGCTCTGGGCGCCGACTGGTGAAGGGTCCTGACCCTTCTAGCCCAGCTTTCCGCATAGAGGATGCCAACCTGATCCCCCCTGTGCCTGACAAGAAGTTCCAAGACCTAGTGGATGCTGTGCGGGCGGAGAAAGGTTTCCTCCTCCTGGCCTCCCTGAGGCAAATGAAGAAGACCCGGGGTACCCTGCTGGCTGTGGAGCGGAAAGACCACTCTGGCCAGGTCTTCAGCGTGGTCTCCAATGGCAAGGCAGGCACCTTGGACCTGAGCCTGACCGTGCAGGGGAAGCAGCACGTGGTGTCGGTGGAAGAAGCACTCCTGGCGACTGGCCAGTGGAAGAGCATCACCCTGTTTGTGCAGGAGGACAGGGCCCAGCTGTACATCGACTGTGAGAAGATGGAGAATGCGGAGCTGGATGTCCCCATCCAGAGCATCTTCACCAGGGACCTGGCCAGCATCGCCAGACTCCGCATTGCCAAAGGAGGTGTCAATGACAATTTCCAGGTGAGGCCGCTTTGATTCCTGATCCACGGGGTCGACTGCTAGGCAGCTTATGACCAGGAGTGTGATAACAGGAGAGGCAGGGGTTCCAGTATAGGAAATATTGCCTATGCACTAAAGCAGTGGTTCTCACACAGTAGGGAGCATCAGAATCACCTGGAGAGCTTACTACAATGTATACTGCTGCATCCCACCCCTAGAGTTTTGGATTCAATAGGTCTGGGATGGGGCCTGATAATTTACATTTCTAACTGGTTCCAAGGTGAGGTTGGTGCTGGTGTTCTAGGGATCAGACATTGAAAACCTCTAAAGGAAACAAGAAATGGTTTTCCTGTAACTGCCTATTCAAACCTTAAATACTCTTTATGCTCTTCTCAAGAAAATAATTTCAAATGCATTGCACCAATTATAATATTGCTTGAACTGGATACTTTTTATGAACAGGATAAATACCACTTGGCTATTGGCTTCCTCATGGGGATGTAACCGATCCCAAAGAAAAGACTAAAATAGTGGCTATTTGCTGCTGCAGTGTCTTCCTTGCTTAAACCTCTAGATCTTTGGGTCTGTGGCTTTGAAACTCCCACATTTAACTGTTTGACACTGGAGAGTGTCATTGTATCCTCCGGCCTCAATATCAGATTCCATTTCCTGTATCCCCAAGTAGGCCGATAACTGAATTCTTTGTAAAAGACTGCAGACTTGGCAGAAGATACAATTAAGATTTTTGAAGTTATTTTGCAATTCCCGTGAATTTGGCAATTCACCAACAGTTACTTGGTGTGTTATTTTGACGGTGATCTTGAAAGGGAGTTCTTTTCAAATTTTAGAACATCTGTTGTGTGCTCCTTCTAGCGTAAACAGTCCCCCCTACCACCGACCCCTTGGCCCCCACCAACACTCTACAGTGTATATCCTCTGCTCACAGGGGGTGCTGCAGAATGTAAGGTTTGTCTTTGGAACCACACCAGAAGACATCCTCAGGAACAAAGGCTGCTCCAGCTGTAAGTATCCCTCTGTTTTTAGGGCATATGGGAAAGTGAGGGCATTCCGCCCAAAATAAGCTGAGAAACTGAAGCAATGGTGATTGTGCATCAATTACCCCAGGTAACATAGTTACCTTTATATAAAGGTGACCTCAAACAGTTTTCCACACTCAACGGTCCCCTCCTTTTGCCTCCCTCACCCAAAATGAAACGTCTTTTACACTTAGGATGCCCAGGGGCTGGCTGGTGGGAGCACCTACTTGAAGACGTTCTCCGCCTTTCCTCATTGTGTTCCTTTGTTCCTTGGCAGCTACCAGTGTCTTTGTCACCCTTGACAACAACGTGGTGAATGGGTCCAGCCCCGCCATCCGCACCGACTACATTGGCCACAAGACAAAGGACCTGCAAGCCATTTGTGGCATCTCATGTGACGAGCTGTCCAGCATGGTCCTGGAGCTCAGGGGTCTACGCACCATTGTGACCACGCTGCAGGACAGTATCCGCAAAGTGGTCAGTGGCCTCACCCGCCCCGTTAGCAGGAGCCCCTGCATGTGTATCCCCAATGATGCTGAGGGACTGAAAGTGAGGCTCGATGCTAATAACCTTTCTCCCCCTTTTAGACCGAAGAGAACAAAGAGCTGGCCAATGAGCTGAGGAGGCCCCCACTCTGCTACCACAACGGAGTGCAGTACAGGACTGGCGACGAGTGGACGGTGGACAGCTGCACTGAGTGTCGCTGCCAGGTAAGGCTCTCGACGGACTGAAACACGAATGGATGGCACACTCTCTGAAGAAAGAGGCAGATGGCTGCAGAGGCTCTTTTCATGTTCCATGGCTAGATACCCAAGTGGTGTCTTTTTCTTAAGATGCAGTTATGACATCTTTAAAATCGTTTAAATGCTCAGAGGTTTTCAAAGTCTTAATTATACCACAGGCTAAGAGTAATATCTAAAAGAATATATCTATTTAAGTATCTCGGTAACACCTGCTTTAGTTCAAGAGCTAAGTGTTGAATATCAGGTAAGTAAAACCGAGTTGGAACTTTTCCCCCCCGAACCTGATTCGTATTCAGCTATGACATGGAGATTCTTTAATACAGTACTGATTACTGTTCAAATCACTTAGCCCAACATCATTAGAACTATCCACTTACCTCAGATGGTACTGCCTGCAGCGTGTGTCCTTCTGGCTCACCCCCTACCTAACGCCAGGGGCAGAGGGGTTTGGGGGGTGTTACTGGCTCATTGAGCAAAGTCAAGCTTAAATACAAATCACGGATTGCCGGATTTGGGAGCCACCTTTGCTAAATTCCCATTCTTGTCCAATATTATATAAAGCCATATTTATACATGAGAAAGTAAGATGCTCATTGATCTTCTTTTCCCCATAAAGATGTAATTTAAAAATTTTTTAAGTCCTGGCTGAGTTTCAGGAGTTTGATTTTAGACATAGAGTAACAGATCTGACTCATGATATTAGGTGGTTCCAATTGCATAAATTCATGCTGTTCTGTGCATGAATAAGTGACTAAGTGGCAATTGAGAAGAATTCTAGAGGGATGGAGTGACAAGTAAGCAGCACTAGAACTGTCTCCACAGTACTGGTGGCTGCCAAAGACAGGCAGATCTTCTATTAAAATCATTCCACTACAGCGTTTATAGCCCAGACGACATTTCAGCTTGTAATTGAAATGTTTCAGTATGTAAGCTTCTGCTTGCAATATGCTTAGTACCCATTTCTCCTTCACTGTTGCCCTGCAGAACTCAGTTACCATCTGCAAAAAAGTGTCCTGTCCCATCATGCCCTGCTCTAATGCCACAGTTCCCGATGGAGAATGCTGCCCACGGTGCTGGCGTAAGTTCCTAAGATTGCATAACCATGCTTCAGCGACTGGATCGATTGTGCATAATGCTGGAATCCCAGTCCCATCTCTGTCACACGTTTTCATTCAGTTTCTTGCTGCAGCATCTGGTTAGCTGATAGCTTGTCTGCTGTATAGAGCCAAAAAAATGCCATTATGACTAAACTTAATTACCCCCCTGGATTATGGTGTAGACAATAACCTTAGTATAGTTTATTGAGTATGATTCTGTGATTTGAGAAAAGAAGAGATGAATTGGTAGCAGCAAAAGCTTTAAGTTAACTGGATTTAGAATCTGACCTTATGGCCTAGAGTCGAGAAAAATCTGCTCACTGGAGAAATTGATGGACTTAACTGGGCCTGAAAGTTCTACCCATTTTATCTACAGGCATAGGAGACCTAAGAAAAAATAGCAGTTTGAGTCTCAGGGCTCTGTAAGAAATTGTATTGTTTCATGGTACCCAGTCTGGTACTGGTTTTGCTGACAGTATAATTAATCACTTTGCTAAGACACTGTAGTAAGTACAAGTCATAGAAATGATTTATCACAACTAAGATGCATAAAACAGGAAAGTAGCACTCACCCTCCACATCCACACCCCCCACACTCCCTGTTTCCTACACACACAGATCACAGCTCAGAAGAACCAGTTCCCTTCAGAGATATCAGTGACATTGGAACTGTCATAATCATTTGTACATTGCTTTCTGTTCAGCATTCACTTCAGATGTGGGTTAGAGCGAACAAGGCTAGCTAGGGGCTAGCGGAGCGCTGAATTTTGAGTCAGGGATTACTAGGAAAACTTCCAACTGATGACAAGAGAAAACAAGTTCTATCTCCTGTCAGATACAGGACGTGATTGTAGTCATGGCGCCTGGGCAGATGGTAAACAAACACACTTCCCTCTTATGAAAATATGTGCAGAAAAGGCCCCAAATGCTAGGGTGAGAGGAGCAACCTGCTGACTGACCTTATGACTGATCCAGGGCCAGAGCCAACAGCGGCTCCGCTGCCTTCAGATTCATCTGCCAAACACATGGGCTCTCCTGAAAGTCAGAAGTGACTCCTATAAGTTGCCTAAAACCCAAGTGTTCTTGGAAGCCTGGGGCTGGAAATGCCTACCAAGACATCTTAAGTCAAAAAAGGGAAACTCATTTAAAATCCAGACTGGAAGAAGGAGGCGAGGATGACTAGAAACATATGTGGGGGAAAGGTTCAGCTATACCGACCCAGGCAAAGCATGCAATTACCCCAAAGCTGTGCACAGAATGACCACTTGGCCATTGGCCTAACAAATATACTGCTTTTCACTCTCTGGAATGGGAAGAAAGTCCTGAGCAGACCAGTCCAAAGAATAGCTTGTTTTCATGATAACACACTAAATGCACCCATTTGCTCAGCAGCCAGCGACTCTGCAGACGATGGCTGGTCCCCGTGGTCTGAGTGGACCTCTTGCTCTGTGACCTGTGGCAATGGAATCCAGCAGCGTGGCCGCTCCTGCGACAGCCTCAACAACAGATGCGAGGGCTCCTCTGTGCAGACGCGGACCTGCCACATCCAGGAGTGTGACAAGAGATGTAAGTGTTTGGCCGCTTGGGGATGTGGAGACCTGACTTGTCCTTGTTGTCACCAATAGCAACTCCAGAGCACAGAGGTTGAGGGCACAGGTTCTAGGCTCTGATCTAATCCCAGTTCTCTGCCTTATCTGTGCACCCTTGAGCACAGCTTATCCTCTCTGAGGCTCTTTCCTTACCTGTAAATTGGGGGTAAAAATAGTTTAAAGATTTTTAGTTTGGCGAGTTTGAAGATTTGGTTTAGAGGATGCATTTAAAGTGTTAACATAGAGCTTGGCTTGTGGGAAGCACCATATAACCATCAGGTTTGTCCTTTAGTTAAACAGGATGGCGGCTGGAGCCACTGGTCCCCATGGTCATCTTGCTCCGTAACATGTGGAGACGGTGTGATCACAAGGATCCGGCTCTGCAACTCCCCCAGCCCCCAGATGAATGGGAAGCCGTGTGAGGGCAAAGCCCGGGAGACCAAAGCCTGCCAGAAAGACGCCTGCCCCAGTAAGTGCATGCATCCCCCGGCATGGTGCTGGCAGCTCCACCCCGCTGGCTGCCTGGCATCCATGAGTCACAGACGGGGGGGAGGTTGCCTCCTAGAGAAACAAACAGAAGCACAGCCCTGCAGGGCACAGCAGCTTCTTCTAATGGCAAATAGAACCATTTCAGATTCACCCTCTTCCCAGACATCCTTACCATGTGTCAGGGTCATGGAGGTTTATTGAACACGCTCAGGAGAGTCTCCTGTGAAGGTAAAGTGTTTGAAAATTGGTTTTAGCTTTGGCCTGTGGTTCATTTTCTTACAGTCAATGGAGGCTGGGGACCCTGGTCACCATGGGACATCTGTTCTGTCACCTGTGGAGGAGGGGTACAGAAACGTAGCCGGCTCTGCAACAACCCCACACCCCAGTTTGGAGGCAAGGACTGCATTGGTGATGTGACAGAAAACCAGATCTGCAACAAGCAAGACTGTCCCATTGGTAAGTCACACAGCCCAGGCAGCCCAGGACAAAACCACTTAATGGCATGGTCAGCTTTCATGGGGGTTCAGTCTGAATGGTCCTGAGTGGTTTGATTAAAATGCCAGATGGACAACATAATCTCAAAAGTTAGCAGTTATACAGACCTTACAATATTATACCCCCATTTAAAGTGACCAGAATGGCAGTAACAGCAGCTGAGACCCACATTTGCCTGTCACTCTTATCTCAGATGGATGCCTGTCCAATCCCTGCTTTGCTGGTGTCCAGTGTACCAGCTACCCTGATGGCAGCTGGAAGTGTGGTGCCTGTCCCCCAGGCTATAGTGGAGATGGCGTCGAGTGCAAAGACGTTGATGAGGTGAGGAGCTGGGAGCTACCAGACCTAGGAAAGCATCTCATCTGCCTTGGTCACTTCTTGTGGCAGTGTTCTCTAAACATGAACAAACCTGTTTCTTCCACAGTGCAAAGAAGTCCCTGATGCCTGCTTCAACCACAATGGAGAGCACAGGTGTGAGAACACAGACCCCGGCTACAACTGCCTGCCCTGCCCACCGCGCTTCACTGGCTCGCAGCCCTTCGGCCGGGGCGTGGAACATGCCACCGCCAACAAGCAGGTAGAGCAGAGGGGACTAGTAGATGGGAGTAGTGGGGGGTGTCCTTGACTGAGCTAGCCATGAATGCAGGGAATGTCCTCTCACACCCTTCAAGGAAAGCAGGGAAGGGGGTGAGCGTCAATCTAGCTTTTAGAAACAGGACTAGAAAATGAATTGTTCATCCAGCAGAGAAAATTGGTCCATCACATTTGACCATGCTGCTCTGGAGTGAGTTGTGAGTGGCTGGATTTGTAAGTGCCAGGGTGATGTGCAAGTTCAAGGAAAACACACATAAAGCCATGTCAGCCTATAACCTGGCATTGACATTCCCAGGGGAGGATGGGGAAGACTGGCACTCTTCCCATGGATCTCTGTCCAGAGGCAATGGGGAGCTGGGGACCCTCCAAGGCTCTGCCTTAACGTCAGAATGTTGTGCCTTCAGGTATGCAAGCCCCGAAACCCCTGCACAGACGGGACACACGACTGCAACAAGAACGCCAACTGCAACTACCTGGGCCACTACAGCGACCCCATGTACCGCTGCGAGTGCAAGCCTGGCTACGCCGGCAACGGCATCATCTGCGGGGAGGACACAGACCTGGACGGCTGGCCCAACGAGGACCTGCTGTGCGTGGCCAATGCAACTTACCACTGCAGAAAGGTAGCCCGCCTTCACCCGCCTCCAGAAACCGTATCAAGGGGATGAGCTGAGGAATTGCTTAAACTTGGGGAATGGAACGGAAAGATCAAATCATCCAAAGGCAGAGGAACACTAATTCTTATTATATCACTTCATGCCAAGAACATGAATGGGACAGGCCCTTTGGGCAATTGTGTTCCACAGTCGATTATGTTGTCCAAAAAAAGTTCATTTCTCTACCAAATGCCAGCAGAGCATGACCCGTGTTCCCGGTATATATAAAGTTTAGAGCATTTATACAAAGTATTTATGTGTGTGTGTGTGTGTGTGTATAGATCCTCCAAGCAAACTTTTTTGTCTTCCCACTGAAAATACTTGCTGTCACAGAGTAGCATTCGGTTCTGTCTGCAGTGTTTCGGTGCACGCTCTAGTGCATGAGCTGCGCAAAAGGCTTGCAAACTGCAGCTGCAGCGTGTCTTCTCTTTCCAGGATAATTGCCCCAACCTTCCCAACTCGGGGCAGGAAGACTATGACAAGGATGGAATCGGCGATGCCTGCGATGATGACGATGACAATGATAAGATTCCAGATGACAGGGTAAAATTGTTTTCCATTCCTCTTTCAGCTTTTGTGTTCAGCAACAGCCTGTAACGCTTAAGATTCAACAAAATTACTGATATTTAGTCATCAGAAATTATTCATTGTGATTCTGTAGTTTTCAGATACAAATGTTGCCAAGAGAATTTTTAAATGAGGGTTTTGTTTTTCATCACAGCTTGCCTTTCCCCTAGTTGGAGCAAAAAGTTACAATGTGTGAGCAAATGACACTTTGCTCCCCATATTGGTTTCAAGTGTCTTCTCTAGGTCACAGTAAGGTTTTCTCTGCTTGCACCCAGAATGGAGATGTTGACTTTCTATTTACATCTCACTGACTCATAACCAACAGAAATTCATTTTTCATTCATTATGTCCTGGCTTTTAACTTTTGCAGTGATCATTTTACAGGGGACTTAGTATATCCACCGAGTAGAAAATGATTGTTGCACATTTTCACAGTTTTATATATATTATGCATGTGATTTGAGGCTAGTTTCATGGACCAAGTTGTACAGTGCTCTGCTTCTTCTCTTGGCAGGACAACTGTCCATTCCATTACAACCCAGCCCAGTACGACTATGACAGAGATGACGTGGGAGACCGCTGTGACAACTGCCCGTACAACCACAACCCAGACCAGGCCGACACAGATAACAATGGGGAAGGAGACGCCTGCGCAGCTGACATTGATGGGGACGGTAGGGCGCTCCCTGATTCCAGCCAGCCCGTAGGCAGCTGTGACGGCATTCAGCTCTCAGCCTTGAACAGCGCTGGCTGTTAGTGTGCAGTCTGGTTGAAAAAGCTGAGGCTAAAGATTCCAGCTCTTATCTGTCCCGTGTTCTCTGCAGGTATCCTCAATGAACGGGACAACTGCCAGTATGTCTACAATGTGGACCAGAAAGACACTGACATGGACGGGGTTGGTGATCAGTGTGACAACTGCCCCCTGGAACACAATCCAGACCAGGTAGGTAGATTCCTTTCAGAATCTTTCAGTAAACTGTTAGAATATCCCTTTCTAAGCCGCTTTTAAAAATAGAAGAGTTTAAGTTCAAACACTTTCACTACCATGGGTATCAGTGATCTCATAGCCAATTACAGCATTTTCATGTGAACAGTTTGCCTGACCTAAGCTCTTTGCAGAGTTCCATAGGTCTTTAGCATGACAGTCTTGTAACTTCAATCTTATCCTCTATAAGAAGCCCGCATGATTTGCTCAGTGGAATCTACCATTGTTAAGATAAATTATACAAAGCAGAAATCTGTGACTGACAACTGTACAGGAATATTAATCATGTCTGAAACTAAGAGATGGAAGAAAATATCCCTAAGCAAGATACACAGCCATTTTCATGGCTCATGATATAATCTGACTGCAAGAAAATCAAACTAAAAATATTTCCCCAAACTGGAGAAATCCCTGTTTCTTTGTCATTCTTCAAGTGTTTTGGCATTGCAAACAGATAATTCTGTACCGGTGCTACGGAGTACTGCAAACAGACATAGCCAGAACAAGTTCCATGTCTGAAGGTGTTTCTTTTCTGGTGTAATCGCTCATCATTTATTTTCTCAGTGCAAAACTTAAGGCTTTTTTTTCCCCTAAAAGCCATTATTCTGGAAATTTAGAAACCACCTTTTTATAAATGCAAATATTTTTTAAAAGATTCAAGAAATGATAAAGCCAGCTAATTTCTGGAGGAATCCAGAAACTCTCCTACTATTTGCTCTATGACTTTCTCTAAAACAAAAAGCACCAGGAGGAATTGCTTTGGGGAAATAGGGAAAAGCATGAATGATTTGGGATAGCATTCTTGATCAAAAGGCATTGAGGGTCATCTGTTTTGAATTTGAGTCTTACTGTAAATTAAACCTCAGTGCCATTTAACCTCCCGGGATAAGGTATTGGTTCTTCAGATGATAATAAAATGTATAACAATTCATCATGTAAAAATCTTAATGGCAAAGAGCATAAATACTGGCAAGCAAAATTGCAATTTGTGTATAAATAATCTGTAAGCATTCCATATGTAGTGAATAAGGTAAAAAAGGTACTCTGAGAAATATGGTTTTGAAAAAAATTAGAATTTTGACTTTACCTGAGCCAACACTGGACAATCCTTTTGGACTAGATATGTAAAACCAAATACCTAAAAGAGAAGAAAATGATTTGTCCCACCATACAGGTTACCCAGTATGTATGAAAAGCAGTGCATGTTGCCATGATTTAATGACCTGGAGTAGAAGTTGACGTGTCAACAATTTCCTAACTGAAAATTTGAATAGAACATAAATTGCACCCAGAGCATTCAATTCATCTATTAAGATATAAGTAGTTAATATGGCATTCTATCCTTAGTGATGAAATGATGCTTGCTATTTAATTTTATTTAGAAAGTTTTCTATTTTAAAAGAACTTTCAAATATCCCTTTAAAAACTAATACATACAAGGATCAAGAATAAAACATTTAAGATTTGTTGATATAGATGTGAAACCTCACTGGTCTTATCAGACACTGGAGAATCTCCGTAAGTTTTCTTTAGCATCAGGGATTCACATTCCAACTCACCCTCTGTCTCTTTCAGCTCGACTCTGACTCGGACCGCATTGGAGACACCTGTGACAACAATCAGGATATTGATGAAGACGGCCACCAGAACAACCTGGACAACTGTCCCTACGTGCCCAATGCCAACCAGGCTGACCATGACAAGGATGGCAAAGGCGACGCCTGTGACCATGATGACGACAATGATGGCATTCCTGACGACCGGGACAACTGCAGGCTGGTGCCCAATCCTGACCAGAAGGACTCTGATGGTGAGTCACTGGAGCCACCTGTAAAGCGAGTAACTGAAACCATGGCTGTCTGGATTGAGGAAATAAAAACAAAGCTGAATACATTTGAGGATGAAGAGACTAAAATGTTAACTTTGACAAGACAGTGAATTTCTGGCACCAGTAATGGTGTTTTGGAATTTCACTGAACTCTTGCCTTTTTGCCTTTAGGTGATGGTCGAGGTGATGCTTGCAAAGATGATTTTGACCAGGACAAGGTGCCAGACATTGATGACATCTGTCCCGAAAATGTTGATATCAGTGAGACTGATTTCCGCCGATTCCAGATGATTCCTCTAGATCCCAAAGGGACATCCCAGAATGACCCTAACTGGGTTGTACGCCATCAGGGTAAAGAACTTGTCCAGACTGTCAACTGTGACCCTGGACTTGCTGTAGGTGAGTAGAGAGTTCTTCAAACGAAAGGCCAGTGTTACAGGGGAAAGAAGCCAATGTAAAAGCAGGCAGTTGCATGTGTCCCCGTGAGTGCTAAAATGGCTGGGAATGTGACAGAGAACCTCCAGAAGGCCGCAGGTTTTAACCTGGGTGTGGCCTCCTCTTCCAGGTTATGACGAATTTAACGCCGTGGACTTCAGCGGCACCTTCTTCATCAACACCGAGAGGGACGACGACTATGCCGGCTTTGTGTTTGGCTACCAGTCCAGCAGCCGCTTCTATGTTGTGATGTGGAAGCAAGTCACTCAATCCTACTGGGACACCAACCCCACGAGGGCTCAGGGGTACTCTGGACTTTCCGTAAAGGTTGTAAACTCCACCACGGGGCCTGGCGAGCACCTGCGGAATGCCCTGTGGCACACAGGAAACACCCCTGGCCAGGTGAGAACAACACCCTGCAGGAGGGGAAGGGAGGTTGTGTTTGGCCAAGCCTCCCACCAGGGAGTCTTAGACATCACGTTCCCAGCATCACCAACTATAGCATTAAGCTCTGCATTGCAAAAACCATCCTAGCGTCTGAGAGGGTAGCTCACTTGAGATCAAAAGGCTAAAACTGTTTGTTTTAGCCTCTTCAAACAAACAAAAATGTCAACATCCCTTCTCTTTGCTGATATGCACATTCAAGGCTATATGCATAGCCAATAAAGCCCTTGGGGAAAAAAATCCTACATTGCAGCCCTCTAGTTTGGGTCAACTCAGTACCTTTTCAAGTACCATTTCAAGTACCATTCCATTTCATGGAATCTAACATAAATCTTATAATGAAGCTGTTTCAACCTTTGCTTTTCCTTTTCCTCCAGGTGCGCACACTGTGGCATGACCCTCGTCACATCGGCTGGAAAGATTTCACTGCCTACAGATGGCGTCTGAGCCACAGGCCAAAGACAGGTTTCATCAGGTAGGATTGCTCTGATTAAATATCCCTTAAGTCATACTGACAGGCAGGGAGGAGGGGACCAAAGGTAAGGGTGGCACTAAGGTGATTTCCTTTTTTCCCCGCAGAGTGGTGATGTATGAAGGGAAGAAAATCATGGCTGACTCAGGACCCATCTATGACAAAACCTATGCCGGTGGGAGACTAGGCTTGTTTGTCTTCTCGCAAGAAATGGTGTTCTTCTCCGACCTGAAATATGAATGCAGAGGTAGGAGCAAAATGACAGTGAATATATAGGTGAAATCCCTAATTCAGACCAGTATCAAGAACGTCAGTCATGCAAGAGGCTGATATAAAGGCTGCATAAGACACGGAGTTGTTTCTATCTTGCTGTTGAAGACACAGTGATAAAAAATGAAACAATGAAAGCCTTAGAAAGCAGAGCATAAGTTCTGGAAGGTTATGCTATATCAAACACCTCGCAACGGTGTTCAAACACATTAATGTGTAATTTTATAAACTACCAATCTCAAAATATACTTTTGCCATTATAAAAGTAGAGCTGAGCCAAGGTTGTTAATATATTAGTCGATATTAAGATTACAGTGCCTCAGTGAATACAGTTTATGTATTTATGTGTTTATATATTTATTTCACAGATTCCTAATCATCAAACTGTTGATCGAAAGACTGATCATAACCAATGCTGGTATTGCACCTTCTGGAACCATGGGCTTTAGAAAACCCCCAGGATCGCTCCTCGCTGCCTGCCTTTGCTCTCTGCTTGCATGAGTGTGGACTCCTAGAACATGTGACTTGCCTCAAGAAAATGCAATTTTCCAAATCAGACCCTGCATTCAGCCTCTGACTGAGAAGAATCTTCCAAGGAGACAAACAATGACTTTGGTTGGCTTTTGCAAAAGCAAAAGCATCCACATGCTTTGGTTGGAAGGTGCCTGTCCCACTCTGCTTTTGTCAGAGCAGAATGCGACTGTGAGGCCAGCTCTGAGCAGTGGACTCCAAACTGTTTTCAGGCATGTGAGAGAAGGGAGGACTCACTAGAATTGACAAACAAAACCAGCCCTGACCTACTCCCTCTGGAATGGCGGGGGCGGGGGGCCAAAGCCCAAAGGGGAGGATGCATACCCAAGAGACGATTGTATGAAGAAAATATGGAGGAACTGTTACATTTTTGGTACTAAATCATTTTCAGGGGATTGAAAGACTATTGCTGGATTTCATGATGCTGACCCGTGTTAGCTGATTAACCCACATAAATAGGCACTTAAATAGAAGCAGGGAAGGAAGGAAAAGACTGGCTTCCGGACTTCCTCCCAGATTTCCACCCCTTAACACATCACCTGTAGTGACCAGAACAGGGAGTTGGAGTTAAACCAACTCAAGGCAATGCTGACTGCCGCAGCTTGGTTCTATTGAAATTGTCAGTTGTATTCCAGATGTAGCTTCTGCAGATGTAGCAGGAAAATAAGAAAACACACCATCTCAGTGAGCACCAGGCTGTCTCCCAAGGGACGGGCAGCCCGTGCTTGTATTTTTATGGTTAGAAAGGCACAAAATTATCAACTAAGACATTCCTTTTCTCTCTTTTTTTCCTGAATATCATGGAGTTTTCCAGTTGTCTCTTTTGGACTGTAGTTTTTAGTGTTTTAAACAAACACTTTACAATGTAAACTATTTATTTTTTACTTATTCTGGGGGATCTGTCTGAAAGACTATTCATGGAACAGGAAGAAGCGTAAGGACTATCCATATCATCTTTGCTACAAGTCATTATGACTGTAAGATTGTAAATACAGATTATTTATTAACTCTGTTCTACCTGGAATTTAGGTTTCATATGGAAAGTGTTTGAGAGCAGGTAGTTGAGATTGATCAGCAAATCTTTCACAGGAATGGCACAAGGAAACCAGCATAGCAAGCTGCTCTTCACCTTGTGCTTAGACTGAATGATTTGGAATTCTTTTTTCCTTTTTTTTCCCAAGTGGAATTACTTGGTTGTCCATTTGCAAGTGTTTTTAGTTTGCAAAGAAAGCCAAGAGGCCATTAATACTGTCTTATCCCATCCCTTGTGCCTATTTCCAGGGAGATGAAAAGCATCTACATTTATTATTTTTGCCTTTTTCCAAAAGAAAAAAATGACAAAGGTGAAACTTGTATACAAATATTACCTCATTTGTTGTGTGACTGAGTAAAGAATTTTGGGATCAAACAGAAAGAGTTTAAGTGTCTAACAAACTTAAAGCTACTGTAGTACCTAAAAAAATAAAAAATCAATGTTGTACATAGTATAAAAATTCTTTGCAGAAAAGTATTCCCAGTAAGGAAATAGCATTGAAATGTTAAATACATTTTCTGAAAGTTGTTTTTTTCTATCATCTTGTATACCGTTGCTTTATTTTTATAAATTATTTTCTCAATGCCTTTGGAATAGATATCTCAGATTGTGTAGATATGCTATTTAAATAATTTATCAGGAAATACTGCCTGTAGAGTTAGTATTTCTATTTTTATAAAATGTTTGCACACTGAATTGAAGAATTGTTCGTTTTTTGTTTTGTTGATTTGTTTTTTGCTTGTTACCCTCCTCCCTGTTTTTACTATTTGCCAATACTTTTCTAGGAATGTGCTTTTTTTGTACACATTTTTATCCATTTTACATTCTAAAGCAGTGTAAGTTGTATATTACTGTTTCTTATGTACAAGGAACAACAATAAATCATATGGAAATTTATATTTATACTTACTGTATCCGTGTTTATTTGATTTCTGGCCTTACGTTATGAGGTATGGGTAAACTGAATCCTTAAGCCAATAGAGCATACACAAACAGAAATCACAGGAACGGTAACGTTCCCAGTTCCTATACAATTTAAGAAGACGCAGTTGCTTAGATGACGTATTTGCTGGATTTGTGGAATAAAAGAACAAAATAAATTAGCCTGTCATACTAAAAACAAGCAATGAGAAATGACCACCCCCACAAGATGTGGGACTCAAAAGGATATAAGTTTATATTTTACTAATGTCATTAAATGTCATTTATCGAATCCTTTTCAAAGCCCACTTCTGTTCCTGAAAATAAAAAGGAGAACAGGAGTGAAGCACATACTCACAGCTACATCTTCTGACCCATGAATGAGGACACCAGGCTGTGAAGAAGCTTTAGAAATGTTAGTGAAGGACAAACTGTCCTTGAAAAGCTCAGTCAAATTCTATAGAGATCACATTTTGGAGAGTGACTATGCCTTTGGTCAGAAAGATGATTTAAGAGAGGGAGAACTGGGAATAAATCCTAATACACACACACACACACACACACACACACACATATGTACACACACACATATAAAATATCAACTTATTGTGAGAAAGCCAAAGCCTTACAATAAGCAGAACCTGAGCTTCAGGTGTGCTAACCATGAATGTAGAATACCATCCAATTTTTAGTTTTAAAAAGAATTTTTAAAAATTTTAGAATAAAAATTTTTATGAATAAAGATCTCCCTTTGAGGTCCATTAAACAAAAAGGACAGGCTGAGTGAGACAGAATCTTTTTTCCCCTTACTGACTTTTCTCTCTCATTCTAGAAACATATATAAGTATAAATTGCATAGTCATATATAAGTATAAATTGCCAAATCACTTTATGGTATCTAGGTGAAGAATCAGGAACTGGAAGGTGTTGGTTATAAACTTTGGAAAACTGATTTGAAAGAATTATTCTTTGAAACATGACACCATTCATTCTCAGAGCAGCTCAGCCCCTGAAGTCTTGGAAGAGAATTCAAATTCACTTTTAAGTAACGAAACAAAAGTAACTGATAGTATCAGGATGGGACAGAAGACACTGGGACCTGGAGCTTTCTGACCAGGAATGCTCCATATGCACTCCAAGACTGACCTTCGAATCATGTTGTACTGAAATAAAGGACTTGTTAAAAATTTAAACTACGCCATCGGGGTGATAGCTCTCTCCTTCTGTAGGAGTTTATTGTCATGCGTTTCCGAGTTGGACTGAACGGCAATAAACTCTAGGTCCTATGGGAATTTACAATAAAGGTGGTGTCAGTAGCTTTCTTGAGGAATCATAAGTAAAAAAAAAAAAAACCTCAAATTTTAAGATTCTAAATTTATTCCTGAAATGAGTTAGCTCTTGCTCTTTCATACTTTTTCTCTACCTTTTCTGGGGGCAAACACTCAGGTCTAGAGGGAAACTTAAAATAAAAACTCTGCTTTTTAAAGAACATTTTCTTTCTTATCAAGGTAATCTTTCATTTAATTTGGAGCCTATTGAGTATATTATACAAATTCAGCTTGCCAGCTCTTTGTTAGAGGTAGGTACCTTCAGTTTACATGCTATGGAAGGGTCTCATTCCTTTCAAGGGTAGAATTAATTACTTAATCATTCTACTTTCCTACCCTCTGTTAAACTTTTGTAACATAAAGGTCCACTATGCCCCAAATACCATTTGGAGAAATATATTATAAGCCATAAACTATCTTCTCGCCATCTATCTCCCTCTCCTCTTCTCTCCCTCCCTCTCTCTCTGTCTTTCTCTCTCTCACACACACACATACTTACCAATCAAATACCAGAAGCACATGGGTTTGGAAAAGACATAAAATGTTCTCATAAATTCAGGTTACTAACTTGTAACTAACAAACCCTCTCTCTTAAAATAGTAATACAGCTTTTTTAAAACCAGCTTATCTTTATTTGCTGAATTCTAAAAGGTAAACTCTGAAAGACGATAACAAACTAAACGTCATATATGAAATAATTCAGTCAAACTTCTGCTTATGAAAAGTACCAATACTAATAAGATAATAAGGTTCCCTAACATTGTTTTGTTGGGAAAAATTCATTTCTCTTCACAGCAAGCTATACTTACTTAACAGGCATAGAGAGAAGGAAAGAAGGGAAATCAGGGCAAAACCACAAGTCATGGTCAACAAACCTGTCTAAACCCCAACAAAGTAGTAATGTGTAATATCAAATATAAAACAATCATAAAACTTCAACTAGTTTTACCATAGCACGCACACATAAAATGTTGGTTTCTATAATGCAATAAAAAACAATTTTCCTGGGAATTTCAATGAGGAAAAACCAGTGAGAAATTTACCACAAGTCTCAAAAAATACCAAAAAAATATGATCCAGAAAGAGAGAATCTAAACATTAAAATCGTCATTTGAGGAATGGTCTCTATAATGCATTCACTGAATTAAAAGAATTTGGAAAAAAATGTATTTTAACTTAATTTACCAACTCTCTTAAAAGCACAACCCAGCAAGTCAGTGCTTAAGATTCTTTACATTCTTCTGTCACATCTTCAGTCTCCTGTTCATCTGCACATTAAAAAGAATAACCAAATTTGTCAGATACCTGTGCATAGTTAAGAAAAATTATCAACCTATGTTTTATAAACATTAAATCCTTTTACACATAAGACGAGTCACATTTTCATTTAATATTTATTGTACAATCACCACTGTGGAGCAAATATTAAATTTATTTTAATATTTATTGAATATTAAAATCAATATTCAAAATAGCCAAAATCACTGCAGACAGTGATTGCGGTCATGAAATTAAAAGATACTTGCTGACCAGCCTAGTCAGCATATTAAAAACCAGAGACATTACTTTGCCGACAAAGGTCCATCTAGTCAAAGCTATGGTTTTTCCAGTAGTCATGTGTGGATGTGAGATCTGGACCATAAAGAAGGCTGAGTGCCAAAGAATGATGCTTCTGAACTGTGGTGCTGGAGAAGACTCTTGAGGGTCCCTTGGACTGCAAGGAGATCCAACCAGTCCATCCTAAAGGAAACCAGCCCTGACTATTCATTGCAAGGACTCATGCTGAAGCTGAAGCTCCAATACTTTGGCCACCTGGTGCGAAGAGCTGACTCACTGGAAAAGACCCTGATGTTAGGAAAGACTGAAGGCAGGAGAAGGGGACAACAGAGGACGAGATGGTTGGATGGCATCACTGACTCGAAGAACGTGAAGGACCAGGAAGTCTGGTGTGCTGCAGTCCATGGGGTCACAAAGAGCTGGACACGATTGAGCAACTGAACTGAACTGCATGGTCACCACAAGCTGTACACAAAACTTATAACAAAAAGTGAATGGTAAGGGGCTTGCCTTCACTGAGCTTACAGCTATGGGATAGTTTTTTGGGTTTTGAACTAAAATGGTTATGAATTTGGAGACATACATCAAAATGATCATTATCATTATTATTTGCTTTGTACTAAGATTCCAGGAAGCTGGGTGAAACAAGAAGTAAATGTGACAGTTACGGTAGATAAGAACTGATCGCATTTCATCTCTTCAATGTTAGAAACAAATTGAGACACTAACCACAGTGGAATGTAAATATTCTTCTAATCTTAGTAAGAAGCTTTTCATATAAGGCAGAATTGACAATAGCACCAAATAAAAGACAATAAAAGAGAATCAGGAGAAACTGGAACCCTCAAACACTGCAGGTGGGAATGTAAAGGAGGCAGCTGACTTGGGGAACGTCTGACAGTTGCTCGAAAGGTTACCATAGACCCAGCAATTCTACTCCTAGGTATGTCCCCTAGAGAAACATGTTTGAGCTCAATCCCTCAGTCATATCTGACTCTTTGTGACCCCATGGACTATAACCCGCCAGGTTCCTCTGTCCATGGGACTTTTCAAGCAAGAATACGAGAGTAGGTTGCCATTCCCTCCTCCAGGGGATCTTCCTGACCCAGGGATTGAACCCACAATCTCCTGCATCTCCTGCATTGCAGGCAGACTTTTTTTTTTTTAACTGATGGCTGAGCCATCACAGAAGCCCCAAATGAAAATATGTATTTACCCAAAAACCTGCACACCATGATTAATAGCAGAATTACATATAACAGCCAAAAAGTTAGAAACAACTCAAATGTCCATCAGCTAATGAATGGATAAGGAGAATATTATTCAATAATAAAAGAGTAAAGTACTGATACAAGCCACAACATGAATGAATCTTAAAAACATTATAATAAGTAAGGGGTCAGACACAAAAGGCCACATATTATATGATCTCATTTATATGAAGTGTCCAGACTAGGCAAATTCGTACAGTCATAAAGTAGGTTAGTGATCACCTAGGGCTGGGGGTTGGGGGAAAATGGGCAGTGACTGTGAATGGGTATGGTATTTTTCTCTAGGACAAGGAAAATATTGTAAAATTGATAGTGGTGATGAATGCAAAATTCTGTGAACATTCTAAAACCCACTGAATTGCATGGTATTGTTGAAATGTTACCCCAAAAAGGTTATATCCATGTCCTAATCCCTGATACCTATGAAAGTCATCCACTTGGGAAAAGCGTCTTTGCAGATATAATTAAGGATCTTGAGACAAGAGCATCCAGGATTATACAAGTGGGACCTACATTAATGAACAAATGTCCTTATAAGAGACAAGCAGAGGGAGATTTGAGACACGTGTAGAGAGAGAATGACAATGTGAAGACAGAGTCAGAGACTGGAGTGATATGGCCACAAAGCGAAGAAGCCAAAGAATGTCAACAGCCTGAGAGAGTGGAAGAAGCAAGGAAGCATCCTTCCATAGAGCCTCCAGGCAGAGCGTGGCCTTGCTGACATCTTGATTTCAGACTTCGGCCTCCAGAACTATGAGACGATAAATTTTTGTTGTGATCATGTGCTGTGGCAACTGTAGGAAACTAACGCAGGTGTTTTGGAGAAGGCAATGGCACCCCACTCCAGTACTCTTGCCTGGAAAATCCCATGGATGGAGGAGCCTAGTAGGCTGCAGTCCATGGGGTCGCGGAGAGTCACGACTGAGCGACTTCACTTTCACTTTTCACTTTCATGCACTGGAGAAGGAAATGGCAACCCACTCCAGTGTTCTTGCCTGGAGAATCCCAGGGATGGCGGAGCCTGGTGGGACACGACTGAAGTGACTTAGCAGCAGCAGCAACGCAGGTGTTTAGGGTAGATGTCAATAAAGCGGTTACTTTAAAAATCAATCTAATATTTAACAACAAATGATTTGGAGTTTCAGAGTACAATGAGAAATGTAGTGACACTGTCAATGCATGGAGAAGAAATATTAGCATGGAGAGGAAGGTGGGATGTATGAAAGTGCACCTCAGTATCTCACGTGTGAGGTGAGGAATAAGCCCTCGGCACCACATCTTCATAAGTGCTAGTCCTTCCATCTGGAGTGCTCTCCTTCTCACCCAGTAAGTGACCACTCATCCTCAGAAGCTCAATTCAAACGCCACCTCCCCATCTCTCCAATCATTCATCATTCCCTCTAGTGTTGCCAAATACTTTGTCCAGAAGCTCTTATACTTGGCCCCATATGCTGACATTGTCTGCTTTAAGTGCCTGACTTCATTAATATCCTATGAAATAATTCAGAGCAGTGATCATGCCCTACTCACCTGATAACCTAGGAACAGCATCCTTAATGAATGAATACGATGGAACCCTGGAGCAGGTTTTAGTCATAACTTCAAACAACAGAATCACCCAGACCCCATCCTCAGAAACTGGCTTTAAAAAACACAGATGCCCAGAGCCAACCCCTAGAAATTGATTTAATTCTGGAATGGAAACAAGGTATTAACCTGTTGGTAAATATTACCTGATGATTCTAATGTGCAGAGATAAGAAGCACTGTCTAAGGGATGGACTCAGTATAGCTTTACATGCCAGGCAGACCTGAGGCAGATGCCAAAGACAGAGGTCTGAAAATCAAAAGTACACAAAGTACAGATGATCCCATACCAGCTAGGTATGTCTCCAAATAAAATACTAGCCATGAAAAAGTAGTAGAGAGCTAAAGAGTAGGACTAGCTTGCTCTCAAGGAGAAGGCAATGGCAGCCCACTCCAGTCCTCTTGCCTGGAAAATCCCATGGATGGAGGAGTCTGGAAGGCTGCAGTCCGTGGAGTCACTAAGAGTCGGACACGACTGAGCATCTTCACTTTCACTTTTCACTTTCATGCATTGGAGAAGGAAATGGCAACCCACTCCAGTGTTCTTGCCTGGGGAATCCCAGGGAAGGGGGAGCTTGGTGGGCTGCTGACTATGGGGTCGCACAGAGTCAGACACGACTGAAGCAACTTAGCAGCAGCAGCAGCAGCAACAGCTTGCTCTCAGTGGTGAAGAAGAAGGTTACACACAAGAAGGAAAAGTGGGATGGGTAGGGAGGTAAAAGGACAGTCTGGAGAAGGCAGTGTCTTCATTAAAATGAAATTCAAGAGGATAAAGCAGGGCTTGAGCAGGCAGGAAAAGAAGATACTTTCTGATATTATTTTCACCATCACCACATAGGCTGCTATTTTTTTTTGTTTATAATCCTAAAATAGAGTGACAAGTAAACCATCTAATTCAGATCTTCTCAAACTTCAGTAATGGAGAAGGCAATGGCACCCCACTCCAGTGTTCTTGCCTGGAAAATCCCATGGACGGAGGAGCCTTGTAGGCTGCCATCCATGGGGTTGCACAGAGTCCATGGGGTCGCTAAGAGTCAGACACAACTGAGCAACTTCACTTTCACTTTTCATTTTCCTGCATTGGAGAAGGAAATGGCAACCCACTCCAGTGTTCTTGCCTAGAAAATCCCAGGGATGGGGGAGCCTGGTGGGCTGCCATCCATAGGGTTGCCCAGAGTCGGACACGACTGAAGCGACTTAGCAGCAGCAGCAACACACTTCAGAGTGCATACACCTACTGGAGGGCATCTTGTTAAAATGCAGAACCTGATACAGTAGGTCTGGGACTCTGCAGCTCTAACAAGCTCCCAAGGGATGCCAATACTGCTGGTTCATAAATCTAGTCTACAGTCATGATCTTCAGTAACTCTTTCATGTTTTCATTTTATTCAATTTGAATGATGCAGTGGAATCAGAAGTTCCCAATACTTGACAAAGTGATAAGTTCATTACAATTAAATATCAAAACTCTCCAACATACCATTGTTCACTTTATACTACTAAATAAAACAGTAGAGAAAGTGTTATTTTATGATAGAGAAAATAATCAGGGGGAAAATATTTCTATGTAGTCTACCCCAAGAAGAACTGAATTAGGGAACTACAGTCAATAATTTTTTATTAAACTATAATGAAAAATAGTTTCAAAAATAATATGTGTATATGTATAAATGAATCACCTTGCTATTTATTACCTTGCTAACCTGAAATACTGTAAATCAACTATACTTCAACAAAATATATATTAAGAAAAAAAAGAAAATTAGTTGAGAGTAACTTGAAAAAATAAATTCATCAGATACAAATTTACTATATACTAAGGTCTTACATAAAACAGGAATTAATACTGAGAATTTCTAATATGCCAACTGTGATATTTTGATTAAAGAAACTTCGGAGGGTTAGCTTACTAAGAGCATCTGAGAAGCAATTAGTAGATTTGGAAAAGTAATTTCACATGATAACTAGGAGGCCTGAAGGCACACACTATTTGAGAGAAAGAGAATGCCATCAAAGCAATGATGAGTTGAACATTACCCTACGAGCAGGACAAAATATTTTTACTGGAAAAAAATCAGCTAGCAGTGGTAGTATTTTCAGAATCTCACTGTTCCACTGCAAACCAGTAAGACTATAGTACAAAAATGTATATATACATTGTTGTATATATAGTACAACTCTCTCAAAACAATCTAATTCCCTTCAGACTGCTCAGGTGGTAGGAGCAAGGATATACATTCACTCAGACCTCCTTCAATCCAAGGAAACATCTTCCTCAAACCCGGTTTACCTGCACCCAGGCTCAATTGAGCAAGTTGCAATCAGATCCTTTGATGGGGAGAATTTTGAGATGAAATGTATTTGGACTATAAAGTTGTCATTATTTATCTTCATTACCTCCACTATAGTTTGCTGCTGCTAAGTCACTTCAGTCATGTCCAACTCTGTGTGACCCCATAGATGGCAGCCCACCAGGCTCCCCGCCCCTGGGATTCTCCAGGCAAGAACACTGGAGTGGGTTGCCATTTCCTTCTCCAATGCAGGAAAGTGAAAACTAAAAGTGAAGTCACTCAGTTGTGTCCTACTCTTAGCGACCCCATGGACTGCAGCCTACCAGGCTCCTCCGTCCCTGGGATTGGCCCCAGGTAAATAACAGGGAGGGAACACAGCTCCACCCATCAACAGAAAATTGTATTAAAGATTTACTGAGCATGGCCCCACCCATCAGAACAAGATCCAGTTTCCCCCTCAGTCAGTCTCTCCCATTAGGAAGCTTCCATAAGCCTCTTATCCTTCTTCATCAGAGGGTAGACAGACTGAAAACCACAATCACAGAAAACTAACCAATCTGATCACATGGACCACAGCCTTGTCCAACTCAGTGAAACTATGAGCCATGTCATGTAGGGCTATCCAAGACTGATGGATGGGTCACGGTGGAGAGTTTTGACAAAATGTGGTCCACTGGAGAAGGGAATGGCAAACCACTTCAGTTTTCTTGCCTTGAGAACCCCATAAACAGTATGAAAAGGCAAAAAAATAGGACACTGAAAGATGAACTCCCCAGGTTGGTAGGTGCCTAATATGCTACTGGAGATCAGTGGAGATATAACTGCATAAAGAATGAAGAGAGGGAGCCAAAGTAAAACACACAGTTGTAGATGTGACTGGTGATAGAAATAAAGTCCAATGCTGTAAACAGTAATATTGCATAGGAACTTGGAATGTTAGGTCCATGAAGCAAACAAATTGGAAGTGATCAAACAAGATATGCCAACACTTTAGGAATCAGTGAACTAAAATGGACTGGAATCGGTGAATTTAACTCAATGACCATTATATCTACTACTGTGGGCAAGAATCCCTTAGAAGACATGAAGTAGCCCTCATAATCAATAAGAGAGTCCAAAATGCAGTACTTTGATGCAATCTCAAAAACAACAGAATGATCTCTGTTCGTTTCCAAAGCAAATCATTCAATATCACAGTAATCCAAGTCTATGCCCAGACCAGTAAGGCTGAAGAAGCTAAAGTTGAATGGTTCTATGAATACCTAACAGTGTCAGACTTTATTTTTCTGGGCTCCAAAATCACTACAGATGGGGAACGCAACCATGAAATTAAAAGACGCTTACTCCTTGGAAGGAAAGTTATGACCAACCTAGAGAGCATATTCAAAAGCAGAGACATTACTTTGCCAACAAAGGTCTGTCTGGTCAAGGCTATGGTTTTTCCAGTGGTCATGAATGGATGTGAGAGTTGGACTGTGAAGAAGGCTGAGCGCCGAAGAATTGATGCTTTTGAACTGTGGTGTTGGAGAAGACTCTTGAGAGTCCCTTGGACTGCAGGGAGATCCAACCAGTCCATTCTGAAGGAGATCAGCCCTGGGATTTCTTTGGAGGGAATGATGCTAAAGCTGAAACTCCAGTACTTTGGCCACCTCATGCGAAGAGCTGACTCATTGGAAAAGACTCTGATGCTGGGAGGGATTGGGGGCAGGAGGAGAAGGGGACGACAGAGGATGAGATGGCTGGATGGCATCACTGACTCGATGGACGTGAGTCTGAGTGAACTCCGGGAGTTGGCGATGGACAGGGAGGCCTGGCATGCTGCGATTCATGGGGTCACAAAGAGTCAGACATGACTGAGCGACTGATCTGATCTCATCTGATGAATACCTACAAGACCTTCTAGAATTAACACCCAAAAAAGATGTCCTTTTCATTATAGGGGACTAGAATACAAAAGTAGAAAGTCAAGAAATACCTGGAGTAACAGGCAAATTTGGCCTTGGAATACAGAATGAAGCAGGGCAAAGGCTAACAGTTTTGCCAAGAGAACACACTGGTCATAGCAAACACCCTCTTTCCATAAGACAAAAGAAGACTCTACACATGGACATCACCAGATGGTCAACACCGAAATCAGATTGATTATATTCTTTGCAGCCAACAATGGAGAAGCTCCATACAGTCAGCAAGAACAAGACTGGGAGCTGACTGTGGTTCAGATCATGAACTCTTTATTGCCAAATTCAGACTTAAATTGAAGAAAGTAGGGAAAACCACTAGACCATTCAGGTAAATCCCTTATGATTATACAGTGGAAGGTAGAAATAGATTCAAGGGATTAGATCTGATAGACATAGTGCCTGAAGAACTATGGACCAAGGTTTGTGACACTGAACAGGAGACGGGGATCAAGACCATCCCCAAGAAAAAGAAACCAAAAAAGGCAAAATGGTTGCCTGAGGAGGCCTTACAAATAGCTGTGAAAAGAAGAGAAGTAAAAGGCAAAGGAGAAAAGGAAAGATATATCCATTTGAATGCAGAGTTCCAAAGAATAGCAAGGAGAGATAAGAAAGCTTTCCTCAGTGATCAGTGCAAAGAAATATAAGAAAACTATAGAATGGGGAAGACTAGAGATCTCTTCAAGAAAATTAGAGATACCAAGGGAACATTTCATGCAAAGATGGGCTCAATAAAGGACAGCAATTGTATGGACCTAACAGAAGCAGAAGATATTAAGAAGAGGTGGCAAGAATACATGGAAGAATTGTACAAAAAAGATCTTCATGACCCAGATAATCATGATGGTGTGATCACTCACCTAGAGCCAGACATACTGGAATGAAAAGTCAAGTGGGCTTTGGGAAGCATCACTAGGAACAGCTATTGGAGGTGACGGAATTCCAGTTGAGCTATTTCAAATCCTAAAAGATGATGCTGTGAAAGTGCTGCACTCAATATGCCAGCAAATTTGGAAAACTCAGCAGTGGCCACAGGACTGGAAAAGGTCAGTTTTCATTCCAATCCCAAACAAAGGCAATGCCAAAGAATGCTCAAACTACTGCACAATTGCACTCATCTTACACGCTAGCAAAGTAATGCTCAAAATTCTCCAAGCCAGGCTTCAACAGCATGTGAACTATGAACTTCCAGATGTTCAAGATGGATTTAGAAAAGGCAGAGGAACCAGAGATCAAATTGCCAACATCCACTAGATTATCAAAAAAGCAAAATGATGAAAGAAAATAACCTACAGCCCAGATTATTGTACCCAGCAAGGATCTCATTCAAGTATGAAGGAGAAATCAAAAGCTTTTCAGACAAGCAAAAGCTGAGAGAATTCTGCACCACCAAACCAGGTCTCCAACAAATACTAAAGGATATTCTCTAGACAGGAAACACAAAAATTGTGTATAAATTCAAACCCAAAACAATAAAGTAAATGGCAACGGGATCATACTTATCAGTAATTACCTTAAATGTAAATGGGTTGAATGCCCCAACCAAAAGACAAAGACTGACTGAATGGATACAAAAACAAGACCCCTGCATATGTTGTCTACAAGAGACCCACCTCAAAACAGGGGACACATACAGACTGAAAGTGAAGGGCTGGAAAAAGATTTTCCATGCGAATAGGGACCAAAAGAAAGCAGGAGTAGCAATACTCATATCAGATAAAATAGACTTTAAAACAAAGACTGTGAAAAGAGACAAAGATGGTCACTACATAATGATCAAAGGATCAATCCAAGAAGAAGATATAACAATTATAAATATATATGCACCCAACACGGGAGCACCGCAATATGTAAGACAAATGCTAACAAGTATGAAAGAAGAAATTAACAATAACACAATAATAGTGGGAGACTTTAATACCCCACTCACACCTATGGATAGATCAACTAAACAGAAAATTAACAAGGAAACACAAACTTTAAACGATACAATAGACCAGTTAGACCTAATTGATATCTATAGGACATTTCATCCCAAAACAATGAATTTCACCTTCTTCTCAAGCGCACATGGAACCTTCTCCAGGATAGATCACATCCTGGGCCATAAAGCTAGCCTTGGTAAATTCAAAAAAATAGAAATCATTCCAGGCATCTTTTCTGACCACAATGCAGTAAGATTAGATCTCAATTACAGGAGAAAAACTATTAAAAAATCCAACATATGGAGGCTGAACAACACGCTGCTGAATAACCAACAAATCACAGAAGAAATCAAAAAAGAAATCAAAATTTGCATAGAAACGAATGAAAATGAAAACACAACAACCCAAAACCTGTGGGACACGGTAAAAGCAGTCCTAAGGGGAAAGTTCATAGCAATACAGGCACACCTCAAGAAACAAGAAAAAAGTCAAATAAATGACCTAACTCTACACCTAAAGCAACTAGAAAAGGAAGAAATGAAGAACCCCAGGGTTAGTAGAAGGAAAGAAATCTTAAAAATTAGAGCAGAAATAAATGCAAAAGAAACAAAAGAGACCATAGCAAAAATCAACAAAACCAAAAGCTGGTTCTTTGAAAGGATAAATAAAATTGACAAACCATTAGCCAGACTCATCAAGAAACAAAGGGAGAAAAATCAAATCAATAAAATTAGAAATGAAAATGGAGAGATCACAACAGACAACACAGAAATACAAAGGATCATAAGAGACTACTATCAACAATTATATGCCAATAAAATGGACAACGAGGAAGAAATGGACAAATTCTTAGAAAAGTACAACTTTCCAAAACTCGATCAGGAAGAAATAGAAAATCTTAACAGACCCATCACAAGCATGGAAATTGAAACTGTAATCAAAAATCTTCCAGCAAACAAAAGCCCAGGTCCAGACGGCCTCACAGCTGAATTCTACCAAAAATTTAGAGAAGAGCTAACACCTATCCTGCTCAAACTCTTCCAGAAAATTGCAGAGGATGGTAAACTTCCAAACTCATTCTATGAGGCCACCATCACCCTAATACCAAAACCTGACAAAGATCCCACAAAAAAAGAAAACTACAGGCCAATATCACTGATGAACATAGATGCAAAAATCCTTAACAAAATTCTAGCAATCAGAATCCAACAACACATTAAAAAGATCATACACCATGACCAAGTGGGCTTTATCCCAGGGATGCAAGGATTCTTCAATATCCGCAAATCAATCAATGTAATACACCACATTAACAAATTGGAAAATAAAAACCATATGATTATCTCAATAGATGCAGAGAAAGCCTTTGACAAAATTCAACATCCATTTATGATCAAAACTCTCCAGAAAGCAGGAATAGAAGGAACATACCTCAACATAATCAAAGCTATATATGACAAACCCACAGCAAACATTATCCTCAATGGTGAAAAATTGAAAGCATTTCCTCTAAAGTCAGGAACAAGACAAGGGTGCCCACTTTCACCATTACTATTCAACATAGCTTTGGAAGTTTTGGCCACAGCAATCAGAGCAGAAAAAGAAATAAAAGGAATCCAAATTGGAAAAGAAGAAGTAAAGCTCTCACTGTTTGCAGATGACATGATCCTCTACATAGAAAACCCTAAAGACTCCACCAGAAAATTACTAGAACTAATCAATGACTATAGTAAAGTTGCAGGATATAAAATCAATACACAGAAATCCCTTGCATTCCTATACACTAATAATGAGAAAACAGAAAGAGAAATTAAGGAAACAATTCCATTCACCATTGCAACGGAAAAAATAAAATACTTAGGAATATATCTACCTAAAGAAACTAAAGACCTATATATAGAAAACTATAAAACACTGGTGAAAGAAATCAAAGAGGACATTAACAGATGGAGAAATATACCATGTTCATGGATTGGAAGAATCAATGTAGTGAAAATGAGTATACTACCCAAAGCAATCTATAGATTCAATGCAATCCCTATCAAGCTACCAACAGCATTCTTCACAGAGCTAGAACAAATAATTTCACAATTTGTATGGAAAAACAAAAAACCTCGAATAGCCAAAGCAATCTTGAGAAAGAAGAATGGAACGGGAGGAATCAACCTACCTGACTTCAGGCTCTACTACAAAGCCACAGTTATCAAGACAGTATGGTACTGGCACAAAGACAGAAATATAGATCAATGGAACAAAATAGAAAGCCCAGAGATAAATCCACGCACATATGGACACCTTATCTTCGACAAAGGAGGCAAGAATATACAATGGATTAAAGACAATCTCTTTAACAAGTGGTGCTGGGAACTCTGGTCAACCACTTGTAAAAGAATGAAACTAGAACACTTTCTAACACCATACACAAAAATAAACTCAAAATGGATTAAAGATCTAAACATAAGACCAGAAACTATAAAACTCCTAGAGGAGAACATAGGCAAAACACTCTCTGACATACATCACAGCAGGATCCTCTATGACCCACCTCCCAGAATATTGGAAATAAAAGCAAAAATAAACAAATGGGACCTAATTAACCTTAAAAGCTTCTGCACATCAAAGGAAACTATTAGCAAGGTGAAAAGACAGCCTTCAGAATGGGAGAAGATAATAGCAAATGAAGCAACTGACAAACAACTAATCTCGAGAATATACAAGCAACTCCTACAGCTCAACTCCAGAAAAATAAATGACCCAATCAAAAAATGGGCCAAAGAACTAAATAGACATTTCTCCAAAGAAGACATACAGATGGCTAACAAACACATGAAAAGATGCTCAACATCACTCATTATCAGAGAAATGCAAATCAAAACCACTACGAGGTACCATTTCACACCAGTCAGAATGGCTGCAATCCAAAAGTCTACAAGTAATAAATGCTGGAGAGGGTGTGGAGAAAAGGGAACCCTCTTACACTGTTGGTGGGAATGCAAACTAGTACAGCCACTATGGAGAACAGTGTGGAGATTCCTTAAAAAACTGGAAATAGACATACCTTATGATCCAGCAATCCCACTGCTGGGCATACACACTGAGAAAACCAGAAGGGAAAGAGACACGAGTACCCCAATGTTCATCGCAGCACTGTTTATAATAGCCAGGACATGGAAGCAACCTAGATGTCCATCAGCAGATGAATGGATAAACAAGCTGTGGTACATATACACAATGGAGTATTATTCAGCCATTAAAAAGAATACATTTGAATCAGTTCTAATGAGGTGGATGAAACTGGAGCCTATTATACAGAGTGAAGTAAGCCAGAAAGAAAAACACCAATACAGTATACTAACGCATATATATGGAATTTAGAAAGATGGAAACAATAACCCTGTGTACGAGACAGCAAAAGAGACACTGATGTATAGAACAGTCTTATGGACTCTGTGGGAGAGGGAGAGGATGGGAAGATTTGGGAGAATGGCATTGAAACATGTAAAATATCATGTATGAAATGAGTTGCCAGTCCAGGTCCGATGCACGATACTGGATGCTTGGGGCTGGTGCACTGGGACGACCCAGAGGGATGGAATGGGGAGGGGGGAGGGAGGAGGGTTCAGGATGGGGAACACATGTAAACCTGTGGCAGATTCATTTTGATATTTGGCAAATCTAATACAGTTATGTAAAGTTTAAAAATAAAATAAAATTAAAAAAAAAAAAAAAAGCAAGAGAGTTCCAGAAAAACATCTATTTCTGCTTTATTGACTATGCCAAAGCCTTTGACTATGTGGATCACAACAAACTGTGGAAAATTCTGAAAGACATGGGAATACCAGACCACCTGACCTGCCTCTTGAGAAAACTGTATGCAGGTCAGGAAGCAACAGAGAGAACTGGACATGGAACAACAGACTGGTTCCAAATAGGAAAAGGAGTATGTCGAGGCTGTATATTGTCACCCTGTTTATTTAACTTATATGCAGAGTACATCATGAGAAACACTGGGCTGGAAGAAGCACAAGCTGGAATCAAGATTGCCAGGAGAAATATCAATAACCTCAGATATGCAGATGATACCACCCTTATGGCAGAAAGTGAAGAGGAACTAAAAAGCCTCTTGATGAAAGTGAAAGAGGAGAGTAAAAAAGTTGGCTTGAAGCTCAACATTCAGAAAACTAAGATCATGGCATCCGGTCCCATCATTTCATGGGAAGTAGATGGGGGAACAGTGGAAACAGTGTCAGACTTTATTTTTCTGGGCTCCAAAATCACTGCAGATTGTGACTGCAGCCATGAAATTAAAAGACACTTGCTCCTTTGAAGAAAAGTTATGACAAACCTAGACAGCATATTAAAAAGCAGAGAAATTACTTTGGCAACAAAGGTTCATCTAGTCAAAGCTATGGTTTTTCCAGTGGTCATGTATGGATGTGAGAGTTGGACTACAAAGAAAGCTGAGTGCCGAAGAATTGATGCTTTTGAACTGTGGTGTTGGAGAAGACTCCTGAGAGTCCCTTGGACTGCAAGGAGATCTAACCAGTCCATCCTAAAGGAATTCAGTCCTGAATATTCATTGGAAGGACTGATGCTGAAGCTGAAACTCCAATACTTTGACCACCTGATGCGAAGAACTGACTCATTGGAAAAGACCCTGATGCTGGGAAAGATTGAAGGCAGAAGGAGAAGGGGATGACAGAGGATGAGATGGTTGGATGAAATCACTGACTCAATGGGCATGAGTTTGAATAAACTCCAGGAGTTGGTGATGGACAGGGAGACCTGGCGTGCTATAGTCCATGGGGTCACAAACAGTTGGACACGACTGAGTGATTGAACTGAACTGAACTGAGAACTTGTTCTATCTGAGGACCCTAATAAGATAATGTAATTAGTTTTCTTATATATAAACTCAAGGTCATATTTCTCAATATGCACAGCAAAATCTTGTCACTTGCATTAATTTGACAGATTGAACACTCCACACCAGGGAGCCTGCTTTTAATAAGTCTAGCTAGGACCTTGGACATAGGTGTAAAACGGACAAGCAAACAAATTCCCAGATGATCTCTACATTCATCCTGGTTAGGAATAATGTTCTAGTGGTTTGTAACAGCTTCTCAAACTTTACTGTAATTATCACAGGGGAGCTTATTAAAGTGCAAATTTTGTTTCAGTAGGCTTGGGGTGGGGCCTTAGGCCCTGATCTTCTAACAATGCTCCAGTGATTGGACAATATTCTAAGCAACAAAGGCTTATAACATGGGATGGATTTCATATGGCTCCAAAGGGTCAAGCACATGAAGTGGAGAGGGCCAGATGCGGCCACGTTTTCCAGCAGAGTACGTGCTCCTAAGGGGAATATCTGCTATTCAGCTCTCCTCCACAAGTGTAAGACCTGCTGATTTGCTAGAAAAGTCAGAAATCTAGGCTTTCATGAGAAATCTGATGAAATGTTAAGTACTATGTAGGCCAGCCAAGTCAAATCACTGCACTAATCATTTTATGTGAATTTTCTCATTTGATTCTTATTACAATCCTAGAGGATAAGTACTGAAGCCATATTATCTTATAGATAAGGGAACCAAGGTAGAGAGGAGAGAGAGATTAAGTAACTTGCACAAGATCATCTACTAAAAGTCAAGCAAAGATTCAAACGGAGGTCTGTCTCACTCACAGCCCACATTCCTAACCCCTAAACCAATCATGCTGGTGGGTTGTTGAGCCAGGCATCTCTGCTCATCTACGTTCTAGCCTCGAATCCTGATACTTAGTGGGACTCTGTTAACTTTATCCTTTGGGTAATTAATTTTCTCCTTGATTTTATGTTCTCAGTTTCAGTTTAGAGTGACCAACCTTCCCAGTTTGCCAGAGACTGAGGGTTACCCAAGACAAGGGACATTCAGGGTAAAATCAGGACACTCCTGAGCAAACCAAGACAGCTGGTCTCCTTAGTTTTCATTTAATGGTGTTATGTTAAAAATAACCCTATCTGATTCACTGTTACATTTGTTATAGAAATTTTAAAAAACATTATTCAATAAATGGGTCCTATGGGAAATTTCACTGTTTTCCTTGAAAAATTAGTGCAGTCTTGTCCCCCTTTTTTACTCTGTGACTGACTTTGTGTCCCTTTATGCCTTACTCTATCTTTGTTATTTGCCAATCATATTTTCCTCTTAGTTACATGAATTTGTTCATAAGCAGCTCAAGTGCTTGATTAGAAAAAAAAAAAAACTGTACATGCACAGATGCCTTTTTGATTATCTAGAAATCAATTCAGCATAAGAAGCTTTGATTAAGTACTAGACTAACCACAGACCCGCAGCACTAGAGTACCTGGCAGTGTCTCCGTGGTTGATGTGATCAAAGACCACTCACTCCTCTCACACTTCCATGTGGGGATGCATCCAGCTTCACCCCCACCATGGGAAAGAACAGCCAGTTATCTGATTGGTGAGTCTAGTGGAAGAAACAGCATGCTCAACTCATTCCTCTCTCCAAGGGGGTCACCATTCTCTGCCAGGGTGCCCTTTGCTCCTCTGTACTACTGATCCGCATGGACAGGTCTCGATGGGTGAGGCTTGACGATTTCCACCTCTGCCAGAGTGAGTATGTAGGTTTATCTTGAGGGCATAACATCAAGAAGACCATTTGGCTACCTACCCAGGTGGCATCAATCCCCTACTTTTCATCAGCAATAAAGCCAACCTCCTAATCTTCCTTTGTCAGAATCTATACATCTCTCAGTTGGTTTGATAGGAGTGGGGAAGAGAAGACGCTATTTATCAGTCTTCTGAAACCCCAATAGTAGGTAAGTGTAACAATGAATTTATTGGACCTTATATCCAAAAAGTCAAATAACAGTAGTTGCCACTAAACTTAAAGCACAGAATGAAAAATGAAGCATTTCAGGAGGGGGCAATCAAGGTGGCAGAGTGAAAGGACATGAAGCTCACCTTCTCCCACAAACACATGAAAAGCACATCTAATGTGAAACAGTTCTCTCTGAAAACAAACTGGCAGGACTCATACAGCCGAGGCTATAAGAAAGATACACACAGAATTAGGAAAGGAAGAAAAGCAATCAGGACAGGACGTGGGCCCCTGGGAGAGGATTCAGATGAAAATGGAGATTACTCAAGCAGACACCTGCCCTGGGGAGTGAGCAGTTCAAGCAATAGGTCGGGTGCTCCAGTCTGGGGTCTTACAGAGGGGAGATAAGCCCCTTGGCTTGTTGGAGGACCTCTGGAACAATTAGAAGGGTTGTGGGAAGCTTAGACTGTTCATATAAGGAGTGCATACACACTGGCTAGGCCTAAGGCAGGACAGAGAGACATTCGCTCTAGGAGCAGCTGGTTTTCCACACCTCCCTTGCCATGTACCCCAGGCGAAGCTCCAGCCTGCTCACCCCATGCCACACCATGGCACTGAATCTGAGGTGCCCATGACCAAGAAATGACTCAACTGTAGGACACAAAGGTAACCCAGTCCTGAGGTGGAGTCTGGGTGGGATGGCAGCTGCCATTGTTGGCATTTACTCAAATGGAACCTCAGAAACTGCTCAGATCTCTGACAGCAATTGCTCCACCGCAACTCACCTCCTGATACACATCAAGACTCCACATGGGCCCCAGTCAGCCCTGGACAATGGTTCCACCACAGGGCAGGGGTGGTAGAAGCTGGGGGCAGTGATCAGTTGTGAGGGACAAAGGTTACTAGCACTCGAGCCTGCATCTGAGCAAAGACATGGTTGCGTCCATAAGTAGCACATCAGACTTCTGTCTGTGCATGGACCTTACTTACTTCAGCAGCCCCCTTCTCTGGGGCAAGAGTTTTGAACAGGGAGAGAGAAAAACACATACTTAAAAGCAGCAGAGTCAGCTCAGAAAGGAGGAGATAATAAAGATCAAAGAAGAAATAAATAGGGGCAAAAAACTAGAAAAGATGACTGAAACCAAGAGCTGTTTTTTTATAAAGATAACAAAAAGGAAGGGAAGAAGTAAAAGTCATATTTGTAGATGACATGATACTTTATATAGAAAACTCTAAATTCTCTACCTAAAACCCATTAGAACTAATAAATAGATTCAACAAGGGAACAGGATATAAGGTTAATACACAGAAGTCTATTGTTTTTCCATATACCAATAATACTATCAGAAAAAGAAAATTTTCCCTTTTAAAACCAATCTCTTTTAAAATCACATCAAAAAGAATAAAATATGTAGGAATTAACTTAACCAAGGAGGTAGAAGACCTATACTCTGAAAACTATAAAACATTTATATAATAAATTGAAGATGATACACAGAAATGGAAAAATATCCTGTGCTCTTGGATTGGAAGAATTAATATTGTTAAAATGGCCATACTACCCTATGCAATCTACAGATTTAATGCAATACTTATCAAAATGCTGCTGCTGCTGCTAAGTCGCTTCAGTCGTGTCCGACTCTGTGAGACCCCATAGACGGCAGCCCACCAGGCTCCCCCATCCCTGGGATTCTCCAGGCAAGAACATTGGAGTGGGTTGCCATTTCCTTCTCCAATGCATGAAACTAAAAAATGAAAGTGAAGTCGCTCAGTCGTGTCTGACTCCTAGCGACCCCATGGACTGCAGCCTACCAGGCTCCTCCGTCCATGGGATTTGCCAGGCAAGAGTACTGGAGTGGGGTGCCATTGCCTTCTCTGACTTATTAAAATACCCATGACATTTTCCATTTTCCACAGAACTAGAACAAATAATCCTAAAATTCATATGGAACCACAAAAGACCCCAAATTGCCAAAGCAATCTTGAGAAAAAATAAGAACAAAGCTGGATGTATAACCCTTTTAGACTTTAAACTATACCCAGAGCTACAGAAATCAAAACAGCATGGTACTGGCAGAAAAACAGGCATGTAGATCAGTGGAATGAACAGAGAGCCCAGAAATAAACCAATGCACCTATGGTCGATTCATCTACGACAAAGAAGGCAAGAATATGCAATGGAGAGAAAAATCTCTCTTTAATAAGTGGTGCTGGGAAAACTGGGCAACTACATGTAAAAGAATGAGGCTACAACATTTCCTCACAACATATACAAAAATAAACTCAAAACAGATTAAGGACATAAATGCAACAACTGAAACCATAAAACTCATAGAAGACAAAATAGGCATAACATTTTTTGACATAAGTTGTAGTAACTTTTTTTAGTCTGTAGCCTAAGGCAAAAGAAATAAAAGCAAAATTAAACAAACAGAATCTAACTTAACTCCAAAGCTTTTGTGCAACAATAGAAGCCATCAATGAAACAAAAAGACAACTTGCAGAATAGGAGAAAATATTTGCAAATGATATGACTAACAAGGGTTTAATATCCAAAATATATAAACAGTTAATACAACTCAATATCAAAAAAAACAACCCAATCAAAAAATGAACAGAAGATCTCAATAGATATTTTTCCAAAGAGGACATGCAGATGACTAACAGGCACATAAAAAAGATATTCAATGCTGTAATTATCAGAGAAATGCAAATCAAAACAAAATGTGATATCACCTCACAACTGCCAGAATGGCTATCATCCAAAAGTCTACAAACAACACATGTTAGGATGTGGAATAAAGGGGCCCTTGTACACTGTCTGTGGGAATGTAAATTGGTACATTTACTGTGGAAAACCATATGTAGTTTCCTCAAAAAACTGAAAAGAGAACTACGATATGATCCAGGAATTCCACTCCTGGTTCTATACTCAGGAAAAAAAAAAAAAAAAAAAATGAGAAGACTAATTCAAAAAAACACATGGATCCCAAAGTTCTTAACAGTACTATTTACAATAGTCAAAATATGGATGCAATCCAAGTGACCATCAACAGAAAAATGCATAAAAAGGGACATATCTATCTACCTACCTACCTATAATAGAATATTGCTGCTGCTGCTAAGTCGCTTCAGTTGTGTCCAACCTTGTGCGACCCCATAGATGGCAACCCACCAGACTCCCCCGTCCCTGGGATTCTCCAGGCAAGAACACTGGAGTGGGTTGCCATTTCCTTCTCCAATGCAGGAAAGTGAAAACTAAAAGTGAAGTCGCTCAGTCGTGTCCAACTCTTCTCGACCCCATGGACTGCAGCCTACCAGGCTCCTCTGTCCATGGGATTTTCCAGGCAAGAGTACTGGAGTGGGATGCCATTGCCTTCTCCAATAATGGAATATTATTCAGCCATAAAAAGAATTAAATTCTACCATTTACAGCAATACAAATGAACTTGGAGTATATTATACTTAAGTCAGAGAAAGAAAGACAAATACCATATAATATCAATTCCATGTGGAATCTAAAAGATAATACAAATCAATGTATACAGCAAAACAGAAACTGACTCACACACGGAGAAAACAAATTAATGGTTCCCAGAGGGGAGAGGGAAGGGGAAGGGGCAAGTTAGTGATATGTGATGAAGAGATACAAACTACTATGTGTAAAATAGATAAGCAACAAAAATATATTATATAGCACAGGGAATTCTAGACATTATCTTGTAATAACCACTAATAGAGTATAATATGCAAAAATATCGAATCACTATGCTACACACCTGAAACCAATATTGTAAATCAACTACACTTGCCCCAAAATGAGGTACTTCACACTGGAAACTTCTAATACATCTGTGAAGCAAATCCTTATTTTCAATACCACAATTGAAATTGGTCCTCAGTGTCACTAGATTTGGACCCCAATGCTTTTGAACTGTGGTGTTGGAGAAGACTCTTGAGAGTCCCTTGGACTGCAAGGAGATCCAACCAGTCCATCCTAAAGGAGATCAGTCCTGGATGTTCACTGGAAGGACTGATGCTGAAGCTGAAACTCCAATACTTTGGCCACCTGATGCAAAGAGCTGACTCATTTAAAAAGACCATGATGCTGGGAAAGATTGAGGGCAGGAGAAGAAGGGGACAACAGAGGATGAGATGGTTGGATGGCATCACCGACTCAATGGACATGGGTTTGGGTAAACTCCGGGAGTTGGTGATGGACAGGGAGGCCTGGCATGCTGCAGTTCATGGGGTCACAAAGAGTCAGACACGACTGAGCTACTGAACTGAAGTTTTATCTGACTCTATGTTTTAGAAGCAGAATTTTAAAATTCATGACAGACCTCAGTTCATGTAGGAAAATAATATATTTGCTACTTAAAGAGAAAATGATGAATGATTCTTCTTATTTTCTTCCTGTCTGCTTACAGAAATCTCATCTGAATCATATATTCACACATATCTGTTTCCTGAGAAAGAGAGGGAATATAACATAATAGCTGAATACACTGTAATTTCTCATTATAATTACTTCTTTAAAAGGCTTTTTCCCAGGAAAACTGGTTTAGCATTTACTTTTGGGGTTCACTTTTGCATAAATCACATAATGTCTAATTTGGTATTTTAGAATAAATTGATTAGCAAGTTATTTTAATAATTGTAAATATTGAGGTTAGTAAAAGAAAAACTCCCAGGTTCAGATAGGCTGACAAGCATCCAAAATAATAATGTAGGATTTATTCCTTAAAGTTTATCATGTAATAAACAGAAAGTAAAATATGGTTCATATATTCACATCTATTCTATCTTAAACCTCCATAATCACAAGGTTGTTTTAGTCAAATACTGGGAATATCTAGAGCCATCAGAGGCATGTTTTCAGAAGTTACAGGTAAATCACCATAGCTTCTTTCCATTATGTCACATTAAATTCTGCTGCTGCTGCTGCTGCTTTGTCACTTCAGTCGTGTCCGACTCTGTGCGACCCCATAGATGGCAGTCCATCAGGCTCTACCATCCCTCGGATTCTCCAGGCAAGAACACTGGAGTGGGTTGCCAGTTCCTTCTCCAATGCTTGAAAGTGAAAAGTCAAAGTGAAGTCGCTCAGTCATGTCCGACTCTTAGCGACCCCATGGAATGCAGCCTACCAGGCTCTTAAATTCTAGTTCATTCCATATTTTCATGCTCCACTTGGCGACAGATGTACATCAGTGTGACTGACATTCACATGGAAGTAATGTCATGTCCCAGTAAAATGCTCCTCTCAACCCCCACATACTGATTCCATGAGAATAAGACCCCATACACAATAAATCATCATACCCACCTAAATAAGTTTTGATTACAGTTGACCAAAAAGAAATCCCAATACTTTCTTCCTAATAAAACCTTTTTGTCCAAAAAGAAAAATACACTGCAATTTTAGAGTAGAACAAAGTTTTTACAGTCTATTTGTTAAGTGAAGAAGGTTAGTGGGAGAAGACAGACCACACTCATTTAACTGAATTATCTGTTGTAAGTAAACTCTGCTGCTAGGTAAAGAGAGTATAGTTTGTGGAATTTCACTAAAAAAAAAAAAGAAAAAGTTCCAAATCTTTATATAGAATATCAGGCTTGCATAATTCTTAAGCAATACCACGTGCTTTCATTCATAATGCGAAGAATAAATTTGAACTGCATTTTCAGTGTATTATACTAAAACTAGGGATTTCCAGATGGTGCTAATGGTAAAGAACCTGCCTATCAACGCAGGAGATGTAAGAGAGGTGAGTTTGATCCCTGGGTTGGGAAGATCACCTGGAGGAGGATACAGCAACCTACTCCAGTATTCTTGCCTGGAGAATTCCTGGAGCCGGATGGGCTACAGTCCATAGTGTCTCAAAGAGTCGGACATGACTGAAGCAACCTAGCACGCACTCACATGTCTAAACCTGGATAATTTAAATTCCTTTATTTATTAAACAGGCACTTGATTTAGACTCTTGAGAGGCCCTTGGACTGCAAGGAGATCCAACCAGTCCATTCTGAAGGAGATCAGCCCTGGGATTTCTTTGGAAGGAATGATGCTAAAGCTGAAACTCCAGTACTTTGGCCACCTCATGCGAAGAGTTGACTCATTGGAAAAGACTCTGATGCTGAGAGGATTGGGGGCAGGAGGAGAAGGGGACGACAGAGGATAAGATGGCTGGATGGCATCACTGACTCGATGGACGTGAGTCTGAGTGAACTCCGGGAGTTGGTGATGGACAGGGACGCCTGGCATGCTGTGATTCAAGGGGTCGCAAACAGTCGGATACGACTGAGCAACTGAACTGAACTGAACTGATTTAAGGCAGCACATTGGACATCAGAGAAGATGTAACAATGAATCAGAAGATAGGACCTCTGTCCTCAAAAAGGTTACGTAGTTCTAAGGAAGAGTATATGGGTGTGTGCGCCTAACAATGTGAGACTGTGTGTAAAATGATGTGATAGGGGACTAATACCCTTGGACATTCAGAAGAGAAGTAAAACTTTTAAAAGAGAGGAACAGGGAAGGTTACATAGACAGGATGGGGTTAGAATTCAACTACCATTGAAGGTACACCTGCACGTTCCTGAGAAGAAATAGACTTGAGCAACATAGAGAGCACTGTACATCCTGAGCCCAAATTAGCTACATAACCTGAATAACATTTAAGGCACTGCATAGAGACTGATTATGAAGACAACTTCAGGTCAGATTCTGAAGGCCTTGAACAGCAAGTGAAGGAATTCAAATTTCATTCAACAGACAGAGGAGAGCCGTGGAAGCTTTTTGAGCTGGAGAGTATGTTCATCAAAGTTGTACTTTGGGGGAATAAGTTTAGGTGGCTAACAATGGCAGGAGAAGAGACAGCAGAGCAGGCATACCTGATCAGGTTCCTGCACTGATCCAGCTGAGAGGGCAGGAACAGCAAGGGAGTGATGGACATGGGAGACAGTGCAGAAGCAGAACAAACAAGATTTGAAGACTGGAAGTGGGAAGCGAGGGAAAGGGAAGAATCAATGATGACTCACATTTTAAGCCTGGGTGACTGAGGAAATGGAAGTCAAGAGGAAAATCTGAGTTGAGAGGGAAGGATGAGGAAATTAGTTTGAATTCATATCCAGATGGCAGTCAGAAATACAGGGCTAAGGAGTTAGTTCAGAATTAATAGATTATAGATTTAATAGATAATAGGAAATATATTTTAACCTACATGAGAGGAAAAGTTGAAGCTATTTAACTTCAAAGTTTGAGTTTATAAACTCAACAAATATAACACAGACCATGTTAGACCTCCAACATAAATAATTGAATATTTGTTTATATCCAAAAAACTACCCGTAGTATTGGTATTTTGTACCATTGGTAAGATGCAACACTCGATCAAAAAAAAAAAAAAAAAAAAAAAAAACCCTGACAATATACAAGTAGCTGGGAGGGGAAGTTTGTATACCGAAACTAACAAAACCACAATGATACACAGCATTCCACGAATTCATTCCTCGGAACAAATATTCACCACTGATATTTGGAAGCTAAAATACTGAGCAAATCTACTCAAATTATTTGTAGCCCTTCAAACTAATTTCTCTTTTCTTCTGAAATCAACACTGCTTTCTGGATAACCATAACTACCATAACTAATAATGGCATTAGTTATTAAAAATAATGTATTTTGTAAAAGTACTAATCCCAACAATGATCTGATAGAAATATTAATAAATATGTTCTTATGTTAGCACGCTCTTAATTGACCCGTCTGTGACTTTCAGGGATACCTCCTTATCCTACTATATTTTGAACTGTATTACCTTTATATTGAGGTGTTTAGTAAAGATTATTTTCAGCGTATTCTCCAAGCCTCACCTGGTTTGAGTTTCTCTGGAGGGCTGAGTTTCACATGTTGGTCTTCAGATGAAAGGCTCACACTGATCCCATACAGTGGATCATCCAAGAAAGAGGGCCTTTTCAGTCTCCCAATGCCCAGAGTCTTAGACATAAAGTAGTCTTCTGCATCACTAATAATCTTGTCCTCAGAAAACTGAAGGCATTTCACATTCTCTGCTTCAAGGAGAAGAGCTGGTGACATGTGATGCCCAGTCAAGGCTTTGGTGAGAAAGTAGCCTCTGGATGTTGCACATTCTACATTCTTGGGCACATTTACGTCCTCCACTTCAGTGCTTCTAACCTTTGTTTTTGACCTGTTTAATGACTCAGAGAGACTAGATCCAGAAAGTTGGGGGAACTCAGGTATCATATCCTCAATGTCTTTCTCTTCTCTTTCTGGAGACAGTCTAACTGTGGATTTTTGTTTGAAGGAGCATTCATCCAGAAGACACCTTAACTGTTCCTCAGAGAGAAGTGATGTTGAATCTAACTGATGAGACAAACCAAAAGTTTTCAGTCAGTTGAATGAGTAAACACATTTATCTTTGGTAAGCTTTCAGTAATACAATATAAATGCAAGTAACAGAAAATCCTTTACACAAAACACCCAAATAGTACAATCATTCATTTTAAGCCATTCAGAATTGCAGGGGAAATGTACAACACGCCTAGAGAAGAAGCTTAGAATCAATCACACATACTAAAAGCCAGAAAAGTCCCATGACACTGATGGAAACAAATTACTGCACCAACCTAACCACGAACACTCCACATATAGTTATAACCTTGGGCTGAAATGAAGATATTAGAAAACCCCTTCAATTTTTTAAGTCTTGGGGCATCAAGCAGGGTAGTAAGTAACCACTTCTTTTGATAGAAAGCAAGAAATTCTGCCACAATATCTAGTTGGTGTTTCTCTGTTTCCTCCATTTCTGGGTATGAACCCTATCACCACCCAATTCCTTAACTCAGGCAAACAGGGTGGATCAACCTGCCCCTGGGGATTCACCACTCCTATGTCTGTCTACAGCTTTCAGTGGACAATACTATGGAAGACAGAAAAGGAAGGGAGAGGGGGTGATGCATCCTGAGATGTGCAGTGGCTTCAGTGCTACAGGTCTAGACAGAGGCCAGGGGCATTCCAACAGCAGAGCACTCTGGCAGGAGGATTTGGCCATTTAATCTCTGTTTGTAAACATTATCAGGATTGATCGTTTCAAACAAGATATTAAATATTTTAAAACATTTTTTTTCTCTTCCAGTAATGTTCTCAGGAAACAAAATTAATTAAACAAAATTATAGAGCTATGTGTTCTACAAGAATTCAACTGAACAGCATGCCACCTGAATTGCAACAATGACTGGAAAGGAACATGATTGAAATATATTGAAAGACACTGAAAAAAATTCTCCTTCTTTAAAGAATTAGCACTGTACCTGACTTAATAATAGATTATCTGCTGCTGCTGCTGCTAAGTCGCTTCAGTCGTGTCCGACTCTGTGCAACCCCATAGACGGCAGCCCACCAGGCTCCCCCGTCCCTGGGATTCTCCAGGCAAGAACACTGGAGTGGGTTGCCATTTCCTTCTCCAATGCATGAAAGTGAAAAGTGAAAGTGAAGTCGCTCAGTCATGTCCGACTCTTAGCAACCCCATGGACTGCAGCCTACCAGGCTCCTCTGTCCATGGGAGTCTCCAGGCAAGAGTACTAGAGTGGGGTGCCATTGCCTTCTCCGAGTAGATTATCTAGGATAACATTAATCTTCCTTTACAGGGGAGTGAATTATCTGACAATAAGAAGTCCCCATAAGAAAACCTAATCATGACTTGTAATGACCTTAACTTTTACTTCAATAAAGTAAAACAATGTTATTGGTCTAATCTGTAGTACACAGTAAGAATTAACCAAATATTCTGCATTTACAAAGAACTGGTGGGAAGCTATCATGGAACTAGTATAGTTAATTCCCTATAACTGTGTAACGCCTCTAATGTAGCTAACAAAAAGTAGCATGTAAAAAGAACTTCATATCATGCTTTTAAAATATATCATATGTTTTAAAATTATATTTAACTTCCACATATTAAAAACCAAGTTTCATACTGGCAAGTACCATTAAGAGTTTGAAAGTAACAAGAAATTATCTGGGAATATATTCTTAATAATCATCTGGGATTCAAAATTCAGGTAATTCACCTTGAGGTTAATGTGCATGACAAAAAAAAATAGTTGTAGCTTTTCTAAAGAAAAAAAAAGAGTTGTAGCATATATTAGCAAATCCTACTTTTAATCACTAGACATTTCAGGTATCCAGATGTAGTACTTTATCCATTACTAGCAGCATTTCCTTCACCCAATTATGTGAAGCTAGATAGCTAGAAAATGAAAGCAGTCCTTATATGGTACCAGATAACTAAAATACACCTTCAAAAACTGCTTATATAAAATTCCTTGCAATGCATAAACAATTCACTAGGATTTAGAAATGGTCCACTGATTGTTATCCTCAGCAAACATCAAACCAAAGGCTTAACATATGAAATTTCCAGACCTTAGAATAAAATCAGTCCATCCAGGAGCAAGAGGGTGAAGGAATATGGAAGGAGGTCTCTGGGAGGAAATAAAAGAGGGGGCTGTGGAAAATTGGTAGATTATCTGATATGTTTGACCATGTCCCCAAATAATATTGATAGGATAAATGCTTAGAAGTTCCAAAGATTTATTTAGCTAGATACACATAAAATTAAGTCAAAGGAAAAATAATTGTGAACTCTGAAAAAACAAGAAGCTATACGAAAAGAAAGGAAAGGTATTTTTTCAGAGATGTTACAGAAAAATAAGCAAAGAAAATAATATAATTATTAACTCTACAACAAACAAAAAAAGTTGTACAAGAAAGAATACTATAGAATACTACTTAGAAGCACTGAAATTGGAGCTGTGATCAAAAATCTCCCAAAAAACAAAAGCTTAGGACCAGATGGCTTCACAGGAGAATTCTAAAACATTTAGAGAAGAGCTAAAACCTCTCCTTCTAAAGCTGTTTCAAAAAACTGCAGAGGAAGAAACACTTCAAACTCATTCTATGAGGCCACCATTACCCTGATACCAAAACCAGACAAAGACAACACACAAAAAGAAAACTACAGCCCAATATCACTGATGAACATAGATGCAAAAATCCTCAACAAAATTTTAGCAAACAGAATTCAGCAACACATCAAAAAGCTCATACACCATGATCAAGTTGGGTTTATTCCAGGAATGCAAGGATTCTTCAATCTACACAAATCAATCAATGTGATACACTACCTTAACAAATCGAAAGATTAAAAACCATATGATAATCTCAGTAGATGCAGAAAAAGCCTTTGACAAAATTCAGCACCCATTTATGATCAAAACTCTTCAAAAAATGGGCATAGAAGGAACCTACCTCAACATAGTAAAGGCCATATATGATAAGGCTACAGCAAACATTATTCTCAATGGTGAAAAACTGAAAGCATTCCCCCTAAGATCAGGAACAAGACAAGGGTGTCCACTTTCACCACTATTATTCAACATAGTTCTGGAAGTCCTAGCTACAGCAATCAGAGAAGAAAAAGAAAGAAAAGGAATCCAGATCAGAAAAGAAGAAGTAAAGCTCTCACTGTTTGCAGATGACATGATACTGTACATAGAAAACCCTAAAGAAAGTATCAGAAAATTACTAGAGCTAATCAGTGAATTTAGCAAAGTTGCAGGATACAAAGTCAATAGATGGAAATCACTTGCATTTCTATATAGTAACAATGAAAAATCAGGAAGAGAAATTAAAGAATCAATCCCATTCAACAAAAAGAATTAAATATCTAGGAATAAATTTACCTAAGGAGACAAAAGAACTGTACACAGAAAATTATAAGACACTGTTGGAAGAAATCAAAGATGACATAAACGGAGAGATATTCCATGTTCCTGGGTAGGAAGAATCAATATTGTGAAAATGACTATACCACCAAATGTAATCTACAGATTCAATGAGATAGATCCCTATCCAATTACCAATGACATTTTTCACAGAACTAGAACAAAAAATTTCACAATTCATATGGAAACACAAAAGACCCCAAATAGCCAAAGCAGTCTTGAGAATAAAGAATGGAGCTGGAGGAATCAACCTTCCTGACTTCAGATTATACTACAAAGCTACAGTCCTCAAGACACTATGGTATTGGCACAAAAACAGAAATATAGACCAATGGAATGAGATAGAAAGCCCAGAAATAAACCTATGCACCTATGGGTAGCTTATATTTGACAAAGGAGGCAAGAATATACAATGGGGCAAACACAGCCTCGTCAATAAATGGTGCTGGGAAAACTGGACAACTACACATGTAAAAGAATGAAATTAGAACACTTCCTAACACCATACACAAAGATAAACTCAAAATGGATTAAAGACCTAAATGCAAGACCAGAAACTATAAAACTCTTAGAGGAAGACACAGGCAGAACACTCAATGACATAAATCAAAGCAAGATCCTCTATGACCCACCTCCTAGAGTAAAGGAAATAAAAACAGAAGTAAACAAGTGGAACCTGATTAACTTAAAAGCTTTTGCACAGCAAAGGAAACTATAAGCAAGGTGAAAAGACAGCCCTCAGAATGGGAGAAAATAATAGCAAATGAAACAACTGACAAAGGATTAATTTCCAAAATATACAAGCAGCTCATGCAACTCAATGCCAGAAAAACAAACAACCCAATCAAAAAGTGGGAAAAAGACCTAAACAGACATTTCTGCAAAGAAGACATACAGATGGCTAACACATGAAATGATGCTCAACATCGCTCATTATTCAGTTCAGTTCAGTTCAGTCGCTCAGTCGTGTTCGACTCTTTGTGACCCCATGAATCGCAGCACGCCAGGCCTCCCTGTCCATCACCAACTCCCGGAGTTCACTCAGACTCACGTCCATTGAGTCAGTGATGCCATCCAGCCATCTCATCCTCTTTCATCCCCTTCTCCTCCTGCCCCCAATCCCTCATGCAAATCAAAACCACAATGAGATATCACCTTACACCAGTCAGAATGGCCATCATCAAAAAGTCTACAAACAATAAATGCTGGAGAGGGTGTGGAGAAAAGGGAATGCTCTTGCACTGTTGGTGGGAATGTAAATTGATAGAGCCACTATGGAAGATGGTATGGAGATTCCTTAAAAAACTAGGAATAAAACCACCATATGACCCAGCAATCCCACTCCTAGGCATATACCCTGAGGAAACCAAAATTGAAAAAGACACATGTATCCCATTGTTCACTGCAGCACTTTTTACAATAGCTAGAACATGGAAGCAACCCAGATGTCCATTGACAGATGAATGGATAAAGAAATCGTGGTACATATACACAATGGAATATAACTCAGCCATAAAAAGGAATGCATTTGAGTCAGTTCTAACAGGGTGGATGAACCTAGAACCTATTATACAGAGTGAAGTGAGTCAGAAACACAAATATCATATTCTAACGCACATATATGGAATCTAGAAAAATAGTACTGAAGAATTTATTTACAGGGCAGCAGTGGAGAAACAGACATAGAGAATATGGACATGGGGAGAGGGGAGGAGAGGGTGAGATGTATGGAAAGAGTAACATGGAAACTTACATTATCATATGTAAAATAGATAGCCAATGGGAATTTGCTGTATGGCTCAGGAAACTCAAACAGGGGCTCTGCATCAACAGAGAGGGGTGGGATGGGGAGGGAGATGGGAGGGAATTTCAAAAGGGAGGGAATATATGTATACCTGTGGCTGATTCATGTTGAGGTCTGACAGAAAACAGCAAAATTCTATAAAGCAATTATCCTTTAATAAAATATTTAAAATAAAATTAGAAATATTATACAAGGAAAAAAAGAGCTGGTTGGAATTTCATTTTAATATTTCAAATTATTATTTTTAAATTAATTTTATTTAAAATTTTTAATGGCACTTTTATTTTTGTTTTAAGTTACTTTAAATTTTCTCAAAGTAATAAAATGCTAAAGAAATAACTGTTTAAATGTTTAAGCAAATATGGTAGCTCCTTGTCCCATTTGTCCCCACTCTTTAGTTTTGTTTTTCAGAGTCAACCCCTTTTAATTCCTTAGAAGTTTTCCCCTGCCATTGACTTTATACTGTTTCTTAATAGTTTTCTTTCCTAACTGATCAGTTTTGTGTCAATACCTCACATTTCATATCAATCATACGATGCTACTGTATTATTACATCAATTATATGCTGACTTCTTTTAACAGTAGCCAAAGATTTAACTTTGTTACTTCAAATATCCCTTCTCTTTCCTACCATTTTTCCAAAATAGTCAAATCACAATTTTTGGTTACCCTGATCATCACTATTTATATTAAGACTTGTGTTTCCTATTAATATTCTGTTTTGATGATCTGTCTATTGGTGTGAGTGGGGTGTTAAAGTCTCCTACTATTATTGTGTTACTGTCAATTTCCCCTTTTATGTCTGTTGGTGTTTGTCTTATGTCAACCAGCTATATCTTTGGGTATCAGAAGCCTATCCAGATTTCAAGGAGCCTGAAATTTATATAATCTTGTAGCAGGGGAAAGGTACTTCTTTAAGAAAAATAATACAAAAATACAAATAGAAAATAGGTACAAGAGTGAGTTTCTTTTTCTTTAGAATGTGAAAAGATCACAGCAATTTAATGGAGGCTTGGAAAATCAAGTTCATCTCTTATGTTATCTCTTTAGATCATTTACCAAAAATGCTCATATAGAAATGTTTCCTGATTACAACCTAGCTTCCTCTCCCCACTCAAGGTTCATACAAGAGAGGGGCCCTGGAGCTTAAGCCTCACTGGGTCCATAGTACATCAACTCCTGAGTGCTCCAAGATAAAGCACAGAAATCTGGAGGAGGGCATGGCTACCCACTCCAGTATTCTTGCCTGGAGAATCCCATGGACAGAGAAGCTTGACAGGCTGCAGTCGACAGGGTTGCAAAGAGTTGGACATGACTGAAGTAACTAAGCACGTGCACATACAAATACACACACACACACAAATACACACACACACACAAATACACACAGAGAAATAAGCTCAACTACAATCACCCTGATCCTCTGGGAGAAGCAGTTTGATGGGAAAGAAAACCTAGAAGACTAGAACTTGGGCTTTAGTCCAAGCTTTCCCACCTTGTTCATGTCACTTAAGGACCCATTTCATGCAGCTATGAAATAGGGACCTGAAGAACTCTGCATTAACTTTCAGCTCCAAAAGTGCTTTTTGTGAATAACTACTCCAAAATTAAAAATAAATATGAGATGTTCAATTGTACCTCAGAATGTGACCTGTATAGAATTTATGAAGACAAAATATCACAAAAAAAAACTTTTATTTCTTGAATTTCTTCACAATACCAATCTTGAACTCAAAAAATAATGAAAAATTCTCTAGTCTCAAAACATTATAAGTAAAAGTGAACCAAGTATATTAAGCCTGCAGATTAAATTAAATTCATCACAGTGTTTCATAGTGGTAATTATATCAGACGCAACACAAACCATCACAAGCCATCTTTCTCATCTTTTGATTCTCTGCAGAACCTTGCCCACCTTGCAGAACCTAAGCTCAGTAAATCAGTATTGTGGGAATCAAATGAATTAAGGCTGCTGAGTGTTTTGAAATGGCTAAGTACTACATTAATATAAGTTATTTACAAATGCTGAATGGGACTAAACTGGGTCTTATAACAAATATCCCTGATGACCCTTGATAGTGCAGGGGCCATAATCCATATCCTTCACCCAGTTTGCTTTGAAACTCTGACCTAATGAGCTCCATTAGCTGAATGACTCACTGAGCAAGCACAGTCAAGTAACCATCTGTTCAAGTCCTCACCTCAAAGTATGCATCTTTCATGCCAGCTCTAATTTTCCAGTATTTCATAAACAAGTTATTTATTCACGCTATTCCTGTCCTTTATGAAATTCACCATAGAGCATTTCAGTCTTCATTTTTCCAGACCGGAGCCCAATCTATTTTCTCTCCTTCTATGAAAGCCCCTCTTTTCCCATCCTCATTTTAGTAACCTTTTTATGGATCTTCTTTCTTGTTTTAGTCAAAACAGACACACTCCAGAGTCAATGAGTAAATGTATTCGATGTTCTCATTAGAAAAAAAATACTATAGACCACTTGTGGTGTTAGTATCACGCATCTCACTGGTCTTGTTGGCACCCCAGGTGATGTCTTACAGAATAATAACCAGCATTCACTAAGCACCTACTTTGGGCCAATACTGCCCTATGCACCTTACATGTATCAATTCCTTAAATCTTCATAACAAATCTATGTAGATACTATTGCTATTCCCATTTTATAGATGAAGAACTAAAGCAATAAGAAATTAAGAAAACTGTCCTTGGGCATACAACTAGTAAGTGGTGGAACTTGAATCCAAGTAGTCTGGGTCCGCCTACATGTTTAACTACCAGGCTACACAGCCTCTCACTATAAATGAGTTCTCCCTCTACCATTCTCTACATGTCCTTTTCCAAACTGAGCTTCATTCTTCAGTCCATTCCCTCAGATATTAAAAACTCTTCCTGTAGATTATTTCACTTAACTTTGGACTCTATTACCCACACTAGCTTAGTATCTTGCCCAGATTTATACAGTGTCCTCTCCTTTAGTTCATTTCAGGGAGGAAAAAAAAAAGACAACCTCAGCTCCATTTCCAGGGTGCCCACTGTTTACACTTCTCCACCCATACAAACACCAGTTTGGTGTAGGAGCTAAATCTGATGGGGAGTGCAACTTGTAATTGCTGGAGAGGGATCACAGACTGTGGATTACCTCACCCTCATCCCTGCCTCCCATACTATGCTCTGTATCTGGATTTCCCCAGCCATAAAAATCTCTACTCATTTCACCCTGGATTTATTGACAAGGCAATCAAGATTACATCTCTGGTGCAGATAACCAGAAAGTCAAGCATTATAAACTAGCAAAGGCAATTTTGTCCTTTGATGTAAGCTTATGTCTGATGTGGATTTTCCTGCCCACAATGTTAAGTTCCTGAAGACACACCCTATAAAGCCAATACAATTATCACAAACGAGAAAAGGGTGGAAAACCGGAACATCCTAAATGATTAACAGCAAGAGTATGGATGTAAACAGCTTTCAATGACATCAAGTTCTACTTTAAAAGAAGCAACTAGAAAACATTCCACCTTTTGCTTAATTACCAATATATAAGTTTACAACTCTTTGTTGCAGCCATTACTGGCAACACCTAAGTAGTGGTGTAATCAAAGGTTTTTAGCCACAAGGAACAGAAATCCTTATCTCAAAAACACAAGGTAGGGAATGATGAACTAATCCTTTAGCTTTTGCTTGCCTGGAAAACTCTTTATTCAGGCAGTAGAGGTGAGTATTGATGAAAGATCTAAGAAGTCATCTCATGGATGGTTTGCTGAAGTCATCAACAAGCAGGAAATGAACTATCAACAGGCCTCTTGGGGTCTGGAGCTGAGAAGCCCCCAGGAACCAAAGTCATCTTCTTCATCTTGTTCTCTTACTAAGTCCCTATGGTCTCAACTGCTTGTTCAATCCAACCTCCTCTCTCCAAATCAGCTTTCTCTGTTTATTAATGGTTTCTGCTCTCTCACAACCTCAGCTTGACCAGGTAGCATGAATTAACTCTTGTCTGCACTCGACATGATGTTGAGTCTAACACCCACCAATGACTGACCATGGTCTTTATGTCCATTAGCTCAAATTTTTAAGCAAGATAACTGAGTTGGTCATTGAGCAGGTGACAGACTGACCATGTCAGTTTCAAGTGTTCAACCACTTGTCCAATCACCTGTGGTGAGGGTCACATGGTATGAACTGGGCCATTCAAGTCCATGTTTTGGGGTAAGGGGTATTTCCCAAAGAAGAAGGCATGAGCAGAGAGGGATCTATTGATCATTGTGCAACTTTTGAAACTGCTATTAAGTACATAAACAATAGAAGGGACCTGACATTTAATAAAGTATAAAGGATTAAGAATCAAGGTGTTGCTGAACTTCACCAATCTCATTCAGTCTGAGCATTCATTGAATAGCTCACTGAGATATAAAAGCAGAATTACTTGTCAGAAAATAATCACTTGGGATAGAATAGTAAGACTTATAGTTGGACTACAGAACAGCATTTGCAAGTTGACATACCACCAATCTGTTCATACAGGCTCAATAGAGTCATATCACTAGTTGAGGCTCTTAAGAGTAAAGTCTAAAAAAATGGTGAGGGTAAGTGATTAGTATTCTGTTTAATGTCTGCATCAACCAGGATGCAGTGCCAAGGATTCATAGAAGGAATGAACTTATTCGTCACCCCATTCCAGTACTCTTGCCTGGAAAATCCCATGGACGGAGGAGCCTGGTAGGCTGCAGTCCATGGGGTCGCGAAGAGTCAGACATGACTGAGTGACTTCCCTTTCCTTTCCCCTTAGCTCCTTTCCTCTTTATCCTATTCCTCCCTCTTTCTCTCTTACACTGAGACTGCCCCAACTGCATAGAGGCAAGTCTGGCAGGTACAACACTCTTTAGGAGGTCACTAAGGTCCTGGGGGCCAAGCAAGATCTGGCATATTTTCACCCAGAATACTCAGAAGTTGTCCGGCCAGAGGAGAATCTGAACTCTAGTTAAAAGGAAAGCAAAGGTCATTGCCAGAGAAACTATGTAAAACATTAGGAATGAGGGCTGAGGCAAGGTTGTAAACAGGAAAATGAGTCAGCCCTCAGGTCAGAAGCCGGAGAATCTGTGGACAGAATAACACAGAGTGTGAAACAGGTCAAGACAAGTGGTTCCGAAGTGAGTTCATGAATGTTGCAGTGGTGTTGGAAGCCTGATTTGATGCAAGGCCTGCATGTCAAAGTAACTATTTAGCACAGGACACTGCCCTTGCCCAGGCCACCTATCTTCCCCAAATGGCTGGGCGAGGCAGGGCCTGGGAGGGTTTGCCTGATGTGTTTGCTCAATGAAAGGCTGCTGTGCCCCTGAGCCCTCAGTGATGGTTTTTTCCCAGCCTCGGTACCAGAGCTGCTCTCCATGAAATCAGGCTTTCTGTTTCTAAGAGGATGAGAAGGGTGGGATGCCAGCAGAATCCCAGTGTATAAAGGAAGGGTGGGCATGGATGGGAGGAGCTAGAACCAAGGTATGGGATTCTCCATTCCTCCAATTTGAAAAGGGGCCAGGAACTGAGCTTTAGTTGGGGACATAGTCAGAAGGGTGCAGATGGAGAACTAGATTGACTTCACAACTTTGGTTCATAAAACAATGATGGGGAAAGGGAGCTCTCATCTTTCCATTCTGGGGGAAAACTATCATTTTAGGATTGTCAGCAGCTGCTATTTTCTAGGATAGAAACAGTAGATCCACTTCAATCAGGTTCCCTTTGCACTGAGCAAGACATTGGAATGGCCCCTCTTTAACACATCTGTCACTTTCTTTGCAGAAACAAGGCTTGGGATACAACTCTACAGCTGGAAAAAGCCTGGCACTCCTGCCCTACATTTTCCCAGCAAAACAAAGCTTAACCAGGACGTTGTTGGCAATGAGGTGGACAAGCCTGCACACAATGCATTTTTTTCTGGTCACAGGGGGCTGGACCACCCACCCACCCCCTACTCCCTGGAGAAATAAATCCTGCATGTCACTTTTAAAACAACCATGTCTCACTGCTAGGCAAGATTGCTGATTTATTGCACAGTAACAGTTGTGAAAATCATTTGCATGGTTTTCTCTACTCTCAGTTTGAAGTTTATCTTTACTATGTAGAGATAAGTTGGGTCAGAGGAGGTCATGATGGGGTCAGAAGTCAGGACGGCCACTACCTACTTAAATGCTTAAATGTGGGCCAGAGTCCAGATCAAGCCTCACCCTTTTGTCAGAGGTCAGCTGGGACTTGAGTCAAGTTAGAGAAATTTGGTATCATCAAAATAGATAACCAATAAGGACCTACTATATAGCACAGGGAACTCTGCTCAATACTCTGTAATAACCTAAATGGAAAAAGAATAGATGCATGCATAACTGAATTACTTTGATGAAACCTGTACATGTGAAACTAACATTGTTAATCAACTCTGCTGCTGCTAAGTCGCTTCAGTCGTGTCCGACTCTGTGCGACCCATAGACGGCAGCCCACCAGGCTTCCCCATCCCTGGGATTCTCCAGGCAAGAACACTGGAGTGGGTTGCCATTTCCTTCTCCAATGCATGAAAGTGAAAAGTGAAAGTGAAGTTGCTCAGTCGTGTCTGACTCTTAGCCATCCCATGGACTGCAGCCTACCAGACTCCTCCGTCCATGGATTTTCCAGGCAAGAGTACTGGAGTAGGGTGCCATAACTCCAAAAAAAAAAGAAAAAAAAGCCCAAAAAACAAGAACCTAAAGAACTTCTGTATGCCCACAGGGCTGCCTCCCTAAAACTTTAAATACGTCTCTTGACATCATCTAAACTTCCCATTAAGGAGAAGGTGATCTCAGAACCCTGTCTCTGGGATCTTCAACATGCACTCTCTAGGCTAGCCTGCAGGCAGAAGTGCTGTGGTCAGTACAGGACCATCCCCACCAAGCGCTCCTATAAGGTCAGGGGGGTATATCCAACAGGTGTTGAGGAGGATAACTGACCACCACTCACGCCCAGCCCACAAGACCACAAAGGAGGCTATCTCTAGGGGTGTTGAAACAAAGTGGAGATACAGCACCTCACACGGCTTGTCAATGGGTTGAACAAAGCCTACAGGCTCTGACCAAGAGGACTTTTGCTTTCCAGAGAGAGCGGCCATCAATGCCACATTCATCAGCTGCTCCGAGAACAGCTCTTCTGCCTTTTGCTGTGAAGGATCTTATTATGGCAGTATTATCTAGACAGCCCCAAGCAAAGAGAACACTCAGTTGGACCCCACTGGTCACCAAGCAGGACCCTATGCAGCCTTCCCAGACAGCCTTCCCTCCCCCATGTCCTCTGCAGCTCTTTTGTCTGTAGAAAAACTTTAGTCAAAGATTAAATTTAATCAGAGAAGTGGAAAAACAAAATGCAAAGGCAAAAGAAAACAGTCAAACAGGACCAAACAGTTTAGCCATTAAACAAAGTCAAGGATCTTTAGTTCCTCCTCGAGCACTTCATATAATATTCTGAGCCACGTCGTTAGTGCATGTGCTGACGCCCTCACCAGGTAGAAGACGTGAACTGTACTTTGCCACAAGCAAAGATCTCAGACTGACTGTAATCAGAAGATTGATGATGGTGACTTCCTATTACCTCCCCTCCAACCAGTCAGAAGAAGGTCCACGAGCGGATCACATACCCCTCAAAGCCCCTCCCTCACTCTGCCTTTAAAAAACCTTTCCCTGAAAGTCTGTGGGGAGTTCAGGTCTTCTAAGCACAAGTTGCCCTGGACTGTTTGCTTGGTGCCCTAGAGCAAACACTTTCCCTTCACCACAACCTGCTGTCAGTCAGTTGGCTTAACTGTGCCCCAGAGAGCAGACTCAAGTTTGGTTCCATAACACAACCCACATACGTGACATCCCTCAGAGAGATGCCCCAACCCTGGGAACTGGAAAGGAAAACTATTTCCTTGAATATACAAGAAGTTTCCTAGCAGCACGGACAAGCCCAGGGACCAAGTTGCACTGGCATTAAAATGCTCCAGTATGACTGTATTCAGTTTATCCATCACTGGGAGCTGTGCACCTGCCTGAAGCAGGGCAGAGCGGATCTAACAAGGCTTGTGCTGCCCCCACAGCTACATATTTAGGCATGCTATTGATGCCACTGCCACACCCCTCCTGTCACCCTCAGGCACACCCCTCTAGCCACTCATCCAAGGCTGTCCTCTTGAGGCTGAGTTGTGACTTGCTAATAACGTGGGAGATGCTCAGCTGGCCACATCCACACTTGTGCAAATTAGTTGGCCCTTAGAGTAGATTTTGACCAAGAGTGGAGAACCAGTGAATAAAATCCTTTCCCTTCCTTCCTCTGGGAGGACTGCCCTACTGTGTAGCCCCCGTATGGATCCCCTCTGAAGACATCCCTCAAGATGAAACAATCAACTATACTTGCTGTGGCCAGCTTTACTGCCCCCACCCACTTCCGCTTTTCTGGTGCTACTATAGTCAATTAAGTGACAGCTTGTAAATTTCAGGCTCTGCTCCTCCAGACTGAGACAGTCACAATAAGCCACAGCTTCCAAGTCTGGGCAGGGCTCTGCAAGTGGCAGCTGGAGCTGCGCAGGATCAGCCTGGGAGCAGTGGGGCAGCAGCTCTGCCCCAATCTCTACAAACTGGTCAGAGGCTTGCAAGGCAGAGCTGGCTGGGCACAGACATTGCCGAACTATGGCCAGCACTGTCAAGGTCACAGGAGGCAAAGTAATGCTTTGGGATCCTTGGGGTTTATGGCTTAAAGCTGGTTCCTACTGCCACAGTTCAGCACTGCCTGAGGGATCAGCTCAAAGGAGAAAAGCCCTTGGAGTCCTGGGAGGACATTTGCCCAGGGCAGTCAGAGATAGCGAAGCTGGAGGGAGAATACGAACTGGAGCCAAGGCAAGATAGCTGAGGTTTGAGTGTCAAGATAAACAGAAAATGACCAACACAAGCTGTAAAAGTGGCCATGGAATGGTGTTCTGTACAAAGTCACATTCACTGCCAAGACAGGGGAGGTCTGCCTTCATTCTGGGTGGGAAGAGTTCAAGACCAGGCTTGAAAGAGAGTTAAGCAGGAGCAAACCCTTTCTTGTCAGCAGTTACTGATGGATCAACACAAAGTGCTGGACAAGTTGTGCAAATACGTGGCATTTGTCCTCTTCTTAAATGCATCTCCAGCATCCTTTCTCCGTGTTGTTGTCCCACAGCTGTTGACATTCCATTTGGTAAAGTGCCCCCAAGTGCAGTGTTCTTAGGCTGCATGCTATCTTTCTGCTTGGGGGAGGGGGGTGGGGATGGGGGGAAGTAACAGAAATCCCCAGGAGGAGAAAAAACACCTTTAACAGCAAGAGTAGGAGCCTGAGGCTGCCGTTTCTGAGTTTAAACCCCAGATCTCTCATTCCCAGTTGTTCCATTTCATATTGGGCAGAGTACTCGATTTCTCAAAGCCTCACATGTCTAAACTGTAAAAGTCAAACCCTAACTCACTGACTCCTAACATCTGGTCGTGAGGAGTACTAACAACCAATAATAGGCAATGAGAATGAGACACAGGTGTGAGGCTGCTGGCACTGTGCCTGACGCAAAGCAGGACGGATTTCAATCAATGTCGGAACACCGGGAGAAACACTAGACTTGACTTGAAAAGCAGGGGCTAGATGACCCACTTCTGAAGTTGCCTCCTGAAATCTGCACATCCCAACTTCCAGCGGCCCCTACCCACTGAGAGTCTGTCTGGAGTACCAGAGTAGAGCTTTTCAGATTGTGTCACGGTAGTTTGCAAAGAGTGAACTGTCCTCTACTGACTTCATATGGGGCTATGGCAATCATCAGATGCCAGGAGAGGACACACTCGAGCAAGAGGTTGAAAGTGAATCTCCATCACCCCTGCCAAAGCTGACACTTCAAGAAGATGCTCTAAAGTCTTCAGTACCAGAAAGCACCGCAGTAACCAAAAAGGACCAGAGAGGGGATGGTTTCATGACACTTATATCAGTGCTCAAAATAATCAATGTCAGGACAAAAGATGACTTTTGTGAAGTACAGGAATGTAGGTGAAATGGGCTTTTTCCTGCAGAGGACATGTTTCCCTCTCACCAATGTCCCCTCCTTGCTCTGCTCCCTGCCCTAGGGCATCTGGAGACCCCATGGCTGTCTCCTCAGCCCTCTCCCCTGAGCACATGCTTCTCAAAAAGTACATCAATTCCAAACCTTTTTAAATGTCTCACTGCCCTCCCATCAAAACTTACCTGTGCTGAGATGTTTCCTCATATCTCCCCCTCAGACAAAGCAATCTAGGTCTACGGATAATCTTCGCAAGGAGCAAGTTCTTCAAATAGAATGACTTAGTCCGAAGGGGCAATTCTAAGAATGGGAATCCAGGCCCCTCAACTGCACAATACCAGATATTTGGGAGATCCCAGTGTTAGCAGCCTCAAAGAAGTCACACAGTGAGGCCTAGTCTAGCTATGAAGCGGTCAGTCCTGTCTAATCTCATCAGATCTGATTTTCCTCTTATGTGTTAAGTCTAGGGCCAGAGAGTTAACTCCATGTTTAACTTGATAATCAAGGAGAGTTTTTTTCTGGTCACAAATGGGTGGCCTGTAGCTTTTCCCAGGGTTTCAACAGTGCTCCTCAAGCTTTACCCTGTCTAGACATGTATCTGAAACATCTAATTACCCCATACATTCTGCATGGCACACAAAGCCCGACATCATTACATAAACATGAAGCTCCCTATTAATATTGCTGCTCAGTGAACTGTCCTTTTGCATTTGCCAATCTGAAAGTGAAGTCATGCTACCACTGAGACTTAGGATAACGTGCTGGGAACAATAACTGCTAAGTTTTGCTATGACCCAAATTGTGGGAGCTAAATTCTCCAGAAAGTAAACAAAAAAATCCATGTAGTAAACTGGATCCAAATTCATAAGAATCTAAACTGATTGATGCATATTCTCTCTTAAATGATGAGTTTAATTGTCCCTTCTACACAGAGCAAGAAGCCATATTAAAGGGATAACTCTTTCCACCTCTCCAGCCATCGAGTCCTACATTAGGCAGGTAACCGTTCCAGCCCTGGTCATTAGTTAGTGGCACTAGGGTTGGGGTGTGGAGTTGGGGTATGGACAGAGTTTATATGAAGTCAAAGACTACCACTGGTATGTACCAAGAATGCTGACATAATTATTCCATTCCATTCTCCCAAATACCCAATGAGGGAACTGGGAAATCATTCTTCACATTGAACAGATAAGGAAATTAAGGCTCAGAGAAATTAAGTATCTTGGTCCAAGGTCCAGATGTAATAAAAAATGAAGTCAGAATATAAACCCAGAAATTTTCATAATCTTACTGGGCTTCCCTTGTGGCTCAGCTGGTAAAGAATCCGCCTGCCATGCAGGAGACCTGGGTTCGATCCCTGGGTTGGGAAGATCCCCTGGAGAAGGGAAAGGCTACCCACTCCAGTATTCTGGCCTGGAGAATTCCATGGACTGTATAGTCCATGGGGTCGCAAGGAGTCTGACATTACTGAGTGACTTTCACTGTCTTCACACAGATGCTCAGAAGAGTTGGTTAAGCTCCATTTTCCAGGGGAAGCACTCTGGCAGTAGTATGGCACCACATGTCCCCTCCACACTCTACATCTGAAAACATTATACAACAAAACAGCCTAGTAGAGCCCCTTCCCCTTCACAAACCTGAAACACAAGTATGATCAAGAACCTCCTTCCAGTGTCTGGCAGTTGCTCCCTTCTTCCCCCAAACCTGCAGTGCCAGGTTATATCAGCACAGCACCCCCTGCATCTGCCCTTCCTGATAGATGTTAAGTTTCTCAAGACTGGGACTAGATTCTTCCCATCTCTGTGTTCCCACATCTGTGGCACAAAACAGACACACGGCAAAGTTTTATAGGTTACCTGAGACCTTCTCTGGGTGCTCCTTCACCTTCCACAGTAGCACTCACTCTAAACTAAACTCAGTGGCTTAGCCTGTCCCCCCAGGCCTTTCTCACCCCTGTGTCCTGCTCCCTCTGGACCCTGCTCACTCCACTTGACTTTGGAAGGTAAGGGTTTAATGGATTAATGAAACTTCACTTAACTATTTGAGAAGACCAGATAACAAAGCTTTAACTCCTAAAGAATCCCCAACATTTCAGATGTCGCCAACAGCAGACAGGCAGACAAATTAGCTGAAGGGAGAAGATACTTCTGGTATTCTCTATATCACCCATCACAGGCAATGACTCCCCCCATCTATGGATGCCCCCTCATCCCTGCCATCTCCATACCCACTGACCAAGGAAAAATGTTTCAGATTCACAAAAATTTTCAAGTGCAATAAAAAGCCTATATTTCGGGCCTATCACTATGATATTCACTACATGTTTGACATAGAGGTTTAATTTGGTCTGCCATGAAAATAGAACTGAATAATAATCACAGTCTTTAATTGTGGTTAGGTTTAATTATGGAAATCTGCTCATGTATTTATATAGAAAGCCTCACACACACAGCAGAAAACCATTTCTTTTCATAAGTATTTATAGGAAAAGAGCCTTCTAAAAAGGTTGTTTATTAGGAAGTAAATACTTCATATAAACAAGGCAAAATAGGGTCCCCACTTTACACAGGATATATTTTCTAATCATGTCATGTTAACATTCTCTCTTTTGATTTCCAGGGGTGAGCAAGGATTAGCTACAGCCCCAGCTCCAGGTGGGGGTGCTGAGTCACTTATTTAGAATGAAATATGCAAGGTATCAAGACAAATAAGTACAATCCATGTTCAACATGGTGGTGTTGGAAACATCATCTAATTGAATGTGTTAAAATTATCTTCCTGAAAAAAATAGGGAAAAAAGGAATAAAAGCTTTAAATCTTTGTATTTTCTGATTTTATGATACAGAAAATACTGTCAAATCAGACAAAATAATGAACAGCCTTTATCTCCTTTTAATAAAATTTCAAATTAATGTTTTAACTTCAGGTATGTGTGGTAAAAACACAAGTTCCCCTAAAGCAGCTAATAATTAATTTTAGGGTGACAGGCTAAATACAAAATGCATTTGGAAAAAAATGGAAACAAAGGGAAGTTTCACTAGAAAAATGGTCCTGAAGAATTTATTTACAGGGCAGCAATGGAGAAACAGACATAGAGAATAGACTTATAGACATGGGGAGAGAGGAGGAGAGAGTAAGATGTATGAAAAGAGTAACATGGAAACTTACATTACCATATGTAAAATAGATAGCCAATGGGAATTTGCTGTTTGGCTCAGGAAACTCAAACAGGGACTCTGTATCAACCTAGAGGGGTGGGATGGGGAGGGAGATGGGAGGGAGGTTCAAAAGGGAGGAGATATATGTATACCTGTGGCTGATTCATTTTGAGGTTTGACAGAAAACAACAAAGTTCTGTAAAGCAATTATCCTTCAATTAAAAAAATAAAAAAAAATTTTTAAGTAAATTTTTTTTAAAAAAGGGAAGTATATTCAAATAAGCACTTCCGTTTGTTGGATGTAAATTCTCTTACCATAATTATCATTTTTTAATGTCCAAAATTTTTCCCACATAGACCATCCTTATAAAATGCCAAAACTATTAACTTAATAAGTCCAGTTTTTTAATTATTAAAATGCATTTTTATCTGAATTCACTAGTTAATTTTTCATGACTAACTTGTTAAAATTAATTTCGTATTTATAAATTATAACTCTATCAACCTATAGTATAATTATCATGTCGTAACTAACATACCATATTCAAATTAATAATATATAACTATAAAGCCAGTGGAAATGAAAATCTTTAGATTGTAGTTAATTATTTTAATAAATACATGATATTGAAGATTCATCTGGGATTTTAATGCTCTAACTTGAAACCACTGCACATTATCAATCTATTTCAAATATATTTCATATTTAAGAGCTAGATATTAAAAGATTAGATGCCAGCTGCATCATCTCCAGCTACATGTAATCTGAAACACTACAGTTGGTCGCCATGTATACTGTACAAAAAGTGAAAAAAAAAAGTAACAGCAAAGTAGACTATCGTCATTCCTAAATGATCTGAGACTCTCACGCGTGTGTGCTCAGTCACCTCAGCTGCGTCCAACTCTGCAATCCTAGGAACTACAGCCCCCAAGTTCTTCTGTCTATGGAATTCTCCTGGCAAGAATATTGGAGTGGGCTGCCATTTCCTCCTCCAGGGGATCTTCCCAACCCAGGGATCGAACTCGTGTCTCCTGCATTGCAGCCAGATTCTTTGCTGCTGAGCCACCAGAGAAGGCCCAACCTGAGACTCTCATGACCCTCAAATCTGCAAATACATAAACACATGTATGAGTTCCTGGCTTTCCCCTCAGTTTATCTACAAGCTCCACCACCCCATCTACCAGAATCTCTACCTCTTGCCCTGCTGGCCCTTGTCATCACTGGATGAACTCTCCATGCTTTTCTCTGTAGCTAACCCCTTCACTTGTACAAAGAGATGACCCCTTCTTGCCTACTCAAAGTCATTGTTTTGACAATTCTCCCCATCCTCTTCTGCATCACCATGTTCCCCTCTCCCTCCTGAATTATTCCTATGAGCATACAAAAAGTCTGTTGCTCTTCACCTTAAGAAAACACCCAACTTTGACCCTATATCTGTCTCCACCCACCACTCCATTTCTCTCATTTTCTTTACAATGAAATTTCTTTAAATGCTCTTACTGTCATCAAATCCCTCTTCCTCTAATGTCTCTTAAGCCCATTCCAAATAGGATTTAGTCCACCACTCCATCTAAATTGCTCTTGCCCATGGACCAATGTCCTCCACGTTGGTTATGGAGGACATAACCAATAGGTCTGTCCCTATCTAACCAGACCTCTCAGCATGTAAGACAGCTGATGACTCTTCACTTGGCTTCCAGATCACTGCTCTCTCCCAATTTTCCACCTTCTTCACTGGTTGCTCCTCCTCATTGGCCCCTTGGCCAGTTTTTCCTGATTTCCCCAATTTCTTTACCTTGGCGAATGCCCCAGGGCTCAGCCCTTGGATCAATCCTCTTTTCTACTAATCTCACCACCTTGCATCTGTACAAGGCTGACTCTCAAATCTCTACCTCTTGCTTGGAGCACTCCTCGAACTTTAAATTCTTCTGTCCCACTTCCTACTGAACATCTCCACTTAGATATGCAATATATCACAACAAACTGTGGAATATTCTTCAAGAGATGGGGAATACCAGACCACCCTACCTACCTCCTGAGAAATCTGTATGCAGGTCAAGAAGCAACAGTTAGAACCAGACATGGAAAAAGAGACTGGTTCCAAATTGGGAAAGGAGTACATCAAGGCTGTAGATTGTCACCCTGCTTATTTAACTTGCAAAGTACATCAGGCGAAATGCTGGGCTGGATAAAGCACAAGCTGGAATCAAGATTGCCAGGAGAAATATTAATAACCTCAGATATGCAGATGACACTACCCTTATGGAAAAAAGTGAAAAGGAACTGAAAAGCCTCTTGATGAGGCTGAAAAGCCTCTTGAAAGTGAAAGAGGAGAGTGAAAAAGCTGGCTTAAAACTCAACATTCAGATACTAAGATCATGGCATCCAGTCCCATCAGTTCATGGCAAATAGATGGGGAAACAATGGAAACAGTGACAGGCTTTTTTGGGGGGCTCCAAAATCATTGCAGATGGTGACTGCAGCCATGAAATTAAAAGACGCTTGTTCCTTGGAAGGAAAGTTATGACCAACCTAGATAGCATATTGAAAAGCAGAGACATTACTTTGCCAACAAAGGTACGTCTAGTCAAAGCTATGGTTTTTCCAGTGGTCATGTATGGATGTGAGAGTTGGACTGTGAAGAAAGCTGAGCGCCAAAGAATTGATGCTTTTGAACTGTGGTGATGGAGAAGACCCATGAGAGTCCCTTGGACTTCAAGGAGATCAAACCACTCAATCCTAAAGGAAATCAGTCCTGAATATTGATTGGAAGGACTAATGTCGAAGCTGTAACTCCAATACTTTGGACACCTGATGCAAAGAACTGACTCCTTGGAAAGGACCCTGATGCTGGGAAAGATTGAAGGTAGGAGGAGAAGGGGATGACAGAGGATGAGATGGCTGGATAGCATCACCGACTCAATGGACATGTGTTTGAGTAAGCTCCAGGAGTTGGTGATGGACAGGGAAGCCTGGCGTGCTGCAGTCTGTGGGGTTACAAAGTCGAACACAACTGAGAGACTGAACTGAACTGATGCACCTGAAGTTTAACATGTCCAAAGCCAAATTCCTGATCTCACCCTTAACCCTGCTTCTCCCACAGTCTTCATGTCAATTAATAGCAACTGCAGCTTTCCAGCTGCTCAAGTGAGAAACCATGGAGCCATCCCTGGTTCCATTATTTCTCTCACACCATGTCTACAATGTATCCGGAAATCTTATTGGTTCTACCTCAAAATATATCCAGAATCTAGCTTATTCTCACTTTCTCCACGCTATCACGCTAACGTATCATCATTTCCCACCAGATTGCTGCTTGTCCTCCAGACTGCACTGCTTCCCTTGGCTGCCCTACTGAGCATTCTCAACCCTGAGAGTCCTATCAGAAATGTACGTTAAACCACTGAGTGCTTTTCTACTTAGAACCTTCCAATGGTCCACAGCTACCTGAACATAAAAGTCAAACTCCTAGGAGTTTGGTTCCCTTATCACCATTGTGTTTTTATCTCCTACTTTCCTTTCAATTCAATTCCTCCAGTCACACTAACTACCCTTCTGTTGCTTGAACATGAAGGGCATGTTCCTGTCATAGGGATGTTGCTCTTGCTGTCCATCTTCCTGAAATGGCCACCTCCCAGATATCGTCACAACTTCTTCTCCCATGTCTTTCAAGCATTTGTTCAAATGTCACCTTCTCATGGAACCGCTCCCTGACCACTCTACGTAAAAGTACAAGAGCGTCCTCTGTACCTGCACTCCTGGTGTCCCTTCCCTGCCTTATTTCTCTCCATACACAGGACTTCCCCTTCTTATATTTTCTATAATTTTTTGTTGTTGTTGCCTGCCTCCTTCCATTGGAATGCAAGCTCAAAGGGGACAGAGATGTTCACTGATCATTTCATGACTCTATCCCCAGAAAAATATTTTGACATAGTAGGAGCTTAACAAAACTTGGCTAATGAATGAAATATTTTTTCTTAGAAAGGTACGTGCTACACCTGGATGTGCTCATATCATGACTTGAGCATCCTTTTTTTATTCTCCAGTAAAATTTGACCTCCTACTTGATGAATGATACTGGCATTATTTGGAATCTGCTCGAATAATTTGATGAATCACTTTTTCTTACTTCTGTAACCAATATGTTTCTTTTGGATGGTCTAGTGTTTTTAATCTTTTTTTAAAATTTAAATGTCTTCAAGAAGAATGTAAGAAGGTGTATATTCTCTAGTCTGCCAGAACAACTCTTCTCTCTATTGTCCTACCCTCATCTATACATTTAAGTAAACTTCTTACTCTTGGAAGGAAGAACGCTTAGCAGTACCTGCATAGAGCATATTATAGATTTCATAAGCTAGTGCCATTTCTACTTTAATTTAACCAACAATTCCATTTTTTGGCCAAGAACCATAACTTTCTCAAACTACTTTTTCCTTTATTCATTTCCATCACCACACCAGTATATGATCTTTTCAGGATTATTTCTCACAGCAAAATAAAGTATCCATAACATGGTGAGAATTACGCTGTCAGTGGTCAGGGACAGAAAAAGGAGGTTCACTGTTGTATGGATGGCAGCCAGCTGCCTGGACGGTCTCCTTTATGCTACTACACACGTGTCTTATACCAAGATATCAGTGGTACCTGCTTTATCCTACTCTCCAGATCCTATTAGCAAGTCAAAATACACTGGACTAACATGATGTCCTGTGTGATGGTCAACAACTTTGTGTACAAAACGGCGACACGGTGCCAAAGGAGATACCACCCACTCTGAGGCCAGGCAGTGAGATTATTCTGCTTCTCTCACTAGATAAAAGCAAACTGTTTCCAGAGTATGCTCTGCTTATTTGCCCAGAGGAAAAAGCATTTGCCAGGTACATAAATGCACAGCAAATATCAAGGAATGAGTTTGGTTGCTTCAATAAAGAGATTCTAATAAATATGCTCAGGTCTCTTTTGTAGGAAGTTCTTGACCTTGCTTCCACTGAAAGGATGTTGGGCTTATGAACAGATATCTGTCTAGGAATTAGGTGAGAGCCCAAACCATCCTCCTATAAAAAGAAAAGTCAAACAAGCCTCTGTTTGCCCAAGATGCTGAAATTTTGGTTGTAAGAACCAAGGAGCACAGCTAAGTATCTATTTCAGTCACAGGGATCCATCATCAATAGCTATTCCCAAAGATCCCTGATTGTCATTCCATTCAAAATGCCCATCCTGCTGCCTGTTATGGTAGCCATGTTTCCCATCTTGCCTTCTAGTGGTAAAGTGCTGCTACTTAAGCCCCATTATGTGTGTGTGTTCGTTGCTCAGTCGTGTCCGACTATTTGCGACCCCATGGACTGTAGCCCACCAGGCTCCTCTGTCCATAGAATTCTCCAGGCAAGAATACTGGAGTGGGTTGCCATTCCTTTCCCCAGAAGCTCCATTATATCAGGATCTTAATATCCCTAGTAACATCAGGGAGTCCCATTTCAGCTTGAGCATATTCTACTAGCCCCACTGGCCTACACAGAATGACCACTAATTTTTCTCCCAAAGATGTGAGTAGGCCCTTTATCACTGTATCTCTCAAGCTTTCGCTGAAGAGTTTCATCAGGACACCCTCAAGGGATTCAATACCAATGACATATCCCCACTGTTGATCTTATCTCCCTAAGTGTTTAGATTCCTTACTTCTACATTCTATAAAGGAATTTCTAGCATCTCAGTGGAGTCACATCCCAGTTTTGGTCAACCAATCCAGGAAACAATTAGAATCAATGCTGCCTATTCAGACTAGCACATTGAATCCAGAACCTCTGATTAAGTGCTCCCACAGAGTTTTCTTTCTTGGACATAGAACCTTCAAAATCCATTTTAACATTTCCTATTTTTTTCAATATTAACTGGCAAAATTTTACAATTTTTTAGCACCCTAACCTATTTCCTCCTAACATTGACTTTATTATTGGCATTCTGAGGTATGCTGGGATCCAGGTTTAGCTGTACATCTGTGAATTGGTCATAGGCACACAGGGAGAACTGACTTGGTAATGCAACTCCTTCAGGTGTCAGAAAATTCAATCAAAAGAGGAACAGACTCATCAAACAGGAAAACAGGTGGTACTTCAGCTGGGAAGGGTGGCTTGACGACTCTAAGGATTCAAGGTACCCCAAGTCACCAAATCCTGCCATATCCCCTGTTCTAATTCTCAGAGTCCCACCCTTTCTCTCTCAAAGCCCCAGCTTTAACATAAGAGACCTAGCTGTGAATTCAACTGACACTAATTTGGCAACCTGCATGATTGCATTTGGCTTTTGACCTTTGCCACCAAGAATTACAAAAGAAAAGAGATTCTTTTACCGTAGTCATGGAAAGTGCCTAGTTTTTAATCCATGCTTAGAGAAAAACATTTTGGAATTTGAGCTCAAATTCTCTTTCTTTAAGCTGTCCAGCACTGTTAGAAGCAGCTACCACACCACCCCAGTTCTTCAAATCCTCATCCCATCACATTATTTTATGGAAGTTCCTGCTTGGCTCCCAAAGACCTTTTCCTTCAATGACTACTTAATTTTAGTAGTTCACAAATGCTCTATCTGCTGACTTGCCCCTGAATGTTGCTGTATGCCAGAGTTTCAATCCTTATGCAGCTGGACTTTTATATTACCTTTAGCTCCAACTAAACCAGACAACCAATCCCAGAGCCCCCACCACCATCCAATTTCTCTGCGGTTCCATTTTTTGCAACCATTTCTGTTACCAAATTTCATACCTCAGGGTTCTTAGTTGCAAACAACAGAAATAGCAAAACTGAGACTGGCTGTTTTAAGTAGAAACAATTGATGGAGATGATGTTGGATACTCTCACATAATCACTGAGAAGGTTTAAGAAGGGTTTTGGGAAACAATCAGGACCAACAGAAGGCTAACCACCACCACCAGAATCATGCCGAAGAGTTCAAGGCTGCTGCTCCACTGGGCCATTCAGCAAGTTATCACACACCGGTGCTGTGCTTTGCCTCAGGAAACTGACATTTCTATCCCCAGTGGTGACGTGGAGTGGATTCTCCACTCTTTCTGCCCCAATCATTAGTTCAGAGTTGGATGGATGGATAGGCTAGGTCTTATGTATGTCCTGTGGCAAAGGCCACTATGAAACTAAATAGTGAGACTTCCCAGATGCTATAGTAAGAGGGGCAGATCTGAATCCTAAGATTCATAAAGTGGGGACTTTCTCAAACAAGGGAAGAGGAATCATATCTAGCAGTCGGAAAAAAGAAAATGAAAGGAAAGGAGGGAAGGGAAGGGAAGGACATCTCATACAGGTATCCCCTTTATATTATTGGGAAGCATCATTACAGCAGAAAAAGACAGGAAGATAAGATTTTTAGGCGAACCAAAGTTGGAAATTTTCAATGTTAAGGGGAAAACAAAGTGTTGCAAAAGTTTCACTTATCTGTGGGTATTTGGCATCTGTGAAGGAGAGGAATATCTTTTTTTAAAACTTCTTATTTTATATTGGAGTATAGCCAATTAACAATGTTGTGATAGTCTCAGGTGGGCAACAAAGGGACTCAGCCATCCATATACATGTATCTATTCCTCCCCAAACTTGTATCTTATAATGAAAAAAAGGAAGCTGGTAAATAGTAAAAGTTCCCTTGAGTTTATCCATGTAAATTAGAGAATCTGGAAATAATACTCTTCCCTCATCCTTTTTTCAGTTCTCACTTAAGCCCAATTCATGAAAAGGTATTTAAAATATCTGCCAATATTTTCTCAAGAATGTTTTAAAATTCCACAAGGACCTACGGGAGAACATTTGCTACCAATTTGAATGGATACAAGCATCAAAGAAGAGAAAAAATTCTTCTAACTTTATTCCATTCTTTTCCTTAAGTGTGCTTAAAGCACATTATGGAAGAGTATGTTAAAGACATCTGCTTTCCAACAAGAACTAAGAGGAGAAACAAAAGAAGAAACAGAGCAACAATGGAGAACCAGAAGTCTAACTGGACGGAGAAGGGTAGGTAATATGTGACTTGGCAAAGGAATTAGTGAGTACATGGCGATCTTAGAAATTTTGCCATTGGCAAAGAGCAGGGCATTTTTTCTCCATATTAAGAAAACAGAAAATATCGAAGCTACAGAAGTACACAGTGATCTCTCATCTTAAGCAAGGATCTTTACCATCTTTCTAAATTCCATATATATGCGTTAGTATACTGTATTGGTGTTTTTCTTTCTGGCTTACTTCACTCTGTATAATAGGCTCCAGTTTCATCCACCTCATTAGAACCCAATACAGTATACTAACGCATATATATGGAATTTAGAAAGATGGTAACGATAACCCTGTGTACGAGACAGCAAAAGAGACACTGATGTATAGAACAGTCTTATGGACTCTGTGAGAGAGGGAGAGGGTGGGAAGATTTGGGAGAATGGCATTGAAACATGTAAAATATCATGTATGAAACGAGTTGCCAGTCCAGGTTCGATGCACGATACTGGATGCTTGGGGCTGGTGCACTGGGACGACCCAGAGGGATGGAATGGGGAGGGAGGAGGGAGGAGGGTTCAGGATGGGGAACACATGTATACCTGTGGTGGATTCATTTTGATATTTGGCAAAACTAATACAGTTATGTAAAGTTTAAAAATAAAATAAAATTTAAAAAAAAAAAAGAATAAAAAAAATAATAAAAAAAAAAAAGCAAGGATCTGTCCCTCCCTCTAGCTATAAATCTCCTGAACATTATTTAAGTAATTTAGCCTCTTGTTAGCATGAGGGGTTACACAGATCTCACTATGTGTATTTTCATTATGGACATCAAGAAGACAAAATACTTCATAAAAATGTAGCTAGGTGGACCACAGGAAGAGTGAAAGAGAGAAAAGAGGGAAAGGGAAACAGCGAGGAGGAGACAAAGGGGAAAGTGACCACTCTACTATTCCCCATGTGTGTTTATATCTGCATGTATGTGTGTGGCTTTGACTAGCAAATTTGCCCCATTTTAATAGAAACTTTAAACTTCACAATACTGTTTTTATTATTTCTAAGTATAAGGGCTTCCCTTGTGGCTCAGCTGGTAAAGAATCCACCTTCAATGTGGGCGACCAGGGTTACATCCCTGGGTTGGGAAGATCCCCTCGAGAAGGGAAAGGCTACCCACACCAGTATTCTGGCCTGGAGAATTCAATGAACTGTATAGTCCATGGGGCTGTAAAGAGTCGGACATGACTGAGCGACTTTCACTTCACTTCACTTTTAAACTTCACAATTCTGTATTTATTATTTCTAAGTATAAAACTAGGGCCAGCTATTAACAAAAGTCAAGCCATGGAAAGGAAGCTAAGTGTCACTGGATAGATAAGTGGATAAACATACACACACCACCACCACTACCACCAATGGAGTATGATTCAGCCTGAGAAAGAAATCCTGCAACTTGTTATAAGATGGATGGACCTTGAAGGCATTATGCTAAGTGAAATAAGTCAGACAGAAAAAATAAATACTCTATGCCCTCACTTTAATGTGAAATCTAAAAGATCTAAACTCAGAAACAGAGGAGAACGGTGTCTGCCAAGGATTGGGGAGGGTGGGGAAAATGGGGAGATGTTGGTCAATAGGTATAAACTTCCAGTTGTAAGATGAATAAATTCTGGGGATCTTAAGTACAGCCTAGTGACTGTATTTAAAATACCATATTATATACCTTAAACTTGCTAAGAAAGAGGATCTTAAATTTCTCACCATCAAAAAAAGTCATTAAGTGAGGTGATGGAGATATTAACTGACCTTATAAGTCATAGTAATCATCATACAATACAGACCTATATCAAATCTTCTCATCATACATCTTAAACTTATACATGTTATATGTCAATTATATTTTAATAAAGCTAGGGGGAAAAAGTTAATGTCAGGTCAAGACCCAATGCTATACGCTGGGGAAAATTTAAAGGTGTATCCTCAGATTTTAAAAGTAATTTATGAAGTCAGAGGGATATTGTGAAATCACAAGTAATACTGGGGAAAGAAAAAAAGAAAAAAAAAAAGAGCAGATAGCTTCAAAATATGAGGTTAAAAATTTACCAAATTCTCTTAGTCCCCAAGAGACACCTAAGGCCAAAGTTCATCACTTTCCTTTCTTCTGAAGCTAAAGCCATAGCCAGTCATGGCCAAAGTTGGAAGGTCTGTGGGGGATCCAGAGACATTTAAGAGGAATGACTGAGCCCTGGAGGTGATGAGGCAGGGAAAGTATTTTTTCTTATTTCTCTGGCAACATTTAAGTGTTTTTAACATAGCTCTTCTATGTCTCCTTGAAAGTCCTTGCGAAAGTTTGTGAAAAGAAAGCTAGGAAACCACAAACTTGGTCTGTAATTAAACAAGCAATCTCAGTTAAAGGCAATAAAAGCTGTAAGAACAAAAAAGAATTACAAGTTAGTATACAAGACTCTACAATTATGTTCTTGAAAAGGCTGTAGTCAGGAAATGGATAAACTCTATTTTATATTGGAACTTTGTGACACAACTGAGTATGTGAAGTTTTTTTCATGAGTCCTATGATTGTCAGATTTTTTTTTTTACTCCAAGTAATCCTTTGACTCTCTATCCCCACAAAATACAGCAACGTATGGAGAGCACCTTTCCTGTTTGAATCACAAATGCAAACAAGAACATACTATAAAAGTTCAGTGAATATTCAGTTGAATCCTCAGGATACCCAAGAGTGTGATATAGAACAGATAGAATTATTATTTCATATAAATTCTCACTAATCCATGAAAGGAAAAGAAAAGTATCACAAATAAGTAACAAGGAATTTAATCTAGTTATAAAACAGTAGTTTCAAATTCCTCTCAAAATTGAAACAAGAAATGTATTTTACTTCCACTGGACAATAAGTACCATTTGGCAAGGGTAAATTTCCTCTTTTCACTGTTGTAATGCTGGCATTTAACAGGGTACCTGACATAGAGAAGATGCTCAAAACATATATCTTGAAACATGTATAACATCATATATGAAACGAGTTGCCAGTCCAGGTTCGATGCAAGATACTGGATGCTTGGGGCTGGTGCACTGGGATGACCCAGAGGGATGGTATGGGGAGGGAGGAGGGCTCAGGATGGGGAACACATGTATACCTGTGGTGGATTCATTTTGATATATGGCAAAACCAATACAATAAAGTTAAAATAAAATGAAAAAAAAACATATATCTGAATAAATAAATGAATATTCAGTATATAGAAGAATAATTCAATGAATATTTGTGTTAACTTCATGTATCTACTAAAATATACTTAGTCCCCAAATAATGTCAACTAAGAAATAAGCAAAGGAGGGTCTTGCCTGGCAGGCCAGTAGGCTCCCAGTGCAGGGGCCCAGGTTTGGCCTTGGTCAGGGAGCTAGACCCCACATGCCGCAACTAACAGTTCGCATGCTGCAATGAGGAACCAGCACAGACAAATAAATACATAAATATATCAAAAAAAAAAAGAAATAAGCAGAAGTGGAAAAGGTGAGAAAATGAAAGAATGAGAAGCAAAAACAAATACAGAAAAATATCACTTGCCTTTGTAAAATCCTATTGGCAGTCAATCCAATGATTATGGCACCTTGAAAATGCTCATCCTTCAACTAATAGAGCTCTTCAAATGGAATAGCTCAAGGAGCCACCAAAGAGATAATACTGTTCTGAGCATAATTAATGATCTCCCCACACCATTACACCTAATAACGTAAAATGAAGTCTCATCTGGCTGTACAATTATTTTGGGGATCTGTTGTCATGTCATAGAATCAAGGAACCCTAGAGCTGGGAGGAAACATGAACCATCTAATGAACCACCTAATTCAACCTCAGTAATTCACAGATGAAGAACTTCCCAGAGGCTCTGAGTACCTTGGCCAAGGGCCCTTGCAGCAGTGTGAAAACCTGAACCTCTGTCCTTCAGAGTCCTAAAGTCTGACACAATCAAGATATTTGTTAGCTTGTATTCACCAGACTTTTAACCATTCATTAAGAATTCAAGACCTTTCAAGCAACTTCTAGGTTTGAACTTCTTAGTTCAGTTCAGTCACTCAGTCGTGTCCAACTCTTTGCGACCCCATGAATCGCAGCACGCCAGGCCTCCCTGTCCATCACCAACTCCCAGAGTTCACTCAGACTCACGTCCATCAAGTCGGTGATGCCATCCAGCCATCTCATCCTCTGTCGTCCCCTTCTCCTCCTGCCCCCAATCCCTCCCAGCATCAGAGACTTTTCCAATGAGTCAACTCTTCGCATGAGATGGCCAAAGAATTGGAGTTTCAGCTTTAGCATCATTCCCTCCAAAGAAATCCCAGGGCTGATCTCCTTCAGAATGGACTGGTTGGATCTCCTTGCAGTCCAAGGGACTCTCAAGAGTCTTCTCCAACACCACAGTTCAAAAGCATCCATTCTTCGGGGCTCAGCCTTCTTCACAGTCCAACTGTTCTACTTCCATTCTAATAGCAATGTGACACAGTCATTCTCTACAAAACTCACGGGCTGACTGAGTTCCACTGTGGCATCAGGATGCATACAGGATGGGTGAAAACAGCTCTAGAGCAAATGTTTAGATTTCTAGGTTCTCATTTCCCACTCATGAGTTAGGCCTTTTCCCACTGTACCTCTGGCTTTTAACCTACAGTTAGGGAAAATGTAAATAAGCAAATGTATTAAACTGTCTCGATAATGACACCAGGACCTCTAAATCCAACTGGTAGTAACAGGACTCAAATGCTTCAAAAAAGGAGAAGTGCAACCTCAACTGGATCTTCAGGGGAAGTCTCAAAAAGTGGTCCAAATGAAGGGGGTGTGTGTGTGTGTGTGTGTGTGTGCTCTGTCACTTCAGTCGTGCCCAACTTGTGACTGCATGGACTGTAGCCTGCCTGGCTCCTCTGTCCATGGGATTCTCAGGCAAGAACACTGGAGTGGGTTGCCATGCCCTCCTCCAGGGGATCTTCCCAACCCACAGATCGAACCCATGTCTCTTAAGTCTCCTGCCTTGGCAGGCGGTTCTTTGTCACCAAGCCACTAGGGGAGCCCCCCAAATGAAGGTTACACAAGAACAATAAAGGTGGGAGAGCCTATGTGTAAAACACAATTCTCCCACATTCCTCTTCTCACCTGGTACAACAGAGAACTATGAGGGATGGCATCCACCAAGGTGCTGCAAAAAAGACTAAATGGTACAGACGTTTATTCAAACTTTTTAATCCCAAAAAGGCTCGAACAGAAACTATTCATTACTACATGTAGGATCTATTAGATGCTTGAAAATCTTTGGAGACAAAGATGTCTCATATACCCACAGAAGGATATGAGTAAGGAAAATATACAAGTTATATATACAAATTTTTTCCATTTCTAATTCAGACTGAAATTATTATTTTTTTTTTAATTCCCATTACTCTCAAGAGAGAGGGAAGCAGGAGTTTCTCTCTACAGTACACATCTCTTCAGTCTAAGAGATGTGGTACCACCACATTACCTACCATTGGGGCATAAGAACAAATTCAGGCCCTCATTTTTATAATCAGCATGGGTGGCTGGCAACTCTCAATTGCACCAATGGGTAAATAAATGCATACAACTCCCCTGGATGCCTGTTGTTTTTCCTCTTTTCACATTATATGTAGTAACCAGTTTTTATGCTAATGCTAATGCTAAGTCGCTTCAGTAGTGTCCGACTCTGTGCCACCCCATAGACGGCAGCCCACCAGGCTCCGCCATCCCTGGGATTCTCCAGGCAAGAACACTGGAGTGGGTTGCCATTTCCTTCTCCAATGCATGAAAGTGAAAAGTAAAAGTGAAGTCACTCAGTCGTGTCTGACTCTTCGCAACCCCATGGACTGCAGCCTACCAGGCTCCTCTGTCCATGGGATTTTGCAGGCAAGAGTACTGGAGTGGGGTGCCATTGCCTTCTCTGACCGGTTTTTATAAGCAGGCAAAAAAATCCTCAGAACTGTTTACTGACTATAATTAACAGGGTTTATATTATTTGAAATCAAATAAGCACTATGACTAATACTATAAAATATGACATATAAAAATGAGATTAAACCAATGTGGTGTTCTATTTGACTTTCCAGTGAATGTAATTTTTCTGGTTTCCCTGATGAAATGTTGTTTTGGAGGTACAGTGGAAGAACTATGAGTCATGCCCCCAGTCTCTATTTGCCACTTTGCCATTTACATGATTTAAAGCCAAAATCTGCTCTCCTTCCTATGTTATAACAAAATTACACAGCATTAAAACACAAGTCCACCACCCATGTTCTAGGACATTTGCATCAACAATCAGATGTAAAATAGGAAAATATCCAGAACTCTGAATAGATCACCTAGCTGTGAGTATAAATGTATAGCAGCTTGTAAGCCTTAATAATGTTCACAAAATTATTGAGCAATCCTTGATTAAAAGGTGCTATAAAAATGCAAATTGTAATCATAAGAATAGGATGTGGATTGGGACCTTTGATATCAACCTTCATTTTTTTTTTTACCTCACATGTAATATTCTGCTACAAAGCCTCCAATTTTAATGTTATACTTGTCAGAGTTAGTGAAACTGAAATGAATCACAGACAATATCTATCCCTGATTCCATTATCACAGTTATTATTATATCATTCAATACTATAATATCATCATTATATAATACTATAAGTATTCATGGTGCAGAAGCAGAATACTACAGGATAAAATACCTTATCTGCTGATCCTTTATTATAATGAATAAAGCAGTGAGCATTCTTGCTAATTTTGATAAGACAGAAAAGTTTCAATGTAAGCTCCCTTCCCCCACCCTTATATTTTATTTATTTTTAACCTGCTTGGGGTCCAAGAAACCACTGGAGTGATAGACATTTACTAATGACCTTTCCAGCAGGGCTCACATATATGAGTAGCTTTCTCCAGCTCCCTCGCAGACTCAGAGACTCAGGGTGGCTCTCAACAACCCATTTCTACCTGAGGGTCTTTGTATTTAACTGAATTCTTTAGTGACAGTGATCTATGGAAGAAAGAATGCTGCTTTGGGTAGGAATGCACACACGTGTTTTCAGCTATTTTATATTCAGGCCTGCTGTGACTCAGCTGGCAAGTTCAAAGTTATAGTCATTTTTCATTTCTTGGAGGAAACCGTCTCAGTAAAAATAAGAAAATTTAAGAAAATCCAGAGCTTTTCTTTTGAAGGGAAATGTAGGATAAACTTTCAAAATGATTTCAGTTTGTCTCAGTAATGGTACAGATCATGAAATGACAACCATGAAGGTCCATTTAACGAAATCTAAGATAAATAAATATGATTAAATAAAATTTAAAATAACATGCAAATTAATTCCTTTGGGAAAGTGAATAATTTGGATGTTTATTATCATTGTACTTGTCGACCTTCATGGAATGTATCTCTAAAATAACTTTGTACTATGATTTTCTCCCAGGAGTTGTAGTGAGAAAATAAAATTTCTCTAATGGAGAAATTCTTTACACAATTGATTTCATCCTTGAAAGCAGTTCATTTTTAGTACGTACTACTGAATCAACAAATTCATATTCAGACTTGGCCTTTGGAGAGAATCCTGCGGCAGTGTAATTAGTCCTTTGCACCTGAGGTCAGAAGTGTGGCAGAAAAATGGCACCATTTTAGGTATTGGTAGAGGAAAGTTTGATTATACAGTGGGAAAGAGAAAAGAAGAAGAAGAAGAAGAAAAAAGAAAGAGGTCCAATACATGAAGTGACTGTTATTTTATTAGAACAGTAATTACAGGTATGAGAAAATATTTAAAAGACAAGCAGTAACAGTGAAATCACAAAATTTTTGTTTTCTTTTTATGGATTTCAAACTGAAGTCATTAGAGAAAGTTAAAACTGAGTTCTTAAGTGTTGAGAGTAATTCTGGAAAATATTTGCCCATACAAATCCTAATTGGGCCTCTTCTGGACAATGCTCCTATGTGGAACTGCCCAAGTAGGCTAATTTGGGTCTTATCAAATCCTGAGGCACCTGGAAGGAAAGATCTGAGAAACACTGATTAAAAAAAGAAAAAAAAAATGTGGAAAAAGATGAACAACATAGCCTGTTTTCTGATCAGAAACAAGCTTGCCCAAACCCATGAGAAAATACTTAATGCTTGTAGGTCTCAAATTTGTTTGTATTTACTCTGGGACTTCTGGATATATCTGGAAAAATCTAGATGATGTGCTTCAACTTTAGTAATAAACAACAATTGTTACCTACAACAAGTGGGATTATTAAGTCTGGTCCTTATTTCTGGATGTGCCTGCAATTTGGTGCATACTTTACAAACTGCCTTTGCAAATATTCTTTCACAAGCAAGTTCTTTAAATTGGATCTAAGCTTCAACAATCAATGTCATATTTGTCAACCTTCCAGTGGGGTATGATTGGAAAATTCTGCAAGTGTGCCAACCATAAATTGAAATAAGGTCTGAAGGGGTGGCCATGTGGCTACATGATTTACAAGCCTGCCATGCCATGCTAAGTCTCTTCAGTCGTGTCTAACTCTTTGTGACCCTAATGGGCTGTAGCCCGCCAGGCTCCTCTGGCCATGGAATTCTCCAGGCAAGAATACTGAAGTGGGTTGCCATGCCCTCCTCCAGGGGATCTTCCTGACCCAGGGATCAAACCCACATCTCCTGTGGCTCCTGGGTTGTAGGCAGACTCTTTACTGCTGAGCCACCAGGGTAGCCCAGCTTACAAGCCTACAAAGGATCTAATGTCATGAAGTGTATGAATAACAAACCTTGGTGACAGTCATTTTCCTCAGCTGAAACTATTAGTCAAAATAATCTGTGAGACATCCCTCTCCATCTTTAGATGTTTCAAAAGGCTTTTGTTACTTTAAAAACTCAATTTCTGAAACTCCCTCCATACACTTGACCTCTCCAAGTACACCTTCTCCTGGAATTTCATGCCCATCACAGCTGACTGCCTGTGAGTATCCAAACACTTCCCCTCCCTACAGGAAAGTACATTAACCTCCAGCCGTCTGGCTGTGCCACGTTCCTATCAGTTAGGTTTGAACATTTAAAACAGCTGTTCCAGAGGTGATTAATGACTGGAAATTTGCAACCCTTTTGTGTCCCTGTGGACAGGTCACCCCAGACCCTCTGTCATTGCCACCTGTCAAGATGTCCTGACTGCACACCACGCATCCCCCACCAGTGCTCATTTATCAGTCAAATCTGCCAAAATGATTCTTTTCTGGTGTGCATCTGAGACACAAACAAGAGAGACCTGTTTAATTGCTCATGACTTGCTTTATAGCCTCTAAGAACTCAAGAGAATTTTGCAAGCAGTTTCAAATTCAGAAGCTGAGAACAGTATTTCCACTAGAGCTGAAAACCAGCATCTGGATGCATGATGTTCAAAACCTCTCTGGAATGCACTGTGATTTATAAGTACTGAAAAACTAAACTTAGCAGAAAGGATGATTTAAATACCTAACTAAAGGTACAACTATTTTATAGTTAGTTTCTATTTGTTCAAGAAACTCCTTTCTCAAGATCTGCTGCTCTCAAAAACTGAGAAAATTATTTAATTCAAGCTTTCAAATTGCTCGTGTAAAATTGTATAATTCCATTTCTCATCCAGGCATTGGTGAGATGAATAATCATCAGGCAGTTATACAAAAAAAGGTTTTCAGAACAAAGTGGCCAGGAAGAGGGATGAGAACAAGAGCCCTGAGGATGCATAATTTGGGGTTTATTCCCTAACGTTGAATATGTGGCTTTGGCTACTGGTAAGTGGGCCTCAGGTATTGATCGCACCCCTTCCTGCCCCGGGCACACCACACCTTTGCTCTTTCCACACCTTCCTACCACACCCCCAGGCCTCTCACAGGGTGTTGTTACACACTGGTTTGGGTGTTCTCTAACACACGTGGGCCATGGGATGATAATTTATGGGTAAAATTTAAGAACAATCATTCCAAAAATTATCCCTCAAAGGCTGAAAACACACACACACACCAAGGATGGGGGGATGCCGGGAAGAACTGAGGGCAAAGGGAGAAGCGGGCAGCAGAGGATGGGATGGGCAGATAGTGTCACTGACTCAGTGGACAGAAATTTGAGCAAACTCTGGGAGATAGTAAAGGACACAGGAGCCTGGCATGCTGCAGTCCAGGGGTCACAGAGTCTGACACGACTTAGCAACTGAACAACTACTACAAAATATTTCTTAAAAGACTTATTTTTTTCATTTCTAATTTCCAAAAGAAAATGCATGTTTAAGTGTTCCAACAATATCTGCTAAATAGGACATACAGTATATTGCACTAGTAGTTTGAATTTTTTAAGACCAGGATGATAAAGTCTGAATCCAAAAGTGAATTTATCATCACTAGATTTTACCCTTGAGTTAATTAAAAGATGGTCACCAGTGATCTTTTGGAGAAGGCAATGTCACCCCATTCCAGTACTCTTGCCTGCAAAATCCCATGGACAGAGGATCCTGGTAGGCTGCAGTCCATGGGGTCGCGAAGAGTCGGACAGGACTGAGCGACTTCACTTTCACTTTTCACTCTTCATGCATTGGAGAAGGAAATGGCAACCCACTCCAGTGTTCTTGCCTGGAAAATCCCAGGGACGGCGGAGCCTGATGGGCTGCCATTTATGGGGTCGCACCGAGTCGGACACGACTGAAGTGACTTAGCAGTAACAGTAGCAACAGTGATCTTTAGAAAATTGTTACCAAAAAAAAAATAATAATAAACTTGTCATGGTACTGGCAGCTTGAAATTTCCTAAACAATTTTAATTACCTTAATATAAAGCATTTACCATATGTTAATAGATTTTCCTAGCACCTACTCACTACAATATAGTTTTATGATTTGGGTTTGATATAAACGGGGGTTCTACAAATTATTCATGATCTTAGAGGGTGAGACCTAAGCATCAGAATGCTTAGAAAGCTCTCCAGGTGATTCTTATCTTTAGTGGTTGAGAACCACTGGGGCAGAGCAATGATCTCCAAGACCTGACTCCTTAGGAAAAGACAGATGCAATGATTAAGAACCTGGAAGAAATAAGCATACAAATAGAACGTGCTAATTATGTAAATAAAATACTAGCTCTGTGCACAAAAGTAAAAGTAGATTGGAAGCATAGATGTAGGATGTGGTAGGTGGTTTAGGGTCAATGGTGCAGGGTTGGGGGTACTTCTTACAAAAGGTACACTATAAATAAAAGTATAAAAGCCAATAGAGTCACTGAATATGGAATGAGTAGGCATTTCAAGACCACCCCTTAAAATTATCTGAGCATTCAAGCTACCAAGCAATAATGGCTGTGATGTAACTTATCTTTATATCACTGTTTAGAAAGGAATGCTATTTAAGACCAGGGTGTGTGTGTGTGTGTGTGTGTGTGTAAAGTTTTTTATTTTGGTTGATTCTGGAAAATATTTCACCCCAAAGAGAACTGAACTCTTTGTCTAGCCTAAGAGCAAATGAAAGAGAATTAAGCAAAGCAAACAGAAAATAACAGCAAAATGAAGACAAACAGGCACATAAGCATTTCACTGAACACTTTTAGTTTTCTTTCTCCAGAGGGATGGAATGGGGAGGGAGGAGGGAGGAGGGTTCAGGATGGGGAACACATGTATACCTGTGGCAGATTCATTTTGATATTTGGCAAAACTAATACAGTTATGTAAATTTAAAAATAAAATAAAATTTAAAAAAAAAAAAAGAAAGGGAAAAGGAATTGTGTTGAGAGTCCTAAGAGTTTTCATAAGATGCATAAAAAGAAATTACTGGCCTCTTCATATACACAATTTTGCAAAATGAGGACACGAAAAACACTTGGAAAGCCAGTGTCTAACCCACTTCAGGAACTCTGGCTGGTGACATTTCCTGACAGAATATTTTATCCTGAATTTCACACCTTACTAGCATAGTAAGGACAAATATGCATTAGTAATAGATATACAGATATTATATCATATATACATACCACAAGTTTCCTGTCTCCAGGGACATTTTTCCTACCTATTATGATAATACTGCACTATCCCTGTGTTCGTCAAGATATCAAAGATGGTTGTGATGGAATAGTCTAGCTTATGTCTTATATTTAAAAAGGTCTCCTGTTTTTGCTATTACTTGGGTATGTATAAAAACCAGTATGTGACCTACTTTTTAACCACAGAGCTTAGATCACTTTCTAAGGCTGCTCGCTCTTCACTGTGGCTCTGGTCTCTTCGCCCCTCCCCAGCCCCACACCACCTGGGGTGTTCCTCCCAAACACCGCTTTACTGTTGTCACCCTCTGCCTAGGAACCAACAAGTGTTCCCTGTTGGATCAAGTCCTACGTTCAGCCTGACCCTCAAGAATCTGATGCTGCTGCCCTTCAACTCTGGGTCCACCTCTCAATTGTTCATGCCAATCCAGCTGATATTCAAACTGCCTTCCATGGAAATCACATTTTCACTCATACACTCACTCAGTTAACATTCATTGAGCACCAGCTGAGTGCTGTGTCTGGTGCTCATTCCTGGCCCCACACTTTTGCTCATGCTTGTTCCTCTCTGTATATTCACACCTCACCCATTCTTCAAAGCCTGGTTCATACACCCCGCCCTCCACAAAGCTCTCAATTCTGCTCACCTGCCACCTGCCTCCCTTATCCTCAGGACCCCTAAATCACACATTTCTCAATCTGGGTTTATAAAACACTAGCCTAGAACACTAAAAAATTCCATCCCTCGGGCTTCCCTAGTGGTCCAGTGGTTAAGAATCTACCTGCCAATGCAGGGAACACAGGTTTGATCTCTGGTCCAGTAAGATCCCTCCGCTAGTTTAAATGTCAGTTGGGCTTTCCTGATAGCTCAGTTGGTCAAGAATTCGCCTGCAATGCAGGAAAGCTGGTTTCAATCCCTGGATTGGGAAGATCCCCTGTAGAAGGGAAAGGCAACCCACTCCAGTATTCTGGCCTGCAGAATAGTCCATGGAGTCACAAAGTGTTGGACAGGATTGAGCGACTTTCACTTTTCAGGAAGATCCCACATGCTGCAAGGCAACCAGGCCCCTGTGCCTTAACTATTACTGAGCCAGAGCTCTGGAGCCCATGCTCTGCAGTGGGAGAGGCCATTACAATGAGAGATCTGCATACTACAAGGAAGGGTAGCCCTCACTCTGCAACTAGAGAAAGCCCATATGCAGCAACAAAGACCCAGGACAGCCAAAAATAAGGAAGAACACTCCAAACCACCAAAAGATGCCATTAAAAACTCCATTCCTCAAATAAAATTGAAAATTCTGGTTTAAACAAGGTTGAATATGTTTCTCTACTATAGGAATTCTCAGAGCCTTTATAAAAAGTTAACATCAGTTGTGAATTCCTAAGAAGGCATAAAGGAGTCAGCATTTCACAAACTTACTTGGACAAGGAGGATAACTTTTTTATATTTCTACCGATATTCCAGGAAAATCCTGCTTGGGAAGTGTTGTTCATTGGTATTTAAAATTGGTACCAATTTAAAACTGCTACATGATTTACCACTTAATTGTTCTGGCTCTCTGGTATTATCCTATTATTCCTCTGTCTTTCTATGCATCTTAACACTTTTCCAATATCCAAACTATTAAGTCCTTCCACCCTTATGACTAAAAGCAAACAATTAAAACATAAAATACTGTTTACTCAATCCTTGGTAAAAGTTTTTTAAGACACATGAATCTATATCTATGCCTTAGTAAGCAGCATAATGAACAAATCTCTGATGGCCAAAGCAGGATGAAATAATAAAATAGCACCACTCTTAAAAGTGACCTCTTGTAGACCACCTCCCTGGGCCTCAGTGTCCTCATCTAAATAATAACAGGAACCTCCCAGTTCTGATGGTCTGTCTTCCAGCATCTCAGTATTCAGTTCAGTTCAGTTCAGTCACTCAGTCGTGTCCGACTCTTTGCAACCCCATGAATCGCAACATGCCAGGCCTCCCTGTCCATCACCAACTCCCAGAGTTCACCCAGACTCACGTCCTTCGAGTCAGTGATGCCATCCAGCCATCTCATCCTCTGTCATCCCCTTCTCCTCCTGCTCCCAATCCCTCCCAGCATCAGAGTCTTTTCCAATGAGTCAACTCTTCACATGAGGTGGCCAAAGTACTGGAGTTTCAGCTTTAGCATCATTCCTTCCAAAGAAATCCCAGGGCTGATCTCCTTCAGAATGGACTGGTTGGATCTCCTTGCAGTCCCAGGGACTCTCAAGAGTCTTCTCCAATATCACAGTTCAAAAGCATCAATTCTTCGGTGCTCAGCCTTCTTCACAGTCCAACTCTCACATCCATACATGACCACAGGAAAAACCATAGCCTTGACTAGACGGACCTTTGTTGGCAAAGTAATGTCTCTGCTTTTCAACATGCTATCTAGGTTGGTCATAACTTTCCTTCCAAGGAGTAAGCGTCTTTTAATTATTATCCCTTAAATGAGTATTCACTGTATGGCCCCATAAAGGAAAGGACAAAACAATCATATAGTAGACTGAACTCATCATTCCCAGAACATTCTTAAGAAGTCTTTGTGCTTTGTGCTCTGCTTTCTCATTATTCTAATGTTATTTTCTTTTCTTATTATTTGCCTCCTTTAAATAAAAAACATCCCTGCTAACTGAGGCTTCTTGTGATTTGAATTTGAGTTAACCAAGGTTTCACGAGACAGAGAATGGGATGCCTCTCAGCTATAATAGTGACAGCAACACCCCAAGTGCTCTTTAATTCACAATATACATCTCTGGTCTTGGTCAGACGGAGTCCTAGCGGGCACTGTCTATGGTAAGGAAAACTTGTTTAAAGTGGAGGGTGGCATAAACCTCTGAAAAACAACTGAAGCAAGTCCCCATGTCTAGTGATAGCTCTAGTTCTATGGTTTAACAACTAAACAAACAATGCATTTCAAAATTTAGGGATTTCTAAGCTAACAAATCAGAGAAGGTGATGGCACCCCACTCCAGTACTCTCACCTGGAGAATCCCATGGACAGAGGAGCCTGGTAGGCTGCAGTCCATGGGGTCGCTAAGAGTCGGACACAACTGAGCAACTTCACTTTCACTTTTCACTTTCATGCATTGGAGAAGGAAATGGCAACCTGCTCCAGTATTCTTGCCTGGAGAATCCCACGGATGGGGGAGCCTGGTGGGCTGCCATCTATGGGGTTGCACAGAGTCGGACACGACTGATGCGACTTAGCAGCAGCAGCAGCAAGTTAACAAATACAAAATTTCTTATGCTTCAAGAATCCATTTGAAAAAAAAAATCATCATAAATCCAATATTCCAGAAATGGTGACTGTTAATCTCTATTCCATTCTTCTAATAAATTTTGCAACATTAATTGATTTTCTCCTAATAAATGATAAGCAACTCAAATTTTCATATTTTTTCTTCTAACCATCTATTAAAAAAGATGTTTAGTTCAAGCTATGGAAACTGCATTATTTTTTTCAAGAAGCTTTAAAGTATGTGACTTGGGGCAAGTTAACTTCTCATGCCTCCTCATTTCTTCATCCACCCCTCCTCAAAGTAGAGATTACATTATAATAATATCTACTTCTAGGGTTGTCATGAGGGTTCAAGAAAATAACACATTAAAACACTTGACACATCATTGTTGCTACTGTTATTACTGTTGTTTTACTACGGTTGTTGTCATTGTTTGTTATTATTAGTAGTAGCAGTGTTCTTTCTTAAATGACAGAAAGGATTCTATGAAGCCTCTTGAGGAGATTACATCACTTTGATCTGAAAGCCAAAATTTTTTTTGCACTCCTCTAAATCGACCTATAAAAATAGCCAGATCCCAAGTGGGAAAAAACCCAGAAAATCTTTTTCATGTGATTTCTTTTGCCTTTAACAGTTCCCCCATCTCAACCACTAAGCATCTGTCTCCCCCAATTCATGTCATCCAAGAAGCTTAAAGCAATTAACTGGGGGAAAGAAGTAAAATGAAATTGGATGAAATTAGACTGAAACAGCTCAATGCTTGACACACAGATTGGAGGATGAATTAAGGAGCAAAAAGAACAGATTTTTCCTCCCCAGGCAGAAGGCACAACTTGTACCCCCATAACCAACTTATGTCAATAAACAGCTGTGTCACTGTGAGTAGGTGGAGAAACCACTAGATTAGATGACCTCGGTGGTTCCCTTCCAACTCAAAGTCAGCCTCAAAGGCCACACTGTTGCTTTCTGGAAAGTCAAGTCTGAAGGGGAGGATCAGTCTAAATATTATCATTTTAAAAAGAAGCTCAGCGCTATTCAAGAATGAAGCATAACTTCGTTTTGAGGAGTACAACCTCAGCTCATTTACTTAAATTCTTCCAGTGCAGATTAAGACAACATGAAGTGATGTTTGGGTTAAAAGTTAATTTCTAAATATTTGCTACATTCAGAGTTAGTATCAATACATACTTAGTCATATATGAGTTTAACAGAAGCAAATGCTACTTGTATAGGACTAAGCGATACTGAAAAAAAGAAATTGTCGATTTTCCACATGCAGATTAGCAACGAAAAGATTTCATTTCCTTAAACCTTTCCTTCTATTTTCCCCCTCTTAATCTTGGATCCTACTTATCTAAGAAGGGTTCCTTTCTGCTGGAAGAAACCAAAGGAAAAGTAAACTTACTCTATGATATTGCTCAAACTTTTTTTTCTAAGACTTCAGCACATTTTATTTGTTATAACATTTAATAATTATTAACTAATGGAAGCTCTTCAAGCAGACAGTACCTTCCTTTGGACTGAGTCAAACACCACTAACTAAGAATATATTAATCATTAACTATATGCTGTGCTAGCTATTTTGGGGAGAACAAGGCTACTTAGAGTCCCCACCCACAGCAATTTACAATAATTAACCTGGATGATGTAGATGAGAAATGCAGTGAAGTTCAAAATATTCCATTCTCTTTAACTTGACATGAAAAGAAGCATCCTAGAGGTTACTAAGGACATTATAGAATCGAAAGTACAGTTTCTGGTCTCCGGAAGCTCACCAAATAGAGGGTTATAAATGTCAGATTCTAGATACGAAGACTTGTACTTTTTTAATAGTATATTTTTATTTCTCTGTGTATAGTGTGTGGGCTTCCCTTGTGGCTCAGGTGGTAAAGGATCTGCCTGCAATGCAGGAGACCTGGGTTCAATCCTTGGGTTGGGAAGATCCCCTGGAGAAGGGAATGGCTACCTACTCCAGTATTCTGGCCTGGAGAATTCCATAGATAAGAGGAGCCTGGAGGGCTATATAATCCATGGGATCACACATGAAGAGCAAACACAGACCAGAGACTAACACTTTTACTTTCATAGTGTGTAACAATTTCCATTTTCCCAATTGTTCTACTCTAATTCCAAATTGAGTTTGGATATATAGATTAGCAAGATCTCATGTGTAAAACAGGTCAAGTTTCTTGAAAAACTCTGTAGAAGTCCAAGTATACCTTTGGGAATGTGAAAAATGAATGTGCCTAATGACCAATAAATAACTTAAGGTATGTGTTTCTCATTGCTTTTCCCCCTCTTTCCTCCGGGTTCCACAAACTACTTTCATATGTATAAGAGGTTGAAAGTGTTAGTCACTCAGTCGTGTCCGACTCTTTGCCACCCCATGGACCATAGCCTGCTAGGCTCCTCTGTCCATGGAATTCTCCAGGCAAGAGAACTGGAGTGGGTAGCCATTCCCTTCTCCAGGGAATCTTCCTGACCCAGGGATTGAACCCAGGTCTCCTGCATTGCAGGCAGATCCTTTGCCACTTGAACCACCAGGGAAGCCCAGAGATTGTCTTGCTAATTACAAAGGTTTCTATCACTAGAGGAGAGATTGTATAAATCACTAAATTAAACAGTGCAATAGATAACAAGACCATCTGTTCTACACCAGTTGTTTACAGCAAACCTTCTAGGGTGCCTAATAATGGAGGAGAAGCTGTCCTCTCATGTGTCCATGCGTCCAGGAAATGTTCTCAAAGTCACATAAATTGCAAGAAAGACATGTTTCTTAAAGTTAGTCAGAAGAACTGGTCTTGTCATTTATTAGATTAGAAAATTATGACCTCATATTTATCACCATAAAGGTAGAAAATTTCAAAAGAACAATAGATGAGAATACTGGATGCCTGAAATACTACAACTGAAGAGAAATTTTAAATAGAGCATCTACTGAGAAAAATTGCTAGAACCCTTTGAGAGAAAATACATCCAACTCAGTCTGCCCAGTAGAAAAAGACAGCCCTTTGGAAGTTTCAAAAGAGGAGGCAAGAGCGAATGTTCTCTCAGACATAGCAGTGTATCCATGTTTCACCAGTCTCAAGGCCTGCAGGCTCACTAGGGTTAGTTTACAAAGACACATCAGTCAGGAAGACCTGCGTGACCAATGGCTCTCATGACTAATGGGCTAAACACGGGACAAAATTCCACAGCCCCCAAGTCTGGTGAATGATGAATGACAATGAAAATAGTTGCCTGTTCTGACCATGTAAATTCCTTTCCTTTACAGGGAGGCTGTTTGCCTAAAGGCTTCAAGGTGAATCATGGAACTGCACATGTTCTGGAAAAAGACACACTAGCTGATAAAAAGATGGCTTCTCCAGTAATACACGAAAAACATCAAAACCTTGATAATCACGTGCTATTGCTTAAGCTGGCATTCTCTCTGTCTTATCAGTTTCACCAATCAAAATCTATCAGGGTATGAGCGTTTATATAACAAGTACAGAAAGATCCCAAGGAAACTCCCTGTCATCTGGGTTCCCCAAACTATAGTTTTCCCAGCACCTGTTTTCTCCTTGTTAGCAATGTAAGAAGGTATACTGTCTATAAAGAGATTTAAGACATGTCAGGAACCAAGTTATATGAGAACCTGTCCTTATGGAAAAGAAATTTAAACATACAGGGAATCTTTTTCTAAGGCTCTTCATGGATATAGATGATCCCCCCACTCCCCGCCCCACCAACAGTTGCCATTTAGCCTCAAAAATATTGAACTAGAGACATATTAAAAGAATGTCTCCATTCTAGAATTTTTTTCAGAGAAACAAGCCTAAGAATGGATATCTTCTGTTCAGTTGCAATCATCAACCAATTCTTCTGCTGATCTGACATTTCAGCTGACATTAACAGACTGACCATCTATTAATTCATCCATTCATGTAACAAACATTTATTGAATGCCTACACAAAACCCATGTTGTAATGTGTGTCTATGTGTGTGCGTGTGCGTGTGTGTGCTTAGTCACTCAGTCGTCTCTGGCTCTTTGTAACCGCTTGGACTGTAGCCCACCAGGCTCCACTATCCATGGGATTCCCTGGGCAAGAATACTGGAGTGTGCTGCCATTTCATTTTCCAGGGGATCTTTCTGACCCAGGAAGCAAACCCACATCTCTTGCATGTCCTGCATTGGCAGGTGGATTCTTTACCATGGCACCAGCTGGGAAGCCCCCATGTTGGAATAATGCTCTAGAAATCTTGGCTCTGAAACCCAAAATCTGTGTAATCTTGAGTAAATTTCTTGAACTCTCACTGTCAGTGTCTTTGTCTCTAAAATACTGGTTGCTAGTGTGTAACTACTTTTTAAAAGCCAAGCTAGAGAAACACCATCCTCCTTACTCAGATGCCATCCAATCCCCCGGGAGGGGAAGCACATGGACAAACCTAAAGGGGGACTATGATATATTTTATTTTGGGATTCAACTCACAATCTTGGGCAGGTTGCTCTGGATCCTTCCACCGGTCCAAGAACAGGATCACTCACTGAGACACTGAGTGTCCCATTCCCGTTGCATATGGATATATGTAGGTCTACACAGCAGCTAAGATGAAGAGATGCTGAAGGCATCAATCACAGCCAGTGTTCAGATGAACCCCCACTTGGTCTCTGGAAGTTAGTCAAGAAGGCAGTAAGATGCAGAAATTGAGTGTAATATGATAGGATTGCCCCTAAATCCCAGAAACCTCTGAAAAACAGTAGCTGACTGTGGGAGTGAATGGAAGGCAGGGTTATGTCACCCTTGACCTGTTGCTACCAGCATACTTCAAACTGGAAATGCCTTGTGCAAGGACCTCTGTGATTTTAAAGACAGAACTGCTCTTATTGGCTTGGAAAAATCAGTTGATTCAAAACTTTCCTGATAGTCTTGAAGTATGTCAGGTCATTTCAAATCTTTTGTGCTGCCACAATGATAGCATACACATGGCTAATAAGCACATGAGAAGATGCTCAGCGTCACTAACCACTGGGGAAGTGCAAATCAAATCCACAATGAGATACCAATTTGCATAGCCATTAGGATGATTATTATTAAGAAAGAAAAGAAGTTTTGGTGAGGACGCAGAGACTGCAACCTTTGGGTACGGGTTGTAGAAATGTAAAATACTGCAGCCACTGCAGAAAATATCAGTTCCTCAAAAAACTAAACATACAATCTGGTAATTCCATTTCTAAGGTATATACCCAAAAGAACTGAAAGCAGTTGAACAGACATTTATATACCCATATTGATAGCAGGATTATTTATAATAGCTGAAAAGTGGAAGTAAACCAAGTGTCCACCAAAGGATGGATGAACAAAATGTGGTATATTTATACACACACACACACACATGCAATGGAATGTGATTTAGGCTTAAAAAGAAAGGAAATTCTGACACATGCTACAACATGGATCACCCTGAGCACATGATGGTAAGTGAAACAAGTTAGACACAGAAGAACAAGCAAGAACAAACACTGTATGTTTCCACCTACATGGGGCACCTAGAGTAGCCATATTTATAGAGACAGGAAGTAGAATGGTAGCTTCCAGGGTCTGGGAGGAAGGAGAACTGGGGAGTCATTGTTTAATGACTACACAAGTGTCAGTTTGGGAAAACGAAAAAGTCTTGAAGAAAGATGGAGATGATGCTTACAAGAAAACATGAATGTGCTTAACACCACCGAACTGTGCACTTAAAATGGTTAAAATGTAAGATACTGAAAGGGTACATCATGGTGATTTGATATATGGATAAATTTTGAAAGGATTCCCACCATCTAGCAAATTACTATATCCATCACCTCATGTATCTTACAATTTTATTTGTCAATCATATCTCATCAAAGCTGAAAAAAATGGTTAAAATGATCAATTTTATGTTACATGTATTTCATCACCATTAAAAAAAAATAGGGGAAAAAGACTGCTTTTGCTTGGAGTCTTATGGGAAGGCTTGACATTGGGGTGCACTGACCTTGGACTGCAAGGAGATCCACCAGTCCATCCTAAAGGAGATCAGTCCTGAGTGTTCATTGGAGGGACTGATGTTGAAGCTGAAACTCCAATACTTTGGCCACCCGATGCAAAGAGCTGATTCATTTGAAAAGACCCTGACGCTGGGAAAGATTAAGGGCAGGAGGAGAAGGGGACGACAGAAGATGAGATGGTTGCATGGTATCACTGACTCAATAGACATAGGTTTGGGTGGACTCCGGGAGTTGGTGATGGACAGGGAGGCCTGGTGTGCAGCAGTTCATGGGGTCGCAAAGAGTCGGATATGACTGAGCAACTGAACTGAACTGAACAAACAGAAGTAGGAAATGGGGGATAAGGGATGTCACCAAAGGCACTGAGTAATTATCTGAGGATATTGGGAGAAATTCAGTAGAGAACTCCATGTCTAGAGTAAAACTTAAGAGATCAGATGAGGCTGAAAGGACAGTTGTGTGTAGTTGAAGGACTTTGAATGTCAAGCAAGAACATCTGTACATAGAGGAAGGCAGGATATGAATAAGTTTGAACTCTTAAAAAGATGCCTTTATTAGACCAGACTGGAGCAAGAAGTGTGTGGAGGCTGGGGAGCCAGTGAAGAGTCTGCTGTAACAGCTCAGAAGAGAATGTAAAAATGCAAGAGGCTTCAAAAGCACAGTGCCTTACCACAACACTTCTCATGCCTGAGTATAGTACACAGCCCGCCTGTAATGATTTTTCAAGTTAAATTATCATTTTTATAATGTTACTTCAATGTGTACAATACAGAATTAGATATAAATTCCTTATACCTATAGCTCCATGGACTGTGAAGAAAGCTGAGTGCCAAAGAATTGATGCTTTTGAACTGTGGTGTTGGAGAAGACTCTTGAGAGTCCCTTGGACTGCAAGGAGATCCAACCAGTCCATTCTAAAGGAGATCAGTCCTGGGTGTTCTTTGGAAGGAATGATGCTAAAGCTGAAACTCCAGTACTTTGGCCACGTCATGCGAAGAGTTGATTAATTGGAAAAGACCCTGATGCTGGGAGGGATTGGGGGCAGGAGGAGAAGGGGACGGCAGAGGATGAGATGGCTGGATGGCATCACCAACTTGATGGACGTGAGTTTGAGTGAACTCTGGGAGTTGGTGATGGGCAGAGAGGCCTGGCATGCTGTGATTCATGGGGTCGCAGGGAGTCAGACATGACTGAGTGACTGAACTGAACTGATAGCTCCTATGAAATTAAAAACCAAAACAAAGTTACCAATAGACAGTCTTGTTCTAAAGCTCGTCCTTTCCTGCTACTGGACACATGTCAAGGATGTCCAGCATCCTTCCTGGGGAATGAACAATTGTCTGAGGGTGTAAGCCTGAAGCAGAAGACCTGAGTTCAAGTCCTGACTCTGTCACCTGCTGGAGACTTGAGCAAATTCTTAATGTGAACATCAATTTTTACATCTATCAAGTGAGCAAAATAACCTACCTCACATGGTTTTTTGAAAATCAAGAGATAAGTGGAAAGTACCCTACTATCTATAATGTATTTTCTAAGAAGTTCTCACTGTCACAATCTTGTGGATTTGTATTAATAAGCAATAGATAACTGAAATTTGCTGAATTAAGTGACTTTTTTGAAATTCTGAACCATTTTGAGAGAATCATCAAAGTTTACATTTTTTTGAGAAAGAGGTAATCACTTATTTTTTACTAATTATACTCAGGAGATCGTGTGTTCCTCCATCTAGCGCCCTCATTTGCAGAGGAGAAAAGGCAGACAGGTTGAGGGCCCTCTTGTGTTGGTGACAAAGGCAAATGAGCTCAGGCTTCTTGGATCCCAGATCCTTTCCCCAATGATAAGCCAGAAGGCTCATCATTAATGCCAAGAAAAAGTAAAAAGTAACACCTTCTGTGGAAAGCATACCTGGGCACCCTTCCATGACTCCCTCTTCCATACATGGGCTAAAGTGGGTCTCAGAGAAGATTCAACAGTTCCCAAGGAGGATGGAGGGTCTTCACTCCTCAGGACCCCCACTAGTGCTCAGGGTAAGAGCTAATTCTTCACCCCACACATCATGCAGAAGAAGGGCACTATCCTAACCACCAGGTCTGAATGTCAACCCATGTCTTTCCCATTCTGATCTGACAGGCAGCATGACACTATATGTGCCCCTGTGCGTGCATGCTAAGTCACTTCAGTCATGCCTGAGTCTTTGCACCCGGATGGTCTGTAGCCTGCTAGGCTCCTCTGTCCATGGAATTCTCCAGGCAAGAATACTAGAGTGGGTTGCCATGCCCTCCTCCAAGGGATCTTCCCAACCCAGGGATCAAACCTGCGTCTCATGTCTCTTGCACTAGCAGGTAGATTCTTTACTACCAGCGCCACCTGGGAAGCCCATACACGCCCCCAAGTCCACATAATTCTCTTTGCCAGAACAATTTATCTGAGTCATATTTATAACTCCTTAAACACAGGCTTACCAGACCACCTGACCTGCCTCTTGAGAAACCTATATGCAGGTCAGGAAGCAACAGTTAGAACTGGACATGGAACAACAGACTGGTTCCAAATAGGAAAAGGAGTTCGTCAAGGCTGTATATTGTCACCCTGCTTATTTCACTTATATGCAGAGTACATCATGAGAAACGCTGGGCTGGAAGAAGCACAAGCTAGAATCAAGATTGCTGGGAGAAATATCAATAACCTCAGATATGCAGATGACACCACCTTATAGCAGAAAGTGAAGAGGAACTAAAAAGCCTCTTGATGAAAGTGAAAGTGGAGAGTGAAAAAGTTGGCTTAAAGCTCAACATTCAGAAAACAAAGATCATGGCATCTGGTCCCATCACTTCATGGCAAATAGATGGGAAAACAGTGGAAACAGTGTCAGACTTTGTTTTTCTGGGCTGCAAAATCACTGCAGATGGTGACTGCAGCCATGAAATTAAAAGACGCTTACTCCTTGGAAGGAAAGTTATGACCAACCTAGAGAGCATATTCAAAAGCAGAGACATTACTTTGCCAACAAAGATCCATCTAGTCAAGGCTATGGTTTTTCCAGTGGTCCTGTATGGATGTGAGAGTTGGACTGTGAAGAAAGCTGAATGCCGAAGAATTGATGCTTTTGAACTGTGGTGTTCGAGAAGACTCTTGAGAGTCCCTGGGACTGCAAGGAGATCCAACCAGTCCATTCTAAAGGAGATCAGCCCTGGGATTAATTCGGAAGGAATGATGCTAAAGCTGAAACTCCAGTACTTTGGCCACCTCGTGTGAAGAGTTGACTTACTGGAAAAGACTCTGATACTGGGAGGGATTGGGGGCAGGAGGAGAAGGGGACGACAGAGGATGGGATAGCTGGATGGCATCACTGACTCGATGGATGTGAGTCAGAGTGAACTCCAGGAGTTGGTGATGGACAGGGAGGCCTGGCGTGCTGCGATTCGTGGGGTTGCAAACAGTTGGACACGACTGAGCGACTGAACTGAACTGAAACACAGGCTTTATCCTACTCTTTTTCAAAGAGAAGTCCTTTAAGAGCAGAGTTATTAGCACCAATGAAACTGTGTACTTTCCAGAATCATATGAATTATTAGATTGTATAGGTTTTACTTGTTTTTCAAAATATTGACCTTTTTTAAGTTTTGCACTTGTAAGTCAACTTTGAAGAACTGTTGTTTTTTGTTTTTTTTTTAAAAAAGGCTAAACACAAATATTGCTGCTTTTTTTTTTTTTTTTCTTTTTAATGACTCCCTAAGAGAAGTCAGCAGAGCCAAATCTGCTTTCTGAGGTTTGGGCTTTGCGCTTTGCTGGCTGCGCTCTGACAGACCACACAGATGCAGGACCAAATGTATCTGGCACTCCCTGAAAAAAGCCATCAGCGCTGATCTTCAGAATGCTGGTTGTGCACCTAAAAACATGCGCTACAGCTCTCACATCCTGGATCTCAGTACTTTGAGCCAAGATGGCTTGAGTTTTGAACAGTAACAGTTAGGATTGGTCGCGCTATTCCTCTTCACCAGTGACTCCACTCTCTTCTTCAACAAGCACTGTGGCTGTTATAGTAATTTCTCAGATCTACTCAGGGGAAGATCATGTAACAAACTCTAGCAACTCAGTGAACCTCAATAACTGACAAAGTTGCTAAATCCAAGAATAGGTTCTCTGCAATCCTGTATGAAGAAGGTCATAGGGGGCATCTGCTAAACAAAAAATGTAGTTTCTGTGACTGCTGAAATCAGATAAGTGGGAAATTGGAGGAGCTTAACACAAAATGCATTTTCTTGACTTTCTTAGCACAAGGAAAAAGTAGAATAAATGGAAAGCTATCAAGTACAAACAGCAAATATCAGAAAAATCAGCATCTTTTAGAAGGGATGAATGTTGTGCATGAACATAATTCTATAAACCTCTAGTAGCCCTCATTATATATTTAAAGAATTCTTTTACTCTGTGTTTGTGTATGTGTGCGTGTATACTCAATTGCTTGGTCATGTCCAACTCTTTGCAACCCCATGGACTGTAGCCCCCCAGGCTCCTCTGTCCATGGAATTTTGTTAGAAATAACTAGGAGAACAAAACCATTACTGTAGGTCCCCCTGTGATGAAAAGTAACAAAAGAGAACTTTAGTAATGAAATCATCAAGAAGTAAGAAATGTGGATTTTCAAATGCAGATTTGGTCCAAAATTTCACAAAATGTTTATGATATGCAAAACCTCCTCTTAAATGGAGAGAAGGGGAGCAGTAACCTGAATCAGGATCAATGAAAAGAATTACCTAAAAGAATCAACCAACAGGTACTTCCTTGGTGGTCCAGTGGCTAAGACTACATGCTCCCAATGCAGGGGGCCCGGGTTCAATCCCTAGTCAGGGAACTAGATTCCACATGCCCCAACTAAGGTCCTGCAAAGATCCTGCATGCCACAGTGAAGATCAAGATCCCATATACTGCAACTAAGATCTGGCATGGCCAAATAAATAAATTTATTTTAAAGAAAAAAGAATCAACCAGAAGCCTTCATACTCAGAATTTTATGTCTTCAATGTGGAGAAGAGTTTATACATAAATGCAGGGACAAAGTTGCACAACTTATAAAAGTGGATCATAACTGATCCACATCACCACTATGTTCAGTCGATATAATGAGAAAAAAGTACTGGCAAACAAAAAATGACATGTTTTTTTCTACTGTATTAACCTTAAACAAAAAAACTTTATCCTGCCTTTTCTGTTCTTGGAGAAAAAATGAAACACCTTTAATTTAGTAGTGAACTTCCCATGTTTTGGGAGGTTCAAATTATGCTTATAAATAGAGCAAATAAGCTTCTAACATATCCAAGACGGCAGAGTAGAAGGACGTGCGCTCATCTTCTCCTGCAGAACTCCAAAATTACAACTCACTGCTGAACAACCATCAACAGGAGAATGTTGGACCCCACCAAAAAAAGATACCCCACATCCAAGGGCAAAAGAGAAGCCCCAACAAGATGGTAGGAGGGGCAAAATACCATTTAGAATCAAACCCCATACCCACCAGAGACTCTCAGAGGGCTCAAACAAAACGTTGTGCGCACAAGGAGAACCCACAGAGACTGGGTTTGAGTGTTTGAACTTCTCCCACAGAGGTATGGGTCAGCAGTGGCCTGCTGCAGGGGCAGGGGCTCTGGGTACAGCAGACCTGGGTATGGCACAAGCCCTCTTGGAGGAGGTAGCCATTAACCCCACCATTAGGAGCCACCAGAACTTACACAGGACTGGGGAAACAGACACTTGGAGGACACAAACAAAACCCTGTGTGCGCCAGGACCCAGGAGAAAGGAGCAGTGACCCCAAGGAGACTGACCCAGACTTGCCCATGAGTGTCCAGGAGTCTCTGGCGGAGGCGTGGGTTGGCACTGGCCTGCTGCAGGGCTGGGGGCACTGAGCACGGTAGTGCCTGCACAGGACCTTTTGAAGGAGGTCCTTCATTATCTTCATTATCTTCATAGTTTGGCCTCAAGTCAAACAACAGAGAGGGAACACAGCTGCATGCATAACAGAAAAGATTTACTGAGCATCAGAACAAAACCCAGTTTCCCCCTCAGTCAGTCTCTCTCATCAGGAAGCTTCTATAAGCCTCTTATCCTTATCCATCAGAGAGAAGACAGAATGAAAACCACAATCACAGAAAAATAATCAAACTGATCACATGGACCACAGCCTTGTCTAACTCAATGAAACTATGAGCCATGCCATGTAGGGCCACCCAAGACGGATCACGGTGGAGAGTTCTGACGCAGTCCACTGGAGAAGGGAATGGCAACCCACTTCAGTATTCTTGCCTTGAGAACCCCATGAACAACAGTATGAAAAAGCAAAAGATATGACCCTGAAGATGAACTCCCCAGGTGGTAGGGGCCCATTATGCTACTGGAGATCAGTGGAGAAACAACTCCAGAAAGAATGAAGAGACAGAGCCAAAGTAAAAACAACACCCAGTTGTGGATGTGCCTGCTGATGGAAGTTAAGTCTGACGCTGTAAAGAACAATATTGCATAGGAACCTGGAATGTTAGGTCCATGAAGCAAGGCAAATTAGAAGTGGTCAAAGAGTGAACATCGACATTTTAGGAATCAGTGAATTAAAATGGACTGGAATGGGTGAACTTAACTCAGATGACCATTATATCTACTACTGTGGGCAAGAATCCCTTAGAAGAAATGAAGTAGCCCTCATAGTCAACAAAAGAGTCTGAAATGCAGTACTTGGACACAATCTCAAAAACGACAGAATGACCTCTGTTCATTTCCAGAGCAAACCATTCAATATCACAGTAATCCAAGTCTATGCTCTGACAAGTAATGCTGAAGAAGCTGAAGTTGAAAGATTCTTTGAAAACCTACAAGGCCTTCTAGAACTAACACCCAAAAAAAGATGTCCTTTTCATTATACGGGACTGGAATGCAAAAGTAGGAAGTCAAGAAACACCTGGAGTAACAGGCAAATTTGGCCTTGGAGTACAGAATGAAGCAGGGCAAAGGCTAAATAGAGTTCTGTCAAGAGAACACACTGGTCATAGCAAACACCCTCTTCCAACAACACAAGAGAAGACTCTACACGTGGACATCACCAGATGGTCAATACTGAAATCAGATTGATTATATTCTTTGCAGCCAAAGATGGAGAAGCTCTATACAGTCAGCAAAAACAAGACCAGGAGCTGACTGTGGCTCAGATCACGAATTCCTTATTGCAAAATTCAGACTTAAATTGAATAAAGTAGGGAAAACCACTAGACCATTCAGGTATGACCTAAATCAAATCCCTTACAATTATACAGTGGAAATGATGAATAGATTCAAGGCATTAGATCTGATAGACAGACTGCCTGAAGAACTATAGACAGAGGTTCCTGACATTGTACAGAAGACAGTGATCAAGACCATTCCCAAGAAAAAGAAATGCAAAAGGGAAAAATGGTTGTCTGAAGAGGCCTTACAAAGAGCTGAGAAAAGAAGACAAGTGAAAGGCAAAGGAGAAAAAGAAAGATATACCCATCTGAATGCAGAGTTCCAAAGAATAGCAAGTAGAGATAAGAAAGCCTTCCTCAGTGATCAATGCAAAGAAATAGAGGAAAACATTGGAATGTGAAAGACGAGAGATCTCTTCAAAAAAATTAGAGATACCAAGGGAATATTTCAGCAAAGATGGGCTCAATAAAGGACAGAAATGGTATGGAAGCAGAAGATATTAAGAAGAGGTGGCAAAAATACACAGAACTATACAAAAAAAAAATCTTCATGACCAAATAACCCAGATGGTGTGATCACTGACCTAGAGCCAGACATCCTGGAATGCAAAGTCAAGTGGGCCTTAGGAAGCATCACTATGAACAAAGCTAGAGGAGGTGATAGAATTCGAGTTAAGCTATTTCAAATCCTAAAAGATGATGCTGTGAAAGTGCTGCACTCAATATCCCAACAAATTTGGAAAACTCAGTAGTGGCCACAGGACTGGGAAAGGTCAGTTTTCATTCCAATCTCAAAGAAAGGCAATGCCAAATAATGTTCAAACTACTGCACAATTGCACTTATCTCACACGCTGGTAAAGTAATGATCAAAATTCTCCAAGTCAGGCTTCACCAATACATGAACCATGAACTTCCAGATGTTCAAGCTGGATTTAGAAAAGGCGGAGTAACCAAAGATCAAACTGCAAACATCCATTGGATAATCAAAAAAGCAAGAGAGTTCCAGAAAAACATCTGCTTTATTGACTATGCCAAAGTCACAACAGGATCACAACAAACTGTGGAAAATTCTTTAAGAGATGGGAATATCAGACCACCTTACCTACCTCCTGAGAAATCTGTATGCAGGTCAGGAAGCAACAGTTAGAACTGGACATGGAAAAATGGACTAGTTCAAATCTGGAAAGGAGTACATCAAAGCTATATGTTGTCACCCTGCTTATTTAACTTTTATGCAGAGTACATCATGCAAAATGCTGAGCTGGAAGAAGCACAATCTGGAATCAAGATTGCTGGGAGAACTATCAATAACCTCAGATATGCAGATGGTACCACCCTTATGGCAGAAAGTGAAGAAGAACTAAAGAGCCTATTGATGAAAGTGAAAGAGGAAAGTGAAAAAGTTGGCTTAAAGCTCAACATTCAGAAAACTAAGATAATGGCATCCAGTCTCTTCACTTCATGGCAAATAGATGGGGGAACAATGGAAACGGGGACAGACTTTATTTTGTGGGGCTCCAAAATCAAGGCTATGGTTTTTCCAGTGGTTATGTATAGATGTGAGAGTTGGACTGTGAAGAAAGCTGAGTGCCGAAGAATTGATGCTTTTGAACTGTGGTGTTGGAGAAGACTCTTGAGAGTCCCTTGGACTGCAAGGAGATCCAACCAGTCCATCCTAAAGGAGATCAGTCCTGGGTGTTCACTGGAAGGACTGATGCTGAAACTGAAACTCCAATACTTTGGCCACCTGATGCAAAGAGTTGACTCATTGGAAAAGACTCTGATGCTGGGAGGGATTGGGGGCAGGAGGAGAAGGGGATGACAGAGGATGAGATGGCTGGATGGCATCACCCACTTGATGGACATGAGTTCGAGTGAACTCTGGGAGTTGGTGATGGACAGGGAGGCCTGGCATGCTGTAATTCATGGGGTCACAAAGAGTCGGACACGACTGAGCGACTGAACTGAACTGAACTGAAGCTCTTTCTTTGCTATTCCTCCTTCTTGAAAATAAAAAGTTCAGTGTCAAATTCTACTCATTCTTTCTTTTACTGATAAAACAGACACTTTGGGGTCACCCACAATGTGCCAGTACTATGTGAATCCTAGGGGACATAAAAATGAAGACAACCAAAGTCTCTACCTTCTGATGAAATTAATATTAATACAAAATCGTAGCCAGCAGACATTCAGTGAAGCAATTTCATCCAAGAGTAAAAGGAGATACAAAAAATTACTATTTGTGGGTAAAAAGGAAGTTATCACAAAAAAAGATGACTGTAAAAGTTCATAGGAAAGATTTTAGCAACAAAATATTCTGAAATGCCTAATTAGGATTTTGGCCATTCATTCAAGAACAGTGTATTTACTAGAACCAGTGACGGTTAGCACAAAATCGTTGGGACATTGATTAATTTGCAATTTAGCAAAAGAGTATTGGCTATGTACTTTGACATAAAACTACTTATTTTATGCTATTTTACTCCATCCTTTTTTATTTTTTTTAATTTTATTTTATTTTTAAACTTTACATAATTGTATCCATCCTTTTTTAAAAAATGAGGACTCTGTTAACATTAGTTATCAGGTTACCATTTTAGACAATGAAATATCAAGGCAAATTAACCAATATTCTACAAGGAAATTTGATTCTTCTTTTAGCTTCAGCAGACATGATAATCTATTCCTTCAATCAACATAACTCATATAGTCAAACAAGTCTCCCTAAATTATCTATAATTACAAAATAATTCAGTGCATTAAAGTATGATTTTAAGTTAGATTTAGCAATACAAGTTTATCCTAAATAGATAATCTAATTCCAAAATCTTGCTTATATTTGACTGCTTCCTATTCAGAAGTTGCATTAAAAGTCATAGATTCCTCAAAAAGCCAAGCATAGAGTTGCCCTATGACCTAGAAATTCCATCTCTAAATATACATCCTAGAGAATTGAAAGTAAATCCGAACAAAAACTTGTATATGAATGTGCACAACACAACATCATTACTCATAATAGCCAAAAAATGGAAACAACCCAAATGTCCATCAACTGATGAAAAAAATATTCCATACACTGAAATATTATTTGGCCATAAATAGAAATGAACTGATACATGATACAGAATGGATGAACCACAAAAACTATGCAAATGAAAGAAGCCAGACATAAAAGACCACATAAGATTCCATTTATATGAGATATCCAGACTATGCAAATATAAACAAAGATTAGTGGTTTGGAGTGGTAAGAGATTGGTGATGGTTAATGTGTACAGGGTTAGAGAAATCTTCTGGTATTAGATAATAATGAATGATGCACAAGTCAGTGAATATACTAAAAACTACTGAATTTTCACTTTAAAAGAGTGAACTTTATACTATGTGAATTACAACTCAATAAAGCTGTTAATGAAAAAAGAAAAACTAATGGCCTTTCAATGCTCTCTAAAATTTGTCACTTTTTACTCTTTCTTGTTACTGCTTTATTTCCTTGTATATAATAAACAAAAGTCCATTACATGAATAAATCTGAACACTTTGTCAGTGCATGCAACATTATAGTATTCTGATTCTGGAATTTTTACTGCAATTTTTACATCCAAAATTGAAATGCTATGATGTAAAAAATTCAGTGTCATTGGGTCCTCTTATGATAGCAAGAGTTTAGTCATAATTCTAAAATCTTTTCTAAATATACAGTATCTGAGACCAAAAAATATTTCAAAACATGAAATAACACAAACCTGTTTGTGACTTCCTCCTCCCATCCCTCCCCACAATTCCCACAGAATCTGTACCTACCTATGGGGAAAAGAAAAATAGCCAACTATGAACTGCAAGAGCAAGAATGGCCAGCCTTCCCCAGGATCAAGAGAGGAAGAGAGAAAGAGGAGCCCACATCTGCCTTGACAGCATCAGTTCAGTTCAGTCGCTCAGTCATGTCCAACTCTTTGTGATCCCATGGACTGCAGCTCGCCAGACCTCCCTGTCCATCATCAACTCCCGGAGTTTACCCAAATTCATGTCCATTGAGTCTGTGATGCCATCAAACCATCTCATCCTCTGTCGTCCCCTTCTCCTCCCACCCTCAATCTCTGCCAGCATCAGGGTCTTTTCCAATGAGTCAGTTCGTCACATCAGGTAGCAGCAAGTAAAAACCAGCAACACTTCTATCCTCAGCTTGAGCCAATCAGTTAAGCAGCCCCACCTTCCTCAGGGGAAACCAGAGAGAGTGAAAAGAAGGACAGAGTGTCCTTGGTTTCCCTTCCCCTTGCTAAGCATGGAACACAGGAAGGGCAATCTGCTCCCATACAGAAGGAAGAGCTCATAAATGTCAACCATTTTTATATTTTCTTCACCCCAGACACTGTGCAAATGGAGCTTATTGTGGTCTTTTTAATAACTTTCAAGAAATATTAGTTGAACTCATTGAAAAAGTTTAATCAGAAAAAAAGGAGAGAAGAGATCATTGGGTATGTATGACATTATTAATCTAATAGTTTACATGGAATGTAAACCAGTGGATTGATTCCTCGATTCTAAATCCTAAAGTTAGATTTCTTCCATCAGAAAGTAACTTTGGGCATATTTTAACAAAATAAATAACTAATCTAAACAAAAAATGGCTAAGAAAAAGTCTTTAAATATTTGGCAAAACTAATACAATTATGTAAAGTTTAAAAATAAAATAAAATTTAAAAAAAAATAAACTTTCTATAATGAGAAAAAAAATAAAATAAAATAAAAAAAGAAAAGTCTTTAAAACATACAGTATGTAACAACTTACTGGTTTAAAACAAAAGATTATTTGCTTAACTTAGAGAAAAACTTTATTTATAAGAAAGTTGAAATTAATCTTATATAAATTTTTAACATCTGCATTCTAAATCTTAGTGAATTTTCCTGTGTGAAATAGAAACCTTATTCCAAAAGCAATCACTGAGAAACTGAAGACTTCTCTGGTGAAAAACATTCAAGACTGTTGGTATGCAAACCAGGAACTTCAAAATACTAAGGAACTAAGTATCCCCCGTGGAATTTTTTCTCCCATTTATTTTCAAAACCAACTCTCTTTCAACATATAGAACAAGGATAAACTTCTAGTTAGGTTACATCAAAGTCATGAGATGGCTAAATAATAGGGAAGCTGAGCTGCTGCTACTAATTTTGACACTTCTGAGCCTGTTTTTGCAAATGCAAAAGTTTCACACTTAAATCAATCCCAGATTATTTTGTACAATCTAACTACTCGGATTTTTTCATACTCAGGTCTAATTACATGATTACCCTGAGAAAAATCTGAATAATATGAAGATGAGAAGACAATTCCAAATAGATTTTGTTTACTCACCATAATCTTCAAAATGGTATATTTTTTTCTAAGCACTGTTGGTAAAAAATCACTGGGCCCCAATTGCTGAAAATGTGACAATCTAGACTCAGAGTGCTATGGATTTGGTTACAGATGTCAGAACCAATTAACTTATTACCTTATTCCTTCCCTCAAGTCACACACCAGAGAAAATTTGACTCTGTAAGCAATATAACTTTCTAACCTCAAATATTAATTTTTAGGTCATATCTAGTAGAGTTCTGCCCAGCTGGAAATCACTCTTTTTTTCCACTAAGATTGCCTGGTTTTAACATTACTTCAGGATATAAAAATATTACTTAATCAGGCATTCAGAAGCCTGCTCTCCTTCATTCCATTAACACCTTCTAATACAGTGTAAGCATTGTTAAGGTTATATTCTTAAGACAGGCCAGGATGTCGTTGAAAAATTAGATCGCCCCCTGAAGGATACTGTAACCCAAATGAATGAGTAATAGGACTAACGGGAAGAAGGGCTGGTATCCAGTTTTCAGAAATACAGTTAATGATAACATTAAAAGACTGTCTTTGATTCCATGTGCAACTGCTCATCTCTCTTTCTAGCTGGAGTGCGGATTGGTGGGGGAAAATGGTTGTGAGGAGGGGTGAAGGTCATTATTCAAATACATTCAAGCAAATACTTAGGCAAGTTGCATTATTTAACTTTAATAAAGTTATGTTGGTTAGCAAGAGTCTAGATGTGCTATGCCTAGAATAGATTTAACTGCCTTAAAATATCAGCTATAAATATAAAAGTCAATCAACTCTACTTCAATTTTTTTTTTAATTTAGAGAAGTTGAAAACCCAGGACCTAAAAGGCCCTTTAGAAGATGAATTATCGTGAGGGTCCCAGTACCTACTCAAAAAGGAAAGACTTAGCAGGTAAGATGTTCTGAAATAACAGATGTTGTGCAGATTAAAGATGTGTAGTCATACACTCTGTGAATCTTTCTCAGTTAACTTGCATAATATTACTGAAAGAAGAATAATGAAGAGGATACATTAATAGGCAGTCAGGTGTTCTCCAGTCTTTCATACTGAACAGTACAGGGAAATGAAATTGACTTCTTCAGTTAGATGGGGATAATTATCTTAACATTCAGCACTAGGCTATAAGGTTAAGAAAAATCTATTATGTTGTAGGAAAAATATAATGCAATCAATGCTTTGTATTAACTGATTTCCTTAAAAAGCCTATTAATTGATAATATAATGCAACTGCTATTAAATAGTGCTGAGGAAAGCTAAGCAATTCCCTGCTAATTGCAAATCTGGTTAATGGGACAAAAGAAGAGACCATAATTCAAAACACAGCCAAAGGATTACTGTTTCATGTGCTCTATACATTTTCTCACTGGAAAAAACTTTATCCAGCAAAGATACAAAATGATATGTTTAAACCATAATCTTAGATAACATCCTTGCCAAACTCAACAAGTTCTTTTGTTAAAATTTGCTTTGATAAAATTAATTCTGCCAAAAACTTGAAACATTCATGATATGTAAAGATTCCTTACAAGTTTACACCAGTGTTCTCAAATCCCCTAGATGCCATATAATGGTGACTAAATTTAACACAACTCTTTACCACCTGAAAATAAGTAGATCACACTACTATGCCCATCTGTGCAGAGTTTTTCAACAAAACCTATATATATACACTACACAATGAATTTCTAAATACACCACAAATAATTGCTATTGCAACAGAAGTAATTTACTCTCCAGGGTATAAGTAAATATACATATACATTTCATTTTGTATCTCAATAGATACTAGTAATTTCTATATTTATCTGTTTATTTGTGCTCAAATCTAATATTACAATATCCAACTTAATATTCAGTCCAAATTAAATTCTAATATAAAGTAAGGGGAGGATAATGAAAATTCACCCTTAGGTCTCTATAGTAGCAGTAGTTATATTCAAATTAAAATAATAGGAACTGCACTTGGCACACTCATAATACATCCTTACAAGATTAGGAATGAAAATGGACTAAACCATTTTCATTGAAGGTAACTTGAGCAGAAGTAACAATGTGCAATGTATTGAGAGAAACAAGGTATGAAACAAAAGGGGTTGCAGAATTAATTTCCACGATAAAACATTGTTCAGGGGCACAGAAAAAGGAAATAGAAGTCTTAAAGGGATAACTAGGTTTTAAGAATGTTTCTTAAAGCTTTATTCAGTGATCCTACACTCTATTTAAACTCTACTTCACTGGCAAGAAAAGACTTTGATGGAGATAGATATTGTGCAATGGAATGTAACAAAGCAGTGTTCAAAGGCATTGTTTATTAATTTCTGTCACTGATTTTGGATCCATTCCTAATGGTAACTAAAAGCTTTTTGAATTGAAAACATTAAAGGGCTGTTAGAAACAAAGGCAGAGAAGTGCAGCCATGAAATAACCTGCAAGGTTTGAGGCAGGGAAAAGGTCTTCACAATTAGAGAGCACTGGGGGAAGGCAAGGGTTTCTGTGTTACTAAAATGATGCTATTCTTCAAAAATTAAAAAACATTCCACAATAGCAGTTTCGCCTGACAAATTTACTCCCTCTAAAAGAGCAAGCTAATGAATTGACATGGCAATTGAAAAGGGCGGGGCATATTTAAATGTCAAGCTGTAAAAGTCTTTATGCTCAAAAAGAATTAGAATTAAGAAATCTGTTGGCATTTTGGCTAAATGAGACCATTTTAAATAATTTTTAAAATATGAAAATTGGTCAAGAATCCATCTAGTCATCAAATTTATTGCAGTCAGTCAACACCTCAGCCCTAGATGAACTCAGACATCAAGCTGTAGGCAAGGAGCTGAATATTAGTAGACTTAATTAAAAGAGGAAAATCAAGCAGATGGATTTTGTTTTATATTTACGATTGCTCTCCTCAGCGCCGCCCAGAGTGCTGCTACATTTCTCTTAAGTGTGCACTCCCACCTCAGACAACTGTTCACACTGCTCCTCTCTCCTTTAACCACCTCAAAATGACACCTGACACCAACTTCACCTGATGACCTCACTCAACTCTGTTGGCAAAGCAAAAGCCTGTACCAAAGAGTTCTTAAAAATACCACCATCAGGGTACAAACTTCTGCCTCAATCCCCATTTTCCCTTTCTCCTTCCTATTACCAAGTAGAGATGCCCCTCCTCCAACCAAGGCTAAGCCCCTAGCATGCACTCTTGACCTTCCATAAAGCATCTACGACCCATTCAAGGGGAGAAAATGCAGAAAAAACTTCCCTCCTCTCTACCTTTGAGAATACTATTTGTCAGAAATAGCTACTGATATGTCTTCCCACTAGAAGAGAAGTTCCTAAAAGCAGATGTCTTGTTCACAGTGGCTCTCTAACATGTACAAGAGTGCCCATATATAGTGGGTGTGCAAAAAGGATTCCTTGAATATTTTTGGAAAATCACAACCTCTTCTACCACCACTCTCAATCAAGTAGCATACCCCAAACTACTGGAGGTTTCCCAGGTGGCTCTGGTAGTAAAGAATCCGCCTGCCAATGCAGGAGACACAAGAGACCGGGTTTGATCCCTGGGTCAGAAAGACCCCCTGGAGGAGGAAATGGCAACCCACTCCAGTGTTCTTGCCTGGGAAATCCCATGGAGAGAGGAGCCCAACAGGCTACAAGTCCATGGGACTGCAGAGAGTTGGATACGACTGAGTGGCTAAGCATAAGCACACACAAACACAGCTACATCCAGGGAAAATTAATTGCTCCCATACATTTGTATCCCTCCTATAACAAAGGAGAAACTTTTTTTTTAATCCAGTACTTTCCAGGAAGGACTAGCTGAATTGGTGGAAAAGCCCAAATTTGCTTTATTAATTAATTTCCAAGTTCCAGCTCGTAGTTTTTCACAAAAAAACATGTACCATAAGGTATTTTATGGATAACCAAAAAATTTCTTTATTTGCAAGTCATTTAGACATAAAGTTGACACACACAGAATCACTTTGATGAAAAGATAGTCTAAGTCTGTAATGAGAAAACTAAAACCTGATCATGTTTTTCCCCCAAAGATTAACTCCATAGCAAAGTCAATTAACTACACTTTATCTCACCAACACTAAAAAGAGCTTTCATTTTCCATCAATCCACATCCTCAGACTTCAAGATTTCTATTCTTATGGAGGTAGTGGATAATTTTATCTTGCCTATGAACAAAGGCAGAGTAAAGTTTTAATTAATTAATTGTACTAAGTAAACCACATAATGGGAAGCGACTAATAAGAACAAACCAGAGTTTTTTCTGGGCCATTCCACACAGAGCTAAACAAAAGCCACTTTTAAAAAACTCCCTGAGAGCACAATAGCTATTTTTCTGTGTGGATTCCTACAAGATAATGATTATGCAAGAAAAACACCTAATTTCCTTTTTGCTTGAATTCTTGTGTTTCCCAAGAGAGTTTACATCCACAGTGTAGAAACTGATGCTCTTCGAAGAATCTCACATACTTATTAACTTCATTAAACCTAAAAATTAAATAATATATCAGCAGTTTGGAGCTTCTGGTTAATCATGAAAGGAATAAACAGTGAAACAAGAAACTCCATGCTTATCAACTCTATCGATCTATCAATTCCTATTTCCTCAAAGTGAAAATGGCAGACTGCACTGAAGAATAAAATAAGATAAAGCTATATCTGTGCAACTAAAAAATTCAGCCAGCCCTGTTCCTGGTACAATTAATGTGTATGGTAGAATGACATGGCCAAGACTTAAACAGACTAACATTAACTAACTATAAATCTGTAAATTTACAAGAAGTCGTTTTAACAGTAATTTTAAAAAGACAAGAAAAAGTTCCAAATAGTTATTCTTGTTATGATTTCAATATTGTTATTTGCATGAATGATTCTGAACTATTTTTTAGTCCATTAGTTCTGGCATTCATATATAGGGACCACTGGAATGTCAAAGATGCAACAATTAAAATACCAGTTGCTTTAATTTATTCAAAGTGAAAATAAATATCCATATGGAAGGTTTTATAAAGAAAATGGTTTCAAAATAAAGCATAAAGGCAAAATGGCCAGTTAAATTATACTATCAAAGTGAATGAAACACAGATTTTCAAATTTTTCAAACTAAATATATGTAGTCTCTCATTTTCAGCTGAAGACACAGTATTGGACGTCAGTCAATCATGTGCGATTTTTAGGATGCCTTTAGAATTGAAGTCTGGGACCACAACTAACAAAAAGCAAGCACTTGGCAGCTTCACAGCAGGATGCAGATTCCTTTTTCTCAGCAGAATTCCAGACATTCCATGTGTTTCCTATGAAAATAGAAAATGTCCATCTTAAAGTAGGCCAGCCTGAACTCAGACCAGCATAAAATGGCCAAGAAATGCACTTATTAAGAGAAGGTTTACATTCCCTCTTGTAAGCAAACTACAGATTTCCACTCTTCACTTCCATCTTACTCTTCCTCCAGCTCTTCCTACAAAATAGTTGATGCTGTAAAGAGATAAATTTGGGATCCAAGGAAACACATTAGATTGGGAGGGCTTTTAGAAGAAAAAGTGAATAAAGTGCTTGATTTTCTTCCCCCTCCAAAAAAGAGTCCTCTAAAAAAAATTGGTTTTAATAATAATATTTGAAGATAATGATTTCTTATAATTCAGTGACTTAAAAATAAATTTTAAAATCAAAGTACCATATCTTTGAACCTGCCATAACAAGCATACACTAAAACATGAAGAGTACCAGGTTTAAGCAAAGATCAGAATTGTTTTTAACTGCAGACATCACAGTAAAGGTTTGGCTCCTAGTCTTTGTGGTAGCAAATATACAACTTCATATGAGTGGCATTTACACTGGCACATGTCCATCCTTAGATGGCCCCAGCAGTGAAGTGTGAAGCACAGCTGGTTTGGAGAAGATTATGCGAGCCTTTTAAGTCCTTCATTCAAAAACACTCAATGAGTCCCTACTCTATGCCAGGACTATGCTTGCCAAATGTGAGCCAACACAGACCTACTTTCTCATGGAGCTGTACTCCAAGGAGAAAAACAGACCATCTCACACACCTAAATAGATGTAACCCAGAAGGACCCTATAGAACCTCCCCAGTACAGGCCCTCCCCAATACCTGCTTTAGCTCTTCTCCGAAGAACCTAGATAATAATATGTGAATCACATTTCCTGAGTTGTTTTACAGATGCTCAGTTCAGTCCTGTCCAGCTCTTTGCGACCCCATGGACTGCAGCATGCCAGGCTTCCCTGTCCACCAACTCCCAAAGCTTGCTCAAACTTTTTAAATGGATTAAAAACCATCAATTCTTCAGTGCTCAACTTTCTTTATGGCCCAACTTTCACATCCATACATGACTACTGGAGAAACCATAGCTTTGACTAGATGGACCTAAGTCGGCAAAGTAATATCTCAGGTTTTTAATATGCTGTGTAGGTTGATTATAGTTTTTTTTTTTTCCAAGGAGCAAGCATCTTTTAATTTCATGGCTGCAGTCACCATCTACAGTGATTTTGGAGTCCCCAAAAATAAAGTCTGTCACTGTTTCCATTGTTACCCCATCTATTTGCCATGAAGTGAAGGGACCAGATGCCATGATCATAATTTTCTGAATGTTGAGTTTTAAGCCAACTTTTTCATTCTCCTCTTTCACTTTCATCAACAGGCTCTTTAGTTCTTCACTTTCTGCCATAAGAGTAGAGTCATCTGAGTATCTGAGGTTATTGATATTTCTCCTGGCAATCTTGATTCCAACTTGTGCTTCATCCAGCCTAGCATTTTGCATATAAGTTAAATAAGCAGGGTGACAATATACAGCCTTGACGTACTCCTTTCCCAATTTGAAACCAGTCTATTGTTCCATGTCCAGTTCTAACTGTTGCTTCCTGACCTGCATACAGATTTCTCAGGAGGCAGATCAGGTGGTCTGGTATTCCCATCCCTTGAAGAATTTTCCACAGTTTATTGTGATCCACACAGTCAAAGGATTTGGTGTAGTCAATAAAGCAGAAGTAGATGTTTTTCTGGAACTCTCTTGCTTTTTCGATGATCCAACAGATGTTGGAAATTTGATCTCTGGTTCCTCTGCCTTTTCTAAATCCAGCTTGAACATCTAGAAGTTCACGGTTCATATACTATTGGAGCCTGGCTTGGAGAATTTTGAGCATTACTTTGCTAGTGTGTGAGATGAGTGCAATTGCACGGTAGTTTGAACATTCTTTGGCATTGCCTTTCTTTGGGATTGGAATGAAAACTGATCTTTTCCAGTCCTATGGCCACTGCTGAGTTTTCCAAATTTGCTGGCATATTGAGTGCAGCACTTTTACAGCATCATCTTTTAGGACTTGAAATAGCTCAACTGGAGTTCCATCACCTCCACTAGCTTTGTTTGTAGTGATGCTTCCTAAGGCCCACTTGACTTCCCATTCCAGGATGTCTGGCTCTAGATGAGTGATCACACCATCATGGTTATTTGGTCATGAAGATTTTTTTTTTGTATAGTTCTTCTGTGTATTCTTGCCACTTCTTAATATCTTCTGCTTCTGTTAGGTCCATACCATTTCTGTCCTTTATTGCGCCCATCTTTGCTGAAATGTTCCCTTGGTATCTCTCATTTTCTTGAAGAGATCTCTAGACTTTCCCATTCTATTGTTTTCCTCTATTTCTTTGCATTGATCACTGAGGAAGGCTGTCTTATCTCTCCTTGCCATTCTTTGGAACTCTGCATTCAGATGGGTATATCTTTTTTTTTTCTCCTTTGCCTTTAGCTTCTCTTCTTTGTTACAGATGCTAAGTGAAAGAAAGTGAAAGTGAAGTCACTCAGTCGTGTCCGACTCTGCGATCCCATGGACTGTAGCCCACCAGGCTCCTCCATCCATGGGATTCTCCAGGCAAGAGTACTGGAGTGGGTTGCCATTTCCTTCTCCAGGGGATCTTCCCGACCCAGGGATCAAACCCGGGTCTCCCCCATTGGAGGCAGATGCTTTACTATCTGAGCCACCAGGGAAATGCTAAAACCATCACCAAATGGAAGAAATAAACTACTTGATGGTCATCAGCAGGTAGCCCCCAGTCCTACTAGCGCTAGGATTGATGATGTTCACCCCAGTGACACCACCCTGTTACTTCACCATCAACCAATCAGAGAATTGTGCATGAGCTGATCACACACTCTGCGACACCCTACCACCACCACCTCACTTGGCCTTTAAAAATGCTTTGCCAAAACCTTCATGGACTTCGAGTTGAGTTCAGGCTTTTTGAGCACTAGCTGTCCTGAGCTCCTTACTTGATGCCCTGCAATAAATGCTACACTTTCCTTCACCACAGCCTGGTTTCAGTAGATTGGCTTTACTGTGCTTGGGTGAGCAGACCCAAGTTTGGTTTGGTAACAAACATGTAACTATCTGCTATGGTCAGTGTTAACAGGGAGTAATAGAGGAGGGGGGGAGAGCCCAATCTAGCCCAGGTATTAGCAAAAGTGTTCCCAAAGGAACTAATGTGTACATGAGAAGTTAACCAGGTGGAGAGGGAAAGGGAAAAGAGCAGTCCAAGATTAGGAACCAGCATGGGCAAAAGGGGCAAAGCCCGTTGGAGGAGTTAGTGAGGGAAGAGGGATGGGCAGAGGGAAGGGCATAGGTTGTGGATTTAGGTTTGGAAATGTAAATAGTGAAGAGGTGAGGTTGATGAGCTCCAGGCAACAGTCAGTGACAAGTGTTTTTGGCTTTATGAAAGTAGTAAATACCGATCAGAATTCCTGTAGAGTGAAGAATGGGTTGTACGGGGGCCTACTGTAGATAGGTGGACAACAGCTGCCAGCCTACTTCAGTAAACCAAGGATAATAATGGGAGACTAAACCCAGAGAGTGGCAGTGGGAAAGGGAGACGCAGGCAGTTTTTAATGATCTCAGATCTGTTACTTTTATTAATATCCTAATGAACTATTTTATTCAAATTTTAAGAAGGGCTGGTACCCAGTAAGCGTCTTTATGAATATCTGCTGATTCATCCAATCTTTTTCATTCCACGTTTCTTCTCCTTTTAAAAAAAAGTGCCCTCTCATATCTGTCTAGAATGACCCCACAGAGCAGCAGCAAATTCTCCAGAAAAATAAACCTGTTAATTCATTTCCTAATTCATCAACACTGAAGGTACAAGAGAGATACAAAAGAAAAAACTAGGGAGAAAAAGTTGTCTCTGCCTTCAGGTTCAAATCTTCATTTCTTTAACAACATTTTACATCTCAACTTGTTATGGGTATTTAAGAACATAAGTGAGTACTGTATGTATTACCTCCTATAAGCACCAATACTATGTACTTTCATCTAGGCTATTTAGTCGATACATCACCTACTTTCCTTTTATTAACCAACCAAAACCCAAAGGTGAGAGTGACTAGGGACGTGACTTTCACAGAGCCAGACAGAGCATGAACTAGGACAACAATTCAGCTGGAATCTAAACCTGGGCCCTTCCTTGGTCACCACACCAGCTCTTGAAGAGCTATACTTTCTTCTCCTCACTTTTTCCTCACTTACACTGACCACCCATTTAAAAATAATATGTCCATTGCAGCATGAGGTCAGTTTGCTGAAGGCTAAGAGAGTAGGACACAAGTTATTCTTTCTAGCTTTGTCTAGAATTATCCATAAGATCTTAAGCAAACTATTTGGTTTATTTTTTTCACTGGTTAGATGAAGATAATAATATAAGTGTACAACAGATAAGTATTAATGCCAATAATAATGAGAGCCCCACATGGTAGAGCTAAGTCCTCCCTTAAGAAGGACCTTCTGCCCGGCTGTGGGGAGTGTGGTCAGCAGACAGCCTCTAGCAAGCAGCTCTCTGAGTGGCCTCAGCTGCTGAACGACTCCTGCCTGAGGTCATATATTTTCCTGGATGGCCTTCGTTCAGTGATGGAGTGAGGGGATAGGAAGGCCAGCCACTTCAGTCAACACAGGACACTGTGGATTGGCAACCCTCAGTGAGTGGAGGCTCTCCAGGTCTGTGGGTAGCTCAGCTTCTCCCTCTGCCCAAATATGCTTCCTCCTCCTCCCTTTTACAGGTGAGGCTCCTAATAAACATCTTGCACCTCAAACTCCGTTGACACACCTTGGCTAAAGAATCCAAACGGCCACATTCTTCTGACTGGAGACACTTTCTAGGTCAAGGTAAAACTTAACTATCAATACATATTTGAAATGCCAAGAAAAGGTCTGTTGAGTAATCTGACTTGAAATTGTTCTATTCATTAACAGAGGATATTTTTATTTCTATTTTAAGTAAATTGAATCCTAGCTGATACTTAAAAAAAAAACAAACCCTCAAGTTAACTTAATCATAGGCCAAATTTGAACATCTGATTTTTTATTTCAAATAACTTTGGAAAAGAGTGATGAAGCTAAAAGTAAAAGTGTAAAACTTACGTAGCGTGTCTAATGGAACGACGGCATCACTGCACTGACGCTGCCATAGCACCGCTACGCAGCAGAGATCTACTACTCTAAAACTCGATGACATTCCTTCCGTAACAAGTGTGGAAGAGAACTTTCGGCCTCTCTGCATACTTAATTAATATAATTAGGGGCTTCAGATTTCCCTTCAGATCATATGTGACATCAAAAAAATGTGTACTTCAAAAAAAGCATTAAAACGCGCATTCTCATTATAATACATTATTTCAGGTTATCATTCAAAGGACTTGTTGTTTTACCCTTACTGAACACAAACTTTCAACTATATTTCAGCAAGTAAATTCTGAAATATACGAAGTGAATTAGTAACATCAATAGGATTATTTTTACATGTGCACATGCAATTCCACAATGCAAAAGAGAACAAAGACAAATATAATGACCCAAACGTGTGATACCCTTCAGTCTAGTTTTCAATGTGCTACAAAAAGCTGGTTCTATAACTGCTTGGCATCAGTAAATTAACAATCAGCATTTTTGTCAGCAAAACATGTATATAAAACCAACAAGGGAGAGAAGATCCACTCACGAGTTACTGCCAAGGCTTAATACAACTAGAGCCATTTAATTTTAGTTCTCACTTACAGTGGAACCATGATTAGTCTACAAAAGTCTTTTTTCCAACACTCTTGAAAGCCAGAATTTAATATATTTCCCTGCTTAATTATAGCCAATGCCTCAATTTTACTTTTATCTAAATTTGAAGGTGATGTTTAAAGACTGGGGTTTTAAACTATTCAGGTAAGGATAATTTATATTAAACAGATAGCAGTGATATAGAAAGAAATATTCACTCTAAACCATTAAATATATGACCACTGAATTAGACATGCAGAGAGGCCCAAAGGTCCCTGCATTCAATGTCCCGTATTTATTCATTCAAACATTCCTTACTGAGTACCTACAATATGTCAATCAATATTTGGACAGGTAAATTTATTCCAGTAGTGATCACTTCTTTTGATGAACAGAAATAGGAATTCAGGAAACAAATTTGGCCCCAAAACACATGAAAGGGCAGAAAATGTACTTCCACATATTAGGAGTAAATTAAAGAGCCATGTATTAGATGTAAACTAAAGGGTATTGATTATTACACTTTCTTTTTTTTTTAAGGAAGCATATTTTAGAAGCCCAGAGAGTTCTTTTTTTATTTATTACTGTGTGGCATGCAGGATCTTAGTTTCCCAGCCAAGAATGGAACCCATGCCCTCTGCAGTGGAAGCATGTATTTTCAACCACTGGACCGCCAGGGAAATCCAGCTCTCTTGGTATGCTATGCTATGCTAAGTCACTTCAGTCGTGTCCGACTCTGTGCGACCCCATAGACGGCAGCCCACCCAATGATGTACAAAAGAATACTGAAGAAAGGTCAATTGATCAATTGCTTGTATGTTGCACCTAACTTCTATCATAGGCAGAAATAGCTGCTATCTTAGTAAGGCTATTCAAACAGAAATCCTAATAGGATTGACATGTTATACTGCCTGCTAATCAATGCTACCAATAACTTAAATACACTAAAAATGCTGAATATTGAGGGATGCCATAGAAACTCTTGGGAGTCACAAACTTCTAAATGTAAGCATGTTTGAAACGTTTTTACAAACAGAAACTGAGTGTTATGATATTTTTCATTTTAGAATCCAATCCTATTCTTTTCATTCAAAAACCAAGCCAAATATACACTACTTAAGCAAAAGGGAGGCTGCAAAAATAGCACTTTGACAAACTGACAGAAAAATGTCACCTCCTGCAGAGAAACAGAGGTGTTGAAACAAATCAGGTTGATTCTAGTTTTTATTAATGTTTAATTATTTACAGGACATACTTCATTCGCAATGAAAATACTTGTTCATCAAGTTGAAAGATGAATGATGACTGCTTTCTGAGCATTTTAATATTAACTGGGTCAAGGCAGAGAACTAGCAAAAGAGCAAAAAATAAAAATTTAACAATTCTTCCTAAAACTTGGGGTCAGTTTTTTGGTGTGCTGGAGAAGGAAAGACTTTTAAATGGAAATTTTTATTCTTTTATGCTTTGGTTAATTACAATTAATTAAACACTTGGTAAAAGTAGAAGAGTAAACTAATGTTTTAAGTTGAATTTCTTTTTCAAAAAATCAGCTGTCTGATGGAATGAAGGAATCAGGAATTCATTCTGTAAAGACTGTGTTAATGTTTAACTTGGTTGTGTTTTAAAGAATTCCAAGGCTCCTGCAGACTGTTTTCCCTCTACGCTCCTACCTAGTGCTGGACACAACCACCAAATTTTAGTGCTACCGCCATAAAAGCCGAGGGAGTAAGTTTATTTTTCCCAAGGTCCAACAGAGATCTCTTGTGCTTAGTGTGAGGGCAGTGGATTCCTGCATTAATGCATATTTTTATTAAACTCTCACTTTATTTCAGCATGCTACAGATATTTTCCAAAGACTTTTATAAACCCTCCAGTTTTCTGACTTAAAATTCAAAATATAGCTATGAAGGTGACATATCTAAATATTCCTACCCAAAGTGAATAATGCAAAGTCTCTCAAACCCACCAGCCACAGCATTGAACATTTTAGATTGAATTTTTAGTAGAAAATGGCCAGCTAGCCTCCAAAGATTCCAAAGCCTCTTTTGCCTCAGGTAGGGGCTGGCTTCCCAAAACAGCACAGAGAATCCAACTATCACCTAGTCAGCAAATCCCACTGAGTTCTGGGCTCCACATACTTGCAAGTCAGTATCCAGAAAAATGGGATATAAAAATTCTCCAGGAAATAGCATCTGGATAGGCAGTGGTTACAAGTGTGGGCTTCAGAGTCATGAAGACCAGGGGTGCCTCCTGGTTTTGAAAATTACAAATTGCATGACACTGGGCTAGTTACTGAACCTCTCCAAGCCCAACTGCCTCATGTTTAAAATGAAGTGAAAAATCTGCTTTGGGGAATTGGGTAAGAATCCAGTGAGATGCTAAAGAGTAAGGCATTCAGTACAGGGGCTGTTGAAGAGTTGCTCCCAGGAGCATTAATTGCTATTAATATTGTTCCCAGCATTGAGATCAGCCCAAACACCTCCATACATGAGCTGAGCTTAGAAATGGCCTGTCTCCACAGACACAATAGAAAACAATCACTGGTTGAAAAGCAAAGATAAGGATATTTTGGCACTGCGGTTCTTTTCAGAATTTAGGGAATAAAACAACTGGCAGTTTTAGCACACATGAGGGAAAAACCAGACCAATAACTTGAATCTGCATCCAGTATACTTGGAGATACAAAAATTAGTTATATATGATGGTGATATGACAATAATAATAATAGATGCAGTTTAACACTCACAAAGACCTTGATGAAGATGTCATGCAAAATTTTCAGATAACTGATGCTCAGAGTGGTTATTAAATTTTCTAAAGACCACACAGCTGGTAAAAGAAGAGCCAAGGTTCAAATTTAAACCTGTCTCATTCCAAATGCTCATAATCACTATGCTGCTGCTGCTAAGTCGCTTCAGTCATGTCCGACTGTGTGTGACCCCACAGACGGCAGCCCACCAGGCTCCCCTGTCCCTGGGATTCTCCAGGCAAGAACACTAGAGTGGGTTGCCATTTCTTTCTCCAATGCATGAAAGTGAAAAGTGAAAGTGAAGTCACTCAGTCGTGTTCGACTCTTAGAGACCCCATGGAGCCTACCAGGCTCCTCCGCCCATGGGATTTTCCAGGCAAGAGTACTGGTGGGGTGCCATTGCCTTCTCCATAATCACTATAATACATCCCAAGTATCCACCCCATGGCCTTTAAAATCAAGAACAAGAAAAAGAATGCCTATCATCATGACTTCTACTCAACACTGTCTTGGAACTCCTAAACAAGTACGAGGAAAAAAGGCAAAGAGAATGGAAAAGAGGAGATAACAATGTCAACTATGACTGTATACATATAAATGCCCAAAGAATCTACAAATAACATTTTTTTTTAAGAAGCAAGTTTAGCAAGATGACTGGATATAAGATCAATATAAGATCAACATAAGATCAAAAGCTAACTACATTTTTATAAACCACCAATAAACTGCTAAAATACAAAATTTTAAAAACATGATTTACAATTAGCATTAAAAATATTAATTCAGTTCAGTTCAGTCACGCAGTCATATCTGACTCTCTGCAACCCCATGAATCACAGCACGCCAGGCCTCCCTGTCCATCACCAACTCCCAGAGTTCACTCGAACTCATGTCCATCAAGTTGGTGATGCCATCCAGCTATCCCATCCTCTGTCATCCCCTTCTCCTCCTGCCCCCAATCCCTCCCAGCATCAGAGTCTTTTCCAATGATTCAACTCTTCGCATCAGGTGGCCAAAGTATTGGAGTTTCAGCTTCAGCATCAGTCCTTCCAATGAACACCCAGGACTGGTCTTTAGGACGGACTGGTTGGATCTTCTTGCAGTCCAAGGGACTGGCAAGAGTCTTCTCCAACACCACAGTTCAAAAGCATCGATTCTTCAGCACTCAGCTTTCTTCACAGTGCAATTCTCACATCCATGCATGACCACAGGAAAAACCGTAGCCTTGACTAGACAGACTTTGGTGGCAAAGTAACATCTTTGCTTTTTAATATGCTATCTAGGTTGGTCATAACTTTCCTTCCAAGGAGTAAGCATCTTTTAATTTCATGGCTGCAGTCACCATCTGCAGTGATTTTGGAGCCTCCCTAAATAAAGTCTGACACTGTTTCCACGGTTTCCCCATCTATTTCCCATGAAGTGATGGGACCAGATGCCATGATCTTAGTTTTCTGAATGTTGAGCTTTAAGCTAACTTCTTCAGTCTCCTCTTTCACTTTCATCAAGAGGCTTTTTAGTTCCTCTTTACTTTCTGCCATAAGAGTGGTGTCATCTGCATATCTGAGGTTATCGATTTATCCCAGCAATCTTGATTCCAGCTTGTGCTTCATCCAGCCCAGCATTTCTCATGATGTACTCTGCATATAAGTTAAATAAGCAGGGTGACAATATACAGCCTTGATGTACTCCTTTTCCTGTTTGGAACCAGTCTGTTGTTCCATCCAGTTTAACTAGGAATAAATATATTTTAAAATAGATGTCAGATTCAAACAGGGGAATGTTTTAAACTTTATTGGGAAACATTAAAGAATACCTAAATAGACTGAGAGATATATCAGGTTCATAATTAGGAAGACCTAACACCATAAAAATGACAATCTTTCCAAATTAACTTAAAAATCCAATACAATGCTAATTAAAATCCTAAGAAGGTTCTTCATGAATCTTTAGAAGCTAATTTAAAGATTCGTGTGGAACACTCAAGAGCCTAGAACAGCCAAGACAGTTTTGAAACAGAAGAGCACAGAGGGGAGTTGTGCCCTATCCAATATTAGAACTTCTTAAGAACCAATTAAGAGACCATGACTCCAGGCAAGGATAAACATATTGACCTATGGACTAGAAGAGAGCTCAGAAGAAAAGTCCCAAATACATCTATAACTTTAATATATGATCAAGATGGTGAATTATGCAATAAAAATGAAAGCTGAACCTCTGTTTCACATCATACAAAAACTAAGTCCAGGTGGATCCAGACTAAACATATCAGATGCAAAAATTTTTTAATTTTAGTGGAAAATATTTTTTAGTTCTTTCTGACCTTGAAAGAAAGTCTTTCCTTAAAAGACAGAGGGTGATGTATACCCATGGCTGATTCATGTCGATGTAAGACAAAAATCACAATATTGTGATTAGTCTCCAATTAAATAAATAAATTAATTTTTTTAAAAGAGAAGTATTCATTATAACACATTAATAAGTTTGACTGTTAAAAATAAGGATTTCTCACCATGAAAAGTCACCTTAGGGAAAGTGAAAAAACAAGTTACAAACTGGGAGAAGATATCTCCCACCTACAAAATCATCAAAGAATTAGTATCAAGAATATATTAAAAATTAATATACTAATAAGAAAAAAACGAATCAATCCAATTTTTAAAACTAGGCAGAAGACATGGACAGGCATTTTTCAAAAGAAGGAATACATATGACAATAAGTATTTGAATAAATACTTAATAGTGATCAAAGAAATGCAAATGACCATTATAAACTCACATACTGACCACAAATTTTAAAGTCTGATAATACCAAGAGTTCAGAGAGAATATGAATAAATATTTCCTAAGTATTGCTGGTAGGAATGTAAACTGCTACAACTACTTTGGAAGGCATTTGGATTATCTTGTCAAGTTGAATATTCAGATACCCTAAAATAGGAATTCCACTCCAAAGTAGTAAAAACTAGAGGAACTTTTATACATGTAAGGCAGATAACACAGACAAGAATGTTCATGACAAGAGCTTTCATAGTTTAAAAAAAAAAGGTCTGGAAATAGCCCAAATGTCTACTTATAAGTCATTGTTGTCCAGTCACTAAGTCGTGTCTGACTCTGAGACCTCATGGACTGCAGCACGCCAGGCTCCCCTGCCCTTCACTATCTCTCGGGGTTTGCTAAAATGTCCATTGAGTCCACGATGCTATCTAGCCATCTCATCCTCTGCCATCCCCTTCTCCACCTGCCCTCAATCTTTCCCAGCATCAGGATCTTTTCCAATGAGTTGGCCCTTCGCATCAGGTGGCCAAAGTACTGAAGCTTCAGCTTCAGCAGCAGTTCTTCTAATGAATATTCAGGGCTGATTTCCTTTAGGATTCAATGGTTTGATCTTGCACTCCAAGAGACTCTCAAGAGTCTTCTCCAGCACCACAATTTGAAAGCTTTTAAGAATATGTATAAAAAAATTTAAGTACGTTCCCACCATGTAATGTTACACAGCCCTCAGAAGGAGTGAGCTACTGATGCATGCAAAAATATAGATAGATCTTGGCAACATAGTAAAGCCTGGAAAATTTAAGTCCCCAAAGATTACCAGATACCTTTTATCAAATATAAACCCCAATATAAAACTTAAGGGTATATTAAACCAGGAATCCAAATAATAATCAAACTGAAATACCTACCTCTCTAAAAATGTATCCTAAAAGTACAAATCTTCAGAAGTTTATGGTGTAATATGCAATCTACTTCACTTACTTCATTTGCTAAATAAAAATATGTACTTCTTCAAGATCAGATGAAATGCAAATGGATGAAACTAAAAGTGTGCAGTGATAGATGTGATGCCAGCCCTCATTATTTATTAAAAACAGTATATTTACTCATTTTAGGATGGAGATCATACACCCAGTCATAAAGACAGCCTCAAAGAATTTCAGTGCACCAGAAAAATATTTTTCTAGTCAAAGCTATGGTTTTTCAAACCCATCTTCAACCATCTAGCCAAAGCTATGGTTCTTCCAGTTGTCATGTATGGATGTGAGAGTTGGACCATAAAGAAAGCTGAGTATGAAAGAACTGATGCTTTTCAACTGTGGTGTTGGAGAAGACTCGTGCGAGTCCCTTGGACTGCCAGGAGATCCAAACAGTCCATCCTAAAGGAAATCAGTCCTGAATATTCACTGAAAGGACTGATGCTGAAGCTGAAACTCCAATACTTTGGCCACCTGACTCATTTGAAAAGACCCTGATGGTAGGAAAGACTGAAGGCAGAAGGAGAAGGGACGATAGAGGATGAAATGGTTGGATGGCATCACTGACTCTATGAACATGAGTTTGAGGAAGTTCTGGGAATTGGTGATGGACAGGGAAGCCCGGTGTGCTGCAGCCCATGGGGTTGCAAAGAGTCAGGCAAGACTGAGCCACTGAATTGAACTGAGAAAAACATTTTTAGGTATATTATTATGAAAAGATATGTTTTGGAAAACGGCTCAGTCACATAATTTTTCTTGCCACACTTGGTATAGTATCCATCTGCAGCCATTTTTGAGTGAATGGGGAAAGCCATACATTTGCTCAAAGATCAGTCTTGAGCCCAGTAAGGAAATCTCTTTAGCTCCTAAATTAGAAGCCAGAGGAGCTTGGCAGCCTTCACATGTGGGAAACCTATCGAGCAGTGAATAGGATCATTATTCCCGAGGACTGCGTGTTCTGAGCATGGGACTGCAGCCCAGTGCTCCACGAAAACCACACTTAGAGTCCCAACTCTCAGATAACATTAAAACCATGTGACTTTTCCCTCCTTAATGTCACTAGTCTATTCTGATGACAAATAATTGCCTTTGACTGCCAGATATTTAACATACTAGTTATATGAATACAACCAGTAAACCTATTGTCCTGAAAACTGGAAAATCTGCCATTTTTGTGCTAAATTATTAAAGCAGTGCTTAATAGCTATCAGAGAACCTAAGGTTAAATACAATAGCATTATCATGAGTTTTCACTGCTAGAGTCATTTAGATTTCACTCTTACATGCTTTGTCCATATTTATAAAGAATACATATAAAATAAGGGTCTTTCTTCATTAAAAAGGAGAACAAAATTGTGGTAAGATAGTTTTAAGCAAATGGGTTCATTATCAACCATTTCAAGTGTCCGAGTAGTGTTCTACTCCTCTGTGGCAGTGGCAGAAGGTTGCCAGGACACTGGGAGAAGGTAGGAAAGACCTCATAGAGCTATGGAAATGAGAACACAGCACAAATGTAGGCAAACACCTTGCACAGAAATGAGGATATTGAAATGGATTAGGTTTTCTAACTCACTAATGTCAAAAATTATTAGGTATGTGATTCATGATATGCACTAATCAAAACACAAATATTTCCTACAATGTATTCCATGATGTCCTAATTTCAACAGAACACATCAACACATTCCAAAACTACTTGCATATATCAGTATGTAAACTTCTGGAGAGCATGGACTTAAGCTTAATCATACACATGTCTAACCCCCAACTAGACTGTGAACTGATAGTTGGGACTGCCTTATTCATTGTTGCATCCTAATAACACAACATATTATTGGTGCTCAGGAAATATTTTTTGATTGAATGAGGGAACTCAGAATTATGTATAAAGAGTTTAAATTTTTTTCCATACTTCATTAAGCCTGTTAAATTCTTAAATCTAATAGAACTAACTTCTTTAATTCTATTCCTAGGAATTTATCCTAAGGAAATCATCAGAGCTACAAAGATAAATATATGGGGCTGTCAGTTGCAGAATTTTCTCTAATAGAACAAAATCTAAATGTTCAACAACAAGAAATTGGTAAAATGTGGTATATCACACAATGTGATGTGGTATTAGGCGGTTATTTAAAAGTGATTCACAAAGCATAATTATTAAAAGGGGGATTTTTACTACATAACATTATTTATACACTATATATTGTATATTTATATATTATATACATATACACAAACACACATATACACATACACTTAGATTCTAATTTACTATATGGGTATGGATGAGTAATTTGTATACATAGAAAAAGGAGTTGTGGAAAGGGAATACACTGAAATGGTAAAAGTAGTTAATACATTTTACTAAGAAAATTTAGTAATTAATATATTTAAAAACAAAAATGACAAAAAATAATTCTTTATAAATGAAATATAAATATATTTAGTTAATAATAACCATTCTTTTTGTGTGTGTGTTCTATCTGTGAGCTACCCAACAACCACACAAAAAAAGCAGTTGGTATTTAGTCTTATAAGTCAGAAACGAGACATTCATAAGGAAGAGGAAAATATGTAAATACAGTTTAAACACCACAAGAGCAACTCCACCAAAATGAGCACATGCTTTAAAATAGTTATGCAAATAAAATATCTCATTGGAAAGGTAAATATCAGAGAATATTTTATTTAAAATATATAAGCATTCGTATGTAGAGTTATGATAACACTGAAACACACCTTACAAAAATACTCTAAAAACTTTTAAAATAATAAATAGTTATTTTCAAATTTTGCTTTCTAAAAATAAAATTCTGCTACCAATTATTATCAAGGGTATGATTGTATATTGATCATATAATTTAATATCAAGGGTATTATCAAGGGTATGATTTTCTTTCTTTAATGTCATTTTATGTCATCACTACATAAAATCAATGATGATAATAGATTTCTGGTTCCATCCACTGGAAACACTGCATCCCTGCAGGAAGGCAACATGGATCACAGAGCCTGAGTCTGCCTCCCAGTAAAAACTGCCCACACCAAGCCCCCAAAGCTGCAAAAATTTTACACTAGAAACCAGATTCACTGTTGACTGATCAAAAGACTGTTAGGTTTTTCAGTTCTTTGGGTATTCTTTTGTTGTCTTTTTCTTCAATCCAAGAGAAGTCCTCTCTGTAAAAATCTCAAAACAGAATTCAAAAGCAAACGTGGATCTTATCTGAGTGTTGGGCTATTCATACACAGTTTCCTTCTTCAGCCAAGTTTACTAAGCTATTTAATGTCTCTGAATTGATTTTTCTCATTGTTAATTAAAACAAGCTAAATTGATTTTCATGAAATTTTAGGAAGTTCTACACTCAAATAACTGACATTAGGTTTTTAAGAAAGATGGAGAATAGTTCACTATAATCACTGCAGTAGCCCAAAAGTCCAAAGTAGGGTAAAAGCTAAGCAACTAAAAACCCTGAATATCTTAACTCTAGCTTTAGAAATCAAACAGATCTGGACAAATAGTGCAAGTCCATGTACATTTTTGTGAACTGTGGCCCTGGAAAATTGGTCTGGGAAAAGAAGGTCTGCCCCAAGTAACACCTAAATTTTGGTCATAGTCTCAGCTACTATTCTGCTCAGACAAGGCTGAAGTCTGATTTAAAAGTAAGAGTTCTGCTATATCTGAAATGACAGATGGAAGTTACAAGGTTTTGTAGGTTCTACATCCATGGATTCAACCCTTGAGGAACCCATGGATATGGAGGGCTGACTGTACTATTGCCATTTCATATAAGGGACTTGAGTATCCACAGATTTTGGTATCCATGGGGGATCCTGGAACCAATCCCCCATGGATACCAAGGACTAGGAGCAACAGAGAAAAAAGAACCTGGATCTTTGATAACTGTGGAACCTGGACCGTCTATCCAGACATAAATATGGGAAAGGAAAAAAAGTTCTCACTGCCACCCCAATATAATAAAACTTAAAGTCATGCCATAGTCACACCAAACAGTCGGCAGTTTGTGGTCTTGGTTTTTGAGTTTTGCTTTTGTTTTGGAAGGAGGTTATAGAGGACTTTTATTTGTTACTTTTGAAGATTTTGTAACCAGTTAGCACTACTTTTATTATCTGAAAAAAATAGTAAAAATTTCCCTTAAAATATGTCCCGGGAATTTTTCTGTTTGGAATTTTACCATTTAAGAATATGTAATTGTCTAAATTACCAAAAGAAAAAGCAAAACAAAAAGGCAAAGTGCTAGGAAAATGCAATGATGCAGATAAAGTGGTCAAAGAGATCAGATTTATAAGTCTATTTCCAACTATATTTTTCCAATATGGATATTCAGCAACTTATAACACTACAGTTTATCAAGGGAAGAGAGTTAAGTGAAAAAACTTCAGCAAAACTAAAGATGAAAGAAATAAGATGAAAATGATAGTGTGCCAAATGCATAGGCTAAAGTCCCACAGCCTTGTTAGAATGGGCTGAAAAATCTTTTTCTGAGCTTCCTAGCAGACAGGGCAAAAGGAGCTCAGTGTGTTGATCAGATGATAGAAATGAACATATGAGAAGGAAACACGACTAATTTGGGGACCAGAACCTACTGAGATGCCTTCTCTGGTGAGACCATGGAAGGAAGGTACTTTTTCACATTAACACTATGTCTCCAAACACAGATGGGATTTTTGAAACTTTGGGGCCCAGTTTCAAGTAAAAAAGTTTAAAAATTTTAAGGCCAAAATTTAAATAACTTGAAGCTGTGAAAGACGTGCATATTATATAGAAGCTGAAACAGAATGGTCTCAATATGGTTGCTGAGCTAGTTTCTAACCACCTTCTCCTTTGTATAAATGATACACTGTCATTTACTTTCCATACTTTACTTTCTTTGCAGATACTAATATCTTAAGTATTAACGACCCATTTTTTAAATATGCAGCACTAAAATCATTATGGTCTGACATTTTTATATACTTATAAAACATATTTTGTTCCAACTGTTTTTATTAGAAGAAATGTGGCTTGCTGAAAACCAAAACCTACATATTTTACTTTGAAAAAAAAATAGGCAGCTGGAAATATAAAACCCCACACATTTGCTTTTAACACTGCTTGGGAACTAAAACCTATAATGTGAACTTGACATCTATTAATGGTTTGCTCAAAGAAACTGAGACTATGTTTTAACAGAAAGCAGAATTCTGAGCTCACGCCACAATCCATGGCATCCTCACCGCTCCCCAGGAAGGAGCAGGAGGGGAGGCCCTGTGCTCCAAGGCTCTGAGGATGAGGGCTTGCTTTCACAGGGATCTCTGCATTGCTGTACTGTCTCCAGACTCGAGAATACAGAAACAAATTCTTTGGAATTTAGCCCCTGGGGAGGCAAGCAAATTATGTTAACCACATGCAAACATTTATATTACTCTCTGGTTTGTTTCCAGGACCTTCCAAAATAAACTGCAATTTAAAATCAAATCTTAGAGGACTATATATGACAAGACATCCATATTGTTTTCTTGTCTCATGAAAGGATGCTAAATAATTGTGAAAGCAATTCTTTAATATCATTTAAATTTTAATGCTCTAATCACAGATGTGTTTAAAGTAGATTTTTGTTTCTTAAAATATCATTTATCCCCAAACTCTTCTGCTATAAACTAATTATGCCAAGCACAGATGGAGGAAGTAGATGCCTAGAAGTGGTCAATAGATAAAAGATCCTGGTCTACTAAAGGCAAAGAAAGAGAACAAAACCAAATATACATATAGAAGCATATACAAGCAAATATACATAGAAGCGGGTAGAGGCAAAGTATATAAGCAGCAGAGGCATGGATGCTTTCTGGGTGGGTTCTTGGCAAACAGGTCAGCAGAATAGCAGCAGAATAACAACACAAATAGCCAACTGATTTCCAATGTATCAGTCCAAACACAAGTCTACATGTTCTCTGCTAGTTGATCCCTTATCAAACATCTTCAGATGGAACTTCAAAACCTGACATGAACCTCAACCAAGTAGGTTTATCATGGGAATGCAAGACTAGCTCAATATGCAAAAACCAACCAATGTAATCTACCAGAGTAGTGGTCTACCAGAAAAAAATTATAATAATAATCACATCAATTGATGCTGTAAAGCATTTGACAAAATTTAATATCCATTCTTGACTTTAAAATTTGCAGAAAAGTAGGAATAGAAGAGAACTTCAATTGAATAAAACCTGCAACTAAAACCATACTAAACAGTAAAAGACTGAATGCTTTCATCCCAAAATTAAAAACAAAGCAGAAAAGTTCACTTTCACCATCCCTATTCAAAATTGTACTGGAAACTCTCACCAGTAAGACAAAAAGGCAAGGAAAAGAAATAAAAGGTGTATAAGACTGGAAATCAAAAAATAAAACTATTCCTATCCCAGACAAGATGATTGGCTATGGAGAAAACCCCACAGTATTAGGAAGGAAAAAAAAACCCTCTTGGAACTAATAAGTGATTTTAGCAAGTTCACCAGATACAAGTCAACATACAAAAATTCATCATATTTTTATATATACTAGCATGGTATAAGTAGAACTCAAAAACCATACCATTTAGAATAGTTCTAAAAAACAAAATACAATACTTTGATATGAGTCTAAAAATGCATGTATAGGATCTATATTGGAGAAGGGAATGGCTACCCACTCCAGTATTCTTGCCTGGAGAATTCCATGGACAGGGGAGTCTGACAGTCCATTGGGTCTCAAAGAGTGGGACATGTTGTATTATATTGGGGTGGCAGTGAGAGCTTTTTTCCCTCTCCTTTCACTTCCACTTCCAGGATCTATACACTGAAACTACAAAATGCTACTGAAAGAAATCAAAGACCTAAATCAATAGAACTGTGTACCATGTTGATGGATTGGAAGATTCAACATAATAAAGATGATTAAGAAGTCATAAAAATAAAGCCATTCCCTTCTCTAGGGGATCTTCTCAACCCAAGGATCAAATCTGGGTCTCCTGCATTGAAGGCAGATTCTGTACCTTCTGAGCCACCAGGGAAGCCCCCTCAAAAATTGCATGTATTAGGATCTATACACTGAAACTACAAAATACTACTCAAAGAAATCAAAGACCTAAATAAATAGAGAGGTGTACATGTTGATGGATTAGAAGATTCAGCTTAATAAAGATGTCAGTTCTCACCAAACTTACCTACAGATTTTTACAACCTCAATCAAAATCCCAGCATGACTGTCTATACATATAGACAAGTTGATTCTAAAATTTATGTGAAAAAACAAAAGAACTAAGAGAGCCAAAATAATTCTGATAAAAGAAAAATAAAGTTGGAGAAATAACATGACCTGATTTGAAGACTTACTATAAAACTATGGTAATTAAGACAGTGCAGTACTGGCAAAGGGACAGACACAATAGATCAGTGGAACAGAATAAGACTCTGGTAATAGATCCACACATACATGGCCAGGTTATTTTTGAAAAGGGTGTAAAAACAATTCAATGGGAAAAAAATAGTCCTCACCAAATGGTGTTCGGACAAATGGACATTCCTGGCTCAGACAGTAAAAATCTGCCTGCATTGTGGGAGACCTGGGTTTGATCTCTGGGTTGGGAAGATCCCCTAGAGAAGAGTACGGCTACCCACTCCAGTATTCTTGCCTGGAGAATTCCAAGGACAGAGAAGCCTGGTAGGCTACAGTCCACGGGGACTCAAAGAGTTGATATGACAGAGAAACTAACACTATGCAGAAACCAAAGAACCTTGACCTAAACCTTATACCTTTTATAAAAATTAACTCAAAAGAGATTATATACCTATTGATAAAATGTAAAGCTATAAAACTTTTCAAAGAAAACATAAAATCTTTGTCACCTGGGCTTAGGCAAAGATTTCTAGATGACACTAAAAAAAGAAAATGATAAACTCTCTCAAAATTAAAATGTCCTGCTCTGCAAAAGATACTGTTAAGAAAATGAAAAGACAAGCCAACAAAGTAGAAGAAAATACTTTGCAAAAAAGATACATCAGTCCTTTATCTGATAAAGGACTTGTAAACAGAATATTTGAACTCTCAAACTTCAACAGTAGGAAAATAAACAGCCTAACTTTAAAAAAGGGCAAAAGACAGACACTTTACCAAACACAATATATACATGGGGAACAGGCTTACAAAAATACATTCAACATCATTAGCCACAGGAAGCTCAGTTTCCATTCCAATCCCAAAGAAAGGCAATGCCGAAGAATGTTCAAACTACTGCACAATTACACTCATTTCACATTCTAGCAAAGTAATACTCAAAACTGTCCAAGCTAGGCTTCAACAATACATGAACCAAGAACTTCCAGATGTTCAAGCTGGATTTAGAAAAGGCAGAGGAACCAGAGATCAAATTGCCAACATCTGCTGGATCATAGAAAAAGCAAGAGAATTCCAGAAAAACATATACTTCTGCTTCATTGACTGTGATTGTATGGATCACAACAAACTGTGGAAAATTCTTAAAGAGACGGGAATACCAGACCACCTTACCTATCTCCTAAGCAACTTGTAGGCAGGTCAAGAAGCAATAGTTTGAACCAGACAAGGAACAATAAACTGGTTCAAAATTGGGAAAGGAGTAGATTAAGGCTGTATATTGTCACCCTGCTTCAGAGTACATCATGCGAAATGCCGGGCCGGATGCAGCACAAGCTGGAATCAAGATTGCTGGGAGAAATATCAATAACCTCAGCTATGCTGATGACACCACCCTTTTGGCAGAAAGCAAAGAGAAATTAAAGAACCTTTTGATGAGGGTGGAAGAGGAGAGTGAAAAAGCTGGCTTAAAATTCAACATTCAAAAAATGAAATCATGGCATCCAGTCCCATCACTAAATGGCAAATAGATGGGGAAACAATGGAAACAGTGACAGACTTTATTTTCTTGGGCTCCAAAATCACTGAAGATGGTGACTGCAGCCATGAAATTAAAAGACCCTTGCTCCTTGGAAGAAAGGCTATGAGAAACCTAGACAGCATATTAAAAAGCAGAGACATTACTTTGCCAACAAAGATCTCTATAGTCAAAGTTATGGTTTTTCCAGTAGTTATGTATAGATGTGAGAGCTGGACTATAAAGAAGGCTGAGCACTGAAGAATTGATGGTTTTGAACTGTGGTGTTGGAGAAGACTCTCCAGAGTCCCTTGGACTGCAAGGAGATCAAATCAGTCAATCCTAAAGGAAACCAATCCTGAATATTCATTAGAGGGACTTACACTGAAGCTGAAGCTCCAATACTTTGGCCACCTGATGCGAAGAGCATTAGAAAAGGCCCTGATGCTGGGAAAGATTGAAGGTAGGAGGAGAAGGGGACGACAGAGGATGAGAAGGTTGGATGGCATCACCAACTCAATGGAGATGAATTTGAGCAAGCTCCAGGAGATGGTGAAGGACAGGGAAGCCTGATGTGCTGCAGTCCATGGGGTTGCAAAGAGTTGGACACAACTGAGGGACTGAATGATGACGAGCCACAGAAAATACAAATTAAAACGATATACCACTACACACTAAAAAGGCTAAAATTTTAAATTCTAACAGTGCCAAGTGTTGGCAAGACTATGGAACAGTTCCAACTCCCATATGTGTCTGGAGAGGAGTACAAAATGTGCAGCCACTGTGAAAAATGGAGGTTTGCAATTTCTTCTAAAGGTAAACATATACTTACCAAACAACTCAGCAATTCACTTTTGATCATTTATCTCAGAGAAATGAAAATTGACATTCGCACAAAAACTTGGATATGAAGTTTATAATAGTTCTACTTATAACTGCCAAAGATTGGAAATAGACCAAATATCCTTCAATGGATAAAAGGATAAACTATGCCACATCCATACAATGAAAAACCACTCACTCTATTTCATAATTCACAATGGAATATACACAAAAGGGAAAGAACTTTCGATATATGCAACTTGAATGGACTGCAAAGGCATTATGCTGAGTGAAAGAAACCAGATACAAGACTGCATGCTGCATTACTCCATTTATGTGGTGTTCTCTTGCAGATGTGGGAGGAGGGTAACTATAAAGGGACAGCATGGAGAGTTTGGAGAAGCAATGGAGTTGTTCTGTATTCTTACATATGTTAAAATTCATAGGACCTTACACAAAAAAATGTCCATTTTCTGCATGTTTAACTTTCTGTATGTTAATTTAAATTTTTTCAATTTTAAATATCCTTGAGATTAATATTAAGGAATTATTATTAATTTTGTTAGGTGAAGAATGACACGGTGGCTATATTTCTTAAAAACACCCTATCAATTAGAGACTCATACTGAGTATTTATGGATGAAATGACATGATGTATTGGATTTGCCTGAAAATAACTCCAATGGGCATAGGGTCAGGATAAGGGTCATAGACCTGATAAATGTTGAAGCTGAGGATGGGTACCTGAATTTTCATTAGACTCCTCTGAATACATTGTGTTTGCAATTTCTCACAATCATTGGCTTATTACCATAAACATTTTTTAAAGTCGAACATGAGGAATCCAGAGAGGACACTTAGGCACATGGGGAACATCACTGAAAAGGTTAGAGAACAAAAACAAAAAGCAGTGATGATTCTTACCTGCCTCAGTCCCCATTGGATCCCCAGTGCCAAGCACAGTGCCTGGCACAGGGGACACAATCCATAAATTGTTGCTGAAGGAATGAAAAGCAAATGGTGAACAGACATGGGGAGAGCGTGATTTTGTCCTTAGCTCTATAGAAAGAAACAGCATCAAGAATCATAATTCTCCTCATTTGAAACGGGAATGGAGAAAATGGCTTAAGATCATTTTTTAATGTTCAAAACTCAGTTCTTTTCATTATTCCTTCCTTTCCAAAATATCCTAGCCGATACCGGTATTTCTTTTGTGAATCATTCTAATAAGTGGTCCTAACAATTTCCTACCTGATAAAACACAAGGTTGAAGTGTCCTCTTGTCTATGGTGCCTATGCTTTGGCTTCCTCACCAGATGGTAAGAGGAAAACACCCAGTGTTTGAGTTTCCCCATCATATGCCCAGGCACTGTCCTAGGCACTTCCCTTTCAATCCTGCGAGGTCAGTTCCTACTATCTCCACTCACAGAGGGAGAAACTGAGGCAAAGAGAGGTCAAGTAACTTTTCAAAAGTCACACTACTGGTAAGGTTAGTAGTGGGCACACTACTAGTAAGGGTACTAGTAGTCGCACTACTAGCAAGGGTGGAGCAGGGACGCAAACACAGTCAATCTGGCTCCACACTTGTCTCAACAGTGCCTCTCATTAGAACCTTGAGAACACACTCCATCATACATACTTCGTAGTCTTCTCAGACATGACCCCTACACAGTGTTGGGCAGGCAGTAGACACTTTACAACCTAAGTAACTGGTGTATTATCTGGGTTGTCTTTGCAAATTCAGAGGGCATCTTTAGGAGAAATGTTTAGCTAAATTTTATGTTGTTTTGAAACGCTCTCCTGTTTCTTTATCTTATTTAATTCCACCATGTGAATTTCTTTGACAAAAAAAAATTATTCAGTATGCTAACAATAAAGACAAAATGTTAGTACTTAATCAGATGTTAAGATTCTTTGTGCAGATACTGCCCAAAATGGATACCAAAACAATACTAATAAAGTAAAAATCATCCTGAGGAAATTTATTTTATATCCCAATGAAAGTCAGTTATGATAAATGCATCCCCTCCTCCCATCTGTCCAGCCTGTAACTCCCTCCCACATCAAACACACATATAGAGGAAACTTCAGAGATCATTTGTCACTGAGAACAGAAGATATACCTCTGGGAATCTGATCACTCTTTAAGATCTCTATCACCAATAGTTTGTTTTGAAAAACTTCAATATTTGACACTTCTGGATACACGGATTTAAGGGTAAAGAAAAGAAATTAGTATAGTCAGCTGTCCCTGGCTATCTATCTAATGAGGTATGTACTTGCTGAATGAACATGGCTAATCTGAAAAAGTATTCTAAAAGGTGAGTTCTCCCATTGATCTTTTTCTTCTATGGCATTCTTCTAAAGAGAGATTAATCCAATCCTAAAAGAACAAGAAAGACTTTTAACAAAATCTCACTGCACATGGCCATCATCCAGAAGTCAGTTAGGTCTTGCAATGCACTCCAGAAACTCTACATGCCTTCTGCATATTCAAATATGAGATCATTTCAATGAAATGGTAAACAATCATGAGCTGTGATTTTCAAATATAACTCAAATCTTGCTGATATAATTAGCTAACATTAGAGAAAAGAATAACAAAAGCCATCCAGCTAATAAAACTAATTTTAAATAATGAATTTGGAGCAGAACAACTTTAGTGACCACAACACAGAGGTAAAAACATTATCCTACCAAGGACAACACTATGCTAGTAGATTCACCACTTGTATCTTTTTTTTTTTTTAAACTTTACATAATTGTATTAGTTTTGCCAAATATCCAAATGAATCCGCCACAGGTATACATGTGTTCCCCATCCTGAACCCTCCTCCCTCTTATCTTAAAATGACTCTCCAGGAAACAACTCTACCAGGCAACCCAGCAAGGACACCCAATCAGGGCTGGCAAGAAAGAGAATTCAGACATGATGATGTGACCACTAGGTGGCACCTCCACACCGTTTCTCATCTCAAAACATTATTTCCTCCTTTACTATGGCCCGAAATACCAGCAAAGCAGAATACAAACACAGGTGCCTCATTTCAACAAGGGAAACAGACAAAGACTCACAGAGGAGTGAGTCTTTGTTTAGAAAACATAACTTTGTCTGTTTAGAAAACATAATTTAGAAAACATGACTTTCTACATATAATGCTTTGGTTTATAGTCATCAAAGAATATCTCACCAAACCGCTAATTATGAATTAGTATTCTGTATCCTTCTCTCTTTGGTAATGTATCATTTCAATATCACAGCATAGAACTGGAACATATTTCTTTTCTTTTTCTTGGTCACAAATATCATCTAAATGCACATACCAGGAATCTTTTCTGCTCCTCCCTGTATAAGATGGTTAACATTAAACATTATGTCTAACTGGGGGAGGGGTAAAGAGTGGCTGCTGCTGCTGCTGCTGCTGCTGCTGCTAAGTCACTTCAGCCGTGTCCAACTCTGTGCGACCCCAGAGACGGCAGCCCACCAGGCTCCCCCGTCCCTGGGATTCTCAAGGCAAGAACACTGGAGTGGGCTGCCATTTCCTTCTCCAATGCATGAAAGGGAAAAGGGAAAGTGAAGTCGCTCAGTCATGTCCGACTCTTAGTAACCCCATTGACTGTAGCCCACCAGGCTCCTCCGTCCATGGGATTTTCCAGGCAAGAGTACTGGAGTGGGTTGCCATTGCCTTCTCCAAGAGTGGCTTCTAATACTTCTCAAATCTCAGTTATAAGATAAAGAAGTCCTAGAGATGTAAAAATGTGATAAATATAATTAACACTGCTGTATATTATCTCTGGAGGAGGGCATGGCAACCCACTCCAGTATTATTGCATGGAAAATCCCCATGAACAGGGGAGCCTGGCAGGCTGCAGTCCACATGGTTGCAAAGAATCTGATACAACTGAGCAACTAAGCACACAGCTGTATATTATATATGAAAGTTTTTAAGTGGGTAAATCCTAAGAGTTCTCATCACAAGGGAAAAGTACTTTTCATTTTGCATCTATAGGATATGATGGATGTTCACTAAACTTACTATGGCAATCATTTCTTGATGTATGTAAACCAAGTCCTGTCAATGGACAGGACTTACCAAATGGAGCCCAAGGGAATTCACCCTTAGCCGGTGACCTCTGGGCAACGCCTAGTGACTAAGAACCTCTGCTTCAGATTGCCATGCTGAATGCTCTTCTTTAAGAAGTTAAGTTTCAGATGAGTCTCTGACCTTGACAAGTCAAGGTTCTTTCTACCCAGTCTCATCTATTAAAATCTAAATATTAAAGAGGAGAAATCCCAATGAGGTAAGTTAAGACAGCACAGAGGATTAATGCATATACAGTTTTTTTCATGGCAGAAAGGGAACAGTGGACAGGAAACTGATATATCTCTCAACTGATATAGTTCTTACCCAGCCCTTTTCTGAAAAGAGAAAGTCTCTGTAGTTCTCTTACCCACTCTGAATAGACAGTTCTCAAGGGAAAAATCATCAGACTACCTTCTTTATAATTTTCTAAAGATGCTTAAAACAGATTAAACATATTTTTAAAGCATAATTGTTTAAAGAAACCAGAATAGCTAAAGAGTAAAAAATATGGTTTCTTATTTTATGTGAAAAGTGTAAGTGTTAGTCACTCACTCATGTCTGACTCTTTGCAACCCTTTGGATTGTAGCCTTCCAGGCTCCTTGGTCCATGGAATTCTTCAGGCAAGAATACTGGAGTAGGTAGCCATTCCTTTATCCAGGGGATCTTCCTAACCCAGGGATCGAATCGAGGTCTCCTGAGTTGCAGGTAAATTCTTTACCTTCTGAGCCACCAGAGAAGCCCCTTCTTATTTTGTGGTATGAATAAAATGTAAAATTTTGCACAATGCTCACAAGTGGTTCTCTTGAAACTACAAACTGTGATGATTTTCCACCAAGCCTAATAAAAAACAAATAAATAATGCTGGTAGGAAGGATCATTTCATCAGGAATTTTTTAAGTCTGTTAGCTTAACACTGGGGGAATCTTCCAGTAAATAAGCAGCATAAGGTGGGAGGAAAGAGCCCCCCAAAGCCAGATAAGTCTTCTAACACCAGCTATGCTACCAATTAACTATGTGGCCTGCAGCAGTCACCTCATATGATTTCCTAAATTACCCAAGTTGAGGGTTATTACATACCAACAAAATAATTTACAGGGGAAATACTTTGCAACTATAAACCGTTATTCATCTGTGTTATAATTATGTCCCAACAAATTGTGGTTATTAGTTCACATCCCAAATGTACCTAAGCATCAAATACGATTTTACAAATTGTAAAAGGACATTGCAAAGTTTGAATTACACTCTGGCTAGAAGAAAACATAGAGTTCTTCAGGAAAAAAAAAATCATGCATCATCCACATCTTCAACTCCAAGTCCTAAAGGATTTAATCCCATCACATAACACAGCAAAGCCTGTTATCCCATAAAAGGAAAGTACTAAACCCTCAATTTAAGGACTAGTTACAACTGATTATAGTAAGGATACTTATAATTTAGTGTGTAAGAATGTACGCTGAAATATAATTAGTGCCTCTGAATTAAAGCAGGATGGATTAGGCTAATTCATGGAATGCTGTTGGAGAGAAGACACCGGGTTAAAAAAAAGAGAGAGAGAGAGTGAGTGCGAAAGAATGATCCTTGTGTTTGCACAGCAGCTAAGCAGCTTAATGTCCTTCTAATCAATCTGAATGGAAAGAAAGGGGAGGTGGAACCCTTTCCATCGCCAGGGCCCCCATTCTGCCTGCTTGGCACAGCAGCCCTCTCAGTGTGGGTATGAGCAGAAGGGGCCAGGCTTTGTGCCCTCCGCTCATTTCCCAGCTTAATTTATATGGTAATTAGAGCTCTGCTGCCAGAAGGGAGAGCATCTGCCAAAAGTAAAGTCCTCACAATCACAAAACTGACATCTGCTGTGATATGGCCAAAGTGCTGAATAAGAAATTCTTTTATCTCCTTTTGAAGCCATAAAGTACTCTTCGTGTTATTATTAGCTGGGAATTTTTAACAGTCTTGCATTGACAGCAATTATTTAACACATGCACAAAACAATAGAGTTTCACACCACTTAATAAACCCTTGAGCTCTGGGACTTCCAATGCTCTCACTGGCTGGATTTTATGGTCTAGTGGCTCCTGAACAGTCAAGTATACGAGCCACAAAAAACAGTATGAAAATTATTTGAAAAAACCTCTCTTTGTGCCCCTACAGATCTAGGGAATGAATGAGGTAAGCTCCATGATCACGGGCTAATTAAAAGATTTGTCTGGCCACTTGATTCTCCACTCTTAACCGCTGCAATAAATCTTTGCAAAGGAATCAAGCTGAGTGCGTGGCTACTGACCTATTCCTGTAACTAATTTTTTCAAAACATCTGCCAGAGTGGAGCAGGTTTTAACAATCTATTTAAAGTAGAGCTGTATTATTACCTTTCTTGGGAAAAAGAATTCATTCAAATATTTGAATACCAAATCCACTAAACCTGAAACAGTATGGCCCCTACAAAGAAGAAAATTAAAAGCATTGCTTTCCGATACCATCTAATTAGGGAGTTATGATCAAATAATGATGACAGAGGCTATGTATGTTTCAAGAATTCTTCCAGAAGTCAGGAGATATGGGTTACAAGCAGGTCACCTAAACCCCATGTCTTGGTGTCTCACCTGTAACAACAGAGTAGTGATGACTATACCTACCTCCAAGGTTGTCGTGAAGATCAAGTCATACTGCAGGGACAAGTACTTTCCAAACTACAATGCACCAAAAAAACAAAGGCAATGATGATGCTCTGCAAATGTCACTGAGTAGTCTTTATGTTTTTCATGCTAATTCAAAGATTTTAGTATGTAGCCGTCTTGGCCTCTGAGGCCTTGTGATCTCACTCAACTTACTATGAGTTATCATTGGGACTTTCTGAACCCAGTCAAGAATATGGAAGTCAGAATATCAAAGTTTTAAGAATTACGAAATTTGTGGAAATGGAATATTCCCTAATAGCTCAGTTGGTAAAGAATCCGCCTTCAATGCAGGAGACCCCAGTTCGATTACTGGGTCGGGAAGATCCACTGGAGAAGGGATAGGATACCCACTCCAGTATTCTTGGGCTTCCCTTATGGCTCAGCTGGCAAAGAATCCACCTGCGATGTGGGAGACCTGGTTCAATCCCTGGGTTGGGAAGACCCCCTGGAGAAGGGAAATGCTACCCACGCCAGTATTCTGGCCTGAAGAATTCCATGGATTATACAGTCACAACTGAACGAACTTCATTTTCACACTTTCTTTCTGGCTAAAACCCAGAAAGCATTATAAAACAAAGTCAACTTTTAAAAGATCCAAATTATATACACAAAATTCTTTAAAACTGTATCAGTTCATGTCTTTATATATTATAAACAAGGTGTGAATTACACTGACGCAGTTTTCAAAGGTATTTTTAGTCAACTAATTAAATAATTTAAAATGTACATAATGTGAGTTAGGTTCCATTGAAAAATCATAATGAATTATACAGTCTCTTTTTCTTAGCCCATTTATTTTTTTTTATTTTATTTTTTAACTTTACAATATTGGTTTTGCCATATATCAAAATGAATCCGCCAAAGGTATACAAATTTGTAGCAGAGATGCATTGTCAGTGAGGTTTACCTTTGCCCAGGATACAGATTCAAGCCACAGGGTTTTAGAGCGCTCTGTCTTGCTTTCACACACATTGTGCTTCTCTCGTGTGTGCGTATCTCATTTTACCCGTTTTCTTAGATTGCCTGCAATGATCATGTCAAGACCACTATTTTGACAAAGTTCTAGCTGACTACCTGGGGATAGTGCTTGACCCCTACATCAGGATCCATTGTTAGTCGCTGCCCTTGGTATTCTCTGCCATGTTGCCCTCCACAGTTGCCACTCCCATCCATATCCTTGTGGCATCCAGCTATTACTCCTCTGCTTGTCCCATTCCCCTCCTTCTCTATGAATAACTCAAACTCTGCAGAGGTTTCTCTAACATTTGCCAAAGTATCAAATACCACCTTCTATACTTCATCCTTCAAAATCTTTATTGTTTACATTCTCCCACTAGTTATGTATTTATTTGTCTCATGTCCTCTATCTAATCTTCAATTCTTAGAGACACAAATTTAATACATATTATTAGCTTTCATCATCAAATTTAATATTACTATGTTACTTTCACACTCAAAAGTGTAACAGTGGCTAAAAACATCAATTAGTGGGTAAACTTTCCAAACCATGAAAAGCCCTGTGCTTTCCTAAGTGTTTCAAAACTTTTGTGTTCTCTAGCTTTACTGAGATATAATTAACATATATTAACAACATTGTATATGTTTAAGGCATACAAACATATTGATAGATATATGTTGCAAAAAATGGTTCCAGCAATGGCATAATCTACTATCTCCATTCTGTTCCTAATTATTATTTCATTTTTGCATGGGACTATTCAACATTCAAGTATATAATACTGTATCAGCAGATATTTCAAATCTTAATACATTGTTTTTTAATTTACTAACTGCTGCATGTTGCTTGAATAATCAGCTCATAAAATATTCTGAAGGGTAATATCAGATCATTGATGTTGACTGTGTGTGTTTTCATATAATGTAGAGGTAGAAAAAAAATAAAAACCGTGTTGGCTAATTCTGTTTTTAACGTTAAACTAAAATATTAAAAGTAGACTCCCTGAAGACAAGAAACTACATTCTTCCATGTTTCTACTTGCCACTGATTATCTAAAACTTAGATTCAAAGAACTGTAGCTAAGAAAAGATTAGCAGCAGACTTCAAAGTCAGTAACAGACTTTTTAGCAGGAACATAATTTAGATGGCGATTCCCTGGCACAATTTACTCAAAACATATTCCAGAAAAGATATAGGGTTTAGGCATGAAAGGATACAAATATTTTTGATATACCATTTCAAGAAACATAAAGCAAGTTGCAACAACCCACATATACTTCTCACAAATGACACCACATGATAATAAGCTAGAAAAACAGCCCCCTGTAAACCTCTTTAATACTGGAAAATAGTATAATTTAATACTCTGGAAAAAGTTGGGTCTATAATATGTAACAAAGAGAATGTACTCTAAATATATAAAGACAGCTATATATTAAAAAGAAAAACACCTTAATTTTTAATGTATATAAATAGAAAATTTACCAAATAAAAAATACAAACTGCCAAAAAAAATTTGAAAACATGTCCAAATTCACTAGTAACCAAAAGATGCAAACTAAAGCAGTGATATCATTTTAAACTATCAGAGCGGCAACAAATTTTTTAATGATAACACAACTGACATAGATCTAGCACTCTGGAACACTTGGTGCATATAAAAATTAAACATCATCTTTGGAGGGTACATTGACAACATACAGCCAAACTCTTTCTACATATACTGTGACTCAGCAATTCCACTTAGGAACTTAGCCTAAGAAAATAACTCAACAAATGCATAGAAGAAAGATGCTCACTCCATCATGGTTTATAACAACAAAAATACTGACCATAACTAGAGATGAACAGTTACAGGACTCGCACAACAGAAACATTCATAAACTCATCATAATAGCATAGTACTTAAAATGATGAGGTTGGTATATACTTTATTAACATAGGAATGTGCCTATTAATGGATGTTAAAGGAAAGAACAGGCTATGAAATATCTGTAGAATATGAATCCACTCTTGTACAAAGACAAAGAAACCCAGAAGGAAAGCAAAGAGAGAAGAGGGGAGGGGGTTGTGTGTGGTGGAGAGCAGCGTGTGAATAGGAAAAGTGTCTGGTAGGGTACCAGCCACAGGTTAACTATGGCTGTGTTATTGGTCATCTTTTCCAGAGGTGACATTATGGGTGATTTTTCCTTTCTTCTATATACCTTCTGGATTGCTTGAAAAGCCATTTTTGCTAACCAGGCTTACATAATTACTTTATTATTAGAGAAATCTTTCAACAAAATCTCCTTCATTGTCTTTAGAAGCAATTCTCTCTCACAGACATAGAGAACATCCTATGGTTGCCAAGCAGGTTGTGGATGAAGGAGGGGTGGATTGGGAGTTTGGGACTACCAGATGCAACATTACATACTACATTCAATATACTGTGATAGGGAGAATGGCATTGAAACATGTAAAATATCATGTATGAAACGAGTTGCCAGTCCAGGTTCAATGTACGATACTGGATGCTTGGGGCTGGTGCACTGGGACGACCCAGAGGCATGGAATGGGGAGGGAGGAGGGAGGAGGGTTCAGGATGCGGAACACATGTATACCTGTGGTGGATTCATTTTGATATTTGGCAAAACTAATACAATTATGTAAAGTTTAAAAATAAAAAAAATAAAATTAGCATTTAAGGCAAAAAAAGAAAAAAAAATATACTGTGATAAACCATAATGAAAAAAAATTTTTTTAAGAATGTATATATGTGTATGCTAAAGCTGCGACGGGCGCGCTAAAGCGCAGGCGGCTGCGACGCAGGCGAGAGGAGCCACCCCACGTTCGAGGTCAGGGGCAGAGGCCAGGAAGACCCCATGCCCGAAGGGCGGCGGCCAAGAGGAGTTACCCCACGTCCGAGGTCAGGGGCAGCGGCTGGGAGTACCAGACTGCGATGGCGCAGGAACGGCTGAGAGGAGCTACCCCACGTCAGAGGTCAGCGGGGGCAGCTCAGCGTCCGAGGTCAGGGGCAGTGACCAGAAGAGTTACCCCACATCCGAGGTCAGGGTCAGCAATGAGAGGAGTTACCCTGCGTCCAAGGTCAGGGGCAGTGGGCGGGAGGAGCTACCCCACGCCCCAAGCCCAAGGCCAAGGGCGGCGGCTGGCAGGAGCAACCCCATGCCCGAGGCCGGGGCGGTGGCCAGGAGGACCAACCCCATGTCCAAGGAGCCGTGGCTGAGCGGGTGCCGGAGGGCCTAGAGGAGCTATCCCACGTTGAAGGTCAGGAGGGGCGGCGGTGAGGAGATACCCTATGTCCAAGGTAAGGAGCAATGGCTGCGCTTTGCTGGAGTAGCCGTGAAGAGATACCCCATGCCCAAGGTAAGAGAAACCCAAGTAAGATGGTAGGTGTTGCAAGAGGGCATCAGAGGGCAAACACACTGAAACCATACTCACAGAAAACTAGTCAATCTAATCACACTAGGACCACAGCCTTGTCTAACTCAATGAAAATAAGCCACGCCCGTGGGGCAACCCAAGATGGGCGGGTCATGGTGGAGAGATCTGACAGAATGTGGTCCACTGGAGAAGGGAATGGCAAACCACTTCAGTATTCTTGCCTTGAGAACCCCATGAACAGTATGAAAAGGCAAAATGATAGGATACTGAAAGAGAAACTCCCCAGGTAAGTAGGTGCCCAATATGCTACTGGAGATCACTGGAGAAATAACTCCAGAAAGAATGAAGGGATGGAGCCAAAGCAAAAAGAATACCCAGCTGTGGATGTGACTGGTGATAGAAGCAAGGTCCAATGCTGTAAAGAGCAATATTGCACAGGAACCTGGAATGCCAGGTCCATGAATCAAGGCAAATTAGAAGTGGTCAAACAAGAGATAGCAAGAGTGAATGTCGACATTCTAGGAATCAGCGAACTAAAATGGACTGGAATGGGTGAATTTAACTCAGATGACCATTATATCTACTACTGCGGGCAGGAATCCCTCAGAAGAAATGGAGCAGTCATCATGGTCAACAAAAGAGTCCAAAATGCAGTACTTGGATGCAATCTCAAAAATAACAGAATGATCTCTGTTTGTTTCCAAGGCAAACCATTCAATATCACAGTAATCCAAGTCTATGCCCCAACCAGTAACACTGAGGAAGCTGAAGTGGAACGGTTCTATGAAGACCTACAAGACCTTTTAGAACTAATACCCAAAAAAGATGTCCTTTTCATTATAGGGGACTGGAATGCAAAAGTAGGAAGTCAAGAAACACCTGGAGTAACAGGCAAATTTGGCCTTGGAATACAGAATGAAGCAGGGAGAAGACTAATAAGAGTTTTGCCAAGAAAATGCACTGGTCATAACAAACACCCTCTTCCAACACAAGAGAAGACTCTATACATGGATATCACCAGATGGTCAACACCAAAATCAGATTGATTATATTCTTTGCAGCCAAAGATGGAGAAGCTCTATACAGTCAGCAAAAACAAGACCAGGAGCTGACTGTGGCTCAGACTATGACTCCTTATTGCCAAATTCAGACTGAAATTGAAGAAAGTAGGGAAAACCACTAGACCATTCAGGTATGACCTAAATCAAATCCCTTATGATTATACAGTGGAAGTGAGAAATAGATTTAAGGGCCTAAATCTGATAGATAGAGTGCCTGATGAACTATGGAATGAGGTTCATGACATTGTACAGGAGACAGGGATCAAGACCATTCCCATGGAAAAGAAATGCAAAAAAGCAAAATGGCTGTCTGGGGAGGCCTTACAAATAGCTGTGAAAAGAAGAGAAATGAAAAGCAAAGGAGAAAAGGAAAGATATAAGCATCTGAATGCAGAGTTCCAAAGAATAGCAAGGAGAGATAAGAAAGCCTTCTTCAGCGATCAATGCAAAGAAATAGAGGAAAACAACAGAATGGGAAAGACTAGGGATCTCTTCAAGAAAATCAGAGATACCAAAGGAACATTTCATGCAAAGATGGGCAGGATAATGGACAGAAATGGTATGGACCTAACAGAAGCAGAAGATATTAAGAAGAGATGGCAAGAATACACAGAAGAACTGTACAAAAAAAATCTTCATGACCCAGATAATCACGATGGTGTGATCACTGACCTAGAGCCAGACATCCTGGAATGTGAAATCCAGTGGGCCTTAGAAAGCATCACTACAAACAAAGCTAGTGGAGGTGATGGAATTCCAGTTGAGCTATTCCAAATCCTGAAAGATGATGCTGTCAAAGTTCTGCACTCAATATGCCAGCCAATTTGGAAAACTCAGCAGTGGCCACAGGACTGGAAAAGGTCAGTTTTCATTCCAATCCCAAAGAAAGGCAATGCCAAAGAATGCTCAAACTACTGCACAATTGCACTCATCTCACACACTAGTAAAGTAATGCTCAAAATTCTCCAAGCCAGGCTTTAGCAATATGTGAACCGTGAACTTCCTGATGTTCAAGCTGGTTTTAGAAAAGGAAGAGGAACCAGAGATCAAATTGTCAACATCTGCTGGATCATGGAAAAAGCAAGAGAGTTCCAGAAAAAACATGTATTTCTGCTTTATTGACTATGCCAAAGCCTTTGACTGTGTGGATCACAATAAACTGTGGAAAATTCTGAAAGAGATGGGAATACCAGACCACCTGATCTGCCTCTTGAGAAATCTGTATGCAGGTCAGGAAGCAACAGTTAGAACTGGACATGGAACAACAGACTGGCTCCAAATAGGAAAAGGAGTTCGTCAAGGCTGTATATTGTCACCCTGTTTATTTAACTTATATGCAGAGTACATCATGAGAAACACTGGACTGGAAGAAACACAAGCTGGAATCAAGATTGCCGGGAGAAATATCAATAACCTCAGATATGCAGATGACACCAACCTTATGGCAGAAAGTGAAGAGGAACTCAAAAGCCTCTTGATGAAAGTGAAAGTGGAGAGTGAAAAAGTTGGCTTAAAGCTCAACACTCAGAAAACAAAGATCATGGCATCCAGTCCCATCACTTCATGGGAAATAGATGGGGAAACAGTGGAGACAGTGTCAGACTTTATTTTTCTGGGCTCTAAAATCACTACAGATGGTGACTGCAGCCATGAAATTAAAAGACGCTTACTCCTTGGAAGGAAAGTTATGACCAACCTAGATAGCATATTCAAAAGCAGAGACATTACTTTGCCAACAAAGGTCTGTCTAGTCAAGGCTATGGTTTTTCCTGTGGTCATATGGTTTTTCCTGTGTATGGATGTGAGAGTTGGACTGTGAAGAAGGCTGAGAGCTGAAGAATTGATGCTTTTGAACTGTGGTGTTGGAGAAGACTCTTGAGAGTCCCTTGGACTGCAAGGAGATCCAACCAGTCCATTCTGAAGGAGATCAGCCCTGGGATTTCTTTGGAAGGAATGATGCTAAAGCTGAAACTCCAGTACTTCGGCCACCTCATGTGAAGAGTTGACTCATGGGAAAAGACTCTGATGCTGGGAGGGATTGGGGGCAGGAGGAGAAGGGGACGACAGAGGATGAGATGGCTGGATGGCATCACTGACTCGATGGACGTGAGTCTGAGTGAACTCCGGGAGTTGGTGATGGACAGGGAGGCCTGGAGTGCTGCGATTCATGGGGTTGCAAAGAGTCGGACACGACTGAGCAACTGATCTGATATATGTGTATAACTGAATCTCTTTGCTGTACAGCAAAAACTAACACAATATTATAAATCAAGTATATGCCAATTTAAAAAATAAAAATAATAGAAACAAAACAGAAACAGTCATCTATTATTTCTAATTGGGCACAAGAGAATCCCTTGTCTTCACAAAGTGTGTCTCTAGTCATATTAAAACAAAACAAACTAAAAAACTTCTTGTATGTCTGCATAAACCTTTTTAAATGTTGTCTAGTACTTCCAGCAGGAGGAACTTCATTGGAGCTGGGCCCTGCTGAGACATCAGACTCTTTGCTACTGGTGAACAGAGTATCTGATGCTGGTTGACCAAAAAGAGAGTAAGGAGTTAAATACTCCTTGGAATATTTGATTAATTAAATGAACTGAGATAAATAACAATTACATTAGCAAATAGTATGCCCAAATAAAGATTGTTGAGATATTCTAACTTTAGGAATCAAATTGAGTTGATATGAAGTTCAATGACTATAATAATGAAATAATAAAGCCTTTCCTGTGTTCCCCAAATTCATCTTCTCTCATCCCTTCCAATTTAAGAAGGAAAAGGCTGTAATAACAGAATGGTAAAACAGGCTAAATAAATTCCCAACATTTTAGCTAGACATTGTGAATAACTGCAAAAAGACACAAATAAGTTTCCTACTTCTTAATATATCCTAGAGGTGAAACTGAGAGTATTTTTTCTACTTCCAAGATTACACACGTGGTTTCAATAAATCTTTTAATTTTCATTTCTCGGTCATCTTTTTTTTAGATCATATGTAACAACCCAGGTCAGACTCACTTTAAAAAGATGGTTAGACAATTTCAATAGGACTTTTTCCTCACTATTGTTAGATTCTCCTAGAAATTAATTTACGCATATTTCTTACTACCCTAGACAATTAGAATTTTGGTGAGAAAAATTTTCAGAATAAACCAATGTATTTCTATATCATACAAATCACTTTGTTCTACTCTAAAACTGCCATGTCCAATACAGTAGTCACTAGCCATATGTGGATACTGAGTTCCTAAAATGTGACAGGTTCAGATCAAGACATGAAATGTTAAACATTTTGTATCTAACTGGAAGTAGGATACCATATCAGTCAGTATTGTGTTCATTAAAAAAGAAAAAAAGACCTGCCCAAAGTAGCCAAGGCTGGCTAGTTTTTCTAATTCAAGAGATATGTCAGAAGTGAACAGACGAGGGCTGATAAAGTGGCTTCATGATGGTATAACTGTCGCATGTTCCCCTTGTGGCTCAGACGGTAAAGAGTCTGCCTGCAATGCAGGAGACCCAGGTTCAATCCCTGGGTTGGGAAGATCCCCTGGAGAAGGAAATGGCAACCCACTCCAGTAATCTTGCCTGGAAAATCCCATGGATAGAGGAGCCTGGCAGGTACAGTCCATGGGGTCACAAAGAGTCGGACACAACTGAGCGACTTCACTTTCTGCCCTCACGGCCTCAAGATGCCTCCTGATGGCTCAAGAAATATTTTTATGCTTCAACCAAGAAAAAGAGAGAGGATGAAGAGCAAAGGGCATATGTCAGCTGAGTCTTTCTCTTTTTATTTAGGGCATGCCTGCTTCTATCCCATTGCCCAGAATTGGCACACAAGGACACCCATCGATATTAAGGAAATCTGAGACTGTGAGGTGTGCTTAACTAGGTATATGGCTGTCCCAGAGTTTTATCAGTTAGGAAGAAGGGTAAATGGACTTGGGATAGGCAACTGATGATGTCTACCAAAGACATTATGTTATAATCCTAACACCATGTTATAATCGTAACAAATATGATTGCAATTCTTCCAGAGAGATAGAAAAACTACCTAAAGAGATGGAGATTACAGAAAAATCCAACATAACCTACAATCTTAATGTAGGGTACAAAATTAGGAGACTAGAAGCCTTGAGAGTATAACAAATATTATGTGAAACTTGCCTGTTACTCCATGTATCGCTTGACTTCCTAAATTTGAATTCCGATCCCCTAAGATGAAAAGGACATCTTTTTTGGTGTAAGTTCTAGAAGGTCTTGTAGGTCTTCATACAACTGTTCAACTTCAGCTTCTTCAGCATTAATGGTTGGGACATAGACTTGGATTACTGTGATGTTGAATGGTTTGCCTTGAAAACGAACCAAAATCATTCTGTTGTTTCTGAGACTGTACCCAAGTATGCTTTTTGGACTCTTTAATTGACTATGATGGCTACTCCTTTTCTTCTAAGGGATTCTTGCCCACAGTAGTAGATACAAAGGTCACCCGAACTAAATTCACCTATTTGCATCCGTTTTAGTTGATTCCTAAAATGTTGATGTTCACTTTTGCCATCTTCTGCTTGACTACATCCATTTACCTTGATTCATGGGCCTAACATTCCAGCTTCTTATGCAATACTTTTCTTTACAGCATCAAACTTTACTTTCACTACAAGACACACCCACAACTGAACGTCGTTTCTGCTTTGGCCCAGCCTCTGCATTCTTTCTGGAGCTATTTCTCCACTCTTCTCCAGTAGCATACTGGGTACCTACCAACCTGGGGGCTCATCTTCTGCTGTCATACCTTTTTGCCTTTTCATACTGTTCATGGGGTTCTTGAGGAAAGAATACTGGAGTGGTTTGCCATTCCCTTCTCCAGTGGACCACATTTGTCAGAACTCTCCATAGGAAGTCAGGAGATACCTAGAGTAACAGGCAAATTTGGACTTGGAGTAAAAAATGAAGCAGGGCAAAGACTAACAGAGTTTTGTCAGAGTTCTGACCAATGTTATGACATTGGTCATAGCAAACACCCTCTTCCAACAACACGAGATGACTCTACACATGGACATCACCAGATGGTCAACACCAAAATCAGATTGATTACATTCTTTGCAGCCAAAGATGGAGAAGCTCTATACAGTCAGCAAATACAAGACCGGGAGCTGACTGTGATTCAGATCATGAGCTCCTTATTGCAAAATTCAGACTTAAATTGAAGAAAGTAGGAAAAACCACTAGGCCATTCAGATATGCCCTAAATCAGATCCCTTGTGACTATACAGTATAGGTGATGAATAGATTCAAGGGATTAGATCTGGTAGACTAAGAAGAACTATGAACGGAGGTTCATAACATTGCACAGGATGAATTGACCAAACCATCCCAAAGAAAAAGAAATGCAAGAAGGCAAAGTGATTATCTGAGGAGGCTTTACAAATGACTGAGAAAAGAAGTGAAAAGCAAAGGAGAAAGGGAAAGATATACCCAACTGAATGCACAGTTCCAGAGAATAGCAAGGAGAGATAAGACAGCCTTCTTAAGTGAACAATGCAAAGAAATAAAGGAAAACAAAATTGGAAAGACTAGAGATTTCTTTAAGAAAACTGGAGACACCAAAGGAACATTTCACACAAAGATGGGCACAATAAAGGATAGAAATGGCAAGGACCTAACAGAAGCAGAAGATATTAAGAAAAGGTGGCAAGAATACACAGAACAACTATGCAAAACAGATATTAATGATCCAGACAACCATGATGGCGTGGTCACGCACCTAAAGCCAGACACCCTGGAGTGTGAAGTAAAATGCGCCTTAGGAAGCATTACTATGAACAAAGCTAGTGGAGGTGATGGAATTCCAGCTGAGCTACTTCAAATCCTAAAAGACGGTTCTGTGAAAGTGTTGCATTCAATATGTCAGCAAATCTGGAAAACTCAACAGCACTCATAAGACTGGAAAAGGTCAGTTTTCATCCCAATCCCAAAGAAGGGCAATGCCTAAGAAAGTTCAAACTGCCATACAACTGTGCTTATTTCACATCCTAGCAATATTATGCTCAAAATTCTTCAAGCTAGGCCTCAGCAGAACATGAACCAAAAACTTCTAGATGTCAAGCTGGATTTAGAAAAGGCAGAGGAACCAGAGATCAAATTGCCAACATCTACTGGATCACAGAAAAACCAAAGGAATTTAGAAAAACATCTACTTTTGCTTCATTTAGTACATTAAAGCCTTTGACTGTGTGGATCACAACAAACTGGAAAATTCTTAAAGAGACAGAAATACCAGACCACCTTACCTACCTTCTGAGTAATTTGTATGCAGGTCAATAAGCAACAGTTAGAACCAGGCATGCAACAAGCTGGTTCAAAATTGGGAAAGGAGTATGTCAATGCTGTATATTGTCACCATGCTTATTTAACTTACATGCAGAGTACATCACATGACATGCCAGACTGCATGAAGCACAAGCTGAAATCAAGATTGCTGGGAGAAATATCAACAACCTCAGCTTTGCAGACGATACCACCCAAATGGCAGAAAGCAGAAAGGAAATAAAGAGCCTCTTGATGAAGGTGAAAGAGGAGAGTGAAAGAGCTGAATTAAAACTCAACATTCAAAAAACGAAGATCATGGCATCCAGTCCCATCACTTCAAATAGATGGGGAAACAATGACAGACTTCATTTTCTTGGGCTCGAAAATCACTACAGACAGTGACTGCAGCTATGAAATTAAAAGATGCTTGCTGCTTGGAAGAAAAGCTATAACAAACCTAGACAGCATCTTAAAAAGTAGAGACATCTCTTGGCCAACAAAGGTCTGGATAGTCAAAGCTGTGGCTTTTCCAGTAGTCATGTACGGATGTGAGTTGGACCATAAAGAAGGTTGCGTGTCAAAGAATTGATGCTTTTGAGTTGGGTGCTGGAGAAGACTCTTGCAAGTCCCTTGGACAGCAAGGAAATCAAACCAGTCAATCCTAAAGGAAATCAACCCTGAACATTCATTGGAAGGACTAATGCTGAAGCTGAAGCTCCAATACTTTGCCACCTAAATGCCAAGAGTTGATTCACTGGAAAAGACCCTGTTGCTGGGAAAGATTGAAGGCAGAAAGAGAAGGGGGTGACAGAGGATGAGATGGTTGAATGGCATCACTGACTCAATGGACATGAGCTTGAAAACACTCTGGGAGATAGCAAAGGACAGGAAAGCCTGGAGTGCTGCAGTTCACAGGGTCACAAAGAGTCAGACAAACTTAATGACTGAACAACAACAAATGTGAAAGGTTTTATTTTACTGAACTTCTTGTTTGAATAGTCTTTATAGTTACTTTCAGCATCAACTTTGTTGGTCATGAAAGTTCAATTAACACACCAATGAAAACTTTCCTATAAGTTCAATTCAGGTCATAGGAAAGAGCTGATCATATAATTTTATCATAGCCTGCCATTAAATATGGCCCTATTCTATTTTTACCATTTTCCTCTATTCCCTTCCAGTCAAGCTAGATACAAGTAGACCCTTGATCACAGAAAGGGTTTTGTCCCAAGTCATTTGCAAAATTTCAAGCTCCTGTCCCAATCCAATCCAACAGCAAACTCAGAATTCCACCTCCACATTTATCTGAAGCAACCAGTGTCTTTGCCCTCTTTGCAAATCTCAATAACCACCACTAGAAGAGCTTTTAAAATTACACAAAACATAGAAACATTACTTTTAACATCCACAAGCTTTAAGGTCCATAGGAGCAACCCCACGTCCAAGGAGCAGTGGCTGCACGGGCACAGGAGGGCCAAGAGGCGCTACTCCATGTTCAAGGTCAGGAGGGGCGGCAGCAAGGAGATACCCCTCGTCCAAGGTAAAAGAAGCCCAAGTAAGACGGTAGGTGTTACGAGAGGGCATCAGAGGGCAGACACACTGAAACCATAATCACAGAAAACTAGTCAATCTAATCACACGGACCACAGCCTTGTCTAACTCAATGAAACTAAGCCATGCCGTGTGGGGCCACCCAAGATGGGCAGGTCATAGTGGAGAAGTCTGACAGAATGTGGTCCACTGGAGAAGGGAATGGCAAACCACTTCAGTATTCTTGCCTTGAGAACCCCATGAACAGTATGAAAAGCCAAAATGATGGGATACTGAAAGAGGAACTCCGCAGGTTGGTACGTGCCCAATATGCTACTGGAGATGAGTGGAGAAATAACTCGAGAAAGAATGAAGGGATGGAGCCAAAGCAAAAACAATACCCAGTTGTGGATGTGACTGGTGACAGAAGCAAGGTCCGATGCTGTAAAGAGCAATATTGCATAGGAACCTGGAATGCCAGGTCCATGAATCAAGGCAAATTGGAAGTGGTCAAACAGGAGATGGCGAGAGTGAACGTCAACATTCTAGGAATCAGCGAACTAAAATGGACTGGAATGGGTGAATTTAACTCAGATGACCATTATATCTACTACTGTGGGCAGGAATCCCTTAGAAGAAATGGAGCAGTCATCATGGTCAACAAAAGAGTCCGAAATGCAGTACTTGGATGCAATCTCAAAAATGACAGAATGATCTCTGTTCGTTTCCACGGCAAACCATTCAATATCACAGTAATCCAAGTCTATGCCCCAACCAGTAACACTGAGGAAGCTGAAGTGGAACGGTTCTATGAAGACCTACAAGACCTTTTAGAACTAACACCCAAAAAAGATGTCCTTTTCATTATAGGGGACTGGAATGCAAAAGTAGGAAGTTAAGAAAAACCTGGAGTAACAGGCGAATTTGGCCTTGGAATACGGAATGAAGCAAGGCAAAGGCTAATAGAGTTTTGCCAAGAGAACGCACTGGTCATAACAAACACCCTCTTCCAACAACACAAGAGAAGACTCTACACATGGACATCACCAGATGGTCAACACCAAAATCAGACTGATTATATTCTTTGCAGCCAAAGATGGAGAAGCTCTAAACAGTCAGCAAAAACAAAACCAGGAGTTGACTGTGGCTCAGATCATGAACTCCTTATTGCCAAATTCAGACTGAAATTGAAGAAAGTAGGGAAAACCACTAGACCATTCAGGTATGACCTAAATCAAATCCCTTACGATTATACAGTGGAAGTGAGAAATAGATTTAAGGGACTAAATCTGATAGAGGGCCTGATGAACTATGGACGGAGATTCGTGACATTGTACAGGAGACAGGGATCAAGACCATCCCCGTGGAAAAGAAATGCAAAAAAGCAAAATGGCTGTCTGAGGAAGCCTTACAAATATCTGTGAAAAGAAGAGAAATGAAAAGCAAAGGAGAAAATGAAAGATATAAGCATCTGAATGCAGAGTTCCAAAGAATAGCAAGAAGAGATAAGAAAGCCTTCTTCAGCGATCAATGCAAAGAAATAGAGGAAAAGAACAGAATGGGAAAGACTAGAGATCTCTTCAAGAAAATCAGAGATACCAAAGGAACATTTCATGCAAAGATGGGCTCGATAAAGGACAGAAATGGTATGGACCTAACGGAAGCAGAAGATATTAAGAAGAGGTGGCAAGAATACACAGAAGAACTGTACAAAAAAGATCTTCACGACCCAGATAATCATGATGGTGTGATCACTGACCTAGAGCCAGACATCCTGGAATGTGAAGTCCAGTGGGCCTTAGAAAGCATCACTACAAACAAAGCTAGTGGAGGTGATGGAATTCCAGTAGAGCTCTTTCAAATCATGAAAGATGATGCTGTGAAAGTGCTGCACTCAATATGCCAGAAAATTTGGAAATCTCAGCAGTGGCCAAAGGACTGGAAAAGGTCAGTTTTCATTCCAATCCCAAAGAAAGGCAATGTCAAAGAATGCTCAAACTACGGCACAGTTGCACTCATCTCACACGCTAGTAAAGTAATGCTCAAAATTCTGCAAGCCAGGCTTCAGCAATACATGAACTTCCAGATGTTCAAGCTGGTTTTAGAAAAGGAAGAGGAACCAGAGATCAAATTGCCAACATCCGCTGGATCATGGAAAAAGCAAGAGAGTTCCAGAAAAACATCTATTTCTGCTTTATTGACTATGCCAAAGCCTTTGACTGTGTGGATCACAATAAAACTGTGGAAAATTCTTCAAGAGATGGGAATACCAGACCACCTGATCTGCCTCTTGAGAAATCTGTATGCAGGTCAGGAAGCAACAGTTAGAACTGGACATGGAACAACAGACTGGCTCCAAATAGGAAAAGGAGTTCGTCAAGGCTGTATATTGTCACCCTGTTTATTTAACTTATATGCAGAGTACATCATGAGAAACGCTGGACTGGAAGAAACACAAGCTGGAATCAAGATTGCCAGGAGAAATATCAATAACCTCAGATATGCAGATGACACCACCCTTATGGCAGAAAGTGAAGAGGAACTCAAAAGCCTCTTGATCAAAGTGAAAGAGGAGAGTGAAAAGTTGCTTAAAGCTCAACATTCAGAAAACGAAGATCATGGCATCTGGTCCCATCACTTTATGGCAAATAGATGGGGAAACAGTAGAAACAGTGTCAGACTTTATTTTGGCGGGCTCCAAAATCACTGCAGATGGTAACTGCAGCCATGAAATTAAAAGACGCTTACTCCTTGGAAGGAAAGTTATGACCAACCTAGATGGCATATTGAAAAGCAGAGACATTACTTTGTCAACAAAGGTCCGTCTAGTCAAGGCTATGGTTTTTCCAGTAGTCATGTATGGAGGTGAGAGTTGGACTATGAAGAAAGCTGAGCGCCGAAGAATTGATGCTTTTGAACTCTGGTGTTGGAGAAGACTCTTGAGAGTCCCTTGGACTGCAAGGAGATCCAACCAGTCCATTCTGAAGGAGATCAGTCCTGGGCGTTCTCTGGAAGGAATGATGCTAAAGCTGAAATTCCAGTACTTTGGCCACCTCATGTGAAGAGTTGACTCATTGCAAAAGACTCTGATGCTGGGAGGGATTAGGGGCAGGATAAAGGGGGACGACAGAGGATGAGATGGCTAGATGGCATCACCAACTCGATGGACGTGAGTCTGAGTGAACTCCGGGACTTGGTGATGGACAGGGAGGCCTGGCGTGCTGCGATTCATGGGGTCACAAAGAGTCGGACACAACTGAGCAACTGAACTGAACTGAACTGAACTGATTCTTACAAATGTAGGTTGTGTGTAATTATACCTTTTTCTTTCTTCTGCCCTAGATTTCAAAGACTGATGTACTGTTCTAGAAAAGTTACATGATAACTTTTCTTTGGCTGGTTGAAAAACACTGGTGGTGTTCTCAGTAGAGGGATGATGCAAAACTTTAGAGAAGTTACAGAAAAATGAGGGGGAAAATAAGTGTAAGTGCCAGGATTCTGAGAATAGATCAAGGAAGGTCTCATTCCAAGAATTTCCACTTTCACTATATTTTCATTTCTATGAGTTCTCATTGGTTCCATTTCAAATCTTCCTTTGCCATACATACTCTCAAAAGTCTCTTTGATTTCTTTAAATATATTAAGCAGACTTATTTTACACTCTGAAATAGACTATTCCAAACTGCAGTTTATGTGGAACTGATTCTTCAGTATGTTTTTTCTATTAATTCATGCTTATGGTGGCTTATTTCCTTATGGTTTTTTGAGGGGAGAAGGGGGTCATTATTGTGAATTCATGGGAATTCGGCAAGAATTTAAATTGTATTCTTCTAGATGAGATTTCCCTTTCCTTCTATCAGGACTCAGGAGTACTGCCAACCTAAGACCACTTTCAACTGAACATTCAACTTGGGCTTTCTCAGGCCCTACAAGTAGTGTGAACTCAAACCCAGAACCTACCTTCATGCAGGCTAGTAGTTGGAAACTCTCATGGAAGACTTTTTTTCCATTCCACCCACAACCAAAGCAGAGATATAGATAGATAGATAGATAGAGAAGGGCAGATACATACATACACACACAGATACACATACATACATGAGAAGGCAAGGTCTCTACCACTCCCCCTCCAGAGCAAGTTTTTCCTCCTTCACGAGGTTTTAATCATAAGGTTGCCAGTTCCTCAGCCTCAGGCTCTATGTCCTGAGCCCCCTACACATGGTCTGCTAAAACGCAGGCTTTGGGCCATTGGAGATCATTAGAGACCTCAAGGACAAAAGTGGGCTCCAGTGGCTACTTCCCCCTGCTGATTCATACCGCCCTTTCATCTCTGTCCTCCAAGACAGTTCCTTATGTTTCTGCCAGCTCAGCAATGCTTTTAAATTTACTTTTCAAACAACACATCTTATCCAGCATACTTAGGTTTTCCCTACTGAGCGGATGTTCTCTAAACTCTAGTCTGCCCTATAACTAGAAGTCAAATCCACCTACTTGGAGACCTGGCACAGGGACTGACTGACTGCAAGGCTATTGTTTTCCCCTGTTTCTAAGGTTAAAACTTTATATGATTCCAGTCAGTATTTCTCACTTTGCTTCAGCTTTTTCAGCGTCCTTCCATGGCTGTCTTCCACATGGCCCAACTGGTTCTGCTCTAGCCCCAGCTGCACAGAATGAACATGGTTCTGTCCCCAACCTCACATGGGTGCCTCTGGCCTCACCAGAAGAGGTCAAGAATGGACCTGCAGTCAGTGTTCCTCCGAGAATGGCCTACTAGCAATGCCAGGCCTCAAACTCATTGTTAACGTCCTGCTAGGGGAGAAAGAGATATGCCAGAATTTCAATCAGCCATGTCACTAAGCAAGCTTTTCTTGATGAAGTAAAAAAAGTATACAGATTTATGTTTTGGTCACATTTCCTTATCCCACCAGAAGCAAATAGTTCTCTGACCATCTACACTGAGATCACTGCTTTAGATAATCCCTGCTTTGGACAGAGGGAGTCTGAGATGGTAACCAGAAGCAGAGCTAGGATCTGAAGGTCAAGTGAAAAACTGTACCAGCTGTAGCTAGTTGAAGAAATAATAAAAGGACTAAAGACTATCTGTGAATGCTAATAGGGGCTACCCTGCTGATTCAATGGTAAAGAATCGGCCTGCGAATGCAGGAGACCCAAGAGATGAGGATTTGATCCCTAGGTCAGGAAGATCCCCTGGAGAAGGAAATGGCAACCTACTCCAGTATCCTTGCCTGGAAAATCCCATGGACAGAGGAGCCTGGCAGGCTACAGTCCATGGGGTCACAAAGAGTTGAACACAACTTAGCAGCTAAACAACAACAACAATGAATACTAATAACATTTTCATTAGGAAAGAATCATTCAATCATTCACTTAGAATTTAATATACTAAAAGAATGATACTAAAAATGACCTTAGGTGTTGAAAAATAAACAGTATTCCTACTCCAAGTTAACATTCAAGTAATAGACTTAGTTTTAATGTATAAAATTGTCATAATTTTTATCTATGCATTCTAATTTTATATTGACAAATGCTATACTGGTTAACGAAGATCATGGCATCCGGTCCCATCACTTCATGGGAAATAGATGGGGAAACAGTGGAAACAGTGTCAGACTTTATTTTTCTGGGCTCCAAAATCACTGCAGATGGTGACTGCAGCCATGAAATTAAAAGACGCTTACTCCTTGGAAGGAAAGTTATGACCAACTTAAATAGCATATTCAAAAGCAGAGACATTACTTTGCCAACAAAGGCCCGTCTAGTCAAGGCTATGGTTTTTCCTGTGGTCGTGTATGGATGTGAGAGTTGGGCTGTGAAGAAGGCTGAGTGCTGAAGAATTGATGCTTTTGAACTGTGGTGTTGGAGAAGACTCTTGAGAGTCCCTTGGACTGCAAGGAGATCCAACCAGTCCATTCTGAAGGAGATCAGCCCTGGGATTTCTTTGGAAGGAATGATGCTAAAGCTGAAACTCCAGTACTTTGGCCACCTCTGCGAAGAGTTGACTCATTGCAAAAGACTCTGATGCTGGGAGGGATTGGGGGCAAGAGGAGATGGGGACGACATAGGATGAGATGGCTGGATGGTATCACTGACTCGATGGACGTGAGTCTGAGTGAACTCCGGGAGTTGGTGATGGACAGGGAGGCCTGGCGTGCTGCGATTCATGGGGTCACAAAGAGTCGGACACGACTAAGTGACTGATCTGATCTGATCTAATACTGGTTAAATGTATTTTGTGAGTACACATTACAATTTTAATAATATTTATTTTACTTTATAGCTCTCTCTTTAGTTGCTAAATCATGTCCAACTCTTGCAATCCCATGGACTGTAGCCTGTCATGCTCCTCTGTGCATGGGATTCTCCAAGCAAGAGTACTGGAGTGGGTTGCCATTGCCTTCTTCATGTACTTTATATAATTATATTTAATTATATCCTTCAATGTGTTATTGTTTGCTTATTCCTTGAAGTATGTCCATGCATTGGTCCCATCCATGACACATGGCCTCAACCAATGAATTCTGAAAATCAATTCAGAAAGCAAAATGTGTTATGCTAAAATCTAACTAGCTTTATTATCTATTCCTAGAGCCTCTCTCAATAGTAAAGCTTTAAGGAAAAACAAAGTTTTTCAGTATTATGAAACAAAGCTGCCATCAAAATTTTCATTTTGAAAATGACTTTCAAGATACAACACATTATCATTCAAAAAAGGCACCATACCACACCCAATAATAATATCAAGTCCGCATTATCATAATACATGTGAACAGTCAAAAACCAGAAGAAAATATCCTTCACACTTATAAAAATACTTTTGTTATATAAATAGAATACAAAATATATTTACAAGTCTTCTTGTTCCAAAATGGATTTAAAACTGAAATTACTAATGTATTTTATAAATGGATTAAAAATGATAACTGAAACAAAATAAGTCAATGAAAAAACATCTAATTATCCTTAACATTCTATTTCCAAAGCACTACCACTAACTGTTTTAAATTCATCCTACACTATACTCAAATATCACATGTAACCAATATCTTTTCAAAGGTTACTGGCTCATTTATTCACTCCACAATAATTTCTGAATATCAGCCATGTACCTATAATTGGTACATGCTGTTTCTCAACCATTAGATGATACTATTCAGTTGCAAGAAGTTTTGTCAAATTTCTGCATTGTTATATATATATATATATATATATATATATATTTGTTCATGCACACACAAATATATGTGCAAAAATTTTATGTTCTACTTATTTGTTTCAAAATATGTTTCTCTGTCTATGATTATGAGAACAAACTTTTTATGTTCCACTTGTCTCAAAATGTGTTTCTTGGCCTATGATTAAGAGAAGAAAATTTTTAAGATTTAACTATCAATGTGTAAATCTCACTCTCAAAATTTCTCAACTAAATATTTTGCATCATCATTGCACATACCTGCCATCACCTACAGAAGAAAAACAAAGGTTACATACGCTATAAAAAAATACCAATTTTAATGTGTCGATGTTATTTTATCCATCTTCCTAAAAGCTATTAAAATGAAAATATAAAGATTAAATGAACCCTACAGTTCTGAACAATGACACCAAAGAAAAGAATGTAATTACTTTTCCAACTCAGGCCTTAATTAGTTAATGTATAAATACTATACATTAAGCTTACTAGTTAGTCTTCTAGTTTAACCACAAACATGTTAGGTTTGTTTGGAGTTCTGTTGAACTCAGAAAAGATGTATAAACAATGACTGCTTAACAGTTTAAGAATAAAGCCCACATTTGTGAGTAGCCCCAGACCTTAGCTGAAAATTGACTGAACTATACAGGAGTGACCTAGAGAGGTTGGGTTTAATGAAATGTCCACAGGTTTAAGTGTCAAAAGAATTGGGGATTGGCCCAAGTCTATCAATAACTAATTGTGAGTCTTTGAAAAATTCTTTAGCTGTTCAAGGTATTGGTTTCTGATCCATGGAACTGGCCCACGTGACCTCTAAGGCCCCTTCAGCTCTCACATTCTATAATTCCGATTCTATGGCATGTTTATAGCAATTGAAGGTAGACCCTCCATCCATTCACTGAGAAGAAGAAACCCTCCAGTCTTCTGATTGGGGTCTGTGTATTCTTGTACTAGGTTAAGTGGCAAGAGCATATCGAAATAAGAATCAGAACACAAGGATTTATCACCCTTTGTGAACTGCATTCTTATCTTCAATGCTCAGCAACAAGACTTCAAGTACTAAACATTTTGATGCAATCTTGACAATGCAGTTCACCAGACAAGGTCAGGCTCAGTGGTTTCCAGGAAACCAAAAAGCAAAAGAATGTAGAAAGAAATAGTAGAGACTTCCAAATGATGAAAAAAATGAATTAAGTTCAAACTGAGATTCGAAAAGAGACACAATAAAGACGTAAAAAGTATGGTCAGTGTATTTAGAATGAATGGAACCATGGAAAGCAGTTCCTGACAATAGTAACAAAACATCTTTGAGAAAATTTTATCATTAAAGGAGTAAATGAGATAGATTATACTGACTACTCTTTCTTAGAAAATGCAAAAACTAAAATTGAATTCTTTTGTGAAAGCTAGAATTATTATGCAGCTTCATTAAAGGAATTTTTATCTTATCCTAGAAATTAAAGATGTTCTTTATTTTTTAAAACATCCTCTTGGTTTTATTATCACAATGGAACACTCGATACCTCAGAAAAATAAGACCAAACATGAATTATTTCTTTAAATTACCCAAAAAGTTCATCATTACGTTAAAGGATTAAAATGTATATAAATAAAACAAGAAAATTAGAAATTGCCTCAATTATGACTCTTTCTTTAGGAGTAAAGAAATTTTAATTTCTTGTGGAAATTAATAAAGCTTTTCTTGTGGAAAAATAAAGCTAAGCTATTAACACATGTATTTCCCTTCAGACAACTGTCAGTATATATACATATCTACATTACATAGTTATAGCTGATACTTAGAATCCATCTAGAACTTTTTTTATTAATTTCATTCTATTTATTTATTTAATTTTTGACTGTGCTATGCAGCATGTGGGATCTTAGTTTCTTGATTAAGGAACTAAAACTCTGCACATTGGAAGCGCAGAGTCTTAACCTCTGGACCATCAGGGAAGTCCCTAGAATTTTTATGTTTTATACCACTCATTTCCAATCAAAAGTCCTTTACTGACAAAATCCACATACTTGTTATTTTATTAGTCCCATGATAGTATTAAATGGGTTAAGGTTGTATAAATGCTTTAACATTATATTTGAGAGCATTTAAGTTATTTCTTGTTTGGTTTGGTTTGGGTGTTATTTCTTCAGAAATATTTCTAAAACATTCTTTAGAATTATGTAGGTCAAAAATATAAAAAGTATAATAGTTGTTGCTACAACAATTGAACAATTGCTTTCCAAAAGCAAAAGCAACCAATTTAAAAAACTACTTATGAAGTTCAAGGGCTTCCCAGATGGCACTATTGGTAAAAAAAAAATCCGCCTGCCAATGCAGGAGACATAAGAGACAAGAGATGTGGGTTCAATCCCTGGGCAGGGAAAATCCCCTCGAGTAGGAAATGGCAACCCACTGCAGTACTCTTGCCTGGAAAATTCCACGGACAGAGGCAACTGGTGGGCTACAATCATGAGGTGCCAAAGAGTCAGACACAACTGAGTAACTGAGCGATGACGTTCAGCAGTGACGTTCACACCAATGAGATTCAAATATTACTGTACCCACCTCCACACCTCTCTATAGTAACATGATCATATCCATTTACCATTGTTTTTTCTGGTCTGATAAATGTAGATAGTGCCTAATGGTTGCTGAAATATGAACTTTAATCACTAGTGAAGCTGAACATTATTACTTGTGATGACCCATTCTATTTTTCTAAATGTATAAATACCACCTATTGAGGGACAGTAAGTAGCAATCTTTCATATGCATCAATGTGTTCCATATTTTTAAACATTTATTCTGTTTACAATTGCAATAAGCATATAAGTTAGAATATAAAAGTATGAGAAATAGTATAAAAATCACTCAGAAACCCAACAAACTTTTCCCTTTCAATAGCTTATGCTATAGAAAGTGAATTTCCTTTTTTACCTCCCCATCTATCCCATCCACACTAAAAGAAAAAAACACTCTTAAGCATTTGATACATATCATCCTAGGATTTTTCCATGGCTTTGTTTGTTTATAAAAATGGAATAATACTCATCATTGTCTTATGCAACAGGCTCTTTTTCCTTCATATGGTATCATAGACATCTTTCCAAGATATATAGATCTACCTCATTCTTTTGATGGCAGTATAGGATTCTTTTACAGTAAAGATAACTTATTGAAACCAGGTTGAAGAAGGCAAAGGGAGGCCAGCTGCTATCCATGGTGTGTGTGTGTGTGTGTGTGTGTGTGTGTATACATATATATATTTGTTCCTTTATTTATTTTTAAAGTTTTTATTGAATGTGTTACAATATTGCTTCTGTTCCATGCTTTGGCTTTTTGGCCTTGAGGCATATGGGAGCTTAGCTCCCCAACCAGGGTCTGAACCTGTACCCCCTGCGTTGGAAGGTGAAGTCCCAACCACTAGACTGCCAAGGAAGTCCCATGTTTATTTTTTTTTAATTTTAGTTGTGGTCTCATCAGATCAGATCAGATCAGTCGTGTCCGACTCTTTGCAACCCCATGAATCGCAGCATGCCAGGACTCCCTGTCCATCACCAACTCCCGGAGTTCACTCAGACTCACATCCATTGAGTCAGTGATGCCATCCAGCCATCTCATCCTCTGTCGTCCCCTTCTCCTCCTGCCCCCAATCCCTCCCAGCATCAGAGTCTTTCCCAATGAGTCAACTCTTCGCATGAGGTGGCCGAAGTACTGGAGTTTCAGCTTTAGCATCATTCCTTCCAAAGAAATCCCAGGGCTGATCTCCTTCAGAATGGACTGGTTGGATCTCCTTGCAGTCCAAGGGACTCTCAAGAGTCTTCTCCAACACCACAGTTCAAAAGCATCAATTCTTCAGTGCTCAGCCTTCTTCACAGTCCAACTCTCACATCCATACATGACCACAGGAAAAACCATAGCCTTGACTAGACGAACTTTTGTTGGCAAAGTAATGTCTCTGCTTTTGAATATGCTATCTAGGTTGGTCATAACTTTCCTTCCAAGGAGTAAGCGCCTTTTAATTTCATGGCTGCAGTCACCATCTGCAGTGATTTTGGAGCCCAGAAAAATAAAGTCTGACACTGTTTCCACTGTTTCCCCATCTATTTCCCATGAAGTGGTGGGACCGTATGCTATGATCTTTGTTTTCTGAATGTTGAGCTTTAAGCAAACTTTTTCACTCTCCACTTTCACTTTCATCAAGAGGCTTTTGAGTTCCTCTTCACTTTCTGCCATAAGGGTGGTGTCATCTGCATATCTGAGGTTATTGAGATTTCTCCCGGCAATCTTGATTCCAGCTTGTGTTTCTTCCAGTCCAGCGTTTCTCATGATGTACTCTGCATATAAGTTAAATAAACAGGGTGACAATATACAGCCTTGACAAACTCCTTTTCCTATTTGGAACCAGTCTGTTGTTCCATGTCCAGTTCCAACTGTTGCTTCCTGACCTGCAAACAAATTTCTCAAGAGGCAGATCAGGTGGTCTGGTATTCCCATCTCTTTCAGAATTTTCCACAGTTTATTGTGATCCACACAGTCAAAAGTGGATGAGTAATATTCCAGTGTACCTCATCTCCTTTATCCATTCATCTGTCAAGGGCCATTTAGGTTGTTTCCAAGTGGAATGCATGTATCTTTTCAAATTAGAGCTTTCATCTTTTCCAAATATATATCCAGGTGCTGTGCTCAGTTGGTCTGACTCTTTGCAACTCCATGGATTGTAGCCCACCAGGCTCCTCTGTCCATGGGGATTCTCCAGGCAAGAATACTGGAGTGGGCTTCCATGCCCTCCTCCTCCAGGGGATCTTACCAACCTGGGGGTCAAACCCAGGTCTCCCTCATTGCAGGCAAGTTCTTTACTGTCTGAGCCACCAGGGAAGCCCCATATGCCCAGGAGTGGGACTTAATACTAAACCCTCTGTACAGCTACCCAGCAAGTGTTACTCAAGCCTAATTTGAAAACCTTGCCCCAGATAGACCACTCCCACTGAGATCACTCTGACTTTCTTCCCTAGTATTTACCAGGAATCTGTGGCATTATGGCTTCCCAACCACCGTGTTTTCTTTTTCCTACACTACAAAGAAGAAAACTAATACTTCTAATGTCAGTCCTTCAAATCTCTTTAGGAAGTTATCATGTGTGATTTTTCTACCAAACCATTCCTCCCCTCCTTCCCACAACACACACACATGAATACATACATACATGAATACACACACACATGCATGCATATCTTTCCTTCACCAGGCTAAATAAATACACCCAGCTTCTTCAACAATCCTAATATGACCTGGTTTTAATAGCTTCCTTATCTTTGTCACTCTACTATCCAAGTGTGATCCATTTTGCTTACCTCTTCTTTGATGTGTAAAACAGAAGCAACACTATCCTGCTAACCTATACTGCTAAGGCTGCTGCTGCTAAGTCACTTCAGATGTGTCCGACTCTGTGCGACCCCATAGACGGCAGCCCACCAGGCTCCCCTGTCCCTGGGATTCTCCAGGCAAGAACACTGGAGTGGGTTGCCATTTCCTTCTCCAATGCTTGAAAATGAAAAGTGAAAGTGAAGTGGCTCAGTTGTGTCCGACTCTTAGCGACCCCATGGAGTGCAGCCCACCAGGCTCCTCCGCCCATGGGATTTTCCAGGCAGGAGCACTGGAGTGGGGGCCACTGCCTTCTCCCTGACTCCTATTAGTAGACCGAGATACCCTTTAAGTCTGAGCCAGTGCTGCTGTCCATGGCGGCAAATAGCAAGAGCAGTTCAGCTGGACATGACCGTGAGCGGTGAAGAACCTTGGTCAATATTGGTGGACAGTCTTGAAGAGCTCTGAGGAGATCAGAATCTAATCAAAGTCACTTACCTGATACTTACTCTCATGGAACAGCTTATGAAACGGAATAGGAGAGAAGAAAGTGACAAGATTATAAGAGGTTAGACAGGAGGTAAGGATGCTGAGAGAAGGATGATACAAGTAGGGACAAAAAAGAAAAGATTTTCAAAAACTCAAAAGGAACAGTGGTAAGACAGAGCCACAAATAGAAGTACTGGTTAACACTTAAAGAGGCCTGAAGTTCACTCAAGATAGTAGGATTTAGTAGGGAACAGAAAGTAAATACTGCTGACGATTATGATTGACCAGCCCTGGGAGATGATGTAGGTAGACTTGTAAGTTCAGCCTTGCCATGATTCATTTTAGGTTAAAAACCAAAATTAAACATGCAGCCAAAATTCAGAAACATCCAATGGGTAGCTGGAAAAATCACAGTATTACACAGCATTTCTAACAGTCTTAAAATTAAGTTGATTTAAGAGTTTTCTCTCATCAGCAAAAATGCATCTTTAAGTGGCAAGCAATTAAAACATGAAATAGGCTCAAGATGGATTTAGGATGTATTAATATTAATGAGTATTAATATTAACTAAGATCATGCATCCAGTCCCATCACTTCACAGCAAATAGATGGGGAAACAAAGGAAACAGTGACAGACTTCATTTTGGGGGGCTCCAAAATTACTGCAGATGGTGACTGCAGCCACGAAATTAAAAGATGCTTGCTCCTTGGTAGGAAAGTTATGACAAACCTAGACAGCATATTCAAAAGCAGAGACATTACTTTGCCAACAAAGGTCCGTCTAGTCAAAAGTATGGTTTTTCCAGTAGTCATGTATGGATATGAGAGTTGGACTATAAAGAAAGTTGAGCACCGAAGAATTGATGTTTTGAACTGTCATGTTGGAAAAGACTCTTGAGAGTCCCTTGGACTGCAAGGAGATCCAACCAGTCCATCCTAAAGGAGATCAGTCCTGAATATTCATTGGAAGGACTGATCCTGGAGCTGAAACTCCAATACTTTGGCCACCTGATGTGAAGAACTGACTCATTGGAAAAGACCCTGACACTGGGAAAGACTGAAGGCAGGAGAAGGGGACGACAGAGGATGAGATGGTTGGACAGCATCACCAACTCAATAGACATGAGTTTGAGTAAACTCTGGGAGCTGGTGATGGACAGCGAAGCCTGGTGTGCTATAGTCCATGGGGTCACAAAGAGTCAGACATGACTGAGCGATTGAACTGAACTGAATATTAATGATTAATAATATATTTTTATGAACCAAAAGTGGGAGTATTTGAGCTTTAAGCTCAATATGTAAAGATGATCTTATACAGATTAACTACCAAATTTTTCCACACAAAAAAAGAATAATTATGTCTCTTAAGACACAGAATATAGGCATATGGATCATTATTCTTACTTCAGATAATATTTCACAGGTTTATTTTGTCATATTAATTAATTATAATACTACTTTATGTTCTATGAATTACACTTTTAGCTTTTATTTTTACTGACAAATCCCCATGTTTTCCTGACCAATGTAACACATAAAAACAGTCATAAATTAGTCAAAGGAAATTGGGACCTTTTAATACAATCAAATGGTTACTTTAAATAAAAAAAGACTTACCACATTTTCCTTCATCTTTCTTAGCTTTTCATCTATCTCTCTCAACCGATTCTGCTGATCCCGTTGTTCTTTGGTGTTTTGAAGAACCTTTTCTCCTGGAGTTACTTCTGTATTTCTATCACCACCATTAAGGTCAGGTTTCTAATTTTAAAAAAAAAAAAAATTCATACACAGGCTGAAACCGTAACATTACGCATTTTTCCAGAGTAACTGAGCCCTGAAGTTTGGCTTTGCTTCTCATACAATATTCCTTCTCTTCAAAATAATACTTAGAAATAATTCTCTAATGCCTTCCTATTTGGGGGGGAAGGTCCAATTGTACATAAAACAAGAGGTGGTTGTGCAACAGTGAGAAGAGAATTGGGCTTCTCAAAGTCAGGAGTTTTGAACTCTGGCTTTTCCTGGTTCCTGACTGAGATGGCCTTAGGGGAATCAAAGAACCTCTCTGAGCTTTAATTTCATCATCTGCAAAATGATAATAACTTTAAGATCCAGCCCCAAAGTCATCACAGTACATCACATGCATGCAGAAATCTTAATAACTAACAAATACAGGCTGAAGATGTCCTTTGAAAAGAATAAACATTATGTAATGGAAGTATCTCATTAGGCTTCAGTACCATCAGCAATATTTGAATTGACAGAAACATATTCTCCCAAAGTTAGTATTATTTCCAGATAATTAAAATGGATACTTCTTGACAGAAAGCTGGTCTTGTACCTATAACTAAACTTCCTACATTTCTGCCACAGATTTCCTACTCTGTATTGTCATGAGGTAACAAGCAAAAATGACATTTTTTAAGTTGCCTTAGGCAGAATCTACCCACATTCTCATTCCTTAAATAGAGTTGGTCACCATTTCACTTTCAATGCCTTTTTCTTCAAGGCCTTTCTCTCTTGCTCACTGCCTCTTCATCATTCACTTGAACTAGTCGTTTTCAGACTCCGGTGTGCTTCGGTGTCACCTCCAGAGCCCGTGAAAACATTCAAAGGCTCAGGCTCCACCCTGCAGACTCTGACTCAATAGATAAGAACTAGGGACACCTGAAGAAACAACTGCTCAAAAATTTGAGAACTACTGACTTAAAGGACAAAGTCCTCACTCCTTCATGGCTCTTTAGGCTCATCTCTTGTTGCTTGGGTCTCAGACTCAAAACTCCAGGGATATTGCCCACTGCTAGTTCTCCACTCTCCATGCCTCTTCCTTCCAACTCCTAATAGAGACTCCTACTTTTCTGAGCTCAGCACAAACATATTTCCCTAAAAAATATCTCCTGACACACCCAGTAAAGGCAATTTCTTTCCCACTCATGCCACATGTTCCCTCACTGCACTCACTACACTGTCCCTGCCCAGACAGGGACCGTGACTGGCCCTACCCTGGGTCCCTGAACCCAGCACAAACCTGAAGCTGATCAGCACTGCCAAGAGACTGTAATTTCGGTTCTCAGAACTCTGATCACACCAATGTTTTAATGAAATTCATATTGCATAAAGCTCTAACGAAGAGACTATTAAAGAATATCTCAATTTCAAGAGGTGACCCTTTTACATCTTATTTCCCCCAAAGGGGACTCGCTTCTGGTAGCTCTAGAAGCATCCATTGAGTAAATTACAAGTGACAAGATCTTTAAGAAGGAAACCTAATGTTAAGGAGGAGTTTGTAATAGCTGGTACCAAGGTCTCCCTGCAGCTCTATGCATCCAGCATTTTATGGCCCACTTTTAAGTTAAGATACACAATGTCTCCATCTGTTTGAGCTATTATAGAATACCACAGACGGGGTGGCTTATAAACAACAGACATATATTTCTGACAGTTCTGGAGGTGTGGAAGTCTAAGATCAAGGTGCTGGCAAATTTCATATCTAGAGAAGGCCTGCTTCCTACTTCCTAAATGGTCATCTTCTGGCTATGTCCTCACATAATAAAAGGGACACAGAAGCTCTTTGGGTCTCTTTTACAAGGACACTAACCCTATTCATGGGGGCTCCATCCCATGACCAAATTACTCCCAAAGGCCTCCCCTCAAAATACAATCAGGGGATTATATTTAAACATATGGATTTGGTGTGCACATAGTCAGTCTATAGAATATAATGACCTGAAAAACACACAAACTGGGTTGCATTTTTAAATAGAAAAAATATCTTTTAAAGGACATTATTTTTAAAAAATCTACAACTGTGATTTTCTAAAAATCATTGGATAGGCTAAAAAAGAAAAACAGAAAAAAAATTGTAAAGCAGACTTCATCAATATTTTTAAACTTTACTTATCCAAAGCCACCACTAAGAAAATAGACAAGCCACAGGCTGAGATAAAAACATGACACATAAATATGACACAGGATTTGCATCCAATATATACAAGGAATTCACACAATTCAACAAAAAAAAGAATAATTACTTATTAGAATCTAGTTTTAAAATGACTTGAACAGACACTTCATAAAAAAAGATAAATGACAAATAAGCCCATGAAAAAGTCCTCAACATCATTAAGTCATCAGAGAAATGCAAATTAAAGTCCCAATGAGGTCATTACATAGCCATTAAAACAGGACAAAGGAAAAAGTTTGTTAAAATTAAACATTGGAGAGGTATGGAGCAAGCGAACTCTCACACGTTGTTGGTATCAGTATATAATGACACAAACATTTTAAGAACTGCTTGACAGTTTCTTAAAAAATTAAATGCTTGTCTAATCCTATGACTCAACAATTCCACTCCTGTGTCTCCATCTAAGAGAAATGAAAATGATGACTCAAACTTTGAACATGAATATTCAGAGCAGCTTCATGAACTTAGCCAAATGCCTACTAATAAGACCAGAATGATAAACTATAATGAATATTTGATGCAAGCTGGGACACTCACTCTTTCTCCCTGACCTCTGTCTTGTGGTTAGGTTTAGCCAATGTTGAGAAGGAGTGTTAGAAGGTTGGAGGGCAGCAAGAAAAAGAGTTTGGGGTATTCTCCCCTTCCATTCCCTGCTTTGCCATTATGATTTGGGCAGCAATATATCCCTGACACGCCCATTAAGGGGATTTTCTTAGATTCAACTGAATGTTCATGTTCAAAAGCAAACAGAAGCCACACTTGGAGCCAGTCAATGCAGAAAGATGAGTGCATGAGTGCTCAGCTGCTTAGTCATGTCCAACTCTTTTCAACCCTGTGGACTATAGCCCACCAGGCTGCTTGGTCCATGAGATTCTCCAGGCAAGAATACTGGAGTAGGTTGCCATTTGTTCCCCCAGGGCATCTTTCCAACCCAGGAATTGAATCCACATCTCCAGCGTCTCCTGCATTGGCAGCCAGATTCTTTACACTGAGCCACCTGGGAAGCCCCAACTCATAAGGCTATAGGACAGGAAACACAGTGTCAGGTATCCCTGGCCAATGGGAGTTTTTGCTGCAGTCCACATCATAACAACATAGGTAGAGGGGCAAGGAAGCCACCCTGGCTTAAATATTTCATATCCAATAGAAGCCTCATCTGTTGAAATGACTCCATAGGTACATTACCTGGGTCTCGGCAAGGGACATTCCCAGCCACAAGAATCACTGCATTTATGGCTTCCCCTTCAGGTCTCTATAATTCTTCCAATCCAGAGGTCATTTTTAGCACAAGCAAAGTTGCCTCCTATCATTGTTGACATTCCAACTTTCATCAGATTGCCACAGAAACAGCTCAAATTGTCTTGCTGAAGAGGGAGGAGTTGGTTAATCCTCTGCTCATGCCCAATATGATTACAATTTTGGATGGCAGATTCTTCTACCACAACTCTAGCCTCCCCAAGTTCCAGTACAATTTTTCTTTTCCCTAACCCCTGGTGCTAGTCCCTGAGTATCCCAGCATCCCTTATTGGCTCCTTTCTTTAAATCTATAAATAGTTCCTTCATTTCATTATCTTCAAAATCCAACCTGGGTCAATTTATGTTCCTTGCCCAGAACTCTAACTGTGTATGCACGTGTGTATGTGCACAGACTTGTCGAGAAATAGACTGGAAGGAAATTTAGCTTGATGGTAAATGGTAAGGTAAGGTAAAAATCTTGATTTTACCTTGTTTTTCTTAGATGCTTCTGTATTTCCTGAATTTTCTACAGTAAACCTATAGTGATTTCATATGCATAAAAATTATTTTTTATTTTTAAGAAAACAGAACATTACCAAGCCTATCTTCATTCTGCCTTGACAACGTGACTCTCTGTACCAAAAGATACTGGTCTCAAGGTTAGATTTTGGCCGAGTTCTGCAAGTCACTTTTTCTTTCCTGGTCTCAACTTCTTCTGAGAAAGTTTCTTCCAGTTCTGAAAGCTGAGTCTGCAATTCACCACAATTAAAGCCAAGGATATATAATATCTTCCCTCAGTCTTTGTCTCTGATAGCATAACCATATAGTACAAATATTTGAAAGACAGCATGTGATGAAAGCAGAGGCCAAGAAAAGGTAATCATCTGTTCTGGCAAAGACTGCATACTGGTATATTCAAGAAGCTCTGTGGTGCCAGGAGAGGTTCTGTTGTCACATCCAAGTGCCAATCAGTACCGTCTGTTTTCCTGATCATCAGAAAGATCTTGATTTCCTCTGGGTGAAAGTTTTTAGCAGATTTTCTGACCATGCATATTGTTTCTCTATTTCTTGAGTCATACAGAAATGCCTTTATTCAGTTCAAGTAAAATTCAATTCCATAAAAGCTCTCTATAATATGCACAGAACATCTAAGGAGCCACAAGAATAGAACAGATCATGAGGTCAAGATATTTGCCGATTTGACTAATTGATTGCCTAGGGATTGTAAGTTCATGCTTAGAAAAATATCTGTGATGTTGACTGAGCCAACAGGGGTCTTTGAAGCTAAGTAAACCCATTTCTAAAAGCCAAATACAGAGGAAATTACTCACACCTTCATAAGTTATCTGATATGAAAATAAGGCATTGATTGAGTTAAGGGCCAGAAAAATACAAACCTGCCTAAACAAAGCCATCTTGCCCTGTGTTTTCAAGCAAATGGTATGCTTTTCCACAGGCTACTGCTATTTCCTGTCATCAGATGGATCTTTTGCCTGGCAGTGGCAGTACTAAAACTAAAGAAAAAAATCTTTTAGCCAGATTGTTTTTATCATTTTGAAATACTTCCATGAAATGAAAGAAATCTTGAGGCTTAGCATAGAAAAACCAAGAAATAGAAATATAAACTTCAAAGTAATCTGTAAAACACAGGTAGCAAGAATTCCACAGATTTAATTGGGAATGTTTGCCATGTGGTGCAGTGGTAAAGAATCTGCCTGCCAATACAGGAGACACAAGAGATGCAGGTTCGATCCCTGGGTCGGGAAGATCCCCTGGAGGAGGGACCAAAAGGAGCCTGGCAGACTATGGTCCGTGGGGGTCACAAAGAGTCTGAATGACCAAGCTTGCACATGCACGTGTTTGCCAGGTTAGAGGCAAGGATGTCTGAACTAACTTCCTGTTTATTCCTCAATCCAGAAACCCATGCTCTCATGGCATACTTCTATATTATTTTTTAATGAACAGATGGTTAATAAGATTTCTGTGCTTGTGACTAACATACATAAAAAAAACTCCTCAGTTCCTGACCTTGATCAGCATGTTAAGTAATTTGAGGTCAAGTGAACAGCATGGCCATTATTGGAACTCTGCAAATTCCTGGACTCAATAATAAAACATCTTTTAAGATTACACATCAAACCATGTTTTATATTTCCTCAAGGTTAGCTAACATTGAAACAGAAAGAGATCAAAAAACAGTTAAATGCTGGTCAAAATTTTCTTGGCAATAGAAGAGGTAAATACAGCTACAATTTTCCTCAATCAAATGTTTGTTAGTATTTGTTGGTCTTATCAAAATCATATACAACTGAATCAACAGTTTAAAAACAAGAAAATAAATCGAGTTGAGGAAAACCTTTATAGTCAATTAAACTAGCTGAGTTAAGAACAAAGAAATTCCTCATATGTCAATGAGAGCCATTTCTGAACATTCTCTCCCAACCAGGAAAACAAAATCTAATGATGAACTGGAATGCTAGATTTAATAAGACTGATTGCATGGGAGATGAATAAATTACACTTCTTTACAAGAGCCAAACTGAATAGAATTTATTATTGAATCCAGTTGCTAAGGACTTAAACTGAGTGCTTACATAACGCCTATATCTTGGATATTTCTGGAGAAAGCTGGAATGTAACACAGCTGCAAATAAGAAATACAGTAACTAAATTATAGAACATCACTCAATTTTATGGTGGGATTTACAGTACGTGGAAAGAAATAACTGATTTGTTGGAGGTTAGGGGATGGATACAAAAAGGTATGCACAGTTAAACCGCAGATCCTAAGGAAAAAAATTGCTTCAATTAGTTCTCTTTTGCTATGATGAATGAAAATAAAAAGCAGATGTAAAACTGCAACCACATGATATTACTCACATTACAGCAACAGCAGCCATTCTTTCTTCTGAAAGTGACCACAAGCTTTGTTTTACACTAAAGAAATCAGATATGTGAAAGCCAAATGCTGCTTTTAAAACATCTCCATGAAGCTAACAGCAAGGGCACCTACATGAGAACATTGTAATCAGCAAACTCATAAGGAAGAGATTCCTCATCTGCCCCTTTCACAACAACCAATACTTCCTTCATCTCAGAGTCACCTCTCTGCTGCTGCTAAGTCACTTCAGTCATGTCCAACTCTGTGTGACCCCATAGACAGCAGCCCACCAGGCTCCTCCATCCCTGGGACTCTCCAGGCAAGAACACTGGAGTGGGTTGCCATTTCCTTCTCCAATGCATGAAAGTGAAAAGTGAAAGTGAAGTCGCTCAGTCGTGTCCGACTCTTCGTGACCCCATGGACTGCAGTCCACCAGGCTCCTCCGTCCATGAGATTTTCCAGGCAAGAGTACTGGAGTGGGGTGCCATCGCCTTCTCCAACTCTCTGGAGCCCCTCAAATTATTGATTCATCCTGGGCTTATGTGCCTATCAGTTTAGCATCTTATTGTTGCCACAGTCAGGTAAGTCAGAAACCCTGCGTGTTTCAACTTGTTTGGGAACTTATTTTCTTGATCAAAATTTTAAAACTTTCAAATGAATTTTAAAAATATCATTCCTTATTAAAATACCACTCCTTCATCAAACTTTCCTTTCCCTGTGTTCCCCCAGCATATGTTTTCCATACTTCTCATAAGATAAGTTCCCATACTGTGGTACTTCTTTCACTGAACAGTCGGCCCACTGCACAAAATGGTCTATGTTTATATGTCCTATCCTCTAGTATCCTACGAGCTGCTTTAAGGTCAGAAGTAAAGCCACATACTAATCTGGATACTCAACTTCCACCACCACGTCATCTCTCATAAAATAACAGGCATTCAAAGACGTTTTGATGGCCTGGGCAGGGGCTGGGCAAGTTACTTAAATGCAAGAAGTAGGCCCATGTTTTGTAGGCAACACAATATGGCGTGATGGATGGTGTAGCAAATTGGAGAACTTGTGCTTCATGGAAAGCAGCAGTTGCTACTCAGCTCAGTCCTAGACTTTGTCAATCAGGGCTTCAAGACTAATGTTGCCAGATTTTCTAATTTTTCAAAAGAAACTATAGAAATCTGGACTTTTTATATGAGTTAACCCATTTTCACCAGTTTTCAACCTCATGCTATGTGATGGTGGCCTTCTCCAGGGACTCTGACCTCCTCTACCTCACTCACTGGTTTCTCTTCCTCCTCCTATCCATCACTTGAAATGAACTTTCTTGATATTCCTTATGGATGAGCTTTCCCTCTCTCCTCTGAACCAGCAAAGCACTTTGCTCATAGCCTTCTATTGTTCTTACCTATGATGTCTTGTACCACAGTTATCTATATATATTCTGTGCCTCTCACAAGGCAATAAGTTCCTTAAGTTACTTATTATATTAATAATAACATCTTTGGCTGAGTTTGGGGTCAGACACTTTGCTAAGTACTTTACACATATTAACTTGTAACTCACCTACACTTTAAAAGAACCCTCAGGAATAATATTATCATTACTATTATACAGATGAAGAAACTGAGGTTTAAAGTGCTTCTAATTAACACCCAAGTCCTCAGAGCCAGTAAGTGGAAGAGCCAGAACCTGAAACAAGGCTTTCTCACTCCACAGTTCTATATGTGCCTGACTCATCTTTAAATGCTCTACAATTCCTTGCATGCAGTGAGCACTTGATTAACATTTGTTTAATTGATTGTTGAAAATAGAAATTTATATTCCACTTAAAAGACATTTTTTTCTTAAGGAACATGGAGAAAAATTACTGATGAGTTAATGGTTTGCAGAAAGCTTAAAAACACCATGACTATGCATTATGAATATTTGTGGTTCCGCAATAGATTGGAGGCCATTCATCAACTGAACAGATATGCAGGGTTTATCCTGAGATACTTTTCAGTGTATTATTCAAAAAGAATTCCAATCCAAAAATAATATCCGTAAAGTAATCTGCCATGCTAGCATTTCTAGCCTGGAAATTCAATGTGCAATACTGGTTTTAGTTAGAAATGAGGAAATGCCAACAGGAGATTTAATAAAAGCTCAAAAGATTTTTTTTTTTTTTTGCATACAAGGAGCATTAATTACCTCCTTTCAATAACTAGGATGTCACATTTCTGTTTCTGCATCCAGTAGGAGTCCCAAAATGCAGTTTTATCTTTTCTCTAAATATAATTTGTTTCACATAAAAATATATAATATCAGTATGTTACAACTAAGTAATGTACTAGTTTTCCCTTTTATTATTTTTTAAATATTTTGTTTAAATCATAAATGCTAACTTTGAAATGTGATTTAGATGACAATGACAGCATCTGATCACTGTCATCTAACAAATTTCTAAATTCTAAGTTTCTCTTTCAAGAATAACATTTGATGTTTGTGAAAAAGACATTTTCTGTATTTTGGACCATTATCCAGCTCTGAGATCTCAGCAGCCTTTGAAATCTAACAACAATAACAACAACAAAAATCAGCTATAACAGAGAAAGAACAAAGAATATCCCTGAACAATTTTATTCCCCTGTCCTGGCTTCCTCCTTTTGGGAATGGGTACCCAGTAAACATAAATAACCTAGCAGCAAAAGTGCCGATGTATCAAAGTCCTGGGGTATACTGGGGTGAGGACAGAGATCCTATAGTTCTCGCTTAGAACTCTGCCCCCAATCCAGAAAACAGTGGTTCCCACTACCACCACTGAGCTGTGTAAAGGGCTCAGAGGCAGCTGTGCCTGGTCCTTAGGAATGTAATCTAAGGAAGCTGTGATGACTCCATAAAGGTTCCCTCACAACCAAACTTTCTTGGGAACATATTAACACTGCTCCTTTCCCTTAAGGTAGTTAAGGGAAAACTGACCCAAATCCAGATCCCTAATCTTCAACTGACAGCTTGAAGAAAAGATTCACTATACAGAAGAATTATTACCTATAGACTACTGATATTATTTAAATTTTTTTAAAACAAGTAAAATCACATGCATCTAATATTGTACAGAAAATGACTTGGCGTTATGTTTACAAAATTGATGGAGGATTAGTAGACTAACAAATGACCAGCCATTTTCTCTTCAGGCAAAATTACCACCCAACTGCAAACTAGATCCCACAAAATACTGACACCTAGGGCAGGAAAAGAATTTAGTTTTCCAAAGATGCTGTCATCCTTCTGCTTTTCTTCACCTTCCACGAGCTACATCAAAGAATATCTGGGGGAACTATCAAGTGAAGAACCCTCACAGGATAGAGGTCATCAGCATGGCGAGCTTCGTTGTTTAGTCACTCAACTGAGTCTGAGTCTTTGAGACCCCATGGACTGTAGCCCACCAGGCTCTTCTGTCCATGGGATTCTCCAGGCAAGAATACTGGAAGTGGGTTGCCATTTCCTTCTCCAGGGGATCTTCCTGACCCAAGGATTGAACCCACATCTCCTACAAGTCTCCTGTACTGCAGGCAGATTCTTTACCACTGAGCCACAGGGAAACCCATATGGTGAGCTTCATTGCTTGTTAAATTAAAGGAGCTAGAAGAATGTGGCAGAGTAAGGGACAGGTGACTATCATTGCTAACTCCTAGAACCAAGGACGGAGAAGGCAATGGCACCCCACTCCAGTACTCTTGCCTGGAAAATCCCATGAATGGAGGAGCCTGGAAGGCTGCAGTCCATGGGGTCGCTGAGGGTCGGACATGACTGAGCGACTTCACTTTCACTTTTCACTTTCATGCATTGGAGAAGGAAATGGCAACCCACTCCAGTGTTCTTGCCTGGAGAGTCCCAGGGATAGGGGAGCCTGGTGGGCTGCCGTCTATGGGGTCGCACAGGGTCGGACACGACTGAAGCAACTTAGCAGCAGCAGCAGCAGAACCAAGGAACAGGCAGAAATAAAGCTCTCAAAGGAATGAGTGCTGTGTTGATTCTCTTCCCTCTCCTCTCCTCTGTTCATGATCAAGAATTAGCTTAAGTCATAAAGATATTAAAATAAATATTTCCTCAGTAACTCCATCCTAGCAAATTATCAACTGAAAGAACAATGAACAGAAAGCCAGCAAGGGAAAATACATACTGCTGTGGAAATCACTATCACTACAATTATAGTCGTGGGAAAAGCAATTGGGAAGAAATCTCTTTAGTTAACAAGAAGATTGTCAAATGATGTGAACTAGCATAGGTACATATAAACCTGAAATCTATAGGCTCTTGAATCAAATATACCTTATCATTCTGATGTTCTGGTCTTGGGGAAGAGCTGAAAATTGTTGGGTAGGTGGCAGAAAGTTCTTGGAGTTTTGTATCAATTTCAGCAAGCTGCTGATGCTGGGTGACTGCAAGCGTGTATCCTTCTCCTGGGACCAGCCAGCCACACTGACCTCCCTAAAAGGAAACAAGGGTCACCAGGTCATTCTCACACTACATTTTTCCCAAAATATACCTATGATGTGGGTCATATGGATCCCCACATCAATGCTCCTCACAAAAACAAATAAAATTTTTTAATTAAAAAAATAGAATTAACTTGGGATAGTACAAGAAAAGAATTAAATAGTTTAAGGTTTCATCATCCACCAACTCTGAGTAAAGTATATTCTTATATTTTGCAGGGTTTTCCCACTATGGAATAAATCTCTTAGCCTCAAAGTCTGAGTCTCATACATCCATAGATCTCCACTCTGGAAAAGTGGTTTGTTGAATAGGAAGAAATCATGTTTACACTATAGTGGACATGTTATTTTCAAAATTTGTCCCTGAAAAGTAATTGAGTCTATAAACTCGGTCATTTGAGTTTCAAGATCACAACTGGCCATTCAACCAACATTAGTTTCTCTTTTTTATTTTTAGTTTTTTAAATTAATTTTTATCAGAGTATAGTTGCTTTACAATGTTGTATTGGTTTCTACTGTACAGCAAAATGAATATATATATGCTGCTGCTGCTAAGTCGCTTCAGTCGTGTCTGACTCTGTGCGACCCCGTAGACTGGCAGCCCACCAGGCTCCCCCGTCCCTGGGATTCTCCAGGCAAGAACACTGGAGTGGGTTGCCATTTCCTTCTCCAATGCATGAAAGGGAAAAGTGAAACTGAAGTCGCTCAGTCGTGTCCGACTCTAGCGACCCCATGGACTGCAGCCTACCTGGCTCTTCTGTCCATGGAATTTTCCCGGCAAAAGTACTGGAGTAGGGTGCCATTGCCTTCTCTGGAATATATGTATATGTATACCTATATCCCCTCTTTTGGATTTCCTTCCCATTCAGCTCACAACCGAGCATTAAGGAGAGTTCTTTGCTCTATATGGTATGTTCTCATTAGTTATCTATGTTATACATAGTATCAACAATGTATGTGTGTCAACCTCAATTTTAGTTTCTTCACAGGTTAAAAGCCATTCATAATATTTCATTCAAAAATCCCCTACTGGACATATGTATACCTGTGGCTGATTCATGTTGATGTTTGGCAGAAAATAACAAAATTCTGTAAAGCAATTACCCTTCAATTAAAAAATAGATTAAAAAGTTTTTTTAATCCCCTACTGTGGGGAGGCCTTATACTGGGCACTAGTGATTCAATATGAATCTCACACATTCCTGCCTTTAGGAGTTCTTAGTCCCTTGACAGCAAAGATTTTAACAAGGTGTGAAAAGTATTGGTAAATCCAGGGCTCCATGGGGATCAGGGAGGGTCAACTAGCCTCTCTGAACAGGAAAGAGCAAGGAGAAAAAGTGTTTGGAAAGGCTTCCTAAAGGAAATAATCAATGTTAGTAACATATTAGAGAAACAACACAATAGCTGTGCACTTTAAAACTGGAGCTGGTGAGGGTGAGATGGGAGGCAGAAAATCCAGTTAAGAAGCAAAAGCCACAATCTAAAGAAAAGTGATGAATGTCTGAACTTGGAATGTTTCCTAGGAATGCAGAACACAGAACCAATTCCAGAGATACTTAGGAAGCAGAATGTACAGAATCTGGAGATAATTAGATGGAAGAATGAGGGAGGAGTATGAATCAAGCATAAAAACCAAATTTCTGATTTTTATCAACTAGAGGGATAGTGGTCATATGGATCAAAATAAGAAAAACCCAGACACACAGTAGGTTTGAGGAGGCAAATGATAATGAATTCTGTTTGGGGCCTTTCAATATTCACAGATATCCCTAGGATATCCACAGATTATATCAGGTAGTTAAATATGTTTGTCTGAAGTTCAAGATAGAGACTTGGAAATAAGTATTTTGGACTCACCCATAATTCTATAGTGGTTCAAACCCTCAGAGCATGGGAATGGGTGAGGTCACAAAGAGAAGCATGAAGACAGAAGACCCATGAAGAACACTAACAATAAAGGGGCAGATGGAGGGCAAGGAAGCATTAGAATTTCATGTCCTTTGGTTTCATGACTCTAAAACCAGGGATCAATCCCTAAGTGGTAACCAGAAAAAGTACATGCAAAAACGTATGCAGAAAGACTTAACATGTGTCTCTCCCTGGCCCCAGCATCCTATCTCCCTTCCTGCTTCAGTGACATTAATACTGCATAAGCCTCTCTAGGGAACAGGTCCCCACCAGACACTCCTTCTCCCTACCCACTGGCATCAAGAAGACAAGCAAATGAACTAGATTCAGTCAATTGGAAGTAAACACCCTGCCTGGACTTTGACCCTTGAAGGAGAGAGAGATTCAAAGACGCCAGGAAGGTGGGACGAGATGAACGGTGGCAGCAACAGCAGCGAGGAGCCGGTGTTGGAGCAGGGAGGGCGGCGGCCGCGCTCGCTAGCATGGGTGTCTGGCGTCTGGCGGCTGCAGCGCAACCCTGAACCAGCCTGCTTCTGAGGAGTTTCTAGGGCCATTTTCTGGATATTTTTTTCTGGCCATTTTCTTGATTTCTGCCTGGTTTACAAACTTGGTCCTTCAAACTTTCCACTGTGCCTTTGAACTACCCAAGTCTCCCCCAAAATTCATTTTCTCCCTTCTTTAACCAAAATTTGCCTCCATTTCGTGCAACCCAGAACACTGAATTTTTTTGCCTTGTTACTTATAAAAGGATAATTGCATAAAGTCTGAAAATAGGGAGAAATTGAGATTATACTATATCCATATAAGATATACTATAGCAATAAACATTTAAAATATACTTGCAAGGTGGCATATGAAAATTACACATAATTATAAAGAAAATCTAACTAGTCACAAATAAATTCTGATCTTTTTTCCTAAGTAAAAGTGATATAAATACTGTATGACCTAAAAGAGAAATAAGAATCTGACAAAAAAAAATTATGGAATCAATGATTAAATATTGGTTAATAAATTTTAAATTCTTGCTTGAATAGAATTCTTTTTAAATGACACTGGAGGTAAAAGAAACTGTTCAACTAAGTGCAGCAGAAATTGAAATGTTTCATGTTTTATACTGTTACAGAAGGAAATTATGTGGTGTTGTTCAGTCGCTCAGTCATGTCTGACTCTTTGCAACCCCATGGACTGCACCACACCAGGCTTCCCTGTCCTTCACCATCTCTTTGAAGTGGATCAAAGCTATGTCGATTGAGTTGGTGATGCCCTCCAACCATCTCATTCTCTGTTATCCCCTTCTCCTCCTGCCTTCAATCTTTCCCAGCATCAGGGTCTTTTCTAATGAGTCGGTTCCTCTCATTAGCTGGCCAAAGTATTGCACCTTCAGCTTCAGCATCAGTTCTTCGAATGAATATTCAGTGTTGATTTCCTTCAAGATTGACTGGTTTGATCTCTGTGCTGTCCAAGGGACTCTCAAGAGTCTTCTCCAGCATCACAGTTCAAAAGCATCAATTCTTCAGCGCTCAGCCTTTTTTATCGTCCAGCACTCACATTGTACATGACTACTGGAGAAACCATAACTTTGACTATACGGACCTTTGTCAGCAAAGTAATGTCTCTGCTTTTCTGATTCGCTGTCTAGGTTGGTCATAGCTTTTCTTCCAAGGAGCAAGCATCTTTTAATTTGATGGCTGCAGTCACTATCCACAGTGATTTTAGAGCCCAAGAAAATAAAGTTTGTCACTGTTTCCATTGTTTCCCCATCTATTTGCCATGAAGTGATGGGACTGGATGCCATGATCTTCATTTTTTGAATATTGAGTTTTAAGCCAGCTTTTTCACTCGCCTCTTTCACCTTCATCAAGAGACTCTTTAGTTCCTCTTTGCTTTCTGCTTTAAGGGTGGTATCATCTGGGTATCTGTGGTTATTGATATTTCTCCTGGCTATCTTGATTCCAGCTTGCGCTTCATCCAGCCACCATTTCAAATGATGTACTCTGCAAATAAGTTAAATAAGCAGGGTGACAATATACAGCCTTGACGTACTCCTTTCCCAATTTGGAACCAGTCCATTGTTCCATATCCGGTTCTAACTGTTGCTTCTTGAACTGCATACAAGTATGTAACATGTAGTAGGCAGACTACACTTGCAATGTGTAGGAGTCTCACCTCCCTAAGACAGAATCCAGAAAATGCTCTTCACCACCTGCTTTACAGCTAGGATTCAGGCCAGTAATGAGGGTCTACAATCAGATTCACCCGTCTAATATTGATTTAGATGTGAGAAATTTAAGATCTGATGCAAAACCCACTTTGCTGGGAAGGGTGACAGCAGAGGCTTCCAGCTTTGGGGAAAGTCATTAGTAGTTGTGAGTTCCCAACATAGGGAAAAATCTTTAACAAATTCAAAGTATCCTAGACAAATTGAAGAGAACATTACATCCATGCAATGAAACATGCCACTATAAGGTACAACCAGCAGGCATGAGTTCTGAGGAATTCAAACATAATTACCATGTTAATCATCCTCTTTACGTTGGATTTGTCAGAGGTGAAGTGGCAGAGCACTCCAAAAGGACATACAGACACTTAAAAGAATACAGCAAATCCGAAGCATGGCAAGAAGCCTGGTACCGTTTCAGGAAACAATAGATAGATCAGTCCCTTCCTCAAAGTGGCAGTCCCTTCCTGCCACATTCACGTCTTCCTCCTCTGATCTCTATTCCATCATGTGTCACCACCTATCTGGCATCATAGAATCTCCATATAAAATATCTGCCACATCAGATAATAAAAAAGGACACCTTCTCCTCGGAGGACTTGCAGAAAGAACTTTCAGCAAATATTAGTTTAAAAAATAATAACTGTAAAAATAGCAACAATCTCAAAAGAGGGCTGCGCAAGCAAAGTAAGCAAAATAGAGATGTTTGAAACTCAACTCAGAAAACTGTAAAATGAATGTAGATGAGCAAAATGACAAAAAGGATAAAGATTATGAGAAAAATACTTGAAGGCCTGGAGGAGAGATCCTGGAGGAGATTCTATACCCATGTATGGGCTTGGTACATAGACTGACCTGGTCCCCTTTTCCAATCTCCTCCTCCTTCGCCTTCCTCTGCTAAAAAAACAAGAAGTGAAATCCTTGAATCCCCGGTCTTGACTGCACAGCTGTATGAGATGAATGACTACGTGCAGTCTTAGCTTGGCCAGTGAGGTGCAGGTGGAAGTCATGGGGAGACCACAGCTTCCCAAACAAAAAGGCAAAGCTTCAGAGGTATCTCTTTTACCCTTTCCTTTCCCCCTTTCTTTCTGCCTGGAAAATTTACACATTATGTACAGATATAGCAGTCATCTTGCACGCTGAAAAACAAAAACACATTAAGACCATGAGTCAAGAAGATCAAAAGACACTAGCTACTTACACTTGGATTTCTTGTTACAGAAAAAAAAAAAAAGTAAGTTTCTTATTTAAGTCATGGTTTTTGAAGTTTTCTGTGACTTGCAGTTAATCCCATTCCCACCTGATATCCCACTTTATAGGAAGCCCAAAAGGAAAGAAAAAGAGATGACATAAGAGAAGAAATAACAGAAGATAATTTTCTGAACAGATGAAAAAATTGAACCTTCATGTAAAAAGTGCCTACATAGAAGGCGCCATGCAAGAACAAAAATATTTTTAAAGATGCACACAAATAAGTTCTGATAAAATTGGTGAACTCAAAAATAAAGAGAAAAATCCTACAAGCTTCCAAAAAGGATTTTACATCTAGAATTTAGTTAACACCATTTAAAGCTACCATTTGAAGCCATCATTTAAGTGGGAGATATGGGCTTCTCTGGTAGCTCAGCAGTTAAAGCATCTGACAGCAATGTGGGAGACCCGGGTTTGATCCCTGGGTTGGGAAGATCCCCTGGAGAAGGAAATGGCAACCCACTCCAGTATTCTTGCCTGGAGAATCCCATGGACGGAGGAGCCTGTGGGCTACAGTCCACGGGGTAGCAAAGAGTTGGACACAACTGAGCGACTTCACTTTCACTTTTCAAGTGGGAGAAGAATTAATTTTTGAATATGCAAACACTCAAAAATTATCTACACAGCATCATATTTAGGGGAATTCTTTTAATTCCAGAAAAATAACTCAGGAAAAATGATTTTTACCCCATGGACTGTAGCCCACTAGGCTCCTCTGTCCATTTTCCAGGCAAGAATATTGCAATGGGTTGCCATTTCCTCCTCCAGGGGATCTTCCTGACCCAGGGATAGAACTCAACTCCTGCGTCTCCTCCACTGCAGCCAATTCTTTACCACTGAGCCATCAGAGAAGCCCCAATAAACAATTAGTTGAGTTTAAATACACAGGTAATAAGGTGGTTTTAAAATTTGGCTACTGTTGAGAAAGATTCCTGAAATATAAGAAGCATACCATTTTTAAAAGGAAAACTTATAACATCCTGAAAAGGAAAACTTATAACATCCTGGAACTAAAATTCCAAGTGATTTCAATGCACTCTAGAGGAGAACAAATGGGAGAAGAGGGAAATCAAAGCATACCAAAGATCCTGCCCTGTTAAGACGTAAGATTTTAGAAATTAATTAATTATTGAAGAACCTCTAGAAAGGAAAGCAGTCCACTACCCACACTCTGATCCTAGTCCAGTGAGACCATTTTAGATTTCCGTCCAGGAGAAACTGAGCTGAGAAGACCTAACTTTCTAAGGCGACAGAACTGGGAAGTGACGGATTCTGCTTTCTGGCCAGTCTGCCAAAGCCAGCGCTCAACCACTCTCCTAAACCACCTCCAGTGTCTGCAGATCCATCTTCCATTTCACCAGAACACAGTGTCTCCTAAACCACCTCCAGTGTCTGCAGATCCATTTTCCATTTCGCCAGAACACAGTTGCAGTTGTGAATACATAACCTGGAGGAATATACACCAGCCTTTCTTGGAGTGGGAATGATAGAGAATTGGTTTCTTTTAATCTGAATTTCTAGCTTCTCTTGACAAATTGGAGGATCCAGGCAGCCCTGGGCGGGGATTTCTAGGCAGCAGCAGCAGCCACTGACTGGCATACTGGCCCAGGTATTGCTGCACATGCACTGCTTTTTAGCCAGAGCTAAAACTGCCCTCTGAACCTACATGTCTTAGGCTGGGTTCCCTAGACCCAGAACCTGAGGCAGAGATTCCTGTTTAAGTGACTTAGCGGAAGAGTGCTTTCAGGCTTAGAGGTGTGAGGAAAGCAGGCTAGGAACCAGGGAACAAAGCCAGACAAGGGTGTTGTCTCAGCTGAAGACCGACTGACCCCTGAGGAAGCTCTGGAGGACAAACTGCAGCACACAGCTCATCCTATTTCAAGGTGAGGAAACAAAGGGGCCGGGCGGGGTGGGGGGGCGGGTGCCGTCCTCTCCTGGACTGGCCAGCTCCCATTTAGCCCAGGACAATTCTCCAGAGAAGGAGTCACGGCAGGGGACGGATGCGCAGATGTGCTAGGTAAAAGGCTGCTCCAGGGTGTCAGCAGCAGTCACCATATTATCTCTATTAAACACAGGGGAATAAAAATTAGATGACAGCGCTAAGAGTTTCAAGGAACACAGGACAATGTATTTCTTTGTGGAAGTAAGAATAGGGCTAGAAGTTTAGTATGCAAACAAGTGCAAATGCTGAGCCTGCGTTACTCACGTGACCTGCCCAGGCCCTATAAAGACTCACATTCACACCACGGATTCACTCCTCAGACTCAGCCTGTGCTTGCCCCAGACTCTTCAGGGAACTGAATACCCAACGTTACCTGGACAGGAGCTGGATGGTGGTCTTAAGGATTACTAAAGATTACACTGAAATTATGTGGAATTGGTTTAGGGATAATAAGAAATGTCCAAAATAAAAGGATCCAGAGAAACATATCTCTATGTCATCAATGAGCAAGCCCGTCACATCACAGGCAGAGGGTATTATTGTGAAAGCCAACGTGTAGGTCACTCTTATAATGACAGAGTCAATAATGAATCAACAAGAATAAATTGGAAAATTTCGATAAAAGTAAATTTGTAAAACAGGACTTTTTTAAGTTAAAAATATTGCCTCATAATTTGAAAAATTACTGCAATTTTTGCTATTTGATCAACAACATGATTTTAAAAATAAAAATTAAGACATGTGGAGCCTGTAGAATATCAGAGTTTACTTACCTCAGAACTGGACAGCCCTGAATCACTATCGTCTAAGTCCTTCAAAAGTTCAACCAGCTTTTCCTTTTCTCTGTCAATCATAACCACGGGTTTTCCTGAATTCTTGGCCAACTACAGAATGTATCAAAAGAAAATATTAAATACTCAAAGCAACTCATAGTTCAGGAAAAATTAAAATGGAATCTGAAGCTTCTACAATACAGATTCACTAAGGCAAAATTTGTTATATTAGGCATTTTCATTTGCTGGGTAATTTTATTTTATTCTAAATTTTGGAACAGCTCCGTCATCCAAGCAAAGATATTCAACCATCTCGACAAACATTTTATGCAGTTTGCAAACCTCTCTTTATATTAAATGTATCAAATGCAACATACTTGCTGAGACATTTGGGAGGAATCTTACCACTTTCTATGTGATATATATCCACTAAATGAAACTGCTTTTAAGTTTCAAGACTATCACATCAGGAGTTTAAATAGGATTCAGTTACTACTGATAAAAGGAAAAAGGAAAATCTATGGTGGAACTGCTATCTGTGTCAGCAAGAACTTGGATGTGGAGAAAACCCTACTGCTCTTGGAAAATTATACATTAAGTCAACAAACAATGAGCCAGTGCAAAAAGAGCAAGCTGGAAAAGGTTTCTTTCAGATCATAGGAACATGGAGCACATAAAAGTCAAGAGTCCCAGAGGCCAGTCCTGGCAGTGGCAGGCTGACCCATGAATCCGGTCTGCCTGGAAAAGACGTGCTAATTGTGGAAAACATCAGGCTTGAACTATGAAGAATTACTTAACTCTCTCCTCTTAAAACGTCACACTTATCAATGTAGCTTTCTAGTGACTTAACTGCCTGAGTGGCTTGCCATGAACCTTCTGTTCACCATACTTTTATTTCTTGCTATAAATTATTTCGCATTCTGGTCGAATACAGGAGTCCTTGTGCCCTTGGTTAGTCTAAGTCTGCCTTGAGGACAAACCAAGTCAGACTGCACAGCCTTTAAAACCAAGTTAGGCCTCTATATCAGTGAGCTAATCAAAGCAAGAGACAAACAACAGGCTGCTCCAGGAGCTGGGAGAGGAGAGGCAGGGCCAGTAGGCAGACAACCAGTTGACCTCTCCACCTCTGCCAAGAGCATTTTCCACTCAAATTTCTAAATGCACCAACCATAAAATCAGTCCCATTACTTTAAAGAAAACCAATTTTACTAATATGCAATTTAAAATCTGGGAAACAGTATATAAAACTGCTATTTAAATAAATGTTTTTCAAATTGCAGGAACCAGATTCATTTCTGGGCAATGAAACAAATGTATTAAGTTGCAGCTAGCAATTTTTAAGAGGGTAGGATGAGATAGAATAGGCTAGGATGGAGTGAAAATAGTGAAATTAAGCATTGGTTCATAAAACTTCTCTTACAGTTATATAAATTGCTTCAATTACATATACATGTATCATGGTCAAAAAAAAAATTGTTTTAAGACAATGAACATAGCTATCTCCATTTTTGCAACTCATTTAGTTCCATATTCTGGCTTCTAAATTTCTAGGTACATACCTCAATGTTTCGCTTAATAAAATCCTGGCTGTGTTTACCCCTGAGCTCAATCTTTTCTGTATTTGAGAAAGGTTTATTTTCTGCTTTAATCATTGACTCATTTCTTTCCACATCATAGGTAGAATCTAATAATAAAAAAGTTCAAATTTTTTTCAGAATTATAATTGTCCATTATGCCAGAATTTACCTTAAGCATATATTGAAACATATAAGAAATAAACACACATAGAAAAGGTCCTAAATTTCAGATCAGAAACTTAAGACACACAAACATTTATTCTTAAAAAGATAAATGTGCTACCATAATTTACAATGAAGTTCTCATAAAACTTTTGTTATTATCATGTGTCAAACTTCTTGCTGTTGATTCCTTTGGAATCATGGGAGATATGAAAAGAACTTCAAGTGATATACATGAAGGAGAAATCACTGATGTCATGAGAATTTTAATATATATTTTATTTTAGTATTTATATGACATAAAACTTACTCTAAAGACTAGAATCATTACCTACTACTCACTGATTCGCTGTTATCTTCTCAGAAAAATAAACTTCTTGTTCAAACCTGTTTTTTAAGTCAGGTCGGGGCATAAGTGTTCTGGATGTCCCACGTCCTATCTGCACAAACCCCTAAAGCCCATCTCAGTTTGTCAGTTTTTCTCAACCTTTGAAGAGCTTTGCATCAGTGTCAATTGTTCAGACCCTGAGTGCTCAAGACAAGAGCAAGAAAAATACTTGTGGCCTCTTATCCCCTTTATAAAATATCTTGTTTTCACTGTAGTCACTTTTAAAGCATTTTTTAAAAGACCATGCGAATCCTTCATTAAAGCTCTAAAAATATGCATAAAAAGAGTCTTCCTAAATGACAAATAGAGTCCACCTTACAAAACAGGATAAACTGCCATATTAAAGTTCTAGAGAAAAAAAAAAAAAAACACTAGCCAGTACCTCAGTGCAGACTGACTTACTTAAAAGTTATCTTTGTTTTATAAGAGAGGTAACCTCAATAAAAAGGATTAAGGGAGCTAGTCAATTGGTGTTTTGTGGCTCATTAGCAAAGATTCAGTACAAATTTAATAAGTAAAGAATAAATCTTAATTACACTAGTTGGAAAGACCAAGAAAAAGTGTGAGATCTCTGGATTTAATTTCTTTTCAGACTAAAATAAATTCGAGTAAAAAAAAAACAACAACAAAGTTTTACTCAAATTTAAGTTACACATTTCTAAACAACAACAACAAAAATCTATGCTTTATAACTGAGATTTCATTCTTTAATCAATCCAGTGTCTCAGATGGTAAAGAATCTGCCTGCAATGTGGGAGACCTGGGTTCGATCCCTGGGTCAGGAAGATCCCTTGGAGAAGGAAATGGCAACCCATTCCAGTATTCTTGCCTGGAAAACCCCAGTGACAGAGGAGCCTGGAGGCAGTCCATGGGGTCGTATAGAGTTGGACATGACTGAGCGACTTACAAACACCAATAGTTAAAGTATGAGTTGTTTTTTGGTGAGTGGCCTTCTTAGATATAAAATATATAACTCTTTCCCATAATCCAAGTTGTCTATAGTCTTTTTAACTGAAATCTGAAGTTTATTCATTCAGCTGAAGTTTCATATTCTCTTAAACAACACATTAAAATAAATCAAATTAAATGCATCTTTGTCTACATTTATAATAGTTTCTTTAAAATACACTTTTAATACATTGTAGGAAAAAATCTTAGATAGTCTCGTAGAAACTATCTGCCTAGAAATGTCCTCTTCTCCTCTCCATCCTGGGAGTGATCCAGGGTAGAAGTTGCCATGTCCCAGTAGTGACCCCAGCTTTTGCTAGGTTGGATGAATTGATTGGACCAAGGGTGGGCACCAAACCCAAGATGGATCAGTTGGTCTCTTCTCTAGGATTATGGAATTGAATAACCCTCTCAATGACTAGCGAAAGGATATGATCTTAGGAATCAAAGAAGCTATCGACCAGGAGGATTCTTTTCATAAATTTTCCTTTTCACTTAAACTAGCAGCCATCACTTTTTTCATCACTAGCAGCCAGATTTAACTGTTTATTATACAAAATTTCAAATGTTCTAAAGACGACTATTATAATGAACCTCAACAACTAACTTCAATAATGATTAACTCGTGACTAATCCTGTTTCATCTAGAACCTCACCTACTTCCCCTCACCACTGAATTAAATCACATCAAATCATTTCATCTGTGAATATTTGTATATATAGCTAGTATCTTCTTGTGACAATATATAAAATCACATACCTTGTTTGACATTCTGTATATGATTTTCATAGTTTTCTGGTGGAACTTGAGTATGAAACACCGAGAAAAAGGTATCTTCATGCTTGTTACAAGAAGGATCTAGTGATTTAAAAATCATTTGTTCAATATCCTATGTTAACATATATATATGGAATCTAGTAAGATGGTACTGATGAATCTATTTGTAGGGCAGCAGTGGAGATGCAGATATAGAGAACAGACTTATGGACATGGGGCAGCATTAGGGGGAGAAGAAGGTGGGACAAATGGAGAGAGTAACATGGAAATATATACACTGCCATATGTAAGATAGATAGCCAGTGGGAATTTGCTGTATGACTCAGGGAACTCAAACTGGGGCTCTGTAACAACCTAGAAGGGTGGGATGGGGTGGGAGGTCAGAGGGAGGTTCAAGAGGAAGGGAACCTATGGCTGGTTCATGCTATTATATGGCAGAAACCAACTTAATATTGTAAAGCAATTACCTTTCAATTAAAAACAAATGAATTTTTAAAAAAATCATTTGTTCAATACATACAAAATAAATAAGGAATCGTTTATGTGGACAGTTGTTTTTAAAAAACAGATAAGATCTAATAATGTTCTCTGCAATATTCCTCAATTTCCTCTACACGTTTCTTAAGACAATGTCACTTTCAGATAGAAATGAAAATCATCTTTGTACACACGAGCCACTGAAACCGAGAAATCAAAGCCAGTCAACAGTTTCCTTAGAACTTCTGTGCAAGAAGTATGCACCAGGGTGTACTAAAATATCACATTAATTACCTGGATATAATATACCCAAATTCTAACATTCTTAAAACAGAGAATATGCACATTGAATAACTTTGTGTTTCTAGTCCTTATTTTAGATCCACAAGGTGAGGTTTCAGATATATGATCCGTCATTAAAATCACAGAATGTGTTTGAGAGAAAACTGGAGACACACTTGGCAGTTAGCTTGCCTTTTTTTGATTCTCTTGGGATACTACACATAAAAATTTAAGAAACTGTTTAACTCTTTTTGTTTCATTTAATTTGTCTTATGTTCCATTAAGCTAATTTAGACAATGTATATTTACAAGAAACAGCTAACATAAATAAATATCACTTTGCCTTAACATGAAAGAATCTGCCAGGCTGTGGCACAGAAATGTTTTTGCTTAAGAAAACATGACATGTCTTGAAGATATTAGAGGATTCACCACCTACCTCTGAAACAAACCTGATTCAAGCACCTGCTTGGAGATGATATGGGCAAGATACATTCACCATGACACAAATACCAACAAATTCAAAACATACAACTTCTGATAGTAAAAACAAATTCATCAATTCAAATTCCCTAATTTGGAATTCATAATAATGTAGCATCGCATCACCAGGATTGACAGTACAACCATAATCCTTGTCCATTGTTTGATGGGTTAATCTAGCAAATTAGTGGAATAAGCCTTACAAGAAGACAGGTAAGCTACTTAGCAGGCAAAAAGTTTTGAAGTTCTTTTAAAACTTTAATTTTTTTGCAACCATTGTATTAGGGTTCTTAAATATTCATTGAAGCATACAGCAAGTCAGCAATTTGACAACATTCTGTTATTGGTTTAAGTTGCATCATATATCCAAAGTGGTAATATATTTTTGATCACATAATTCCTCTTTAATAGCAGTTTCACTCAATTTTATACTAAAGTACCTATAGAGACATAAAAATATGAAAACCTACAAATCAAAAAACTATTATAGCAAGGTGATACTGAAGGTTTTAAACCAAGGAGTTTTTCTTAGCTGAAATCATTCATGTGACCCTATGGCTCTTCATGCATAGTCTCAGGATATCATTGCCTCAGACAGAATGGGTACAGCTAGGGTACAGCCCTTGGAGAAGGCAATGGCAACCCACTCCAGTACTCTTGCCTGGAAAATTCCATGGACGGAGGGGCCTGGTAGGCTGCAGTCCATGGGGTCGCTAAGAGTCGGACACGACTGAGAGACTTCACTTTCACTTCTCACTTTCATGCATTGGAGGAGGAAATGGCAATCCACTCCAGTGTTCTTGCCTGGAGAATCCCAGGGACGGCAGGGCCTGGTGGGCTGCCATCTATAGGGTCACACAGAGTCGGACACGACTGAAGAGACTTAGCAGCAGCAGCAGCAGCAGGGTACAGCCCTAACACAAAGGTCTCATAGCTTAGCCTTGAGTTTAAAAGACAACAGTTGTAAAAGGAAGATATTCAACTGTAGAAACTCAACTTCTTAAGAGGAAAAAAGCATTTTCTAAATTACAAAAGTCCTTCATTAGAAAGCTCTTCCTTATAGTAAAAAGCAAACCAAAAAATCTAATTCATGTAGAAAAAATGATGGAATTAGAAATTAATGATTTGATAAACACCATAATAATAACTGATTCAGGTAGAAATTAATGAATAACAGGATAACAGCCCCAAAGTATCCTCCCACAAGATAATTTAGCCAGTGCAAAAAGAAAAACAGTAACTTTACAGTGGAGAAATCTAGCAGACACCACCTTAACCAAATGATCAAAGTTAACATCACCAGCGATGGAACAATCGACATCACACACTTCCTGTTATGATTCATTGAGAATACAGTACCACTTCTATGGGGTTTCTGCCAAAAATACATAACCTGAACCCAATATGTGGAAACATAAACAAACCCAAACTGAGCAACTATCTACAAAATAACAGACCTATAGCCTTCAAAAATGCCAATGTCATAAAATACAAAGAATGACTAAAGAGACATGACAATTAAATGCAATGAAAGGGCTTGAATTTTCTTTAGGTAGAAGGATTTAAGTGGGACAACTGGTGAACCATGAATAAAGCCTGTTGATTGGATCATAGTATTGTATCAATACTAATTTCCTGATTTGTGTGTGTGTCCATCTGTAGAGAAGACGGCAGAAGATATGGTAAGATGCGAATACATGGAAAATCTGAGTAAAGGGTATTTGCAAATTCTTCATACTTTTGAGACTTTCGATCTGAAATTATATCAAAATTAAAAGTTAATAGGTAGTTTTTCAAATGTCCTCACTACAAACATTTAGCTAAAGGGAAAAAAGAAATCTTCCTTCAGAGATCAAGGGCTGAGCACAATTTTTTTATTAATTTTTTTATTGAATGAAAGATTCATTAAATTCTATATTCTACAGTGTTTTACAAATTTTAATACAAGTCTTGAAAGAGGAAGATTGGAGGGTTGATTTAAGTTGCTTCCTGTCACCTAGGGAAGAAAGCCCATCCCAGACAATGGGAAAGACCTAGAAGAACATCACTGGGATGAGTTTAGAGTAGACACAAGTGACTCACAAGTGAGACTGCTCCCTGGAACTCACCCTTTTGGAGGTGAAATCCTGGAGTTAGGTTGAGATCATCAAAGAAAATGGGGAAACCAGAGCACAGGGGGCTCTGCCTCACTGAACACCTGGAATTCTAGGAGACTCCACTCACAGCGCTCCTCACCTACTCCTGATGCTCCAAAGCACCAATGGCAGTGTGGCACGTTGTAAGGGAGGCAGGGCATGATATAGTCACCCTTTCTTTCTCCCTATCTCTTTTTCATTCTCTCCCCTACTCCTAATACACACACACACGCACAGAAACATATGACATACAATTGCATGGCTGGCCTGGAGCATGGACGAGAACCAGGAGTGCTTGCTTTCCCCTAAGAATTAGAAACAGACCCCTTCCCAGCGCACATCATGACACCAGCCAAAAATGCACACAGCCAGGGACTTCCCTGTGGTCCAGTGGCTGGGGCTGCATGCCCCCAGTGCAGGAGGCCTGGGTTCAATCCCCAGATGGGGAGCTGGATCCCACATGCTGCAACTAAGACTTGGCACAGTCAAATAAATAAAATTAAATAAATAAAAACAAATTTTTTTTTAAATGCACACATCCAAATGTCCCATGCAATTAAGAACCACCCTGTTAGACTACAGAGAAAAGTTCAATAAACTCAAAATATTAAAACAATGCCCACAGTATTACAGATTTCTATATTGGCTTTTAAAGCAGAGGGCTTATAAAAGATTCTGGAGAACAAAGGAAAAGCACCATTTTCTAATTAACTATAAGGTCAATGAGGAAATAAGAGTACAGTAACAACATGTAGAGAATAATAATAATGACACATAAGAAAGAATGCAGTATAGAGCTAAGTCTATATTTAGAAACAAATTCATAGCAATGATGCCTTTATCACATTGTTATGGGCTGAACTCTATGCCCCCAAATTCATATGTTGAAGCTCTAACCCCTAGTGTGGCTGTACTTTAAGGAGATAATTAAAGTTAAATGAGATTATTAGGTAGGGTTCTAACCCAGTAGAACTGGTGTCCTTACAAGAAGAGGAACAGGTACCAGAGGTGTCTTCACCCTCACCTCTTCTCCCCCTGGGCCCCAAGAACAGGCCACGTGAGGACACAGTGAGAAGGTCCGTAAGCCAGGAAGCGAGCTCACCAAAAATGAGTTTTCCAGTACCTTGACCTTAAACGTATAGTCTCCAAAACTGTAAGAAAATTAACTTCTGCTCTTTAAGCCACTCAGTCTGTGGTATTTCTTTAATGGCAGCCCTAGTAGACACAGATTTTAAGAGAAAATAAAAAGAACTTAACTAATTTAAATGAAGAAACTAATTTAGCTGAAGAGAAAACAACAAGTTCAAGAAAAGAAATAATCAAGATAATCGCTAGAGTTAACAAAGAAATTCAAAATTGATTTACAAAAGTATAAAAAGACAAATCCTCGAGTATAATTTTAAAAAGAGAAAACACTCACTGCTATCAAAGTACCATGGTACTGGTAAAAGAGCAGCCACAAAGACCACTGCAACAGAACAGAGGGTTCAGAAACAGACCCAGAAAAACATACTCAACTTATCTTTATTTATTTATTTATTTAGTGAATGTCTCCTTTACATCCATTATTTTGCTGAACATTCATAGCATTACCATAATACAGAGTAGCATTACCTCCATTTACAGATGAGGTAAATCAGGCTCAGAGAGGCAAAGTAATTTACCCAGAGTCATACAGATAAATGGAGCTCGATTTTTGTGGCTTAATACTCCTCCTTGAGAACTATTCTGAGCCTAGCATTATTCTGAGCCTATAACTGTGATTTGTTGTTGTTCAGTTGCTCAGTCTTGCCTGACTCTTTGCAACCCCATGGACTGCAGCACACTAGGCTTTCCTGTCCATCACCAACTCCCGGAGCTTACTCAAACTCATGTCCATTGGTCAGTGATGCCATCCAACCATCTCGTCCTCTGTTGTACCACTCTCCTCCTGCCTTCAATCTTTCCCAGTATCAGGGTCTTTTCTAATGACTAGGCTTTTCACATCAGGTGACCAAAGTATTGGAGCTTCAGCCTCAGCATCAGTCCTTCCAATGAATATTCCGAGTTGATTTCCTTTATTGACTAGTTGGATCTCTTTGCAGTCCAAGAGACTCTCAAGAGTCTTCTCCATCACCACAGTTTGAAAACATCAGTTCTTCAGCGCTGAGCTTTCTTTACAGTCCAACTCTCACAGCCATACATGACTACTAGAAAAACCATAGCTTTGACTAGACAGACCTTTGTTGGCAAAGTAATGCCTGCTTTTTATTTTTTTATTTTTTTTAATTTATTTGTTTTAATTGGAGGCTAATTACTTTACGATATTGTAGTGGTTTTTGCCATACATTGACATGAATCAGCCATGGGTGTACATGTGTTCCCCATCCTGAACCCCCTCCCACCTCCCTCCCCATTCCATCCCTCTGGGTCATCCAAGTGCACCAGCCCTGAGCATCCTGTCTCATGCATCAAACCTGGACTGGCGATCTGTTTCACATATGATAATATACATGTTTCAATCCTATTCTCTCAGATCATCCCACCCTTGCCTTCTCCCACAGAGTCCAAAAGACTGTTCTATACATCTGTGTCTCTTCTGCTGTCTCGCATATAGGGTCATCCTTTCGACTTATCTTAAATAAAAGAGCAAGACTTCCGAATAGCAAGAGGATAATCTCTTTAACAAATGGTGCTGGAACAACTGAATGTTCACATGCAAAAAAAAAAAAAAGCCAGACATAGACCTTACATTTTTCACAAAAATGAAATCAAACTGGATTATAACCCAAAGGTAAAATGCAAAACTATAAAAATAGGATAAAAATCTATGTGAATTTCAGTTTAGTGATGAGTTTTTATAAACACCACCACAAGTATGATCCATGAAAGTAAAGATTGATAATTTAAACTTTATTAATATTAAAAACTTCTGCCCTGCAGAAAAGACAAGCCATAGGCTGACAGAAAATACTTGCAAAACACATATCACATAAAGGACCTGCATCCAAAATAGACAAAGAGCTCTGAAAACTCAACCATAAGAAAACAAACAGACAACTCAGTAAAGAAAATTAGATATGGCAAATAAACATCTGAAAAGATGCTGAACATAGTTTGCCATTACAGAATTATAAATGCAAATTAAAACAATGAGATACCAATAAACACCTATAAGAATGGATAAAATCCAAAAACCTGACAATACCAATTGCTGGCAAGGATGCAAAACAACAGGAACTTTCATTTTTGCTGGTGGGAATGCAAATGGTACAGTCAATATGGAAGACAGGCAGTTTCTTTCAAAGCTAGACATTTATCATATGATTTAACAGTCCTGCTCCTAGATATTTAACCCACAAAATGGAAATTTTATGTCCACACAAAAACCTGCACACGAATGTTTAAGAAGCTTTATTTATAATCATCAAAAACTGGACACAATCAAGATATCATTCAATAGATGAAGAGAAAAACAAACAGTGATATTGTCCATAGAATGAAATGCTACTTAGTGACAAAAAGAAATTAGCTATCAAATCACAAAAAGATATGGATGAATCTTAACTGTATACTGCTAAATTAAAGAACCCAATCTGAAAAGGCTACTTACAGAGTGATTCCAACTTTACAACATTTGGAAAAGGTAAAACTAGATAGACAGTAAAAAGATCAGTGGTAGCTAGGGGTTAGGAGGAAGATGGGCAGGTTGAATGGGGATTCACCCAGGGGATCTTTAAGGGTGGTAAACCTATTCTGTATGATACCATAACAGTGATTACATGACACTGCGCATTCTTGGAAACCTGTAGCTTCACAGCACAAAGAGTGAACCTTAATGTACACAAACTATCAAAAGATTATTTAGGATGTAATAAAATCCCAGGACAAAATACAGAATTTGGTTAAAAAAAAAAAATCTGTGTTACTGATGTACAAATTAATTTCACTGAAGAGGATGGAGGGAAGAATGCTCACTTTTTAAGTAAACTGGAAATGAATAGAGTCTGCAAGACTAGAGGCAATAGAAATTGCATCTGAGCTTTTTACTCCAGTTGATTAGGTTATGTCCTCAAAAATTCTGATATCACTACACACGTACAGTAGAATTGAACAATTAACTAAACAGATGGCTGATGGTGAGAACCAGGTTTTTCACTGTTGGAATGTAGGTTATACACGAGCAAGAAGAAAAGTCAAGACTGATCCATGTGGTAATAAAGTCAGAGACATCAGTATGAACCTATATTTAGCTTAATATAGAGAGATGGTTATACATAGAAATATTTACAGATATGTGTATAACAGGTTAGCATACACACAAATACTTTCTTTCTCAGAAGCAACAACTCCCCAATAGCAACAAGTTGATCAAGCATCTAGATCTGGTTTCTAATATCATTTTCCAATGGGAGGAACCAGGGCTTCTTGGAGAAACAGCTGATTTTCTAGGACTTACGTAGGAAATATAGAAGACAAATCTGAAGCATCTTACAGTGGCAGAGAGTAAGGGAGTGCACACAACAACAACAAAACTCACATGGAGGGAATACGACAAAGGGGCACAAAAGCCAACTGAACAAGCGCCCAATGGCCAAACGTGGGAAACACTGGAGCAATAAAACAAAGCGGTATTGGATTATAACCCAAAGTATAAAACAAATATCCACGTCTATAGTGATATAAGGAGAAGGCAATGGCACCCCACTCCAGTACTCTTGCCTGGAAAATCCCATGGATGGAGGAGCCTGGTAGGCTGCAGTCCATGGGGTCACGAAGAGTCGGACCTGACTGAGCGACTTCACTTTCACTTTTCACTTTCATGCATTGGAGAAGGAAATGGCAGCCCACTCCAGTGTTATTGCCTGGAGAATCCCAGGGACGGGGGAGCCTGGTAGGCTGCCGTCTATGGGGTCGCACAGAGTTGGACACGACTGAAGCGACTAAGCGGCAGCATAGTGATATAAATAAATAGGGAGACTAGATGAATGGGAGAATGAATATGTATTCCCACACTGAATAATTCACAACAATTTATGTGAATTCTCTGCCATCAAAGAAGTGACACATAACATCCACACTCCTTAAGTATGAGGTGTGCATAGTAACTTTCTTCCAAAGAAGATAGTAAGGAAAAAGGGAAATATTGGGAAATTTTACAGTAGAGAAATCTGACAAATATCAATACTTCCTTAGCCAGGTGACCAAAGTTAATATCAACAGTGATGTTATACTGGTAATACAATGTGATGTGATGAAAATGGCACTTTAACTCTGTGGTCTTCCTCCCAAGAACATACAACACAAATATAATCATGTGAAAACCATGACATAAGTCACAACTGCCAGAAATTCTACAAAATACCTGACCAGTATTCCTCAAAACCGCCAAGGTCAACAAAAACAAGAAAGTTTGAGAAAGTGCATAGCCCAGAGTAGCTTAAGGAGACATGAGGACTAAATGCAATGTGGTATCCTGAATGGGATCTTGGAATAGGAAAAGGACATTAGGTAAAAACTAAACATCTGAATAAAGTATGGACTTTAGTTAATAATAACCAGAGATCAAATTGCCAACATCCACTGGATCATCGAAAAAGCAAGAGAGTTCCAGAAAAATATCTATTTCTGCTTTATTGACTATGCCAAAGCCTTTGACTGTGTGCATCACAATAAACTGTGGAAAATTCTGAAAGAGATGGGAATACCAGACCACCTGACCTGCCTCTTGAGAAACCTATATGCAGATCAGGAAGCAACAGTTAGAACTGGACATGGAACAACAGACTGGTTCCAAATAGGAAAAGGAGTATGTCAAGGCTGTATATTGTCACCCTGTTTATTTAACTTATACGCAGAGTACATCATGAGAAATGCTGGGCTGGAGGAAGCACAAGCTGGAATCAAGATTGCCAGGAGAAATATCAATAACATCAGATATGCAGATGACACCACCCTTATGGCAAAAAGTGAAGAGGAACTCAAAAGCCTCTTGATGAAAGTGAAAGAGGAGAGTGAAAAAGTTGGCTTAAAACTCAACATTCAGAAAACGAAGATCATGGCATCTGGTCCCATCACTTCATGGGAAGAAACAGTGTCAGACTTTATTTTGGAGGCTCCAAAATCACTACAGATGATGACTGCAGCCATGAAATTAAAAGACTTACTTTTAATTTCCTTCCAAGGCTTACTCCTTGGAAGGAAAGTTATGACCAACCTAGATAGCATATTCAAAAGCAGAGATATTAACTTTGCCAACAAAGGTCCGTCTAGTCAAGGCTATGATTTTTCCAGTGGTCATGTATGGATGTGAGAGTTGGACTGTGAAGAAAGCTGAGCGCCGAAGAATTGATGCTTTTGAACTGTGGTGTTGGAGAAGACTCTTGAGAGTCCCTTGGACTGCAAGGAGATCCAACCAGTCCATTCTAAAGGACATCAGTCCTGGGTGTTCTTTGGAAGGACTGATGCTAAAGCTGAAACTCCAGTACTTTGGCCACCTCATGTGAAGAGTTGACTCATTGGAAAAGACTCTGATGCTGGGAGGGATTGGGGGCAGGAGGAGAAGGGGACGACAGAGGATGAAATGGCTGGATGGCATCACCGACTCGATGGACGTGAGTTTGAGTGAACTCCGGGAGATGGTGATGGACAGGGAGTCCTGGCATGCTGTGATTCATGGGGTTGCAAAGAGTCGGACACAACTAAGCGACTGAACTGAACTGAACTGAATGTATCAATATCAGTTCATTAATTTTAACAAATGTACCATACTAATCTTAATAAAAGGGAAACTGGTTATGGGTATATGGAAAATCTCTATACTTTCTATATTTCTAAAATATATTCTATGGCAAAACTAATACAATTATGTAAAGTTTAAAAATAAAATAAAATTAAATTAAATAAATAAATAAAATAAAATATATTCTATATTTTTCCTATAAATCCAAAACTGCTAAAATTAAAAATTAACTTTATGAAAACTCTAGATTAAAAAGAGAAACAAACACTGCACAAAATTAGAAGAAATGGGGCATGTAAACAATAAGAAGGAGAATTATCATTTTTAAACACTAATGGAAACTTTAAAATCTCAGTGACATGGACATATTGCCAAAATTGACTCCAGAAGACTAGTAAACTGAAATACAATAGTAAATATAAAGACACTGAAAAGAGTTGGAGAATCACCTCCAAGAAATTATTTGAACCAGATGGTTTTTTCCAGTGAAATCTTTCAAATTTTTAGGGAACAGAAAATCCCCATGTTATATAAACTGTTTCAAAGCATGGAAATAAATATACAGCTAGTTCCATTCATTTTATGAAGTTAACATAGCCTGAAAAAGCATAGACACAACCACTACTAACCCCCCCACTACCTGCTACCCCATGACATACACACACATGGGCACACACACACATATACACATACACACACACAGAGCTACTCTCACTCATCAATATAGTTGTGAAAATTCTGAATAAATTCAACCATTCATATCTGGTACTAAATTAAAAGAATAATCCTCCATAACCAAGATATTCATTGATTTGGTAACAGAGTAATTTAGTAATTAAATCTATTAATTTTGAAACATTGGTTTGTCAAGAAGAAAAAAGTTTACAATAATTTAAATAGATATTGAAATACATTGCATAAATCTCAACACTTAAGTCTTTACAAAGTTCTCAGAATAGGAATAATTATTGAAAGGACAAAAAAAAATATGTATTATTTCCAGGTGATTATAAACTAACAAAACTCAAAGCAAACAACTAAAGGTAATTAGGATAAATAAAATAATTATCACTGAGGGCCTGAGAAAATCAAGTAGTAAGGCAGAGAAGGTAAATCTTCCTTTCCTCTACATTTTAGTTCCACTCAAGCTTTCAACTAACTGGATGATGACCACCCACAATCTGGAGAGTAATACACTCCGCTCAGTCTACTAATTCAAATGCTAGTCTCGTCCAGAAACACCCTCACAGACACACCCAGAAATAATGTTTAAACAGACATCTGGGCATCTTGTGATCCAGTCAAGTTGACACATACAATTAGCAATCACAGACACTGGGGGATGATGAAACCATCAGCCAAGATAGAGAAAATATACAAAAGAAAGAATGGGACGTAAGGAGAGGGAGAGGAGAGCCAGCAGGGAATGATGAATCCAGTAAAAATGTTACTATCTGATGAGTGGTCAACTGTGTCAGATGCTACAGAGATATCAAATAGGATAAAAATCAGGAGTAAGTCACTAGATTTAGAAGTTAGGAGGACCACTGATAAAGTAGTTCCTGTAGTGTGATAAAAGAAAATACAGTTGGGAAGTAAATGGAAGTTGACCAGGTAGCACCAGTAGGTGCAGACTATTCGCTCAAGAAATCTGACCCTAAGAGAGGAGGGAAACAGAGTGGTACCTGTTTGGGAGTATCATGAAGAACTGATGGAGGAGGTTTTACACGCATGTTTAGTTGATTTGGGGTTTCCCTCATGGCTCAGCTGGTAAAAGAATCCGCTTGCAATGCAGGAGACCTGGGTTCAATCCCTGAGTTGGGAAGATTCCCTGGAGAAGGGAAAGGCTACCCACTCCAGTATTCTGGCCTGGAGAATTCCATGGACTATATAGTCCATGGGGTCGCAAAGAGTCAGACACGACTGAGCGACTTTCACTTAGTAGATTTGAGGGCTCTTTGATTCTGTTTTACAGTCAAAAGATTTACATGTGGTTAACTGAAGGGAAGGACCCAGAGGAGATGAAAGAGACTGAAGGTGGTAAGAGACAGAAAAATTGATGGGTCAGGAGCCAGGGGCAGAGTGAAAGGCACAGGATATTATTGACTTCAGCCTTGGAGAAAAAAAGCACACATCCTCATTTAAGGGAAGAGGGTGGAGAAGCACAGTCAGAGTGCAGTTTAAAGGCAGAAAGTAAGAGTGGACCCACCCAGTTGATCCATTTTCTCTGAACACGAAAACTGCCTGGGCTAAGGACTTGCAGAAGAGGACTGGAGGTTAAGCACACAGAAATAATTCAGAAGAGCCATATTGGAGAATATAAGAGAAACTACTAAGCTATACTGAGAATCCAGCAGAGATTAAAAAACAAAAGACTCCTTAGCTATACCAGTCAGCACAGTTATATGATTTTCTCCTCCTGATGCTGCTGCTACTGCTAAGTCGCTTCAGTCGTGTCCGACTCTGTGCGACCCCAGAGACGGCAGCCCACCAGGCTCCTCCATCCATGGGATTTTCCAGGCAAGAGTACTGGAGTGGGGTGCCATCGCCTTCTCCGATGACCAACCTAGACAGCATATTAAAAAGCAGAGACATTACTTTGCCAACAAAGGTCCATCTAGTCAAGGCTATGGTTTTTCAGTGGTCATGTATGGATGTGAGAGTTGGACTATAAAGAAAGCTGAATGCCAAAGAATTGATGCTTTTGAACTGTGGTGTTGGAGAAGACTCTTGAGAGTCCCTTGGACTGCAAAGAGATCCAACCAGTCCATCCTAAAGGAGATCAGTCCCGGATGTTCATTGGTAGGACCGATGTTGAAGCTGAAACTCCAATATTTTGGCCACTTGATGTGAAGAGCTGACTTATTTCAGTCCTCTGCAAATCAGAGCAGAAAGAGAATACCAAATTTTCTTGGAATATTTCATCTTAACATCCGAGTAAAAGCAACAATTTCCTGAATTTCACAGAAAAGCACTTTAAAAGAGGTATTTGCAAATTTTGTGAAACCTAATTGATTAAAGTGTCAGTTTTGTGCTTACACAAACTTGTACATTTGGAGCTCTGGAAACACAAGTCACAAATGTGACAGAGGCAAAAAAAGAATAACCTTTGTCCAAAACACCGGTAACAAACAATCCTATCACTAGATATATCTGTCTCAGAGAGTAGTGAATTTTATCTCTATCCATCAGATAAATGCTATAAACTAAGGGAAAACTCCTAATTCAGTAATTTCATATTTCTCTAGAAAAACTTTAAAGTGATCCTTCAAAAACGTGGTGAGACAGACTTTTAAAATATTTCTGAGACGTCTAGAAAGTACAATACTGTCCCTTTCAAAACCTCAGTATGGGTTATTATCTCATTTATAAAGCTAAAATACAGTTTTAAAAAATTAATTTAATGTGGTTTTTATCTTTCTGTTAGAGCCAAGTCCTCATTTGTGTTTAGTACCTGGGTGTTTAGTACCTATAAAAAATACACAAGTAACTTTTCTTTTTACTGTTGGTTATTTGTGATGTTAGAAAGGGACTACAATGCATTTTATGTTTAGGGGGCTGGAAAACAGGTTGGAAATTGCCATTCTGCCACTAGCCCGAAGTCCTTTGAGTTACTCTTAAGTAAGAAGTTAAGGAAATGACCAGGGAAAATAAAGAATATTAATTCTAAGATTTTTCCTTTAGTTAAAGGGGAAAATTAAAAGAATGGTAAATAGTAGGTTTGGATAATTGTAAATGTGTGTTTAAAGTTCAAGTCTAAAGAAGCCTGGCTCTAAATTCAAGAGGTACTCTTAAAGCACTATTCTAACTAGATGCCGCCACCTACTGGACAGTTTACAAGGGTTTGCGCTTTCCTGGTAACAAAGAAAAAAATGACCGTGGAGGAAAACAGAGCAAACGGTTTCCTGTTTTCATAATAAGCTTTACAGGAACACTTTACTTTAAGTTTTATGGCTATACATAGGTTTGATCAAAATAATTGCTTAAGTTTTAAATTTTTTACATTTTTAATTAAGAGGAGATAGTTGAAGTTCAGAGAATTATCTGGTAAAGAAACTACCCTCAGGACGGAACAGATATAGGCAGTGTCACACCATTTCATGATATGAGGCTATGTTGTAATAGTAGAAATATGAGACTGTCAAAATTAGTGTCATGTGGTCAAATAGGACTCTTGCTTTTCTGTTCATTTCTTTCACATGTGCCAATAATACATTTCATAAACTGAAGATTCCAAAAGTTACCTCTTTTGGAATAAGCTAATAATTTATGTTATGTAAAATATTTCAAAATGTATAATTAGGCTAATAACATAATCTATAGTAAATGCTGGTTTCCCAGGTGGTGCTAGTGGTAAAGAATTCGACTGCTAATGCGGGAGATGTAAGAGACATGGGTTCAATCCCCGGGTCAGGAAGATCCCTGGAGAAGGGAATGGCTACCCACTCCAGTATTCTTGCCTGGAGAATTCCATGGACAGAGGAGCCTGGTGGGATATAGTCCATGGGGGTCACAAAGAGTTGGACACTTAGCACATACTAAATGCCATCTCTTTTGGGTTTTAAGATTTTTAAAAATCAGATATGTATGACTACTGAATACACGTCTATGATGAAAAGAGCCAACAAGAAGCTACAAAGACAGGAATATATATCAATGGAACAAAATAGAAAGCCCAGAAATAAATCCACACACCTATGGACACCTTATCTTTGACAAAGGAGGCAAGAATATACAATGGAGAAAAGACAATCTCTTTAACAAGTGGTGCTGGGAAAACTGGTCAACCATTTGTAAAAGAATGAAACTAGAACACTCTCTAACACCATACACAAAAATAAACTCAAAATGGATTAAAGATCTAAACATAAGACCAGTAACTATTAAACTCCTAGAAGAGAACATAGGCAAAACACTCTCTGACATACATCACAGCAGAATCCTCTATGACCCACCTCCCAGAATATTGGAAATAAAAGCAAAAATAAACAAATGGGGCCTAATTAAAATTAAAAGCTTCTGCACAATAAAGGAAACTATAAGCAAGGTGAAAAGGCAGCCTTCAGAATGGGAGAAAATAATAGCAAATGAAGCAACTGACAAAGAATTAATCTCAAAAATACACCAGCAACTCCTGCAGCTCAATTCCAGAAAAATAAATGACCCAATCAAAAAGTGGGCCAAGGAACTAAACAGACATTTCTCCAAAGAAGACATACAGATGGCTAACAAACACATGAAAAGATGCTCAACATCACTCATTATCAGAAAAATGCAAATCAAAGCCACATGAGGTACCATTTCACGCCAGTCAGAATGGCTGCGATCCAAAAGTCTACAAGCAATAAATGCTGGAGAGGGTGTGGAGAAAAGGGAACCCTCTTACACTGTTGGTGGGAATGCAAACTAGTACAGCCACTATGCAGAACAGTATGGAGATTCCTTAAAAAACTGGAACTAGAACTGCCCTATGACTCAGCAATCCTACTACTGGGCATACACACCAAGGAAACCAGAATTGAAAGAGATACATGTACCCCAGTGTTCATCGCAGCACTGTTTATAATAGCCAGGACATGGAAGCAACCTAGATGTCCATCAGCAGATGAATGGATAAGAAAACTGTGGTACATATACACAATGGAGTATTACTCAGCCATTAAAAAGAATACATTTGAATCAGTTCTAATGAGGTGGATGAAACTGGAGCCTATTATACAGAGTGAAGTAAGCCAGAAAGAAAAATACCAATACAGTATACTAACGCATATATATGGAATTTAGAATGATGGTAACGACAATCCTGTATGCGAGACAGCAAAAGAGACACAGATGTATAGAACAGTCTTTTGGACTCTGTGGGAGAGGGCAAGGGTGGGATGATTTGGGAGAATGGCATTGAAACATGTATATTATCATATGTGAAACAAATTGCCTGTCCAGGTTCAATGCATGATACAGGATACTCGGGGCTGGTGCACTGGGATGACCCAGAGGGATGGGGAGGGAGGTGGGAGGTGGGTTTCAGGATGGGGAACATGTGTACGCCCGTGGCGGATTCATGTCAATGTATGGCAAAACCAATACAATATTGTAAAGTAAAAAAAAAGAAATTTGCCTCCTATAAAAGACTAGTCATCAAAAAAAATCTAATTAAATCTGAAGAACAAGGAATACAATAATAATTTCTCTTCGTTCTGGTGAACTGGTCAAGTGTGAACTAATCAAGACAGACGACATCAAGAATAAAGAACAACAGACACTTGGCTTACCCAAAAGTGTCTTTGATCCCATTTCCTTTTATACTGACCCTACTTTTACATCTTATCTGCTCTGCACACAACGAACACTGCCAACATATAATAATCAACTAAGAATTCAAAATCTAAAAATTGAAACTTTGAAATAATATTTAAAGCAATGACTTTCTCTGGCTGTAGCTTCTAAGCCTCTAGTAACTTCAGCTTTCAGCTCATGAAGGCTAAGAAGATTCCATGTTAGAATATCAGTGTTAATGTAAATGTCTAAAGGTCTACAGTAGTCATGTAACTCCAAAGAGATACAACTGTGAACTCCATGTTGTTGTTGTTGCTGTTCAGTCACTCAGTCATGTCTGACTCTCTGTAAACCACATGGGCTACAGCACACCAGGCCTCCCTGTACCTCACCATCTCCTGGAGCCTGCTCAAACTCATGTCCATTGAGTCCATGATGCCATCCAACCATCTCAGCCTCTGTCATCCCCTTCTCCCCCTGCCTTCAATCCTTCCCAGCCTCAGGGTCTTGTCTAATGAGTCAGGTCTTCACATCAGGTGACCAAAGTATTGGAGCTTCAGCTTCAGCAGCAGTCCTTCCAATGAGTATTCAGGGTTGATTTCCTTTAGGATTGACTTAACCATATAGACCTTCCATGGGCTTTAAAAATTAAATATATTTGATAGCTCAAATTTGTGAAGAAAACAAAAGTCTTGCCCTCCAGGGCCAATAGCTCACTCAGTAGTGAACCCTGTGACCAAAAAAGCTGACGTTAAAAGGCTACTACCATGGATTCCCTTACGGAGTGGCCTGAGTCCTTGCTCCAGAGTCAAGCACAGCAAGTGTGGCCTCTTAGAAATGCCTCAGTGGAGAAATCAGCATTTAACTCCTGCATTCTAGAATACAGATTTTGATCACTGTTGTTCAGTCGCTAAGTCACGTCCAACTCTGCAACCCCATTGACTGCAGCACACCAGGCTCCGCTGTTCTCCACTATCTCCTGAAGTTTGCTCAAATTCATGTCCATTGAGTCAGCGGTGCTATTTAACCATCTCCTCTTCTGCTGCCCCCTCCTCCTTTTGTCTTCAATCTTTCCCTACTGAACAGCAAAGGAAACCATCAACAAAATGAAAAGACAACCTACAGACCAGGGGAACATATTTGCCAACAATGTGACCAACAAGGGCTTAATTTCCAAAATGTACAAATAGCTCATACAATCCAACAGCAAAAAACCAAACAACCCAATAAAAAAATGAACAGAAGACCTAAACAGACATGTCTCCAAAGAAGACATACAGATGGCCAATAGGCACATGAAAAGATGTTCCATTACATCACTAATTACTGCTGCTGCTGCTGCTAAGTCGCTTCAGTCGTGTCCGACTCTGTGCGACCCCATAGATGGCAGCCCACCAGGCTCCCCCGTCCCAAACCATAATGAGGTATCACCTCACGCCATTCAGAATGGCCATCATGAGAAAGTCTACAAATAATGAATGCAGGAGAAGGTGTGGAGAAAAAAGAACTCTCCTACACTGTTGGTGGAGGTGCAAATTGGGGCAGCCACTATCCAGAACAATAGGGAGCTTCCTTTAAAAACTAAAATTAGAACTAACATATGACCCTGCAATCCCACTCCTGGAAGCCCTACTCAGAGCCAGTCCAATGCCCAAGCAATACTATATGACCAATTTAGATGATGTAGCTTAAAGGATTTAAAAAGTGTTCTGCCAAAAAGCACCAACTCTTCCCAATCACTAAAACATTCATTACTAAGAAGGTTAAAATAAGTTATATGATTCATAGTACTTCTGCAGAAGAAGAAAAAGAAAAGAAGGAAGAGGAGGAGGCAGATCACAATATACAGTTGATCCCTGAACAATGTAAGTTTAAATTGCACAGGTTCACTTATACACAAATTTTTCTCAATAAATGTGTACTACGGTACCACACAATCCTTGATTGGTTGAATCCACAGACTTAAATTGAAGAAAGTAGGGAAACCACTAGACCATTCAGGTATGACCTTAATCAAATTCCTTATGATTATACAGTGGAAGTGAGAAATAGATTTAAGGGACTAGATCTGATAGACAGAGAGCCTGATGAACTATGGATGGAGGTTCGTGACATTGTCCAGGAGACAGGGATCAAGACCATCCCCAAGAAAAAGAAATGAAAAAAGGCAAAATGGCTGTCTGCAGAGGCCTTACACATAGCTGTGAAAAGAAGAGAAGCGAAAAGCAAAGGAGAAAAGGAAAGATATAAGCATCTGAAAGTTCCAAAGAATAGCAAGGAGAGATAAGAAAGCCTTCCTCAGTGATCAATGCAAAGAAATAGAGGAAAACAACAGAATGGGAAAGACTAGAGATCTCTTCAAGAAAATTAGAGATACCAAGGGAACATTTCATGCAAAGATGGGCTCGATAAAGGACAGAAATGGTATGGACCTAACAAAAGCAGAAGATATTAAGAAGAGGTGGCAAGAATACAAAGAAGAACTGTACAAAAAAGATCTTCACGACCCAGATAATCACGATGGTGTGATCACTGACCTAGAGCCAGACATCCTGGAATGTGAAGTCAAGTGGGCCTTAGAAAGCATCACTACAAACAAAGCTAGTAGAGGTGATGGAATTCCGGTTGAGCTATTTTGAATCCTAAAAGATCATGCTGTGATAGTGCTGCACTCAATATGTTAGCAAATTTGGAAAACTCAGCAGTGGCCACAGGACTGGAAAAGGTCAGGTTTCATTCCAATCCCAAAGAAAGGCAATGCCAAAGAATGCTCAAACTACCATGCAATTGCACTCATCTCACACGCTAGTAAAGTAATGCTCAAAATTCTCCAAGCCAGGCTTCAGCAATACGTGAACCGTGAACTTCCTGATGTTCAAGCTGGTTTTAGAAAAGGCAGAGGAACCAGAGATCAAATTGCCAACATCCCCTGGATCATCAGAATAGCAAGAGAGTTTCAGAATAACATCTATTTATGCTTTATTGACTATGCCAAAGCCTTTGACTGTGTGCATCACAATAAACTGTGGAAAATTCTGAAAGAGATGGGAATACCAGACCACCTGACCTGACTCTTGAGAAACATGTATGCAGGTCAGGAAGCAACAGTTAGAACTGGACATGGAACAACAGACTGGTTCCAAATAGGAAAAGGAATACATCAAGTTTGTATATTGTCACCCTGGTTATTTAACTTATATGCAGAGTACAGCATGAGAAACGCTGGGCTGGAAGAAGCACAAGCTGGAATCAAGATTGCAGGGAGAAATATCAATAACCTCAGTTATGCAGATGACACCACTCTTATGGCAGAAAGTGAAGAACTAAAGAGCCTCTTGATGAAAGTGAAAGAGGAGAGTGAAAAAGTTGGCTTAAAGCTCAACATTCAGAAAACTAAGATCATGGCATCTGGTCTCATCACTTCATGACAAATAGATGGGGAAACAGTGGAAACAGTGACTGACTTTATTTTTGGGGGCTCCAAAATCACTGCAGATGGTGACTGCAGCCATGAAATTAAAAGACACTTACTCCTTGGAAGGAAAGTTATGACCAATGTAGACAGCATATTAAAAAGCAGAGACATTATTTTGCCAACAAAGGTCCATCTAGTCAAGGCTATGGTTTTTCCAGTGGTCATGTATGGATGTGAGAATTGGACTGTGAAGAAAGCTGAGCGCTGAAGAACTGATGCTTTTGAACTGTGGTGTTGGAGAAGACTCTTGAGAGTCCCTTGGACTGCAAGGAGATCCAACCAGCCCATTCTAAAGGAGATCAGTCCTGGGTGTTCATTGGAAGGACTGATGTTGAAGCTGAAACTCCAATACTTTGGTCATCTGATGCGAAGAGCTGACTGACTCATTTGAAAAGACCCTGAGGCTGGGAAAGATTGAGAGCAGGAGGAGAAAGGGACAACAGAGGATGAGATAATTGGATGGCATCACCAACTCAAAGGACATGAGTTTGGGTAAACTCCGGGAGTTGGTGATGGACAGGGAGGCCTGGCGTGCTGCGTTTCATGGGGTCACAAAGAGTCGGACACGACTGAGTGACTGAACTGACTCATGGATGTAGAACCACAGAGACAGCAGGCCAACAAAACACTTATAACTGGATTTTCAACTGCACGGGGGCCAGTGCTCCTAAACACCATGTGTTCAAGGATCAACTGCTACATACATACAAGGGGAGTAGAAACACATGCACAGAATTAACTAGCTGGTCTCATAAGGCAGGACTGTGAGAGAATAGGAAAAGGACAAATCAGTAACAGATTTTTATAAAAGGTTGCAGAGGCCTGAGTGAGAAACCTCATGGGATGTGGTCACACAACTAGGGGACTGTGAACATAAACTAGGTGTCTAGAGGCATCCAAGAGGCACAGCAATTACAGGCAAAGACATGCTTTGTCTACTTCCTGATTTTTCACTCCCCTGTCTCCTCATCTCTGAGCAGACACAAACCCTAGAAGACTCTGAAACATACTCAAATTCACCATAGTTTCATATTGTCCTACCTAACATGATGGTTTCTCCTAAAGAAAAATTAAACTCACAAAGAAAAAGAAAAGATAATTGAATTGAGAATTTTACTTTAATCCAAATATTCTATGACTCTGAGATAAAAATAAAGATGAATCAATTTTACTCACCAACAGTTTCTTCTGATGCAGCAGTCAAAGCTAGAAACTTTTTTGTATTTTCCATCTCCTCATTACTTTGCAAAACTTCATCATTTTTTGCAGACTAATAAAAGAGAATAAAAGCTTAAACATGGGGAAAGAAGGCAACTGTATTCATTGATATATTTTTTAAATTCTAAGATGGTTTCCAATTCTGTTCATAAATACAGGTCATTTTTACTCCTTTAATTAGGAAATCTGTTCATGTTTCCTATTCCCTCAAAATTCTGTCAATGAGTATTCCATTAAGAGTTGGAATATGTCTATCTCTATACGATAATTACCTTGCTTTAAGTTTCTGTTTAAGGATAAGCAAGTTTCATACATTTCAAAATTGGTATTATTTTATTATAATTCCAGTTATAATTCATATTTCCAAGCAAGTAAAAATTTGCTTTGAAATTCAACAGAGGTAAGTGATAGACTAACTTTTCCTGCTAAAATGTATTTTTCTAGCTTAAAGCACTGCATTTTATATTACTTTTCCATCCCATTGGTCTTCCTGGGAACCCTGTAAAAATGTATTCTTAACTACTTTACTGTTAATTCACATCATTGCCTGGGAAATTTCCTAGAAGTCAGTCAACTAATCAAGGAAGAATTTATCAAAAACAATCCATCTGTTGTTATAATGTTCCTTATCTTAAAAGTGCAATAGCTATACACAAGTCAGTGCCAACATCTGGTCAACTTCCACCCCTCAATACTACAGAGAATAAAAGGTCCAAGAAGGCCAAGGAGAGTTAATCAAGCATTAGAAATTCACTAAGACAGAAGTATATAGAGCATGGTCACAGACCACAAGCATTTTACAGCTTCCCAAAGAGATCTTGACCAGCATGTGAAATAGTCAACTCCTCGCTTGCTTGTCACAAAAGTTTACTCAAGTAATAATGGTAACCAGGGGGTTAGATTTTTTTGTTTTTGTGTACTGATCTCCAAACTATAAGCTTGCTGAAGAAAAAGCTGACATACATAGCTGATGAACATAGGCACCAAATTCCTTTGTATTCCAGATATGGAGGAACCCAGGTGCCCAGGCCAGACAATGGAGAGAGAAGCCTATCGTGCTGTCTGTCCACTGACGAGAGAAGCCTATTTTGTTGTCTGGGGAACGAAGACGCTCAGGGCAGTGCCCGAAATCTGGAATCCTGCAAAATCACCTTCTCCAGTTCCAGAAAACTGTCTCTCTCACTGTTCCCTCACCCCATACACACATATAAACACTACTGCCCTACCTCCACAAAATAAATTAAGGCAGACCACACTAGCACTACCAGAGGCCATGCTATTCCTCCTTATTAGAGGAAGTTGCTTCTCACATGTCAGCATAAGATTATACAATTCTTACCTTAAATTCCTCCCACAGCTTTATTCTCATTTCTAGACCTTGCTTCTTAATTTCTTTTTCTCTGTATTGTCTCTTCACCAATATCTTGTCAAGCCTCTTCATCTTCCGAATCGCATCCTGAAGTTGAAAATCTAATTCTTTTAATTCAAATTCATCTGTATTATGTTGAAAGTAGGAATGAGCATGAAGTTTATTAAAATCATAAAGCTTTTTTTTTTCTTGTTTTACTTTTACTATTTGTTCTTTCATTCAACAAATGTTTATGGTTGGTGTAATAACTAACATTGGTGTCATGTATCTTGGTTTGGAAAAAAGTGAAAGTGTTAGTCACTCAGTCGTGTCCAACACTTTGCCATCCTATGGACTGTGGCCTTCCAGGCTCCTCTGTGCATGACATTTTCCAGGTAGGAATACTGGAATGAGTAGCCATTCCATTCTCCAGGGGTTCTTCCCAACCCAGGGATCAAATCTGGGCCTTCTGCTTTGCAGGTGGACTCTACCAGATATCTGAGCCACCAGGGAAGCCTGCTTTCGCTTTTTTTTTTTTTTTTTTTTTTCATATAATTATCTAACAACCTTGTGAAACAGACATTTAGTTCTCTCTTACAGTTGAGATAACTTAATCCTTTCAAATAGCTAATAAATTATAGCACTGAATTCAGAAGTGGGTCTATTATGATTTTAACCCCAAATTCTTTCTCCTTCATTCTGCTATACTTTCTATATTCATAATTAACAAAGAATAAGACAAAGACCCTATCCTGAAATTGCTTCAGGCTAACTGAAAGAGAAGTCACTTACACAAATAGCCATAGTAAAATACAGCATGTCAGAGACACAGAGTAATTCCACCATGTCAGAAACAAATTCAGAAAATATACCATGTAACTAAACACCTTTCATCTACACCCCTTCCTGTTATCCTATTTTCCTGAAACACCTTAAAGTAAAAGTGAAAGTTGCTCAGTCATGTCTGACTCTTTGCAAACCCATAGACTATACAGTCTATGGAATACTACAGGCCAGAATACTGAAGTTGGTAGCCTATCCCTTCTCCAGGGGATCTTCCGAACCCAGGTCTCCCGCATTGCAGGCGGATTCTTTACCAGCTGAGCCACCAGGGAAGCCCAAAACACTCTAAAATGTTCTTGAATTATGGATAATTGATAGTTAGGAACTATTTAGAACTCCTGTTATTTAAGTTTTCACTTATGACTATGATTAATAATAATTATCATTATGATTAATGGTCATATTAATAATAGCAGCTAACGCCTCAGACGTAAAGAATCCTTCTGCAAAGCAGGAGACCCCGGTTCAATTCCTGGGTCAGGAAGATACCCTGGAGAAAGGAATGCCTATCCACTTAGTATTCTTGCCTGGAAAATCCCATGGACAGAGGAGCCTGGCAGGCTACAGTCCATGGGGTCACAAAGAGTCAGAAGTGACTGAGAGACTAATACTATCACTACTACTAACATTTATACATTTACCTGATAGGCACAGTGTTTTGTTTTCTTTTTTTAATTTTATTTTATTTTTAAACTTTACAATATTGTATTAGCTCCGCCAAACATCGAAATGAATCCGCCACTGGTACACCCGTGCCCCCCATCCTGAACCCCCCTCCCTCCCCCCTCCCCACACCCTCCCCCTGGGTCTTCCCAGGGCACCAGCCCCAAGCATCCAGTATCGTGCATCGAACCTGGACTGGCGACTCGTTTCATACATGATATTATACATGTTTCAATGCCTTTCTCCCAAATCTCCCCACCCTCTCCCTCTCCCGCAGAGTCCATAAGACTGATCTATACATCAGTGTTAAATGCTTTATTTACATTCATTATCTTGTGTAATCCTCACCATAAACCAATGAGACGGAATAATTATTGCCCCTATTTTACAAATTAGTAAACTGAGGCTAATTTGTAACTGAATTAAATACATGTCCAAGATCTATCATCTTATAACTAGTAAAAGGCAGAGTCAGTCTCTGCCCAGATCTGTGTTGACTCCAGAGCTAAAGCTCTTTACCATCACGAGATAATTCCTCTGTAAAGTCTGATGAAAGATGATAACCTGGCAATAAGCATAGGTGTTCAAGTCCTAAAGTCTCAGCTACCCCAGCTTAGATCATCAGAAATGTCGTATTATACAAAGAAAAGCCAAGTTTTGCAACTTTTGAAAATACAAAGAGTCCAATGGTGTTTCCCTATAATGTATATCACTTTCTCTTTAAGGAAAAGGAGATATGTTTAGAGGGAAGAAGCTTACCCAAAAAGAATACTGATCTTACTAATAAGGAGACTCTACAAATTGTATTGCTCACGTACATCAAACGCAAAAGCCTCTAGTTCTAATTCCAACTGGCACCCCTAGCATTCTCAAGCTCCATGTATACAGGTGGTTTATCCAGCAGGCATTCTTGAAGTTAACTCTTGCTACACGGAAACAATATAATGTAATATAATATAAACATTACAATGTTTACATTGTAATGTAAATATAATGTAATATAAACAATACAACGTAAATGGGGCCACTAACTAGTCTCAACTCTAATACCTCGTTTCCTGATAACTGTAATCCTGAGTCACCTGGTCTGAGAGCTGATCTCAAGCCAAACACAATTTAAATCAGTTCTCAAAGTTTATGAGCTTGTTACTGAACCCAAACTCATTCTGCTCACCGCATGACAGGCCAATAAATCAGAAAACAAGCTGTTGGAACAAGAAATGACAACTTGAGTCAAAAAACTAGCAGACTGAGAAGATGTCAGATTAGCATCTCAAAAAAACATCTATCTCCCCTTCAGTCCAAATCTGGATTCTTTTTAATATACAACAGGGGGAGGAGGGAGCCACTGTGGCACCAACCAATGGCTGAGCAGGGCTACTAATGGTTACTGATTGACAGTTGCTCACTAACAGTCACTTGCTTGGGGGAGGGGCCCACTGTGGCACCAACCAATGACTGAGTAGGGTAACTATGGCTGGTGTCTGCCTCGCTGCTACTGCACCCCAAGCAGAAACGTACAACTGCAGAAAGCAGCCAGGTCTGAACTAGCACCCGGCCGCTCCAGCAACATCATTCTTCAACCCATAGTGCATTAGTGGCCATGTGGAGATGGTTGACACACCCATCAACCAGAACCATTGTCTGAGGCAGTGGGCACTGTGAGCACAGCCCTCTGCTGGCCATACCAGCCAGCCTGTGACCCTCAAGATAGCCTCAAAGTTGGTGCCCCCAGAGTGGACGTCCCACCTGGCTGTGCAGCGGGAGCCAGCCAGCCTGGTGGGCTGGTCAAGGCCCGAGTGGAGAGGGGCAGCTGAGCAGCCCCTGCCTCAATGGAGCCCACAGGCCTGTGCCAGAGAGGGAAGAGCCCATCACGCCTCAGGTGCAGGCTGGGGAGGCCACCACTACAAGCTCAGCTTTCCTTTATAGTTCATAAATTACGGAAAACCCAAAGTAACTTTTGTTTATGTGAGTTATGTCTATGGATAATTATCATATTAGAAATCAAAATTGAAGAATATTATAAATATACATTTATTCATTTTTAAATAATAAACATAGCATTACTTATTACATTTTAACACAAATATAACACTTTTATGACAAATAGCTATATTTTCCAAAAAAATTGTTGAGAAGAATAGTGATATTTTCAATCTTTTGTATCTGGATTAACGGAAGACAGCTGGATTCATGTACCTGCTTCAAAGTCAATCTACTGTAATCTGTTGCCTCAGTTAACGTATATGAAGACAATTTGGCTTTACACAGTAGTTGGAAAAGGGAGGAGAAATACCCTTGTCAGATAATGGTGGATATTCTTTAATACTAATATCAAAACTGGACAAGAGGTAGTTTCTTAAAGTTTAGTTATAATGTGAAATCTGTAACCCTAGTTATTCCATAAATCATGTTAAATGGATCTTTTATCCTGCATTGGTTATTTGGAAAACAGTGGTTCACTGAAGTAGGCAAACCTTCAAAATATTAACACATTTCAATATACAATATCAACAAATCACATTTGTTAATATTGCCATTGATTTTTATCAGAAAAGTCTAAGTACTAGGAAGTTGTAAAGCTCATACTGACATACACAAATTTTCTAAGATTCTAAGTTTTTACTTGAAAGCTCAAATTTTATCATTGACAAAAAATACTTTCAGTTGTTTTCCCGAATTAACAGGTCCCTTTCAATTTTTACAAAAATGTCTGCCAAATACTTAAGTCTGAACAACAGTAGTTTGTCTGCCACTTATTCTTTCAAGTGAAAATGCAGTCCCATTAAAAAAGGACCAGTTCAACTCTCAAATTACCTCACAAACACTTTTCCTCAACACAACCTTCACATCTTGGCATACAGCAGAATTTCTTTATATGTACCTCCCAATTTACCACATAGGTTATAAAAAAGATGTGTACTCAAAGGTCAAGATTAATTAGAATTTTAAAATTTTACTGCTCCATCAAGAACATTCTTGAGTGACATCGGCTATTTCTTTCTTCTGCCTATGCCAGGCCTTAAAGAACACAATGACTATTAGTACAGTTTGATGCCTTTCATTGTCCTGATTCATGTCAAAGCACCAGCGATTTTACCCACCATTGCTTTTGTACCATCAGTGAAACCACTCAGTGGGCAAAAAAGCAAACAGAATCATTTCAGTATTATAATGAATTATATTACTGATATATCAGTATTACAATGAAACTAGTTTTTACTCTGCAGAGTTCCTAAAAGGGCCTCAGAGCCCAGGGCTTTGCAGCCCATGTTTTGAGAACTGCTGTTCTAATTCACTTTGACCAGTATTAACAACCATGGGAAAAAAGGAGTTTTTTGAAATCCAGAAGTTATTAAAATCAAATGAGATTATCCCTTAAAAGGCATTTATATATTACAGGATACATTTTATCATGTAATTTTCAAAAAGATCAATAAATCATGCCATAAAATACAGAAATACTTCCTACTTGATTAAAATGATTACAGTAACAATTTTATTATATGACATATTTTATTATATTTCTACATGTACTTAAGAACTCTTAAAATTCTTATAAATAAAAACTTGGTGATTTGCTTTCTCACAAAAAAAATGTATCATTATTTCTACATAATAAAAAATAAAAAACTCTGTAATTCTAATATTTTAACTATAGCATCTGTAATTATCATTAGCTAATTACCAAGTAATTATCCTACCTGAACATTCAGGGACTATCTGATGTTGACCCAAGTTCGAATCATCATCTGACCCCTCTTCAGGCAATTTTATTTTCTCAGAGTAGCTTTCCCCTTTATTATCATTACTGTTTCTACTTTCCTCTGTATTATTGCTTTCTGAGTGGCCTTCTTTACCAGAGTTCAAATTGATTGCAGTATCAACCTAAAAATTATTTCCAAAAAATAAATGTTTTTTATTTTAAATTTCTAAACTATTTTAACTCAAATATAAGTATATGTAAGGACACACATCATACAGTAGTGTTAAATTATTCTAATAATATAACACTTGATAAAATACAATTTACATACACAATTGAATTTAATAACATTTGCACCAAAGTAATATGCACCACTCTTCAGCAATTTCTAGCAATAATAGAGAAGAATCCATCCCAAAGAGAACCTCTCTCTGTCAGGCTCTGAGGATGAGCCACGATGGTCCCTGCTGCCTGAGCTTACCTTCAGATGGAGAGTCAAGGGTCTAGGGCAGGACTAATCAACATAGTAGTCACTGGTCACATGTGGCTATTGAACAGCTGCAAAGTGAATAGTCTGAATCACAGTGTGCTTCTAATGGAGTTCTTCAAATCAGAACCATGTGCTTTGGTTAATCATTTACTCTTATACTAGTCACAGCTTTTCTATCTCATTTTGGTTTCTCTTTCCATTTTAGCAAAGTTCATTTGCTAAAAACTGGTGTTTTTAGCACCAGTTTGGTGCAGCTGTGTTTTCCTGAGAGAGGACAGGAAAAGACATCCATGGCTGCACGAAGCAAAAACAGGGATCACAGGGCTTGAAGGCTGTGCTTGGCAGTAAAAGTCACCTTGGAAATTAACACAGCCCATAAGCGAGGCAAAACCTCAGGGAGAGTGGAGACATACCTTTCCCCTCCAACGGAGGGAACGTCTGCTCCAGCCCTGCAGGACTCAGCCCTTGGAGGCTTTTATGCTCCTGGTCTACACTCCATCATTGCAATCTGGGTCCCCTTGTGAATCTCCAGGACAGAAGGCAGGTGGTGCTGAGAATTAAACTGCCAGGGTTTAATTGCTTACATGACTGCACAAGCTTACACGAGTGCACAAGCATCTCTCTTCACCTGAACTAGGACATAAGCCCCAGGAGAACTGAGCTGAGACCATAGTATAAAAATCATAACTGACATTTACTGAAGAATTATTACTGGCCAGGTCCTGTGCTGACTGCTTTACACACACTGCCTCAGTCACATCTCACTCACAATGACCCTCTGGGATAGGTATTACTGCCCCAATTTAACAGAGAAGAAAACAGGTACATTATGGACTGAAACTAGTAGAGACCTAATTTATAATAAGCAAAACAATGCTTACTTTATGTGATCTTGGAAGTGTTAAAGAGGGTTTCCTGTTCAAAAAAATTCTTCTGTGAAAGGCCAGGTTAAAGCCTAAAATTCCATAATATCCAGTAAATTCTTAAGGCTGCATAGTTTCGTGAGAATGCTGAAATTGCTAGAAGTCACACAAGCCCTGTCAGTAATTTATATCTTGGCATAAATGAATCAAGCTGACCTTTCCCTGAGAATGGGTTTTTATACAGGGTAACATAACTAGATATTAGCAACTACTCAGATACCACATTTCAGGATACACAAAGATCTTTCACACGTGTTACCCCATATGATCCTGACGCTTAGAATGAGCAGGAAAAATGAGACAAAAGACATGAAACAGAACAAAAGGCAAATACTGCCCATTTCACAATTTTACCCACAGTTTCCCACCCCGGTAGCACCAACCATCTCCCCATCCCACTGCCCATGGGCCTCTCTCTTCCCAACCCCTCTGATCGTCTACCCTGTGGCCTGTTTGCTTTTTTTATTTCTTCATTCTCAAAGCCACATTCAGCCTCCACTTTTCATTGCTCCATGTCCCCTACTTCATCTCCATGTTAGTCCCAAGGAAGGTAGATAGTCTATAAAAACACTTCCAAACAATTAGATACCTACCTGAAAGCCATGAGATTTTTACACCAGTTGCAACAATTGGCTCCTTCAAGAAAAATATTCAGAAGCAACAATAAACCAAAATTCTAAGACTGAGAACTATACCATTACTACAGAAATTTCATTAAAATTCTAGCATTTTAGGGACTTTCTGGCAGTCCAGTGGTTAAGAATCCATGCTTCCACTGCAGGGGACGCGGCTTCAATTCCTGATTGGGAAAATAGATCCCAAAAGCTATACACCATGTGGCAAAAAAAAACCCTCTAGCATTTTAAATTCATTTTCTGCCACTCAGAAACTTTTGCAAGAAATTAATAAAAGACAAATGAGCAATAAAACTAATTAAAATACTAAGATTTATTATTCTGACAATGTAAAAGGTCTTACAGACACAAAATCATTTGCAGTCAGCAGTCAACATTCAGCATACCTGTGGATTTTCTACCCCAACCCCAGATGAACCTTACTGATTTTCCACAAACTTTTTAAGACAAATCACAACTTTTACAAAGTCTTGCCTTTGATATAAGTATCAAAGTCCTCGTTGGTTAATAAATATGCTAGAGTTTGTTTTGACCTATAGCTTACTGGGTTCAAATAAAATATGCCTGGAATTAATTGCTGATATATTTCTTTTAAATAAATTTTGAATGAGGTAATATTAAGCTATGTTTTAAAACATGTGCATCAATATTGTGAAGTTGTTGCTTTAAAAAAAAATCATCACCTAGGAATATGTAAGCAGAAATACTAATCCTTTGCTACTCTAAAATTTGTCAGGTCTTTGTAAATATATTATCCTACCTACATAAAATGGTAAAATTTTCATTCTAAATTTGTTAAACACAGTTATGTGACTAGCTACTATGTGTCTGACTTTACACTGAATCCCATGAAAAATAACATAGGAAGGACTGACCAATTAGGTTAAAGAATTAAGGCCAATTAGCTAAGACGTACTGAGTACTTCATTGCCTTCTCCGTACTAGGTGCTAGTCACTTCTAAAAATTGTAGATATTTCACTCATTTTATCCCCAAAACACGCCTATGAGGTGGACAGTATTGAACAGATTAGGAAACTGACACAGAGAGTCGAAGTATTAATAATTTTCCCAAATCACATAAAATGTGGTCAGCAAAGCCTATTTTGAACCCATAACTCCAGAGTTTAGGTTTATAATCAGCAAGCTTGAGACTAAAGAGTTTAAAATTGTTTGGGGCTATTGGAATATAAAATTGTTTTTGGTTTTGTTTTTTACAATATGATAGTTTTATTTTTAATTTTTTTTAATTTTATTTTATTTTTAAACTTTACATAATTGTATTAGTTTTAAAATTGTTTTAGATTCCACTTTAGGCTATATGGAAAACCGAATAAACTGAAACCTTCCATCTACTTAGAAATGAATAGTTTAAAGTTCATAAGAATACTGGGGAAATTGCCAGTCAACAGAAATTAAAAGGAAACTAAAAGCTGAGAAACCTGTATGCAGGTCAAGAAGCAACAGTTAGAACCAGATATGGGACAATGGACTGGTTCAAAATTGGGAAAGGATTACATCAAGGCTGTATATTGTCACCCTGATTATTTAACTTATAGGCAGAGTACATCATGCAAAATGCCAGGCTAGATGAATCACAAGCTGGAATCAAGATTGCCAGGAGAAAATATCAGCAACCCCAGATATGAAGATGACACCACCCTAATGGCAGAAAGCAGAGAGGAACTAATGAGACTTTTGATGAAGGTGAAAGAGGAGAGTGAAAAATCTGGCTTAAAACTCAACATTCAAAAAGATAAGTTCATGGCATCGGGTCTCATCACTTCATGGCAAATAAATGGGGAAAAGATGGAAACAGTGACAAACTTTTATTTTCTTGGGCTCCAAAATCAGTGCTCCAATGCAGACAGTGACTGCAGCCATGAAATTAAAAGACACTTGCTCCTTGGGAAAAAAGCTATGACAAACTTAGCGTATTAAAAAGCAGAGACGTCACTTCGCCAACAAAGGTCCATATAATCAAAGCTACACTTTTCTCAGTAATCATGTACAGATGTGAGAGTTAGACCATAAAGAAGGCTGAGCACCAAATAATTAATGCTTTCAAATTGTGGTGCTGGAGAAGACTCTTGAGGGTCCCTTGGACATCAAGAAGATCAAAACAGTCAATCCTAAAAGATATCAACCTTAAATATTCATTGGAAGGACTAGTGCTGAAGCTGGAGCTCCAACACTTTAACCACCTGATGCAGAGCTGACACATTGGGAAAGACGATGATGCTGGGAAAGATTGAAGGCAGGAGGATAAGGGGATGACAAAGGATGAGATAGTTGGATGGCATCACCAGCTCAATGGATGTGAGTTTGAGCAAACTCAGAGATGGTGAAGGACAGGGAAGCCTACTGTACTGCAGTCTATGGGGTTCCAAAGAGTCAGACACAACTTAGAGACTGAACAACAACAACAAAAACTGAAATAGGAACCTTATAAATCCTTAAAGCAGATGCCCTGGTGGGGGGTGGGTGGGAGCAGAGTATGTGTGTGTTAAGATGCTTCAGTCATGTCTGATTCTTTGCGACCCTATGGACTGCAGCCCACCAGGCTCCTCTGTCCATGGGATTCTCCAGGCAAGAATACTGGAGTGCATTGCCATGCCCTTCTCCAGGGGATCTTCCCAACTCAGGGACTGAACCTACATCTCTTATGTCTCCTGCATTGACAGGCAGGACTCTTTACCACTAGTACCAGGACAGGTAAAAGAAAAATATGCTGGCCTCAGAAAGCCACAAACGTGAGTGAACGTGAAGTCGCTCAGTCGTGTCTGACTCTTTGCGACCCCATGGACTGTAGCCTACCAGGCTCCTCTGTCCATGGGATTTTCCAGGCAATAGTACTGGAGTGGATTGCCATTTCCTTCTCCAAGGGATCTTCCCAACCCAGGGATCAAACCCAGGTCTCCCGCATCGTAGACAGACACTTTACCGTCTGAGCCACCAGGGCTGTGGGCTTTTCCACCTACACAGAGCTAGGAGACCAGGACTTGGGCTCATTCAAGACAGGATGGAGAAGACCCTTCCCTCTCCTGCTTCATGAAGCTGGATCCCTTAAAAAGGTACCTCCTCGATGACAGTGCAGACTAGAAAATATATCTATCCAAAAGCACAGGATACAAACAAAAAATGTGTCTGTGTTCCAAGTGGGAAACAGTCTTCCCTGAGAATGTGCAACCATGGGGTCATGCTTTATGTGGGTTTGAATTCCCATTAATATTATTCATGTGCTCTGGAATGCTTCAAGATGAAAAATTAGCCAAAAAAAAAAAAAAAAAAGATTCATGCCAGTGATATCTCTGAGCCATTTGGTAGAAGCAAACAGAAACTTGCTCTGGAAGGTACAGCTTCAAATCAGGCTCCATAAATTTTCCAAAATTAAAACTTACAATCCCAAAGTTCAAAAGCCATGAACACATGACCAACAGTAAGCAAGAGTCACAATAAACAAAAGAACTTAAGATATTACTGTAAAAATCTGATAAAGATAAATATTTTAATGAGTATTAAGAAAGAATCCAAATAACACAAAAAGAATAAGATACTCTTTTTAAGAATTCTCCAGGCCAGAATACTGAAGTGGGTAGCCTTTTCCTTCTCCAGGGGATCTTCCCAACCCTGGGATCAAACCCAGGTCTCCCACATTGCAGATGGATTCTTTATCAGCTGAGCCATAAGGGAAACACATAAATATTGGAATGGGTAGCCTATCCTGCTCCAGTAGATCTTCCCAACCCAGGAATTGAACTGAGGTCTCCTGCATTGCAGGCAGATACTTTACCAACTGAGCTACCAGGGAAGCCCTAATAATAAGCAAGATTCAGAATAAAGAAAAGAACTTAAGATATTATTATAAAAAGCTGATAAAGATAAATAGTTCTAATGAGTCTGAAGAAAGAATCCAAATAACACAAAAAGATTAAGATACATTTGAAAATAAATGACAAAGAACTTCAAGAAATTAAAAATACATCATTAAGATTAAAAATTCAATGGATAGATTAAAGAACAGATTTGACATAGCATTAGAAAGAATTCCAAGAAATATATATGAAAAATTCCCCAGCATGATGCACAGAGAAATAAATGAATTTTTTTTTTTAATTTTAAGAGACATAAAGAATAGAAGAGAAAGGTTCAACAGAAATTTTATTGGACTTCCAGGATGTCAAAATAGAAAAAAAAAATGCAGGCAATGTTCGAAACATATGAAAATACAGTGGCTAAGAAGTTTTTAAAATAAAAATAAAAAACATATATCCTTACATTGAAGTAGTTCTAGTCTTCAGAAAGACAAATTAAATAAGTCCATATCTAGGGGAGTAATAATAGATATCAAAGACAAAGGGAAAAAAATAAAGTGACCAGAGAAAAATACCTAAACTAGATAACCCACACTGGAATGAATATTGGGCTTACAAAAGCCTTCTCACTGGCAACAAAAGAGGCAAGTATCTAAATGCAAAATACAGAACTATAAAACTTTCAGAAGAAAAAACAGGAAAAAAATCTTTGGGAACTTGGGTTAGACAAAGGATTCTTAGATACAACCAAAAAATACAATTCTCAAAAGAAAAAAAGCATGATGAATTGCACTTAAAATGTTAAGTGTTCTTTAAAAGACACAGTTAAAAGAAAGAAAAACCAAGCTACAGACTAGGAGAAAATATTTGCAAATCATATATCTGACAAAAGACTATTTACTTACTATTGACTTTTCAGAGTTCTTTATGTATTCTAGACAGAGTCTTTTGAACGTAAACTTTCCAAAAAAGATACGTGAATTGTAAATAAGCACATAAAAACACAACATTATTAGTCATCAGGGAAATTCCAGTTGCACCCTCAATGAGATATTACTTTATACTTATTGTATATATGCAAATATTTACAGCAGCTTTATTCATAATCACCAAAATCTGCAAACTACCCAAATGTTCCTCACCTGGGGAATTAATAAGCAAACTGGTTTACCCACACAACGGAACGCTGCTAAGCGATAAAAAGATGTGAGTGAACAAGCATCAACATGGATGAGTCTCAAACGCATTGTGCCAGCAAACAAAAGCCAGACTCAAAACACCATACATTTTTTTTTTTTAACTTCATTCATTTGACCTTCTGGAAAAGGAAAAACTAAAGGGACAGAAATCAGATCCAGAGTTTCCACGGATTAAGAGTAGGAGAGACTATTTATGACAGGCTAGCATGAGGGCATTTTTGAGAGGTAACAATGGAACTGTTCTATATTGTGATTGTGATAAGATCACTCCACACACGTGCCAAACTCAGAATTAAACACCAAAAGAGACTGAATTTCACAGTATGTAAAATGTTTAAATTAGAAGCAAAGAAGTCAATGAGATGCTATGTAAATAGATGGGAAGATTTACTATCATAAAGTTAGAAATTCTCTCCAAATTAATCTATAAATTCAAAGCGATTTCAATCAAAACCTCAACAGTATTTTTCATAGAACTTGAAAACTGTTCTAAAATATAAAAACAACAAAAAACCAAGTACAGCTAGGACAGTCCTAGAGAAAAATATGATGGGGAGACCGATCTCATCAGATATCAAGAATTATTACAATGCAGTAAGAGTTAACACACAGTAATGATGCAGGATTAGATGAAACAAAACATAAGAGTTAAGCTAGAAACTGTATTTTACTAAGCTGCTTGCAGGCTGGATTCTGGATATGTGTTAGTTTCATCCAATTAGGTGCATCTGCACAAAATTTATACCACAGAAATGAGGTAGAAGCCATCTTGCTAAGCTCCTGATATGCAGCTGGTCTCTTTACTGACTGAGCCACCAAGGAAGCCCTATAATATTGACAAGAAATATCAAAGGCAGTCACCTCTGCATGTCTAGTCACCAGTTTTATGGTTCTGAGAGAAGTGCAGAATACCAGAGGCAGCAACAGCAGCAGCTTTCAGATCTCTGGATTTTGGATAAGATGGTGTGACTGGGCTTCCCTGGTGGCTCAGCAGTACGGAACCTGTCTGCAATGCAGAAGACACAGGAGACCTGGGTTTGATCCTTGAGTAGGGAAGATCCCCTGGAGGAGGAAATGGAAAATCCCACGGACAGAGGAGCCTGACAGGCTACAGGCCATGGGGTCACAAAACAGTTGCACGTGACTGAGCATGCACGCACAGTGTGACCTGGGAACCAATGATCCAAGAAAAGTCCCCTCCGTGATTTCCTTTTCAGCTGGCCCTCAATTGATTTAGGAACTGAATTTCTTGTATTCAATCTGGAATACATTCTAGGCTGGAAATGCCTAGAATGTTTTCTATTTCCAGCATTAAATCATGATAGACACTCCTCTAAGAGTTTTGTAATGCAGTCTAACCCATAAGTCAAAAGAATACGTGAGAAGAGAGTCATAAAACTGCAAAGAAAATTTTCACCATAAGCTTCAAAATTTTTGTTTCCCACAACCTTAAGACAAATAAACTGTCCCACATCACAGAGAGAAAAAGATTCTTTAAAAAAAATATTGAATTAGATATTTTGAGAAAAGATAGAAAGACTAATAAAGATAATAAAGGGAGTCACAGCCAGGTAATGTACCTACTAAATATATACCATGTGGTCTTGATCCAAACTCTGTTTTTTAAATTAATGAATCTTTTTCATAGTAAGAGTCAACGGTGGCATAGTAGATATTGGAATACAAAGCTTTCTTATGAAAGAAGAAAAGTTAACAAATGAGCATTATCAAAGTATAACTATGGAAAAATAAGCCATACTCTATCCCTCCTGCCCCCAAAAGAGGGGAAAGTAAAGAAGGAAAGAGTATTTTCACATTAAAAGATCTAAAGTAACAAACAAGAAATCTATGAGTGCTCCCAGAACACACCTTTTAAAGAGGAACCTTAGAAGGGGATGTTAACAGCTCTGGTTCACCAATTGCTAGAGATTGAAAGAAGTCGTTTATATCATTTCTAAACAGCAAAGTACCTTGAAGGATGATGGTTCCGGTGAGAGCACCTCCAAAGAAGCATTTGAACTTCGGCTCCCAGGACGTGTTCTTGAATTTGAGGCTGGTTTTGAAATTCCATCTAAGTTTCCCTTTATAATATCCATTGATATCCTGAAACAAAATTTTAAGCAAGCTGTGACTTGTATGTTTAAATGTTTCATCACTGTTAACATTCAGTTAACTCAGAGCCTTTGTTACAAGGATTATGTTGCTACCAAACTCACAGAACCCTAACTTCATCAAAAGATGTCTATGTCCACGGATCATTACATTTTACATCACTGTAAGTGGAAAAAACATGCTGCCCAGGATGTTAGATTCTAAAAGTGGCTAAAAAAGTGCAGAAGTGAATGCCATTCAGTGGCTTTCTCCATCTCCAAGAGAAACACTTACTGTGTCCTAGGCCTTAAAAGACACTTTTGGAGAACCACACCTCTCAGCCAAGACTCATGCTTCATAGTAATAGCTTCCCAAGGCCTCTACTTGCTTTTGGTTTTACTTTCCTTATTCTAGCTCAGCCTTCAGCCTGGGCTCCCTCTCAGCTCTGATTTCTCCTCTCTTCCTTGGTACCGAATCTTCATAGAGAACCTGCTGCTGCTGCTGCTGGTAATCACTCTTCTATCAACCCTGCCCTTCTAAGACCCACAACTCTACTTCTGCCCTGAAGCAACAGAGAACTGAACCTACTCTACCTAGTAGAGGACAGACTTTTATTATCTGGATACACATTGCCAATCTCCTGAACTATTTTTCGGGTGACACCATCCAAAGGCCTTATACCAGTCTGGCTGCTCTATTCCCAGGACTGTTTCCTAAAGCAGGAGATATTAGGCAGGGTGGTTTAATCTAATGAGAAAACTTGAGCATTGCCAGCACCTTGATCCTGCCAAACTGTGCCCTTGATCAGGACCATTCCAGATTTGTTCAGTAACGCTGGGGTGGCATACATGCCAAATAAAATGGAAGAAACAGAGAGAATTTCAGAGTTTGCCTTCTCAATACTTAGCTTTACATATGTGTGACTGGATACCTTCCAACAAATCCTTTCCTAAATTCCTACTGGTTATGAATCAAACCATTTCTCTCATAAGAGAATAAAGGCAACTGCCTCTGGCCCAGCAAGTAAAACAATGTCCTTTTCTTACCCTACAAAATGACTCATCTATCTCTCTTTTTGAACAGGGAAGGCAGAGTCCAAGGAAGTTCCGGACACAGGAGGAAGCCCAAACATGAACAACCCCATGCTCCTCCAAGGCACACAGAGGGATAATATGATTTAGCTCCCAACCATTCAATGTACCGAGGCGTCAAGGACCAGTAGGTCAACTCTTTCCATCTCACCAAATGAAAAAGGCATTGATCTCAACATTATTCAACTCTGTAAAAGGGTTTTTGGCTCACTCAGGAAGGCACTGACATTATTATTGTGGGATGACGGATCACCCTGGCCCGTCACATCACAATCAAAAAGCGTAAGTCACTGAAAGGCCAAATGTCTTATAATGCCCTAAGCAGCCTGTCAAGGAAGACTTATTGCAGTGCACAGAGGGAGCAATGAGATGGAAGCCTGTGCAGAGCCCATATAATACACGTCAATAATGGGAGGGGCACAGGGAACCACCAATGGCATGGACCAGCTAAGAGGCTCCAGAAATCTCTTAATTTGCTTTAGAAATAGGTCTGTTCTTTTATGTTTGCTCCTGAAAATCATAAATAAAACACACTTCCCAGGATGGGTAGGGATATAACTAACAATCTTATGATTTGGCCATCTAGAAAAAAGTATGGATAAAGGGCAGTGAATTAGGAACTTAGAGATGTATCTGAGTGTATTAGAAAACAAAAAAAAAAAAAAAGAAAACAATCTCAGTAGCCACAGAGAAATCCCACAAGAAAAATAAAGCATTGTGCAAGAAAGCAAACAATCAAATGATAATTAAATACTTTTAATTATATAAGCACTGAATATTGATTTAACCAAATACTGTGCCTTAATTATATTGAGTGTATGTGAGAAGGAGTATGTAAAAGGAAGTGTATAAAAAATCTAATCTGTCAAAATAGGAAATCAAAGAGAATATCCAAAACTTGATAAATCTAAACAGTAGTTAAACAAGCATGATGTTTACAAGTTCAAGATATTTGTCCCTGAAGGATGTGACATTTTTTTCCATTGTAAATATTATACTGTATTTTGACATATTTTACTATATTACTTTATTAAAAGTTTTTTTTGCCTTCTCCTTTAAATTGCTTAATAATAAATAAATATAAAATATGAAATCTCCAAGGGACTGGAAGGAAACATACATCTAATTTACATAATAATGAGGTTTTTTGTTGTTTAGTTGCTAAGTCCTGTCCGACTCTTTTGAAACCCCGTGGACTACAGCTGCCAGGTTCCTCTGTCCATGGGATTTCCCAGGCAAGAATCATGGGGTGGGTTGCTATTTTCTTCTCCAGCAGATCTTCCCCACCCAGGGATCAAACCCATGTCTCCTACTCGGCAGGCGAATTCTTTACCACTGAGCCACCTGGGAAGCCACTTTACCACAGGTTCAGCGGTAAAGAATCCGCCTGCCAATGCAGGAGACACAGGTTCCATCCCTGGGTTGGGAAGATCCTCTGGAGGAGGAAACAGCAACCCACTCCAGTATTCTTGGCTGGAGAATCCCATGGACAGAGGAGACTGGTGGGCTACAATTCATAGTGTTACTAAGAATCAGACTCAACTGAGCATGCATGAACACACCTGGGAAGCCCAAAAATGAGGTTAGTGACTTACCAAGCAGGACATCAAGAGCATAAGTCAAAAAATAAGAGACTAATAGATGTGATCACATAACATTGACTGCTCTTGAGTATCAAACCAAAAATTTAAAAAAAAAACTCTAAATTAAAAGATAGATGAGAAACTGGAGGAAATATATGCAATATAGATAATATACAAAAGATTAACACATTTACATATTTAGAGAGCTCTTATCAACAAGGAAAAGAAGCATTCCAATAGAAAACTGGCAAAGGGCATAGACAAGAAAGGAAGGCAGGAAGCAGGAAGGAAGCAAATCAATATCCTGTTTAAAAAACAAGACCACCAATACAGTATACTAACGCATATATATGGAATTTAGAAAGATGGTAACAATAACCCTGTGTACGAGACAGCAAAAGAGACACTGATGTATAGAACAGTCTTATGGACTCTGTGAGAGAGGGAGAGGGTGGGAAGATTTGGGAGAATGGCATTGAAACATGTAAAATATCATGTATGAAACGAGTTGCCAGTCCAGGTTCGATGCACGATACTGGATGCTTGGGGCTGGTGCACTGGGACGACCCAGAGGGATGGAATGGGGAGGGAGGAGGGAGGAGGGTTCAGGATGGGGAACACATGTATACCTGTGGCGGATTCATTTTGATATTTGGCAAAACTAATACAGTTATGTTAAGTTTAAAAATAAAATAAAATTTTAAAAAAAAAATAAAAACAAGACCAATTTCTCTAATTAAAGAAATATACAGAGAGGATACACCTGAAGGATGATCACAAATCAAAGAAGTAACAATAGTGGGTTCTGGACTAGCAGATTCATGGGTGTTCTTGTGTCTTCTTTTACCTTTTGCTTATCTCTACTTGCTGGTTTTCTAGTATCTTATATTCATAATTAAAGAATTTATTTATTGTAGTAAATTTTCTGGAATACATTAAAGTATACTCAAAAATAAATAAAAATCACCTACTATTCATCACCCTGAGCTAAACACTGCTGGCACATTTCTTTTCCATTTTTGCTTTTCATATTTTTTCAACAAAATTGAATCCATGTATTTCTCACTTAACATTAAGTGATCAGCATTTTCTTATTACATTAAAGATAGTTCTAAAATAGAATATTATTCAGTTCTTGATATTTCATTAAACAGAAGGATATATGACCAGATTCTAACTTGCAATAAATCACTGTTAAGAGGTACAAAGTTTTCCTAACATTCATTTCAAGTGAGATTAATTTAAACTTTTTCATATAGGCTTGTGAGAAATGCAACCACCATGAATGATTTAAAACCAAAATGGGGACACTGGGCCAATGAAATTTGATGTTTTGGAATGAATGAAAGAATCAAAAGAAAATTAATCCTCCTCTGTTTAGTTATAATGAATAACCAGCCTTTTTAAAAAGTAGAATTACATTTATTTTCATTATTCTAATGTCTAAAAACTGTTTGTGGTGTTTTTTCCTAACTTTCTATATTTGTTTATTATGTAAGAAATATTTGCCTATGAGAGGGGAAAAAAAGCAAATAATATAGAACAATGTAAAAGTTTTTCAAGTTCAACTTACCCTCATCCCAAGAAACACAGTTGATAGATTTTTGTAGGTCTTACTTTTTTAGACATATGCAAACTTTTCTATCCTGTAACTATGTACTCCTATCCAACACAAACACACACAAATGGCATGGTACTTCACAACTTGCTTTTTCACACTTTATGCATTTCAGAGACTTTTCTGTAGCACCACACACAAATACATTTCATACTTTCAAATCATGGCATAGTACTCTATTGCACAGATGTAGCATTTTAAAAATCAGTTTCATTTAGCTTATATGGAAGATTTGCTATAAAAAGCAAAACAAAAATTTACTCAAAATTGATCACAGGCCTAAAAGAAAAACTCAAAACTATAAACTTTCTATAAAATATGTGTGATCGTGGGCTAGGCAAAGATGTCTTAGATACAACATCAGAAAGTGAAAAGAAAGTGAAGTCTCTCAGTCGTGTCCGACTCTGAGACCCCATGGACTGTAGCCCACCAGGCTTCTCCATCCATGGAATTTTCCAGGCATGAGTACTGGAGTGGGTTGCCATTTCCTTCTCCAAAGGATCTTCCCGACCCAGGGATTGAACCCAGGTCTCCCACATCGCAGGCAGACGCTTTACCATCAGCCACCAGGGAATCCCTTGGCGGACAACACCAGAAGCATGATTCATAAAAGAAAATACTGATAAATTGGAATGTATCAAAGTTTAAAACTTCCACTCTTCAAACAACACTACTGAAAAGGAAAACAAAAGTCAAATATTGGAAGAAAATATTTGCAAAACACATAGCTGACAAAGGACTTACATTATATAAAGAAGTATCAAGACTCAATAATAAGAAAGATTTGAGCAGACACATCACCAAAGATGTATAGATAGCAAGCTAGCACAAGAAGACGGTCAATATCATTAAGCCATGGGAAAAATTCAAATTAAAACCATAATGAGATACTGCTACACATTCAAATGGTGAAAATTACTTTTTTAAGAAACTAACAATACCAAGTGTTGACAAAGTTGAAGCAACTGGAACTTTCATATATTGCTAATGAGAAGACAAAAATACAAAATGGGATAGCAGTGTTGCAGAACCGCTTGCCACTTTCTTATAGTGTTCAACATACACTTACCTTACGACTCCACAATCTCACACTTGGATATTCACCCAAGAAATGAACATTTGTAATTACACAGAAATCTGCACATAAAGGTTTATAGCAACTCCATCAACAACTGCCCCAAACTAGGAACAATCCAAATGTCCCTCAACTAGACAATGAATAAGCAACTGTGGTACAGCCATACAATGGAACATTGCTCAGCAGTATAAGGAAACAAACTACTGATACAAAACTTAGGCAAATCTCAACTATATACCGCTAAGTTGAAAAAGGCCAGATTCAAAAGTCTCCATAGTATTTGTTTCCAATTATATGACTTCTAGAATAGAGAAAACTATAGGGACAGACGGAGAAGGCAATGGCACCCCACTCCAGTACTCCTGCCTGGAAAATCCCATGGACGGAGGAGCCTGGTGGGCTGCAGTCCATGGGGTCGCTAAGAGTCGGACACGACTGAGCGACTTCACTTTCACTTTTCACTTTCATGCATTGGAGAAGGAAATGGCAACCCACTCCAGTGTTCTTGCCTGGAGAATCCCAGGGATAGCGGAGCCTAGTGGGCTGCCGTCTATGGGGTCACACAGAGTCGGACACGACTGAAGTGACTTAGCAGCAGCAGCAGCAGCATAGGGACAGAAAATGGATGACTGGGCATAAGGCTGGGCATAAGGAAGGGTTAACTACATAAACCGGTATAAGGGGATGTCTGGGTGAATGACTCAAGTGTTTTGTATCTTGACTGTGATGGTAATTACATAAACACAAACTGTGTGCGTTTGTCAAAGCTCACAGAACTGCAATATTAAAAGGGTAAATTTTACGGTAGGTAAAGAATACCTCAATTTTAAGTTAACCTCTTTGTACAAATTTTTGCTTAGTTATGTTTATATGTCCAGAATATAAAATTGAATTGCTAAGTCAAAACAAAATTGCAATATGACCCAGAAATCCCACTCCTGGGCATATACCCAGACAAAATTATAATTCAAAAGGATACATGCACCCCTATGCTCATAGCAGCACTATTTACAATAGCCAAGACATGGAAACAACCTAAATCTGTCCATCAACAGATGTCCATCAACGGAAGAGGCAAGGAAAAAGTGAAAATGAAGTGGCTCAGTCATGTCTGACTCTTTGTGACCCCATGGACTGTAGCCTACCAGGCTTTTCCGTCCATGGGATTTTCCAGGCAACAGTACTGGAGTAGGTTACCATTTCCTTCTCCAGGAGATATTCCCGACCCAGGGATTGAACCCAGGTCTCCCGCACTGCAGGCAGATGCTTTACCCTCTGAACCACCAGGGAAGCCCAAAGACATGGTACATCTATACAATTATTTAGCCATTAAGTACATTATTCAGCCATTAAAATGAATGAAATAGCACCATTTGCAGCAACACGGATAGACCTAGAGATTATCATACTAAGCAAAGTCAGTCAGAAAGAGAAAGACAAATACCATATCACTTATATGAGGAATTTAGTACAACACAAATGAGCATACATAAAACAGAAACAGACTCACAGATACAGAGAACAGACTTGTGGTTGCCAAGCAGGAGGGGAGAGAGAAGGGGGGAGGAATGGGAGTTTGGGATTAGCAGAGGCAACCTATTAAAAATAAGATGAATAAACAACAACGTCCTACTGTATAGCCATGGAACTATATTCAATATCCTGTGACAAACCATAATGGAAAAGATTATGAAAAAGAATATACATATATATATGTATGTATAACTGAGTCACTGCTATACGGAAGAAATTAGCATTGTATATCAACTACACTTCAATAAATTTTTTTAAATTGTTGAGTCAAAGAACACTTGCATTTCAAATTTTGGTAAACTACCAAATTGACCTACAACAAAACTGTACCAGATTACATTACTACCAACAGGGTATGCTGAGATGAAAGCGTCTGTTTCCCCATCAGGGCCAATCTGATTATGTCAAAGCTTTTCACCTTTGTCAATCTGGTACATATCAAGAAGTATCTATGAGTTACATTTCTTTAATTACCAAAGAAGTTGTCTCTAGTCAAATGTTTACTGCCCACCTTTTTTTTTTTTTTTTTTTCCCCTGTGAAATACCTATTTGCATCCTTTGTCACTTATAGACTATTTTAAATGGCTGGTAATTAATTTGTAACACAAGTTCTAGATCTTATGGGCTAGGACAGTGGGAGTCCTTGGTACTAGGTCTTACGGTCAGGAACTTTTGCTACAGTGTCCAGGAAATCCTGGCACAGCCTTCGAGGAGACTGAAGCTTCTCCGAGGTCAGACCCACCGCTCCCTCCCAGGACTCCGGGCCGGCCCCCCGCTGACACTGTCCGCCCATCCCCAGCCCAGCAGCCAGATGGGACTCCGCTCCACTCTTTGGATTGTAGTCCGGCGACAGAGCTCCGCTGTTAATCTGTGCGGTGCCTCACCTTCTGGGCGAAAACCAGTGTCCAGTCGTCAGAGCATTGACACTCAGCGTCACCCACTGTCCCCCGAAAGGGAGGGGTCTTATCCCGCCACCGCAGTTTCTCTTTCTCTACAAGTGGAAGAAGCGGCGGGTCCTAAGCCCTCTTGCCTCTCAGAACGCCGTTCCCTTGGCAACCAGAAGCGGACGCTTCCAGTCTCGCGATAGGAGAAAAGGACAGTACCATCTAGAAACAAGACATGGGAGCCCAAGAACGGCTGGGGCACAACCTGACGAAACCCTGAGACCTGAGGAACCTCTACTGTCTCCTCTGTCTTCTGGGCGGACGGCGGAGGGTGTGGAATGGTTTGTTCGTATTTAGGTTGAACTCGGAACGAGGATGTATGGATGTTTGTATGTCTCTGTCCTCACTATTAATATGATGCTCTACAGGTCAGCTCATCCTCTCCGAGTTCAGTTTGCTTCTCCGTAAAATGGGGTAATAATAATTGCTTCCTCACAACATTGTTGTGCGCTCAAAAACATAATGTTCTGTGAAGTTCTTAGTAAATGTTGGATGGCATGTAAATAAAAAATAGTAATTTTGCCCAGATTGGACTACAATCCAAAGAAGTTAATAATTGCTATTTGCACTTTCTTTCTTTTGTGATTCTAAATTCTCAGCGCATGAAGACTATTTCCCTGGGTCCTCAAATTGACTTTTCTTCATCCTCAGTGCCATCAAATATCTGCTTCTTCCAATATAAGCAGCATTTTACAGTTTACAAGACATTTTCAATACATGGACCTTTTAGTCTCATTGTTAGGTGGTGAGGTATGTATTCTGTAAGTATTTTTCAGAAGATCAAATAGATAAAAGTGATGTGTGCAGAACTAGGGCAGTGATGGGTGTAAAAACCTGACTGTAAATGTCATCCATATACTTCTACATTCTGCATTTCTATCTCCAGCTCTGAAATCCACACGCTTATCTGACTAGGTGACATCGATGTAAGAAGGACCTCAAACTTAAGATATCAAAAAACTGAACTTCTCCACAGTTCCTCCTCCACCTCACCTTCTTACCTATCTTACCTAATCAATAACTGCATCCTGCCAGTCTCAGGCCCTCCTTGGGGCCTGAGATAATAATTGCTTCCTCAAGGTCCTCCTTGTTAGTGTTTCTACTCAAGAATTTCTTCCCAGCATTTCTCAGAATCTTTATATGTTTTTCCAAATTAAAAGAAAGTCAGTTGAGAAATCAGGAAAATTGGACAGGGAGTTCTAATTCTCCTGCGAGAATTAAACCTTAGCAATCAACACAGAGATCCACTGATGTCAAGATAAATCAAAAGCAAGGGCAGGAAACACTGGGAGTCAGAAGCTGAGATAAACATTTCAGGAACCAGGACAGGAGCACCTAGGAAGGAGGCGATCACAACTCAACCAGTCAATTTTGCTTGCAGTTAGTGTGGTAAGTGTGTGTTTTTGCATATTAACTGTCTTCTAATAGTCATTCTTGCAAGTAAAATAAATGTTAATAAGTTGATACTTATTGTATACTTTACACAAATTCTATGAGTAATAGTCCAAGGAACAAGTTTTTATTCGAAATAAGTTCTTAAATGGGCAATTTCCAACCCATGATTATGTGAAGTGCTGTTAGCCTTGCTTGGAGATTTGTGTGTTACATTATTCAAATGGTACCCACCCAATAATGTTCTCTGTGTACACCAATATTTGAATATTTGCTACAGGCTATGTCTCATAAATGTTTTTAATAGTTCTTATTTTTTAAACAAGTGCTTCAGATAGCATGATAATGAGTAAATAATATGAAGAAGATTGGAAGTATTTTAAGAATAACTTAAAATTTGGAGAGCTCCTAGCAGTTCTTATTTCTTGTTTATGCATGCCAAATATTAGTATCTGTTGGGAATTTGGAAATACTACTACTTCTCCTTGTTGTTCTTCCCATATGAATAAACACACATACACACTCACACACATTGCCAGACACACACACTCACACACATTGCCTGGAACACAGTTCCCCAGCCTTCCATATGGTTGTTTCTTCTCTTCCTTCAGGTGTCTGCTTCCTCAGGTGGGTTTTTCCTGACCACTCTATATTAAATAATAATTCCCATCTCTGCCCCCACTAAGCTGTTCTTTTTGGCAGGGAGCTAAGTGGTGTCTAGCTCTTTGTGACTTTGTGACCATGGACTGTAACCTGCCAGATACTGTCCATGGGATACCCCTGGCAAGAACACTGGAGTTGGTTGCTATTTCCTTCTCCGGGGGATCTTCCTGACTCAGGGATCCATCCTGGGTCTCCTGCCTAGCAGGTGGATTCTTTACCTCTGAACCACCATGGAAGCCCTACTCTGTTCCCTTGACACTCTTACTTTTATATAAGGAGGAGAGATGCCAAGGTTTGGATTCTGATACTAAATGGGCTTCCCTGGTGGCCCAGATGGTAAAGAATCTGCCTGCAATGCAGGAGACCTGGGTTGAGATCCCTGGGTTGGAAGATTCCCTGGAGGAGGGCATGACAACTCACTCCAGTATTCTTTCCTGGAGAAACCCCATGGGCAGAGTCAGACACGACTGAGTGACGAAGCACAGCACAGCACAGCACTAAATAGCTGGGTGACCTTGGGTAAATCCATAAGTTTTTATGGGCTATAATTTCCTCATTCTGTGCTAATTCTGTCAGGTGGAAGCTAAGACTCCAACAGGCTCCCAGGTGATGCCAATACTTCTGGTCCACAGATCACTCTCTGAGTAGCTACAGACTAATCTCCAAATGCCCGCACAATGCTGGTATTTCAAGAATAAAGGCTATTCTTTCCATTTTTATTTTTGGTGATTAATGGTGCTTCTTCAGAAAACAATACATTTCAGATTTCTTGGGGATGTGAGGGGAAAAAACAACTAAGAAAAATCAGGACTGTGTCCAGTGCGCATGATTAACTGTTTTCACTTTTTTAAAAACTGTTGCTTACACAGCATAAAATACATATAAAGCAAGTGACTAGAAAGTTCAAATTCAGTAGAAATGTAGTGTCCATTTACTGTTTGTAACCTTTCAAAATAAGTCCCCACTGATAACATTTTGCATAAAACTCACCTCATCTTGAATTGCTTTCTATCATTCTCATTCCGTTTATTTACCTTCTGCTGCTCCCCTTGTACAGATTGTTGAGAGACAGTATGTGCCTTGAGGGCAAACTTTAATAAATTGTATTTGTTGTGTATTAGTACACAGTAAATTGTGTCTTTGTTTTTAATTTCCTGAATTACTTCTATGCCAACCATTGCAATTATACCCTCAAAACAATTCACATTCAAATATGTTAGAGCACCATATTTTTCTCTGCTGTGTTCATACCCCACCCCCAAAATATTCTAGAAAGAATTATGCCTTTCAAAATAATTCATAAAGATTTCATCTACAGTCAAGATATTTTAAGCTAAAATTTCCCTGGTCTCATTCCAGGTTGGTGACATATGGCAGCGTTGGTTTCAAAGCTGGTTTTTGTTTTTTGTTTTCAGTCTCTCTCTGTTCCTGACATTCTCCTTCTGAGTGGAGTCAGATTTGAATGAATGAATGAGCCCACGTTGTATTCCATCTGGACTCCAACTATCATTCCAGCCTTGTTGTCCCAATTTCCTCTTTCTCACCATGAGCTTCAGCCAAATGTAACACGGTACTAGGAGAGAAACCTCACTAAGAATTGTATCATAGATTCTACAAACTAGATTTAACAGTCATTTCTTTGATGGGCAATTTAAAATGTGTGCTACTGGACAGTTCCCATGATGTGTGAATCTATCTATGGCTTAGTTATTAAAAAGTAACATTTACTGAGGGTTTAGAACATGCCTCAGATACATCATTCCATGTCACTTCATAACACCTATGCAACAGCACTGTTATTACCCAGATGGGTACTTGAGAAGCAGAGCACGGCGGTTAAGTGATTTTGCCAAGTTCATTTGGTAACTAAATTCCAGCGCAATTCCAAAGCCTGTTTGTTCTCTTCACCTTCTCACTGGACTGAATTCAAGAAGAAAGTTTACTTGTGTCCACTAGATGGTGCTGATTGCCTTCCGTTAAAAACAAAACTCCAAATCCGCTTTCAGAAACTTACTTTCCTTGGAGTTTTAGGTGTGATCCAAGAGGCTACTGAACTGAAATATTCTGTTTGTTTGAACTGTGCTTGGGTACGTCTTTAAGTGGGGCTTCTCAGGTGGCTCAGTGGTAAGGAACCTACCTGCAGTGCAAGAGACATGGGTTCTATCCCTGGGTTGGAAAGATCCCCTGCAGAAGGAAATGGCAACGCACTCCAGTATTCTTGCCTGGGAAATCCCATGGACAGAGGAGCCTAGTGGGCTATATAGTCCATGGGGTCGTAAAGAGTTGGACATGACTTAGTGACTGAGCATGCACATATATAATAGCCATCCAAATAAGCGTGAATTAGATACCAAAAAAATCAGAGCAGATTATTTTTTTAAATCTTAGTACATATTATAAATATATAAATATATATATGTGCTCAGTTGTGTCCACTCTGCAACCCCATGGACTGGAGCCTGATGAGAGCCTTAACGAATTTCCCGGGCAAGAATACTGGAGCGGACTGCAATTTCTGCCTCCAGGGGATCTTCCCCACCCAATGATGGAACCAGCATCTCCTGCATCTCCTACATTACAGGCAGATTCTTTACTGCTGAGTTACCTCGGAAGCTCTCCATATTATAAAATTGTTATTGGTCAGTCACCAAATCGTGTCCGACTCTTCGGGACCCCATGGACTGCAGCATGCCAGGCTCCTATTATTTGATACCTAATATCAAATAACCACTGATAATTTTGAAAGACTAAAGTTCTCACCTATTTGTATTCCTATAAAACCTGCAGACTTTCTATAAAAGTCCATGTTTTATTTCATATACCCTTTTACCCAAACTCCACTCTCTCCTGTTCCTCCTTGTCCTGCTGGGCCACAGCGCTACCCATGTAATCAAGAGGCAAGACCAGGGAGTAAATCAAGGCTTAAACAGCAAAAAGCAAGTTCTGGAACAAGTAATCCTATTTTTATTCACAGTAAAAATGCATTTAGTATGTGTTTAGTTCTTTTTTCAGTACTTAAAAGCTATGAAATAAATCTGCTAAAAATGGGTTCTCAGATTTTGTTGTTCATAAGGATCATTTCAGATGTTATTTAAAATGTTGATTTTTGCCATTTGCAGCAACATGAATGGAACTAGAGAGTGTCATACTGAGTGAAGTAAGTCAGACAGAGAAGGAAAAATATCATACGTAATCCCTTATATGTGAAATATAAAAAGAAATGATACAAATGAACTTACTTACAAAACAGAAAGAGACTCACAGAAAATGAACTTGCCGGTAGGCGAAGGGATGTTTAAGGAGTTTGGGAAGGTCATTTACACACTACTATATTCAAAATGGATAACCAACAAAGACCTACTATATAGCACATGGAACTCAACTCAAAGTTACGTGCCAGCCTGGATGGGAGAGGAGTGTGGGGGAGAATGGATAAACGTATGTGTACGGCTTAGTCCCTTCACTGTTCACCTGAAACTACCATAACATTGGTAGTTTAACATTGTTAACTGGCTATACCCCAATGCAAAATAAAAAGTTTAAAGTTTGAAAACTAAATAAATAAACACAATGTTGATTTTAGTCCCTATTCTCTGAGTTAGGAGGTCCAGGAATCTTCATTTTAACAAACACTGGTGACTTTGGTGCAGTACGACGATGAGCATGCTTTGAAAAACACTGACTTCAAGTTTGCATTTTAAAGGATAAATAGTGATGAGGTTGCTGCTCTGAAAGGAACCAGAGAGACCCCTGGATCTGGGCAATCCAGGGGCTCTGAACACAGACATTCAGTACTCCCTTTGTAAAGAGTAAGCTAGAAAATGAGAATGTTCTCGCCTCCAGCTTCCTGGATTCTGAACCCTTTCCTTACTCTGTCTATTACGCAATTCTGTAGAGAATCAGGGGCTTCCCCAGTGGCTTAGCGGTAAAGAACCCACCTGCAATGCAGGAGACACACAAGACATGGGTTCTATCCCTGGATCAAGAAGATCCCCTGGAACAGCAAATGGCAACCCACTGCCATATTCTTGCCTGGAGAATCCCATGGACAGAGGAGCCTGGCAGACTACAGTCCATGGGGTCACAAAGAGTCAGACACGACTGAGCAACTGAGCACACACACATACAGAACCAAGTGCCAGTCAGAGGATGGCCCCATTTAAAAGCCCCTATGGGTTCGAGGGAAGCTTGCTACTTCACAATAGCTGGTAGCCCCAGTACATAATGATACCCTTTGATTTTTTAAGTGAAAAGAGTAGACCCATATACTGTCATGTGATCATGTTTAACTTGTTCAAGTGATGAGTGTCAGTGTGTGTTGGGAAACTGTGCCAGGATGCTGTGGAGATGCATAAAAATCAACACACAAACACACACAGTGCAGCTATACATTTTTGGCCCAGAAAGCCAATTTGATGCCGTGTCCTCAAGTCCTCCTCTGCCCATGGAATTTCTCAGGCAAAAATACTGGAGTGGGTTGCCAGTTCCTTCTCCAAGGGATTCTCCCGCCCCAGGGAGCGAATTCTCATCTCCTGCATTGCAGATGGATTCTTTACCACTGAGCCTCCTGGGAAGCCCCCAGAAAGCTAACAGGTGTTTGTATGGTAAAATAGGGACTCCCTCAGCGACGCAGTGGTTGAGATCCTGACTTTCAACGAAGAAGGTGCAGGTCCAATGCAGGGTGTGTGGCTTTGATCCCTGGTCAGGGAACTAAGATCCCACAATGCCACAAGGAGTGACCAAAACTTTTTTTTAATTAATTATTTAAAAGGTAGTAAAATAAAGAGAACAAAGATACATTCTAAAATCCAAAAAAAAATTTTTTTGGGCCATTGGGGTTGGGTCATCTCAGTTCTGCCCTCAAGAAATCAGCTCTGCTAAGTGAGTCATTCTCACCAGAAAGGGAAAATTTCTCTTCTTGGAGAATCCCCTCACAGTAACAGACTATTTTACTCTCTGGTTTATACTACTGGCTCCACAGTTTGGTCGCCTGAGGCAATTCTGTACCTGTAAAGATTTAAAGAGTTGCCAGAAGTTTCCCAAGGCTAACTGCAGTCTCCATTGCTGGATGCCAGTTGAGATTACACAGTTCTGCTTCTGGCATTTGGTCCCCGCCAGGAATATGGACACGAGACACTGCTGGTGGATAATGGCTGGAGAGAAATTTAGTAATTTCAATGTAACAATTAATCCTGGGCAGAAACTCATGAGTTCAGAACATAGTCCAAGGACTGGGTGTCATGCTTCATGCTTGTCTGATTCCAAATCACTTCTGAACTGAACTAGGTCTCTGACCCCATAGGGTACTCTGTTTGTTCATTTTTTGTTTTAAATTCGGTCTCTGTATAGTAAAATGTATTCTTGAATTAAAATTTTACAAACTTTATTATTATAGAAACCTTTTGATTTATTTTTTGGGGCTCCAAAATCACTGCAGATGGTGACTGCAGCCATGAAATTAAAAGACGCTTACCTCTTGGAAGGAAAGTTATGACCAACCTAGATAGCATATTCAAAAACAGAGATATTACTTTGCCAACAAAGGTCCGTCTAGTCAAGGCTATGGTTTTTCCAGTGGTCATGTATGGATGTGAGAGTTGGACTATGAAGAAAGCTGAGTGCTGAAGAATTGATGCTTTTGAACTGTGGTGTTGGAGAAGACTCTTGAGAGTCCCTTGGACTGCAAGGAGATCCAACCAGTCCATTCTGAAGGAGATCAGCCCTGGGATTTCTTTGGAAGGAATGATGCTAAAGCTGAAACTCCAGTACTTTGGCCACCTCATGCGAAGAGTTGACTCATTGGAAAAGACTCTGGTGCTGGGAGGGATTGGGGGCAGGAGGAGAAGGGGACGATAGAGGATGAGATGGCTGGATGGCATCACTGACTTGATGAACATGAGTCTGAGTGAACTCCGGGATTGATGGACAGGGAGGCCTGGAGTACTGCGATTCATGGGGTCGCAGAGTCGGACACGATTAAGCGACTGAACTGAACTGAAAGAAAGTTAAACAAATTTACATCACACATTTGAAATGTATTCAGATCAAACTTCAAAGGTCTTCAGTAACAACAAAGAAAATGTTTTCTTCTCTGAGTTAACATCTCAGAGATAAAGAAGACAGAGGTGAACAATCACAAGGGTGTTCATTAGTCAGCTCTCAGGCTGCCATCCTGATGTTCTTAGGGTCTCACTTACTCCTCACACATATTTTCTCTCAGTTCAAAATAATGTTTCTATCTGAACAGACAATAAGTTTATTAGACTAGGAGCCAGTCATCATTTTGATGACTATTGGCTTTCTTGTTTAAATCCTTTTTCTTATTTGATCATTCAATTACTTATTTAACTGAGATTGGTTTATTTTCTCTTATTTTATCATCACAAACAAACTGGAATTAATATATTAATTTGGATCAAAATTTATTACGTAACTCCAACACTGGCACACAAAACCATTTTAAATTACACATCTCTACTTTCTCAGCCAGAATCTGCAAGAAACTGACCTGGTCTCTTAATTTCTCTCAATCTGTTTCTCCAGCTAGTAAAATAAGGGGAAGGATAAAGATTTCTAAGCTTACTTTCAGCTCCGAGATTCTGTGAATATCTGACATAAGCAGACTTGGCTGTCTTTGGAAACCACCTGCTCGTGTGTTCCAGTCTGAACTTCCACAGTATTCATACCAGTATTAAAAAAAATATATGTTCATCAAGCAGATAAGCAAGAATTGCCTGTTTAGAAACATCTGGACAGTGGTAACAGCCACCGGTCTTCTCATCTGTAATCTACAAAGAATTAAACAGAGCAAACCACAGTCAGCGTGCCCTATTTTTACAGCACAATGCAATAGAATGAATTGAAAAATGGTTTAGGTTTTATGAGATTTGGGTTTACATCTCCCTCTATTGTTGATTCTAGGACAAGCCTCTTCACTTTTCCAGGCTCCAATTTACTCCCATCTATTAAATAATGGGAAGGCAACTTCTGAATACTTTTCCTTACTTTGTAGAAATAGAGAAATTAAAATGTTCTTGTGATTCTGTATTGAATTTTTTCTTGCAACTGTTAATAAAATGAGTACTTTTGCTTCAAACAAAAGCAACCTTCTAATCTATGTGGAAGAATGAAAAAGGTGAATTATCAGGTTCAATTCATACCTGTCATCCATTAAATGCTCACTTATCTTGTATGTTTTGATACAGATAACTTGGTATTTTTGTGGAAACTGCGAACTATTTTTTGTTATGTATCTAGAGGTCATTCAGTTCAGTTCAGTTCAGTCACTCAGTCATGTCCGACTCTTTGCGACCCCATGAGTCACAGCACACCAGGCCTCCTCCCTGTCCATCACCAACCCCGGAGTTCACTCAAACTCATGTTCATCAAGTCGGTGATGCCATCCAGCCATCTCATCCTCTGTCATCCCCTTCTCCTCCTGCCCCCAATCCCTCCCAGCATCAGAGTCTTTTCCAATGAGTCAACTCTTCACATGAGGTGGCCAAAGTACTGGAGTTTCAGCTTTAGCATCATTCCTTCCAAAGAAATCCAGGGCTGATCTCCTTCAGAATGGACTGGTTGGATCTCCTTGCAGTCCAAGGGACTCTCAAGAGTCTTCCCCAACACCACAGTTCAAAAGCATCAATTCTTCGGCGCTCATTAACTTGGCCCAAATTTATGGGAATTTTGTATTCAGGTGGCACACTTGCGTTCCTGCATTCATTTGTCTACCTTTATGTTGGTCACTTACCCTGAGTCAAATCCTCTAACAATCTATTTCTGGGCAAGTGAGCTTTTCAGCCTTTCTCCAGTCATACCTAGTTGCTTGGAGAGCCTGTCAGAGGCAGGTACTAGATGATCATATTAATCCCCTCCAACTCCTCACCACCACTCATTTTAGACAGCAAGCATCAGAAGTAAGGGGGATTTCTGAGTGCCAATATGTAGTAGTTACCTATCTATTCATGATAAGAACAGAAAGAAAATGGAAGGCATTAGTTAGAGAAATATTTCATCTTCTCAGTGTCATGGAAAAGACATTTTAAAGCACTGGTTTCCCCTCCACACATCTTGCTTATGGATTAGGCATTTTTGAAACTCACGAGTTCTGGTCCACAGCCTTGAAAAAAATTGCTTAATCTCCTGGACATCCATTTCTTCATATTAAATTACAGAGGTGGTATATAACTAGGCTAAGATCTTCCAAATTCTAAGTGCTATGAATATATGAAGTAGATGGGCATTTTATAGAGGAAGAAATTTCCTGGATTTAAAGAAAAATTTGCCATCCATGAAAACAAGATCCCTGTGGAAGATGCACACTCTCGGTGAAGGATAATTTTTATTGTTCCTCCCTCAGCACTTTTGTCAGCATTTGATCATTTACTGCTGTCTCTTGTGGGTTTTTTTCTCCCTTAAACTGTCCAGAGGGCAGGAACACATATTCCATTACAATAATGTGTGTTAAATGCAATAACACTTACTGTCATGAATGAAAGAATCTTGTTAACATTTTGTATGCCTGCATGGAAGAGTACAGTTGAGCATTGGGTGAGAGTGATGTGAAGGCAATGACTCTCAAATTAAACTAAGGCTAGAGACTAAGGGTAGACTCAGAACTTCCCTGATAGCTCAGTTGGTAAAGAATCCACCTGCAATGCAGAAGACCCCTGTTCAATCCCTGGGTTGGGAAGAGCCCCTGGAGAAGGGAACAGCTACCCACTCCAGTATTCTGGCCTGGAGAATTCTGTGGACTGTATAGTCCATGGAGCCTCAAAGAGTCAGACACAACTGAGTGACTTTCACTTTCACTTTTACTTTTTTCAGACTCAAAATTAACAAGGAGGACCTGAGGCAAAAGACGACAACTCTGAGTACTCTCAGCTGAGTGATCTCAGTTTTGGCATTCCAGTAAGTTTCTTAACATTTATTTGAACTGAATGACTCTATCACAAAACAGGAAATCATGAAGCAGAAGGAACTTTGGGAAATAACATTGAGAAAAACAGCTGTCAGGCATTAAGACTTTTAATACAGTCTCCAGCATAGTTTAATAATATGTGCCAAGTGGGTATTCAAAAAATAGTCATAATAACGAGAGATGATAATGATCATCCGTGCTTTGGAGGATGCAGTGGAAGAGCTGGTTCTTAATACCTTCTGTACTGTTTTTAGCTCTGTCTCTAATTTGCTTCATCTCTTGGGGCCATCTGTGCGTCTAGTTTTCCCATCTGCAAAATAGAGATCATATCATTTCCTTCAGAAGTCTGTGGACTGTGCTTTAATATCCTACAGTGAATCATATATAGATACAAAGCAGGCAAAAAGAAGCCAAATGCTACCACAGGAATAAACTTTGAGGCAGAGAGAATTATAAATTAAAATTAATTAAGATCTTCTAATACTCTAATGATCTGAAGTAGTTATTGCAAAGAAATGTATATTACCTTCACCTTAGCTTTTTAAAGTATATGGTTAATGATAAATAAATACAATTCTAGAATAGTTTAATCTATTACATTCTATATTTTATACATATTTATCTATAATATGATGGGGTTTTTTAATTAATTTCTGAAGCAAACTAGATTATTCTGAAGCAAACTTACTCTTAAAAAGCAGTAATTCTTAAAAGTGCTTTAATAAATACACCTTCAACTATACTCGAATAAAAACTAAAAGCTAGGGAAAGTGAAAGTGTCGCTTAGTCATGTCCAGCTCTTTGCAATCCTATGGACCGTAGTCCGCCAGGCTCCTCTGTCCATGGGATTTTCCCGACAAGAATACTAGAGTGGGTTGCCATTTCCTACTCCAGGGGATCTTCCCAACCCAGGGATCAAAGTGGTGTCTCCTGCATTGCAGGCATATTTTTTACTGTCTGGGGCACCAGGGAAGCCCCTAAAAGCCAGGGAACTCTTCTCAATACTTTGTAATGACCCATACAGGAAAAGAATCTTAGAAAGAGTGGATATATGTATAAGTAATTCTCTTTGATGTACAGCAGAACCTAACACAACATTGTAAATCAACTATACTCCAATAAAAATTGATTTGAAAAAGAAATATTTCTTCTCTGTTATTGAGAAGATATCAGATCAGATCAGATCAGTCGCTCAGTCATGTCCGACTCTTTGCGACCCCATGAATTGCAGCACGCCAGGCCTCCCTGTCCATCACCAACTCCCAGAGTTCACTAGGGGGAAAATATAATTCAGAAGAGCCTACAATTGCCTAGCTCATACAGCCAAACCAAAGGAATTATCTGAGTAAATTGACATCATTTGATATATCAGAAAAAGCCATCAGTCACTCTCACCCTGAAGGCCTAAATCTCCTTATTTTCTCAATTCTCCTTAAGTATACATATGATTTCTTGTTTCTTTGTTTTGTTCAGTCTGATGGTGCATTGCAAAATTCAGAAGCTTTTTAAATAGACTTTTGTAGGTCTCACTTTGTAAAGTTAATTTGTATTTTTGTATTTATACATGGATTAGTCTTAAATAGAGCAAGAAGTCTCCTCTAATCATGATCTCCCCTGGAGATGGGATAGAGTAGACATTATGAAGAAGGAAGGAAAGTGGATGTTTAGGAAATGAATGAAGGCATCTGCTCCAACTTATGATGTGTTCACGTAAATGCACTCTTATATGTTCAAACAGTCTTCACAAGGACAGAATGTATTAGTCTTTCTCAAAGTCAACTTCCAGTTAACCACTGAAAACCTTGAACAAAGTTTTAGGTACATTTTCTTTTTCAATGCAGTTCCAATTTTCTCATTTCTCTAGACCTGTAGTCATTATTTCATCTATATTTAAAATCAGGTAAAGTCCTAGTATTATCTTTCTAAAGCTGGGTTTGAGAAGAAAATTATCCCTTGTATCATTTGCCTTTTAAATGATCATGAACTTAGATTAAATGTTTCTCACAGAGAAACAGCCCAGAGGCAGAAGGTTTGAGTCCAATTCCTCATGGACTTTAGGGTAGTAGTATATAAATAAAACCTGTTTACACCAAATTTCCTCCATAAAAACCACAACAAAGAAAATGCAAACAAGAATGAGAATTTTGTTAGAGGGAAGTCAAAATAAACTAGAAAAGATTATAGCCATGTATTTCTATGTCAAATAATATACTACAGAAGTATAAAATCTCAGAGTTGGAAAGAAATTTTAAACCTCATTCTCCATTCAGGATTTAAATACAAAGTAATTGCTTCAGTTCCCCACCCCCACCCCCAAAGTGTGAGAAAATATATAGTCTTATTATTTTGCTACAGCTTACTTTTCCTCTTGAGACCCTGGGATAATTGACTCCTACATGCAAGGTTTCCTTCCCTCTCACATGACACCGTGGTGCTGTGGAGCATGCGAGTGGAGACAACCTCTGTCCTCTGTGCCATTGCCTGCGTGGTCATTCCTTGCCCCATTTGATGCAGCAGTCATCCCTTCCATCCCTCTGCACCTTTGGGCTTCCAGCTTTCTCTTTCAGACTTGTATGTAAATACCTGAGTGAAGCCCTGGCTCCTGGACTCACTACCAAACTCTCCACAGGGATGCAGGACCTGGAGAGCAAGGCACACACAGGTCCCCTTGCAACTGTGCAAATCTTTCTTTGTTTTGCTATATTCTTGGGGCGTTGTCTGGGAGGCAGCAAAAGGACCCCTTTATCCAGAAGGTACAGATGTCTGTATCTTATCACTTACCCCTGACTTCTCTTCTCTGCTGCTGCTGCTGCTAAGTCACTTCAGTCGTGTCCGACTCTGTGCGACCCCATAGACGGCAGCCCACCAGGCTTCCCCGTCCCTGGGATTCTCCAGGCAAGAACACTGGAGTGGGTTGCCATTTCCTTCTCCAATGCATGATAGTGAAAAGTGAAAGTGAAGTCGCTCAGTTGTGTCCGACTCTTAGCGACCCCATGGACTGCAGCCCACCAGGCTCCTCCATCCATGGGATTTTCCAGGCAAGAGTACTGGAGTGGGGTGCCATTGCCTTCTCTGTTCTCTTCTCTACTATCCTCAATTCCAGGGAAGCTTTTTTTTCTACTGAGGGGAGATGGATTTTCCTCCTCAAACTGTCTCAAACCTCTGGCTAATCCAAGCTTTCCTGATGTTTGACTCATTCAAGGCTTCTCAGTGTTTGGCTAACCAAAAGTTTCTCAAACACAGTGTTATTGATATTTTGGACCAGATAAGTCTTTGGGGTGGTGGGCTGTCCTGTGCATGACAGGGTGTTTAGCAGCATCCCTGGCCTTTACTCACTAGATGTCAGAAGCACCCACCATGATTTTGAAAATCATGACTAAATATCCATTAGGCTAATCCCAAGAGTTCCATCTGCTTTTCTAAGACCTTGGCTTTGATACACAAAAACTGGAAAGGGGCTCATGGGCTATTTCCTTTACTTTGAGGTAATGAATGCCTTCACCACATCTTCCCTGAGGCCATACATGTGAAGGAGCTGAGCAAGGGAAGGAGGGAAGAGGAATTGGATGCACTGCTGTGATATGGTTAATATCCCATCTGTGATGTTCTTTCTCACCTGTTGCCTTAAAAGGTACACCACTGGTCATTCTAGCACCTCCTTTGTGTGGATATTACCTTCCTTCTGTATGTGGGTTGCAGTGAATACACATATAGAAAGAAATTTAAAAGGGAGCAAGAAGGGATTTAACCACTAAGTTCTGATCAATACAGAGGGCAAAAGGATTACTGTTTATGCCCAACACACGTGCCTAGAGCTGTATTTCTCAATATTGAACTTCCTTCCAAATTTAGAATTTACACTCACTCTAGTGAATATACAGAGAGGCTTAGGTGTTGAAGAGACAAGTAGATCAAAAACCTTGCATTCAATGCCTTTAACCCTTGTATGAGTCATTTCAAGGAAATCGATGAGAACCAGCAATAACTGACAGAAAATCTTACTTCAGCTCATTGCCCAGAGAGATTTAGCTACTTCTCCAAGTGCTATATCTCTTATTTATCCATTTATTATATCATTCACTGATTTAAGTTTGGAATTAAGTGGCTCCTACAAACTCTGGAGATAATTAGCCATTACAGATTCACATAACACCATGCTGGAGGTTACAGTTTGAGTTCTATGAAGGCCACTAGGCCTTTATTCTGCCTATTAACTAACTTATTGCCTTGGCATAAATGGGGATAAACACTAGTTAAGCCAGAAGCTAACTGGGAAGATATTTTGCTTCTAAAACCTCATGCAGGCTACAGTCCAGGGGGCTGCAAAGAGTTGGACATGACTGAGTGACTAAGCACAACTGCCTCAAAGTATCATCATTATGAATACAAATAATTGTTGGGGTAACTGGTGAAACATAAGTTTAGTATTATTTTCTGAATAACACTGCATAAAAACCTCAACCACTGTTTTTAATGTAGCAGGTAAGCACCACTATTGATACAGTTTTACTCTGTTTCAGGCTCTGTGTTGAATAGACCATGCCGTTTAATCCTCAGGACTACCCCATGAGGTATACTATTGGATTCCCCTGAAAACAGAGCTTGAGATAAGGGCTTTGGGTGGTTGGTTTTGGGGAGGTAATCCTTGAGGGCATGAATGAGGATAGAGAAAGCCACACAGAGAAAGAAGAGTCAATAAAAGGCTGCATTAATCAGACACCATGGTGGACAATAGGGACTCAAGCTGCTTGACCTCCTGAGATGTAGAAAGATGCCTCCCACAGGGGTCCAGCAGAAAGACAGGAAGCAGGGGCATTTATCCACTGATGCCCGTGACCCACTGGTCAAGGGTTAACCCCCAGAGCTAGGGAGCTCTCCCAGGGCAGAAAGGAGAGGAGCGAGGCCTTGATGGCTCTCAGGGAGGTAAACAGATGCAGCCAACAATGGCCCACTGCAGACATGGCTAAAATTAGAGGTGAAATATGTGAGTCAGGGCAGCAGCAGCTTCTAACACAGTTATTACCTCCCCATTTTACAGAGGGGAAACCAAGATACGTGGAGATTACCTCACCTGCTGAAGATCACAAGGTGGGTCAATGGTAGAGTCAGGACTGAAATACTGACCATCGGACCTCAAGGCCATGGTCCCAGCCACAGGGGGTGGTGACAGTGCACTATGCTCCTCCCAGCATAGCTCCACCTACAGGCTTCAGTAGCCCACCCACCAATTCTATTTGGAAACCAGGTTGGGGACATTATTCAAACACTGCACTTTCTTCTTTGGGAATTCATTTTTCAAGTTGCAACAACATAAGAAAATGCTACTAGAATGCTGTATCTACATTTGGGGAAGAAAATAAATACCTTTCACTTGAGATCATTCAGGAAGAGAGAGGTTCAGATAGTATACCACTTGAAAGGGGAAAAAAAAATCACTCATACAACTTTTTTTGAGTTTAGAAACTGTTTTTGATTTTTTTATTAAAACATAATTCTTCAAAGAGTATAGAAATACACCTGGCCATGATCTGTTAGATAGCAACCAACTGCTTCAAACATACATAAGAAATATCTACCAAATTCTGGCTCACCAGAACTTATTAAGTTGTACATATACATTATCAGAACATCAATGTGGCTACATTTGACAGATTCTTCTAAAGTGGACACAATTTTCTGACAGATTATGTTCCTTCTTGATGAAAGCTGTTACAGTTGTGAATGTTTGAAAGATAAGCTTGAAGGGCCACAAGGTGAAGCATCAGGACGTGAGGAGTTACAGAGGGCATGCAGGGCCCTGAGAGAGCGGGTGGCAGGCAGGCCCCTGTTTCCACTGTGAGCACACGATGTACAGAAGAGACAAACACAAAGAGGAAGGCGCTCCCTCCTGGGGAGAAGGGGCTTTGGGTTCATATTCAGGAATCACAAGACAGCGCACCCAGGAAAGGACAGGAAAAAGAAATTCCCTGCACACAGTCTGACCTTCCTCCAAGGGACAAGGGCCAGTGTGGTTTAAGGAGATCTGCAAGGACCACTGCCTTTGGGATATGCTGCTTGCCACCGAGTATGCCCCCTCCCTTCAAGCTTGCTCAAGGCACTGGATTGGCTCCCTTAGGTACAATGAACAAGAACAAAACACCCATCAGAAAAGAGCAGAGCTGGTGCTTGATTTGCTCTCATTAAGAGTGAAGTGTCACCTGTACTTTGAATTCAGTGGTCTCGAATCACTTGTGAGAGCCCCCAGGCGACTGGTCAGTTGAGGACATTGTCCCCTCTCTCCTATCCTGTCTGGTTCCTGCTATAATTTCGTTGGGAAACAGGAAGCCAAGAGCTTACCTGGGCCAGGTGTTGCCTTGGCATTTTACAATGATGAATTCCTTCTGTTTTGTTCCTCCTTTATGCCCAAAATGAAGGGAGTCATACAGACTGAAAATGAAACTGGCAACACCTGGGGTCTGGAGTCTTCCTTGGAAAAGAACCAAACTTTTCCCACTCTTTTGGGCAGACTCACCTCTCCTAATCAAGTATTTTTAGCTTGACATTTCCAGAGGCCCCCATGTATACTAACTTTGCCTTTTGAAATGATTTTTAATTCCAGAAGTTGGCACAAGGTCATCATTTTCAATATCCTTTACCCCTGCTGATTGCTGCATAGGATCTTTCTCATGAGATCATCTGGGAAGATTAAAGACTAACAGAGTGTGGGTATTTCTCAGTCTTTCTTCTCCACTTCTTTCACATTTTAAAATCAATCTAATAGGCATTTTCTTTATGGTCACATGGCTCCATGATTATCTTGGGCTTCTCCTAGAGTACTTGCTCCCTTTGGCACTCCATAGACACTCTCCTCTATGTGTACTCTCTGCAGGGCCCCAAAACTGAGATATCCTCAGAAAATGCACACGAAGTTCCCACCCAAGACCCATTCCCCACTACCCAGCTTTCGTCTCCACAGTGAGGAACATGGACTTTACTAAGGACTTGGATCACTGAGATAAACATATATATATAGATAAATATACACATCCTCAATAAAGAGGACATTCGATTTTATATATAGATTTCCCTCTCATTCATAAGCACTTGGCCCACAGTGGAGGAGTCAACCCATGCTGAGTTGCAATGAGATCATACAAATCACAGGTCCACTGAAAGAAGAGCAGGAAAGGCCTGTGGCATCCAAGCATTCACAAGCCATGCTAGGAATCCACCTTTGGGAAGATGCTCACTTTATTGTTTCTGCTCATCTTCCGCTCTACCCTGCCTACCTTGGGCATCTTTGTCTGGATCAGCTCTTCTGGGGTGTTACCCAAGGGAGGAAGCAGCCTCTTCTTGCTGTTTCGGGTCTCTGAGAGCCACTGGGGAGGCAACTCAAAAGGCCCAAAGCCAAACTGTAGGGAATACTTGTCGGGAAATGTCTCCGATTCCACAGACACCGCTGGTGCTGCCTGGGAGATAGAGTCCACGGTGCCCGGGGGTGGTGTGGGAGTTGCAAACTGTGGTCCCAGCTCTGCCTCCAGGCAGCTGGGAAGTAGCTCCTTCGCCTGGAGAGCCCCTGAGCCTGGGTACTTGGCTTCACTCTCTTCCTCATCCTCTGTGGGCTTGAAGATCTGCTGCTGCCCAATGTGGAACATCTCCAGGAGTTGGCTGCCTGAGCGCATGCTGGGTTCCAGGCTGGCATCAGCCATCCCACTCCCTGTGCCCACCACGTTTCGGCGGCTGTAGCGGTGGTGCAGTTGGACCAAGGTCCCTACCAAGCACTTGCGGACAGATTTGTTCACAGTAAGAAAAAGCACAGGGTTCGCCAGCAGAGAGACTTTGGGCAGCCAAATGGCCGTAAGCAGCAAGAAGATGGAAGTGTTGGGGACATTAAGCACTGTCTGGTAGATGACCAGTGTGGCATAGGGCACGCTGCATAAGATGAAGACCATCACCATGGACAGCAGCATGGCATGCAGCTCAGCCTCCCGCTGGGAGGCATAGGGGATAGAGATGGTGTTCTGTGGGGTCCGCAGTGCTGCTATGATGACCTTCTTCTTCTGGCTGGCACTCAGGGCCCGGCGTATCAGTATTAAGAAGAAGAACACCACAGCCACGGGCACGATGACCGTGGTGATGTTGTAGACCAGAACGTAAACCAGGTGGCCCAAAGAGTTGCTCCAGACTTCCGTGCAGGTTGACATGGCGTAGATGTCGGCCACATTGGTCACTGCAAACACAGGGACACTGGCCACCACTGCATGGGCCCAGATGTATATCACTAGTTCTCGGGACTTGGCGTCAGATATTTTTCTCTCCAGCGGATAGAGGACTGAGTAGTACCTGCCAAATGCACAAGCAAAATTCATTTCACAGAAGAAGATACACTTTAAATTGGGGGAATTTATATTACTAAAAGTAGGAGAGAGGAAAGAAAGGGTCGAGTTCTTTCATTCTGCCCAAGACAGAGGAGATCACTAGGGGAATTTGGAAGCTAGACCCTAAGTTTTGAGGACTTTGCCATACAATTCATTGTTTGCTTTATAATTATTGCCACCAGCACTAAATCCCAAAGAGTGCCCTCGATATAAAGGATATCTCCATCTGCTGTGAAGACACTCTTTTTCAATTTAAGGGTAAAGGGTAATTTGTAAATAATTTTACATGGGCTAGAGGAGCTTAAGGGCAATTTTCAAAGCCATGAAGAGAGAGAAATTTGCACACAAATCCAAAGCAAACTCATGCTGCAGTATATATGCATGGGTATCATTAGCATTTACAGCTGTTGGGGCAGAAAAACCCAGTGTGAGGGATAGACTCTGACAAAGTCCTTCAAAATCAATTCCACTGAAAAAATTTTGTGGGCTCAGTAGCCATTTTTTACATGATAATCGCTCAGGATCCCTAAGAGCAATCAGTAGGTTTAAAACACCTGCACAGTTATATCTTTGTTAAAATCAGAGATTTTTTTCCTTCAAGCTTGACTTGACTATTCTACAACCACCCAATCAGAATTCCCAAAGCACCTTGTTTCAATATCACCTATGACCTGGGGAAACTGAGTAATTTGTTTGTTTGTTTGTTTGTTTTTGAGTAATTTGTTAAACCCCTAGAACCACATCTGTCTTGAACGGGCAGTCAGTAGCCTCAGAGATACAGCAAGTTGTTCACCCTTAGCTCACCCCACGTCTGTGCAGTGAGCTAACACTGGAGTCGACCTTCCCTCACGGGCCACCTGAGCATGTGTGCTTTCCTGTCACAAGGATTTCTGAGCACCACCCGTGTGCTACATATTGTGCCTGGCACTGGGCTGCAAAGATGAAAGGATACACAAGAATGTTTCTAAACCACATGGGGAAAAAATGGCATGTAAGCAAACAATTATAACTGAGGAGAAGATGGCTCTACTGGAGGCATGCATAGAGGAGGCAGGGGAAGGGGAGCACCTGGGAAAATGTCAAGAGAAAGTGGTGCTGTGGTGGAGTCTGTCAAGGGACAAGCTGGGGGAGAGACGATGCAAACACACATGACCATGGAAGACCAGAGGTGGGTGAAGCACGGTAAAATGTATTCTAGATCGCTTTCTGGGAGGGGAAAAAAAGAGAAAGAAACGTGTAAGTTATGCACACTCTCAATTTTTTCTCTATGAATATAGATAAACTTTTCTATTCATCATTTAACAAATCCAATATGATGGTCCCACACCCACACATGAATACATGTCCACTATCTCTGATTCCCATTTGCTAAAAAACATGCAACGAACCCCAGTTTCCCATCATTTCTGATTCCATTATATGTTGGGAAATAGATGCAACACGAGTGCACAGGTTCACTATACATCATTTTGTTGGAGTGTACGTGTCTAGAGGATGATGCAGAAGTGCATGTGGCCTCCCAACTAACTTGCTGACTTGGTGCCATGAAACAAATATCTGAGAAAGAAGTGAGAGAAAGGACTGTTCTCCTTTTGTCTTAATGTACACCACACTTATGCTTTTGAGTAATCACTAAACAATGAAATAGGGATCTACCAACCTTGCTTTTATACTAAAAGAACTTGCTTAACTTTTTTAAAAAATAGGAATTTGATATTAACAGATGTGCTAAGCCGTTTCAGTCATGTCTAATATTTTGCTACCCTATGGACTGTAGCCTGCCAGGCTCCTCTGTCAATGGGATTCTCCAGGCAAGAATACTAGAGTTGGTTGCCATTTCAGGGGATCTTCCTGACCCAGGGATCAAACCCAAGTCTCTTATGCCCCCTGCATTGGCAGGCAGGTTCTTTACTACTAGCACCACCCGGGGAACCCATTAAAAGATGCACAATACTATATATAAAATAGATAAACAATACAAATAAAGACCTACTATACAGCACAGGGAACTATATTCAATATCTTGTAATAACCTATAATGGAAAAGAATCTGGCAAGATTTTATATATATATATATATAACTGAATCACTTTGTTATACACCTGAAACATTGTAAATCAACTATACTTCAATAAAAAAATAAAGTAAAAGATATACTGGAAAAAAATTTTTAAATGATGGCAAAAATACAGATTTTCTGCTGGAAAGATAATACGGATTTCTTATTATTTATGTATTTTCTTGCCTAAAACCAGAGGCTCAAAAATAACCCACAGGGATTATTGCACTGTTCTAGGTGAAACAGCAATCTGTCCTGAATGTTTCCACTCTTGTTGCATCCTATTCTTAAAAATCCTTCAGGATTCATAGCAGCATTATTCAAAAGATCCAAAAATTGGCAACAACCTAAATGTCCCTTAACTAGTAAACAGATAAATAAACTGTGGTATATGCATCCAATGGAAAATTATTCAGCAATAAAAAGGAATGAAGTAAGTTGCTAAAAGAGTAGGTCAAGGGGCTTCCCTCGCCGCTCAGTGGTAAAAATCTGCCTGCCAATGCAGAAGGCATGGGTTCAATCCCACATGCCATGGAGCAACCAAGTGTGTGTGCCACAACTATTGAGCCTATGCTCTGGAGACCAGGAACTGCAACAAGAGAAGCCACAGCCGTGAGAAGCCCACACACTGCACCTGGAGAGTAGCCCCTGCTCTCTGCAGCTGGAGAAAAGCCTGCGCAGCAATGAAGGCCCAACATAGCCAAAAATAAATAAAACTATTTTTAAAAGATAAAAGAGTAGATTGTAACAGTTCTCATCATAAGGTAAATGACATGTTTCTATATGAGATGATGGATGTTATCTCATTTTTATAGAATTTTTTTATGTGGACCATTTTTAAAGTCTTTATTGAATTTGTTACAGTATCACCTCTGTTTTATGTTTTGACTTTTCAACCATGTGGGATCTTAGCTCCCTGATTAGGGATCAGAACCGACACCCCCTGCATTGAAAGGTAAAGTCTTAACCACTTGACTGCCAGAGAAGTCTCTGGCTAAATTTCTAGTGAGTCATTTCACAATATGTGTAAGAAAATCCATTATGCCATATACCCTAAATTTATACAGTGCTGTAGTAAAGGGCCTGTTGAGTGATGCTGCTGCTGCTGCTAAGTCGCTTCAGTCGTGTCCGACTCTGTGCGACCCCATAGACAGACCCCCATGTAAAAGAAGGCAGACACACAACTCCAAACTGGTCCATGTCACTTGGTTTTGTCACCTGCCTCATCTGATCCTGTGGATGGTGAGTTTCTAAGGAGAAACTGTCAAAGAGCTGCAGTGGCTCTCTAGTGGTAAAAGGACTGCAGACAATTTATCTGAGAAAGAATGTGCAAAACAGAAGAGAAAACTAGGAAAAAAAAAAAAATATATATATATATATATATATCAGTGCAGCCTATCTAAACACGGGCCTCAAATAGTTCATTTAGTTCTTTTTACCCCTGAGGAAACTGAGGCTCAGAGAGGTTTGCCCAAAGCCACCAGCAAGGAAACAGCACAGGTAAGGCTTAAAATCAGACTTCTGGCTCCAAGATCCCTCTTTTAAGTACAAAGTCAATGATTTCTGCCAGTATGCAGAAGGCTTTGTATGACTTTGTGTCCCGTCATGCAGCTGACACTGGCCAGCTAATGAAATCTGGGTTCCAAGTCAGATAGGGTGAAGTCACTCCAGAGATGGATTTTGCAGTCTATACCCTCAATAGGTCATTAAGGTTTAAGCATGTTTTAAATAGACAAAGAGTATTAAAATTCTAAATTCACCTAAAACATAGTTAAATTTATCACAGGATATAAAGTCAGAAGAATCAGCACATTTTGCATCAGCAACTTCTCCTTTTTGTAAATCTTGAAATCAAAAATTCTTGTGGACACAAAATATTTTTTAATTCTTGTGTGCTTATTTAATTCTGTTCTCTAAAATGTATTATTATCTCAACTGTATTCATGAAGTGCTAGCAACAACAAAAAAAAGGCAGGAAGTTGATTACTGAGATCTTTAAACTTCACTGTGATAAATCTGATCAAATTATGTATGATAGCAAAACTAGGATGTAAGATTTATTTCAAATGACATCCATTAAAAAGTGATGGGAAGAGAAAGCAATCACCATCACAGTATAAAACCTTGGAAATAAATCCTCCAAAGGAATTTCTGGTGCTATCTGGCCAGGTCCAACTGGACTGTCTAATCACTTGTTAAATAACTACTGAATTGTTTGTTCTCTTGTTCTTCCAGAAATGTTTTCATCCATCATCAAAAGGCCCTAATTGCAGAGTTAGCAATCTGGTGAGCAATCTACTGCAAATTGCAAAGCAAATATGGCCAATTCCAACCAGACTGAAACTATATCATGCCCCAGCTCCCTCATGATGTAGCCTCCTCAACACCACATCTTTTCTCAACAGCCCCATTTTCCGGGGCTGCTGGCTTTGGTGAGGCATCTGCTTCAGCAATTGATTCTCCACAAGCAATATTTGGAACATCAGCTATTCACTATTTGCTTCACAATGCTAATTTTTCAGTACTTAAAAAAAGTTAAGCCCCTGGCTACCTAATCTTTTTTTTTTCTTTTTTTTTTTTATTTTTAAACTTTACATAATTGTATTAGTTTTGCCAAATATCAAAATGATCTGACCTGTCCAAGGCAATGGCAGGGAAGCTGAGGATAGTCACAGAGCAGAAGACTTTGTGCAAAAACTTGACGACCCTGCAGAAGAGCATGGTGTAGATCCACCAGCAACAGTGAGGACTGGTGCTGAGGATGATGTCGAAGGGCACGCAGACCAGGCTGGCACAAATCCCCGAGCAGGCCAGGTTTTTAATGAACCTGTTGGTGACAGATTTGAACACGGTTGTGCGGCAAGTCGACCATAACACCATGAAGTTTCCTGGCCAGATAGGCAAAAATAAAAACAAAAGAATTTTTAGATAAAAAGAAAGAAGACAGAAAGGAAAGAAGGAAAATGCAGGTTAAAAAAAAAAGATTGAAAACCACATTTGAGAGTTCATTTCAAAGAACTTAAAGGCCATATTACATTATCAATTTATGTGAAATTATTAAATCACTTTCATACATATCAAAAAGTCTAGAAGAATTTTTAGTAGCAAGTTTTGTTATTTAATTTCAAGCATAATAAGTATTATCATGATGATCCTGTCTCACCTGAGTATAAACAATTGGCTAGGTATTACTAAATCTCAGCTAGTCTACTCTGTTAAAGCTTGCAAATGACCTCCAGTTACCAAACTCTGCCACAGAAACAGGACAAAAGACACACATGTGGCTTACAACTTTCTATTAGCCATATTTTTTAAAATTAAAAAGAAGCAGGTGAAATTCTAGTAGCATATTTTATTGACCCCAATCTATGCTAAACAATATCATTTCAACATGTCATTACTACTTTAAAAAGTACTAATGAAATACTTCCATTCTTATTTTTGTACCACATCTTTGAAATTTGGCATGCATTTTTAAATTGAAATATAATTAATACATAACATTATATTCATTTTAGGTGTGCATGGTGCACATTTTATTTTACACTTAAACATATTTCAGTTCACATTAGTCACATTGAAAGTGCTCCATAGCCACATGCAGCTGGTGGCCACTGAAGAGGCCTGCACTGTTCTAGATCTTTAGCATCTATAACACACTTGCCTCTCTCTAAGCGTTCTCCTCCTGTGGCTTCCACAGGCCCACAGTCTCCTGGTGTTTCTCCCACCTCCCACCTCTCCCACCTCTCCCAGGTCCTAGAGGCTCCTAGTCTTCTTCACCAGGCCCTTTCCCATCTTCTCTCTGCAGCCTCTTACTAGGTTAAATTATCCATTGAGATGTCTTGCTTTTGAAACACTGACCCTCCCATTCACGCCCCAGACCAGGCCTCTCCTCCTAACTCCAGCTCCTGTTTGCCATTAAATATTGGATTCTCCATTCCCTCGCAGTCTGTTCTGCCTATCCACTGTCCTCCAGAGCCTACACAATTTAGGACCAACCTGCCTAATCTCACACCATGCTGCCCCTGGCTTGCTGGGCACAGTCACACTGCTCTTTTTTTCTGTCTTTGAAGCACATCGAGGCTGACTCAGTCTCAGTACCTGGGTACAAGCTTTTATACTTCCCAGCAAGGTTCTTGTATGTCTGATTGATTCCTTTTAATCCAGGTCTTAGTATAATTGCTGCCTCCTCAGAGAGGCCTTCTCTAACCATATTTTTATTTTAAACATTAACTGTTCCTACCTCCACTATACTCTGTTATAATACTGTGGCCTTCTTAGCTTTCATAATTATTCATTTGTTTATTCATTTTCCCTTCATTTCATGAGGGACAAAAAAAATGTCAATCTTGTTTACTATTATAATTCCACTGCCTAGTTCAGTACCTAGCACAGAATAGGTGTTCAACAAGTATTTAGATGAATGAATTTGTAAAAGGACAAATAACAACTAAAAGTCCCTGCAATAAAATAACCCTTTTGTATTTGGAGTATCACAAGAGGCTGTTCTAAGTCAGTAGTTCCCAAACCTTACTATGCATAAGGATTACTATATCAGACATCCTGACTCACAGTTACAGGTATAGAATTGGAAACTTGCATTTGTAACAAGCTGGCCCCAGACTGAAGTTTCAGAACTAACTGCCATGTCTAGCCCTTATCCCCAGGGTCTCACAGGGCCCAAGTGCTCAGGTATACCAGGCAGCCTATTCTACTAGGGAGGCTTTCACCTGATGAGAGACCCCGGTCCACATGGCCGATCAGTCATGACCCAAGAATACTGCTGCCTCTTGAGTACAGGCACAGAGAATGCCCTCTAATGAACTGAGCTGGCAGCTCAGCCTCACACAGATGGAGAGCCATGGTGCCAGGGGAGGGGATAGCAGAGTTCAGGGCTGCAGCCAAAGTCACCCCAGGAGCTGCCTCAGTGCCTCAGATGTTGACATAACTTTCTGTCAAGAGTCTCTCTTCAAACACAATATTCTCCAGCTACTTCATATTTTCCAGAAAAAAAAAAAAAAAAGCACTGTCTCTAGGTAAGTAGGCCAGCTGCTTCCAGGAAATTCTCTAACAAACTTTGCTTACATAAGTATGCTGCCTCAGTGAGATGAAATTTGCAGTGGGAATATATACACATGTGTTCAATACAAGAGCTGTTTATACTAATACCATTACCTCAGGCCCGTCAACCTCTCCTGTCACCAAGGTTATAAGCTGAGCAATAATGATGTATTTGAAGCTCCATCTATATGGGGAATTTTTTTCCTGGCCTTTTCCCACTGAAACGCAGAATAGGATCTTGCTGAAGCATCTTTCCTCACTTAAGTTTTACAGATAGGACTTAAAATCTGGTAACCATCTAATAACAAAACTGCCCACTTAAAGAAATCTGCCATGAAGAGAGTGTCACAATATCATCAGTTGTTAATACTGAGTCTGTCTCCAGTCCACGGGGGACTTTCTATAAAGACACAAATGAAGACCCTTAGCATTCTCTTTTTCTCTATCACTATTAATCTTTGTCACTTCATAGGTTACGCTGGAAAGCCTTTTCATAGGAAAAGGTCAGTTTTCATTCCAATCCCAAAGAAAGGCAATACCAAAGAATACTCAAACTACCGCACAATTGCACTCATCTTACATGCTAGTAAAGTAATGCTCAAAATTCTCCAAGCCAGGCTTCAGCAATACGTGAACCGTGAACTTCCAGATAGATGTTCAAGCTGGATTTAGAAAAGGCAAAGGAACCAGAGGTCAAATTGCCAACATCCATTGGATCATAGAAAAAGCCAGAGAGTTCCAGAAAAACATCTATTTCTGCTTTATTAACTACACCAAAGCCTTTGACTGTGTGGATCACAACAAACTATGGAAAATTCTGAAAGAGATGGATCTACAGCCAAGGGACAGAGTGTCCTCACCCACGGCCCTAACATCCTGGTTTGGAAACAAGGATGGGGGCAATGGGGGAAGGAGAGGGGAACCTTCTTTCATATTAATTCAACAGGCATTCGTTAGATCACTGCATCAGGTATTGGGGATACAATACTGCACAAAGTCCCTACCCTCACAGAGCACAATCTAGAGTGAGAGACCAGTCAACAATGAGGGGGTAAGGGGAAGAGTGTTTCTGGGGGCACTTGGGCAGTGCAAACCACTGACAAAGAGATTTCAGCAGAAGGGGCAAAACTAATACAGTTATGTAAAGTTTAAAAATAAAATAAAATTAAAAGAAAAAAAAGAGAGATGGGAATACCAGACCACCTTACCTGCCTCCTGAGAAATCTGTATGCAGGTCAAGAAGCAACTGTTAGAATGGGACATGGAACTATGGACTGGTCCCAAATTGGGAAAGGAGTACATCAAGGCTGTATATTGTCACCCTGCTTATTTAACTTATATGCAGAATACATCATGCGAAATGCTGGGCTGGCTGAAGCACAAGCTGAAATCAAGATTGCTGGGAGAAATATCAATACGCTCAGATACACAGATGACACCACCCTTATGGCAGAAAGCAAAGAAGAACTAAAGAGCCTCTTGATGAAAGTGAAAGAGGAGATTGAAAAAGTTGGCTTAAAACTCAACATTCAGAAAACTAAGACCATGGCATCTGGTCCCATCACTTCATGGCCAATAGATGGGGAAACAATGGAAACAGTGAGAGACTTCATTTTCTTGGGCTCCAAAATCACTGCAGATGGTGACTATAGCCATGAAATTATAAGACGCTTACTCCTTGGAAGAAAAGATATGACCAACCTAGACAACATATATAAAAGCAGAAACATTACTTTGCTAACAAACGTCTGTCTACTCAAAGCTATGGTTTTTCCAGTAGTCATGTATGGATGTGAGAGTTGGACCATAAAGAAAGCTTAAAGCCAAAGAATTGATGCTTTTGAACTGTGGTGTTGGAGAAGACTCTTGAGAGTCCCTTGGACTGCAAGGAGATCCAACCAGTCCATCCTAAAGGAAATCAGTCCTGAATATTCATTGGAAGGACTGATGCTAAAGCTGAAATTCCAATACTTTGGCCGCCTGATGCAAAAATTGACTCTTTGAAAAAGCCCCTGATGCCGGGAAAGACTGAAGGCAGGAAGAGAAGGGGACAACAGATGATGAGATGGTTGGATGGCATCACTGACTCAATGGACATGAGTTTGAGCAAGCTCTGGGAATTGGTGAAGGACAGGGAAGCCTAGCATACTGCAGTCTATGGGGTCGCAAAAAGTCGGACATGACTGAGTGACTGAACTGAACTGAACTGAACTGAGGCTACACTGAATAAAATATTTTATGTAACAAACAAGAAAATTCATTACAAAGGAGAGGAGAGGGTGTGTGCCAACATCTCTCATGTACACAGTAAATTGTTTTGCAACTTAACTGAAACTAATCTCAGATATCATTTCCTTCATATTCTAACTCTCTTATCTTTCTCTCTCCCAATTATGAAGGGCACACTTTTTATTGTTTTTTAATCACACATCTTAGTATGTCTATACTTATGAGAAAACTTGTTTTCATCGAGTTACTACTGAAAAATCTGAGATGGCTGTAGTCACATTTTATCTTCACTTATTTACAAAACTCTAGGCGGCATCTGAAACCTAACCCCTTTTCCTATTAAGAACTACAGCTAAGCCTCTATGTTTTGTTCCTTCTCTAAACTACTTCTCTCTCTCCTCACTTAAAAACTGATGCATTTGGCTCTAAGAACCTGAATTAGAAGAAAGTATCAGGTGAAGGGCACCCATATTCAAGTTTGATCGGCCACACATTTTATAAAAAAGTGTGTGTGTGTGCACATGAGTACACACACACACATACATGCACACAAATACATACACAACAACAAAGCAAGAAAATTGCATATTTCATCATTTAATCTCATGAGCACTTTAGATTCTTCTTAGCTTTACAAGGTACACCAAGGGATAATTCAGTATATATTTTAAACAGAGTATTCAACCTTGAGATATTTTTATTTTAGACATCTTGTGTTTTAAATCACCCAGTCCCTTTTAGAGATGATTCAAGTTTCTGTATCCATTCTTTCTCCCTACACATTCACATTATATTTTCTAATGCTGGAGTCCATGACTGCAAAATGACCCTCCACAAAAGGCATATGAGAGCATTGTTTTTCCCACATGCTCATAAAAATTCTGTGGTCTCACTGAAATATTTGGAATTTTGCATGCTTCCTCAATCCTAGGATTCATGTTTTCCTTACTTCTAGAAAATTTTCATCCATGGCCTCTTTGAATTTTTGCCCTACCCTTTTTCTCCCTATTATCTTCTTCTGAAATTCTTAACAGACTTACATTAAACTTCATTCTAGTCTCTTAACTCTCTTTCATGTTCTCCACTTTCCATCAATTTATTGTGTTCTGCAAACTGAAAGCTATTTCTCAGGTTTTCCTTCCGTTTTATTAATTCTCAATTCATCTAGAAGTAGTAATACTATCTTTCTTGTAGCTTATTGGGCATTAAACTTTTTGAAATTTATATTTGGGTCTACTGCAAACTGCCTACTCTTTATTTCTGTGTCTAATCATCTTCCTATGGCTCTGTTCCTTCTTTAATCTACAAGCATGCTTTTAAAGTGCTTATAATTTTCTTTTAGATTATTTTATTGTTTTCAGTTCTCAACATGTTCATTTTGCCATTTGTTTGCTATACTGGCTCTCTTTTTATGGTTTTCCTCACATGGTTTTTAATGTTCAGTTATGAGCTCATAGTATACGGGGGTTGCTTTTCTGGGGCAGGCTATAGACCTGGTCATGGAAACGTTTCAAGTGGCTAGCCAAGCACACATTAGTATGTTGTTGCACTTTCATGTGCAAATCAAAGAAAAGGCAGTTGAAGGACGACCATTCTGAGAAAAGGTTAGTATGTGGGGAAATTTTTACCCTAGGGAGATGCAGGATACTTTAATGACAAGAGCACAAACCCTGAAGACTTCCTTTCGTATTCACATCCCAGTTCTACCATTTACTATGTGGTCATGGGTTAATTAACTTCCCTATGCCTCAATTTCACTGTCTGTAAAGTGGACATGATAACAATGCCTATGTCTCAGAGCCATTACAAGGATTAAATGAGCCCATACAAGTAATATACGTACAAGCACTTAGAATAGCTTCTTATGCCTAATAACGTGCTATGTAAGGAGATATGTCACTGTTACTTTTAGTTGCACAGCGGTTCCCAAGAAAGGTCTGACAGAGAGAGAAAGAGAGGCTGGGCCAGAGGAAAAGAAACCTGGAGAGGTATACAGAGACAATAGAAGAGGACAGCACCCTGGAGGGACTAATAAGCAATCAGAAATGGGAGACAAGATAGGACTGACTGGCCTGCAGATTTCAAATGGAACACTAGGGTCCACCAGGGAAAAAAAAAATCCTTGGATGGTGCTGGCAAAATCACAGCAGACATCTCATGGGTTCACAATACTTCCTGGGACTATGTGTTTGGGTATTTGTGACAACTTTAGAGTTCTGTTCTCAGGTGTGTGGGACACACACAGCCTGTCTCTCCTCTTAACTGTCTTCTGGATTCAGTGACTTCACTAAGGCCCTGCCTCCCTGGCAGGGAGGGCAAGGGCCACTGCAAGACCTGCTCCCTCCTAGGCTGTCCAGCCTCCATTGGAATCACAAATGGCAGGTCTCAGATCAAGGGCATCTCTTCTCCAGATGCAGTCCTGCTCCTAGAATCCATCAAGTCTATTATAAGACACTTCAAACAGCCTACAGAAATCTTGCAGGAGCACACAGACATGATATATCTTAATAAAGCCCCACAGTGAATTAAAAATCATAAAGAGCCAAGGAAACTGAAAACAGAATCAATGATCTTGACATGGTTTCATAAAGAAAAATGAAAAATCTCAACATAATGATGACTTCCTCATCATGCTTTCAATTCAACTATGTAAACAGTGGAAAACCATCAAGAGAGTATTTGTATCATTATGGGGAAAGTTTTTTAAATGCTATCTGGCCAATAATAATGGTACAAGTAATAAAACAATGGTTATAACTATACTTCACTATTTGTTTAAAAACTTTTAAAAACAATAATTACCTACCATCTTCCCAATTAAGTGGACACTACTCTTGTGCATTTAGACACACAGGTTGAGCAATTAAGAATTTTAATCAGAATTTAAATTTTGAAAAAATTTTATTCAAAATTATTTGGGAAAAAAAAAACTACAGTTGGCTGTTGAATAAGGCAGAGGTTGATCTGCATGTTACTTATAGTCAGCCCTCCATACTCACAGTTTCTCCACATCCGTGGATTCAACCAACTGCAGATTATGTAGCACTCTAGTAATTACCATTGAAAAATACCCACAATATTGTAAAGTAAAAAAAAAAAAATTAAATTAAAAAAAAGAAAAATACCCACATTTAAGTGGGCCCATGCAGTTCAAACCCATGTTGTTCAAGGGTCAATTGTATTCAGTTTCTTACCACTTTATTAGAAAGTAAGACACTTACTCCTTGGAAGAAAAGTTATGACCAACCTAGATAGCATATTGAAAAGCAGAGACATTACTTTGCCAACAAAGGTCTGTCTAGTCAAGGCTAGGTTTTTCCTGTGGTCATGTATGGATGTGAGAGTTGGACTGTGAAGAAGGCTGAGCGCCAAAGAATTGATGCTTCTGAACTGTGGTGTTGGAGAAGACTCTTGAGAGTCCCTTAGACTGCAAGGAGATCCAACCAGTTCATTCTGAAGGAGATCAGCTCTGGGATTTCTTTGGAGGGAATGATGCTGAAGCTGAAACTCCAGTACCTTGGCCACCTCATGCAAAGAGTTGACTCATTGGAAAAGACTCTGATGCTGGGAGGGATTGGGGGCAGGAGGAGAAGGGGACGACAGAGGATGAGATGGCTGGATGGCATCACTGACTCAATGGACTTGAGTCTGAGTGAACTCCAGGAATTGGTGATGGACAGGGAGGCCTGGCGTGCTGCGATTCATAGGGTCACAAAGAGTCGGACACAACTGAGCTACTGAACTGAACTGAACTGAACTAAAGGTGTCTCTGAATATCTAAGGGCATTGCTACATTTTATTTAGGTATGATTCAGATGTAATTTCATATGAAACTGATTTTTGCAATGAGTTAGTTTTAAAAGAATGCGGGGCGTGATGAGGGGAGGGATGCAAACTTCTCAACATCATATAACCCTTTAAGACCCCTGGCTGCTCCCAGAATTACTATTCAAAGTTGCAGCATCATGATAGAATGAAATTAGCCTAGATATCTAAAGGGCAAATCCATGTTTTTCTCTGAACCCTTTAACCTGCTGCTCAAGCAAAAGCCTCAAAGGGACCTCCTTTTCATTAGAAAGACTGAGAGAGAGCAACGGTAAGAAAAGATAGGAATAAAGAATTCCTCAGAATAAGGAAGGCAAATGGTACCTGGAAAGTTAAAAAAACAAAAACAAAAGAAAAAACACTGTTAAGCTCTGTTGACCTGGAAACACAAACATTAAAATTGAGTTACAAAGTTCACACTTTCAAAGGAAAGCTTAAATAGTTCACAAAAAGGATTCTAATTTATTCTGATTTTTACAATATTTCTCCATTTAACCTACATGGGTAAATTTCCCAGCACTGGCAAGGTGATAAGTAGCTACTGATATTTTTAAGAATTATGGCTGCAGCAAGAATGAGGTAGAAACAAGCTTGTAGCCAGAGCTCTGTACCTGGTGGTTTTCAATACAATTTGTTCTTCTGAGTCTAAAAGTTTGAGCCTCTCCCTCACTAATGAAGTGTCAATTTGCTATAACTTGTGATTAAACTCTCTGATATCTGCCCAACTCTTTAAACTGATCATTATTAGCATGAGAAAACTGTTACTTTAATTATCATTAATTTGATTTCAGAAGTTGTTCTAAAATTATACAGAAGGTTCAAATTAAGCAGAAATTGGATTAGCAGGAAGAAGCTATGAAATTGGTTTATTAAAATTCATGGTGAATTTTAAATAATTGCTTTGAATGAAAAGACTCTTCAGTTCAGTTCAGTTCATGTCTGACTCTTTGCGACCCCATGGACTGCAACACGCCAGGCTTCCCTGTACATCACCAATTCCCAGAGTTTACACAAACCCATGTCCATTAGATGACCATTAGAATTAGATGTTTTTCTGGAACTCTCTTGCTTTTTCTATGATCCAGGGGATGTTGGCAATTTTACCTGTGGTTCCTCTGCCTTTTCTAAATCCAGCTTGAACATCTGGAAGTTCATGGTTCATGTACTGTTGAAGCCTGGCTTGGAGAATTTTGAGCATTACTTTGCTAGCGTGTGAGATGAGTGCAATTGTGCAATAGTTTGAATATTCTTTGGCATTGCCTTTGTTTGGGACTGGAATGAAAACTGACCTTTTCCAGTTCTGTGGCCACTGCTGAGTTTTCCAGATTTGCTGGCATATTGAGTGCAGCATCATTGTTTAGAATTTGAAATAGCTCAACTGGAATTCCATCACCTCCAATAGCTTTGTTTGTAGTGATGCTTCCTAGAAGCTCTATACTGTCAGCAAAAACAAGATCAGGACCTGACTGTGGCTCAGATCATGAACTCCTTATTGCCAAATTCAGACTTAAATTGAAGAAAGTAGGGAAAACCACTAGACCATTCAGGTATGACCTAAATCAAATCCCTCATGATTATACAGTGGAAGTGAGAAATAGATTCAAGGGATTAGATCTGATAGACAGAGTGCCTGAAGAACTATGGACAGAGGTTTGTGACATTGTATAGGAGGCAGGGATCAAGACCATCCCCAAGAAAAAGAAATGCAAAAAGGCAAAATGGTCCTGACAAGGCCTTACAAATAGTTGAGAAAAGAAGAGAAGCCAAAGGCAAAGGAAAAAAGGAAAGATATACCCATTTGAATGCAGAAATCCAAAGAATAGCAAGGAGAGATAAGAAATTCTTCCTCAGTGATCAATGCAAAGAAATAGAGGAAAACAATAGAATGGGAGAAACTAGAGATCTCTTCAAGAAAATTAGAGATACCAAGGGAACATTTCATGCAAAGATGGGCACAATAAAGGACAGAAATGGTATGGACCTAAAAGAAGCAAAGATATTAAGAAGAGGTGTTAAGAATACACAGAAGAACTATACAAAAAGGATCTTCATGACTCGGATAACCACAATGTTGTGATCACTCACTTAGAGTCAGATGTCCTGGAATGGGAAGTCAAGTGGGCCTTAGGAAACATTAGCCTAGAGGGATTATTTCTCCAATAAAACAATGCAAGATTATGAAGCCCGAGAGGAACCTTATCTGGAAATTTTATTGACCCTCATGAGCACCAACAATGGTTTTATACCTAGATAAATACCCAGATAAATGAATGAATAAAAGCTTGAAGTTCTATATGTCTCTATCAGAATTTTTTTCTGTGTACTCAGTATTGTAGGTACATCTATTGATGGCAACTGCCTTTAATCAATAAGCTGAATGCTTACTATCTCCCCAACACCAGCACACAGTGTCAGAGTAGTTTAAGGGAGACGCATTCAAGGATATGTCACGCAATACTGTAATTAGTCTAGCAAACATACACAGAATATTCATGCATTCTATTCTCCTACTCCCTCTCTTCCAGTAACTACAATTGTGCGGTCTGAAAGGGAAAATTATGTTGGAAATATTTCCAAAGAACACAAGAGTAAGATAATTAGAAGGCTAAGAAAGGAAAGTGAGCCCAATACTGCTTTAGTCCATGGGGACGCAGCATGACTAATAAGAAGTACAGGAGTGAGATTCTGGAAATGAGTCTCTTACTCCTCATGAACTGGCACAATCTGACTATGACACTAATGCAGACTTGAAAATTCCATCCCTTTTTCTTTAGCTAAGTTTGGAAGGAGAGGCAGGAGAAGGGGAAAGCGTGGAAGATGAGGAGCAAGAAATGACATTCTAAAATTCTCATAACAGATTTCAGACCACTTCCTCACGGCTGAGGAGGTTCCATTTGCTCTAGAGTAGACTCCCCTTCACCACTTTCTCCAGTTCCTTCAGGAAAGGAGGAGGCCAGCAGCAGAGGGGTGTTTTAGAGCGAGAAGCTGGGACTGGGAGAGCCAGAACAGCAGATGATACAAAAGGTGGAGGCAGCCAGATCCAGTCCAGGGCCAGAGAAACATGGTCAAGGCAGGGAAGGTTCTGGAAGGAAGTGATGGATCTGAAAGTCAGAGCAAGGTGGAGAATAGAACATACTCAAGAGACAATGAAAAGATGAGTTACAGCACACAGCCCATCAAGGCCAACCAACATGAGAAAATGGGATAAATGGTCAGATAAAATACTAGGAATCAAGAGCTCTGTAGGAAGCAGGGAAGTGGCATGTGGGTAACAAGGGAGGAACTTAATAGTTGAGACAGCCTCAATCTGGACTCTGAACATGGATACGACTCCTTGTGAGACAAGAACTGAACGAACAAGATGTATTTAGGTGCAGTGCAGGTGTAATATGATTTTGGAAATACTTCTAATGAATATGCAGGAATAAAACCTTTCAGAAAGCATATTCTTAACACTTCTCTTTGTTTCTTTTCCTCTTTTGTCTCCTTCACATAGTGTCAGAGGATAGAGAAAGAGGAGGAGAGGACAAAAACTGAGAGCAAAATAATAAAGAGAACAATTTCAATTCTATTTATCTCCATGCCAAGTCCTGTTTTTATATGTGCATTTCCCAGTAACTATTTAAAGCAACCTAGGCCTTTTCTTCGGAGAAGGCGATGGCACCCCACTCCAGTACTCTTGCCTGGTAAATCCCATGGACGGAGACTGGTAGGCTGCAGCCCATGGGGTCGCGAAGAGTTGGACACGACTGAGCGACTTCCCTTTCACTTTTCACTTTCATGCATTGGAGAAGGAAACGGCAACCCACTCCAGTGTTCTTGCCTGGAGAATCCCAGGGACGGGGGAGCCTGGTGGGCTGCCGTCTCCGGGGTCGCACAGAGTCAGACACGACTGAAGCGACTTAGCAGCAGCAGCAGGCCTTCTCTTCCTGAATCTTCAGTAGTCTCATTGCTGAAAACCGGCAAAAGGATTCTTTTCTTTGTATCATGTTCTAAGAATCCAGGATTCATGATTATGGTAATCACAGTGGTACAGATAAACAGAGAAGGAGAATTCTAATATTTTAGCATTTCATGAATAATCAGCTAGCTTCCAATTCCTGTTTTTTCCTCTAATATTAGTTGATTTGAATAATACTGAGTTATTTACCATGTAATTTTCCTGCTGGTTCAAAATAAAATCAGCATGAAATACCATTACCTTGTTTAAAGCACTAAAATCAATGAAGAGATGTGACCTCTTATTTTCCCACTCTAAAACAAAAGGCTTCTTGTGAGACATTGATTTTCCACTTTCTGGGTTAGTAAATTACTGGCTTTCAGAGTGCAGTCAGTGTCACCGATTCAATGTGATTGAAGTAAATAAGATAAAATATAAAATCTGTTCACTTTCAATAAGCCCCAGTTTCCATTAGTCTTGCTCCTAACATTTTTCTTATAAAGGTTTAAGCATGCAAACACCATGGATGAAGGCAGAACATTGGCTAATAAGTATTAGCCAACAAAATTTAATATTACCCCAAGTAAGGAAATAAAAGTGAGCATATATACAATGTTCAGGGAAACAGTGACATGCTACATTTATTTATTTAATTTTTTTTACCTCACCACGTAGCATGCAGGATCTTAGTTCCTCTACTAGGGATCAAACCCATGCCGCCTGCACTGGGAGCGCAGAGTCTTAACCACTGGACTGCCAGGGAAGTTTCTACACTTTTAAATTGTCATTTTTCCAATTAGAAACTCTATAATTCTTTAGCAGGAATAAGAAGGTAATCCACAACACTAAATTGACTTTATATACTCACATGAATGGAAGGAATCTGGAAAAGTTATCTATACCTCTTTGCTTCCACACAAGACTATTTAAGTCTTATGCAGAGAAAAGCTATTTTTGCTAACTGTTAAGACTGCTGGAAAAAGCAATACCTTCAGGCTCCCTATGGTAATCAGCTTCCAAGATGGCCAGAGATCCCTCTGGCCTACAGCCCTCTGTAGGCTTCTCCTACAACTGAATAGGTAAATAATAGGATACAGCAAAATGACAGTGAGACTCCCAAGGTTAGGTCATAAAAGACATCACCACTCCTGTCTTAATCTCTTGAATCACGTGCCTTGGGAAAAACCAGAAGAGTCTGGCCACTCTTCACAAGTTTGGCATTCCCTTCCTCTGCTGCTGCTGCTGCTAAGTCACTTCAGTCGTGTCCGACTCTGTGCGACCCCATAGATGGCAGCCCACTAGGCTCCTCTGTCCCTGGGATTCTCCAGGCAAGAATATTGGAGTGGGTTGCCATTTCCTTCCCCAATGAATGAAAGTGAAAAGTGAAAGTGAAGTTGCTCAGTCGTGCCCGACTCTTAGTGACTCCATGGACTGCAGCCTACCAGGCTCCTCCGTCCATGGGATTTTCCAGGCAAGAGTACTGGAGTGGGGTTGCCATTGCCTTCTCCGTTCCTTCCTCTACCCCTCAGCTTTTTCACAATGAAAACAGCTTCAGTTTATTTCTGAGTGTTTTTTTTTTTTTTAACTAATACATGTTCACTATTATAAATTCAAATGGTTCAGAAAAGTATAAGAAAGAAAAATTACCTGGAATCCCACCACCTTATAAACATGATTAATATTCTGGTCATCATCTCTTAATAGCTCTCTTTATGTGTATAAACATAGTTTTAAGTAAATGGTATATCACTTGTACATGCTGTCCTTCTTTGTGGATACCAGCATGATTTTCTCACTATATAATCATAAATAAATATATACACTGTATTTACAAACATATATGACTGTATCACAATTTATTATTCACCCTTTGTGCTCCAAATGGGCATTCACTTGGTTTATAGGTCTTGGCCATTATAAATAATATTACAATAAATATTGAACATATATGCTATTTTCTGGTGGTTTTTTTTTTTTCTTTCTGTGACTTTGATTTCTCATTTCCACCAGCAATGTGTATAGAAACTTTTCCTCCAAAATTTTTGCCTGTGGTAGGTACCATCACTTTTCATTGATCCTTGCTAATCGATGGCTGAGAAGTTATATAAAGACCCAGAAGGGGTAGTCCCTAAGAGCAGTGCCCTAGGCTTTGTGGACAAGACATCTTTGTAGGGCATATACTTTTCACAATGGATCACTGTAACATTTCTGGAAACCCATCCAGCCAGTTTGGGACACTGCTCTAATCCACCATAAACTCTGCATCGTAACACTGCTCTGCTGCTGCTAAGTCGCTTCAGTCGTGTCCGACTCTGTGCGACCCCATAGACAGAAGCCCACCAGGCTCCCCCGTTCCTGGGATTCTCCAGGCAAGAACACAGGAGTGGGTTGCCATTTCCTTCTCCAATGCATGAAAGTGAAAAGTGAAAGGGAAGTCGCTCAGTCGTGTCCGACTCTTCGCGACCCCATGGACTATAGCCTACCAGGCTCCTCCATCCATGGGATTTTCCAGGCAAGAGTACTGGAGTGGGGTGCCATTGCTCTAATCCACTGTAAGCTCAGTAACAGATCTACTTGAGTCAAGCAGGCCCTCCTATATCATCCTCTGTCTCCCAGATCATATATACTGCTTCTGTGGGGGTTAGCACCCACAAGAATGTTAGCATGCATTACACTTGGGTGCCTACTCCACTGCATGCCAGATGAGGAAGACAGAGTGTCAGGAGAGGAAAAAAGAAAGAAATCGTATGCACCAGAGGAAAACTACAATCCACAACAAGCCAGTGCCCAGAATTGTAGTATAACTCCAATCCAAGAAACATTCATTCTGAGAAAGTCAGAGTAGGATGAGAAATGAGGGAATTGGAGGTGCCAGCTAGAAGCAGAAATGAAAAGTCACTCCCACAAAATTTTCCTGGGCGGAGGGGGGGGTGGGGGTGGTGGTGGCGGGTACACCTGAAGAAGTCATAGAAATCCTGTTTCCATTCCCCGGGCCTTTTCCTCAGCTTCCCTTTCATCTGGCTGTGCCTGAGTTATATCATTTTATGATCAACTGAGGATCTTGGACTCCAGTAAGCATACTCTGAGCTTGAAGACTGATCCAGAGGCAGAAGAGCCCATGACTGAGCCACCAGGAGCACCATTCCAGATGGACTTGGTGGGCAGACCAGGAAGCTAGCTCAGTTGCCATCATAAAGGCTTTCCTTCCAGCCAGTCAGTGTTTTCAGGAAGTCCTGGCACCTCGAACTAACCCTAGGGAGGATCAAATATTGAGAACTCACACAAAGGAATCACTTGAATATAAGACCCAGCATCACCAAACCACCAGTAAGCACCCTTAGATGAGTGCAGGATGCCTCATCTAAACAATAAACAAAACAAAAATACAAACCCAGTCATTAGCAGACAGGATTACCACCTCACTCAGCCCTGCCCATCAGAGGAAAAACAAACAAACAAAAACTCAGCATAAATCTCACCTTATATGATGTTTACACAAACCACTGGACTAACCTTAGGAGGGCAGAAACCAAAAGGAAGAAAGAATTCAACCTTGAAGCCTGGGAAAAGGAGACCTCAAACACAATAAGCTAAAAAAAAAATAATAATAATGAAAAGGCAGAGAAATACTACACAAATGAAGGAACAAATTAGAAACACAGAAGTCCAAATAAATGAAGAGGAAATAGGCAAACTAACTGAAAATTAATTCAGAATAATGATAGTAAAGATGATCAAAAACCTTGAAAAATTTACTATTCAGCAAAGGACATTGAGAGGGCATACACTTCTGAAAAGTATCTACAGCTGGAGTAAAGACAGGACCCAGGGATGCTTGAGAGTTAAAAAAAATTTCCGGAAAGGGGGACCACACAGGAAGATGGACCTAGATTCCATTCAGCAGGGGATGTGGGAGAAAGGCTCAGAAGCTGATGGGCTCTGGGAGTCCTTACCTCTTCATGTTCTCCTCTCTCTAAGCCCAACATGCTAGCCACTGGAAGGTCCTCCCATAGTGCTGGGGGCTCCTCCAGGTTCTGCAGAGAGCAGAGTAGAGCAAGGCATGACCACTGCAGAGCTGGGGCAAAGCCAGAACACCCATAACATCTGTTATGGCCTGTTTCCTTCTTGTTCCTGTAACCTTTCCAAATGGCATTTACACAAAATTCATCTTGTCAATGGTTTTTAAATCATACAGAACACATCAGCATCTATGATCAAAGTCCATCATTCTCATCAAAGCTGCTTCTTCAAAGCTCTTGCCTGGAGAAACTGAAGCCAATGAAGGCATAAAAGCAGCTGCAAATGTGCTAGAAAGTTCATCTCCAAGAAAGAACCTTGATTTACTGATACAGTGTATCCCCAGGGAATAGCAAAAGTGAGAATTCAAATAAAAAGGAGAAAACATTTCTCACCATTAATTAGCAAAAATATAAATTTATAAGAGCAAGTATAAAAGAGTATGGGGATATGAATATCTTTATATGTTTTTGGCGGACAAGTAGATTGCTATAGTGATGGAGAGTAACTTAGCAGTATCTACTAAGTGCATGTATCTTCAGCAGTCCTACTTTTGTGAAACTATCCTACAAACAAAAGAATCAATATTTATTGATTCTTTCAGCTATATTTCATTCAGCTATATTTGTTGAAGGATTGTTAACCATGATCCCCAAATTTGAAAACAATCTGAATGCCCATGATTAAGGATAAACTGTGGCATGTCCCTATAGGAAGATACAGAAATATATAGAAAGATACATCTCAGGCTGTCAACAGTGATTACTTCAAGAAAAGTGGGATGGGGGGATGACATAATTAAAAAAAACTGGTAAAGAAACTGCCTGCCGATGCAGGAGATGCAAGAGACACGAGTTTGATCCCTGTGTTGGGAAGACCCCCTGGAGAAGGGGATGGCAACCCACTCCAATATTTTTGCCTGGAGAATCGCATGAAAAGAGGAGTCTGGCAGGCTGCAGTCCATAGGATTACAAAGAGTTGGACACAACTGAAGTGACTTAGCAAGCATGCACACATAATACATGTGTGTAACAATTTGTTTCTAAACTAAAAAACAAAAAGTGAAATACGTTTAAACACACACACACAACTTTTATTTCTAGCCAGCTTTAGTATGATGCTGAAAATGTCAGCTTTAGAGGTTAATTTTTTTATTTCCAAAAGTCCGCTGTTGAAATAGATATTTCTTTGTTGGCCCTTACCACCTGGAAAAATGATGTTTTGCTCACTTTCCAGCAGTGACAGCAGGCTGGGGGAACTTCCTTACCTAGGACAGGTAGGAGCCTGCGTGGGGAAGAAAGGGGCAAAGGTGCCCCCCAGCTTCTGGCTGACAGACCCGCATCTTGCTGACCCTGAGGGAGAGACATTGAATGGAGAGGTTGATAAGCCTGGTGTTTCCCACTTTTGCTTGAGGCCAGTATGATGCTGCTCAGGCTCCCTTGGTTCACTGGGGGTGAGCATCAGCACGGAGTTGGCCCTCTGCCAGCTAAAAGGGCAGCCCACAGGGACCTCAAGGGAGCCACAGACTTAGCACTGGCTGAGACAATAGCAGTGATCAAAGGTGCCAGACATGGTTTCTTGCAATCAACTTGGGAAATAGGACAAGTAATCACAAAGGTGTGATTTTCCTCAGCTCCAATAACATGAAAATGCCTGTCCTTGTTATAGAGAATCAGAAGAATCAATAAGGAGTCTGAGGAGACATCGACATGTCCTATGGGCATGTCGTGAAACCACTGCTTTCACGCTGATGTGAACCTGAGGGCTGAGGCTCTTCGGCCTGGACAAGTACAGACAAAACTGCCCTCCTCCCACATCGCCTGTGGGCCTGTTGCTTCAGGCTGGAATAACTAGAATGGAAGCAGAGTGCAAACGTTGGAAAGAATGACTGCTCACCAACTTCAGCAAGCACTTACTGCCTAAGGCTTTACACACGTCATGTGCACTTTATAAGGACCCTTTGAGGTAGGTTAAATTTAACCCACTCCCGTATTCTTGGGCTTGCTTGATGGCTCAGAGGGTAAAGAATCCGCCTGCAATGCAGGAGACCTGGGTTTGATCCCTGGGTTGGGAAGATCCCCTGGAGAAGGGAACAGCTACCCACTCCAGTATTCTGGCCTGGAGAATCCCATGGACAGAGGAGCCTGGCAGGCTGCAGTCCATGGGGTCACAAAGATTCGGACACATCTGAGTGACCTTTACTTTCATTTTCACAGATGAAGAAACTAAGGCACTAGCAGTTAAATCATGGTTCAAGTTTATAGAAATAGGAAGTAGGGGAGCTGGAATTCAATCCCAAGCAGTCAGATTGCAAAGTCTAGGATAAAACCACTGCATCACATTGCCTCTGTAGGATGAGACAACACCTGAATGCAACCCTGGATACTGAGAACAAGGACCAAAGATGTGTTCTGGAAATGATCTTAACTCTGGTGGGATGGATCTTTGAAAAACCTTGGCTTGAATATGGAAGCCATGAGATGAGAAACAATGCCAAAGTTCCAGGTGAGGTGTGCATATAAGAAACAAGAAGTTTACAGGTATAACCAATACTCTGGGGCAGAATCTAGCAAAGCCCTGTAGAGTGAGGTTGCAGGTGCCTGCAGGGAAAGGTAACTCACCCTGGGATGGCAGGGCTTAGGACACACTCAGAGGACTTGAGAATATAACTGCTTGACAGACTCTGGTCAAAAATTAAAATAAGAATAGTTACATAAGCCAAACCTATATAGTAGAATTTGTTAGACTACTCTCCCTGTTATACATATTCACTTCTTACTTTGACTTTATCAGCACTGTTCCTACCTCACCTGAAAACTTGGCCACCTGGCTTTACAGAGAGTTTAAACATCTCCCTCAAGAACAAAGTTGGCACAGAGAGAAGTCTCCCTCTCTTCTCTTTGAGCAGGAACCACTCTGCTGCCCACTATATTGAACAACTCTACTCCTAAGCAGATATTTCATTTCAAGAGAAATGAAAACACAGGTCCACAGAAGAACCTGTAAACAAGTATTCATAGCAGCACCATTCATAATAGCCAAAAAGTTGAAACAACCCAAGTATTAATCAACTGATAAAGATAATGTATTATATCCACACATGAGTATTATTCAGTCATAAATAGGAATGAAATTCTGATACATGCTATAACATGCATGAACTCAAAAACATATACTAAGTGAAAAAGCCAGTCACAAAATATGACATATTATATGAGTCCATTTGTATGATATACCCAGAATAGGCAAATTCTTAAGGACAGAGAGTAGATTAGCAGTTGCCTAAGGCTGGGGGGCCTGGAGGAGGGCATGGGAATCCACTCCTGTATTCTTGCCCGGAGAATCCCATGGACAGAGGAGCCTGGCCGGCTACAGTCCATAGAGTCACACAGAGTCAGACACGACTGAAGCGACTTAGCACACACGCACACACAGGGCTGAGGGGTAAGGAGGGAATGGGGGCTGACTGCTAATGGGTGTGGGGTTCATTTTTGCAGTGAAGAAAATGTTCAAAAACTGATTGTGGTGCTGGTCGTACAACTCTGTGAATATGCTAAAAAACCATTGACTTGTACACTCTAAAAAGGTGAATTATCCGGTTAAGTGAAGTTTATCTCAATAAGGCTGTTATTGAAAAAGAAAAAAAAAAAAAGTTTCAGTGAGTGCCTGAAGGTTTGGGGCACAGAAAGAGAGAAGTCTTAATATGTATTTAATTACATTTCTTCCCTTAGGCGTTGCTTTTAGTGACTATTGCAAGGAATGTGGTCTCCTGAATCAGACAGGATATAAAGACAGCTGATACAGAAGCATGTCTAGCATCTCACACAGGGTCCCCCATTTCATGCACCAGAGGAATTTGGCATTGCTCCCCCAATGGGGTGAGCCTCCTGCTCCCCAGGAAGCCACAGAACAGGGGAGCAAATAGATATACAACGTTTTGCTTTGAAGACATTCTCTCTCTTTTTCTCTGACTCACCCACTCACATGCACACACCAAAAACCCATTTTCTAATACTTCTCCCCAATGTTACAATGCCTTCTCTGTCTCTGTTTCCTCCTTTCATAGTTCAGCAAACAGCTTACTCATTTCATAAGAGCAAGTTTGTTGCAACCCACTAATAATAAATCACAGGCATAATTAGAACCACAAGCCTAGCATAGCTCATTCTCCTACTAAAAAAAGTCTGGTTATGAATATTTTTCATAAAATTAAAGAATAACTGCTTAAAATTTCTAAATCCACTGATGGGCAAAAAGCTATACGATTAAGGTAAAAACAAAAATCTTACATTCCACAAAGATTTATTACAAGAAAGAAGTCAATCAATCATTCTCCTTTTTTAGAGATTTGAACAAGAGAAAATAGGAATTGATTGTATCAAAGAAACTTTTTTAAAAATAAAAAAGGAATATTTTGTCCTTAAGGATAATTAAGCCCTTTAATAAACTTCCTGTAAAGACTATGAAATCTCCTTCCCTTAAGGGTAGTATCATTGTTATCACTTGAGATCAGATTTGGCTAAACATGAAATAGTAGCTTAAGCAAGGCAAAAAATAAAAAAGTGTTTGTCTCATCTAAGAATCTGGCAACTGTTCAGGGCTGCTTACAGTGGTTCTGCCCAACAAAATTCTCAACATCTTTCCAGCTCAAATCCCATCATCCCAAATAGGGAACCCCATCCTCATAGTACAAGGTGACAACTAAAGCTCCATGAAACACAGCAGTATTTCAGGCAGCAGGGTGAGAGAAGGGATGAGCTGGGGAAGGGCAGCATGTGTCAACTGTCCTTAAGGAAAATTCCAGGAATCTATCATGTGATGTTTTGCATTGGTTATAGGACCACACTGGTTGCCATGGAGCCTGTCTTTATCTAGGCAGCTATGTGTCCTCGCTCACTGGCTTCAGTCATGTCCGACTCTTTGTGACCCGATAGGCTATAACCCACCAGACTCCTCTGTCCATGGGATTCTCTAGGCAAGAATACTGGAGTGGGTTGCCATTCCCTCCTCCAAGGGATCTTCCTGACCCCAGGATCGAACCTACTTCTCCTGTATTACAGGCGAATTCTTTACCCACTGAGCCACCTGGGAAGCCCCTAAGCAGCCATGTACCAATCTAAAAATCAGGGTTTCTATTGTGATGGAAAGAGCAGGAAAAGCTACTGGAGACCATCCCACAGTCTCTGCCACTGTCTTCAATATTCATTTCTTTTACTTGGACAGACACTTCAAAAGGCGTTTCTTTTTACAAAAAGTGCACAGAAGCTGAGAGAGAAAGAGAAAGGAATTTTTCACACTTTGGGTACTCAGAGATATTTGAGTACCTCCCTATTATCCACAATTTGGGACAAATTTTTACCTTTGTTCTGCTTTAGGTTTGAGAAAGGATGCAATTATCCTAACCCCCAAATAGCCAGAATATTATCAAGTACAGGGTAAATAATCAATAAATAAAACTATAAAATTAAATAAATAAGCAAAAAGATGAATAATCCAAAAAAAAAAAAAATCCTTATTGTCAAGCTCTTGCACTTAATGCATCACCTGAGACAGTCCACATGTGACATCAAACAATCACTTAAATGGGCCTACACTGCTGAATCTGGTGGATTCCGCCTAAACTCCTATAGCAGAACCAGCTCTTGGAGAGGATATTTTTACCTGCAGTAACTCATATAGTCCAAACCATCAGACTCCAGTACGGTGGAGAACAGTGGACAGTTCATGACCTCCATAGATTTCAGATGAATAAACTCTGGTTTAAATGATGCTGCTTTAAATAATGTATAAAGTGCTTTTTGTATATAATAATCATAAATACAGACATATAATTATTTTTCAGATTTTATTAATTAAATTATTAATAACAATAATAAGAATGTAATAAATACTTGATCCTAGAGACAAATACAGATTTTCTTTTTAGAAAGTGAGAATTGGAATATTTCTTGCTGTATAAATAAACAAGGATGACATAGTCATCCAGGATTCCAGCCCTCCAATTTGAGTTCCTGAGCCAAAGGGCACTCAATGGGCTTCCCACGTGGCTCAGTGGGTAAAGAATCTGCCTACAATGCAGGAAACATAGGCAGAGGCTGCTTCAATCCAGGTCAGGAAGATCCCCTGGAGGAGGGCACAGCAACCCACTCCAATATTCTTGTCTGAAGATTCCCAGGGACAGAGAGGCCTGGAGGGCTACAGTCCAGAGGGTTACAAAGAGTCAGACACTAGTGAAGTGGCTGAGCATGCACTCATGGGCATTTAGGCCTTCCTAAGGTCAAAAACCTGCTATCTAACAGCCATCAGGACTGCAGCTACTCCATATCGTAAGCCCCACGGGAGCTCAGGATGTGAAAAAACAAAGAATGCTGACTTAGGATAGCTGAGATGCATATGCAAGGAATGATTTCAGTGAGCCCAGACTATTGCATCCTCCTGTATATAAAAAAGCACTAAATTCCTTAGCTTGAGATATCTGGTTCTCTTTAATTAACAATAATCTTTTGATGTCCAGACTACCTGCCCTTATTGCAAAACTTCTTTATTACCTGGCTCCTCCCCTCACCTCCTTACAGCAGATCTCTTGGGGTTACTTGACATGCTGTCTCCAGGGCTTGAAGTCCTAAAAATTCCCACTGAATAAACATAATTCTCAACTTTCAAGTTGTGACTATTTTTTAAGAGAAAGACAGGTGAAGGACAGGGAAACCTGATGTGCTCCAGTTCACGGGGTTGCAGAGTCAGACACAACTGAGAACCTGAATAACAACATATTTTAAGTTGACAAAAGTACACAATTTTTTTCATGTGTGTGTACAATTTTTTGTATACACACACAAAAAAGTATATATATAAATGATTTATGTATACAAAAAATTGTATACATAAAAAAGTATACAATGACAAAAGTATACAATTAAGTTGGCAAAAGTAATTTAAAAATTACTTTAAACAATGATATACCATCTAGTCAAGGCTATGGTTTTTCCAGTAGTCATGTATGGATGTGCGAGTTGGACTATAAAGAAAGCTGAGCGCCAAAGAATTGATGCTTTTGAACTGTGGTGTTGGAGAAGACTCTTGAGAGTCCCTTGGACTGCAAGGAGATCCAACAAGTCCATCCTAAAGGAGATCAGTCCTGGGTGTTCATTGGAAGGATTGATGCTGAAGCTGGAACTCCAATACTTTGACCACCTCATGTGAAGAGCTAACTCATTTGAAAAGACCCTGATGCTGGGAAAGATTGAGGGCAGGAGGCAAAGGGGACGACAGAGGATGAGATGATTGGATAGCCAACTCGATGGACATGGATTTGGGTGAACTATGGGAGTTGGTAATGGACAAGGAGGCCTGGTGTGCTGCGGTTCATGGGGTCGCAAAGAGTCGGACACGACTGAGCGACTGAACTGAACTGAACATGATACTTAGACAGTCATTGTGGAATTATTTTTATATAAGAAGACTGTCATTTCGTTTCCTACTAAAGTCAATTAAAACAAATATCTGTGAAGTTATCCCAATTGCCTAGGCTAACTATGACAATGTATGCGTGTGTGCATACTCAGCCATTTTAGTCGTGTGTGACTCTCTGCGACCCTAGGGACTGGGCCTGCCAGGCTCCTCTGTCCATGGGATTCTCCAGGCAAGAATACTGGAATGGGTTGCCATGCCCTCTTCCAGGGGATCTTCCTGACCCTAGGATCAATCCGGCAGGCGTCTGCCTGCGTCTCCTCGGTCTCCTGAACTGCAGGTGGATCCTTTACCCACTGAGCCGCCTGGGAAGCCCATGACAATGTATACATGTCTGTCATTCTGTGCTGAAAGGGTGATAATCACAGCCATCAGCTCCCCACAGATTACAATGCCTCCACAACATTTTAACCTCTCCATGTTCTCTCTTCCTTTGCTATGTGTAAATCTGCACTGTCATCATCTGAATGAAATGTGGTATTCCTGACTCACCATGTAATATAGGATCTTGAACCGCTCTTTCAGGAGACTCTAGTCCCATAGCCCTTTCCCAACCCCCTTTGTACAAGAAAGAGAAATTCAGAGACTTTATAAGAAACTTTAGCCAGTGCTTTGAACACAGGGAGGTAAAAAGAGACAAATTTCTGGGAGTTTGGGAGAAGGAGATAATCTCAGCCTAGCACAAAGTATAGAGAAGATGCAATTTAAATGAAGAAGACACAAGAAGACAATGTAGAATCAGAACCTGATGGTTGAAATGGAAAAGGAAATAAGTGTGACTGATACCCTGATGTCACAGGGCATCCAGACTTTGAAGAGCATGTGTGAAATGTACCATTTGAATCTGAAGAGGTGTTGGTGCCCTGTAAGTAGCACAAACCAGCACAAAATGGCCTCACTTGTATGTATGTATAAGGGAAATTATAAACAAAAAAAATTATACTTCTAAATCATTATTTTTATTATCCTTAGTTTAGTCCATCATTAGAATAACCTAGGCATTAAATGCAAATCAAAACTACAGTGAGATACTACTTCACACCAGCCAGAATGTCCATCTTCAAAAAATATACAAACAATAAATGCTAGAGAGGGTGTAGAGAAAAGGGAACCCTCTTACTCTGTTGGTGGGAATGTAAATTGATACAGCCACAATGGAGAACAATAGGAGGTTGCTTTAAAAAAAACTAACAATAGAACTACCATGTGACCCAACAACCCCACTCCTGGGCATTTACCCAGTTCAGTTCAGTTCAGTCGCTCAGCCATGTCTGACTTTGCGACCCCATGGACTGCAGCACGCCAGGCTTCCCCGTCCTTCACCAACTCCCAGAGTTTACTCAAACTCATGTCCGTTTAGTCGGTGTGCTGCAGCCGCATGTTCCGGGAAACAAACTCACTCAGAAGGACAATGCAGATAATGGAGTGCAGTTTATTACACTGGCGGGGCCAAGGCAGAGTTTCCTCTTAGCCAAGGACCCCGACCAGTTTTTGTGGAAACCTTATATATCATAAGTGTACGTGCCCAAACCCACCTCCCCAAATTCCCTGAAACTAGTCTGAACAAAGGAAAAGAAAGATACAATCAAAGTTAACCCGTGATTCATATGCCTTAAGCCTAGGTAGTTAACAGTGGACAATTATTAATAGGCCTGTGGTCATACCCCAATAAGCGTAATAGAATGTATGATTCTATTTGGTTACACAGATAATTAGGGTATTCTTTTAGGCAATGGAGGGGCTCTTCCTTCCAGGGGCTTGGTTTTCCAATTGGTATGTCGTTTCCATAGATACTGGGCATATAGCTCAAAGCCCACAGTCCAGCCCAAGATGGAGTCCTGCTTTCAAGATAAAGCCTGTTCTGTTTTCTCCTTCAAATGATGCCATCCAACCATCTCATCCTCTGTTGTCCCCTTCTCCTCCTGCCTTCAATCTTTTCCAGCATCAGGGACTTTTCCAATGAGTCAGCTTTTTGCATCAGGTGGCCAAACTATTGGAGTTTCAGCTTCAGCATCAGTCCTTCCAATGAATTGTCAGGACTGATTTCCTTTAGGATGGACTGGTTAGATCTCCTTGCAGTCCATGGGACTTTCAAGGGTCTTCTCCAACACCACAGTTCAAAAGCATCAATTCTTTGGCGCTCAGCTTTCTTTACAGTCCAGCTCTCAAATCCATACACGACTACTGTATGGATTTGACTATGGTCTAGTCAAACCATAGCCTTGACTAGACAGACCTTTGTTGGCAAAGTAATGTCTCTGCTTTTTAATACGCTAAGTTGGTCATAACTTTCCTTCCAAGGAGTAAGTGTCTTTTAATTTCATGGCTACAGTTACAATCTGCAGTGATGCTGAAGCCCCCAAAAATAAAGTCTGCCACTGTTTCCACTGTTTTCCCATCTATTTGCCCAGAGAAAAACGTAATTCCAAAACTGAACACTCCAATGTTCATTTCAGCATTATTTACAATATCCAGGACATGGAAACAACGTAAAGGTCCATCAACAGAGGAATGGATAAAGAAGATGTGGTACGTATATGCAATGGAATATTGTGTGTATTCAGTTGCTCAGTTGTGTCTGACTCTTTGCTACCCTATGGACTATAGCCCACCAGGCTCCTCTGCTCATGGTATTTACCAGGCAAGAACACTAGAGTGTATTGCCATTTCCTACTCCAGGGAACCTTCTCAACTCAGGAACTGAACCCATGTCTCTTGTGTCTCCTGCATTGGCAGGCAGATTCTTCACCACTAGTGCCACCTGGGAAGCCCAGGTGGAATATTACTCAACCATAAAAATGGACAAAGTTGTGCCATCTGCAGAGGTACGCCTGGACCTGGAGACTTTCATACAGAGTGAAGTAAGTCAGAAAGAGAAAAATAAATTTCGTATATTAACACATATATGTAGAATCTAGAAAATGGTACAGATGAACCTATTTGCAAAGCATAAACGGAGACACAGACATAGAGAACACATGTATGGACACCAAGAGGGGAAGAGGGTTGGGATAAACTGGGAGATTGGGATTGACATATGTATGTGCATGCATGTAGGCCTAGGTCGCTTCAGCCGTATCTGACTCTTTAAACCCTCTGGACTATAGCCTGCCAGACTCCTCTGTTCATGGAACTCTCCAAGTAAGAATACTGGAGTGGGTTGTCATGCCCTCCTCCAGGGGATCTTCCCAACCCAAGGACTGAACTCACATCTGCAGCTCCTGCACTGCAGGCAGATTCTTTACTGCTGAGCCACCAGGTAAGCCCTGACACATATATACTACTTATATATAAGGTGGATAACTAACAAGAACCTACTATATAGCACAGGAGGAGAAAAAAGAAGATACAATCTGTTTGTAGGACATATATAAGTTAACCTTAAAAACAGATTCCAATATATATTAGGTGCAGACAAATACTGCTTGATTCCACTTATACGAGGTACCTAGAATAGTCAAATTCATATAGTCAGAAAGTACATTGGTAGATGTCAGGGGCCAAGGGGTGGTGGTGGAGGGGAATAAAGTGTTAGTGTTTAATGGGGACAGAGTTTCAGTTTAGGAAGGTAAAATATTGGGGAGATGGATGATAGTGAGAGTCGTACAACAATGTGAATGTATTTAGTGTCACTGAACTGTGTAGTTAAATATGGTTAAAATAGTATGTTCTATATTTTGTGACTTTTACCACAACAAAAAAAAAATTTTTTTATAGCTGTGGCGGATTCATTTTGATATATGGCAAAACCAATACAATATTGTAAAGTTAAAAAATAAAATAAAATTTAAAAAAATAAAAAAATTAAAATAAAAGAGGTTTACTATCTAGCCACTCCCACCCCACATACCACCGCCACCATGAAAGTTGCCATCAACTGAAGCAGAACTCCAGATCAGCCCCAGTGACAGTGAATCAAACAGCCACTCTCAGAAATTTATTTTGCAAGTTAGCCTACATCTGGTGTTTGAACTTACCAGTTGATTGACAAAGCAATAACACACTCTGCTTGTGCAAAAGATTATTATATAAGCATAGCTCTACTGGAGGAGGGGAAAAAAGCCAAATTCCCAGCTAAGATGTCATCAGGATTTAAAATGCAATAAATCTCTTTCTAGAGTAGGTATGATTTTTAAAATACCAGACATCTGATGGCAGCAGATGCAGTTAAAAAGGAAGAAAATGCTGACTTCAACAACAACAAAAAATAGTTTAAAGATCTGGGAATTTAGCCCAGTTTCAGAACATAGGGTAGCAAGTACTCTTTTCTATGTGATTTTGACTCACTTCCCTCATTTAATTTTCCCTTCAGTTCTAGGGGAGGCCTGTAAAGCTGAGAGCAAAAGCTATTAAACTGCTATGAAGATATTACTCTGTCACTTTCCACTCAAGTTCTCTTTCCACTGCTAAAAGTAGAAAGAATAGTTAATAAAGTGTCAGAGGCATTACTACCATTGCTCATCAAGTTTTACCCAAACCTTAATGCCACACAATTAACAGAATGATAATATATAATAAAGCCCTTCAAAATCCCCAGTATTTTTTTTCGTGGCCCTTCCAACAAGGAGTAAAATCAGGGGCAGATTTCCCCAATATCCTCTGGACATAATCTAAATAGTACAGAACAACAGAAAAGTGGTCCTCTAATGTCAGGACTCGTGAATATGACATGAGGTGCTTATAAAAATGTAGTTTTCTGTTCCTTTCTCCAAACCTGCTGATTCATAGTCTATGGCACTGGGTCAAGGAATCTGTATTTAATAAGCCCCTAGGTGATCTTGAAAAGATAATTTCACATCACACTTTGGGAAACACTGCTATAGAAAGTGTATTTCACCTCAACCCACATTATATGCCTGGCAATTTAGCTTTTCACCTATCCCAGTATCCAAATCACAACTAGACAGTGTTAATGGTTCTACCAGAGACACAGGTCAGATGGAAGTGGGGGGAGGGGGAGTGGTGAGCAATGAACAGAGATCAAGAAATCTTCTTTGAAACTGGTCCTAGTCACCCAATGGGAGCCCCTCCACATCACCAACCTCTGACTGAAGAAAAATAAAAGATTAGGTGAGAATTTGGAGCAAGAACCAATAGGACACATAGATCTTGGCCCAGGAAGTACCCATCTTTTCCCATGGTTTGCTGCCTTAAGGAGAACGTACATTAGCTAGCCCTTAACTATACAAGGCTTTGAAAAATCGAACTGGACAGCACAGCAATGATCTCAAACCACTCCAATGCCCTCTCAACCTCTTCCCTCCCCAGATCCAACCAGAAAACATGCTGAGATAACTCTCAGACTCTTCTAGGGTGACCACCCATCCTAGTGTTCTCAGAACAAAGGGATTTTGTGAGATGCAGGACTTGCACTGATGAAACTAAGAGAATTCAGGGCAAACTGAGATGAGCTATCTGACTTCAGTAATAAACCAGGGTCACAACTTGTCACCAGTCATGCTGACTGGCTCCTACTAGACACAGATAACCTCTCCATCCTCACCTGGTTTGGAATTACTTTAAACATTCCCCAAGGTCTAGTCCTCACACCATGTGAGTCACCAGCACCAGGGAGCAACTCCACCAGGATCTCAGACAGAGGGAGGCAGGGTCAGGTAGAATTCTACTTGAGAGGCCATTTCTAGACCAGGCCTATGATTTTTCCAGTAGTCATGTACAGATGTGAGAGTTGGACCATAAAGAAGGCTAAGCACCAAAGAACTGATACTTTCAAACTGTGGTGCTGTTGAAGACTGTTGAGAGTCCCTTGGATAACAAGGCGATCAAACCAGTCAATCCTAAAGAAAACCAACCCTGAATATTCACTGGAAGGACTGATGCTGAAGATGAAGCTCCAATAATTTGGCCACCTGATGCAAAGAGCTAACTCATTGGAAAAGACCCTGATGCTGGGAAAAATTGAGGGCAGAAGGAGAAGAGGGCATCAGAAGATGAGATGGCTGGATGGCATCACTGACTCAATGGATATGAGTTTCAGCAAACTCCAGGAAATAGTGTAGGACAGGGAAGTCTGGCATGCTGCAGTTCATGGGGTCACAAAGAGTTGGATATGACTGAGGAACTAAACAACAACACCCAAAAGTTCTGGTTCAAAAGTAGAAACTTCATAACTCTGAAGTCTAACCAGAGCACTCAGAGAGATCAAGACACATCTAGTCCTTGCTCTCACATCCAGAATCTGCATGGAGTCTCAGCATCCAGAATCTTCAGCAGAAACCCAATAATTACAAGGAAGAAAGTTTCACATTCACCAGACTTTAAATTTACTTTTCCTACTAGATAAGACCTAAGTTAGAGAAAAACTCACAAATTAACAAAAGATAAATTTCAGACGGTACCTAGTAGTGATAAAGAAGTGAGGTACTTACTAGATAATCTTAAGTGACTTCAACCTTGGCTACAACCAGGACCCCCTGAATGCTCTGGAAACTGATACCTGGGTCACTCTCAGAGGTCTGGATTTAGCCTGTGATGAATTCACCTGGGCTTAGAGATTTTATTTAACATTACCTTGCTGTTTCCAACATGCAGCCAAAATAGAAAACCCCTGCTTAAAGTAGAAATGGAGGGTCTCTCTGAGAAAGAGACCTGTGAATGGAGACCTTAATGAACAGGAGGGAGCTGAGGAAAGAACACTTGAGAAAGTGCAAGCCTTTTGAGCAGGAATGATAGAAACAATGTAAGCCCTAGGAGGCAGGAGCTTTGTGCCTAGACACTATGCCCACCCAGTGTCTGGAATATAAAAGAGGCTTCATGTATATTTGTCGAGAAAGTTAATTTTAAAAACGCCAAAATCCCTGGAGTGAAGTGACCAAAGGGGAGGGAGGCATATGGCGGATGAAGGAAAAGAAGGCATGGCAGGATTGTGTCCTTCTGAAGGTCATGCGGGAGCTGCTATTGTGTGTATAGTGGAAGACATTGGAGGATTTAAACAGGAAAGTGATGTGGATTACTTTTTTTTTTTTAAGATTATTCTGGACTTCTACTTCTGGGAAGATGAAACAGATATACTTTTCCTTATTCTTTCCACTGAGTACAATTTAAAACCTTGGACATGATATGAAAAAGACTATGGGAGAGAAGTCAGAAGCTTGGGACCCAGGAACCAATATGGTGATGAATTCTCTGGGTTTTCATTGTGCCTTCTGTTTCTCAGAGCTGAACATGTCAGTAAACTGGAAACACCAATGGATCAAGATAAAAACAAAACAATCAAAAAGCCCGCTCCATTCTAGCAAAAGACAAGAAAAGGGGCAGCCTAACAAGATGGAAAACTTTTAGACAATTACTATCCTGGTGGCTCAGAAGGTAAACAATCTGCCTACAATGTGGGAGATCCAGGTTCGATCCCTGGGTTGGGAAGATCCTCTGGAGGAGGCCATGGCAACCCACTCCAGTATTCCTGCTTGGTGAATTCTATGGACCGAGGAGCCTAGTGGGCTCCAGTCCATGGGGTCGCAGAGAGTCGGACACGATTGAGTGACTAACACTTTCACTTTCCAGCCAAATAGCACAGAAAACACTGTGACTCCAGCCACACATGCCAAGAGAGGCCAAATGAGGAGCCCAGACTTCCAGCCTTGTCAGGTTGTAAGGGGACCCCATCACACCCACTAGAATGGTGTCAGAGAAGGCAGAGGAGAGAGTAGGAACTTTCACCACTGACCAGTGGTGATGAGGCCAATAAGGTCTGTGAAGGCCATAAAGAGGACATGACATGATGCTTCTGCCCCTCACACCCAGGGAGGAGTCGGCGGGTGCCCAGTAGGGAGCCAGAGCTACTGCTGTGCATCAGTGGGACAGAAGGGGGAACCTAGGCCTCTATCCTCATTTTACACTAACAAAGCAGTACTCTCACTTCCCCCATCATAGTGGAATCAGTGAAGTCACTCAGTCGTGTCCGACTCTTTGCGACCCCATGGACTGTAGCCTATCAGGCTCCTCCATCCATGGGATTTTCCAGACAAGAGTGCTGGAGTGGATTGCCATTTCCTTCTCCAGGGGATCTTCCCAACCCAGGAATCGAACCCAGGTCTCCTGCATTGCAGGCAGACGCTTTACCATCTGAGCCACCAGGAAAGCCCCATAGTGGAATCAGAGAGCACCAACTAAAATAACAGGATAAATAAGATCCTCAGCCTCATAACATAATTCCCAAAATGCCCAGGTTTCAACTGAAAAATCCATCATCATATCAAGAACCATGAAAATCTCAAACTAAATGAAAAAAGATAATCAACAGATGCTAATACCAAGATGACATATGTTACAATTATTTAACAAGTATTTTAAAGCAAACATCGTGAAAAATGCCAGTAAGCAACTGTGAACATTCTTGAAACAAACAGTAATGTAGAAAGTATCAGAAAAGAGGTAAAAAACATAAAGAAGAAACAAACAGAAATTTTAGAACTGAAAAATACAATAACCAAAATTTTTAAAAACTCAATGAATTCAAGACTCAATAGCATAACAGGGCAGGGACAGAGGGGAGAAACAGTGAACTGGACTATAGAACAATAAAAATTACTTAATCTGAACATAAGACAGAAAGTAGATTGAAAAAAAAAATGATGCAAGGCTCAGGGATCAGTGAAGCTATAACAAAAGATCTAACATTCATGTCACTGGGATTCTGGAAGCAGAAGAGAAAGATGGTGAGGCTGAGAAAGATGGTGAGACTGATAAAGAACTCAAAAGAATAACGGCTAAATTAAATTTCCCAGATTTTTCAAAAGACATAAATGTAAAGGTTCAAGTAGAGTGAATCCCAAAAGAAGATAATCTCAAGGAAGTCCACACCAAGAAACAAAAAATAAGAGAAAAATGAAACTTCATTACCTATAGTGAAAAAACAATTTAAATGATGGTGGATTTTTTTTCACCAGAAATCACAAGAGGCCCGAAACAACTGGTATGACACTTTCCAAGTGCTAAAAGCAAAGAATTGTCAAAACAGGATCATTTGTCTAGCAAAAATATCCTTCAAGGATGAAGGGCAGGGCTTCCCTGATGGCTCAGTGGTAAAGAATCTGCTTGCCAATGCAGGAGACATGGGTTGGATCTCTGATCTGGGGAAGATCCCACATGCCTTGGAGCAACTAAGTCTGCGGGCCACAGCTACTGAGCCCATGCTCTAGAGCCCAGGAGCTGCAACTACTTGGCCCACACGCCACAACTAGTGAAGCCCACAGGCCCTAGAGCCCATGCTCAGCAACAAGAGAAGCTACCACAATGAGAAGCCTGTGGACCCCATTTAGAGAGTAGCTCCCACTTGCTACAGTGAGAGAAAAGCCCACACAGCAATGAAGACCCAGCACAACCATAAGTAAATAAGTTAATTAATTTTTTTAAAAAGAATGAAGGGCAGGCAGACCTACCCCAAAAGAATAATTAAAGAAATTTCTCTTAAATGTAAAAGAAATGATAAAGTGGAATCTTGGATTTTCAGGAAGAAAGAAAAAAAGCAGCAAAAATATAGGAAAATACAACATATTTTTTTCTCCTCTTAAGATTTCTAAATTATGTTTGATGGTTGAAATAAAAATTATAACACTGATGTGGTTTTAAATGTATATAGAGGAAATATTTATAAGGATTATACTATAAATGGGAAAGACCAAAGGACATAAAATTTCTATAGCATGAACAGGTAAAATGATGGCACCAGTAAACAGTAATAAGTCATATGTATATAATGTAACACCCATTTGGCAAAACTAATACAATTATGTAAAGTTTAAAAATAAAATAAAATTAAAAAAAAAAAACTATCCAAAGAGATACAGTCAAAAATATTATAGATAAATATAAATGGAACTCTAAAAAGTGATCAAGAAATCCACAGAAAACCAGGAGAAATAAAGAAACAAAAAACTGAGAGAACAAAAAGAAAACAACAACAAAAAAGTCAGATTTAAGCTCTGACATATCAGTAATTACATTAAATGCAAACGGTCCACATAAACCAATTAAAAGAAAGAAACTGGCAAACAGGATTCAAAAATTATGATCCAGCTATATACTGTCTTCAAGAAATTAATTTCACATATAATGATATACATGGGTTAAAAGTAAAAGGATGGGAAAATATGTACCATGCAAACATCAAAGAAAACACAAATGGCTATATCAATATCATATAGACTTCAGAACTACAACAACAAAAATCACCAGAGACGAGAGGAACACCAACCATATAAGGATGAAAATGTAAATCCAACAAGAAGACATAGTAACCTTAAATGAATGTGAATCAAAGAACAAAAGACGTGAATCAAAAACTTCTAGATCTGAAAGCAGAAATAGACAAATCCACAGTTACAGCTGGAGACTTCAACACCTCTCTTTCAAGCAACTGACAGAACAACTAGCAGAAAAATCTTGGATAATATAGAAAAACTTAATACTACCATCAACCAACAGGATCTAATCAACATTTATAGAATACTCTGTCCAACAATAGCAGAATACATATTCTTTGCAAGTGCACATGGAACATATATACCATATATATGCCACAGCCATAGTCATTTAAAATAAAACCCTTCAAAAAGTTTTTAAAATTTCAAATTATAGAATATATTCTCTGACCACAATGGAATCAAACTAGAAATTGATAAGAAAAATAAAATTAAAATCTCCAAACACTTGCAAACTAAATAATACATTTCTAAATAATCCCTGGGTCAAAGAGAGAGCCTCAAAGTAAATCAAAGGATATGTTGAACTAAGTGAAAACAAAAAACACAACATAGTTTAAAAATGAAAATACAACATAACAAAAGTTGTAGGACACAGCTAAAGTAGTGCTGAGAAAGAAACTTACAGCACTAAGTGCTTACATTAGAAAACAGGAAACATCTCGGGTCGGTAATCCTAGCTCTCAACTCAAGAATCTATAAAAAGAGAAGCAAAATAAACACAAAACAAGAAGAAGAAAGGACATAAAAATGAGTAGAAATCAATGACATTTATAAGAGAAAAACAGCACAGAAAATCAATGAAATGAAGAGCTGGTTCTTTGAAAAAAAATCAATAAAATTGACAAATCTCTAACAAAAATAACAAAGGAAACAGAGAAGATACACATTACCAATATCAGGTATTATCAATACAGGCAATATCAATACATTCTAAGGGAGATCAGTCCTGGGTGTTCATTGGAAGGACTGATGCTAAAGCTGAAACTCCAGTATTTTGGCCACCTCATGTGAAGAGTTGACTCATTGGAAAGACCCTGAAGCTGGGAGGGATTGGGGGCAGGAGGAGAAGGGGATGACAGAGGATGAGATGGTTGAATGGCATCACCGACTCGATGGACATGAGTTTGGGTAAACTCCAGGAGTTGGTGATGGACAGGGAGGCCTGGCATGCTGCGATTCATGGGGTCGCGGAGAGTCGGACATGACTGAGTGACTGAACTGAACTGAACTGAATATCAATACAGACTGTGCAGACATCAAACACATAACAAGCATAATAAATAAGGAAATTACTCCATACACATAAAATTGACAACTTAAATGGAATGGGCTAACTCCTCAAGAAACAAAAACACAGTAGTTCAAACAGATCATTTGAACAATCATATAACTAATAAGGGGCTTACCAGGTGGCACTAGTGGTAAAGAACCCGCCTGCCAATGCAGAAGCTGTAAGAGACACAGGTTCGATTCCTGGGTTGGGAAGATCCCCTGGAAGAGGGCACGGCCCATTCCAGCATTCTTGCATGAAGAATCCCATGGACCGAGGAGCCTAGCGGGCTATGGGCCACAGGGCTGCTTAGCACGCTTGCACACAAGCACATAACTAATGAAGAAATTTAGTGTGTACTTTAAAAACTTCTCCAAAAAGAAAGTTTCAAGCCCAGTAAGTGTCACTGTAGAATTTTACCAAATATTTAAAATTTAACATCAATTCTATGTAATCTCTTACAGAATTTTCAATAGAAGAGGAAAGAACACTTCCCACTTCATTTCATGAAGCTAGTATTATCTTGATATCAAAAAACCAAAAAGGTACAAAAAGAAAGAAAGGAAGAGAGGGAGGAAAGGGGAGAGAGACAGAGAATTATAAAGCAATATCCCTGGTGAATATATACACAAAAATCCTTAACAAATACTAGTAAACAGAATTCAGCAATACATAAAAATAAATATGCATCATTCCCAAGACCACTTCAACATTTGAAAATCAATCAATGTAATCTGCTATATTACCACACTAAAGAAGAAAGATGATTATATCAATACAGGAAGAAAAGAACCCAATTAAAAATAATTTAGATGGAATGGGCTAACTCCTCCCTTAAGTTAGCCCATTCCATCTTTCAACACCCAATTAAAAATAATAAGTCTCAGAAAAATAAGAACAGAGAGGAACTTCCCCAACTTGATAAAGAACACGTACCAAAAATCTACAGCTAACATTACAGATAATGGTGAAAGACTGAATGCTGTCCTCTTAAGACCAGAAGCAATAAAGGCACGTTCACTATCACCACTCTCCAAAATAATGCTAAAAGTTCTAGACATGCATACTAGTATGATTCCACCTATACATCTCTGAAAAGATAAAAACTAAGGAAATGAAGATTAGATTAGTGGTTGCTAGGGGTTATGGTGAGGCTGGTGGTGAAAGGGAAGTAGTTGTCATTATAAAAGCCCTTGTGGTGATGAAAATGTTCTGTATCTTGATGTAGAGATGTCAATTTCTGAATTGTGATATTATATTATAATCATGCAAGATGTTACCATTTGGGAAAACTGGTACATGGATGGAATCTCTGTATTATTTCTTAGAGCTACATGTCAAACAACAACAATCTCAAAATAAAATGTTTAACTTCAAATATATATATATGATAATATATAAGGATATATTAATATACATATATTATTTTCTTGGGCTCCAAAATCACTGCAGATAGTGACTGCAGCCATGAAATTAAAAGATGCTTGTTCCTTGGGAGAAAAGCTATGACAAACCTAAACAGCATACTAAAAACCTGAGACATTACTTTGCCAACAAAGGTCCGTCTAGTTAAAGCTATGGTTTTTCCAGCAGTCATGTATGGATATGAGAGTTGGACCATAAAGAAAGCTGAGTGCCAAAGAACTGATGCTTTTGAACCGTGGTGCTGGAGAAGAAGACTCTTGAGACTTGGACTTCAAGGAGATCCAACCAGTCCATCCTAAAGGAAATCAGTCCTGAATATTCATTGGAAGGACTTCTACTGAAGCTGAAACTCCAATACTTTGGCCACATGATGCGAAAAACTGACTCACTGGAAAAGACCCTGATGCTGGGAAAGACTGAAGGCAGGAGGAGAAGGGGACAACAGAGGACGAGATGGTTGGATGGCATCACCGACTCAATGGATATGAGTTTAAGCGAGCTCTGGGAGCTTTTGATGGACAGGGAGGCCTGGCGTGCCTCTGGCATCCATGGGGTCACAAAGAGTCGAACACAACCAAGCAACTGAACTGAACTGATGATATATATGTATATAAAATCATTCTGTCAGCTGTGGGGAGGATGAACGGTAAAAAACAGGGGTGGTGAGGGAGAAACCAGTTAGGAGAACATGAAGTCATCCAGGTAAGAGATGACTGTCCTACAACTACCACAGTGGGAAGTGAAGCAGAGAAGTGGGTAGATTGGGGATGCATTGTGCAGGTATAAGCAACAGTATTTGCTGATGGGTTATCTGCGGAGAGTGAAAGAAAAGAGAAAAGTGAAAAGTGACTCTGAGGTTTCCTACCCCAACAACTAACTAGATAATGATGCCATTAACTGAAGTGAGGAACAGTCTGTTCTCCACAAATATTTGGGATTTGAGGTTATTGTTCAGTTAGCTTATCCTCTTCTTGAACAACATTCACGATTTGGATGTCAGTTGTTGCCCTGCACATTTAGAGCTGCCAAAGTTCTACACAGGTGATGTTACTTTCAAGAAAAGCAATAAAGAAAATATAAGCCTGAAACAACCAGAAGCAAGGAAGTACTGCTGAGTCAGAAACCCTTGCTTCCACCATTTCTTCAAGAACTGGAATATCAAGAGTAAGAGAAAGCAGGACTTTGTTGCTTACTCTGAATTTGTAAATCAACTATTTCAGGTGAGTTGTCTACTGAAAAAAATTTTCCCACTCAAACTGATGTTCTAGTTGAGGGGTTTTCTTCCCGATGCTTCATACAATTAAAGATAATTGGAGGGCCTAACCCAAAAAACAGATGACCATACAGCATCACAGAACTTATCTCCTCTGAGGTACAAGTTGAGGGCCCAGCACTTTAACAAATGCCAGGTTCACTCTTCCTCTAAGGCAGTGCTGGATTCTCAACCATAAACATCAACTCTTATTTTCCTTAGGAACACAAGTCAGTGGGCTGCAGCCTCCGGTTGTCATAGCAACTGAAATTCCACACATGAAATGTTTTGCTCAGAACGTAGACTTAGCGTAGCACTTTTTTTTTGAGCATATATTTTATTTTAGCACATGAAGGATTTTGTGCCATTTTCAGTCACTTCTTCCATCTCAAATATATTCTTTTCTAAAATGCCACAGTGACTGAAGACTAAGACCAAAAAAGGATTGCCAGATTTCTCTCTTAATTAGACTTTTGATTGTAATTGCTCCCTTGGTTGCTACTACCCTTGAACAATCTCCTTTGGTATTGTGGTTCCAAGGTAACGTAAGGCCACGTAATCAGATTCAGCCCACCAGGCCACCATAATCTACTGATATATTCTGAAAGAAAGGACCTATTTATTCCTTTATATCATGCTGTCCTTACTCTTTTGGTCTATTATTTCCTGCTAGCCCAAAAAAGAAAAAAGAATGATGCACTGGCTCAACTTTAATATTATGGGAAACAGGGAAAAGAATCCTGAAGGCAATGGTTTCTTGTTCAAGAACAGTTTCCAATGGCCCAAGAGCACATATAAAGCACATGTATTAATACTACCACTCCCAACTAGAGAAGGAAATGGCAACCTACTCCAGTTCTCTTGCCTGGGGAATCCCATGGACAGAGGAGCCTGGGGGCTACAGTCCACAGGGTTGCAAAGAGTCACACAAGACTTAGCAACTAAACAACCCCAACTTTCAACATAGCAAACACTGAAAAACTGCCACAGTTCTCTTTGCCTCAGAGCCCAGTACAAGACCTCAGAATCTTTCTCAACACTGCACTACATGGAGCTGCTACCAATCAACTGGAGATGTAGGAACGCTGAAACCTATTTGCTATCTGGGATTAGAATCTTACCCAATGTTTCAAAAATCAAGTAGAGCACACTGTTTGACTATAGCAGTCAAAAAATAATCCTAAGATTTTGTAAAACAAGCTTAAAACTAGTCTGTTACTTGCTGGATCACTCACTTGCAAAGTTAGTCAGTTATCAACTATCAAACATAGTCTTTGATTTACCTTGAGACTCCCATCTTTGCCCTATGGGTTATTTAGAAATGTGTTAGCTAGTGCAAACAAGGTCATAGGGGAATCCCAGAGAGCCTGTTAGCTTTTCCTGTTGCCCAGAGATTATGTCCTTAACTCTAAATAGCTATGCTACAAGAATATAACAGGAGAGTTAGATGGCCTCTTTGAAACACACACACAGGGTCAAGTACTCCCAATGTGGTGTGTTTTCCTACAGATTTCATCCTCTTTGTGATCTGTAATTTTGAAATGTCTGTTAGGAAATGACTTAATCTGCCATCATTTTCTAGTCATTGGCTACACCTCCTGTAGCTGGTTAAAGCTGGGCAATACAGAAGATCATAAAGATCTGAGGGCTCAGAATGCAGGCTAGCCCTAGCATGGATGAGAGAAGCTAATTTCAACCTGCTTGCCTCACAGGGATTTTAGGATGATGGTCCACCATATCAGGAGAACCCTCGCTGACTCTGCTCTTTTGTATATATTTACATTGCATGCATGCATGCTAAGTTGCTTCAGTCGTAGCCAACTCTGCAACCCTGTGGACTGTAGCCTGCCAGGCTCCTCTGTCCATGGGATTCTCCAGGCAAGAACACCTGGAGTGGGTTGTCATGCCCTCCTCATGTATTTACATTACCCAATAAATCACTGCAGATGGTGACTGCAGCCATGAAATTAAAAGACACTTACTCCTTGGAAGGAAAGTTATGACCAACCTAGATAGCATATTGAAAAGCAGAGACATTACTTTGCCAACAAAGGTCCGTCTAGTCAAGGCTATAGTTTTTCCAGTGGTCATGTATGGATGTGAGAGTTGGACTGTGAAGAAAGCTGAGCACCAAAAAATTGATGCTTTTGAACTGTAGTGTTGGAGAAGACTCTTGAGAGTCCCTTGGACTGCAAGGAGATCCAACCAGTCCATTCTAAAGGAGATCAGCCCTGGGTGTTCTTTGGAAGGAATGATGCTAAAGCTGAAACTCCCGTACTTTGGCCACCTCATGTGAAGAGTTGACTCATTGGAAAAGACTCTGATGCTGGGAGGGATTGGGGGCAGGAGGAAAAGGGGATGACAGAGGATGAGATGGCTGGATGGCATCACTGACTCAATGGACGTGGGTGAACTCCTCGAGTTGGTGATGGACAGGGAGGCTTGGCGTGCTGCAATTCATGGGGTTGCAAAGAGTCACGACTGAGCCACTGAACTGAACTGAAAGGCCCCGGAGAAGGCAATGGCAACCCACTCCAGTACTATTGCCTGGAAAAATCCCATGGACGGAGGAACCTGGTAGGCTGCAGTCCATGAGGTCGCTAAGAGTTGGACATGACTGAGCGATTTCACTTTCACTTTTCACTTTCATGCATTGGAGAAGGAAATGGTAACCCACTCCAGTGTTCTTGCCTGGAGAATCCCAGGGACGGGGGAGCCTGGTGGGCTTCCGTCTATGGGGTTGCACAGAGTTGGACATGACTGAAGAGACTTAGCAGCAGCAGCAGCAGCAATGCTAAAGGCCCACCTGAAAATGAAACATAAATTCTGTTCTTAATTATTACAATGCTTTGGAATATCCAGAAACTGGCTACATTTAGAAAGCAGGAACCAGGTGGACCAACTAAGGAATTAGCACCAATTAATTAACTGAAGAGGAGAACCTCTGAGATAGTCCTGATTGTGAACATTCTGTTCATCACGGGCTCAATAAATCTCTGAAATGTCCCAGAATTTCAATGTTTTAGTGAGCTATGACAGAATGAAGTCAATAACCTCTAGGTGGAAAGCCTCCAAACATTCTCCTTATGTAAGAAAAAAAAATTCACACAATTGTAAGAGCTTGCAAAGCTTATCAACTATGATGTGATGTAGTTCACTTCAGTTGCTCAGTTATGTCCAACTCATATCAACCCCACGGACCGCGGGCTTCCCTGTCCTTCACTGTCTCCTGGAGCTTGCTGAAACTCATGTCCATCGAGTCAGTGATGCCATCCAACCATCTCATCCTCTGTCGTCCCCTTTTCCTCCTGCCTTCAATCTTTCCCAGCATCAGGCTCTTTTGCAATGAGTCGGCTCTTCTCATCAGGCGGCCAAAGTATTGGAGTTTCAGCTTCAGTAGCAGTCCTTCCAATGAATATTCAGGGTTGATTTCCTTTAGGATTGATATATTACAGTTATGGCAGCAAATATTTTCAGGAATTATTAATATATAGTGTAAGTTATTTTACCTATAGTATGAAAAGTGTTTGAATAATTATAAAAGTATATTTCAGTATCAACATGACTAAGAAACTATACCTTTATCAAGGCTTTGAAAAACAAATCATGTTTTAAAGATGTGACAATCCCCATTTTAACATTCTACGCCCTTTATGAGTGGGATAAACCGAGCTACAGCAGGAAACCTGACATCAGTTCACATCACAGAAACATCAGTTAGCAGTCAGCTGGACAGCTTTTAGTATTTCAATTCAAATTTTTTTCATAAAAAATGTTGAGTCATGTTTCACAAAAGAAGCAGTGACTTGATGTCAAATCTTAACAAGAAGACTGTTTCAGACCTTCATACTCAGTGTTGAGCTATCAACCCAAACCCTGTGCATTTTACCGTGTTTACTCAAGTACCCTTGGGGGTTTGAGATGGGGCCCTTGGGCATGCTCGCTCTGTTCCCAGCAATTGTTTAGGACTCTTTTCTCCCTTGGGGCCCTTTACGAACTTCCATTCCAGTGGCAGTTCTATGGAATGAATGTTTGTGACCCCACCAAAATTCACATGTTGAAACCTAATCCCTACTGTGATGGTAACTGAAGGTGGGGCAGTTTGGAGGATGATTAGGTTAGTAGGATGAAGTGAAGTGAAAGTCACTCCATTGTGTCCGACTCTCTGCAACCTTGGACTGTAGCCTTCCAGGCTCCTCTGTCCATGGAATTCTCCAGGCAAGCATACTGGAGTGGGTAGCCTTTCCCTTCTCCAGGGAATCTTCCCAACCCAGGGATCAAACCCAGGTCTCCCGAATTGCAAGTGGATTTTTACCATCTGAGTCACCAGGGAGGCCCACATGAACGGGATTAGGGCCCTTATAGAAGAGACTAGGAGAGTGGCCCTTCAACCCTGTGTGAACACAGGAAGAAGATGCCCATCTGTGAACCAGGAAGAGGGCTCTGAGCGGACACCACATCTGCCAGTCCTACCTAGCCTCCAGAACTGTAAGAAATACATTTCTGTCATTTAGAAGTTCAGTGGTAAAGAATCTGCCTGCAATGCAGGAGACCTGGCTTTGATCCCTGGGTCAGGAAGATACCCTGGAGAAAGGAATGGCAACCCCCTCCAGTATCCTTGCCTGGAGAATTCCATGGACAGAGGAGCCTGGCAGGCTATAGTCCATGGGGTCACAGAGAGTCGAACATGATTGAGCAACTAACACTTTTACTTTTTTCACATCTATGGTATTCTGTTATAGTGGCCTAAATAGACTAAAACAGGCTATTTGCTTGACTTCTGATCCTTTTGGTTAGTCTGCCCTTGGAGTGAGAATTTACTTCTCCTGGTTTAACTTTCAGTGTTTGCACTGTCCTTGTCCCTTGGCTCCAACATGTGTTGTCCCTAGTTCTTTGGCTAACACATCCCCATTCTCAGAAGTAGAGTACCTAACCTACTCCAGACACACACATACAATTTGAAACTAAACTGATTTCCAAATTTCCATACTGTTTTTTGTGTTTGGTTAGGAAGTTTTGTTCCATATTGTTTGAACATAAATTTTCACTAGCACAATCTAAAACCAGAGCTCAAAATACTAAAAATAAAAAATTCAGAAATGGTCAAAATGTCATGTGTTATGAGTCATTTCACTAAAATGTAAAAAGCTTTCCTATAGAAACAAAAGGTAAGAACTTTTAAACACGATATTCTACCTGATGAAATAAGAAAAGCAGGCTCACTGATGAGTTTGCTGGCATGTGATCTGGTTCATATAAATAAATTTTTAAAAAATAGAGCTGAAATTCATACACATTCTAAGATTCTTTCCAAAAGTCAGTGGCTCACTACAATTAGTTGCAAGTCACATATCTGCAACAATTCTATAAATAACATATCTGATCCTCAACTAGATGTAGCAGCTCATGTTAGAAAATCATTCACACTTGTTTATGTTTATTCAGTTCAAATGAAGGCTCTGAAATCATTTAATGATCATCAAATGAGAAACGATGTCTTGCCATATTTTAATAAGATTTTTGATATCTACATCTGCTCTTGAAATAATATGAATAAAGTCTCAACTGCCAAAATGTACTTTTAACCATTGAAAATGTTGCCACTATGTTTAAATTTCCAAAGATTCCTGAAAATTTTAAGCCAAAACTTGAGCAAATGAAGAGATACTACTTGATCTCACCTAAGCCTGTTCAAAAATTATAAAGATGTCAACCTTCTCAAGTTAACATATAATTTTAACATGAATCCAGTAATAACCAGTAAGTTTATTTTACTCTAGAATTTGATACATCAATTTTAAATTTCATCTAAAAAAATGATCAATCCAAAAAAATTAGGAAAACTGAAAAAGAAGATAAATGTGGAGGAAATAGTTCTATTGCTATTAAAAACAAGCCAAGAAGCTTCTTTGATTAACGTAGAACAGATGGGGGAAAAAACAGAACAGAATAGAAAAAATACACAAATTACATTTGGAAATTTAGATTATGATAAAGATGGCATCACAACTCACTGAGCAAAAAAAAAGAGAGTTTATAATAATAGGCCTGTGTCAATTAGATAACATTTAGAAAAAATCATTTTAGTTCCACACTTCATAACATAAACTAGAATAATTCTAAATGGATCAGATTTAAATGTAAAAAGTGAAAGCATGCAAGTACTAGAAGAAAAGATAGTGAGTTCTTTCATAATCTAGAAGTAGGAAACAGGGCCGCAGGCTCAAGCTGGGGTTCAGGCTCCAGATTTTGAGGACCAGAATGAGACAGAGAAAGATGCCTCAAAGACAGCATGTGCTCAGACATGAAGGTCTAGACATGCATGACCTTTCAGGAAACTGCTGATAATGAGGGTGGCAAGGGAGTGGGCCAGATGTGAAAGGAGCTGAGGAGTTTGAACTTCACTCTGAGGCTATGGAAGGCCATGGAAGGATTTCATACAGCTGAGTGAAATAAGCAGATATAGATTTTAGAACAACCAAAGGAGAGTGAGACAGACAGGAGGCACAGAAACATAGTTCTCAGCAGAGGGAGACAAGATTATAGAGAAGTAAGCATGAGTCAGACAGACAGAGGGTCAGGTTAGACAGTGGAAGCAGGGCTGAGGCGGAGGGAGGAGCCTGAAGTGTCCTGACCACCCTGACCTCCCATCTCATGAGTGATGAGAACTGTAGCATCTTTGCTCAAGTAGTTCTGGAATAAGAGACAACCTGGGTACCTGGGAAGCAAGATTTTATATAAGCTTTGAAGTCTCTTCCAGTCTTAACTGGATTCTAGCTATTTGCTCAGGCTGATCCAACCAAGATGGAGGTCACAATGCCACCCTCAGCGTCAATAAATGACATCTCACTAGAAAAGTGGGTTGGGGCTGTAAGGACCTTTCACCATCACCTAGAAACTGCTAGGAGAGAAGGGAAGCAAAAATGAATTAATTAAGGTTTATGCTGGCCCAAGAAGAAAGCAGAAGACAGAAGATACAAACAGAAAATAAGTCTAGGAACAGCAACAGCCATCCACCAACTGATTTCTTCAGACTCTTGGAGTCCTTATTACTTTTTTGACAAACGTGGTAGTTGGTTCAGAGTAAGTGATCAGTGAGATGATCAGAACACAGTCCACAGGAAAACACAGGCTTTACTCACCAAAACCAATCTGTAAATCTGGCTAAGAATAGGCCCCGGTGCCAACTGTGGGTTTAGAGGAGCTCCTAAATGAAAGCAATGCAGCAGGCAGAGTTGAGGATTTTAGCAAAACATACAGTGAGACATAACATAGGAACTAACAACTTGAGCACTTCTTTACCAGGACATGCACATTTAAGTATCACCTAAATCAAATCCCTTATGATTATACAGTGGAAGCGACAAATAGATTCAAGGGATAGATCTGATAGACAGAGTGACTGACAGATGTCCGTGACATTGTACAGGAAACAGGGATCAAGACCATCCCCAAGAAAAAGAAATGCAAAAAGGCAAAATGGTTGTCTGAGGAGGCCTTACAAATAACTGAAGAGAAGAGAAGTGAAAGGCAAAGGAGAAAAGGAAAGATATACTCATTTGAATGCAGAGTTCCAAAGAATAGCAAGGAGAGATAAGAAAGCTTTCCTCAGTGATCAGTGCAAAGAAATAGAGGAAAACAATAGAATGGGAAAGGCTAGAAAATCAGAGATACCAAGGGAACATTTCATGCAAAGACAGGCACAATAAAGGACAGAAATGGTATGGACCTAACAGAAGAAGAAGATATTAAGAAGAGGTGGCAAGAATACACAGAAGAACTGTACAAAAAAGATCTTCACGACCCAGATAATCACAATGGTGTGATCACTGACCCAGAGCCAGATATCCTGGAATGCGAAGTCAAGTGGGCCCTAGGAAGCATCACTACGAACAAAGCTAGAGGAGGTGATGGAATTCCAGTTGAGCTATTTCAAATCCTAAAAGATGATGCTGTGAAAGTGCTACACTCAATATGGCAGCAAATTTGGAAAACTCAGCAGTGGCCACAGGACTGGAAAAGATCAGTTTTCATCACAGTACTGTTTATAATAGCCAGGACATGGAAGCAACCTAGATGTCCATCAGCAGTTGAATGGATAAGAAAGCTGTGGTACATATACACAATGGAGTATTACTCAGCCATTAAAAAGAATACATTTGAATCAGTTCTAATGAGGTGGATGAAACTGGAGCCTATTATACAGAGTGAAGTAAGCCAGAAAGAAAAACACCAATACAGTATACTAACGCATATATATGGAATTTAGAAAGATGGTAACGATAAGCCTGTAAGTGAGACAGCAAAAGAGACACAGATGTATAGAACAGTCTTTTGGACTCTGTGGGAGAGGGAGAGGGTGGGATGATTTGGGAGAATGGCATTGAAACATGTATAATACCATATATGAAATGAATCGCCAGTCCAGGTTTGATGCATGATACTTGATGCTTGGGGCTGGTGCACTGGGACGACCCAGAGGGATGGTACAGGGAGGGAGGAGGGAGGGGGGTTCGGGCTGGGGAACACGTGTATACCTGTGGCAGATTGATGTTGATGTATGGCAAAACCAATACAATATTGTAAAGTAATTAGCCTCCAATTAAAATGAAAAATTTATATTAAAAAAAGATCAGTTTTCATTCCAATACCAAAGAAAGGCAATGCCAAAGAATGCTCAAACAACTATGCATTGCACTCATCTCACACGCTAGCAAAGTAATGCTCAAAATTCTTCAAGCCAGGCTTCAACAGTACATGAACCATGAACTTCCAGATGTTCAAGCTGGATTTAGAAAAGGCAGAGGGACCAGAGATCAAACTGCCAACATCCCCTGGATCATCAAAAAAGCAAGAGAGTTCCAGAAAAACATCTACTTCTGCTTTATTGACTATGCCAAAACCTTTGACTATGTGGATCACGATAAACTGTGAAAAATTCTTAAAGAGATGGGAATACCAGACCACCTTACCTCCCTCCTGAGAAATCTGTATGCAGGTCAAGAAGCAATAGTTAGAATTGGACATGGAACAACAGATTGGTTCCAAATCAGGAAAGGATTACGTCAAGGCTGTATATTGTCACCCTGCTTATTTAACTTATATGCAGAGTTCACCATGAGAAATGCTGGACTGGATGAAGCACAAGCTGGAATCAAGATTGCCAGGAGAAATATCAATAACCTCAGATATGCAGATGACACCACACTTATGGCAGAAAGTGAAGAAGAACTAAAGAGCCTCGTGATGAAAGTGAAAGAGGAGAGTGAAAAAGTTGGCTTAAAACTCAACACTCAGAAAACTAAGATCATGGCATCTGGTCCCATCTCTTCACAGCAAATAGATGGAGAAACAATAGAAACATTGACAGGCTTTATTTTGAGGTGCTCCAAAATCACTGCAGATGGTGATTGCAGCCATGAAATTAAAAGATGCTTGCTCCTTGGAAGAAAAGTTATGACTAATCCAGACAGCATATTAAAAAGCAGAAATGTTACTTTGCAGACAAAGGTCCATTTAGTCAAAGCTATGGTTTTTCCAGTAGTCACATATGGATGTGAGAATTGGACTATAAAGAAAGCTGAGCACCAAAGAATTGATGCTTTTGAACTGTGGTGTTGGAGAAGACTCTTGGGAGTCCCTTGGACTGCAAGGAGATCCAACCAGTCCATCCTAAAGGAAATCAGTCCTGAATATTCATTGGAAGGACTGCTGCTGAAGCTGAAACTCCAATACTTCGGCTACTTGATGCAAAGAATTGACTCATTGGAAAAGCCCCTGATGCTGGGGAAATTTGAAGGCAGACGGAGAAGGGGACGACAGAGGATGAGATGGTTGGATAGCATCACCGACTCAATGTACATGAGTTTGAGTAAGCTTCAGGAGTTGGTGATGGACAGGGAAGCCTGGCATGCTCCAGTCCATGGGGTCACAGAGAGCTGGACATGCCTGAGTGACTGAACTGAACTGAAAGTGCCGTGGACTGAATGTTTGTGTCCCCCCCAAATTCATGTGTTGAAGTTCTAATGGCTATGTGGTGCTATTAGGAGGTGGGGCCTTTGGGAGAAATTAGGTTTAGATCAGATCATGAGGGTGGCTTCCCAGGTGGTGCAGTGCTTAAGAATCCACCTGCCAATACAAGAGACACAGGAGACATGGGTTCAATCCCTGGGTTGGGAAGATCCCCTGAAGAAAGAAATGGCAACCCACTGCAGTATTGTTCATGGAAAATACCATGGACAGAGGAGCCTGGAGGGCTACAGTCCGTAGGATCTCAAAAAGTTGAACACTACTCAGCACATACACACACACACACACATAAGGGTAGGACCCTCGTGATGGGATTAGTGCCCTTAGAAGAAGAAGAAGAGAAAGAGGTCTGTTTGCATGTGCACACACTGAGGAAAGGCCATGTGAGCACACAGCAGGAAAGTGGCCATCTGCAAGCCAGGAAGAAGGTCTTCACAGAGAGCTGCTGGCAGGCACCTTGATCCTGGAATTCTCCATCTCCATAACTGTAAAGTATTTGTTGTTTAAGACACCCAGTATGTGGCATTTTGTTATTACAAATAAAAGCTGACAAAGTAAGCATCTTATGTAGAGCAGTCAAAGAGGTCACCCCAAGACACAGTAATGCTTTATGTTTACAGCCAATTTTAAAAACTACTTTTCCAAAATGCTTGTTGTGCTTTTATGGGCTCTCAAGACAGAGGCTTTATTAGGACACATATCTTTAATTAAGTGCTAGTATGAGTCCATTAATCATGTGATTACAATTAAATGTGGGACTAGACCAAAACTTCGGTAACAAGTTTGATCATTCACTGCCTGAACAATGTTTGTGCCTACAGGAAGGAGCAAAGGGGCCAGCCCAGAGTCTCTCCCTCTTTGGACACTTGACCTTCACCTGAGTGACCTGTCTTCAGCAAGGTAGCAGGTTCAGTTTCATAACAGGGTCTGACTACAGAGAAGAAGGAATGGGCTTGCTACTGAAATAAGTGTTCCTCAAGTCAGCACCTTAGCCTTTAGAATGTTCCCTGAGACATTTAAGGTTCCAAAAACACTGTTCATACACTCCCCTCTTCACTTCATTCAAGTAGCAGCACTCCCCTTCACCTCATACATCTGTTTGTTTTTGCAAGTTAAAGGGCAGAGAACCCTTTGGTGAGCTTTCTGTTATGCATTTTTAGGGCCTATAATTTTAATTTACTTAGAATTCTGTTATGGGTATTTCAAAAATTCTTAGGCTTGGTGAAATTAAATAAAAGTACTCAATACTTTTTCCTCCATAAATCTGTTTAAAGGGAAAGTAGAGATTCTTAGATCTGGAGCCCCAGACACTCAGCAGGAGAAGCCATGGGAGGCTGTAGCAAGCTGCTCCTGTGACATCCCCTCTGAGTTCTGGAGAAGCAAGGGTTCTGCTGTGCTCACCTCTGGCAGGTTTCTTGGCTCCCAGAGGTCCAACCTTGAGCCACCAACCCTCCAGATGGAGGCTACTTGTAACAAGCTATTTACAGAAAGAGTCTGCACAGCCAAACTGTACTTCTCAGTCGCTTCTTTCCTCTTTTCTCTCTTCCCCTATAAGCCCTCCTTGCTTTCATTTTCTTTTTTAAAAATATTTATTTGTTTGTTTATTTGGCTGTGCCAGGTCTTAGTTGTAGCATGCAGGATCTCTTAGTTGCAGATGTAGGATCTAGTTTCCTGACCTAGGGAAAAAATTAAATTTTTTAATTTTTTTATTTTTAATTGAAGGATAATTGCTTTACAGTACTGTGTTGATTTCTGCCAAACATCAACATGAATCAGCCATAGGTATACATATGTCCCCTCCCTCCTGAACCTCCCTCTCACCTCCTACCCGACTCCACCCCTCTAGGTTGTTACAGAACCCAGGTTTGAGTTCCCTGAGTCATACAGCAAATTCCCATTGGCTATGGTAATGCACGTTTCCATGTTACTCTCTCGACGAGTTCTTATTCAAAGGCTATCTGCCTCCCTGCAATAGCACAATATTAATCCTTCACCCCAATCACATTTTATTCTTAGAGATATCCCCCATCAATTCCTCCAACTTTGTCTCCAAATAATCTCAGTACATTCAGTGAAAAAGAAAGATAGACATCATAGCTGTCTCATTAACAAATATGTGGGGTGTTGACGTATCTAGAATTTTATGGAGTTAATAGGGGGTGTGTTAGTATCTTAGGCCTGCTATAACAAATCACCACAAATTGAATGGCTTACAACAATATGAATTATTTTCTCACAGTTGGGAGGGCAGAGGTCCAAAATCAGTTTCTCTGGGCTAGAGTTAAGGGAGTTAAAGGGATGGGTCCTTCAGAAACTTGAGGGGAGGATCTGGGGCCCTGCCTTTCCAGCTTCTGGAGGCTGCCTGTGCTCTATGGCTCATGACCTGCTCCTCTAACCCCTCCAACCTCCTGCTTGTCACATCTCCTCTGTAGTTAAACCTCCCTCTGCCTTAGAACTGGACATGGAACAACAGACTGGTTCCAAATAGGAAAAGGAGTATGTCAAGGCTGTATATTGTCACCCAGCTTATTTAACTTATATGCAGAGTACATCATGAGAAACACTGGGCTGGAAAAAGCACAAGCTGGAATCAAGATTGCCAGGAGAAATATCAATAACCTCAGATATGCAGATGACACCACCCTTATGGAAGAAAGTGAAGAGGAACTAAAAAGCCTCTTGATGAAAGTGAAAGAGGAGAGTGAAAAAGCTGGCTTAAAGCTCAACATTCAGAAAACGAAGATCATGGCATCTGGTCTCATCACTTCATGGGAAATAGATGGGGAAACAGTGGAAACAAACAAAAAATAAAGTCAGACTTTATTTTTGGGGGCTCCAAAATCACTGCAGATGGTGACTGAAGCCATGAAATTAAAAGATGCTTACTCCTTGGAAGGAAAGTTATGACCAACCTAGATAGCATATTCAAAAGCAGAGACATTACTTTGCCAACAAAGGTTCGTCTAGTCAAGGCTATGGTTTTTCCAGTAGTCATGTATGGATGTGAGAGTTGGACTGTGAAGAAAGCTGAGCGCTGAAGAATTGATGCTTGTGAACTGTGGTGTTGGAGGAGACTCTTGGGAGTCCCTTGGACTGCAAGGAGATCCAACCAGTCCATTCTAAAGGAGATAAGTCCTGGGTGTTCTTTGGAAGGACTGATGCTGAGGCTGAAACTCCAATACTTTGGCCACCTCATGCAAAGAGTTGACTCATTGGAAAAGACTCTGATGCTGGGAGGGATTGGGGGCAGGAGGAGAAGGGGACGACAGAGGATGAGATGGCTGGATGGCATCACTGACTCAATGGACATGAGTTTGCGTGAACTCCGGGAGTTGATGATGGACAGGGAGGCCTGGAGTGCTGCAATTCATGGGGTCACAAAGAGTCAGACATGACTGAGCAACTGAACTGAACTGAACTGCCTTTCTACATTGTGATTACACACTTAAATCCCACTCACGTGATCTCAGATAATCTCATCTTAAAATCCTAAACTTAATCACATCTGCCTAACACAATACTATAAAGCAACTATGTCTGCTCAGTTGCTCATTTATGTCCAACTCTTTTCAACCCCATGGACTATAGCCCACCAGGCTGCTCTCTCCACAGGATTTTCCAGGCAAGAGTATCAGAGTGGCTTGCCATTTCCTCCTCCAGAGGATCTTCAACTATACTCCCCCCAAAAAATAATTTAAAAAGAAAAATATTCACATCTGGAAAATCCCTTCTATTATATTAGGCAGTAGTCATAGGCTCCAAGGATTAGGACGTGGATATTTTGAGAGGTCATTATTCAGCCTAGCACAGAGGACTTAAGAAACTCCATCCATTTTTGGAGTTTCTCCATCCTTACAGGCGAGCCAGTGAAAGGGAGTGACCTCATTCAGGGATAACCATGAATCTGCTCTCTTTAGGAGAAAATGGTAATTATTAATAGCATACAATCTGTAACATCTTACAACTAATGTGTCCTAACACCATCATTAGAAAACTAATAAAATGGAGAATTGATGTGGTAGGCAGAATTCTAAAATGACCCCCACTCCCCACCTTGGTATATGCACCCTATATTATCTTCTGCCCTTGAGTATGGGTGGCACCTGTGAATGATGAAATGTCAGTCCCTTGATTGCATTTTATGATACATGAGACTTCATCACAGCTAACTAGATTGAGATTCTTCTGACAACCTTGAAGAAGCAACTTGCTGTTTTGAAAGGGCCAAGTCATTACGACCTGAGAGTGACTCCCAGCAATACCAACGAGAAAATGGCTCTGAGCACTGTCCTAGAACTGCAAGAAAATAAAATTTTCCAACAACCTGAATGGGTTTGGATAAGGACTCCTACTTCAGAGAAGATCACAGCTGCAGTTAAACATCTTGATTTCAGCCTGGTGAGACTCTGAGCAGAGGACCCTAATAACTTGTGCTCAGACTCCTGACTCACAGAAAAACTGAGATAAAAAAAATGTGCTGTTTTAAGCGACTATTTGCCTGCCAATGCAAGAGATGCAGGTTCAATCTTTGGGTCAGGAAGATCCTCTGGAGGAGGAAACAGCAACTTACCCCAGTATTCCTGCCTGGAAAATCCCATGGACAGAGGTGCCTGGCAGGTTGCAGTCCATGGGGTCACAAAGAGTTGGACACGACTAGTGATTGAACATACACACAAGCCACTAAGTTTGTGGCTATCTGTTATGTATTAATGGAAAATTAATACAGTTGGCAAATATGAAATTTGAACAGGGAGTTACATGGATAGACTTTGGGCAGGTCAGTGAACTATCTGAAATCACATTAAAATTTTAGAGGGTTCATACACATGTGTATTTAACTAAGGAATGGATCCACAACTTCCATCAGATTCTCAACAAACCAGTGAGTGACCCATACAAATGGAGAACACTAAATTAGGGGTCTAGTGGAGCAGTCAAAAAATACTTTTTTGAGATATTTCTTTTGAGATCTCCATCTGGCATGTATCAGAGAGTAGAGATATTCTATAAAGAAAAAGTAGGGACTAATAAACCATTCTTTGTTAATATCCTTCCATCTCTTACCACACAAAATGAAAGTGGAGAGTGGAGACACAGGAATATATTTCATTGCAAAGTATTTCTGTAGAAAGAAATGTATAACCTTCCTCCCCCAAGGCAGGTCTCATGGGCTTTAAAGTACCTAGCAGTACCCAGTAGAGTGAAAAATTTGGCTTAAAACTCAACATTCAGAAAACTAAGATCATGGCATCCGGTCCCATCACTTCGTGACAAATAGATGGGGAAACAGTGGAAACAGTGGCTGACTTTATTTTTCTGGGCTCCAAAATCACTGCAGATGGTGATTGCAGCCATGAAATTAAAAGGCATTTACTCCTTGGAAGGAAAGTTATGACCAACCTAGACAGCATAGTAAAAAGCAGAGACATAACTTTGTCCACAAAGGTCTGTCTAGTCAAGGCTATGGTTTTTCCAGTGGTCATGTATGCATGTGAGAGTTGGACTACAAAGAAAGCTGAGCACTGAAGAATTGATGCTTGTGAACTGTGGTGTTAGAGAAGACTCTTGAGAGTCCCTTGGACTGCAAGGAGATCCAACCAGTCTAGCCTAAAGGAGATCAGTCCTGGGTGTTCATTTGAAGGACTGATGCTGAAGCTGAAACTCCGATAGTTTGGCCACCTGATGTGAAGAGCTAACTCATTTGAAAAGACCCTGATGCTGGGAAAGATTGAGGGCAGGAGGAGAAGGGGATGACAGAGGATGAGATGGTTGGATGGCATCACCGACTCAATGGACATGGGTTTGGGTGGACTCCAGGGGTTGGTGATGGACAGGGAGGCCTGGCGTGCTGCGGTTCATGGGATCGCAAATAGTTGGACACGACTGAGCGACTGAACTGAACTGAACCCAGTACATGCTGAAGTTGCTGTTGTTGTTGCTATTCGGTTGCTCAGTTGTGTCTGACTCTTTTCAACCCCATGGACTGCAGCACGCCAGGCTTCCCTGTCCTTCACTATCTCCTGGAGTTTGTTCAAACTCATGTCCATTAAGTCAGTGATGCCATCCAACCACCTCATCCACTGTCTAGGTTTGTCATAGCTTTTCTTCCAAGTCTATTCATTAAGCATATCTTTATCACCAAACAGAAATGTGCAAAGCCAGATGGTGAAATTCCAAGTGATATAATTTACCCACGTTAATGGTTCTGATTAAAGATTTTCCAGGCTAGATGTTAAAATTTCTGGGTAAAATGAAATTTGTGAAATCAATCAGCCATTTTTTTACTAAAACATAACATAAAAAACTCAAAATGCATTATATAAAAGTTGGTATCTATTTTTAATACTGACCAATCCCTTCTTAAATAACAAACATCAAAGTTTTTCCACATCGTCAATTGCTTTTTTTCCATTCCTGTTGTGTATTGTTAATGGCATAGGGATGGTAGTTTGCATGTATTACATGATTGCTTTAGAAACTTCCTGATGTTAGGGCTTGCCTGGTGGCTTAGTGGCAAAAACCCCACTGCTAGCCAGGCCTCCTAGCTGCTGTGGACTGCGCCCAGCCCCTCTAGTGGCCACAACCCCAGAGCGTTAAGACTTGAAAAAGAAAGCACAATTGAAGGAGAAAGTGTACCCAGCAGCAGCCTGGGTTCATGTCGTGGCCCTGGGTGACTGAGACCCCAGCTAGTCTTCCTGGGGGACTGATTCTCTCTCTCTTTTTTTTATTATTGCACAACTCTGCCCCATGGGGGTACTTTTTTACACATCTGCCTGCCAATGCAGGAGACAGGTGTCCGATCCCTGATCTGGGAAGATCCCACATGGTTAGGAGCAACTAAGCCTATGCACCACAACTATTGAGCCTGTGCTCTAGAGCCCATGTGCCACAACTACTGAAGGCCACATGCACTGTAGCCCGTGCTCTACAACAAAGAAGCCATGCAATAGGAAGCCAGTCCACTCCAGTACTCTTGCCTGGAAAATCCCATGGATGGAGAAGTCTGGTAGGCTGCAGTCCATGGGGTCACTGGAGTCGGACATGACTGAGTGACTTCACTTTCACTTTTCACTTTCATGCATTGGAGAAGGAAATAGCAACCCACTCCAGTGTTCTTGCCTGGAGAATCCCAGGGACGGGGAGGCCTGGTGGGCTGCTGTCTCAGGGGTCGCACAGAGTCGGACACGACTGAAGCGACTTAGCAGCAGCAGCAGCACCACAACTAGAGAGTAGCCCCCACTCGCTGCAAGCAGAGAAAACCCCAAGCAGCAACGAAGACCCAGTGCAACCAAAAATAGATAAATAAAATTATTTTTTTAAAAAGGAAACTTCCTGATATTAAATGAATCATCTTGTACACTTGAAGAATTCAACATTGTCTCTTTACCTTTGATCATTTTTACTTTCTTTTAGAGCCAATAAGAATTGGAGTAATAGAATACTCCTCATAACTTTCATATACATTATATGAACTTAATGATAAAACCCCTCAAAATTAGGTACAAGTCCAGCAAACATGAATCCAGCAAAGACTAATAGGAAAGGGAAGTTATTCCAAAACCAATACCACATCTGTTGGTGGCAGGCATAGTTGATTCCCTTTTGTTAGGGAAGGTTGCTTTCTTTCTAACTGTCCAAGTTGTTTGTTTGCTTTTTTTAATTCCTAAATATAAGAGGTGCTATCTTATTTTTTGAGCACAGTAAAAGTAAAAGCAACCATTTCTGAAAACATCTTAGATTATTATGACAATAAGCATGTCAATGTCTACTTCTTTATTTAACTACAAAGGTATCATAATTTGGTAAGATTTGGTTTCAGAGGAATATTTGTCTTTGCAGAATTCATTCACTAGTTGCACAAACAGTGACATTTAAAAGGCATTCCTGGATAAATGCATATGTTTATACACAAGAAAAGTTGACTCATTCATAAATACTGAGATTTTCAATGCTATGTTTGTTGTTGGTGATAATGGTTTAGTTGCTAAGTTGTGTCCAACTTTTGTGACTCCATGGACTGTAGCCCGCCAGGCTCCTCTGTCCATGGGATTTCCCATGCAAGAATACTAGAGTGGATTGCCATTTCCTTCTCCGGGGGATCTTCCCGACACAGGGATTGAACATAGGTCCCCTGCATTGCATGTGGATTCATTACCAACAGTACTACCAGGGAAGCCCCAAGATAGTACAGAGCATTAGAAAGATCACTAGATTGATAGCCAAGAACCAGACACCCATCCAATTTTCCACTCTAAGAGCTTGGTCAAATCTATGAGATTGGTTTTAGGAGCTTGCTCAAATCCTCTTTTTCTTCACGTATAAAATGGGGATTATAATGCCAATCCTCTTTACCTAATGGGTCTGTCAAAAAAATGAAATAAAATATGTGAAAATGTTTTGAAAACTGCAAAATATGATAAACATTAAAATAGCCTCATTATCATTTTGCTTAACTCAAAGAAGTTTCTCATATGTACACATATGCTCATCAACTGTCATCAACTGATTTATCTGGTGTGTACTTTTTGCAGATATATGAATCTATTCTAAATTCATCCCCAAATTTACTGTTTTTAAAAGAAGAATAATATTGGGCAGTATTATTTTAAAAACTGTGTCAGCATTCATACACCTGTAACCCCTTTCAAGGTCCTAGTAACATGCATTTAAAGTTGATGTTAAACAAATAAAATAAGTAACAGATGCAATACTCCATTAAGGGGAAATTTCAGGAATCTCTTTTCCTTTGCACTTGGGAAATCTCATTGCTAGCATGCAAGTGTACACAAGGAATTCAGGCCCAATAAGACTGGATTTCCCACACCTTCTCTCTCATCCTCTAGAATCCTAGATCTGTATGGGCTGCAGTTCTCAAACTGGTCTCCTACCAGTTTGCATATTCCAATACAAGACATATAATATTAACAGTTTTTGTTGTTGTTGTTGTTGTTTAGTTGCTAAGTTGTGTCAGACTCTTTTGCAACCCCACGCACTGTAGCCTGTCAGGCTCCTCTGTCCATGGGATTTCCCAGGCAAGAATACCTGAATGCATTGCCATTTCCTTCTCCAGGGGAGCTTCTCAACCCAGGGATTGAACCCATGTCTCCTGAATTGGGAGGAGGATTCTTTATCACTGGGCCACCGAGGAAGCTTGTTAATAATTCTGTTTATATTAAAGATTTTTATACTTTAATTACTATTGCTGTTATTAGGGGATGCCCTATTCAATATCCCATGGAAACTAACATTTTTCTTAGCTTATATTCTGGTGGGAAATTTTCACAAAGGCTAAGTAGGTGATCCAAGAATACATGGTCTACGATATCTTTTGTTCCTTCAAAGTGGTCTTGGAATCAAGGGGGAAAATATGGTTGCTTATTCAACTTACAAATAGTGTCACCTCTCCATTTCCAGAGCTTGGCTGCTTTATCTATTTTATTCTATTTTTCTTAATAATTCAATTTAAAGTCTCTCTCTCTCTCACACACACACACAAACCCCAACCAATTATTGAGTCTAGCAGCTCTGAAAACACCTAACAGAAATCCATGTTGGTCCCCAGTGTTTTTTATATTCTCTCTTCTTTCAATCTTTGGTTTGTTGTCTCATTAGCCTTGGAGAGATCTCTTTTAACAAAGTTACTGTTGCCAGGAAACATAAGAACAAGACGGAGAACAAAAGCTAAGGGCAGAATAGGTTCATCTTTCCCCCTCAGAATCCACACAGATATGTTCAAGTAAACATCCCTGGACACATAACCATTTATAAGCACATTCACTCAGACCCATCCACATCCAAATGTAGGCTGTAAACACAACAGATGCCCCATCGAATTCAAGCAAATGCTGTTCTAAATATCACTGCCCTTTATCCAACTAGCATCCACCTCTGGGACTTCCCTGGCAGCTCATTGGTTAAGACTTCAAGCTTCCACTGCAGGGGTCACAGGAACTAAGATTGCACATGCTGTGCAGCCAAAAATAAAACAGCATCCACCTCTGAACTAGGTAACAGGTATATTAAATCCAGGTCTCCTGGGTCCTAACTCCATGCTCTTTTTACTATACATGCAGTATTTCCTGATAGGAGTGTTCTAAAAACTGAGGCACATGCCTGTGACATTCAGGAAAGACTGTGCATTTTCCTTCACTACAAATATTTCTTGCCATTAGTTATGAAACCAATTTAAAGCTCTTTGGAAAATAAAGCTCATCGTTATACCAAAGAAGAGAAGGAGACCAAAAAAATGAACAGAATGACAGTGAGGGAGGGCTGGCTGGCTGAAGGTCTATCCTTTGCAGTCAGGTGAATGGAACACTCAAGAAACCCCTATGTGTTTAGGCTCTGAGGACACACTCCTTCCTGAATGTCACAGGTGAAGTAAAATGCGAGTAGGCAGTACCTGACTTGCATGTGTATGTATATGCCTGGAAGGTGGTCCATCCTGGTGGAGATTACAGTGAAAGGTCAATGAGTGCTATAATGGTATCACAATGGTATCAAAAGCACCACACCTAGTAGAAGAATACCAGAGGACAAATGGGATCAACATATCATCTCACAGACTATCTGGTTTACCCCTTCACTTTAAATACGAAGACACTAAAAGGGTAAGTAATTTGCCCAAGACCATAAATGGGGTCAGAGGAAGAGCTCGGACTAAAACCCAATTTTTATCTTTCTGTCCAGTGCTGAATGTTGAGCAAGTATGGGGTTGCTCCATGGAAAAGCCCAGCTAACCTCATTCTGTGATGTTGGAAGAATGTGGTAACAGGAGCTACACATTCCTGACTAGAACTAGATAGTGGTCATCGGTTGATTTTTAGATGCCTGTGGAACACCTAAAGCAACTTTATCCCAAAGATCTACTGAAATGTTAAGGCCAGTGAATTCTACCACACTTCACATCCTTGTCATATATCCAAAATTGTACTCTTTTGTACTCTCATCACCACATTGCTCAGGGATGCCTCTCTCTGCCCTAGCTCTCCTCTCCTTCTTCTCTTACCTCTCACTGTACCCTCTGGAACTTTTATTCCCAGATTAAGACCAACACTTGACACTATCAAGTGCCTGCTTCACAGACTATTCCCTGTAGCCTTGGGCCTTAACTGAAATCCAAGAACCCTGCCTCCCCACTGGGCTCTACTACTGACTCTACTATGCACTCCACCTCAGGGCTGGGCATTGGGTCATCAGATTCCTCACTCCCCATCCCACATCTAGAGCACTGTCCTTCCATATGCTTGTAAACCATGGGTCCTTTATGGCTCATGTCCTCTGACTATATTTCCTTCTGCTTCCTCTTCATTTCTGTAATCTGCAAAGTTCTAGGTTGTTCATTATTTGCTGAAGATTTTAGTGCCTAACTCATAGCCTCTGTCCTCTCCAGGCCTTACCATTATCTAGAATAATTTCAAAGTCCTATGTAAGTGACCAGACCCACAATTTCTGTACCTGTCAACTCAAGTGAACTTGACCTTCTCTTTCCTTCACTCACTCACATGGTGAATACCCTCAAAACCTTGTTATTGCTGAACTTCTCTGGCTAGGAAAACTAATATTGACCACAATGGGTTAAAGTGAAAGTGAAGTCACTCAGTCGTGTCCGACTCTTTGCAACCCCATGGACTGTAGCCTACCAGGCTCCTCCGTCCATGGAATTTTCCAGGCAAGAGTCCTGGAGTGGGTTGCCATTCCCTTCTCCAGTGGATCTTCCTGACCCAGGGATCGAACCCAGGTCCCCTCATTGCAGGCAGACATTTTACCACCTGAGCCCAGGTGGCTTAAGGGAGAAGCTTACTCTCCCTCCACTTTTCCTGCTTTCACTTATTCCTTGAACCACAGTAATCTACGCCCACCACTCTTTTGAAACTATTCTCTCAAGGTCATCATGCGTTCCTCCTTGTCAATCAAATGGACATCACCTAGTCTTTCTCAACTGGGTTTGATGCTATTTGTCATTCTCTTCTGGAAATTCTCTGCTCCCTTCGTTTCTGGGACACTTCACAACCATGGTCCTCCTCCCACCTCTGTGACCATCCCTTCACTGTCTCCTTCACAGGATTCCTTTTAACTTGCTTTTTAAAATGCCTCCTCGACATCCTCTCACTAGGTGAGCTCATCCACACTCTCGTGATTTGATCATCTACTAGGATGACTTCTACATTTTTACTCTCAAGCTTTAGATTCTTATAACTCACTAGGTATTCCACAGGGACCTCAAACTCAACTTGTACCAAACTTAAAACCTTGTCCCTTCACACCCTACTTTATCCCACCTGCTTCTCCCCTTGAACTCAATCTCTCTCTTTATTAATGACACCACCACAAATATCCTATCTAGAAAACTAATCAACACCTTCAACTCTGCCTTAACCCAACCTTCACCCCCACATCTGCTCAATCATCAAGCCCTGACAATCTTATCTCCTATTTTTTTTTATTTTTTTATTGAAGGATAATTGCTTTACAGAATTTTGTTGTTTTCTGTCAACCTGAATCAGTCATAGGTATACATATATTCCCTCTCTTTTGAACTTCCCTCTCAGTTCCCTCCCCATCTCACCCCTTTAGGTTGATACAGAACCCCTGTTTGACTTTCTTAGCCACATAGCAAATTCCCATTGGCTATCTATTTTACATATGGTAATATAAGTTTCCATGTCACTCTTTCCATACATCGCACCCTCTCCTCCCCTCTCCCCATGGCCACAAGTCTATTCTCTATGTCTTTTTCTCCACTGCTGCCCTGGAAGTAAATTCTTCAGTATCATTTTTCTAGAGTCCGTATACATGAGTTAGAATACGATATTTATCTTTCTCTTTCTGACTCACTTCAGTCTGTATAATAGATTCTAGGTTCATCCACCTCATTAGAACTGACTCAAAGGCGTTCCTTTTTATGGCTGAGTAATATTCCACCATTTATATGTACCACAACTTCTTTATCCTTTCATCTGTCAATGGACATCTAGGTTGCTTCCATGTTCTAGCTATTGTAAATAGTGCTGCAATGAATAATGGGATAAATGTGTCTTTTTCAATTTTCCTCAGGTTATATGCCTATGAGTGGGATTTCTGGGTGATAAGCTAGTTTTATTCCTAGTTTTTTAAGGAATCTCCATACCATCTTCCATAGTGGCTGTATCAATTTACATTCCCACCAACAGTGCAAGAGCATTCCCTTTTCTCCACACCTCTCCAGCATTTATTGTTTGTACTTTTTGATGATGGCCATTCTGACAGTGTGAGGTAGTATTTCATTGTCATTTTGATTTGCATTTCTCTAATAATAATTGATGTTGAGCAGCGTTTCAAGTGTTTGTTAGCCATCTGTAGGTCTTCTTTGGAGAAATGTCTGTTTAGGTCTTTTTCCCACTTTTTGATTGGGTTACTTGTTTTTCTGGTATTGAGTTGTATGAACTGCTAATATATTTTGGAAATTAATCCTTTGTCAGTTGTTTCACTTGCTATTATTTTCTCCCTTTCTGAAGGCTGCCTTTTCACCTTGCTTATAGTTTCCTTTGCTGTGCAGAAGCTTTTAAGTTTAATCAGGTCCCACTTGTTTACTTTTGTTTTTATTTCCATTACTCTAGGAGATGGGTCATAGAGGATCTTGCTTTGATTTATGTCACTGAGTGTTCTGCCTATGTTTTCCTCTAAGAGTTTTATAGTTTCTGGTCTTACAGTTAGGTCTTCAATCCATTTTGAGTTTATCTTTGTGTATGGTGTTAGGAAGTGTTCTAATTTCATTCTTTTATATTTAGCTGTCCAGCTTCCCCAGCACCATCTATTGAAGAGGCTGTGTTTGCCCCATTGTATATTCTTGCCTCCTTTGTCAAATATAAGGTACCCATAGGTGCATGGGTTTATTTCTGGTCTTTCTAACTTTTTCCATTGGTTTATGTTTCTGTTTTTGTGCCAGTACCATAGTGTCTTGAGGACTGTAGCTTTGTAGTATAATCTGAAGTCAGGAAGGTTGATTCCTCCAGTTCCATTCTTCTTTCTCAAGACTGCTTTGGCTATTTAGGGTCTTTCATATTTCCATATGAATTATGAAATTTTTTGTTCTAGTTCTGTGAAAAATGTCACTGGTAATTGGATAGGGATCACATTGAATCTGTAGATTACATTTGGTAGTATAGTTATTTTCACAATATTGATTCTTTCTACCCAGGAACATGGAATATCTCTCCATCTGTTTATGTCATCTTTGATTTCTTTCATTAGTGTTTTATAATTTTCTCTGTACAGTTCTTTTGTCTCCTTAGGTAAGTTTATTCCTAGATATTTAATTGTTTTGTTGCAATGGTGAATAGGATTGATTCCTTAATTTCTCTTTCTGATTTTTCATTGTTACTATATAGAAATGCAAGTGATTTCTGTGTATTGGTTTTGTATCATGCTGCTGCTAAGTCACTTCAGTCGTGTCCGACTCTGTGCGACCCCATAGACAGAAGCCCACCAGGCTCCCCCATCTCTGGGATTCTCCAGGCAAGAACACTCTAGTGGGTTGCCATTTCCTTCTCCAATGCATGAAAGTGAAAAGTGAAAGTGAAGTTGCTCAGTGGTGTTCAACTCTTAGCGACCCCATGGACTGCAGCCTACCAGGCTGCTCCATCCATGGGAATCTCCAGGCAAGAGTACTGGAGTGGGTGCCATTGCCTTCTCCTGAAACTTTGCTAAATTCACTGATTGAGTTCAGCTCAGTTCAGTTCAGTCACTCAGTCATGTACAACTCTTTGTGACCCAATGAACCGCAGCACACCAGGCCACCCTGTCCATCGCCAACTCCCAGAGTCTACCCAAACCCATGTCCATCGAGTCGGTGATGCCATCCAACCATTTCATCTTCTGTCATCCCCTTCTCTTCCTGCCCTCAATCTTTCCCAGCATCAGGGTCTTTTCAAATGAGTCAGCTCTTCCCATCAGGTGGCCAAAGTACTGGAGTTTTAGTTTCAACATCAGTCCATCCAATGAATACCTAGGACTGATCTCCTTTAGGATGGACTGGTTGGATCTCCCTGCAGTCCAAGGGACTCTCAAGAGTCTTCTCCAACACCACAGTTCAAAAGCATCAATTCTTTGGTGCTCAGCTTTCTTTATAGTCGAACGCTCACATCCATACATGACCACTGGAAAAACCATAGCCTTGACTAGATGGACCTTTGTTGGCAAAGTAATGTCTCTGCTTTTTAATATGCTGTCTAAGTTGGTCATAACTTTCCTTCCAAGGAGTAAGCGTCTTTTAATTTCATGGCTGCAATCACTATCTGCAGTGATTTTGGAGCCCAGAAAAATAAAGTCAGCCACTATTTCCACTGTTTCCCCATCTATTTTCCATGAAGTGATGGGACTGGATGCCATGATCTTAGTTTTCTGAATGTTGAGCTTTAAGCCAACTTTTTCACTCTCCTCTTTCACTTTCATCAATAAGTTCTTTAGTTCTTCTTTACTTACCAAGAGAAGACTCTACACATGGACATCACCAGATGGTCAACACCGAAATCAGACTGATTATATTCTTTACAGCCAAAGATGGAGAAGCTCTATACAGTCAGCAAAAACAAGACTGAGGCCTGATTGTGGCTCAGATCATGAACTCCTTATTGCCAAATTCAGACTGAAATTGAAGAAAATGGAGAAAACCACTAGACCATTCAGGTGTGATCTAAATCAAATCCCTTATGACTATACAGTGGAAGTGAGAAATAGATTTAAGGGACTAGATAGATCTGATAGACAGAGTGCCTGATGAACTATGGATGGACATGTACATGTTCATGACATTGTACAGGAGACAGGAATCAAGACCATCCCCAAGAAAAAGAAATGCAAAAAAGCAAAATGGCTGTCTGAGGAGGCCTTACAAATAGCTGTGAAAAAAGGGAAGTGAAAAGCAAAGGAGAAAAGGAAAGATATACCCATTTGAATGCAGAGTTCCAAAGAATAGCAAGGAGAGATAAGAAAGCCTTCCTCAATGATCAATGCAAAGAAATAGAGGAAAACAATAGAATGGGAAAGACTAGAGATCTCTTCAAGAAAATTAGAAATGCCAAGGGAACATTTCATGCAAAGATTCACTGATTAGCTCTAGCAATTTTCTGATACTATCTATTGGGTTTCCTATGTACCGTATGATGTCATCTGCAAACAGTGAAAGCTTTACTTCTTCTTTTCTGATCTGGATTCCTTTTCTTTCTTTTTCTTCTCTGATTGCTGTAGCTAAGACTTCCAGAATTATGTTGAATAATAGTGGGGACTTTGGCCAGACTCATCAAGAAAAAAAGAGAGAAGAATCAAATCAACAAAATTAGAAATGAAAAAGGAGAGGTTACAACAGACAATGAAGAAATACAAAGACTATTACGAACAACTACATGGCAATAAAATGGATAACCTGGAAGAAATGGACGATTCTTAGAAAAGTTCAATCTTCCAAGACTGAACCAGGAAGAAATAGAAATTATGAATAACCCAATTACAAGAACTGAAATTGAAGCTGTCATCAAAAATCTCCTAAAAAACAAAAATACAGGACCAGATGGCTTCACAGGAGACTTGTATCAAACACTTAGAGAAGAGCTAATGCCTCTCCTTCTAAAACTCTTTCAAAAAATTGCAGAGGAAGGAACACTTCCAAACTCATTCTATGAGGCCACCATCACCCTGATACCAAAACCAGACAAAGACAACACACAAAAAAGAAAACTACAGGCCAATATCACTGATGAGCATAGATGCAAAAATCCTCAACAAAATTTTAGCAAACAGAATTCAGCAACCCATCAAAGAGCTCAGACACCATGATCAAGTTGGGTTTATTCCAGGGATGCAAGGATTCTTCAATATACGCAAATCAATCAATGTGATATACCATATTAACAAATTGAAAGATAAAAACCATATTATAATCTCAATAGATGCAGAAAAAGCCTGACAAAATTCAGCACCCATTTATGATTAAAACTTTTCACATATAAGGAACCTGCCTCAACATAGTAAAGACCATATATGATAAGCCTACAATAAACATTATTCTCACTGGTGAAAAACTGAAAGCATTCCCCCTAAGATCAGAAACAAGACAAGGGTGTCCTGTGTTTCTTAATATCTCACCAGTTCTTCATCCCTATTGCCATGCCGTGGTCTAAGTCCTCATCATATCTTACCTAGAATTCAACAACATCCTCCTAATTGGTTTACTGCTTCTAAACTTGTTTCCATCAAATCTATCCTTAACACAGCTAACAGAATAATCTGACTAAAATATAAACCTGACCTTGTCCTGCCCTATTTAAAACCACACTGTGGCTCCCTGGAAAATACCCTGATGCTGGGAAAGATTGAAGGCAAGAGGAGAAGGGGATGACAGAATATGAGATGGTTGGATGGCATCACTGACTCGATGGACATGAGTTTGAGCAAGCTCTGGGAGTTGGTGATGGACAAGGACGTCTGGCATGCTGCAGTCCATGGCGTCGCAACGAGTTGGACATGACTAAGCAACTGAACTCAGGCTTCCTGAGGCTCAAAGAATAATTTCTAAGCTTCCTCACAGTCAGGTTCAGCCTTGTGAGATCCAGTTGCTGCTCACTCATGAGTAGAACAGTAGAGACCTAGTAGACACTGAAGAAATCAAGAGGAAATGGAAATAATACATGGAAGAAATATACCAAAAAAAGATCTTAATTAACTGGATTGCTGTGATGGTATAGTCAGTCACCCAGAACCAGACATTCTGGAGTGTGAAGTCAAGTGGCCCTTAGGAAGCACTGCTGTTAACAAAGCTAGTGGGTGTGATGGAATTCCAGTAGAGCTATTCAAAACCCTAAAGGATGATGCCATCAAGGTGTTCCATTCAACATATCAGCATATCTAGAAGACCCAGCAGTGGACACAGGACTGGAAAAGGTCAATCCTCATCCCAATTCCGAAGAAGGGTAGTACTAAAGAATGTTTTAAACATCAGACAATTGCACTCATCTCCCATGCTAGTAAGGTCATGCTTAAAATCTTGCATGCTAGGCTTCAACATTATGCAAACCAAGAACTTCCAGATGTCCAAGCTGGGTTTAGAAAAAGGAAGAGGAACCAGAGATAAAATTGCCAACATTCACTGGATCATAGAGAAATCAAGGTAAATTCCAGAAAAACATGTACCTCTGTTTCATCAACTACGCTAAAGCCTCTGACTGTGTGAATCATAACAAACTGTGGAAAGCTCTTAAAGAGATGGAAATACCAACCCATCTTACCTGTCTCCTGAGAAACCTATATGCAGGTCAAGAAGCAATAGTTAGAACTCAGAATGGAAAAACTGATTGGTTCAAGATTGAGAAAGGAGTATAACCTGGCTGTCTGCTGTCATCCTGTTTGTTTAACCTATATGCTGAGCACAAAATGAGAAATGCCAGGCTGGATGAGTAACAAGCTGGAATCAAGATAGGCAAGAGAAACATCAACAACATCAGATATGCAGATGGTACCACTCTAATGGCAGAAAGGGAAGAACTAAAGAACCTCTTGATGAGGGTGAAAGAGGAGAGTGAAGGAGCCAACTTAAAACTGAATATTAAAAAAATTAAGATCATGGCATCAAGCCCCATTCAGTTCAAGTCAGTTCAGTCACTCAGTCGTGTCTGACTCTTTGAGACCCCATGGACTGCAGCATGCCAGGCCTCCCTGTCCATCACCAACTCCCGGAGTTTACTCAAACTCATGTCCATTGAGTCGGTGATACCATCTCATCCTCTGTCATCCCCTTTTCCTCCTGCCTTCACTTTTTCCTAGCATCAGGGTCTTTTCAAATGAGTAAGTTCTCTTTACATCAGGTGGCCAAAGTATTAGAGTTTCAGTATCAGTCTTTCCAATGAATATTCAGGACTGATTTCCTTTAGGATGGACTGGTTGGATATCCCTGCAGTCCAAGGGACTCTCAAGAGTCTTCTCCAGCACCACAGTTCAAAAGCATAATTCTTCGGTGCTCAGCTTTCTTTATGGTCCAACTCTCACATCCATACATGACCACTGGAAAAACCATAGCTTTGACTAGACAGACCTTTGTTGGCAAAGTAATGTCTCTGCTTTTTACTATGCTGTCTAGGTTGGTCCTAACTTTTCTTCCAAGGAGCAAGCGTCTTTTAATTTCATGGCTGCAGTCACCATCTGCAGTGATTTTGGAGTCCCAAAAAATAAAGTTTGTCACTGTTTCCACTGTTTCCCCATCTATTTGCCATGATCTTAGTTTTCTGAATGTTGAACTTTAAGCCAACTTTTTCACTCTCCTCTTTTACTTTCATCAAGAGGCTCTTTAGTTCTTCATTTTTGCCATAAGGGTGGTGTCATCTACATATCTGAGGTTATTGATATTTCTCCCAGAAATCTTGATATGGAGACAGTGTGGAGATTCCTTTAAAAACTGGAAATACAACTGCCATATGATCCAGCAATCCCACTGCTGGGCATACACACTGAGGAACTGAAAGAGACATGGGGTTGCTGGGTCATATGGCAGTTCTATTTCCAATTTTTTAAGGAATCTCCACACTGTTCTCCATAGTGGCTGTACTAGTTTTCATTCCCACCAACAGTGTAACAGGGTTCCCTTTTCTCCACATCCTCTCCAGCATTTGTTGTTTGTAGACTTTTTGATGGCAGCCATCAAAAATGTGAGATGGGATTTGCATCTCTCTGATAATGAGTGATGTTGAGCATCTTTTCATGTGTTTATTAGCCATCTGTATATCTTCTTTGGAGAAATGTCTGTTTAGTTCTTTGGCCCACTTTTTGATTGTGTTGGTTATTTTTCTGGTATGGAACTGCATGAGCTGCTTGTATATTTTGGAGATTAATTCTTTGTCAGTTGTTTCATTTGCTATTATTTTCTCCCATTTTGAAGGCTGCCTTTTCACCTTGCTTATAGTGTCCTTTGTTGTGCAAAAGCTTTTAAGCTTAATTAGGTCCCATTTGTTTATTTTTGTTTTTATTTCCATTACTCTGGAGGTGGGTCATAGAGGATCTTGCTGTGATTTATGTCAGAGAGTGTCCTGCTTATGTTTTCCTCTAAGAGTTTAATAGTTTCTGGTCTTATATTTAGATCTTTAATCTATTTTGAGTTTGTTTTTGTGTATGGCGTTAGAAAGCATTCTAGTTTCTTTCTTTGAAGGTGGTTGACCAGTTTTCCCAGCACCACTTGTTAAAAATATTGTCTTTTCTCCATTGTATATTTTTGCCTCCTTTGTCAAAGAAAAGGTGTTCATAGGTGTGCGGATTTACCTCTGGGCTTTTGCCCAGATCAATAGTTCTATTGATCTATATTTCTGTCTTTGTGCCAGTACCATACTGATGCTGGGAAAGATTGAGGGAAGAAGGAGAAGAGGGAGTCAGAAGATGAGATGGCTAGATGGCATCACCGATGCAATGGACATGAACTTGGGCAAACTTT